>NC_140515.1:20964337-22298920 GCF_964339955.1 Pipistrellus hanaki
TTTGTAGAAAAGTAAAATGTGAAAGAGATGGTGAAAGAGAAAGAGATGGTGAAGTCTGTCCCCACAGCCTGTGTTCTCCTTCAGAAGCATCAGGATTTAGGTCTCTAAGGCTTTCTGTGGGAAGTACTCTGCTTTGTCTTTCTAATTCTTTTGAGCTCTGAAAGAGTCCGAACCTGCATCCCTATTGAACTGGAGGCTCACCCAACTGCAGGTGCAGCCTGTGTGAGAGGAAGGGCCCTCGTTCTATGTAAAATATGCCTCTGCTCTAAAATGATGGTCTCTAAAATCACGTCACAGACTGGTAAGCCAGAGCCTGAAGGAATGAGCCAACTAGGAAGTCTGCTCAACTGACCTTTGAATGACAAATGCAGTCTAACCCGCACCTCCCCTCGGCCCAGACTTCAAGGGGTCTCGGGACTGGCATTTCACCCTCTGATACCGCTCCTCAGCGAAACTGCCCTCCACCTCCACGCTCCAAACCTGTCCCAGCCTCTCCAAGCATTCTTCCAGCGCATGTCACTCTAGACGTTGATTGCTGGTGGCACCGGCATGGCAGGGAGGGGAGATTCCTCGGGGACATGTGACTGCCGGCGCACAGGTCTGCAGCGACTTCCCCGTGGGGAGCCTACCTCCCAGCATGCTGACAAAGGAGGCCGAGGTGCTCCCAGAGACTGGAGTCAATTAAAGGCTAGGGCTGGGGAAACGCCATGCTAGCATCTCCCTTTTTAATCTGGACCCTTGCTTTACCTTTTGATATTCTAGACGCTTTTCTTTTGCCCTCTGTCAGCGCAGAATTTTTGAAGGTGACTGATGTCTCAGGTCAATAATTACATGTGGCAAAAGTTCTTAAGCTACAGGTTTAGATGCCTCTAATTTCAAGGCAAAAAGCTTGAGGTTTCACAGTCCCTTCCGGTAGGGCTGAGGCACTAGGCAGAAGGGGCGGGAGCCAGCAGCAGCTGCCGGAGCAATGGAGGGCCTGCGGACTCTGGAGAGTAGGGGGCTCCCCCTCCAGCCATTGCCCACACCCTTGTGGCCCCTTCACGGGAGGCAGGAGGCTCAGATTCATTCCTACTAGCATAAACTTCTTGCACTTTCTATATTTCACAATATGTCCATTTATGACTTCAGCGCCTCAGACAAAGACTGATACATTTGGATTCCATAAGACCTTACCCCAAACCCTACAACAAGGCAGCTTAGTCAATCAACAAATATTTAGTGAGCACATCTGTGCATTGCGCACAGTGCTAGGATGCAGTGGTGGGCTGTGCAGATCGGGTCCCTGTCTCCAAGAGCTCTCAGTGGGGCTGGGAAGACCAGGCAGATACATGTGGGAAGTGCCAGGAAGGGGGAGGAGGGGACGGGGGCCTTGGGAGTAGGGGTGAGGATCACCTGGCTCAGACCAGGGACTCAGGAGGAGGAGCCACTGTCTACCCTGAGACCTGGAGGGTGAGTGGTAGCCTGTCAGGTGCTAAGGAAAGAAGAGGCCAGAGCAGAGAGGAGGCAGCTGAAAGGGGAAGGAAGTGGGTGAATTGGCCTCAGAACAATTTCTCCTAAGAACAGTGGGTATTGCTACAGGCTCTTATATAATACAAGAGAGGGCTTCATGGCTCTCACGTTTTAGTAAGTTCACTCTGGCCACGCTGGGGACAATGGATTGGAATTTGGGGCTTTAAGCTATTGTTTTAATAACAGGGGATGGAGAGGCTGTGGGATGGGGGAGATGGTCCCAACCCTTTCCCCGGTCATGGGCCTGGAGAGGGTGTGGGCAGCCCCATTCATGTGCCAACATCACCCACGATGAAGCTACATTCTCAAAGCGCTGGGGTGAGTTACAGCCACGCGTCCCCCAGGCTGACTCAGAGGCTGGACAGCAGTCGCTAGCTTCCTTGGGGACGTGCACATTTTCACTCTTATGTCTTCCCCTGACCATGATGTCCAACTGTTTTCTCTCCAAAGCCTTGGGGGCCACACTATTCCGTTTGAGTCCTGGTTCTCAAAGGACTGGGGACCTCACGTCATTGCTTGGCACTAACCTAAGGTTGTAGCCTGACTCTAAGAAAAGAGTGAGCATTTGATTGAGACTAGAAATAGTAGTTGCTACTGTCTGTTGAGCTATGACTTTGTGCCAGGTTCTGTGATAAGTTCTCTAGTTCAGGTTTTCAGCAAATCCTCCCACCAACCCAGTGCATCCTCTCTAGGTACAGAGGAGGAAGAAATTGGGCTTTGACAGTGTAATTTGCCTAAGGCACCTGGAAAGTGGCAGAGCTGGGGTTCAAACCCAGTGCCATTGCTTATAGAGGCTAATTCTTTTTTAAACAAATGTTTTTATTGATTTTGAGAGAGAAAGGGAGAGGAAGAGAGAGAAACATCAATGTGAGATTAGAGCATCAATTGGCTGCCTCCTGTACACCCCCTACTACGCATATGCCCTGATAAGGAATTGAACCAGCCACCTTTTGGCGCATGGAAGATGCCTGACCAACTGAGCCACGCCGGCCAGGGCAAGGCCATATTCTTGACCAGCTCACTGCACCACTACTCACCCACTGGGTGACCTACCCTCTCAGGGTTTCACCTTCTGTACATTAACAAAATCATACAGAACTTTTAGTTCCTAGGAAATTGTAAAAAGGAACCTCAAAACATAGAAGAGAGACAATTCAGAGCTGTCCTGGAGGGAATTTGGGCAAATGAGCATCCAGGGTAAGCAGGACCAGGTCCTGAGACACACCTCCTCCCAAGAGGGTCACACACTTCTTTGTATTGTTAGCTGCTCTGCACACCAGGCAAAGGGTGGAAACTGCCTCTGGGTCTCCTCTCTATTCCCCTCTCCCCCAACTTCTCGCCTTACCGCCTATCTTTCACTCTTTGGTTCCTTTGCCCTCTCTTGATAACACACATACAGAGAGTAGGATCGGGATTGGGATGGGAATATGGTCACCCACCAAAAGGGGTGGTGATGAGGGTTAAGTATCAAAATACACAGCTGTGCTCAGCCTGATGCCTGGCCCAGGGCACTGGACCAGTGTGGTTCCTAATAGGACTCCCATGAACACTGCCCTTATGAGTAAGGACAAAGAGGGGGGATGGAGGACATCTGAGGAGTCCTGAGCCTGGTTAGAATCTCCGGTCCTGTGCTTCCCCCTCAGCCCCGCCCCTCACCTGGGCTTGCAGAATCCCTGGAGGCGCTGCTTGACCATCGCCTCAGCCTCCATGCCTAGGAGGCCGGCCCACTTCGGTCTGTGACTCTCCTGCCAGACTTCACTCTGTCCCCTGATGGGCACATCTTTTGTGGACCAAGAAAGTCCCCCTATCAGGTGAGAAATGCACTTTGGGAAAACAGGCCTTCCTTCCAACCTTGACCATACTAGCCAATCCTCTGCGCTGGGAAGAAAGGTGTCAGGTGTGTGTGTGCGGCGTCTTTCCTGCTCCATGGTGAGCCCTGTGAGAGCAGGGCCCCCATAACCTCAGCACCTGGCACCTGTGGGGGTTCAGTAAAATGTTCTGGAATGAATGCAAAGGTGCAGTGGTGACCTGAGAGCACCCTCAGGAGAGGAGGGCACGCACACCACTTCTGTGTCCCTGAGGAGGAAGTGCAGCTCGGGAGGGACCCACAGGCAGGCCGAGTTGGGTCCTGGCTCCATCACTCAACCCCTGTGTGACCCTGTGTCTGGACCTGTTAGGTCCTTGGTCCAATATCTCAAAGTAGGATGAGAAGAGCACATTCTAAAAGGAACCTGGGGAGAGCTGATGAGTTCTTGGCGTTTGGTTTGTGCTCAGTGTAAGCATCATCGTCGTTATCACACTTGAAAGAGTAGACAGAGAGGTTTGTTGGCTTGTCTGTTTGAGGGCAGGGATGGGTCTTACTGACTTCTACCCTCAGCACTAGCTCATGTCTAGGACATAAGAGGACACCCTATTGCAGTTGATGTCTGTCATGATAAAGGGAAAGTAATGATATTGGGTTGGTCCTTGAGTCGGAAGGAGTGACCAGGACAGCTGGAGGGGCCCACCCGGATCAACACATTAAAGAGTTGAGCAATTTAACCCCGGCTGCCCTATGTGTTCATGTTGAAGCTGGGACAGGGACACAGGTCCAGGAATGACCAGACACTAGCCCTGTGGTCCTTCCATTCATGTGGCAGCTCCCGGAAGTCACAGTTACTTTGCAATGGCCCCAACTGTCTTTTAACCCCATAGAGATCAAGAGCTGCCGTGGAGGGGTCTGGGCCCAAGCAGAGCTCCGGAATGGCCCAGGGTTCTTGGGCTGAAGCAGCCCTGGATACATATGGGGCATCAGCATGCAGAGGCTGCAGCCGGAGGACAGTGCCCTGTGCTTTATTTGCCAACCCTTTTACAAGCTTGTTTAATGACTGTGAAATTTCCAAGCCTCTCATTCAACAAGTGAGCGGAGCCCCGCAGGTTTGCTTTGTGCCTTAAGACTCTTTCAATGCGTTGGTGCCGGAGAAAGAGAGAAGAGGGCCATTGTGTCCTGTGTGGCCGGTGGCTCGGGAAAGCCCGGCTTTCTAGGAAAGGCAGGGGAAGCGGTTTCTATCCCCGAGCGGGAAGCGGGGGCCTGGCTGAGTGTTCCCGTCAGCAGGTTGAAATCAGGGGGAGAATTACCTCCTTTCCCGACTAGATCGTGAGCGTGGGTGATTTGTGCGTGTGGTTATACGCCAGGCCCCCCTTTATCATCTTCTTAAAGGGAACCGAGCATCTTTGGGGACCTCGCCGCGCTCTGACATTCTGCTCGCAGGAAGTGGAGAGTCATTACTATGAAAAATGGCAGCAGCGACGCGAATGCACATGAGGGGCAGGCCGTGGGCTGAGCAAACACATTCATGTTCAAGGGGCAAGGGAGGGGTGGCTTGTCATGTGGAGGGATTGGCTTCCTTTCCCTAGAAGCTACTCCCGGTGGCTGCTTTACAAGATGGGAAACACTGTGCTTGCTTTGGCAGGGCTTCCTGCTTGCAACTCGAGGGTTGTATCAATTAATTCCAAATTGTGTTGGTAAGCGATGGGAGTCTTGCATTCTGGAGAGTCAGTGCTCCTTAAAGATACCCAGGCTATGCCGAAACCAGTTTGGCTTAGTGGATAGAGCGTCGGTCTGTGGACTGAAGGGTCCCAGGTTCGATTCCGGTCAAGGGCATGTACATTGGTTGCGGGCACATCCCCGCTGGGGTGGGGGGGGGGGTGCAGGAGGCAGCTGGTCTATGATTCTCTCTCATCGACGTTTCTAGCTCTGTATACCTCTCCCTTCCTCTCTGTAAAAAAATCAATAAAATATATATTTAAAAAAAAAAAAGATACCCTGGCTAGCACGTCTAGCCCAAGGAGTAGCAGGCCACGGCCCCCAGGGTGGATTATGCACTTACAGTCAGGCCTTTCCTCCGGTTCCCTCCCTGGCTGCCCTCCCCTCACCAGTGCCTCTCTATCGAGGCGAAAATCTAGTCAAAGGAATGCAAGGGCAAAGAGACTTGGAAAAAATCAGAGCAGGGAATCAACTCAGAAATGCAACATACTGAGGTTCCCTGAGCAGACTTCAAAGGTCACCTGGGCTCTGGAGCCCCATGTGATGACCTCACAATCAAACTATCCCTTTGGAGTCCCATTAGAATCCAAACTCTGCTCACATGTGAGCTAGAAAGGTGTCCTGGCGGGAGCAGAGCCCACCCCACCTGCAACCTCTGCCTGCAGTAACTGGGTATCATCACTCCTTTAATAACACTGGGGTCTGATTTTCTAGGGAAGATAAGCCAAGCATGGGTGCTCCCTTCTACCCATCCTTTCCATCTCACTGCCCTGCTCTCGAGGCCCCAGCCTAATGCAGGGAGACAGGGTGGCTTTTGATGCCAGTCATCTTGGGCTCTTGTAAGGAGATGCTGGTAGCTTGGAGCACAGGGAGGTGAACGGAGGGAGCGAGGAGGCTGTTATTATTGCAGATATTTCAGGAGATGGCTGTGCTGTGCTCCACTCCCAGGGCACCAAGGGCCGATCGAGATGGAGAGGACACATGTCAGAGGCTTTGGCCACACACGGGGACCAGTCGAGGACAGCATGGCCAAATCCAGCCTGCCACCTATTTTTGTTTTATTGGCTCACAGCCACACCCATTCATTTACTTACTGTCTAGGGCTGCCTTCATGCCACAATTGCAGAAGAGAGTTAGTTGTGACAGAGACCATAAGACCCACAAAGCCTAAAGTATATGCTCTCTGACCCTTTACTAACTTGCCAACCCCCGGTCCACACGATGGTTTTCGCAAACCTGTAAATCCTCGTGCCCCAGAGTAAGTTATCCTTGGTTTGGGATCAAATAAGATGGCAGAGGCAGCAGCTCCGTTCTCAAATTGCAGGAAAACCACTCCCACACACATTGGCTGCTGAGTCATTCATTCAAGGAATGTCTGCCCTGAGATATTATTATCAATGTCATCATCTCCATAGTCCTTCCCCCGAGGAACTCCCAGGCTATAGGCCACAACTGCCATGGAGAAGAGGGACACTTCTGGCAAATCAGTGGGAAATGGTGAAATGCTTAAAGCCAAGACAAATCTTTTGTTCTCATCTGGTCCAGTGACCTCACTTTACAGATGAGGAAATCGAGGCTCAGTGAAGGGGGAAGTCTTGTGCCAAAGTGACATGATGAGTTCATGGAAAGGTTGGAACTAGAATGCTACTCTCCCAGGCTAGGGATCCGAGATCTCAATAGACAGCTGCGTTACTTCTGCTGAGTCCTCTGAACCAGCGGTCGCCAGCCTTTCAAACCTCGCGGACCACCAGTGGTCCTTGGTCCACCAGTTGGCGACCGCTCTCCGAAGGTTGCCTTAAACTGGGCCAGTTATGACCAGTAGCCTTGGAAGCATTCTGGAGAGCGACGGTTGACTGTTGTGTTGCTCTCTCTCTGGAAATAAGTCCCTGGTTGCTTCTTAAGCAAGGCTGATTGCAGTGATTATTCACATAAATTGCACCTGTCACTCCTCTGCACCATGCCAGACCAGGAGTAATGTGAGCTCCTTGTAAAAGGAACCCATTTTTTTTCCAGGGAGATTATAAATTAGATATGAATGTAGGCTTAGAATCCTGGCAGACATTCTCCCAGGGAATTCTTAACTCGCATGTATTTGCTGAGTAACCTTTGCAAAGGTTAGGCTACTCTTGGAACAGAGACACAAACTTTGAAGTCTGAAAATTCTCTACGACTCTCTGCACACCCCCACTGGGTTACTGTTTAAGGAATCTAGCATGCACTGTGTTCCAAAGGGCCATCCAGGGGGCTCCCTGGAGAACTGATCTATGTTCCTGGCAGTACTCAAGGATGTCTTGGATGGAGAATGTGGGTTACCTAGAGTTTTCTCCAAAGTGGAAGAATTAAATGTTTGTGATGTGATCTAGCAGATAGGGAAAGAAAAAGCCAACGAATGCACAGGTAGAGCTGAAGGGTGGACATGCACCGATAGTAAATAAGAAAGATCACGGTGGTTCTGGCCTGGGAATGCCCATCTCCCCATCTCTGCATGCAGAGACAAAGTCATGTTCCTGCCAAAACTCAGCTCTGGCTCTGCCTTTGCTATGACGCTCTTCTAGTGGGGCAGCCTGGGACTTTGCCTCTCTGAGATTCACTTCCTGCATCTTTTTAGTTAAGGCAGTGGTTCTCAACTAGGAACTGTCCCCCCACTCCCATACCCCGGGAGGGGGCCAGGTCTGGAGGCAATTTCGGTCATCAAACTAGGATGCTACTGGTATCCATGTGGGTAGAGGCCAGGGATGCTGCTAAGCCTTCTACAATTCACAGCACACTCCCTCATGACAAAGAATTATCAAACAAAGAAGTATTGGCGCCAAAACTGGTTTGGCTCAGTGGATAGAGTGTCAGCCTGCAGACTGAAAGGTCCAAGGTTGAATTCCGGTCAAGGGCATGCACCTTGGTTGTGGGCACATCCCCAGTAGGAGGTGTGCAAGAGGCAGCTGATCGATGATTCTCTCTCATCGATGTTTCTAACTCTCTGTCCCTCTCTCTTCCTCTCTGTAAAAAAATCAATAAAATATATTTAAAAAAAAAAGAAAAAAGAAGAAGTATTGGCCCCAGAATTAGAGAACTTCTGCCATTGAGAAATCTTGACTTACATAAAGGGACCACACCTTGTTTATCATCATATGTGAACCAAACAGTGCCATATTCGGTACATACTGAACATGTTAAGAAATAGCTGTTCAACAAATTTATAAAAACATATGACTATATGTCTGATTGACTTGTAAGAATGCTAAAATAATTTCCCAAATAATTTCACAGCTCCTGGCACAGTGCCCAGCACATAGTAGGTGTTCAGTAAATGGTAGCTCATGATGGTGCAATAACCATTACCTGAATTTGCCTCATGCTTGTTTTAAATAAGAAGTCACTTGTTTTCATCCTTTGCCAAGATAATAGGCAGTCTGTGCAGGCAAAAAGCCCAGTGGGGCTTTTACAAATATTGGTTTACAAAGAATCTTTTTTATCTTGTGTTTTCCAGATAGGTAAGCCAAGGGCCACTTGGTTGTGCCTTCATTTCCGCTCCCTCTGGCAGGCGTTCCCAAGGCTGGGTTTTGTTTCCCTAAAATTATTGTTTCATTGCTTTCTGTTCTGAGGAAACCTGTTGGTTAATATTAATGCATTCTTATCTTGGGCCATTTCCTTCCGCTTTTCTTTTCCAACCTGCCATCATATTTTGCTTCATCCTTTTTAATATCAGCCCTGCTGGTAGAGCAGAGCCCTTTTATGTACAGATCACGGTGGAGCCTCAGAGCAAACCTGTGTGCTCATCCATGGGCAGATGGGGAAACTGAGGCTCCAGAAACTAAATGACTGCTAGTCAGTGACTTCTGGTTCCTCTTTATCACTTCTCCTAGGGTTTGAGAACTCCATGAGATTTCCGGACAGGGGTCAGAGAAGGGTGCTGACTTGCACAAACCCACACAGGAAAGGGTGCCCAAGGTCTCCGGGTGCTTCCATCTTAGCTTCCTCAGCCCTTGTGCCCCTGCCTATTCCTGAAGGTCATTTTGAAATTGGGTCTCATTCATTCATTCATTCATTCAGGAAAGAGTCCTTGAGCCTCTGTGCTCTGTCTGGATGTGATGGGAAGACTGCGTTTGGGTCTTGTTTTCCACATCACTAGGAAGCATTTGCCTGAGTTCATTGCCGGGAACTTCAGATTCTCTTACAGGAAGTGGAGGTGACAGCCTTGACCTATGTCATAGAGTTGTCACAACAGCCAGCGATGGTCAAGGCAATAGAGGGAGTTTGCAAACAGTTCTTATGAGGATTCCTGCCCCGTTTCTTCTCTCCCCCACCCTTTGCGTCTCGAACTGGCAAATATCGGCACTTCTGTTATATTGGTACATGATTCAATGAAGAAACATAATGACAATCATGATGGCTAGTATCCATTAAGCACCGATTTCTGTCAGGCATTCCACTAAGCACGTGTGTGTATAATCTCATTTAACCCTCCCAGTACCTCTATATTTTTAACATCTCCATCTCACAGGTGAGGCAGTTGAGGCCCAGAAACATACAATCCCTTGTTCAGGGTTGCACAGCTACCCGTGAGCCAGACCAGGATTGAACTCAGTTCAGTTGGAGTAAACAGCCCATGGTCCTCATTCATTTACTTGTTGGTGTAGTGAGCCCCTCCTCATGCCAGGCGCTGTGCCAGGCACCGAGTGACCCTGCAGGTGCCTTCCGAGCCCCCATCCCCCTCAGGCAGAACCAGGGCGGCAGGGGCCGTGGGGCCGTGTGTGCGTCTGCTGGCCCTCAGTCCCATCAGCTGTGTCAGCCGGTGTCCCCAGGAAGCGGATGACATTAGTGCTTCCAGCTGGGAGCAGCGGGTCAGCACGAGGGCCGGCCGAGAGGCTCAGCTGAGCTGCATGCGGAAGTCCAGCCCACCAGCAGCACAAGCGGAGGGATTGTCTGCAAGGCCCCCCGAAGCTCGCGGCCCTGGGGCCAGTCCCCACACTTCCTGACCTGCTGCCTGCCAGAACCTGCTTACTGCTTGGGACTTGCGTTCCTCCTGGCTCATCTTCAGGGGTCTCCTCAGGACAAGGTCTCTCCATGGCTTGAAGACCACACAGATGGAAATTTCTGGAAAACAAAAACAACCTGTTGGGGCTTCCATAATGCAAACACAACTGTTGCCTGTGGACAAATATTGACTTCTGGGGCTAGCTCTCACGCTTGGCCACCCTTGGGAGAGGCCCATGAGCAGTGGTTGCTCAACCAGGTGGGTCCCAGGGAGCCAGAGTCTAGTGGCGATGCTCCTTGATCTCAGATGACCCCGCTGTGTCAGCGAACAGGCAGCTTGTGTCGTTGTTGTGGGGTGAGGGTTGGGAGTGGTGACACAGCAGCCCACCCTGCCTCCTCACTGGGGCTACTGTAACAACGTGCCATGGACGGGGTGGCTTAAGACATCAGTGATGCATTCCCCATCGTCCTGCTGTCCAGAAGTCCAGAATGAAGGCATCAGCAGGGCCATCCTCTCTTCCAGGCCCTAGGAGGGATCCTTCCTTGCCTCTTCCTAGCTCCTAGGTTGTCAGTAACCCCTGGTGTTCCGTGACTTGTGAGGTACCACTCCAATCTCTGCCTCCACTGCCACATGGCATTCTCCCTGCGTCCAAGTTTCCCTCTTCCTACATGGACATGGGTCACTGTCCAACCTAATCCAGTATAACCTCATCTTAATTTGATTATATCTGTAAAAACTTTCCAAATAAGGACACATTCACGGGGACTAGGCATTAGGGCTTGAGTATATCTTTGTAGGGGATACATTTCAACCTACATCCCACCCATGGGTTGTCTGTCCCGTGAGGTAAGGTTATGCACGGCCCCACAGCCTCAACTGCCTCCGTCCAGCCTCCGTGTTGCTCCAATCACTGTGGTCTCATCACTCCTCTTTGGTGCTATCCCACCGCCTCAGGGAAGCATCCAGTCTCCTCCATGTAGCCACAAAGTCCCGTGTGGCCAGGCTTCGCTTCCCGTTGCCCCGTGGCTACCATTTCCCTGTTCACATTCTGCACTCAGCCGCCCTCCTCGCTGGCAGCTCGCTGAGGAGGCCTTGCTCTGGTTCTGAATGTTTCAGGCCTTTACATCAGCTGCTCCTCTGGTCAGAAAGCTCTTCCCTCCCCTCTTCCTCTACTAACCCCTCCTATTCCTCACTTCTCAGCCCAGAAGGCAGCTCCTGGGAGGAGTCCTTGCTGAGCCTCACTGACACATGAGCAGGTGCCCGGCTCCCTGTTCTGCCTTCCCACCCACCCGTGGTATTCACACATCGCTGAGTGGCAGCTGTCTCTCTGCCCCTCCATGGCGCTGACTTGGCTGCCGCACTTTAAGATCGGGGTCTGTATCCTACTCCCCTCACAGTCCCAGCTCATGGCCAGCAAAAATGAGTGCTTTTTGAATTGAATAATTGATTGGATAAAAAGAAAGTAAGCAGAAAGCAAAAGGGATAACGGGAGCTTAGCTGCCTTCCTAATTTTGTGAAAATTGAAGATTTTTTTCTGCCTTTCTGTCAGTGACACCTGCCACCAAATCCAACTGGGAACCAGCGCTCAGGGCGTGTGCTCCAGGAGGACTGTTGCTATGCCAGGGTTTGGTCAGGGCTGAGGTAAACCCGGAGGGCAGCCTGAGGCCGTCTTGCTTTGCTGTCAATGTCAGCAGCTCCCAGCCTTGGGCCATGCTGAAAGGGACTGCAGACCTGTGGCTTCCTGTTGAGTTTTCAGCCCCCTCTCCCCCAACCCCCGCCTTCTCAATCAAGACGGATGGCAATGGGGAGAGTGGGTAAACTGAGCTAACTTCTTCTGCTTTGGCATGTATGTGTGTGTAGCTCTTTTGCATGATTGAATTTTGGCCCACTGAAGAATAAAAAAAAAAACGGTAATCCCCCCCCCCCTTTTTTTCATTGTGTTTTGCCAAAACAAGCTGTGAAAGAATGTAAAATATATCATTTTGTTGGCACCGCTCACAAGTGAGTCAGTGAGCTCGCTCACATTTACAACTAAAATTGGATTCTAACCTCCCCAAAATTTATGACAACTGCTCCTTCTTGTGGCTTAAATGTTGACATATAATTAATTTAGGATTTCTTCCGGAGGCTTCCTGTCCAGGTTTGTACCTGCCACAGAAATATCCTTGAAAGTTTATCTAACAGCTGGAGCCGTGAAAAGCCCCGGCTGGGGCTTTGTGAGGCGGGTGGGCCATGCCAACAGGAAGGGCCCAGAGAGAGAGGGGAGGCTGCCAAGGTGGCCGGCTGCCGGACGCGCCGCGGGTCAGACGCATGGAATTTGCAGTTTTGAGGGGGGGGAAGGTGTGGGTTCTTTTGCCTCTTTTCCTTCCAGGCCCCTGAGATGTGCTCTCTTAAGACCTGAGGCTGGTGCTTTCTGCACTCTGGACCAAGCCGGTCCTGATGCCCCACTCTGGCTGGGCTACTGTAGAGAAGGAGTGATAAAAACTATGGTCATTGAACACCTATTGCATGTTCCTGTGTTTGTGCTGCTCTGCTTTACAGGCTCAGCTCACTGTAGTTTATCTTCTCCGCCTCCCGGACAGGTTAGCACATTACCCTCTCCTTGTAGATGAAATGAAGCTCAGAGGTTAAATGATTTACCGGAGCTCACCCACCCGGGAGTGGGGAAGTGATGGGTGTTCACGTGCAGAGCTCCTGTCAGTCCCTGTCTCCCGGCAGCCCTCGCAGGTGGGCAACATCATCCCTCCCATCCATCCTTGGGTGACTCTAAGGGTCCAGGAATGGAGTCGCCTGAGCAAGTGCAGAAGTCAGGTGGTGCCTAAATTTGGACTTCCACCCAGCTGGGCTGCAGGCTGGAGCTGGCTCCCTGCCATGGTGAGAGGTAGGGAGTCCTGGGTCTGAGTCCCAGCTGCCCCCTCCCATGCCAGCGAGTCTTCCCCAGGCCTAGGAGTGAGGTGCCCTTGACCTCTCTCTGCTGATTTCTGATAGCCTTGCTCCCAGAGGGTCTGGGCAGCACTGGCCACTGATCCAGGGAAATAGAAGCTTCTGCCAATCCATGAGAGTTCTTCCAGAAACCCCGCCCCCATCCCAGTGAGAGCCCTGGTTTGGAAGAGTCTGGAAATGCAGCCCAGGGCCATGGCCAGGAAGCTCACTGGGTCAAGGTAAGGAATGGCCCCATCCTTACACTGGTCACCTCTTACCTCAGTGACCTTGGGACAGTCCTTTCTCATCCCTACACTTCTTTAAATGGAACAACTGAACTGCCTCTGACCTGGTTTAGCTTCTGCTAGTTTAGATGCGTCTTTGGGTAGGATACGTAACCACTCTGGGTGGGGTGTGTGTGTGTGTGTGTTTTAACTCTAACAGGAGGGGAAAAATCAGAGGGGGCTGGATTCTGAGGACGTCCTCTGCTGCAAAGCCGAAACCCTGGTGCATGCTTGGTCACGTGGTGACTGCTAGAGAAATAGGCAGTCCTCCTGGCTTGTGAAGTGACTCCCAGGGGGCGTCAGGAACCTACTGATAGCATGCCTCAGGTGGCCACTTTGTCATGCCCTAGCTCCTTGATCTCTGGCCCAGTTCTTCCTCGAGGCATTTCCTAGTCCTAAGTCCTGGAGGCCAGGTCCATCTTAGAAGAGTTAAGCTAGCCCCCTGCCAGGCCTTCGGGATCTAATAGGGAAACTTCCAGTCAGTTATGAATTATGAATTATGAAAATGTGTTTTCCCCTCTTTAATCTCCAAAGTGACCACTGACAAAAGAAGCACAAGCATTTCCTCTGAGGGCGCCTCCACACCTGAGTTGGAAGCATTGGTGATAGCTAGGAACCTCACTATGGTCGGCAAACTCATTAGTCAACAGAGCCAAATATCAACAGTACAACGATTGACATTTCTTTTGAGAGCCAAATTTTTAAACTTAAACTTCTTCTAAGGCCACTTCTTCAAAATAGACTCCTCCAGGTCGTAGTATTTTGTGGAAGAGCCACACTCAAGGGGCCAAAGAGCCGAATGTGGCTCTCGAGCTGCAGTTTGCCAACCACGGTCCTAACAGATGGGAGAGTGGGTCCACCTGACAGCCCATAGCTACTCCCTCAGTTACAGGTAGAGCCCACCATTCCCCATGAACATTACCGAGTTCGCTTATATCCCTAAGCAGGAGCTGGAGATAGAACTGAAGGGCCCTGTGCTTCCTGCAGACCAACAAGTACAGACTGCAGCATGGAATTTACATGTAAACCCAGTCCAGAGGGCAAGCCTGCTTTTTAGCACTGGGCCAGTGTGACTGGCCTTGGATTCCCTTAGAAATGACCTCTGCTTTTCTCCAAGTCCCCACTCTTGGGAGGGGACATCATTGTGTCCTGTTAAGGTGATCCATTAGTCAGCCGGCTTTTTGAGGAAACTCTGTGCATGTTTGCAGAGATTGGTTGCCATTTGAGAGGCATCTTCCTCTGTGAGTGTTTCTTGAAATCTAACTATGTAACACACAGACTAGGTACTTAACTGGGATCTACCATTAGGAGATAGACACTTGGGTTTGAGGACTATGTGTTTGCTGCCTGCTTCCACCCACACGTCTCTCACAAGAGCAGTGGTACCATAGGCACTCCAAGAATCTTATTCTGTATCATTCGGGCCAGTTATGCTGCTGAGCAAGCAACCCTTCCCAACAAGAAGAGGTTATCATAATGTCCTGTATGGAAACCAAGATGGCAGCCAGAATGCCTATGGCCTGACCACCTGACCCGGGAAGGTGTCATTGTGTGCATACCGCAGTACAATTTGCTTTTTTACAGCACAGCTTTAGGCTAACTACCGTGTTTCCCCGAAAATAAGACATCCTCCGAAAATAAGACCTAGCACATGGAAAGATAAGACATCCCCTGAAAATACGACCTAGCGCAACTTTGGGAGAAAAAATTAATATAAGGCACTGTCTTATTTTTGGGGAAACAAGGTAGAACTCTCCTGGAGGAGGAGCCAAGTAGATTTCATGTCAAGGTTTTTCCCAGGCCTCCACAGGCTACCTGTGAAAAGGTGAGGGCAGGAGCGCGAGGTTCCATGCGCAGGGATGGAGGCATGGGGGTAACCCGGCAGCAGACCTCCTGGTCATCGCCGGGGGAGGCTCTGATTCTGAGCAAGCCAAGCCTTGGCGTTACACTTTGCCGGTAAAGGCAGACCCTCCCTCAGTAATCTCTTTAGCATCCCACTCCTTCAAAGACAGCTTGGACCCCAAAGGCCTCCTGCAGCCAGAAGACATGTGAATATCCCATCAGTCGGATAGAAGCAATAGATTGGAATCCTCCAGATAGTTCGCTCAATCTCAGGATGATGCATGATCAATCACGGCATTCCTCCTAAATGAAATTAAGATGTTAAGATATATTGCTTGGGGCTTCTGGATGGGATTTCTGCCGTTGGATTTTCAACAGAAAATGTATTGCCTCGGAATCCCTGGGAAAAGGAGACCTTCTGGATCTAAGTTATAGCGAAACGTTTGACAGCGGAGAAGAATGCCTCAGACATGTTAATTTTTTTCATATTTAAAAGTGATTAATCATCCCAAATACCGTGAAGCTGGAAGGCCACAGTGCAGACTCTTGGAGGGGAAGGAGGATGCATGTGCCTTGATGCTCTGAAGTGGAGGCTTTTGAAGGAGGCTGTAGGTGAGCTCATGGTGAAAGACACAAAGCACAGGCTAAAAGCTCGTTTGAAAGGGGAGAGTCTGGACAAAACTCTAGGAATGCGTAGAAATCCTCAGACTTACTTTTCAATTAGCACTGTGAAAAGAAGAGCAGGAGGAGGAGAAGGCGGAAGGGAAGGGGGAGGAGGAGGAGGGGGGGGGGGGAGATTCTTGTCCAGTAGGCATTGTACACCATCAGAGATGTTACTGCCTTGAAAATTCTTTCCAACCCTTCTGTCAGACCAGGCCCCTAATGTGTTCCCATAAGCTGGAAATTTGACTTCTCAGTGTGTTGGGATCACACCCTGGTCCCACCACATACTAGCTGTGTGACTTTGAGTCTTGAACTCTCTGTGCCTATTTCTGGAGCGACATAATGGGCTAATAATAGCGACCTTTTCGGAGGCCATAAAACAAAAGAGTCTGTGTTCAGGTCTTTCTTCTCCTCAGAACTTAGCACAATTCTAACGAATTAATCACACGTGCAGATTAATTATTTGTTGAATGTAATGTCCTACATCAGGGTGGGGAACGTCCAGCTTATGGACATACAAGACCCACTAAACCATTTGGCCTGGCCCTACAAAGACATTAGGGATGAGTTAGTTAAATGTTTGGCCAAATATAGCAGGCTAATTATTGATAATTTTGCGTGGCCTGGGACTGATGTTACCAATATCCAAATGGCCCTCGGCAGAAAAAAGGTTCCCCATCCCTGTCCTCCATGCTCACTAGACATGTATTCCATAAAGCCAGAGCTAGTGCCTGTCTCATTCAACCACAGTCCGGAGGACTTAGCATGGTTCCTGGCTTTAAACATCATGGGAGGAAGAGAAGAGAGGGAAGAAGGAAAGAAAGATTGATTCTCATGCTTTTACAAAACATGGTTCGAAGACAATATAAAACTAAACGGAATTAGTCTTTGTGTCCCTTTAAGAACACTTTTCATGTCCACTTCTCCAGAGCAAAATGGGGTCGCTTTCCCCACTCCTTTGTTCTCAGGTGTGTGTGAATTGAGGCTTACAGGACCCAGAGGCCCTGGGTTCTCTAAGGAGCCTGACCTCCCTCAGCTGGTTGCCGGCTTGAGTTTGTACATTTTCCTTTTCCCTCCCCACCTACCAGGGAGTCTCCGCCTCCTCCCCCAGGAAGGCCAGTTCCTTTTGTTGCAGGAAACTCTGATCTGTTAGTTGCTTAGAAAACACACACACACACACACACACACACAAAAAGTTTGAAGCATGTTAAAATTAAAGCACAGCTAATCAAATGCAAAACTCCGTGCAGCCCCCATCTGCCAGAAATAAATAGTTTAAAAAATGATTTTCAGATTGCTGACAATGATGACTGTGTTTATGGCAGCGAGGTTGCCTGCCTTCCCCGGCCATCGTTGCCGGCGTGCACCCAGCATTTAGAAATTAAACAGAAACACATTGAACTTGCTGCATTCGCTGTTGCCACATCGGCGCGCTAATGGGTTTAGTGACCACAACCGACCCAGGCCAGAGCGTGTCAACAGCCAGAGGACCGACCTCGCTGGCTGTTTGTACTTTGCCCAAGCTGTTACAACTTTAATTCTTTGCAGCTTACTTTTCCTGCTGTTTTGGCCTGCACCCCCACCCTCCCCCTGCCCTCGCCGCCATGTCTTAAAGAGCATAGCAGCCAGCCCAGCCTCCTTACAGCAAGGCCATGGCCCTGACGAGAGGGCCACAGAGGCTGGCGCCTTAGCCTCTCGGTCTGGTGACAGGTAGGCCCGGGCTCCAGAAGGTGCACTTGAGTGTCCTCCCCCTCTGCCCGCAGCCTTCCTCAGCCAGTCACATTTCACATTCACTCTGGAAACGGCCCAAGGTGAAGAAGCGAAGGGAGAGAGCCCCTTGACTTACCGCTCGTCTGGAAAAGTGGCCTTCCCGCCTCTCTTCCGTCCAAGAGAGCAGCTGCCTGGCGTTTGCACCTTGCCCTCGGCTTCTCTGCAGCCTGCCAGCCCCGCCTGAGGAGCCAGGCCAACTGCCTCCATTTCCAGGCAGCCCAGCCGACCCCGGGCTGCATGCAGGACCTCGGTGGGGAAGAGGTTAAATCGCTCCCCGCCTGGATGTGTGCTTTCCTGCCCACACTTGCTCCTGGCCTGAGGCAGTGCCTGTTGTGTGGGGAGGGGGGAAAGGGAGGTCTCGCCTGGACCCAGGTGGCCGACAGGCAAACCATGTTATTAAGAAGCAGGGATCGCAAAACCTTGATCTTCAAAAGAGACCCCTAATTAGTCCCTGGCCCAAGAGTAAATGGCATTCCACCGAGAGCCAGAACTAGGTGAGGCGGGAAGGGCGCCTTCGAATCCTGGGGACTAATTGCCCTTATTGGCTCGAGGAAGATCCTGTTGTAAACACTTGTCCCCCCAGTCACTTCTGGTCAGCAGACCTGAGATGTCAGATTGTGCCTTTGTGTCTCGCATTCGGCTCCTTTTCCCAGGAGGGGCATCTCGCTCTCGCCCAGGAAGCTTGCTTAGCACCCAGGCCTCAGAGACGCCCTTGTCTGGCACGCTCATCCTAGCACTGAATGGTTTCCGGGAACTGAAATGGGTCTCAGTTATTCTCATTTGAATATGAAAATGCTGTCTCCAAAATCAGCTTTCATTTCAGGCAGACAGGTTTGTCATGAAGCTAATGAGGCTTACACCTCGAACCCCTCAAGCACACAGACCTTTCCCAAGACAAGGGCAAGGCCCTATCCATGGGTTCATGGGGCCGTATGCTTTCGTCACGTTTGGAACAGCCAACTATTTCTGTATCCCTTTCCTCAAAGAGAGCCCACCCCTCTCCTAGTGCCGTGGTCGGCAAACTGCGGCTTGCGAGCCACATCAGTTCTTTGGCCCCTTGAGTGTGGCTCTTCCACAAAATACTATGGCCTGGGCCAGTCTATTTTGAAGAAGTGGCATTAGAAGAGGTTTAAGTTTTAAAAATTTGGCTCTCCAAAGTAATTTTCAATCGTTGTACTGTTGATACTTGGCTCTGTTGACTAATGAGTTTGCCAACCACTGCTCTAGTGGAACACCAGGGCGTGCTCTGCAGTGCGCAGGTGTGTTTCTTACCGTTTGTATCCTGTTGCTTCCGGAGCTAAGTATGTTCTCCCTGGTCTTCAGCTCCTTGCTTCTTGGTTCTGTGTGGCATTTGTGCAGGGAAAAGGCAGACTCCGCCAGGCCACGTGCAGGGTGCGAGGTGTTGTCTAAGTCTGACTGGAGAAGGTTTCTACCCTTGAACTAGAGAATGTTTTCAAGAGCTTGGAACCCAGAGACCCTGCATCCATCCCCTTCCGGGGCAGCCTGGCCATGCACACCTCGGATGGCGGAAGAGGCCGGCCTACGAGAGGCTCAGGGGCCCTGGGATTTGGCCTGGGGGCTCCCAAACCACTGGGATTTTATTACCTGGATATTCTCAGGGCAAGAAGTGTGTCTGAATGGGGCGGGATGGGTCAGGTGCAAGCTGTGAGTAATTTCTGAGTGGTCTTGTGACGTGTGAGTTTCCTATTCACCGTGAGGATCGGCTTTTAGCAAGCAGCTAGGGGCCCTGTGGTGATGTCTCCCAAAGCTGAGCTCAGAATCCTTGAGTCTCAACCCACGGGGGCTGAGGAGTCACCATGACTCAGCAATAATTCCTTTGTGTGGACTCAGGGTGGGCCAGGAAGGTGGACGTTCTGTGCACCGGGTTTAGGATGTTTGCCCATAGGATTCCATTGTCTACGTGATGAAGGCAGGCAGTTTCCCTCTGCAGGTCACCTAATAACCCAAGACAACAGATGAGGGACTGAGGTGTGGGCCCGCCCGAGTGGGGTTCTCCCGTTGGCTCTCCCGATGACTCGGCCATGTTGCCCTCTCTGGGGCGCGGGTGTTTGTTGAATCAGCTCTGTCTCCCGTGTCATCCGCTGCACACCCCCATCCCCACCCCCAAAAGATTCCCAGAGCATTATTTTAACCTATATGTTTCACCGATTTGAGATGTTAGAAATTGTATGCCAAACTTTTGGTTATTTTAACTAGTTCAGAAAAGAAAGACTAACATCGGTTTTGACAACAAACAAAACCAGTTTTTGTTCTATCAGTTATGTTTAAAAGATTCCAATTTCAAACTAAACACAATGTGTGGTTATTCTGTCAGCGATTTATATAGCCACGAGGGCGCCACAGTTACACACTGCATACATCATTGTATTTTTAAAATGTACTTAATGAACATTTTTTTTTCTTCTCTAGTAACTACTTCATTGCCTTAAATGAATGCATTCCAATAGAATTTGTAACAAATGACCACTTTGTGTTTGCATTAATGCCAAACACGTTTAACAAATTTTTAACAAGGAACCCTGGCAACATGCCAAACTCCTGGAGGGACACTGAAGGAATGCTATAAATTTAAACTAGATTTTACCTTTTCACTTAGCTCAGCAAGTGTCTTAGGTGTCTTGCTATCTCAGGATTGTGGCATTTCTATTTTATGTCAGATGCGTTGTACATTTTTATTGTTTTTATTGCTTAGGTTGTAACTGTTTCCACAGGACATTTAAATCTCTGCAGCCGTGTCTGAAATAATATGATGGCAGCTTAGACATTGAGCTTTCTGTCTGCAAATTATTTATATCTTACACAGGTTGGTAGAGGCATGTATGCAAATACATCTTATTAAAATATAATTATATTTAAAACAGCCCAATCGATCAATTAAAGACAAAAAAAAAATAGATTATGTAGAACAGTGGTTCTCCACTGGGTGTGATTTTGTCCCACAGAGGATATTTGTCAATATTTTTTAAAATATATTTTATTGATTTTTTACAGAGAGGAAGGGAGAGGGACAGAGAGTTAGAAACATTGATGAGAGAGAAACATCGATCAGCTGCCTCCTGCACACCTCCCACAGGGGATGTGCCCGCAACCCAGGTACGTGCCCTTGCCCAGAATAGAACCTGGGACCTTTCAGTCCGCAGGCTGACACTCTATCCACTGAGCCAAATCGGTTTCGGCAATATTTGTCAATATTTGGAGACAGTTTTTCTTGTCATGATTGGGCAAGGGGTGATGGTACGGGCATCTAATGGGCAGAGGCCAGGGATGCTGCTACACATCCTGTCATGCACAGGCCAGCATCCACAGCAAAGAACCGTCCAGCCCTCAGGGTCCACAGGACCAAGACTGAGAAACCTGAGGGTAGAATGACAAACACCTTTGGCTTGTGGGCCGTCTCTCAGGCTAAAGAAGGTGTTATTTTAAGAAAAAAATTACAACTGAAAGCACATTTCCTCTCAACCAAGGTTTTCAAAGATACACGGAACACCTAAGGCTGGTGTTGGCTGGCAGACTTCTGATTTTCACTTCCGCTTCCTCTGTCTTTGGGAAGAAAAGAGCCTGGTCCATACTTGCTGAGACAGTCAAAACCGTCTCCTGAGGTGCTGCTGGGGTGGCTGGTGGCCCAAGTTATGGGCAAACCCAGCTGACACGTGCCAGGTGCAGCCCTCTAGAGAAGGTCACTGCTGGGCAGGGGCACAGTCTCTGAGGCAAGGCCCAGGGCAGGCAGGGCCCTTGCTGCACGCCCGCAGGGGATGGTTTTAGGTGTTAGGTGGGCAAGCACTTTGATTTCAGTAGCTGTGCGATTATTAGAATGTCTAGTCTATTGGCACCATTCTGGTATTAAGTAAATCTTTCTTAAAAAGGAAATTTCAGTTTTTAGAAAAGATATTTTAAAGAAAAATATTAATTAAATGCGGCAGGTGTTGTGGAGAGCTTACAAAATATCAAGGCTTTTAAAAAATGTACTTTTGTAGAAAAAACACGGAAGACCGAGGCTTCAAGAATCCTCGTGGTACAATGGGCTCTGGATGGAGGAGATGTGGGTTCAGTCAGATGCCGGGAAGGTGGGAATTTGACCCAAAGCATTCAGTTCCCTTAAGCTCCAGTTCCCAGATCAGCAACAAGGTTGGTGTCATGGTGCCGTCCAGCTGCACAAAAGCACAGAGCACCATGGCAGGGAGCATGCACTAAGCATTAGCCACGAATAATTCTGACCACAGTGATGTCAAAAATAAATCCCAAGGACACGGCAGTGTGTGCCCATCTGATTTTCTGCCTTTAAAATACTGTGGTGGCCCTGGCCTGGTAGCTCAGTTGGTTAGAGTGTCATCCAAATACTGCAAGGTTATGGGTTCCATCCCCCATCCCAGCACATGGAAGAGTCAATCAACAATTGCATAAATAAGCCGAAAAACAAATCCATGTTTCACTCACTCTCTCTCTCTCTCTCTCCTCTCCCTTTCTCCCTCTCTCTCTCTCTCTCTCCCTCTCTCTCTCTCTCCTCTCCCTTTCTCTATTTCTCTCTCTCTCTCTCTCTCTCTCTCTCTCTCTCTCTCTCTCCTCTCCCTTTCTCTATTTCTCTCTCTCTCTCTCTCTCTCTCTCTCTCTCTCTCTCCTCTCCCTTTCTCTATTTCTCTCTCTCTCTCTGTGTCCCTTTCTCTCTCTCCTCTCCCTTTCTCTATTTCTCTCTCTCTCTCTCTCTCTCTCTCTCTCTCTCTCTCTCCCTCCCTCCCTCCCTCCCTCCCTCCCTCTTTCTCTCTCTCCCTCTCTCTCTCCCTCTCCCTCTCCCTCTCTCCTCTCCCTTTCTCTATTTCTCTCTCTCTCTCTCTCTCTCTCTCTCTCTCTCTCTCCTCTCCTCTCCTCTCCTCTCCTCTCCTCTCCTCTCCTCTCCTCTCCTCTCCTCTCCTTTCCTCTCCTTTCTCTGTTTCTCTCTCTCTCTCTCTCTCTCCCTCTCTCTCTCATCAATAAAAAAAAATCTAAAAAACTATAAATTAATAAATAAAATGCTGTGAATAGTTGCGCCAGCAGACAGAAACCAAGGATGAAGTCTGGAGTCCCTCAGCTGCCCACCCTCCAGCTCTCATCCCAAACAGCAGTTTGCAATTCAGAGCCCAGGCCTGCCGGGCCGCCCCGCCCCCAGCATGGGGCTCTGAAGTGTTACATTTTATTGCCCTGTGGAGCTGTAGGAGGCCACTCGCAAGGTAAAACGCTGCTCTCCACTCATATTTTTGAATTATGGCTTCAAGGTGGTTGCTCCTATCAAGAAAATTAAATGATTTAACATAATTTGTTGCCACTTTGATCACAACAATAATAAATAAATCTTCATGAGGAAAATGGGAAACCCATTCCGGCCCGTTTTAAAAGATGTTAAGTAATAACACAGATGTAGTTATAGATTTTTTTTTTTTTTTTTTAAGCAGAAACAACTCTGTTGGGTTTTCCTGTGCGCGGAGTCACTTAGCGGAGTGGCTCTGCACAGTGCCCGCCGCCCCAGCGCCAGGGCGAGCCTCCTCAGCCCCCGCTAATGAGCCCATCCGGGGCTCGCTTTTATGTGGGCACCATGTGCGGGGTCGGGGCGCCTGAGCCACGGTGAATGGGTGTCTGTTTTTGTACCTGGGGCACAGCGCACACATTTGGAAAGCACATGGAGCGTAATGGACATTTACCCAGATGTCAAAAATAGCCCGCGTTTTACTACTGTTATTAAACAGTTTCCCCTTTAACCCCTCCGTGTTTACCAAAGACCCCTTTCTCCCGGCCTGTTTCTGCAAATCACTACTGAATGGCCAGGAGAAGAAAGCCATAATCGGGCAGGTGTCTTTATTCCAAAGAAAAACAGTCTGAAGGCATATTTGTGAGACACCACACATTTATAGCCTGCTCTCCTGGGGGCGCTGGGTCGGGGTCGGAATCTCACTGCTGGGATCAGCTCACCCCTACCCCCACGCGCACCCCCCCACACCCACATGCACCCCCACTCCCACATGCACCCCCACCCTCACATGCAACCCTACACCCACATGAACCCTCACCCCCACCCCCACCCAGAACACCAACTGCAGGGCTCCCTTCAGAAGAGCCAAGTCAAGCTTTTTCACAGTGGAAATTGCTTTCTATTTTCCTGCAACTCCAGTCACACATTCTTCGGTTTAAAATATCCAAACAGTGCAACAACAACAATAACAATTTAAAGAAGGAAATTTAAAAACACCACCCAGAGATCATTATTAACTATACCCTTGTACTTACACTTGCAAGTGTCTATGTGTGTTGATGATTCAAGATTGAACTATACCAGTAGAATTGTAATCTGAAACAATGGTGGCTAACTCTCCATGTAATGAAATAGATAGCTATTTCATGATGTCATGTAGTCGCTGAATAAATCCTAAGCATCCCTATCACACCTCTCTATTCATTTCCTTCAAGTCACAAGTTTTTAAAATAGCTGTGCTTTTATTTATCTGTGCATCTATTTTTTATCTATCTTCCTTCCGAAAATACAAGCTCGTGGGGGCAGAGATTTTTGTCTTTTTTGCCATTATGTCCCTGGCGCCACGCGCATTGTCCAAAACAGTGAAGAGCTACGCTAGCTTTTTGCTGCTGCATCACAACATCACCACAAAATGAGGGGCTTCAACGAACGCCCACAGGCTATCTGACAGTTCTGCAGGTCAGAAGACCAGTCAGGGCCCCCTGGGCTGTCTCCGTAGTCTCATGAAGTGAAAGTCAAGGTGTTAGCCAGGTGGACTTGAACCTGGAGGCTGCAGGGAAGTGCCCGCCTCCACGCCCATGCAGGTTGTTGGCAGAACTCAGTTCCTTGTGGTGGCCAGACTGAAGTCCTGTGTCCTCGCTGGCTGTGGGCAGCGGGGATGCCCTAGGCTCCTGCAGGACATGCTCTGGTCCTGGCCTCGTGGCTTCCTCCATCTCAGCACAGCATGTCCCCCTGGGAAAGGCTCTGACTTTGCCTTCTGCTACCAATGCGAGACATGTCTCTGCTACCACAGGGCCCCTGTGATTAAAGGAGGCCCCTCAGATCACCTCTGTTTAATTTAGCCGAGTGATTAGCAGCCTTCATTACATTTATCAGGTGGCATGATCTGCTGTGGGATGTTCACAGTCCGGATGCCAGGGAAAGAGCAGGGAGTCTTTGGCCAGGGGGTGATATTGGGATTCTGCCTACTCTGGGCGCTCTCTGATTTGTGGGGAAGGAAGAGGGAATCAGCTTGTTCCGGTTCATGAACTGTGCAAGGCTCAGGGGACCCTAACTGAGCCAGGCCAGCCTGCCCTGGCCCTTGCCGAGCCCAGACCAGTGCTGTCAATAGCAATATAATGCAAGCCACATCTGAGCCACAAAACAACAGCCACATCAACAGGAGTAATAAGGGGTACAATGAATTATAATAATGTATTTACTTGGATCCAGTACATCCAAAATGCCATTTTAACATGAAATTGACACAAAAAAGTGATATTCATACTAAAGCTAAAATTTAGTATGTTGATTTACATTCACCCAAAATCAGTATTAAAAACTAACTTCATATTAAATCTTCCAAACCCTGCGTGATGTTACACTTACAGCACATGGCAGTAGTTTGGACTGCCATAGTCCCAGGGCGGAGGCGCCACACGTGGCCAATGGCTGTCATGTTGGTCAATAAAAGTCTAGACAAGTCAGCAGCAGGGGCCGGTGCAGCATGTGCGAGACTTCCTGTGCTGCATCCTACCCTCCCGAGGGTCAGGAAAGGCCTCTGGGGAAGACGCGACACCTAAACTGAGATGGACCAAAAGTAGCAGTGGGTCCTTTCAAGGATTGGCATCAATGCATGTCAGACAGAAAGGAAGGGTTGTGAGGCGGGAGAAGCGGAAGCGTTAGGCCTGCAGATGCAGGCTCGGCAGAGGTGGGACATGGAGATGGTGCTGGAGAGAGAGGGGCCAGGTGGCCCCCGCCTGCATGGTCCAAGTCCACCCTCCGTCCTCCATCCCCAGGGAACGGGATTGGAAATGAGGGCTGTGCCCCTGAGATGAAGACGAAGTCGGTGCCATTATGGAAATAGCACCGCCGGCTGCGCAGAGGAGGGTGCAGAGTTGGGCGCTGCAAAAGAGGATGCGAGGGGACAGGTTGGGCCTGTGTGGCCCTCCAGGTGAGGGAGTCTGGCCAGAGATTGCCTCTCGGTGGGTGGCTGCCCAGTTCATCTCCTTTTATTTTTTTAATTATTTTATTATTTATAGAGAGGAAGAGAGAAGGATAGAGAGCTAGAAACATTAATGAGAGAGAAACATCAACCAGCTGTCTCCTGCACACCCCCTACCGGGGATGTGCCTGCAACCAATGTACGTGCCCTTGACCGGAATCGAACCTGGGACCTTTCAGTCCGCAGACCTACGCTCTATCCACTGAGCCAAACCGGTTTCGGCCATCTCCTTTTAACATCTTGCACGTTTGTCCTTCAACCAGGGATCATCGGAGTGTCCAGCTGCTGGCGATGTCACTGGAGCTTTTCCATTTAGGCCTCCTGGCCAGCAGGCTGTCTGATTGAAGGCGGCGCGGCACTGCAGGAGACCCCTCTTCTCCGCAGCACAGGCTGCACCCTGAACACTGCACAGCGGTTGCACTGCACTGTGCTTTGCCCTGTGACCCGTTACGCAGCTGGACATCTCCTCTCAACTGAATAAATGATTGTCCTTTGCTACTTTATCTTGGAAAAACATCAAGGACATCGGCCATTCACTGCGATTATCTTTCACTCGCTTCCCCGTCAGTTAGATACGAGCGGCGGTGCATTTTCGTGCGACTTCGGGTTTCTCTCTACCTTTTAATCACCTGCCCTTTTAACATATCGGTCAGCCTTTTAAAGGGATGATTAAGAAATGCTTAATGCACAAAAGAATTAGAGCTATGCACAGCTCACGGAGCCGAAAGCGTGCTCTGACTTACAATTTTCATACGGAGTTTGCAGAGACTTTATGTGCCAGAATGAGTAATACGATCTGCTCTAGGAACTCCCTAGCTTTCTGGCTCTGCAAAAGTCATTTTTTTTTTTTTTTTTTTTTTTGCTCTGATTCAAGTTTCTTAACCAGAAGGGTTACACCGAACTCCTCAGAGTCTGAATGAGCAGAGTTCATCCAAGCCACATACCTCATTAGCACTGTGTGATGGTGGCTGGGAGTAGCGGCCTACCTGGGCGGACACGGGCCTCTCTGGTGCGCTCATTAGTCAGCGTGGCCCGAGAAGCACCGCGCATCCACCACCGAATCAGACAGCCCGGGCCGCGGATAAAGAATGGCTCACACGTGTGTGAGTGTGTGCGCCTGTTTGATCTCTCCCCGCCCCGCCATATTCCCCAGATAGCTGCACTATTGCCATATGCCCGGAAACTCCCGAAGTATTCAAAGGCCATATGTGAATGATAATGAGGCCGGCACACAAAGCTGAGCATCGGCGGGGAAGAAAGCCGTCATCTGAAGGGTCCATGCGGGATGGTCCTCTCCTCTCCCCCCTGCGCTGCTGCTTCCCCGGCTGCGGTGCAGCCCACACTCAGGCCTCTCCCGGGGACAGTGAGAAAAGCTGGGGTTCTCTGGATACCTGCTCTCGGGGCATGAGTGGTGCCAGCACATGGTGGCAGGTGGCATTTAGGGCTGGGTTTCAGCTTATACACAGGCCTTGAAATGTGGGGATGAAGGCCAACTGTACCACATTCTGCTCTATTTAAGGAGATGTCAATATTATTTTTTTTTAATTTTTTTAATTGATTTCAGAAAGTTAGGGAGAGGGAGAGGGAGAGAGAAAATCACTGATTGGCACTGGGGATCGATCCCACAACCCGGGCATGTGCCCTGAATGGAAATCAAACTCCTGGTTCATAGGTCGACCCTCAACCACGCCAGCTGGGCTCAATATTCTTTTTTAAAATGTGTTTTTATTGTGGTAAAAAAAAAAAACCATACATAAAATGTACCATTTTAACCAATTGAAAGTGAGCAATTCAGTAGCATTAAGTACACATGCTGAGTTGTACAACCAACGCTACCATCCCTCTCCAGCACTTTCTTATCACCCAAAACCAAAACCTCTACCCTCTCAGCAACAGCCCCTCTGGCCCCTCCCCCGGAGCCTCGGGGACCCTCTTCTCTATTTTCTGCGTCTGGGACTCTGTCTCTTCCGGATATTTCATGGAAGTAGAATCATACAGTATCTGTCCTTTGGTGCAGGCTCATTTCTCTTAGCATGTCTTCAAGGTCCATCCGCGCTGTAGCATGTGTCAGAACTTCTTTTCCTCTTGGGGCCTAACAGTCTTCCACATTACCACTTTCCGTTCAGCCATTCATCTGCTGATGGACACTTGCAAGTGGTTTCCACCTTTTGTGAAGAATGCTGCTACGCGCACTGGTGTATGGGTCCTGGCTCTCTCCCTGGATGTGGAAGCTCCGAGTCCAGTGTTCTTTTAAGTGGTTGCACATGGTTTGCAAGTGAATGTTAAGTTTTCTGGGGTCTTAACCATCTTTAACTCTCTAATCTCTATAAAATCCTGCTACAAAAATAGCAAAACAAAAAACACCATTCTCATTGTAGACACGTGTAGAGAGAGAAAAATTGGCACATAATTTGATCACATCAAAGTAACCACTGAAATGTTTCCTTTCCCTTTCTTTTTGCTTATCAGGAGATAGCTGAGACTACGTGTGACATGTTTTGTTTTTTGGGTTTTTTAAAAAATATATATTTTATTGATTTTTTTTACAGAGAGGAAAGGAGAGGGATAGAGAGTTAGAAACATCAATGGGAGAGAATCATCGATCAGCTGCCTCTTGCACACCTCCTACTGGGGATGTGCCCGCAACCCAGGTACATGCCCTTGACCGGAATTGAACCCGGGACCTTTCAGTCCGCAGGCCGATGCTCTGTCCACTGAGCCAAACCGGTTTTGGCAACATGTTTTGAAAGGGGCTCTTCCTCAGACGTGTTTACAGGATACAATTTAATTTTCTGTTCATTTTATCCTTCCTATATGCTTCCTCCTCATTGCTAACCCCTCTCCTTACCAATTGCAACCAACCCCAACCCTAGAGAGTGGAGGAGGGTCGGTGCAGGAGTGGTGGTGGGGAGCCCCGGGCAGGATGGCCTCTGATATCAGGGCCGGTCCCCGGATGCTAAGTGATGTGCTTTCTGTTGCAGCTATCAGAAGGGCTGACTAAAGGGAAATCGCAGCTCCGCAGCAATATCCTGATAATCCATCGCCGTGCGGCTCACGCCCCCGTCCATCACCACGTGGAATGCACGTCAGGACTGGAAAGGAGTCTCCCCTCCATCGCCGAGCTCGGTTCCGTTCCGCCCGATCTTCCCGTCAGCATCCCATGTCGTTCCATATGTTGGAAAGGAAGGACGTGGCAGAGGAGGAAAAGGGTAGATCCTCCATTTTATTATTATTATTATTATTATTATTTTATTTTTATTTTTTTTGGGTCAGGATTTGGGCATTAACTATGTGATCATCTCTTCTGAACATCATGGTTTGGTAACTTTTTATTTGTTACGTCAACATCATTGGATAAATTTCAACTCCATGGGATCTTACTAACTGTGGATGCAGCTTCTGTTGGACAACAAGCTTCATCTCCAGCTCTTCTGCCTGTCCAGCCTGGGAGGTCGTTCGGATTGCATTAGGCTCTCAAAAAGGATGAGTCCTGTGCGTGAGTGGTGTTGGCAGTGTTTGTATCTCAAGGTGCATGGAGTGTTTGACAAAGAAACCAAAACACCAAAAAATGGCGAGCCTGTACCCTCCTCTCTTTCTTTAATCCGCTGTTCGAAGAACCACATTTTGATGGTGTAAACCAGTAGTTACCTCTGGGCCAGGTTGGAAATGAAATCAATTTTTTAAACCACTAATACTTGCCAAGAAATCGCCTTATGAGAATGTGGTGTGTGTCTCTGACAATGCATGGCGCATCTAAACTGGTCATTCATGATTTTATCTGCCCT
The DNA here is from genome assembly GCF_964339955.1 of Pipistrellus hanaki. Classification (NCBI taxonomy): domain Eukaryota; kingdom Metazoa; phylum Chordata; class Mammalia; order Chiroptera; family Vespertilionidae; genus Pipistrellus; species Pipistrellus hanaki. The sequence goes on from NC_140515.1 coordinate 20,993,833, forward strand.
GTCGCGGTACTGGAGAGTGGCAAAAGCCTGAGGCACCCGCACATTTCTGTGCGGTGGGCCACGTCGTCCCCTCCCCCGCCCCCCGGCCGGGGCGTGGCCTAGCCTCCGGCTCTTACTAGTATTCCTGTATGCGCAGGTCTTCATGAAGAAGCTGGGACTCATTCACGTTTCAAGATCCAAATGCTGTGCAAACAGTGTAAGCTTAGATCTTCTGTAAAGGAAGGGTCATTTCTCAATTTTTCAAAAAAATAAAAATAAAAGTCTCCAACATGGATTCCAAAGCATTTTCAGCATCCAACATGAAAACATTGATGAATGAGAACTAATCACAAAAGCTGTGTATCTGTATATAGCTCTACACAAACATGTTTGTGCGGACAGTCATTCTTTAAAGCACATGCCAGGGAAAGAGACCAAATTTTGAGGTCTTTTACATACAGTGACATGGTACTAAGGAGAATTAAACTCCTCCTGTTTCCTCTGAAGATAAAAAAAAATAATAATAAAGTGTTATAACTTCATAAAGCTCATGACCAAGTCTGGCAAACATGTGCAGCTCTTGTATTGATTCATTTTATTTATTTATTTATTTATTTATTTATTTATTTATTTATTTATTTATTTATTTTGTCAATGGAAGAAACCCTTCCACGTGTATGCAAAGTGGAAGATTAAAATCTGCATTTTTAAAGGACAAACAGTGAATTTAAGCATGAGTGGCCTTAATACATATAGTTGTCTTTCTTTGCTGCTGTGAAAAGGATTCTAAACCGATGCATTGAACTTAGTCGTTTTTATTACTTTTTCAAATGTTGGTGCAACTTAACTGGACCTCTCCCGTGAGCCATAGAGATATTTAAAAGACAGGCTGCCCCGTCTGTCAGGAAAGATGTAACTGGGTTGCACTGCTCATTCTTGGGGCATTAGGAGTCACAGATTCAAGCAGGTGTGTTGCTTCTGGCTTCGTCCTTGTACGTATAGTGAGCTCCGTAACGCTTCCGTGTTGCATCAACCATCCAAATACAATCATGTTTAAAAAGTCTGTCCTTTACCAAAGGGGATGTAGGTCTTGATTGGAAAAGTGAGCAGAGTTCTGCGCAAGTGTATTTAGCACGTGTTCGAGCAATGTTGCACGGAGCACCCAGGCCACAAACCTGCCCCCGTGACCAGCCTGGATGTCCTCACCAGGAAGGCCCTCGCTGGCTCTCACAGCCAAGTCCCGGCCTGAGCTCTGTGACTGGGAACTTGAAGTAGGAAGCAGGAAGCCCACGACGGAAAAGGCAACCAAACGTGTAGAGTTCGCTCTTCCTAAGTATGTGCCAATTTTGTCACAGCTCTTGTTTGGGGGATCATTTTTTTGCCCCACTTTTGTTAATTAACGATATGATTGAGCCTACATTAATGGGGGAATGTCCTTGAGTCCCTGAAAATTTTAATTTTTCTAACATGGCATCTTTTCCCATTTCTTGTAATATTCCTGGTGTTTGGGGGTTACAAAACATTTCCCTTTTCACATGAAAAATAAATCTCTGGGTTTACAACAAACACTGTGATGTCGGAAAGCTCTTTCCTTTGCACGAACCTTAGCAGGCCCCTCCCCCCAATCCTAATGAAGTTGGAAAAAAGAGAAGCTGAGGCTACCATTTGGGAGAAGTTGGTCTCCTTGCTTTGTGCAAAAGCAGACTTGTCCTTTATGCCCGGTTTGATTTCCATGTACAGTCTCAATTTTTGTACCTAATGATTTTTGTGTATCCAGTATGCACGTGAACAGCGTGTCAACTTTCATTTGGAAGCGGGTTTCGATTTACTTTCCAAACAGTGTTTATGACGAGACCTCCAACACGTTGACATGAGTTGTATCGGAGAAGTTTTTGTGTCGAGTGGCGTTTGAGTGCTGCCAGGGGTCAGTGTATCTGCTTCCCAGAGACCCTCGTTCGATAGTGCTTCTTGTAATATTTCTTCAAGTGAGTGGCATGTGGGTTGTGATATTGACCATGTGATTATGGACTTCGATATGAAATAAATAAATAAACAAAACTAAGGAACCCTCAGAAACTACCAGTGGGCATGTATTAGCCAGTCATTGTAACCTCGTGTCTAGTAGAAGTACAAGGTCTGTACAGTTCATAACTTTGTTACCATGTGTATGAGAAGTACTTTGTGCTGATCGCCTTATTTATATTCATCAAATAAACTTTGTTTCTTTCTGAAGTGAGTTCGTTCCATCTCTAATAAATGCTCCAGTTGTGGTGGTTTCTAATTTTCTTGGGCCCCCCTTTGAAGAACCTATAGACTTGAAGAAAAATTAAAAAAAAAAAAAAAAAAAAAGGAAAAGGGAAGTAATGAACAGCCAAGGCATAAATTTCCCTTTTTTTATGCATAGCTGGATCTAGAGGTTCATGTTTAAAAATGGAGTCATTGATGGGATCTCCCTTCTTCCCTCCCACATCCCTTCCTCTTTCCTTTCTCCTGTCTCTCTCAATGCTTCCCTTTTCATCTCTCTCCCTCTGCCCCTCTCCTCTCTCTCCATTCCTTCTCTTCTCCCTGTGTCCTCTGCACCGCCCAGGGCCTCCATGCCACTCTGCTAGGTTCTCCTCTCTTGGTGGCACAGTTGACTCCCATCAGCTTTGGGTTTTAGAGGAGAGCCCCTCTCTACCCAGCATCCCTATCAGCCCCCTAAAGAGACTCTCACTGGCTCACTTGGATCAGGCATCCAATCATCTTATTAAGGGAGCTGGGAGGGTGAGGCCTAGTGATTGACAGGCCTATTGCATGTGGGAGGGGCAATTTCCAAAGCTGGAAATGGGCAGTCTTTTAGGAGATTGCTTGGCAGGCGGAAGCAATAGCTAGTCCTACCATACAGATTTGATTTGGGTGCACCCAAGGCTCTGACCTTGCAAATCAACCTTGACTACTCCTAGTACCTATGAACTGCTGTTTTAAACGGCTGGAGAGACATTCTAATTCTTGGAAGGACTGATCCATACGAATAATCCTACTCTAACAAGTAAAATGGGCAAACATGACTGAACGGGAGCATTTGCTAGGAGCCAGACCACAGCATCAGGTACTAATGTGCATCAGCTCATTTATTCCTGACAACAGTCCCCGGAGGTGGGCACTGCCAGGCCCCACATTCGACAGTGAGGAGAGGGGACCACAGAGACGACCAGCCACAGCGGGTGTTTACGGAGGACGTCCATAGTACCAGCGTTACGGTAAGTGCTGTGCTTACGTGAATTCATTTATCCTCAAAGTAACCCCAGGAGGTAGGAACTATTATTCTCACAGACAAGGAAGCGGGAGCCCGGGGAGCTTACATGTCTCACCAAGTTCCACTAGATCAGTGGTCGGCAAACTCATTCGTCAACAGAGCAGCCAAACTGCGGCTCGTGAGCCGCGGTTTGCCGACCACTGCCCTAGATGGTCCGTGGTGGAGTCCGCAAGCTCCTCTGCTTTGGGGATGCACCGGGCCCCAGTTCAGATGGGAGGGGACATGTGGGACTGGGGTTCAGATCCCGCTGGTACCCACCTGTGGAGAGCGGCTAAAGAGTTTGGACAGGTTCAAGCCTCGGACTAATGAGAGGACACAGCCCTTTCATGGCCACGTGCAAGTCCCAGCTTAGAGTGCAGAGCCCTCCCAGCACAATTATAGCCAGCAGCTGTAGTTGTAAGCTTGAACCTATGGTCGGAACACATGACCCCACGTGCCTAAGTGATACAGGCCGCAAGTAAACAAAGCTTGGTCAGGTGCGTGTAATTGAGTAGGATTGAAACCTATGAGAAGGTTGCAAACATCTTGGCCACGCCCTTACTTTGCCTCGTGGCATCTGCTATGAAATAAAGACACGGCTTGTACTTCCGTGGCGCTGTCCCTCCATCAGAGAGGCAGTGTCCCATCGAGACCCAGCTTTCCTTCTCATGTCTGTCTTTTCTAAGCCTGGCTTATCATAGGTGGCCCATCTTCTGGGATTTGTCTGATCTTTTTCTTGTGATTAGACTGGGGCTTGGTTTACGGGTGGAGGACCACAGCGGTAAAGCACCCTTCTCGCCACGTCATCTCAGGAGCAGGCACTCTCAGCACGAGTCCTGGCCTTGGTCACCTGGCTGAGGCATGCTGTCAGGAGTCTCCACTGCAGTTTCTCTTCCTCCCCCCACCCCATGATGGGTTTCTAACGTGCAGAGATGGATGAATAAATCTCTGTCACTCTGTGGAGAGTGTAGATGATACACTGGCTAGAGAGCAAGAAATTCCAAAAGCCTTTGGACAAAGACTCCTTGAGCTCTGTTGTTTGGACGAGCTTCCCCTACCCCAGGGGTCCTCAAACTTTTTAAAGTGGGGGCCAGATCACGGTCCCTCAGAGAGCTGGAGGGCCGGACTATATGAACTACTAATTCCTACTGTAACACCTCGGCTGCGCTCACTGCCCAAAAAACCTGGCGGGCCGGATCAGACTCCTCTGAGGGCCGCATGTGGCCCGCGGGCCGTAGTTTGAAGACCCCTGCACCCCTTGACAAAATCTTTGCCTCCCTTAGTCTTGCCCTCCCGGGCTAGGTTACGTGAGCATCTTTGGCAGGAATGGTCGATGTGGGTGGTGTAGACCCTTTCCCGAGTCCAAGGCAAAGCCAACATTTCTATGGTTTCAAAACAGACGTTGTCTGTGTCAACACAGTGACTTCACTTGGGGAGAACTCAGGAGAACAACTTTGCATAAATTCAAGACAAAACCTCCATGTCTACATGGCTGCCACTCACTGGACTATGGCTCCTTGAATTGGGGAGGAGAAATGGGAGGATTTAGATAAATGTATCTTTCAGGGTTTTTTATTTTGTAAGCCCCTCCCACCCAATTCTTTAGAAGAAAAGAATTTTTTAAAAAATAACACAAGATACTTTGAGCAAAAATAAGTATATACATGCATGGCTTCATGCAATAAATAGTTTAGAGGTAGTGGGTTTGGGGTGTGGCTTGTTCCAAAAACTGAAATGACTTTTCGCTCTTTTTTCTTGGTTTTTGCAGCCTTTATGGTAATGCATTCCTGAGCTCCCTCAAGATTGCCTGTGAGACCCCACAACCTATGTTTCTCTGCCAAGGGGCGGAGTCATGTGCTAGGAATGGACCCTTCAATCTTGGGATCTAGAAGGGGAAAGGGGGATCCCGAAACAAGAAAGAAAGTGAATTCTGAGGAGGGAAACGTTGAATGCACACGGCAAACAACCTTAGCGACCAGTTTATTTTTCCTTTGAAAGGTCTTCTGGCCCAGAGAGGAGCACCACGGTGTGCGTTCAGCGTCACATTGGCAATCAAGGCACCTCAGCTGCAATCTCAATTGTATAACTGCGTGCGCTCGCACACCTGCAGGCGCCCTCTGATTCTCAATCTAACCAATGGGAATTATGTCTCCTAACCACCTGACATGGGCTGTGAGAGGAGAAAAATGAGAAAATATTTAGGAAAATGTGTTAACTATCAATGTCCCTTCATAGCTCTAACAAGGTCCTAGAATGACTTATTTTCTAGAACTTGTGTTCAGAGAAGGAACTCTTCCTCCTTAGGCACTCGGGGATAACATATCAATGTGAAAGGATCAACCAACAGATTTGAGAAAACTGTTGCCACATGCCACAACATGAATGGATCTCCCATGAAGTTAGGTGAAAGCTGGTGAACACAAGAGGACATACTATATAATTCTATGCATACAAGGCCCAGAAGCAGACCAAGTTCACCTGTGGGGTTAGAAGTGAGGACAGTGGCTAACCTTCTGGATGTGAATGCCTGGGAAAGGCGCAGAGAGTGTCTAGGATGCTGGCACTATTGTGATGCTTGTGCGGGAAGTTGGTTACATGGCTTCGTTCAGTTCTGGAAAATTCATCAAGTGATAGTTTCAAGATTTGTTGACTTTTCTCTCTGTATGTTATATCTAATTTTAAAAGGTTATCCTGATATTTTAATCCTCACATGAGGATATTTTTCCATTGACTTTTAGAGAGAGTGGGAGAGAAGGAAAGACAGAGAGAAACATTTGTGTGAGAGAAACAAATCCACTGGTTGCCTCCTGCACACGCCCTGGGCAGGGCTTGGGCCAGAGGACCCTGCAACTGAGGTACGTGCCCTTGACTGGGATCGAACCCAGGACCCTTTGGACCACGGGCCAACACTCTATCCACTGAGCCAAAACGCTCTATCCACTAAGGCATCCTGAGATTTTTTTTTTTATGCCATTAAGCATGAATCAAATTTCAAATTAAAGAGACTGGAACTCAAGGGCTAGTGGGATGAATTCAGGCTTCAGACATTTCTGGCCAGTAGGCCTCCAAATGTTTTGGCAGGACAGCAGAGGAAAGCGTGGAGTCTGGGAGCCTGGGGAGGTGTTAGAAACACTTGCCATTTCCCTGAAAGGCTACTCCTGGGTAGCTTCACCCGGTATGTTCCTGCCTGACTCTTGATCATACCTGAGTTCAAAGCCTCTGGAGGTGTTAAACCCTGACTCTACCATGTCCCAGACCAACGACCCTGGACTGGTTACGTGGCCTCTCTGTTTGTTTCTTCATCTTAAAATTATAAAACATTCCCAGGAGATTGTAAAAAAAAACAAAACAAAGAAAACCCTCAAGGATCAAGTGGCCACTTAATGTAATGCCAGCCACATAATATATTCTAAACCAGGGGTCCTCAAACTTTTTAAAGTGGGGGCCAGATCACGGTCTCTCAGAGAGCCGGAGGGCCGGACTATATGAACTACTAATTCCTACTGTAACACCTCGGCTGCGCTCACTGCCCAAAAAACCTGGCGGGCCGGATCAGACTCCTCTGCTGGCCGCATGTGGCCCGCGGACTGTAGTTTGAAGACCCCTGTAACAAATGGAAATGACAAAGGTAAGTAGTGGTAACATTATGATAAACAGCAAAAATGTTCAATGAGCCAAAACCGATTTGGCTCAGTGGTAGAGCGTCGGTCTGCGGACTGAAGGGTCCCAGATTCGATTCCAGTTAGGGGCATGTACATTGGTTGCAGGCACATCCCCAGTAGGGGGTGTGCAGGAAGCAGCTGATCGATGACTCTCTCTCATCGATGTTTCTACAATAGCTCTCTAGCTCTCTCCCTTCCTCTCTGTAAAAAATCAATAAAATATATTAAAAAAAAAATTTAAAAAAAAAAGTAAAAAAAAAAAAAATGTTCAATGAAACAAAACTGAAGGTCCCTTGCTGACTCCCAGCCACTCCCCCAAGCACTGCTGCCGAGCTGCTGCTTGCTCGGAGGCCATTTGCCACGTCAGGGTTTTCCTCGACCACGTTTAATAACCAGTTTCCAGATCTGGATATTGGGGGCTGTAAATTTCCCTGGTGACTGTTGCCAATGACAGGGAAGGAAAGACTTGTGTAATTACCACTTGTACTTCCACAAAACACATGCACTCAAGAGCAAGGGTTTTGGACAATAAAGCACTGGCTTCTTAAAATGCAGGAAAGACCTGCTCAACTTGTATGATAAGAGATGTGTGCCTGGTGAGAAAAACAGAAAAAGCACCACTACCCGCGTGGCAATGCGCCATCGGGAGACTTTGCATTAGACAGGCCCGTTTCACCCTTCCTCCCAAATGCCGCACAGTCTGGAGAAAGGAGACATTAGAATCAGCCAGGGGTTGGTTGGGAATCGATGCCCTTCCCTGTGGCCAAAACCCATGGCCTGAGTCTTTAGTGTTCCTTGGGTAAGGCAGCTGCCTTTCATAGTTTATTTACAGCATGGTTGTTTGCAAATGATGCCATGCTATTCACCAGCCTCCAAACAGGGCAGCTTAATGGGCTCATGCAAATATCCCAAGACAGCAACAAGCTAGGACTTTTGGACATATGAAGACACCATAACTTCAGTTAGAAATGCTCAAGACTGTCCTTTGCTAGATGTTGGGCGTGGACCCCACACTCTAATTGAAGATGCTTCGGATTCGGAGCATCATGTTTTCTTCAGTTTATGAGAAAGGAGGTGGAAGTACATTACAGAGAAGGAACTGCCTTTGGATTCCCCGAAAAGTGTTGATTTTTGGAAAGAAGAAAATGCATAAGCTGAATCTCCGCCCCTTCCTGCCCCCACAGCAGTGTCTGGGCATTTAGCAACCTAACATTCCTGGCATAGGCTTGAGTTAGAGTTTGTTTCTGGAAGGAGCTGTCCACATCAGCACAGGACCAAGGAGGCTGAGGAAAGGTGGAGCAGGTGGAGCTGTGTTAGGGGACGTCACTGCATCTTCCAAATCTCCTGGATGTGCAGAAATTGGCAAGTCATGGCAGAAGAACTTGCCCACGAGTGTGATTTAACCAGTTGAAGAAGCCAGGATTCAACAGGTCCAAAAGTGATGACTGTGAATTCTTAGGGAACAAGCTCAGAGCATGGCACGTGGCATTTCTGAGAGGGTAGATGCCCTCCTTACCGAGTTCATGAGATGGGCCTTATATTCCTTCCAAGATTTTATATCTCATGTTGCCCCAAACCAGTCAACACAGATAACGGAGCAGTTGACTTTAAATAACCAAAGACTCCTGTGGGCAGAGAGAAATGAAAATTTGCTCCAGGTGTTTGGAGGGGCAGGGCCTTTTCCAAAGTTGGAGGAGAGGCATCGTTAGTGGCATTTTGTCCAGTACTCCGCGTTTCTGTGCACGTGCCCTTGGAATTGTTAGCTCGAAGCATGAGTTCTTCCAGACTCACCAGGAAGTCTTCTCTTTCCCAACTCTGGTTCATACATCTCACCAGGTGTCAAAGCGTACAGTTCGAAAGAGTAAGGGTATTTGACTGAAGGGTGATGGGAAGCCCAAAGGTGAGTAGTTGGAGTCCAGATTTTGTACAGTTCAGGGATAGTTTATGGCCATCTTTCCTTAGTCTCAGCATCTGAGTAAATGACAAGATGCCCCTAAACCTTCCCATGTGCCCCAGATTGTCTCCAAAGAAAAGAAAGCAGAAGAAGGAGTTCACGGTAGAACAGTTCACCCTTTATCCTCCCAAACTGTGCTCACAGGTATGAATAAATGTAGCTGAGCGAGGTAAAATGGATACCACATTTGGAGCTAAGAGCTGTATTTTCCTTCAGACGATATTTTGGAAAAATCTGATGTCAGTTTGAACATTGGTATTGACACACTCCATACAAATCCAGTCCGATGCAGCTGCAGGAATCTCGCTGAAAAGCCAGTCCTATCGCCCGGAGAGCACCTACCCAGATGGTAGCACGTGGTGGGAAACTAGCCAATCAGTTTGTGCATTTGAGTCAAATTTCACAAGATAATTGTTTCATTTCCAGGTCTGTCTTTAGCTCACCATTTGACCTTGGACTAATTGCTTAATCTCTCTTGGCTTCGGGTTCTCTATCTTGAAAGTGGCAATAATAATAACTTCCAACTACCTATCTCATCCGGGTATTGAGTGGATTAATGGGGTCATGTTTGTAAGGTCCTAGAAAATTCTCCAGAGGAAAAGTTCTACCACTTTTTTGCAATTCTGGCCGGGACTGTTGTAGAACCAAAGGGAAGAAGGGCTGCATTGAATGGGGCCGTTATTATAGATGGAAGCTCTTTGCTGCCTTATAACGAAGGATTGGAAGCCTTTGAAAGCAGACCGTTGCATGACTAGGAGATCTCAGGTTCTCCTGTGTGGGTGCAATCATCTGGAACTTCTGAGGTAAACCAATCCTCCTCCTCTAAGCAGTCCACGGAGCTCTGATGGTCACAGGGAATGACGCATCCCCCGGGATTTTCTGCTCCAGTCATACAGAGATTGACTTGTACACCGGGGGTAAAATAAACTTGTGCTGAGTTCTGTCTCTGCCAACCCCTGGCTGGAGGACCCTAAGCAAACCTCTCCCCCCCCGCCATGTGCTTCAGGGCCTGGGGAGCAGGACCTTCAGGTGAAATGCTTACCATGTGTCCCGCACACAGTAGGCTCTCAGGAAACACCACCTCTGTTAACAGTGAGTCATGTATTCTCTAGCATAGCGAGGAGTCAGTGAGTACAAGCCCTTAATCAGCCCACTCTTAATGCATCAGACCTTGTGCTTTCCCAGAACCCGGCTCTCTCAGGCTCTATAGCAGGATCACCTAAGACCATCGGAAAAACACAGATATTTACATTATGATTCATAATAGTAGAAAAAGTACAGTTAGAAAGGTTGAGAACCACTGCTCTAACCAATGCACCAGAGTGCCGACTCTTTGAAGACTGTGTCAAGCAGGTTTACCCCAGTATTTACTGAAGAAGAAATGAGCAGGTTTTCCATTTTTAATGAAGGTAATGAAATGGGAGTTTTAGAAGCACAGCAGGGGTTTTGCATGTTAATTTTTACATTCTCAATTTACCAAACAATTAACCTGAAAGGATAGCTATTTCCTGAAACGTTCTGCTATTTTAGCTTTTACTTTGTTAGATAAATGTGTATATTTATACAAGTTGGTGCAAATAAATAGCCATGGGATGGATGACTAAATGAATGAACATATTCACTACCAGGGAAGAGGGAGATCTCTTAGGCAGAGAAGGTGTGTGAGCATCATCAGGGCAAGAACGTCATCCAAGCCTTGCCCACCTCTGTAGTCTTTCTCGTAGCACAGTGCCAGGCACGTGAGCTTACAGGAAGTATTTTTTTGTGGAATAATTGATGAATCCACATTGAAAATGTAGTTATTTAATATTATTTCCCTAATGGGCATAGTGAATCTAAGGTCTTTTTTTTTTCTCCCCCTCCCCTGAATATTTGAATTTTAAGTTTCAAAGTCAACCCTAATGGATTTAATTTATTTAAATTATTGAGTTATGTTTCCCAATGAAATAGTATCAAGAGACCACAGCATTCAAGAGTCTACTTTTACAAGGTAGTTGCTGACTCTCCCACTGACAGTCTCCAATATGTGCAACCCAGCTGTCCCATAAATGTAGGAGCAGGTCATGGGCTGCATCATACCTCACCCAGCTTCCGAGTGTTTTGTCTCCAAGAGAAACCAGCCCCTCACCTACTCTCTTCCTGGCTTGGACCTCATATCCTCAGAATGCTCCCCAAATCCCCGCTTGATTTGCCAATGGACTCCTCCCACTCCACCACATTCATACTTGAATGTTCACTCCTATTGGTTTCTTCCTGGCCTGACTAGATGCTCTGTCTCACAGTAACTGAGGATGGTCTCAGATCATATCTCCTTTCCTCTCGGAGGCCTGGTCCAAACCCAGCAGGGAACAGGTTATCTGCCATTTAACCCAATGCCCAACTTTGCCTCTTTTAGTTAAATATTAATTTTCTACAGCAAGTAAATGCTGTATATTGTCAAAACTCTTTGAATTGAAAGTGATAAAACCAATGCAGACTGATTTCATGGAAGACGGGCAAGGGTGGTTAATATGGGCCTCATCCAAGGGCTCCAACAAAGTCAGAAGACCCATGTATCGTTTCCCCCTCATTTGGGGGGCTCTGCTTATTTTTGTTGCCTTCACTTCAAACATTGCTTATACAATGTGGTCCTTCCGAATCCCTCACCCAGAAACTCGACATGTACAGCCAACCAGGTTAGTGTCCTCAAAGGAAAATTGGTTCCTCTATCCTACTATAGCCAAAACAAAAAAAATTGACCTGTGTCACATGACTCTGTTCTGATTGGCCAAGCCTGAGTCACATGCTCATATTCTTGACTCATGGGATGAAGCCAGCCCTGCTATATCACGTGGCCTGTTAGGCGAGCGTAGGTGAAACCTCAAAGGATAATTTGGTGCTCCTACCAGAGGAAGGAGAGAATAGTGCTGGACTTGCAACAGCTCTAAGCGTTCAGATGCGGTGCCCTGTCTCCAAAGCTGACACAGTCCTGTATCTTCTTTTTTTAATAACAGGCCTGCATTTCCTCTATTGCTGGGATTCACACACACTCATTGTGTGGCATTAATAAGCATTGCACTACACATCATTATTACACGTGCCTGGATGGCCTGCTTCACTGTGAGCCCTTGAGAGCAGGAGCCATGACTCCTTCATCTCTGCATCTCCATGTCTACATAATTCCTGGCACATAGCAGGTAATTGAGGAAAGTTTAACATAAAAAAAAAGGAAGAAACAGATGAACCACCTGTGACTCAGTGACTCACACTCCTGTCTTGCGGGGAGACACCGTTCAAACACATGTTCACTGTTTTATGGCCTAAGTGAAAACTCTCCATCACAAGCAGTTATGTTTGGAAACAAACAGAAGAATGTACCATTATGAACTGCACAGCTAGGTTCAAAACAATAAGTAAAAAGATGCCACGTGACCACGGCATCAGGCATATGGCAATATGCAAATAATTCTTCTGAGGCAACCCTTCTCTCTTGCTGAACACTCGTGGGCTTCTAGGGTGGCTAGCCAGCACAGGGAGAAATCCCTAATGTTGAACTTGGTTCTGAAGCCCTTTAAGTCCTGTTCTAAATCCACTGAACCAAGAGGCCACAGTAGTAACATCCAGGATGTGACCTTGAGCCAGCAGCAGTAACATCCAGGATGTAACATCCAGGACAAAGATGTTTTGGGGGCTTCCATTTCACCCATCCATGTCGGACTTTCTTGTGAAGCCTATTCAGGTCTAGCACCAGTACGTGCTCAATAATTCTCTGTTGACTAAAATGAAAAAGCCAACGTGTTCCAGTATATGCAATACTAATTTGAGGAATGAATAGGTGTACCATAATGCTTATTAAATGACTGGTTGATGATCCATAGTATATGATCCATGGATATTTGTTGAATGAGCAAACAATGCAATGCAATGAATGAATGAATGAATGAATGAATGAATGAGTAGCCTATCAGTTAAGCTTACAGCTATTACTTTTCATGTGCTTTTTCCTCCATGTGTGTTAAACTGCTCTTTATTTCCTCTAGCTATAACTCAGTCCCAATAAACAGACTCTCAAAATTTATGATTTGTTTCTGTTTTCTGTTGTTGAATTTTGAAATAGATGCTGTTATCATATGGACTGAATCCCATTTTAAATAGCAAAGAGATATGTTCAAACATCCTTGCAAGGAGCGTGCAGAATGAGGAAGGGATGTCGCTTATATGCCGACTAATCTCTGTTATGACATATCTGCATGACTGAGAGGATCATGCTCCTGGGTTGAGAAGAAGAGGGCTGTCCACAAATGACACGTGAGTGGAGCCATCGTGTTCCTGTATATACTCAGTAGATATATGTACAGGCTGGAATAGGTGAATTTAATCCTTCGCCATCATTCATTTCACTCTTCTCAATTCTGTGGTATTTCCAAGGAATGACTGCTTTTCTTCTGGGTTAAGTAGAAATCTTTGCTTAAGTCAAAACCACTTACTTTAAATACGTCCAGTGACATTGGGATCTTTTTCCCTGGGAGTGTTTCTCGTGCTTTTCAAAGTCAATGAATTGTCACTGGACCTTAATGGACACTAACAGAACAGCGAATCAGGGGTTTAAGAAGAAGGAAAAGGGTGGAGAAGGAAAAAAAAAAAACCAAAAAAAAAAACCTTTATCCAAAACTCACTGATTTATTGAGACAGGTTTGGGAAATCATAACAGTGTCACTTTACTGAGCATTGATGATTATCGCAGCAAACTATGCAACGTTAAAAAGAATCGGGATTTAATTCTGCTATTTAGAATTATTTGTGGTCCCTTTTAATCAGGCTGAGGCTATTTGCATAGAAGAGTGATGTCCTATTAGAGTCACTCCAGTGAAAATTCAATAAGACGTGAAATTGTTATGATGTCAGGACATTCTTGAGAAGTTTGAAAATGCCATCAGCTTCTTGTGCACAGTTTGGTGTCAGGCAGACAAGTAATTGACTAGATAGCTAAACTCTGGCCTTTTTATTTGGCTATTCTGCAACTCTCTTACTTAAAATGTTTCTCACTTATTGGTTTGATATTAAAAATTTAGTGTCTCATAGCTGAAATTGACCAGAAGGGCTGTTCACATTCTTACTTGGTTTTGAGATGTCACTTTTCTCTTAGGGCGAGTCCATCGTGGCACTCATTCAAATGTGTCCTCCAGGGAGGCTTTCCAGGTCATGCAAAGAGGACTGTCCTTCCTTCCTGTTTGAAAGGGATCGATTGGATCGATTTTAGAATCTAGTTAGAAACAAATGAGTGCTTTACCCAGCTGCTTTCTAAGGGCATCTTATCCTTTTGCCAGCTGATTCAAAGTGTAAGTCCAACATTTGGGGAAAATACTGCAGTTTTCTGGATTCTCCTTCTAGAAAATGGAACTTAACTAAAGTTTTTAAAAGCCTGCTCTTACATCCCCAAAGGAGATGGCTGTGAAATGGGTTGCTTGGAAACAGAAGTAATTATTGAGAATACCTGACACAGCTTTTTAAATCCTGGTACACAGATTTAGGCACACGATATTGAAAACTGTAAACAACCAATAAAATAGGACAGCATAAAAACCCCAGCATTTTCTTCTGCCCCTCAGATAAGAAGGCTTCTTTCCTGTCAGTAAAGGGGCTTGTGTTCCCCAAAAATGGTAAATTGATATCCTAAATCTAGCACCTACATGCCCAGTGGTCCGCATAAAATATGGAACTGACAAGACTGACCATTTTGTAAGAAAAGGCCAGTGAAGGGAAAACAACTTCTCAGAAAAAAGCCACAACATGACAGGAGGGGAGAGGAATGGGATACTGTCTTTCTTCAGAGGAAAACTATTTCTCTTATCAGCCCCTGTCCACTTAAGGTAAGCCTCGTGTGGGAGAGGCCGGGGGGAAGTGTGGACACATTCTGGGATCCAGGGAAGCACCTTTTAGAAAAGTGTTGTCTTTATTTAGAGGTAAATAAAGTACAGTGGTTAAGTTATTTAGAGTCAAAGTGCCAAAGTTCAAACCCTTGCTTAGCCATTATCTGGCTATGGGCATGATCATCCATTCATTCATTCTGAGCATTTTCTCTGTGCCAGTCACTGGAGGTGATAGCTTTGAACAAGAAAGGTGAAACCCTGGCCCCGTTTTAGGAGAGGAAAAATAAAACAAACAAATCTATAATAATAAAAGCATAATATGCTAATTAGACCTGACAGCTGTACAACCTTCCCGATGTCCTTCCGGTTGACCTTCCGGACAAAGGGAAGCCCGGGACCCGGGAGCCAGAGGGAAGCCTGTGTCAGCAACAGGGGGAAGGAAGGCCTACTCTGACGCAAATTTTGTGCATCAGGCCTCTAATAAATAAATAAACATGCATGCAAATAAGATTTTTTTAGATTGGGATGAAAAAGGAGAATGAAACAGAGTCATTGGCAGGGAGAGTGGGGCTGCATTAAGTTAGTATGTACTTTGAGGTGCTGACCTGATGGAGTGAGGGAGCCCAGATCAGAAGAACAGCTTTGCAGGCAGAGGGAGCCACAGAGGCAAAGGACGCATTCTGAGGAGCCTTGCAGGCAGGTGGCTTGTTTGGGCTTTATCTGGTACACTGGGGAGACCTTGAAGGATGTTTAGCAGAGGAATGACATGATCTGAGCTGCACAGGGAGAGAGACCCCTGTCCTCATCAGGGCTAACCCTGGAGCACCAGACCAAGCCCTTTTCAGAGAGCAGGGAATTCAAAGGACACTGCCCAGACAAGGTCAGAATCCAGGTAGGTGGCTCAGTATGGAAGCTGTGGTTCCTGACGGTGGTGGTGGAATGAGGGCAGGGAAGTCATAGCTTCATGGTAAGAAACTTAGTGAAGTCAGGACAAATCTTTGACAGCCTCACAGAACGGGGCTTGAATCAGACTTCCCTGTTGGGACCAATTCTGGTGGGCGTCATGCTTGGTGCTTCCTGGAGTAAATCAGAGCTTTCAAGAAAGACTCTTTCCTCTTACTGCCAGTCTTGTGTAGGAGAGGCCAAGGGGAAAGTGTGGGCGCATTTGGGAGCCAGAGAAACACCTTTTACAAAATAGTTTTGTCTTCAGTCATCTATACATATAAAAGCCTAAGGGACTGTTCGACCGGTAGCTATGATGCGCACTGATCACCAGGGGGCAGATGCTCAACACACAGGCATGGAAACCTGGAACAGAATGATGAATTTCAGAGGGAAGGGGGAGGGAGGAGAGCAGGAAGAGATTAACCAAAGATCTTATATGCATACTGAGGCCCCGTGCACGAATTCTTACACTGGGCTGGTTTTGGTCCTATCTTCACAGGCCAGGCCGAGGGACCTGACTGGTGCAAGAATTCATGTACCGGGACACTAGTAAGTAGATAAAGGATGGGAGCTGAGCCTCTGTTACTTAGAGTCGGAGTACCAGGGTTCTAACTCTTGGGTTTGAGCAGAGAAACCTTGAACTTTTAGAAACTGTGATCTCTTTGAACCTTTCCTTTTCTCCACATTGTGCAAATATTAATAGGATTTACCCTATGAAGGAGCAGGCATGAAACACAGCAATGACATGAAGAGTACACACAGTAGCTGGCCTCCAGCACATAGTGAGAGCTCAGTAAATGTTACCAGCGATTCTTATTTGGAGGTAATACTCATTATTATCTCAGCGCTGATTGGCCTCATCCTTACCGAATTCTTTCATGCAGACATGGCAGATAACCTTATAACTGCCTCCCACATTTCCCTCCATTTTCCTGGGACCCTTGCCTCCTCCCTCCTCAGGCAACTCATTTGTCTCAGAATTTCGCCCAGGACCCAAGGACAAACATGCCTTGTGTTGAAATAATCACAACAGCCGCTGCCATGAGTGGAGGCTGCACCAGGGCCTTCTGAATGTTACCTCAATTGTTAGACCCCTACGTACCCTACCTCACAGGTGGGGAAATCAAGACTGATATGGGGACATGACCCCGCTAGGGTCACTCAGTCAGCATGAGGCAGAGCTGGGGTTCAGAGTCAGTTTGGTTGGACTTTGCAATTACTTAAAACTAAAAAAAATAAAAAATAAAAATTCTAGTATCCATGCAGGCCCTCCCCCTCCCCCCACCCCCGAAGCACTTGACTATACAAATAAAGAGGACTCTGAGTTAGGAGGTCACCGTGATTAGGCCTAGTGCCAGGAGCATTTGAGATTTTCAAGGAGCCTCCTTGAGTCAGTGTCCAAAAATGTCCCGGAACCGCAGGGAGCCTCTGTGCCTCCCAGGCCAGTGGCCGGTGAGAACACAATGTGACCGTATTGCTTTGACTGTGGCCATGTGGTGGCGAGGAAGCCCCGACCCCCTTCCGGCCTCTTTGTCCCCTTTAGGGCTCCCTCTGGGGGCTCCTCCCAGGCCGCCTGGCTGGTCTTGACTCTGAGGTGAAGGAGTAAACATGTTGGGACTCTTTATTAGTTTATTTCAGAAGATGGAGCCTGTTTGTCCCTGGGGCCCGTCCCTCTTTTATGGCCTCCAGCCCTTCTTGACAAATTCTAGCGACTGGAGAGAAAACCCGCTTTCTACAGCGGATCATTAAAACACCACCATAAAACCCAGGGCCATAAAATATTATTTGCCTGGCATAAAAGGAGGGGGGTGGGGGGGGGCGAGATTTTCCCAGAATGTCAACCCCGGCTCTGTTTTCTCCCACTGGGAACGGCGGCACAGGGATGAGATGGTTCATAAATTCCTTATCTTGCACTCTGTTTTGTGAAATAACCCTGTTGGGAGAGCAGCCAAAAATATTGATTTATTTGTTCCACAGACTCAGAAGCATTTTTAATGAGGGGAGCGTGGTGATGCCTTGCTAGTGTGTCTGCAGATGACTCAATCTGTGGACAAACACCCAGATACACACGAGGTGCCTGTGGGGAAAGGTGGGGATCCAGGGGCTGGAGATCTGCGGAAGAGAGCCTCTGGGGATGGAGATGGAGAGGATGGATTCCCCTCCTTCGCACTGTCCATTGCCCGGCCAAAGCAGTCAAGGCCCATCTTGGAAGGAGCTTTACAACTGAGCCTGGCTTTCTGGAGTAGCCTGCCGCCACACGCCCCCCACCCACCCTGACTGAAGGGTCAAAGTGGGTTTCCTGTTGGTTCCTGTTGACATTTTTCTCTGGAAATAACCTTTGCATCCAGGCATGCATTTATTTGGTCATTCAACCAATATTATTGCGCAACTACTAAGTGCCAGGCATGGAGGCCACAGCCGTGAACACACAGCCACGGAGCTTAGTCCATTCTCACGGTGTCCTTTCAGCACACCCTCGATTCCTATCATCAGATCAGGCTCACAGCCCTCCGCCTGAAGTCCTGGGGGTCGATAGGTTTGTCAGAAATTTTGGAATTTTTTTCTTGAAAGATAAAATAGGGCATATGATGATTTCATTTGCAGACAGCCTCCTTGAAGTCTGGGGAAAAACCCAGTAATCCAACACTGTTCATATTTCTTCACGCCAACTGGGATAAATTGAGACTATCAATGGCCTTGTCACGTGAGGTCTAGTTTTGCCATCAAAGGAGTGGCAGAAATGTCTGTTGTCAGAGCTGCTTTCTGTAGAAGAGCCACCCTACGTGTTTCATGATTATGCCCATTCCTGCTCCCCACATCCCCGATTTTCAAGGTCTTCCTTTGCATTGTCACTGCTTCCCTACCAGCGAGGTCATTGTCTTTCTGCTCTTCTTTGCTGTGTGACAGGTCATTGTCTTCCCCTGGTTTGGTCTGTTGTGTTGCTGCTGTTGTTGTGTATGTTTAAGGGGGCTCTGAGGCACCTGGGGGCTGAAGGACTTGTCCAAGCTTTCACAGCTGGGACGTAAGGGACAGGAGATTGGAACTGCAGATGTCAGAGTTCAAACTCGTAACCACTATCTCACATCACCTTCACCAAGGGAAGGAACAAAGCAGGAAATAAAACTGTTGGGGTTGTGTAAACACAAACAAGCAAAGGCAATGGGAAAGAAACAGAAAAATTATCTAGATAATTCAGAATCAGAGTGAATCATAAAGGTCTGCCGCTCGGGAGCCAGCGTTTCGGGGCTGATTGCAGGAATGGAGCACATTCTGACAGGAAGGGCTTTCCTCCTTAGGAACAGGATCCTCTGAGCACGCTGCCTGCAGGCACTCAGCACCCTCTGGGAGCTGCGTTCTTAACCAGTTCATTTCCTGCCACCTCTCAGTGCCTCTGCCCATGGACTGGGTCCGAGGAATGGATTCTAGGGGCATCCTCTGCGGTGCCTGCCCAGAGCCACTGAGCTTCCCCAGCCAGGAGAACCCCAGATGGCAGTGGCTGGGCAAAACAGAGTGGGGAGAACACCTGGGGAGGATAGATTTGCCAGGCACAGAGCCCTCTTGCTTAGCCCTCGTCTCCCATGGGCAGATTTCAGGAAAGACTGGAAAACTGGAAGATATCCACCTGCTGGTTAAGCGGTGAAGGCCTAGAGAGAATGAGAGGAAAGCAGACTCAGGAGGTGGAGGGAGGTCCCCAGGGGGATCTCTGATAACCTTGGGCTCCCTCTTCCCTGGAGAAAGAGAGCCAGCCCCTGGGAGCAAGGGCATCTCTGGCAGTTGGTGGAAAGTCCACACTTGACATTGTGATGTGCCCAGCAAGGGAGGCCAGGGTGGCCCTGGGCCAGGGCTGTGGATGGGGCCCAGTCAGCAGAGACAAGTAAGGAGCAGGCAGGGCCAGCCAGGGGTGTAGCTGGGTCACCAGAATCTCTCCCTCACAGGCTGGGGTGATCAGCCAGGGGTAGGACGAGGGCAGGGAACTAGAAAAACAAAACAGCCACTACCCCAAGTACCCCTGGCTTTGGATTTTGCTCCTAGGTCAAGTGCATGCCACACACACGGATGACTGAAATTGAGGTGTGTGTGTGTGTGTGTGTGTGTGTGTGTGTGTGTGTGTGTGATTTCCACCAGGAATGTCTGGAGAATGGGGAGGACTGAGAACAAGAATTGTGATCCAGTGTGAGGCATTGTTTGGAGGCCTTAAAGTGGGGGTCACTCATCCACCAACCCTGCCCTGCCTGAGCCCAGGTGTCTGGAAGTACTCAGAGCCCCAGTGCCCGGAACCCAGTTCTGCTGAACTTCGCAGGCTTCTTTCTCACCTTAGGACGCTCACCAAGATCCACCTGGCAAGACCGGGCATCCCATCAGGATGCTCCAGCGTCCTAGTCAGATGCTTGATCTCGCTCCCAAGCACCCAAATCTACTACCCTGGGCGTGTAGCAGGATGCCTGTTCCTACCTACCCGATTTTCCAGCTCGGACCCCTGTCTCAGGGGACCCCCCCCCCCCCAAGGGCAAGAATGCAGAGGAAATCCTCCAAGAGGTTCAGTGCCAGGGCAGCAGCCCGCGTGGAAGCGGCCTGGGACAGGCAAGCTCAAGCGTCCAGCCCGGGAAGTTGGGGTTCAGCCTCCTGCAGCTCCTTGGGGGTGGAAAGAGCGAAGAGAGGAGAGGAGAGAAGGCTGCAGGCAGAAGGCGGCTGCAGAGCGGACCTCTCTCTCTCAGCAGATGCCTGGGGGATGGGGAGCCCGGAGAAGGGGGCTCCAGCAGGGATTGCATCCCGCCCCCCTGCACCCCAGCCCGTGGTACGGCTTTAAAAATCCTGCGGAGTTTGTCATAGGCCGGCCTCAGCACGCATGCGCATAGGCAAAGTTGAGTTTTTTCTCTCCCCCTAACACCCCCCCTCTCCCTCTCTCTCTTTTCAGCAGCCTTTGGTTCTGCAACTTAAAAAAAAAATTTTTTTTTTCTTCTTCTTCTTCTCCGAGAACAGCAGGGGAAAGGAGTGCGGAGAGGGAGGGTGAGAGCGCGGCAGTTGGCCAGAAGGGCCGGGGGCGGGTGGGGGGGACTCGGTCGCGGCGGCCGGTCAGCCTGCCCGCCTGCGGGGCTCAGGATCGATCGCGGCGATCGTGGGGAAGGGCTGCCGCGCGCCCCGCGACCGACGACGCCGCCGCCTCCCCGAGCCCGGCTCCGAGCGGCCGCGCCGAGCCAGCGCCTCCCGCCGCCGCCGCCGCGGGGCCCTCGCCCGCCCGCCGCCCGCTCTCCCGCCCCTCGGGCCCGGGCGCCGGCCATGGACCTCCGGAGCTGATCGGCCGCCGCGGAGCCCCGCGCCCTCCCCAGCCCCACGCCCTTGGTGCCCTCGCTCCGCATCGCCCTTCGCCCTGGAAAAGGCGGGGGATCGAGGGGGGATTCACCCGAAGAGAGAAAGAAGGGGGTGGGGAGGGGAGAGCCGCCCGTGTCTCCCCTGGGGGCGATCGCCCCCCGAAACCACCGCACCGCACAGGCAGAACGAACGTCCGGGGGGAACGGCTACCCATGTCTGCGCTCCCTTTTCTGCCAAACCCTAAAATGAAAGGACAAAAGTTGGCGCTGACTCTTGCAGCAGCTCGGATGGCGACTGGTGCGTTCTCAGCGGCATCTCCCGGAGAGAAAACCGTGCGCGCCTGATTGTGCTGGGGCCCCAGCGCTGCGGAGTGTGTGAGTGTGTGTGTGAGTGTGTTTGGGTGTGTGTCTGTGTGTACACAGACGTCCGCACACTCGCGGCCCCAGGATCAGCGCCTGGAAGCAGACTTTTCGGCCACAGACTTAGAGAGGAGGAGCTGGAGACCAGGAGGGCGTGAGCCGCCCGGAGTTTGCAGAATCCGTGGTGTGAATGAACCGGGGGCACCTGGGCGCGCGGATCACCCCCCCCCCTTTCGCCTCAGGCCATAGTTGAGTAGCGGGGCATTTTTTTTTTAAACCCTCTTGTGAAGAATTTTTTTTTTTTATTATTTGTTGTAAAGTCTTTTGCACAATCACGCCCACATTTGGGGTTGGAAAGCCCTAATTACCGCCGTCGCTGATGGACGTTGGAGAGGGAGCGCCTCGCCGCGGAGCAGTCGCCTGCGCGCCCTCGCCGGACCCGCGGCTCCCTCGCTGCGCCCCGGCCCGGCCCTGTCTCTGCCGCGGGCCGCCGGGCTCCCGCGCCCCCTCGGACCCCGGGCGCACCCCAGCGCCGCCCAGGCTCGAGCCCCTGGACCTGGGCTCCAGGAACTGCTCCAGCCCCGACTCCCCGCGCCTTCGGGACGCGCCCAGAGGGAGCCCGCAGCTCGGCATCGGATCGGCCCCCCCCGGGCTTAATCAGCCGCCCCGCTTGGATTTCTCCGCTGCCCTGGCTCCGGTGGCGACTTCCTCTTCGGGCCCCCACCCCCTCGCCATGAAGGTAGGTGTTCTTTGCTCTTCCGATGCTCGATCGCCACTTTTTTTTTTTTTTTACCTTTCCTTTTTTTTTTCTTATGTAAGTTAACTGAATCCCCCTCCTCCCAAACCCCACCTACCTCTTTCTATTCCTCTCTTTCTCCTTTCGCCTTCAGAGACTAGAACTCCCTCCCGCGGGGCTGGCGGGGACCCCTACCCTTGCCTCCCCCCACCCCCCCCATTCCTTGCTCACTACTTCTGTCTCCCCGAGACCTCTTCTGGTCTCACCAAGCATTCTGCAAACCTTTTCGACTTTTGGAGAAAAGGCTGGCAAGAGCCAAGGCAGAAAAAACACTGCGGTTCACAGAGGACTCGCTCCCCTTTGGCCCCGAGAAACTCGAGTGTACTTTACTATGTGTATTTCAGTCACAGGATCATGATTCAATTCAACAAATATTTGCCAAGTGCCCACGGCGCGGGCACCGAGGAGGTGTGTGGGCCAGGGCTCAGCAAGGGGAAGTGGCCTCCTTGGCGGGGAGGCTGGGCAGCCAGACTAGGGGGCCAGCTGCTCCCGAGAAGCGCACCCCTCGCCCTCTGCAGCCAGAGGCCAGGCTGCAGAGCCCGTCCGGGCCAGGGAGCCCTGGTGCTGCATGCAGGCCCTGTGCCTTTAAGAGTGGCTGGCGGGGGGCCAGTGCGCACCCCGGCTTGGGGAGCGGGGTCGCGTTATTAGCATGATTAGCCGCCACCGGGGGAGCCGGGCACTCGGCGGCGGGGCCGGCGCGGGGAGGGCCGGCGGCGGCGGCTCTCATCCTGGTCCGCGGGGAGAGCGCGCCCAGGCCCCCTGCGCGGACCCCGCCGGGCCCTTTGGAAGCATTTGGGCGTCCGCGCTGGGGGAGAGCAGGCAGGGGGCAGTTTGTGAGCCCTTGTTTGTTTTAATTGTCAGTTGTATGTGAAAGCCGAGTCACACACTCCGAGGGTCACCGAGAGTTCACTTTTAAGAAAAGTTCACATTTCTTTCCTGCCATCCAACTTGCTCCTTTTCGAGTCCCTTTTCCTCTCTCTCTGCCCTCCAAGCTCCCATCCTTCCCATTTGTGTGTGTGTGATCTCTCCCATGTTCAGTTTTCTAGAAAATAAGGTTGAAGTTGGAATGAGGAGGTTTCCTAAAAGCAAGCAAATCCTCCCCCAAAGGTTATTTATTTATTTATTTTTAAACCCGCTACCCGGGAGACCCCCGCGGCCTTGTTTTACTTTCTAAACCTAGTCATCCGGCGCGGGGCCCCTTCTCCTCTCGCCTTTCTTTACATGGACACCTCGCTGTTTGGAAGGTGCCTGTAGCCAGCGGTGCGATCGCACCTCCGGGGCCCTTGCCCCGCCGCTAACGCTCTCCGCAAGGCCAGACGCGGAGACTCGGTTTCTAGACGGGCCGCAGCCCGGGGAGTTCCTTGAGGGCAATGCGGAGAGCGCGCCAGCGATGGAGGGAGAGGCAGCAGGATTGTGTGTCCGAGCGTGTGAGGTTGTGTCCTGCGTGTGTGGGAGAAGGAAAAAGGTCAGTTGTTTTTGGGTCTTCTTGGGTAGATAGCCTCGGCCGGTCCCGCACCGCCCCACAAAGGAGAACCCGCCCTCCCTTCCCTCCGAAAGGCCGACCCAAGGCGCTCCTGCCATTCCCCTCCCCTCGTTGGAGCGCTCCAGTGCACAAGGGGTTAGCGCCGCGCGCCAGGAGCTCGGCTCTGCCCGCAGTCCTTTCTTCCCCGCCGCGCGGTGCCGGCTGCCCCCTGTTGGCCGCCTCGAGGTAGGACACCTCCGTTCCAGTTCCGTGGGGCGAGTGGGTTCGCAGCAGCTCCCACCTCTGGCTGCGCGCACTCTAGCCCACCCTCTCCGGGGAGGGCCGCGCCTGGGCCCCCCGAGGGCCCGCCGCCCTGCGCCGCCCCCGCGATGCGCAAGAGGCCAAGGGCACGACCCAGCGAACCGGGCTCCAGGGCGGGTGGAGCCTGAGTGGGTACCTCTTCTCCAAGGCGCTGGCTGGAGCGAGAGCCTTGCCCTCTAGGAGGCCTCGGGTCTGGTCGTCTTGGCGCTCTAGCCAGTTTTCTCCGTAATCCAGGACAAGTGTTGCTCTCTCTGGGCCTCAGTTTCTTGTCTATTAAAAAGCGCAGAGGAATCTGCCTCCGAAGGGAGGTGGCGGCGGGGGTTGAACTGATGTTTCATTTTCTCTCTCCTGCCACCGGACTCTGCTCTTCCTCTGGATAAAGTTGAGAGCCCCTGGTGAGAGTTAGACATTCCGTGTGAGAAGGTAGGAGTGGGGTGTGTGTGTGTGTGGAGGGGGTTGCGGTCGGTCTGAGAGCCTTGTCCCAGGGGTGGACGGCGGAGGGCAGGGAACAGACAGAACTAGGGGCTTGGCTACTATTCCTCCCTTGGAGACTCTTTGCTACTGAACCTGCTGTTGGCTTTGCGTCAGGGCGAGCACAGGCTGCTCACGTTACCTGCAAGGATTTGGGCTCCAAAAGCCCCCTCCACCCCCCACCCCCCCCACCCCCATCCCGCCACAGCGCTTTGGATACATCCCTGCAGCCAGGCCGGAGGCATGGGGGAGCGCTGGCTCCTTGTTTGCTCCCCCGGAGCGGACCTCCTCTCAGCCTTGACCGGCTCATCCTCCCCTCCCCTCCCACTCCTCTCCGCGTTCCTGAAGCAGGACAGCCCAGCACAACAGTCCGGCTTTCCTCCCGCACTGTTCTCCATCTTTCTCCTTGCTTTGGGGAGAGATCGCAGTGGGGAAAACAAGGCTTACTTCCCACCAAGAGCTGTGATTCTTGGAGTGTCCTACCCCTTTCCACACCGCGAGTCCAGGTCAAACTCATTCCTCCAAGTTGGTCTCCCTCATCCACTCCCTTTCCACTTCCAGAGACTTGCGGGCGGGGGTGGGGGGTGGGGGGGAGCTGGAGGCAAAGAGCCCGGTGGAAGGGCATGCCCAGACGGAGGAGCCAGGGTGGGGTTGTTCGCCCTGCCTTTGTGGACTTTCTTTTGGGGGGTCGGAGGGCGGAGGGCTCTGGGAGGTTTGCGAGTGCTCTGCGGTGCTTTTTCCGTGGCACGTTTTCCAAACAGCTTGATGGTTTCCCCTCTGTCACCTCCTATCACTCCCTGCCCGCAACCCAATGGACAAGAAGGGTTAGGAACACCTTTAATCTAACGCGGAAGCTTTGGAGGAGGGACAGGACGTGCAGCCGCCACGATGAGCTGCTCTGGGCTGGAAACAAGGGCGCGCTAACGCTCTCACCCCCCAACCTCCTCCCCCCTCCTGCGCTTGAAACTCTCCAACACACCCTCCTTCCCATCCCACACGGGGAACAGGTTCCGAGGTCCCTGCAAAGCCAGCTTTCCCGGGCTCCGAAAGCTTTTGAAAACCTTTAGTCCATTCTGGATAAACCCAGCTTCTGCCTAGAAGTTTGGATTCTCCCTCGCTCGGGTCACCTCCGGAGAGGTCTCCTATGGTGCTGTCTTTTCGGATCAGAGCTCCTCGTAAACAAGGCGGGGTGTTTACCCAACAGAGGCGATGTATGTATGTATGTATGTATGTATGTATTAGGGAGTTCGCGGTAGGTTCCTTAAATAGTTCAAACTCGTGGGGCCTTCTCTGGGTTGCTCGGGGTTGGGATGGGGAAGAGGGCCAAGGTGTTTCCGGGCAAGCGCGCGCGGGGTTAAGTGGCGACGCGACTCGCCCGGCTCTCCAGCGGATCCCCTTGGGGATACCTTTGGCTGAACCCCCAGCCTGGCGCAGGGGAGACCCGGCTGGCAGAGAGAGACCCAGGGACCCACACTACCCTTTGGCCCCAGCTCTGGGACTAGGTGGACTTTTCCCGGGGTCGTCGGCGGCCCAGAGTGGGCTCGGTTTGTGTGGCTTCCCCTCTAACAAAGAGATCCCCTGTAATCCGCCGAATCTGTTATCAATTTCTCCGCCGCCCGCGCCCCGCCCCGCGCGCCCCGCCCGGCGGGAGGCGCAGGCCCGGGAAAGCGCGCGGGGCCCGCGGCGACCAGCGCCGCCGTCTGGGAGGCACACACCGGAGCCCGTGCATGTGTGTGCACGCGTGTGAGTGCATGGCCGTGCGTGCGTGTGAGTGTGATTGTGCCGGAGCGTGTGTGCGCGGCCTCGGCCGCCTGCCTATGGGGAGGGAGAGCCGGCTCCGCATCAGGGGCCGCGCGAAGGCAGCCCGCGCAGCCCACCCCCTCCCCCGGCGGAAACCTGACACTCCGGGCGGGGGGTGGGGGTGGGGGTGGGGAGGAGAGACTTCTCTCCACGGCCGGGAAACCCAGGCTTTCTCCTCTCTGGGATGCGCCCCCAGCTTAGAAGCGCTTTGGGGACCCCTGTGCCACGGGCGCTGGGGCCCCGGGTAGCGGGCACCTGGGCCCACATAAGCATTTCCTCTCCAAGAAGCCCCCCGCCCCCAGGTGTCCGGGCCAGAGGGGCGGCCGGCTGGCCGGCAAAGGCCTTGGGCGAGCTTCTGAGCATCTTCGTGTTCCCAAAGCTGCCCAGGTCCCCTCAGTCCCTTCTGTGGCGAAGGGTCCTGGCCAGGCCCCTTTGTCTCCTGAAAGAGGCTCCCCGAGCCTTTTCCTGGGGAAGGGGGTCCCCGGGGGAGCGGGGGAGGCGAAGCGCGTCCGGGTTACACTGATCAGAGATGGAAAAGGGACTCTGGAAACCTGCTCCTCCCACCCGCAGCCGCCGCCGCCCTGCCCCACATCCGCCTGCAGGTGGAGAAGTCACCGGTGGGGAGGAAGGAGGAAGGGCAGCCGAAGCTTCGGAGGCCGCCCCTGCCCCGACATTCTGGAAGCCTGGAACCTTCGCCGCCAGGCGCCGTGCGCCCTGGAGTCCGGGTCTCCGCGGCGGCGCGGGCCTGCGCGTCTCTGGCGCCGTCGGGGGGCTCCCTGGATGGAAGCAGCTCTGGCCTCCGCTGCGCCCTCGCTGTTCAGAACGGACCCAGCCGAGTCTTAGTTTGGGCTGGAGGGCGGGGTGGCGGTGTTCACAGGCCGGCTCCCGGTGCCGCGATGGCGAAGCGGTGGACAAAGCCAGCCCGGGACCAGAGGAAGCTGGAGTGCCCCTCGGCTCCCTTTCCCCCTGCCCCTAGGCAGCCGCCCGGAGTGAGGTCGGAGGGAGAGTGGAAAAGAACTTGGAGGAGGATGTGGGGAGAGCAGGGAAGGGGTCCTGTCCCAGTACAACGGGACCCAGATCCCTCTTTCCTTTTGGTGCCATCCTGACGCTAGAGCCCGCTGAGCCCCAGGGAGCGCCCTGCTTTCTGGATTCCTTGGTTGGGGGAGCAGATCTGTGTCTCTCTCTTTGATTCCTGTGCCCCCCATCTCCTTCCTCCAGCTCCAATCTGGCTGAGGAGCGTCCAGAGGAAAACCAGGCTGCCCCCCCTCCACCCCCATCCCCATCCCCCTTCTGGAAGTGGCTTCGCCCAAAGCGGCCCGTAAACTGATTAGGAAACATACGATGTTAATTCCGAGCTGCAGTTCCCAGCTGGGCACTTTCTCGCGCGCCGCTCCCCCGGGCCTCGCCCCCCACCCCCTGCCCTTCCCTCCCGCGTCCTGCCCCCACCCCCACCCCCACCCCCGCGCCGGCCACCCCGCCTCCTCCCTCCCGGCCGCCGCGGCGCGCTCCGCTCCACTCTCCTCCGCGCTGCCCTCGCCCTTGGAATGAATTCCGGCTCCACTTGTTGCTCGGCCCAGGTCGGGGAGAGGGAAGACTCGGGGGGCGGCGGCGGCGGGGTTCCCAGTGAATTCCCACGGAGGGACCCAGCGCTGCGGGGACTGGAGGGGGGCGAGGGGGTGCGGGACACCAGCAGCGGGCGAGCAGGAAGGAGGCAGCGCCTGGCACCCGGGCTTTGACTCCACAGCAGTGAGACATGTTCGTGCCCCGCGCGCAGGAGCCCAGAGAAATCAGATTTCCTGGTGAGGTTGCGTGGGTGGATTAATTTGGGGGGGGGGGGAGAGAAAGAAACTGCCTGTATCTTCTCATCAAACAGCTCACACGGAGGAGAGGCGCAGTCCATCCGCAGTCAACCTAAGAGAGGCCCGGATGCTTCCCGTTGTTTAAACTTGTGTGCTTGAGAATTATCTGGGAGGCAATAAACATCTGCTCCTTTCTTCCCTCTCCAGAAGCCCACTGGAATATCAAGGCCGGGAGTTGCTCTGGGGTCGGCTGGAAGTGCCATGTCTCCCACGTTCTTCCTCATGGCTTTGGCCATATTTTTCTCCTTCGCCCAGGTTGTAATAGAAGCCAATTCTTGGTGGTAAGTTCATTCTATGTGCATCTTTTATTATTTTATTTTATTTTTTTTAAAGATACATGTGTATGCTGCTGCCATATTTAAAGCTAAAACATGAATTTGGGTGCATTTATTGATATCTAAGACACCTATCCATTTTTTTTATTTACATGTATTTTTGAATAGGGATTTTCTTTCAAGTGGCTAATATTGTAAAGCTGATCTTTAGCTCCCTAGGGAATCAGAACTTACAAACCGAGACCTGTTTCTGTGAGGCCCATGTTCAGATGTGTGCTTGTAGGACATCGCAGAATAAAAGGGGACCAAAGGCCCCTGCTCTCCTCACTGGGACCCTAGTTAGACATTTTACTTGTAGTAAAAGTGAGTTCCAACTTTTATTTTTCTGTCCCTAGAGGTTATGAACCTTCAGGGTCTACTGCAGGGAGAGTTCTAGGAAGACAGCTGAAGTACTTGGCTCGAGATTCGGTGGAGAAAAGGTGAACTTGAAGTAGTCCCATGTCCCTGAGTGAGAGGTTTCTCCCTGGCAGGGCCCTCGCCGACAGGCTGCAGTCTTTCCAGAGGATCATTTCTGATGGCGCTCTGGATATTTTTCCCTGTGAATGAGCAGTGTTTTTCTGACTGTCAAACATGACTGCTGTTCACTGGATACCCTGCCTTGGGTCCTTCACAATCATATATAAGGAGCCCTTTTAAGCTGTCCAGAGCGAGGTGGAGTTTCTCCCGGTCTATATACTTGTCCCACTGTTCTTCCATCGGTCCGAAGGAACTGCTAGCTGCCACCCGTGTCTAATTGGGTCTCCTTTCCTCGGCACTCGTGCGTGTTTTTTTTTTTTCAAGGCAGATCAGTCCGATTTGTGGGGCAACGTGAGTGAGTCACTTTCTCTGAGGTCAGAGATGTGTCCCTGAAACCGCTGTTTCCCTCTTTTCTGAGTGGGTTTGGGAAACACTGGTTCAGGTAGACGGCAGGCGTGGGGGCAAACGGGAGGTAAAGCCTCGGAGGGGCCAGATGGCGGGATGGGGACTACACAATACCTCCGTTTTCTGAGTAGAGCTGAAACAGAGGAGTCTTATGAGGCCCTTCTCATACTTTGTCATGAGGACAAGCAGGAGAGAAAAGCATCTGTGTGCTTAGACCTAAGTCTCGCTGACATGCTTTCTGGGGGCCCACCTCGAGAGTTCACGTAAATCTTAAAGGCACATCTCCCCCCACCCCTTCCCAGGTCGCTAGGTATGAATAACCCTGTTCAGATGTCAGAAGTATATATCATAGGAGCGCAGCCTCTCTGCAGCCAGCTGGCAGGACTCTCTCAAGGACAGAAGAAGCTCTGCCACTTGTACCAGGACCACATGCAGTACATTGGTGAAGGCGCGAAGACGGGCATCAAGGAATGCCAGTACCAGTTCCGGCACCGGCGGTGGAACTGCAGCACTGTGGACAACACCTCTGTGTTTGGCAGGGTTATGCAGATAGGTAGGAGACCGCGTCACCTATTTTTAAATATATATATATATATGTAAATGAACCTTTCTCTTGGAAAACGCCTTTCCTGTTTACTGAGCAGCCTGATCCCAGGGAATCTTACAGCAGAATAGTGGCTTGGGGATTTGTGTCCTTATTTCCTTATTGCTACCTGCGTTAATTCCTTTTCCCACACTCTTTTTTTTTTTTTTAACCTTCTGGACTTCCGTCACCCAATCAGGAGGGGAGCATCTAAGACGCCATTGTTTTTTTCTGAATGTGTAATTTCTCTAAGAAACATTTTGGTTACAACAGAAGCAGCACACTTGTTTTGGTTTCTCAAAAGTAGAAGAGGAAAGCTGAGTCAGTCATACTCTCTTAAGCTCCAAAACTCCTTTAACTGTTAATAGTTTTCTAACTTAAGCCGCAAGTCAAATGGCCCAAGCAGCAAACTAAAAGTTGTCATTCCTTTCAGAATGTGTTGGAAATGAATCAGGTTCTGATTTTCCTAATATAGATAGTCCCTGAGGCTATAGAGATCTATAGGTTAAAGGCTTTCTTTTCAATCCCTGAAAGAACATTCATTAGAAATGGTCCCATTCACATTTGCGATTTTGGCAATTGATATAAAAGCACATCCTTCATTCAGACCTCAACCTAGCAACTTCAAAAAAAAAAAAAGTTTAATTGTATCATTCACAATCCGATTCTTCATTTTAAATATGTTGTTGAACTTGTTCCATTCAGAGAGGCCATGGCATTAGAACTGGACAAAGGGCAAAGAATTGGAAACATGGGCTTGCCTCTGGTTTGGTTTCATAGCACAGGGTACTGTCTGACAGACCAGGTCCCCTGTGCGTCTTCTGGTGTGAATATTTTAGGCCTCTTTTCTTGTATGCAAAACAAGCCCTTATAATTAATATGACTGCAGTAACTCCTAAAATAAGAAGCCATCTATCAAAGCAATTAACTGTTTATACTGCCTGAAGATAAAAAGTTGGCTTAATATCCGTCACGGATGGCTAAAATGCTTTTTTTTCAAAAACCCTGAAAAGTGCATTCATTGAGAACAAAAAGGAGTTGTGGGTGGATGTTTGAGCCAAGCGGCTTCATAAACTAAAATAATACAGGTCTGGAAGCCAGTCCTCTAATTGAATGGGAAAATGGTCTGAAGCCCCAGCCTGCAGAGTCTCCTAGGCTTTGTCCTTCCTGTTAATGATTAAAATGTGCTAATGTATATGCTGGATCAGGAGTTGGGAGTGCAGTCTCAGAGACACAGTCTTCCCTGAATATAGGCTGCCTTCTGTAGGTAACGGGGTGTGGTGGAGATTCCGTTCCCCTGCATTTGGATATTGTGGGCGAACTAAACACTTCTTTTTAAAGTGATAGCAGAATGGCCTGCTGTCAGCCTTCTCCCAACCCCTTATATCTGCTTATAGAGCGCCCCTGTACGGCCTTCCTCTCCTACGGTGGGGCCACTTTTTCATTTTTCACAAGAATATGAGTTAGAAAAAAAAAATCACACCCCTCTGATGGTAACCAGTCAGGGAAACAGCAGTTGGAACTGTTTTTCTGTGTAGTCCCTGGAACACAGCTTTGATTTAAGGTCCTCTCCTTGTCTTCATATGCAGCCTGTTTTGGGCCAACATGTTCAGAATAAGCTATCATTTGCTAAGTGGATTTGAGTTCTGCTGGAGATTTATTTAAAATGTGGTCCAAGATTCAAAGAGCCTGCTTCCTCGGGGAACAAGCAGAACCCTTGGTACAAAGGCCTATATTTAATTGTCCCGTGCGAGTACATTCTCTGGTCCTGGCTGCATGGTACTGTCTGTCTGGGCCCACGGGAAGTGGGTGGGACGGCCTCTGAGGGAGCCCTCCTAGATAGGATCTCCCAGTCAGCTGCTGTTCTGGGAAGTGCCCGTCTCCCTTGCCAACAGTTCCCCAGGTGCCTGGGGTCTCAGGGCAGAAAGCTGCTGTTGGTAGCACCAACAGAGAGCTAGTGCGCTCTCTCTCTCCTCTCTCCTCTCTCCTCTCTCCTCTCTCCTCTCTCTTTCAAATTTAAAATATATTTCGAGAGAAGAAAAAACAGAATAGCTTTTGGTGGAAGAGGAACATAGACCCAAACCCATCAGTGGGAAAGTGACTTCGTTTTCCCTTGTCCCTTTAAGGGTACCTTGGGAGGGGAAGTCCAGAACACCTTTAAGAATGAAAGGTGTGTGTGTGTGTGTGTGTGTGTGTGTGTGTGTGTCCGCGCGCCTGCTCCAAAGTACTTGGGGCATCGGGGACATGGAGAGCCATTCTTGTCCATGAGAATCTGACCCTGTGATGGGGCCCGTGTCTGAGAAACCCAGGGCTGCCACTTCCAACCCCCTCCCCAACTCATTTTTCTAGGGCCCGGGAGGCACTGTACACAATCGCCTGGGGAAGGGCCTCTCTTCCTTTGGGGAACTTGCTCATTTTTCATCAAGCCCCCCTTTCTCCCAGCCTTTGTCTCCGTCCCTTCTTTGTCTCCACGCTGTGAAAAGCCACGTCGGGAAGGCACCATTTTTAAGGAGTGTGAGGCTGGGAGGGGAGGTGGGTTCACAGGGAGGGAAAGCCAGGAGAAGCAGCAGCATTCCATTCTGGAGGACGGTAGCCACAGGCTATTCGCCAAGGAGCCCGTTTCAAGCCCACCATTTCCCCTGCGGTGACCAATTAGCGCAGACTTCGACCAGGTTCGTATTATGGGGCAAAAAAAAAAAAAAAAAAAAAAAAAGGAAATGCTCAAGATAGACTTCTGAAACAAGCAGCATGATTGTGTTTGGTATAAAAGACCTTTTATGCTTTGTGTACTCACAAGACAGGGTCTGATTTTCCCTATCTCTGAAGGATTGTTTATCTCCTCGTCCTCTAGCTACCTCTTTATTCCATCAGCCTCCCAGCCAGGACCACAGCGTTTTCTGCATTATGTGCTCATCCTTAAATAACTCCCCAGGATCTATCTTCCCTCCTCGTTTCTCTCCACTCCCTCCCATGCTCTCTGCCTCACTAATTCCAGCAAGATAGATGTCACACCCCACAGGAACTTTCTGGATCCTCCCGCCAACCACCAGCACACGCCTCAAGTTATTCATTTTTAAAAATGTGGGAGGGAAGGTCTGTGGTAAATGGGAACCATCGCCATTCCTGGAAGGGGTGGGGGTGGGGTCAGAAATGGCCATGGATCCAGTGGGAGCAGACGTCCCAGGAAAAGGATGGGTCCTTGAATTGGCACAGCTGTCCCCCTGCAGAGGGACCCTTCTGCTTGGGGCTGAGTTGTATGGCCGCCCCTCTCTGCTCCTCACAAAACAGTCAGCCAGCACTTGCTGTGCCAGGAGAAACTGATTCTGATACAGGGATTCTAGTGTCAGAGGGGGCTCCCCCCGGGTTTCTAGTTCAATACTCTGATTTTATAGTTGAGGAAACTGAGCCTCCCTCATCCCCATCCCCCCTCCCCCAGACCCAGCTTCAGCTGGCCTGCTGGTGTTAACCCTTTCTCCCTCATAGTGCAGCTTTTATGAAGTGGCTTCTGTGAGGTATAGAAATGTCCTCACGCACAAGTGGAGATGATGACCTCCATTTTTCTCCTGACAAACAGGGCCCCTGTTTCACGGTGTGTGTGTGTGTGTGTGTGTGTGTGTGTGTGTGTGTGTGTGTGGAGACAGTCTTGACAAGCTTTGGGGAAGGGGAAACTCGTTTCAGGTTTGTATATTCATTACAAGACTTGGGGCGGAATAAG
Organism: Pipistrellus hanaki; assembly: GCF_964339955.1. NCBI lineage: Eukaryota > Metazoa > Chordata > Mammalia > Chiroptera > Vespertilionidae > Pipistrellus > Pipistrellus hanaki. The sequence goes on from NC_140515.1 coordinate 21,027,368, forward strand.
CTTTTTTTTTGTCTTTCCCATGAGATTGTGCTTTTGCCTTCTTGCTGTCATATTCTAACACTGAGGTATGGGGTGGCAGGCTGTTTTCATAGTAGACGCTCACCTCCATGAGAAGCATCAGTCAAGGCAGTGTGGGATTCAAAGAGAAGTGGCTCCCTGAGAACCGGCTGGGGATGGGTTTGAACAATGTCCCTTGGGAAAGCCTGGAGCATCATCCTGGGACACACTCAGTGCTGGAAAGGGCCGAGCGACAAGCAGCAGGAGGAGGGGACTGGAGCTAGAACCGGCATGGCCGCAGGGTGGCTGCTGCAGTGGCTCCCGCTGTGGCTGCCATCCCCGGGGGCCTCAAACTTTCCGAGGCCCGGAGCCTGGCAGCTGCCGCGCGCCCGCCACGTGAAAATAATACAAACACTAAAATACATGTGAGGAAGTCTACCCAGATTCTGAGTTCCCCCTCAATGACTCCTTTCTTGTGCATTTTTTGGAAATAAGAAGTTTCCAATATTTTAAAAAAGGGTTGGAGAGAAAATCAGGCCAGCACTGCCTAGAATCCCGCCTTTGGCTCTGAAAGGCAAGAGCTCAGGGACGTGCCACTCCTTTGTTATTTGTTGCTGCTCCATTATTTGTTATTGTTATTTGTTATTATTCCCCCCCCGGGGGGGGGGGCGCGGGGCCTGAGAGTATGGGATGGGGCGCTCCGTGGTCCCTGTCCAGGGGCAGCACTGTAGGAGCATCTCCGCAGCATCCCCGCCCACATCCTCCGGGCCGGGTGCTGCAGGGAGTGGGGGGTGCTGCGGGGAGTGGGGGGGATGCGGGGAGTGGGGGAGCTGAGGGGAGTGGGGGGCTGTGGTGAGTTGGGGATCCCCCGCAGCCCCGGTGACCCCGTCCTCGCCCGCAGGCAGCCGCGAGACGGCCTTCACGTACGCGGTGAGCGCCGCGGGGGTGGTGAACGCCATGAGCCGCGCCTGCCGCGAGGGCGAGCTGTCCACCTGCGGCTGCAGCCGCGCCGCGCGCCCCAAGGACCTGCCCCGGGACTGGCTGTGGGGCGGCTGCGGCGACAACATCGACTACGGCTACCGCTTCGCCAAGGAGTTCGTGGACGCGCGCGAGCGGGAGCGCATCCACGCCAAAGGCTCCTACGAGAGCGCGCGCATCCTCATGAACCTGCACAACAACGAGGCCGGCCGCAGGGTGAGTGCCTGCCCGTGGGTCCACACCCCCCAGCCAAGCCCGGCCTCTTCTGGCCTCTCTGCCCCTCCCTCTGCCTCTCTATGGGTTCCTGTCTCTTGTCACTCTGCATCTCTGTTTTCCAGTCTGTCTCCAAACCCCTTTGTCTTTTCTGGTCTCCTTCCCTCTCTCCCTGTTGGTCTTTTTTCCTCTTCCCCTTCCTCCTGCTCTCTCCCACTCCCCAAGCTCACCCCAAGACCTCAGGCCTCTCTGGAGAGGGGCACAGTGGGGGTCGGTGCTACCTGGGCCCCCTCCAGCCAAGGTGCTTCTGCAGGAGCCTGAGGAAGAGCTTTGTCTGCCCCTTTAATTGGTCCCCAGGGCCACAGGCCAGCCCCGCTTGGAAGTAAAAGAGTTAGCAGTGTTTACCCTCCCCCCTGGCACTGATCTGTGGCTGGGCTTACCTTGGGGAGAGGGAGTTCTTTATCCAGTAAAGTGCCCAGCTCAGAAACCCTCACCCCAGTCTCAGGACTTACCTTTCTTTCTCTTGCCTATGTCATTAGAGAGCAAGCTTGATGTAGTGAAAGCTTAGAGAGAGGGAGAGAGAGAGAGAACTTTTATAGGAAAACTACAGCCTTTTTCTAGTCTGATCATCAGGCCAATTGGGGGTGCTTCTGGAGGGATGAGAGAGCCACTCAAAAGTATCCAGAGGGGACCGAATCTGTAAGCCCTCCTGAGTGTCCCCATTCTGCTCCCTCCTTCCGCTGGTGGGGACATGAAATGCTTGTCCACAATAGTTAAAAGGACCCCTTTTTCCCTGCGGGGAAGCACATGGCACTTACTGGCTGCTCTAAAATGAAGGGGTGAAAACTTCTCTTTGGCAGCATCGAAAACCAGGGTCATAATTTTTTTTCACAGAGCCCCTGGGAAAGGTAGGTGCCAGGGACTTTCTGGTCGGAGATTTCACCCTTCTGTATTGTGGGGTGAGGAGGAGGGCAGTTAATCACAAAGTAAAATATCCAAAACTGAAAGGAAGGAAGGAGCCTTAGGACCCTTTGGCTGCACACCCCCATTTTAGAGATTGGGAAACTGAGGCCTAGAGAAACACTTCATGGCTGTGGAAGAGAATTAATGGAGTGAGATATAAACCAGGTGCTTTATGCCTTTTTTTCTTTTTTCTTTTTTCATTTTCTTTTTTTTTCTTTTTCTTTTTTTATTGATTTTGTACAAAGAGGAAGGGAGAGAGATAGAGAGTTAGAAACATCGATGAGAGAGAGTCATTGATCAGCTGCCTCTGGCACACCCCCCACTGGGGATATGCCCGCAACCAAGGTACATGCCCTTGACCGGAATCGAACCCGGGTCCCTTCAGTCCCCAAGCCGACACTCTATCCATTGAGCAAAACCGGTTCCGGCTTCTTTTTTCTTTTTTCTTAATTGAACTCATGCATCACAGCTTAGGGATGAAGGGATATAGCTTTTGGAAAGAGTGAAATCTAAAATCCTGTACCTTTCTGTTTCTGAGCCTCGGTTGCCACACTTCCACATCTGTTCAATGGCCATGGCATTAGCTTGGACTTATCTTGAGCACTAACGGGGGTCACGTAGCAGGTGGAACCATGTGAAATACCAGTGCGTGACTCTCTCTTACCTACAAAATAACAACTTCCTCTGGTTCCACCGAAGGTCTTCCTTTAGTGCTGGCCAGTAGTGAAGTGCTTGGTAAAAATTAAACATTAGAAGTAGAAGACGACCATTCCAGCTATCCTGTCTACTCAGATTTGATGAACTCCGCAGATTTCCACCTGTGCTGCCCCGAGGGGTCAGATAATTGCTCCAGAGGGAGCGTGGCCCCTCCTGCTTCAGGTTGTCCACCGTAGGGTGTCTGAACTCTCCCTCCCCAGGGTGGCTCATCCAAGGCTGTGCCACGGGCATGTCAACCAGAGAGATCTGGGAGCTCAGAGGCCTTGATCTTGTGCTCATCAGAGACACACACCTTGACTCTCTCGGGGCCCAGCACCTCAGATAGGACATGCCCTTGGGACAGAGATGTGGCTGCCGTTCTGCCCATATCGGGTGCTTTCATCCCTCTTTGAAGATTCCCTATGCTTCTCCCATGTCCAAAAGTCCTCAGGGGCTTAGCAACCAAGGAGAACAGGCCAAGGGATTTCCAAGCGAAGGGAGGGAATTTTGCAGAATTGGAAAAGTACCTTTAATATTGTAATTTCACTTAACTTCTGCATTTTTTAATATCGAGGGATTCTCCCCCTGCCATAAGCTTTCTAATGCAAGCAGTGAGCTGAGCGTGCATCCTGGCGGATGAGGTTACACAGAAGACAGCTTTTCTCCAGGATGGTGGGGGTGGGGCAGGGAATTTGGACCCTGGGCCAGGAAACCCCGTTAGCATCTCCTCAGGACATAGCCTTTTATTTTCCTCACGGGGGAGTGAAGGTTAAATATGTTTGCAAAACCCTTCCTTAGACTAGCTGCGCCTGAACTTCTTTATGCCCAGGGGATCTGCTCTGGCCCCCTTTTTAAGAAAGCCCCTGCAGACCCCCTGGAGTAGGGGTGTCGAACTCAATCAGAGAAGGGGCCAAAATCTAAAATCCAGCCTAAATCGCGGGCCGAATGGTTTACTGAACAGTCATAAACTGACAATGTCATAAACTGACAGCGGAGTGCAGTGATGACAGCGCGGTGCGGGCCACATTGCAAGGCCTGGCGGGCTGGATTTGGCCCGCGGGCCTTGTGTTTGACACATGTGCCCTGGAGGAAGGTCGTGGCTGTGCCGGGTGGAAGCAGCCTTCTCACTCACTCCAGCCTCCAGGCTCCTGCCAACAGCACTTGGACTCTGGGGGTAACGGGTCCAGCACTGTGGGCCATCAGGGCTATAAATAGGCAGCCGCCACCTCCCAGACTGCTGGGCACCGTGCTCTGAGGCCAGACCCGAGGCCAAGGCGATTGGGAAGGGCCCCGATGCCATGCCCTTGTTACCCTGGAGAAAGATCAGATTTACTGCGTCCCCCCTGCCCGCTGCGTACTTTCCTTGCACCCGCTAATTTTATCCTGACGACAGTGCTGTGAGGCCGGTGCCGCCACAGCCCCCTACACACATGGGAAGTGGAGGCTCGGAGAGGGGACGCCCGTAGCTTGAATTCAGAGGCAGAGGCAGGAGAGAACCCAGGTCTGCCCGGGTCCAGGCGGGTGCTCTTAGCCTAGGCAGTGGAGGGAGGGGGGTAAGGATGGTTTGGGAAGCAGGAGGGAGAAGATCTGAGATCCGGGCTCCATTCTCCCACTCTCTGGCTGGGTGACCTGCGCAGGCCACTTCCCCTCTCTGTGCCCCTGTGTCACCATCTCCCCCAGCCTGTGTGATCACACTGCTGGGAGGATTCAATGAGAGAAAAGCATGGACAGGCTCTTCATCCAGTGCGTGGTACAGGGCACGAAAAGTCACAGTGAGCCAAGGTCTCAGCCCTAATCCCACCTGGGCCGGACCCCTCCCTGCCGTACCCCTTCATCAGCTGGGTACCCAAAGGCAAGTCACTGAGCATGAGCTTTGGAGCCCAACTACCTGGGTTCAAATCCTGGGACCCCTGCTTCCCATAAGCCACTCACCTCTCCGGGCCTCGTTTTCCTCCTCTGTGAAATGGGAGCGGTCATGGCCCTGCCCTCACGGGCTGGTGGTGGGGATTAGTCCAGGTGGCGCAGGTAGAGAGCTGCGCACCAGCTCGGGGAAGAGCCTTGTTCGGGCTGCATTCGTTGCTGCTCATGTTGTTTCCCCGACAAAACAGAGGCAGCGGGGACCCATGCTTCCTGCTCACGTTAAAGAGCTGTGGTTGTTTATGATGATGATGTGTAATAACGAGGGGCTAAGAACGTATTTATTTTGTTGACTGTTTAGAACAGGGGTGGGGAAAGTCCCGGCCCAGGGGCCGGCTAAGGCCTCCGGAATCCTTCGCTCTGGCCCTGCGAGGGGCAAGTTAACTCAATGTTTGACCAAATAGAGCAGTGGACACTGTTGTATGGCCTGCCGGTGATGTTATAATAAATAGCCACATGGCCCATAGCAGAACAAAGGGTCCCCACCCCAGTTCTAAAGAAAGGGACACAGACTTTGGGTAGTGGAGAATGAGGAGGAAGCAGCCGCGCCTCTAGGTTAGGGGGGGCCGTGGCTCCCGCTAGAAGGTGGAGGGGAGCTTCGATCACAGAGCCCTGCCTGTGCCCGGCCTCCCTCCTCCAGGCGTTTGTAAACTGACTGTCCCATGTCCCCACAGACAGTGTACAACCTGGCCGACGTGGCCTGCAAGTGCCACGGGGTGTCCGGCTCCTGCAGCCTCAAGACGTGCTGGCTGCAGCTGGCCGACTTCCGCAAGGTGGGCGACGCCCTGAAGGAGAAGTACGACAGCGCGGCGGCCATGCGGCTCAACGGGCGGGGCAAGCTGGTGCAGGTGAACAGCCGCTTCAACTCGCCCACCACGCAGGACCTGGTGTACATCGACCCCAGCCCCGACTACTGCGTGCGCAACGAGAGCACGGGCTCGCTGGGCACGCAGGGCCGCCTGTGCAACAAGACGTCCGAGGGCATGGACGGCTGCGAGCTCATGTGCTGCGGCCGCGGCTACGACCAGTTCAAGACCGTGCAGACCGAGCGCTGCCACTGCAAGTTCCACTGGTGCTGCTACGTCAAGTGCAAGAAGTGCACGGAGATCGTGGACCAGTTCGTGTGCAAATAGTGGGCGCCCGCCGCTCGCCTGCCACCCAGCCCCGTTCCCAGGACCCAGGACCCACTTATTTATAGAAAGTACAGTGATTCTTGGTTTTTTTTTTTTTTTTTTTAATATTGTTCTATTCCCCCACACACCCCCCGAGAATTGCAGCCGGAACCATTTTTTTCTTTTTCCTGTTCCCATCTAAGAACTCTGTGGTTTATTATTAATATTATAATTATTATTTGGCAGTAATGGAGGGTGGGAACCAAGAAAATATTTATTTTGTGGATCTTTTTGAAAAGGTAAGACTTCTTTTGACGGTGTCGGAGGAGGGGGAGATAACACAGACCCTGACTTAGCTGTGTGCACATCCAGAGGGTAAAGGAAATATGTTTTTTTCTGTCAGCCTCGGGGTTGGGCAGGGCAGGGAGCGTCCAGCTGGAAGGGGTTGGCCCAAGTCTGTGCTCCATTCAGCCTCAGTGACCAAAATGCTCTGGCGAAAGGTCTTGAGAAACAAACAAACAAATAAGCAGAATGAGGCCCCCTCCCCTCTCTCCAGGGGCTACCAGCCTGAAACATTGTCAAAATGGTGATTTAAAACGAATTTCATTTCCCTCAAAGAAAAAAAAAAGTCTATCATGGATCTCATGCTTCTCCGACATTCCATGCACAGATGGTCCCGTTCTAACAGCTACTGAAACTTGGGGAGCAGGGAGGAAAGCCTCAGAAAGGGGGGAAAAAACCTTAAAAACTCCTATATGAAGACTGATTTGAAGCTGTTACAGGAATTAGGCTATCAGATTGGGAAAGCATCCCCCGAATGACTCTGGGTTGTAGGCGTTTTGTTTGGAGAGGGGGCGGGGGAGGTTGGCTTGAATCTAAAGGAAAATATACTGTAATTTTCTTAGGGACACTTGGTTAATAAATGATAATAATCAAAATAATAAATGGATTCCATTCACAGACCTTCCGCCCAAACACCAAGGTAACTGAATGCCGCTCAGCGCTGCACCAGAGCAGAGCGCCTGTTCGCAGGGGACGAGGGAGACCCGACCCACCTCCCACTTGACCCCGAGCCCGGCCTGTGCCCTCCTCGCCCCGCTGAGGAGGTGAGGCCGTTCCGTGTCCACAGGCGGCTCCACTGGGTCCCCTTGGGTTGCAGGATAGGAAACGAACCATTAGGAGCTCCGCTTGCAAAACAGTTTCTACTTAGGGATTTTTTCTCCCCCAAAACTTGGATTCTGAGGAGCAGTAGTTTCATGTTTTCATGACATTCCTTGGCTGATGGAGTCCACAGGGGTGTTGCAGTGTGTCGGCTCTGCACTGGAGCTTTTCCTAGGACACTGCAGGCAAACCCTAAACTGTTCCTACTGGACCTGAGCAGTTGGATGTATAAGGGAGGGGAGGAATGTGGTCTAATGGTGCCTGATATCTCAGTTTCTTGTACATAACACACACACACACATATATACATACATATGTATATATAAATATAAATATATCAGTGCAGCCAGTGGTTTAGAATTACATGTTCCTCCGGGGTTGTTTCTCGGTCTAGAACATGGTTGTCCTTTGTTGCTACCCATTGGGATTCTAACAAGGGGTTTTCGAGTTGAGCGTGGGCAGTGGCCCTGGCGTGACACCACCTTGAGCATCACTAAGCAGCCTCGGGTCTGAGGCATCTGGAAGGTCTTCCTCCCTGACATGGGTGTTGGTTTGAAGATTTCTTTTCTCTCCCTCCCTGCCCCTTCCCTCTTCTGCAGCCTCCATTTCTGTACACTTTCCTGAAAGGGCATTACTCATTCGTCATAGTCTTGGAAATGAAGAGAGATTCGAAACTAGAAAGCATAGTCGTCATTTCTCTCTCCTTCATTCGTTCTGCAGAGCAGAAACTGGTGCCTGGTAGATTTGTAGTACCTAGTTGAGTCCCTAAGGAAAATCCAGCTTATGACATAGACAACTCTTTCCACAAAGTGCCATCCAGCGTGTTCTTCTCTCAGACTTGCAGGATTTAAGGAGTTTGGAAAGGTACACATCTCTTACAGCCATCATAGGCTCGGTGGCCTTCACATCACCTCAGCCATATGTGGCTCTTAATTTATTGCACAAGGATATTCACTTCCCCTCAGTTGCAGTGACTTGCAAGCAAAAGATCTTGAAGTTAAAAAGCACTAATTAGTTTGAAATGTCACTTTTTTGGTTTTTATTATACAAAAACCATGACGTTTTTATTTGCTAAACCAGATTTTGTTCCTTCTTAGCGATTCATGTTTATGAAGAGAGTTAAGTTTAACAATCCTAGTTTTTAAAAGAAACTATTTAATGTAAAATATTCTACTTGTCATCCAGATATTATGTATATCTTCTATGGCCTTTATTCTGTACTTTTAATGTACATATTTCTGTCTTGCGTGATTTGTATATTTCACTGGTTTTAAAAAAAACAAACATCAAAAGGCTTACGCCAAATGGAAGATAGAATATAAAATAAAATGTTACTTGTATATTGGTAAGTGGCTTCAGTTGTCGTTCAGATAATTCATGTGGAGATTTTTTGAGAAACCATGAGGGAGAGGTTAGGGTGACTACATGCTAGCATAACAGAAGAGCAGAATTTTTTTTTTTTTTTTTTACCAAAAGCCAAACTATTTGGAAGCTTCAAATGATTTCTATATGTAACAGAACAAGAGGGGAATTCTCTTTTCCTATATATGTCCCTCAAAAAGTCAAGCAGATGGCGCCAAGCTGGGTATAGGATTGCTCGCATTCTTTTAGCATTATGCATATAACTTAATTGTTGTAGAGCGAGTTGCTGTTGTAGCATCTTGGAGGATGGAAAGACACATGTTTTTCCCCAGGACCAGCGTTTCAGACCCCGGAAGGGTCTCTGTGTTTACCACTGCCAGGATTGCACCTCGCTAGTTGAAGTTACTGTGGACTTTTTGAGTGTCTCTGTTCCCCTTTGAAAGCCATTCCATGAAAAGCAAGCCTCAGTCTGCAGAGAATGAAAACTCATGGGAAACTAAAGGCTCGCTGTGTGAAGTGCAATTAATACGGGTTCTCGTGCTTTCCAAAGGGGCACGCTGAAGTCTGGCCAGCGCTGCCCAGATTGATACGTTAGCCCTTTGCTTTTTTTTTTTTCCTTTTCTTTCTGGATAACCTTGTAACATATTGAAGCCTTTTAAGGATGCCAAGAATGCATTATTCCACAAAAAAACAGTAGACCAACATATAGAGTGTTTAAAATAGCATTTCTGGGCAAATTCAAACACTTGTGGTTCTAGGCCTCACATCTGTTTCAGTTTTTCCTCAGTTGTATATTGACCAGTGTTCTTTATTGCAAAAACATATACTTGATTTAGGAGTGTCAGCATATTTTTTTTTCTCCCTTCGCATCCTGGAACGCATTCAAGATCTTCCCAATACAGGGAAAATTAACAACAACAACAACAAAAAAAAACATTATATATAGGCAGCAGCAAGCAGAGCCGTGTTCAAAGTAGTGATTATGGACTCACGTAAGAGGAAGACTGCTATAAGTTTTGGTTCAGTTTATCTGTTCGCTGCTGACCTTCTTGACTGGATATATTTTAGAAGCCGACCCAAACCCTTGGCCCAGACAATTTTGCCAATACCAAGTTTCAATTGGTTTTTGCAAACCATTCAGCAAGCCACTGGAATGATCCAATGTGACACTCTCGCAGGATAACTGCTCCAAACGAGAAGCTGTTTGGTACTGGCAGACTCCAAGAGATCATTAGCAAAAACAGCCCCCAAAGTCTGAGTGGTTTCAATAGAAGGAGAGAGAGACATGGAGAAGGTACTTGGAACTTGAAGCACGGATGTAATGCAAATATGCACCAGGCATAGGTCTAAAATACTGCTTTATCACTGTAAACGGTACTTTTAAAATATTTATTTTTTTAGAAAGTATTTTTTTTTTTTAATCTTCCCTTTCTCTATGGGATGGTGAAAAACCAAATTCCATATTTCGGAAGTAAGATGATGAAATGAGTTTTTAAAACAGGAAACACTCAGCAATGCGGGAATTACAACTTAGTAAAAGGATCTTCAATTTACCTGTTCATACGAACTTTACGCTTAAATCTGATGATTGGATGATATTTTATTTCAGGGAAACCTCGTCTTGTTAGCCAACTTTAAAAAAAATGGATATGGGATGATGAAAGCTTGGGTATGATTTTTTAAAGACAAAAATGTATCCATTTGAATCAAGAAGTTTTAATTCAAATGCTGTCTCAGTATTTCAAAAGCAAAAGAGGAGCGAGGAAAATTGCATCTTAGGCCAGTTTTCTATGCAGTGTACAATTTGCTGGGCTAGAAATGAGATAAAGATTATTTATTTTTGTTCGTATCTTGTACTTTTCTATTAAAAATCATTTTATGAAATTGGCGCAGTCACGTGTGTGTTTAGCAGAGACGGTGTGCGTGGCCATCGGAGTCTGACGCGTGTGGGCACGGAGCACAATTATGGTTTGGGGCCGCCAGAAGAGAACATTCACATTCCAGGCGTGTAGTTGATAATTATGGTCGAATCTCCAGGATTTACTTTGTATTTTAATGCTCATTTTCCTGTTGGCTATTGCTAATCTTTCCATGTCTTATGTGTTCTGCTGTTGCTGACATAGAGGAGTTGTGTTAGGAGATTTTTACTCAGTGTGGACATTTAGCACAGTGACATGAGATGATGATGACATTTGAGGGCAAAAGGAGAAAATGATGTGGGGAGAGAAAAGAAGGTTCTAGAGAAACGGACAGAACCACCTGGAATATTCTGCAGGTGGCCTCTTGTTGCAGGAGTTTCCAGCCAAGTGTTTTGATTAGATGAGCTGCTCAGCCTCAGAACCATTGGCACTCGGGGCTGGGTATTCCTTTGTTGTGGGGGTTGGTCCTGTGTGGTTTTTAGCGGCATCTCTAGTCTCTACCCACTAGATGCCAGTAGTGCCCCCCATTTGTGACAACCAGAAATGTCTCCAGACATTGCAGAACATGCCCCAAGGAGCAGAATCACCCCCAGCGGAGAGCCACTGCTTTAGATGGAGGGACTGAGGTCTGTGCACCCCGGGGAATGCAGGTGAACCCCAGTGGTGGACTGCTACTTGCCTAGTTGGCTGACAAGCTAGGGGTGCGTGTCCCTTGCAAGTGTCCCCGTGTAGAATACGGAGATGTAGCATCTTTCACAGGCAGATTGGCTTAGCAATCAATAACAGGCTCTGGAGCCAGACTGCCTGGGGGCAAATCCCGGGACTGCCATTTGCTGTGTTACCTTGGGAAAATTGTGTAGTCTCTCTGAGCACATTTGTCTTTAAAACTGGAGAGAACACCGCACCTGCCCCCTGGGTTGTTGTAAAGATAAAATGAGTTAGCGTGTTTTGAATGCTTTGAGGAGGTTCTGGTCCCCGGTAAGTGCTCACTAAATGTTAGCTAGGAAGGCTAGAATCAGTCTGAAGACCAAACCCAGGAAATGTGGGCCGGCATTGTTTAACATACCCAGCCGTGGTTAGCTCAATGCTAGGAAGGCACCCCAAGGGTTCCGGGAGGTTGCAAACTTGTGGCCTGTCTACATCACATTTCCAGATGTATTCTGTTTGACTGGCAAAGTATTAAAAGTACTCCAATGAGCTGCCAGCAGAGAAAAGGTCAGTATTTTCACTTTCAGATGTGGATTCCTGGTTTGAAAACTGGGGAGAGCTGGCCACCTGAGTGCATTGCATCCTGAGTATCCAGGGGCAGCCATCGGCTGGTCCAGGCAGCATTGACCCTTCGAGACAGGGCAGAGTATGTCCAATGAGGGAGCCATTTGTGCCACTGAGCTGACCCCTGCAGGCTCATGCAGTAGTGATGGCTGTTAAAGATGTTTTTCCCCCAAGTCCGAGTTTCAACCTCACCACTGCTGACGTCCGGGGCTCGGTAATTCGTTGTTTTGAAGAGCTGTCAAGTGCATTATGGGATGTTTAGCAATAGCCCGGGCTTCTATCCACTGGATGCCAATAGCATCCTTCCCATCTGTGACAACAACATAGGTCTCCAGGCCTTGCTGGATGTCCCCTGGGGGGCAGAATCACCCTGGTTCAAACCCTTGGTCTAAACTAAAGGGTCTGTGTTCATAAGCTAGCCTCTGAGATTAAAACAGAGAAGTAAAATAAATAAAAATTAGTCTCTCGCTGTAAAGAAACGTCTGGCACATCACAGGAACTTGATAAATATTTAATGAGCGAATAAAAACATCCATTTCCATCAGCCCCGCCACTATTCTTGCATCGGACATAACCTGAAAGGGGCTCTGAAGCCTAGCAATCATAGCAATGTAAGAGGGGGAATGAGTGTTAAAAAAATAAACATACAGTAATAAATTTTCCTAGCGAGCCTGTTGCCACACAGCTAAGTGAAGATGCGCTCCGTTCTGTCATCTTCGTTATTGAGCTGCAATCCCATCACTCACAGGCCCAGGGGATGCTCAACAGAAGGAGTTTCCCTGCCAAACAAGCTTGGGAAAGGATGAAGGGGGATCATGGCCGCGCTGAGAGATGCATGCTGTGCATTAGCATATTGGCAGCGCTAAAATCAAAGATCGGCAGGGAAGGAGGCTGCTGCTGAACGCATGGTGCTTTGGAATGTTTTGACTCCTGTTCATTTAACACTTGTTATTATCCTCCGGGCAAATCCGGGAGCCCTGGCATGGAGCTCCCCTCTCTCTGGCAGGTGTGTGGGGATGAGGTCAAGAGCTGTCTGGCTTGCCTTTTTTATGGCTGCAGAGAGGATGGGGTGCAGCTTGGTAACTTGTCCCGTCTAGAAAGCTGGCATTGCTCCTCTCGCTAATGAGGGGCTGGCCCCAAGTGGCAGTTAATCCACTTTGCATCCTGGGTGATGGGGATGGCAAAGGAGGTGCTCAGGGAGGCAGCCACGAAGTCCCGAGGTATTAAAATACTACAAAGGCCCAGCCGGTGTGGCTCAGAGGGTTGAGCACCATCCCATACACCAGTCAGGGCATATGCCGGGGTTGCAGGAGGCAGCCCATGGATGTTTCTCTCTTTCTCTCCCTTCCTCTCTTTCTAAAATTAACTCAAATATATATTTTAAAAGATAAAGGTACTACAGAGGTGGGAATGAGAAAGAAAGGGAGGAAAACCAGAAAAGGGCTGAGAGAGGAAAAGAGGAAGATATGAAAAGCAGAGATGATCAACACCTTCAGACAAATCTCATTTCCACTAGTTAAAAGGAAAGTGGGATGGGAAGGTAATATTTGATAAGCACTATCATGTATCTGGTACTTGCTAAGGGTTTTATCTTTCACCCACTTAAGTAAGCTTCCCGAGAATCTTCTGAGATAATCGTGTTACATTCATATTATAGAGGAAAAAAAGCAAGTTTGGAGAGCATTAACCTAACCCAAGAGCCCATTTGTTCACCCAAAATTCAGGATCTCCTTTTATTATTGTGCGTTCACACTCGAAGATGGCTGCCTAACCAAAGACTACATCTCCCAGGCTCCCTTGCATCCAGGTATGGCCCCATGAGTGGTTTCTATCATTGGAAGGTGACCGGAAGTCATGTCGGTTTTGGAGCTCTGGTGAGTTCTCAGTTGGCCAGGAGCAGAGGACTCTGAAGTGTGAAGGGTTGATGGAGCCATAATATGGGAGAAATGTGAGTCTTTCACCCACCACCGGAAGAAAGCTGTGAGTTAACCAGAAACTCCTTCCTTTGAGTAACTTATGAACTTCTTGGGGCTCAAGTCACTGGCATTTTGGAATATGATGCAGCACTTAGTTCTTTTACCCAACACACTGCTTCTCCCGACACTTCAGTCCACCTGCCATGCTCCCATAGTGAGGCCCAGGGCCAGCACTGAGTTTCCACACACACAGGTGTGAGGGGTGGGGTGGGGGGGTAGGGGAGGGTCCCCTCCTCAGAGGATGAACAGATTGGAAGGTCTCTTGTAAGTCTCTTCCTTCTCTGAGCCTCTGATTTTCTTTCTGTTGTTGTTGCGTTTTCATCCAACCTCATTTACTGATTTACCATTTAAAGAGTAGGAAGGGTATTTAATGACCACCTGCTGTGTGCCGGGCACTGATTTAGGTGTTGGAGTTACAGAGGTGAGCAAAGCAACCAGGGTCCCTGCCTTTCTGGAGTAACCAGCCATCACAATGGGGAAAGGTGGGGTGCCATCGTAGCCCTGGAGAGGAGAGCCAAACGCACACTTGGGGAGTCAAGGATGCTCCCCAGAGAAAGTGGTGTTTTAGCTGAGCTTTTAAAGACAAGTAGAGGTTGTCTAGGTTAAGTGTGTATGTGTGTGTGTGGGGGGGTGTGTGTTCGGTGGGTAGGCAATAGCATTTAAGAAATAGGGCGCAGCTTATGCAAAGGCCAAGAGGTAGGAGAGGATGTAGTCCATCCCCAGAGGTCTGCTGGAATGTGAAAGCGAAGCAGAAAGTGGGGGGTGAGGTGGGGTACATTGCAGTCCGGGCTGCAGTCAAGAAGGTCCTAATCACCCCCTTTGAGGAATGGGGAGCCGTGGGAAGTTATTCAGCAGGGGTGGGGCATGTTCAGGACCCGCCTAAATGAACTTGCAGACACACTTGTACCCTCAGTCCCTTAGTTCCTAATTCCTGAAGGCATCCATGATCTTGGGGACATTTGGGCATTGCTTTGCCTTGGCTTAAAACCCCTGCAATCCTGGGCTTCCTGCCTAACTCAGGACAGCTTAAGGTCCCTGTTACTGAGACAATTCTAGCCAGAAGCCCACCTCAGCTCTGCCAGTGTGATTTTTTCTAAACTTGACCTCATGCTCTTGTCCCAGGGCTTCCCTCTCCGTACATGGCCTTACCCACAGAAGGGCTCACCTCGCGTCACTTGCCCCAAGGCCCTAACCAGAGCTGCCAAGGGCGAACCTTAATGCCAGACCCACTTCTCCATGACTCACAGGCTTCATCTCAGATTATTCTTCATAACAAAGTTATCAACAAGAATGTGAGCATTATTTCCAGATGAGGAAACCAAGGCTGGGAGAAATTAGGTCACTTGATCAGCTGTCTTTTGTCAAGTAACAAAAACTAAGTGGCTTAAAACAATAACTTTTGTAATTGCTTATAATCCTGTGGGTCAACAGTTTGGGCTGAGTTACGTGGGGGAGGTCTGGGGAGTGCGTTGTTCTGATGCTGTCACTTGGGACCTGGCAGATAGGGGCTGGATGATGATGCTACGTGGCTTCGCTCACAGGTCAGTGGTTGATTCTGGCCATTGGCTGGGCCTTTCTCTTGTCGGGTTCTCATTTTTGGGGACACCACACTCCACGAAGGCACAATTGGAAGCTTCAGGGCCTCTTGAGGCCTGAAGTCAGCATGTTTACCGTATCACTCCCACCGCCTTCTACTGGTGAAAACCAGCCCAAGGAGAGCCCAGATTCAAAGAGGTAGAAAGGTAGACTCTACCTCTCAATGACAGGACTGGCAGTCACATTGCAAAGGGGGTCAGGAAAGGGCGGGAGAAGTAGTACAGGGAAGATTCCACAGGCCGGAGTGGCTCCCCGCCTCTCCTCTCTCCTGTGACAGCACCCGCAGGAGGAAACCCTTCTCCCACTCCCAAAACCTACCGTCAACATGGATCAGACGCAGGGGTCTTCAAACTACGGCCCGCGGGCCACATGCGGCCCGCAGAGGAGTCTGATCCCGCCCGCCAGGTTTTTTGGGCAGTGAGCGCAGCCGAGGTGTTACAGTAGGAATTAGTAGTTCATATAGTCCGGCCCTCCAGCTCTCTGAGGGACCGTGATCTGGCCCCCACTTTAAAAAGTTTGAGGACCCCTGGTCAGAGGGTAGGACAAAGAATCCGAAGGCAAGAAAACCTGGCTCTAAGCTTTGTTCTTATGGGTTATGTGTCTTTTGTCCAGGTACGTACCTCTCTGCGCTCATTCCGTATTCTCCTGTGTATCATGAGGATCTGATCATGTTATAGGGTGATGGTGAGGACCGAGGAGGCACTCAAGCAGCTGTAGATGATGGTGGTGATTGCTGGCCTGGAAGAAACCAGTCACATTTCCATCACCAGCCTTCAATGACTCATGAGCCTCCTCGTTCAGCAAATTGCAGTTTATTCCCTTGGATGCACCGGGAGGGGGCTCCTGAAGGTTCTTGATCGGGTTGAGGCTAAGAAGCAGAGGGTGGGGAGTCAGAAGATGGACTGAGCCTTAGTTCAGACATGCCAAATCCTCCCTCGCCACTGGGAAACTCTGAGGAGCGCTTTCCCACGTCTTAAGAGAGACCTATGACACCAGCAACCTGGGGACTCACCTCCTCTGTATGGAGTAAGTTTCTGAGGCTGGGAAGAGCAGCCCGGGCTCCTGAATTCCAGGCACACCCTTCACCCCATTTTGCTTCCTGTGGGTAGCAAGCTGTGCCTTTTGGGCAAGCCTCCAAGCTTCCTTTTGGGATTCAGTTTCCTCATCTATAAAGTGAAAATATCAAGACCCATGCAACTAGAAACACAGATTTATTAACAAGTGCTCCCATTTACCAAGCACTTGCATGTACTAGGGTGTTTTTCATTATATTATTTTTTTTCATCTCATGTCATCCAACATAAAGAAGGGGTACTCTTTCCGTTTTACAGAAGAAAGAGAAGCCCCAGAAGATCAATATCTTTCCCCAAACTCAGAGCTGGTAAGAAGCAAAGCCAGGTGTCTGATTAGAGAGCCCTTGTTTTTATCAGCTAGGTCAGTGGTCAGCAAACTCATTAATCAGCAGAGCCAAATATCAACAGTACAGCGATTGAAATTTCTTTTGAGAGCCACATTTTTAAAACTTAAACATCTTCTAACGCCGCCACTTCTTCAAAATAGACTCGCCCAGGCTGTGGTATTTTGTGGAAGAGCCACACTCAAGGGGCCAGAGAGCCGCATGTGGCTCTCGAGCCACGGTTTGCCGACCACTGCACTAGACGATTGTGTTCCAGGGTTGCGGGGAAGAGAAAAATGAAGGCTGGAAATGGGAGAAACCTAATATTCCATTTCTGACCCACAGTCACTTGTCCTAGTTTTCGAGTTGAGACCACCTCAGAGCTCCTCCTCTAAGTCCTGAAACTGTGCCATTGGAGACCCCCCCTCCCCCTCCCGAGGGGGCGGGGCCAGGCCAGGCTTGCCTCTGCACATGGACCAGGGCTGGGAGGATCCCAAATCCGAATTTTTGACCAGCCCAACAGGACTCTCTCTGCCTAAATTCTGGCTCTACGTTGGCCACCACTTTGTTGTGTGACTTCAGGAAAATCCCTTCTCTTCTCTGGGCCTCTTTCCTGGAGACACATGCTTAATGGTTTGGGCAGGGTCACATTAATGAGTTTGATTTCCTGTCCAGCAATATTGTGTCCCAAGAAATTGATGCTGTATTGAGGAGGAGAATAGGACCCTGAGCCTTGATATTTGGCAATAAAATATCATGCTGCTTTGGGCCAGGAATAGGGTGATGTAGGGAAAACTCTGCTGTGTCCTGTACACGCCCACATGCCCAACACTTCCGGTCCAGGTTCCCCATCCAGCATGGCGGTGGGGGGTGGGGAACAAAAAGAGTATGGGCTTTGGAATCAGAAACACCAGCACAATCTTGGGCAACTTCCTTGACCCTCTGAGCTTCTATTTCCTCATCCATCAAAGGGGTGAACCCGGTCCACTGTGCAGGGGTTTGGTGTGGATTACACAGGAAAGTGTGCTGTGTAAGAACATGGCAACCACTCCATAAATGGAAGCTATTATATCATTATCCTAATCCACAAGCCTACATGTCGGGGGTGGGACCCCTTCTTCTCTGGAGAGCGGGGCCTGATACATTATACAGGGGCAGATAAGCCATTAGTGAATCCACTAGGGGGTTCGGCACATTCTCTTGAGTATGTTTCCTGGAGGAATGGACTGAAAGGGGGCAATTATGACGCCCTCTTCCCTGCCCCCCACCGTCCAGGGAGGGATGTCTGGCATCTCGGAGGAGGTAGATTTCCTTTCCCAGGGCCCCTCGGACTCTCATGATTCAGGCTGTGCTCAGGGCTGCCAGCTCTTACTCTTTCCTCCCACATTTCCCCAATGCGCCTGAGTGCCAGGCCTTTGGTGCGGTGGAGTAATGAGTAAGATCCTCTCCTGCCTCGAGGAGCTCCATGGAGGTCGTGATGTGGTGCAGTCAGGGGCAAACCAGGGGAAGATAACGTGAGTTCCCGGGGAGCCTCTGGCAGAGAACCCGCACCCAAGCACGTTGAAACCACTTGAATTTGGGTCTCGAAACCCAAGAAACCAGTCCTAAGTGTTTTCACCTCTCCCACTGCTTCCTCCTAAATTTCATTAAGGCTGACAATTTGTAGATCCACTTACAGGGTAATGTGATTTCAATGGCTGACCGTAACTGTTAGAAAGGGAGTTCCCCCCTCCTGGGGTGCAGCGAGTGGAGGAGGCAGCTGGGGACGCTGCCCAGGGCCGCGTGGGGTCCCCCGCTCACCGGTGCGGGTCTGGAAGGCCTGGATGGGCTTGTGGGACGTGGTGTCCACCCCAGGAGCCCCGAGGGACAGCCTGTTGGCCCGCTTCCCTCTTCACCCCGCGATCACTTTTGTTCTTGGAGGCGGAGATCACTGCAGTCTCGGGCCTGCCATGAAACACACTCGACCACAAGGCCGGGCTGAGCCAGGACGGCGGGAGGAGGAAGCCAAAGCTGTTGGCCTGCGTCTACAGGCATGGTTAGGCGGAATTGATAGTGTGTGTCCCGCTTCGTGGCTTTCCTTTTTGTTTTGGTTTTGTAACTAAAACAGAGCCGAAGTCTCAGCGATGGGATGTTCAGTTGTTTTTTTTAATTTTAATTTTTTATTTTATACCCTATCAATGTTTTACACACTGTGTGTGTGTGTGTGTGGGGGGGGGGGGTTGTATGTGCAGCAAGCAGTCCCATGGTGGGTTGAATATGGGTTTGAATCCTGGCCGTGTCTCCCTCGGTGACCTCAGGCATGTCATTTTCCCCATCTGTAAAACTGAGCTGGCGTTCCTGCCTTGCATAACGGATTAGGAGAAGCATCTAGAACGGCACTGTGGAACCCAGGAGCCATTAGCCACAATTGACTGTTGGAATTTGAGTCCGTGAGGATAAAATGAATGATTCCGTTCCTCCCTTGCGCTGGCCACCTTTCAGTGGCCACATCTCTGAAGTGATAGAAGCTATGGAACTTTCCCACGTGGAGGGCAGTTCTCCCGGAAGCTCTGGCCCAGCAACTGCCTGCTCAGTGGCCTCCACACCCTGCAATAGCACAGCACCTGTGGTCAATAGGGGGTTGAAGCCAAAACCGGTTTGGCTCAGTGGATAGAGTGTCAGCCTGCGGACTGAAAGGTCCCGGGTTTGATTCAGGTCAAGGGCCTGTACCTTGGTTGCGGGCACATCCCCAGTCGGGGGTGTGCAAGAGGCAGCTGATTGACGATTCTCTCTCATCGATGTTTCTAACTCTCTATCCCTCTCCTTCTCTATAAAAAAATCAATAAAATATATTTTTTAAAAAATAGGGGGTTGAAGTAAAGCAGAAAAGTACCTTCCCTAGAGCACACTCCCCAGAGTTTAGAGTCTAAAACTCGCAGATCAGCTGTCTTTTTCTGGAGATCCCTTTTCTTGTACATAGTGTCCAAACCTGGGGAAACAGGCCACAGAGAGGCAGGTACAATGCAACAACAGCTGCAATGTGGCAGACACTCCGGGTGCCCTCAGTCTGGGCCGCATTAGTCAAGGTTCTTTTTAACTGCAGTCACAGAGTCTAGCTCCAGCTGCAGTAAACCAGACACAAACTTGTTGGAAGACGTTGAGATGAGTCCTGGACTCCAAGGATCGCCTCCAGCCAGCAGGGTGGCTCTGGGGATCTGAGGGCAGAAATTCATGAGTCTGCCCTGTGTGACGGAGCTGTAGAATCCGCTGGGATAGATATAGAGTGCAGATTCCCGGATTCTCCCTTGGATTTTCAGATGCCCTGTGCTTGGAGTGAGTCCTGGAAATCTGTATTTTTCTAGGCTCCTCAGGGGAGAAGGAAGGGGCCATCTGGAAACCTGTGTCCCTAACCCACGCTCTCTGCTCTCCTGGCCTGTATTCCCAGTCATCTTGTTATCAAAACGAATGCCAAGATCCAAAGGGAGGGGCTCGACTCACCCACCTGTTGCCCATTGCATAATCAGTACAACTGGCTCAAGCCTAACTCCTGGGGTCTGGATTCCTAGAGTCACCATAGGATCCAGCAATATCACTTCTGGATCTATGGAGCCAAGGACCTGAAATCAGGAGCAGGACGAGATCCCCGTTCTCCCATGCTCCTTGCAGCATTGCTTACAAGAGTCACAATATGGGAACAACCTAGAACGGTCCTCAACAGATGAATGAATAAAGTAAATGCGGAGTGTGCATGCAAGGGAGTATTATTCAGCCTTAAATTAAAAGAAGACTCTATCAGATGTTGTCATATGGAGGACACTGGAGGACGTTAGACTGAGTGACATTAGCCCCGAGAAATCCATCCTAGGCCAACTCCTAGCAGCAGAGAGTAGAATCCTGGCTGTCAGGGGATTGGAGGAAGGGGGAGTCCGGGAATTGCTGTTCAATGGGTATAAAGCTTCAGTCATGGGAGACTAAGAAATTCTAGAGATCTGAGGCACAACATTGCGCCTATAGCTAACAATATACTGGACTGTAGACTTAAAATTTGGTAAGAGGGTTGATTTCATCTTAAGTGTTCTTGCCAAAATTAAAAAAAAAGAGAGAGAGAAAGAGGAGACCATTCTGATGAGTTCAGAGAGTTCAGACACATCTCCTGTGAGGATACGGTGCCATTTTCATTGCTTTCTCTTATGACATCTTGCGGAGGTTGGGGGAGAGGGTGGGGGGAGCGTTTGTCATACAGTCATAGATAACTGATACAAAGAGCTATGTTTTCTTTTCTGTTGGGGGAAACCATTTGAAAGTATTTCTCTAGCTATTTAGCGTCCTGTTGATTTTGCAACTTTCAGTGAAAAATGGATAGTTAATCCTGGGAACTTGTGACTTTTAAGGTGTGCTTTTTAATATCCAATGGTCTTGATCTCCTTCTTGCCCTCAGACTCAATGTTCCATTTCATAACGGAAGTGAATGGATAAAACTATTCATGTATGTGTGTGCAAATGGAAAGAAAGTCTGAACAGCAGTACCCCAAAGTTTTCACGGTAATTCTCTCTAAATGGCAGAGTCAGTTTTTAATTTTATTCACCTTCATGTTCTAATATTTCTATGATGAACACAAGTTTCTTTTGCAATAATTAAAGGCCATTTTTACATATAAAATAGATACATAAAATAATGGTTGACACATGTATAATGACTTCTTTTGCAAGAACTGTGGAAAAGGGTCTCTGTGGGCTACCTTCACACTTAAAGCTCAGGTATTGTGGTTTCCAGGGGTGGAGGACTTTTCAGCAGCTTGTCAATGGGTACCACACACTGCCCTCCCAGGAGGTGATAGAAACAGCTCCTGAGTCACACTAGGGCCTCTGGGGTTTTTCCCTGTGTACCTGGGATGCTCAGCACCTAGTAAGTATGCAGATGTGTTGAATACATGAATGAAGAAAGAATTTCAGTAAGACCCCATGGTGGGGCTTGGGGAAGAGGGAGAATCGGAAGAAGCTTATTTGACACAGAGCATCTGTGGCCTTTTAGGTTTCTCACCTGGGGCTGGAAAAGCAAGGGGCCACTGAGTTGGGGGGGCCAGGGGGCACATGAGGAACTGTGCCACACAGTAGTTTGGAAGTCAGTCTACTTGGCCAGCAGTTAAGGGAAATGAAACCGTGGTGAGCTTGGGGAGAGCTTTCTGCTTGAGGCAGGTGGCAAGACATCACGTGCTCCCAGATGCGACGCATGCTTAGCCGATGGGTGAGTTTGCCCCTCGGGTTTGAGAGCGCCGCTCCCTTTCTGTGGATGTGTTTAAGGCGCAAAGTAAATTGATGACATCTCACTTATTTCCTCACTTGATCTCATTTTTGCAACTGGGAAATTTTATTACATATTGTTCTTAATAATGATTTGCACCTCCAAGTCTATTGGGCGTGGCATTGATATGCCTACAATTTTTTTTTTTTTGGTTGGTATTTATCTCTTTTAATCCTTTTATTGAACTGCTCTGAGTACTTAGGCTTTAAGTGTTGTTTTAAATATTGAGAGTTGGATTTTTTTTTAGTTTGAAAAGTTTAGTTTACTAGGTTGATTATGATCATTGACGTATTTTGAGCCTTGTATTTTTTCTGCTCTTTCTTTCTTCTGTTTATCTGCCTTCCTTGTTCTTTTTCGATTATTGTTTTCTCGTTCCATTTTCCTTCCTTTTTTTTGAAGCTACATAATCTGTGTAATTTAAAAAAGTGGATACCCTAGATTACCTAAATATTTATGCTTATAAAGTCTAATCAAGATCTTGATACTTTTCTCAAACAATGTGAGGTTCTTAGATCATAATTCCATTTCCTCCTCCTAGTATATATGCTCTTATTTAACTAATATATTAGTTGTTTGAAACCCCAAAATAGACTCTGTAATTATTTTACATAGTCAATGTTAGTTTGGATTTTCTAACACATTTGCCAGCATCTTGTCTCTTAGACCTCCTGTGATTTCAATGCTTTTCCCCCTGTGCCTGTAAGTATAGCTTTTAGAAGTTCCTTTAGTGAGTTGGTGAGAATTGTCTCAGTTTTTATTTTATTAAAAATTTCCTATTTGACTATCAATCTTGAATGGAAGTTTTTCTGGATACAAAATGGACAATTATTCATAAACTCCTCTAAGAGCTTTCAAATTATGTTGAAGATTTTTGGCTTTATATCAAAATGCTACAATATTTTCTATTTGCAATTCGTAGTAGAGAAGTTGAAGAGGGAGAGGAGGGAGGAAAGGCAGACAGACAGACAGATTTGATTGCCAAAAGAAAAGTCCTGCTGACACTAGGCAGGAATATACCTAAGTGCCCTGTCTGAGGCACTCACTTTATGAAAAAATGAGAAAATGGATTATCATCTTTTTTCCTTGACTGATTTTTTCAAAATAGGTGGTGAAATGCATGAAAGTCAGTGTCATTGATTGATCTGTTCCATTCTTCACTGAGCTTCCTCTCACTCCCTTCCTGAAACACCACCGCCAATGCCCGCTTTCCCACCTATAATCAGTGCTTTCCATCTTCTGAATGTAACTTCAAAGTACAAAACAGAACTGAAATTTGTGCTACCCAATCAGTTCTGAGAAATTGATTTTTATGTTCTCCAGGCCAGGGTTTTGTATATTTGGTATATTGTAAATAATCCTGTCTGCAGCATAGCACCGAGAGGTTTCACAAACCATTTACAACTCTAAAACGTGGCATTTTTGTTTTGTTTTTAGTTCTCTGTGAATAGAATTCCTCATTAACACATATTCATCCTTTGCTGGGCATTTATTTATTTATTTATTTATTTATTTATTTATTTAATCTTAGCTTCACCTGTTTACTGTTTATTGTTTCTAGAGAAGAAGAGAGAGGCAGAGACAGAGAAAGGAGAAAGAAACACACATCAGTAG
The DNA here is from genome assembly GCF_964339955.1 of Pipistrellus hanaki. Classification (NCBI taxonomy): domain Eukaryota; kingdom Metazoa; phylum Chordata; class Mammalia; order Chiroptera; family Vespertilionidae; genus Pipistrellus; species Pipistrellus hanaki. The sequence goes on from NC_140515.1 coordinate 21,050,818, forward strand.
TCTCCCATATGTGCCCTGGCTGGGAATCGAACCTGCATCCTTTTGGTGCACTGGATGACACTCCAATCAATGGAATCAACTGAGCTAGGGCTTTTGTTTTGCTTTGTTTTCTTACATTTACATTTTGAGGGATAGCACAAATGCAAATGTGTTAAATTATTTAGATTTTCAGTAGAAGATAATTTAGGTGACTGTTAAATGAGGTTTTTCCCTCCCATGGGAAAAAGTTTGCTGAAGAATTTAGTAAAATAAGCAGATGATGTGGGGCTAATTTATTCTATATAAGAGAACTGACCTTCAGATTAAGCCACCTTTACTTCCAAGCCTAGAGCACAAAGACTTGGGTTTGAGTCCTGGCTGCACAGCTACCGCTTGAGTGACCCAGGTCACTTCCAAACCCTCTCTGAGTCTCAGTCTGCATATCTACAGAACTTGGACTAATACTCCTTTGTGGGGTTTAAGATGGCATATGGTATTGCATGTTAAGAACATGTTACTTGGAACCACTCAAATACTGGAATTTGCCTCCCCTTTTGCTTACTTGTCCCATAAAGCTGGGCTGTTCTAGCCTCTGCATTAGGTTAAACATAATCATACTGCATTTCTCAAAAACAAATATTTAATTCCAGCTGATGTCAAATTCAGTAGAACATTTCTCCTACTAGTTTTTGACAGAGCCACATCATCTAAACCTGTGCTGATTATTCCTCACTAGCATTTAAAGTAATGCATAAAGAAGTAGCATCATATATTATCAAACGATTAAAGAGAGATAATACCCAATGCTGGTAAGTATGGGGTGAGACAGGTATTTACATATATATGCCAGTCAGTGTGGCTCCTGAGTCATAACAGGGCTCATGTAGTCAAGCTCAGTAATCCTGCCTCTAGGAATCCATTGTAAGGGAATGCTCAGGGCCAGGTAGGGGAACAAAAGCGTATGTCACAGCATGTTCATGGCTGTTCATCAGTATTTATGGTAGCGTGCGATTAGAAATGACCTAAATTTCAACAATGGAGACGTTATTAAATACATTATGATACAACCAGATGGTGAAATATTTTTCCATCCTTGCAACGTGCCTTAAAAAAATTTCAATGACAAGGGGAAGAGTTCTGATGGAATATTGAAGGGGAGAGGCAGGACATGGAAAAGTACCGTAGCTTGAACTCAGCTCCGGGAGAATCTTAAAGAAGGGCTCGCTCTTCACAGGCCTGGACAAGATGCAAACAACAGGGCCTTCCTTCTGCATCCCAGGACAGTTTTTGGGGGTTCCTAAGAGCAGACGGGTGGGCTCACTGAGTGGATGGGAAGGAAGTCTGGGGAGGTGGGAGGGGCTTCCACTGGAGGTGGAGCCTGACTTCCTGGAGGAAGGGCAGGCTGGGCGATCACTGCCAGCAAGGAGCTCCTGGGGAGAAGGTCCCGGGAGCAGGGAGCATCCAGTCCCTGTCACTTCCTCACAGGTAAGCAGCTTGGGCTGAGAGCCTGGGCTCCGTGGGCCCACACCTGTTGGGCATGAACACAGGTGGGGAGGGTGTGGCAGGGCGGCAGCCAGCTCCAGTGGAAGGGCAAGTCTGGGCCCATGCCCCCTGCACCCGGGGAGCCAGGAGCTCATTAAAGAGGAGGGGAAGGAGCAATTATGTGCAGACTTCTGAGGTAATGACCACAAAGGAGGAAGGGTGGCGCAGGAGGGAGTGCTTTCCCTACCTGGGCCCCATGGCTGTGCCAGGAAGGCAGAGGGATGAAAGGAGGCTGGAGGTGGCCTCCAGGGTCGCTAGCTAGGTGACAGGGCCAGTGAATCAGTCAGGGCAGCCTGAGAGGCTGGGAGGGGGGCTTAGGGCTGATAGGAACTGTAATGGGAGCCATGGGTGTTCTGGAGCAAGGAAGGGGCAGGCTTCAAAGGGGAGGGAGGTGAGCTGGTGACTGAGCAGCGGGCCCTAGAGGGAGGAAGAAGCGCCAGGGTGGCTGTGCCCAGGCCTGGACTTTGGGGGTGACCATGCTTTCTCTCTGGGGCCAGGCTGTCAGGTCGAAACGTAATGCTAATCACCTGTGTAAGTCAAAAATCATCCAGTAGCCCATTAAAAACAGCAAAAAGAAGGTGAAATGAATTTTGATAATTTAGTTCACCTGATATATCAAAGCTATTTATCGTTGCCACAGGAAATCAATATGAACAACGTAACTGAGATATTCATGTTTTTCCTGTGCTACACCTTGGAGACCCGGAGTGCATTTCACACAGGACTTCTAGATTCGGATGAGCCACGTTCTGATAGTCGCGGCTGGCGGTGGCTGCTGTATGGACCAGCGCAGGTGAAATATTATTCCATCCTTGCAAAGTGCCTGTGAGAAGGTGCTAGCAGCAGGTTTCCCCTCTGAAGGTCCTGCAGGGTTCAGGTCTGTGCTTCCCCCGCCCAGGGCCATGGCCAGGCAGCCCCCGGGGCCTCCTGCTCTCCAATGCTGAGCCTGTGGGCTGGGCTGGCCTCCGCACCCGGAATTAAACATCAAGCCTGGGTTTCTCAGGGATCGTCTGAGCAAAGGGACTTATTTTGAGAAATTTAACTTCTCTCTATTCTGCAGTACTCCTGTCTTCTGGGGCATGGAGGGTTGAGGAAGTGGGTTACCTGCTCACATCCTGGTAACTCCTGGGGATGGTGCTGGCAATTTAATTTGGGAACTAGAACTCAATTGGCTACAGCTGAGGGTGGAGGAGGCGCATGTGAAACAGGAGCTGGGCAGCACAGGTGCCCAGGGCCCCGTGGGCGTTCCCTCTGCTCCCAGGTGCCTCCTGGCTGTGGGTAGCTCCTCCATCCAGGAGCAAGGAATCAGCTACTAGACGGTTCCTTTCTGCTCCTGGGGTATGAATGTGGGATGGGGTTAAATAAAATTGGGTGCTGGATAATTCTGGGTTTGCGCTTCAGCTTTATGACCGTAGGAGGGTTAGGCTGCCTTTCCACCCCTCAGTTTCCTGGTCTGTGAAGTGGGAATACATGATTTGATGGTTTATTCAAAGGCAGGAAGAGTGACTGTGTGTAAAGCTCTCTACCTGGGTCACGAGGGCCCAATAGATGGGAAATAAGGTATGGGCTACGATTACTGTCATTACCATTGTTATTTATGGAAGGGCCTGGGCTGAGCCCCTGGTTTGGGTCAGGAAAGCCAATGGGAGGATGATGGGGGAGGGCTGTCTCCATTCAAAGCCACTCTGAAGGGGGTTTCTGAGGGTTGGAGAAGGAGCCAGAGGCCTCCAGACAGGTAGGGCGAGAGAGGGAGAGTCGAGGGGAGGCCCGAGAGCCGTCTTGGGCTGGCTGCAGCAGCAGTCGGCCTTAACCATGAACTCTGTTGGGGAGTCATGCTCTTCCCCACAGGTTTCCAGCCTCGCCTCCCATGTCCAGTATTACCCAGACGTTTCCAAACCAGTCTGACCCCTTTCTAATGGGTTCCAGATGCATTTGCAAGAAAGTGGAAAAACGCAGGGCCAAATGGGAAGTCGCACTTTTATAGCGCCTTTTTGGGCCTGAAGGCTTTGCCAGGGGCACCCTGTTCAGGGGAGGGGTTGCCTCTGCTCCTCCTCCTCCCGCTCTTTCCTCGAGGAGGAGCGTGCAGCATTTAGAGCTGCCCTTGAGGAGATGGGACTTGCCTCAGCCACACGGGTTGACCCTCAGACCCTTCAGGAAGGCTGTGTTCACTCATTTTCTGAATATTTATTGAGTACCTACTAAGATTTGTATTTTTTTAATTGAGATGTAATTGACACACAACATTATTTTAGTTCCAGGTGTACTGTCATGAATGATTAGTGGTTTATAAAAGTATTTTTGATCGCGTGGACTCCCTGAAAGGGTCTTGGGGGACCTCCCAGGAATCACACTTTGGGAATTCCTGCTTTAAAGGAAAAGCACACGGGACTATGAGAGCTTAAAACAGGGCAACTCCACCCAGTGTTGGGGACAGGGGACTAAGAGAAAGAACATTAGAGAGTGTTTAAGCTGTGGGCAGAGCACATCCAAAGGCACAGGGATGTGAGAGTGCTGATACCATAGAGGAGTCCCTTGCCCTCGGTACGCTAGGGCAGCTATAAGCTCCACACGCCCCTTACATTGCTGCCACTAGGAACTTGTTGAGATGCTGTAGCATGCCAAGTGAAGACACCAGCTCTTTTCTCTGGGCACTGACCGTCTGCCAGGGCACAGCACATGCCATCTCTAGCAGCATTATTGGTAGACATGGGGGTTTTGGGTTTCATATGTGTTCATATAAGAGGGCACACAAGCCAGGTTTGGAAAGGGAGGTTTCTGTTTAGTATGGAATGATGAGCAGGAGTCATCTGGGCACAGGAGAAGGTGTGTGTACCAGGCTGAAGGCCAGGAGGCTTGAAGGTCTGGAAGCAAGAGGCCCCATGGCTTAGGGGGAGAGGGAAGAGTGCCCGTGGACAGTTGGGAGGCTGGGAAGGGACTGGCTGTCCAGTGCAGTGGTGGATCACACCAGTTGACTCTGAGCTCTAACCCATTGTGGTTTGTTGTTAAAGTCAAAGGTGGGCCCTACTAGTGTGGCTCAGTGGTTGAACATTGACCTATAAACTGGGAAGTCACAGTTCAATTTCTGGTCCTAGCACATGCCTGGGTTGTGGGCTCAATTCTCGTTGCAGGGTAGAAAGAAGGCAGCCATTAGATAATTTTCTCTCATCATTGATGTTTCTATCTCTCTCTCTCTCCATCCCTCTATCTTGTGGGCAGATCACTTCATCATTTTGAATCACTGTACCAGGCTGCACTGCCTAGAGTTTAAAGAGCACAGATTCTGGAGCCTGTGTGCTTGGGCTCAGATCTCAGCTCTGCTATAAACAACCTGTGTGACCTTGGATCAGTTACTCAACCTCTCTGTGACTTATTATAGTTTACTCATCCCTCTAATAGGAATAATCCTTGGACCTTCCACATAAGATTACTGTAGGGATTCTATGAGTTGTGTGTGCAGTTGTAGGGCTTAACTATAAGGCCTGGCACATGCCTCATTCATGAGAGGGATGCTGATCCCACCCTCCGCACTCCAGCTGAGGCCCTGGGAAGCATAGCACCTTAGCACGGGCAGCAGACCTAGCGGTTCATCTGGCTTAAAGTCCCATGTGACTCAGGAGATGTCCACTGACCCGTCTGTACCCGGATCACCCCTCCTCTGTGCATCCTGGACGAGGAGCTGTTGGGCTGTGCTCACACATGCTCTGTGATGGGGAGATTGGAGTTGAGAGAACAGTTACCCAAATGGATTACCCTTCAGTCTTAGTAAGGAAACCAGAAGGGAAAAATAAAGTCAGAAAAGTGCAAATCTATGGTCTGGACCCCTTTCTTCCACTTCAGGAAAGTGTGATGTACTTGTGCCCTCCTGCCTTTCTCTGTGGGTTGGTCCTCTGAAGCACACAGATGAGCACAGGGCATGAGCTAGAGGGACAGCTGTAACATCACCCAGCTCAGAAGGGGGGGGGGGGGGAAGCCACTAGAAAGAAGACACAGGACACAGATGTGGTAGGCAAGCTCAGTGGCTCCAAATGATGCTGGTCCTGTAGCTTCGGAGCACACAGAGGCCACTCAACGGTGAAGCCCTGCCCGCTGCTGGGCTGGGGAGGGCCGGACTGGGCACAGCCCTTCCAATGCGGTGACACTGGCTTCTGCAGAATCTGCAAAGGTAGGGCCCTCCCCAGACTTTGGCCACACCACAAAGCCCACCCAACTGGCCTTTTTCCCAATTGGTTCACCTGAGGATGGATCGCAAGAATGGGGATCCAGGCCTTTTCTCGCTGGCCCCTGGGCTATTGGGACCTTGCCCGGCTGGGATGCATTCAGTGCTGTCAGCCCTGGAATGACTGCTTCCCGCCTCCCGGCACGGAATGACCTTCTAACACGTGGCCCCTTTCCCTGGGCATCCCACAGCTGTTGCCAAGGACTCCTTGCTGAGTGGTAGAGGCATGCCAGTGATGCCCGCAGGTGCTGGCTCTACTACAGCACTGAGGTCAGGTGCAGACAGGAGCAGAGCTTGGCAAGGAAGAGCTCAGGCGTCTGGGGCTGGACCACATGGGTGGAATCCTGGCTTCACCAGCTCCCAGCTGAGCAGTCGGGGCAAGTGGCTTACTACAGTTTGCTCACCTGAAAAGTGGGATAATAGCACCAGGCCAGCAGGTTGCTACAAAGGACCACAGCACTTGGAATTGTACCTGGCACGTAGGAGGTGCTCAGTAAATCGGTGGTTGCTGTGTCCAGGCATGGTGCTCACCCCTTTGTGTGTGTGTGTGTGTGTGTGTGTGTGTGTGTGTGTGTGTGGCCTCACTCGCCCTCACAGCAGCCACTGACAGTATGGAGCTTGTGGTATTTCCATGGTGGCGCACGTTTGCACGAAACCCTACATTTTGTCAAGATAGTCACTGGACGGTTTCACTTGTCCTTGAAATGTCTTTACTTTAGGCTGTGGCGTGGGGGTGGCGATTGAGTGCCTGGAGTCTGCACTTGGCCTCCCACACCAGGGAGCCAGTAACCACTTCTGTCGAACTGACTTGGGGAGGTCCTCGCAGCCTGGAAGAACTCAGAGGGGACCTCGGGGGTGCAAAGGGAGTAATTTTATGCCTGCATATTTACAAGATGAGGCTTGCCAAGGTGGTGGGAGCCGGTGCCAGTGTTGCCTGAGAGGTAACCTTGCTGATGGTTTGCAGTGACCCCAATGAGTTGAGATGCCTGCAGAAGTGCACAGAGCCTTCTTGTCTACCTACCCGCCCTGGTGTTTCCAAGCCGAGCTCTCCCCCTGAGAGCGGGAGGTAGATTTTCACAGGCCAGATGTACTTGGAGTCCAGCAGGCCACATTTTTCATGGGCCCGATAATGAGGTGTGGTGACCTCTTGTAATGAAAGCGTGTCTTCCCCCCAGGAAGCCCTCTTCATGCCCAGGGATGGTAGGCAGTGATTGACATGTGTGACTCCAGGAGATAACAAGACTAGAAAGATGCTCATAAATGTTTGTCGGATGGCCAAATGGATGTGCACAGAGCATTCTTCTGGCTGGGGAGGTGGGGGGAGGAGAGAAGAGCGGGACATGCTGGGAGCATCGGGCTGCTGGTGGCCCTTGAAGCCCCATGGCCTGTGGCAGGGAATGGCCAAATCCTGAGTAGGAGCTTCAGGGTGAGTCGCTGTAAACATAAAACCTCAAAGGGTGGGCTTGTCAGGTTTTTCTGTCTCTGTCCCCAACATTTCCCCTGAATCGCAAACATCTTTCTTGGGCATCTCATCTCATCTCATCTCTTTTCCTTCCCCTACTCCACAAACAGTCACTCCCCGTCCCCTCCTCTCCCCTCTTCCCCCCTCAGCTTAGTGATGGTGCAGTCAACTGCCTAGTTTGAGTTGTACATCCCACCTGGGTCCCACCCTTGACTCTTTCCTTTGCCCACATCCAACCCAGCACTAGGTTTTGTGGGCTTCACATTCCAAATACAGGGGGTGGGCAAAAGCAGGTTAGTAGTAATAATAATAATTATTATTATTGTAAAATACAGTAATATATAAATCATACAAGAATAAACTCTGTTTCGTGCACTCACAACTATAAACAGACTTTTGCCCACTCCTGAATATCTTGACTCTTTCTGGTATCTGCTTTTCCATGTAAGCGCTTTGGTCTGAGCCACCTTCATTTCTCTCAGAGCCTCTGGAGCAATCAGCTACCCTCTGCTTCTAGTCTTTCTCCTGCGATTGGAGTGGTCAGGTCTTGCCTGACAGCTCAGCTCAGCTCAGCTCAGCTCAGCTCAGCTCATCCCATCCCATCCCATCCCATCCCATCCCATCCCATCCCATCCCATCCAATCCCCTGGGCCTCCCCACCTCCTATTCCCACTTGCCCCAGCACATGCTGCTTTTGACTCTTTCTGCCTCAGTGTCTCTTCTTTTACTACTTCTACTGCCTGGAATTCCTCCCCCTCCCCTTCCCCCCACACACACACCCCGTGTCCCTTCACAAGCTAGTTTTTTTCCTCCTCGGGGTCTCAGTTCAAATCATGTCTCCCCAGTGATGCCTTTCCCTGATGTCCTGGCACCAGTGCCTCCCTGCCTCTCACCCCAATGATGTCCTCCCGAGTGTCTCCCTCAGTCTGTAATCATCCTATTTTCCTGTTTAGTCTGCCTTCTAAACAGCACACTTTTTCAGTAAAGGGCCCGATAGAAAGTATTTTAAGCTTTGTGGCCATACAGCCTCTGTCACAATGATTCAACTCCAGTTAGACAAGATGTAAATGAGTGGATGTGGCTGTGCTCCAGGGCTTTATTTGTGAACACAGAAATTTGAAATCCATATAATTGTTATGCGTAATCAAATATTCTCCTTTTGACTTAAAGATACATCGGAGGATGTAACGACCATTTTTAGCTCTTGGACTTTGTGGAAATATGCAGTGGGGTCGATTTGGCCTGCAGACTGCAGATGGCCAATCCCATTCTAGACTCTGAGGCCCATGAGGCCAGGGCTCTGTCTGTCTTGCCTATCACAGTATCCCGATGGTCTAACAGTGCTTGCCATGTAGAAAATGCTTATTAAACATTTGAGGAATAGAAGAAGGCAGGGAGACTATATTTGGAGCAAATTGGACCATCATTTTTTGAAAACAAGAAATAAATAAACAAAAGAAGGACAGTCTCAGAGATGGGCATCTGAAGACCTGGCTGTAGGAAGCTCAGGACATTAAGTCCATCTTTCTGCCTCCAACCAGGGCAGCAATGGAGCATCCATGGTCCGTGTTTTCTAGGCCCAGGGAAGCTTCCAAGTCGAGGAAGTTGGCAACTTGACGAGGCTGTCAGAAGTCTAACCCATGGAAAGGTCATGGACATTTGTCCTGGCACAGAGAGTTGCCATCTGAATAAATTCAAATTTATGTAATTTTATGAGAAAAGTTATTCTTGATCTTTCAAAACAAGAATCAACTGTTCAGTTTCACCTAACATTTGTACCATTTATGTCCCATCTAGTGTTCACTTTTCTTGACCACTGGATCAGAATAAATCTTTCTCCGATTTTCTTCTAATAGCACTTGTCCCCCCTGCTATCGCTTTGAGACAAAATACACTTTAAAAACATAATACTCTCAGAGGGAAAATATTTGGCTCTCTCCTCGATAATTTCTGATGGAACCTGTTTATTGCCTTGCGGTCATTCCATTGGCGGTCATTTGATGCTTTGGATTGCCGATTGAGGCCCCATTTGGGCTGTGTCTCCGGACACCAGTAGAAACATTTGGCAAGTTTAAAGAAAACTCAGGCAACTGGTTGAATTTGGAGAAAAATATAACTAGATTCTGTCTCATATCAAAATCCTGGATGAGTTAAAGATTTAAACAAGGAGAGAATATGGATAAACATTTAAAACACATAATTTTGGGGATGTGAAGGTCTCTAGACATGTTACCAAAGACAGAAGCAACTATCAAGACAATTATATTTGAGTTAAATAAAATTCAGTGCATCCAAGATCTCTTAAAGAAAATAATGAGAAACCACAACCTTACAGAATTGCTTGGTGACAAAGGGGTTAATTTATTTTTACATTTTTACTTATATTTTTTGTGTTATTTTAATACATTTCAATTATACAATACAGTGTTATTTACTATAGCAACCACATTATATGTTAAATCCTCAGACCTTATTCATCCTTTACCTGAAAGTTTGTACTCTTTAGTAATTGCCCTTAATTTTCTCCAAACCCCAGGCTGGGGTAACCATTTTTCTACCCTCTGTTTCTATATTAAAAAAAAAAAAAAAAAAAAAAAAAAAGATTCCTCATATAAGTGATGCTATGCAATATTTGTCTTTGGCTTATTCCCCTTAGCATAATGACCTTCAGGTTAACACATGATGTTGCAAATGGCAGGATTTCTTTCCTTTTTAAGGCTGAATAATATCTATAGCTATACACACATATACATAGACACTATATTTTCTTGGTCCACTCATTCATTGATGAACATTTACATTGTTTCTATACTTTAGCTATTGTGAATAATGCTGTAATGAACACTGTAGTATAGGTATCTCTTCAAGATAATGGTTTCATTTCCTTTGGGTATATACCTAGAAGTGGGATTGCTGGATCATATGGTAATTCTATTTTAATTCCTAGATCTGTTTCAATTCCTCTATACTGTTTTCCACATTGGTTGTACCAGTTTACATTCCCATCAACAATAATACAGGATTCCCTGTTCTCCACATCCTAATCAGCATTTTATCTTTTGATAATAGCCATTCCAATGGGTTTGAGGTGATATCTCATTATGGTTTTGATTTGTATTTCCCTGAGGATTAGTTATGTTAAGCAGGGTTTCTTTCTTTCTTTTTTTAAAAATAAATCTTTATTGTTCAATTATTACAATTGTTCCTCTCCCCCCCCCCCCCATACCTCCCCTCCACCCGGTTCCCACTTCACCCTCTGCCCTTACCCCCCCAACTGTCCTCATCCATAGGTGTACGATTTTTGTCCAGTATCTTCCCAAACCCCCACACCTGTTTCCCCCCGAGAATTGTCAGTCCAATCCCTTTCTATGCCCCTGATTTTATTATTGGGTCGGCAACTAAGTAATTGCGGGTTTCACACATATGGCTTCAGTTGAATTTTTAGGTTTGCAGACGTAGTACAAATGTAAAACACATTTTGTATTTGATAGTTGGCTATTCAGCTGTTAATCAGTAAAAAAAAGTTTTTTTTATCTGTTTTGTAGTTTTTGTTTGGCGTTCGTTGAAAAATGGAAAATCAAAAGGAACATTTTCGTCATATTTTGCTTTTTTATTTCCGCAAGGGAAAAACGCATCACAAGCTCATAAAAAGTTATGTGCTGTTTATGGTGACGAAGCCTTAAAAGAACGGCAGTGTCAAAATTGGTTTGCCAAATTTCGTTCTGGTAATTTTTCACTCAAAGATGAAAGACGCTCTGGTCGTCCAGTTGAAGTTGATGACGCCCTAATCAAAGCAATAATCAATTCGGACTGTCACAGTACAACACGTGAGATTGCAGAGAAGCTTCATGTATCACATACATGCATTGAAAATCACTTAAAACAACTTGGCTATGTTCAAAAACTCGATACATGGGTTCCTCACGAACTGAAAGAATCACAGTTAACGCAACGCATTAGCAGCTGCGATTTGCTAAAGAAACTTAATGAAAATGATCCATTTTTAAAACGACTGATAACTGGCGATGAAAAATGGGTTGTTTACAACAATATCAAGCGGAAAAGATCGTGGAGCAGGCCAGGTGAACCAACTCAAACAACATCAAAAGCTGATATTCATCAAAAGAAGGTTTTGTTATCAGTTTGGTGGGATTACAAAGGAATTGTCTACTTTGAACTCTTACCACCCAACCGAACGATCAATTCTGATGTCTACATTGAACAACTAACGAAATTAAACAATGCAGTTGAAGAAAAGCGGCCCGAATTGACAAATCGAAAAGGTGTTGTATTCCATCATGACAATGCAAGGCCACACACATCTTTGGTCACTCGGCAAAAATTAATGGAGCTTGGTTGGGATGTTTTGCCACATCCACCATATAGTCCTGACCTTGCACCATCTGATTACTTTTTGTTTCGATCTTTACAAAACTCCTTGAATGGTAAAAATTTCAATAATGATGATGATGTCAAATCGTACCTGATTCAGTTTTTTGCTAATAAAAAACAGAAGTTTTTTGAACGTGGGATTATGATGCTGCCTGAAAGATGGCAAAAGGTCACTGATCAAAATGGGCAATACATTAAAGAATAAAGTTATTTAGTTCCATGAAAAAATTGTCTTTGATTTTCTTTAAAAAATCCGCAATTACTTAGCTGCCGACCCAATATATTCACAAGTTTATTTTGTTCATCAGATTTTTTATTCACTTGATTTTAAGATTCACTTGTTGATAGGTAATGTATTTGTTGTTCATAATTTTTATCTTTACCTTTTTATTCTTCTTCCTCTTCTTAAAATACCTCTCAGCATTTCATATAATACTGGTTTGGTGGTGATGAACTCTTTTAGCATTTTTTTTATCTGTGAAGCTCTTTATCTGACCTTCAATTCTGAATGATAGCTTTGCTGGGTAGAGCAATCTTGGTTGTAGGTTCTTGCTGTTCATCACTTTGAATATTTCTTGCCACTCCCGTCTGGCCTGCATAGTTTCTGTTAACAAATCTGCTGACAATCATATGGGTGTTCCCTTGTAGGCAACTAACTGTTTTTCTCTTGCTGCTTTTAATATTCTCTGTCTTTTTCTCTTGGCATTTTAATTATGATGTGTCTTGGTGTGGTCCTCTTTGGATTCCTTTTGTTTGGGGTTCTCTGTGTTTCCTGGACTTATAAGTCTATTTTTTTCACCAGGTAGGGGAAGTTTTCAGTCATCATTTCTTCAAATAGGTTTTCAGTATCTTGTTCTCGCTCTTCTTCTGGCACCCCCATAATTCTGATGTTGGTATGCTTGAAGTTGTTGCAGAGGCTCCTTAAACTATTTTCATATTTTTGGATTCTTTTCTTTTCTTTTTTCTTTTCTGGTTGGGTGTTTTTTGGTTCTTTGTATTTCAAATATTTGACTTGATTTTTGAGATCTTCTAGTCTGCTGTTGGATCTCTGTATATTATTTTTTATTTAAGTCACTGTATGCTTAATTTCTAGTTGATCCTTTTTCATATCCTCCAGGATCTTGTTAAATTTATCTGCCTTTTCTAAAAAATTCTTGAAAAACCTTATAACTGTGATTTTGAACTCCATATCCAGTCATTTGCTTTCCTCCATTTCTTTCATTTGTGACCTGTTTCTTTGTCTCTGAATTTTGGCTGTTTCTCTGAGTTTATAGAGTGGTTTTGTGTGCTAGGTGTCCTATAGGGCACAGTGGCTCGGCCTCCCCAGTAACCTGAAGTGGACACTCTTGGTGTACCCCTTTGTGGGTTGTGTGCACAGTCTTACTATAGTTAAGCCTTGATTATTATTGGTATCACTGGGAGGAATTGACCTCCAAGCCAATTGGCTTTGAGGATCAGCTGTGTCTATGATGGGAGAACTTCTGTCCTGGAGATACCCTTATGAGGCAAGACTTGCTTCAGTGGGCTTTGGTGCTCACTAAGTCTGCCCCCTGAGTGTGTCCCTTATGGATCTGATGAATTGTATTCTGGATGGTCCTACTCTGATCCCTGGGTACACTGGCTCTTGGATCTCCAAGGAGGTGCTAATTTAGCCTCTGCCTGAGGCCACCCAGTAGGAGCTATGGAGAGATCTGCAGATTCCTCTTCTTTGTTTGGGTTTTGGAAGTGACCAGATGAGGCCCAGCTATGAAGCAATGCAATCTGCTATGGGGCTTTGGGCCTTCTTTTGGTTGTTCTGGGTCTCTCTGACTCAGCTGCAGTTTGTCAGGTATGTTCAGATTTCAAAGGACCAGGCCATTTATATGCAAAAGCCTCTGTGCACAGCTTGGATTGGGTGGAATCTCAGGGTGGAGCAAACAGCAATGGCTTCCTGTCAGTTCCGCTGCTGCCAGACAGTCCAGTTTCTCCTCCTGTGAGTCTGGGTCCCCAGAGTCTCACCTGGAACTGGAGTTCAGAGGAGTTGGAAGCTTGTGTCTCCCTGTGGATTGAAAAAGTCAGCCACATACTCAGTTACCATGCTTCTGTATATCTGCACTTTATTTCAGCAGTTCCTCTGAGTCTCAGTGTGCTTTTCTCTTCTAGTCAGCTTTCCTATGGTTCTGGATGATGTCCATTTTGTTTTTTAGTTGTAGTTTTGAAGTTGTTGTGTGAGGCAGCAAGTTCAGGTGTTTTCCTATGCTGCCATCTTGGTTTCTCCAGGGTTTATTTCTTTAACATTTAAAATTATTTAATCATGAAGGGAAAAACCCAATTGAAAAGTGTGTAGAGTATATAAAAGAATATAAATAGAAAAATGAGTAAAGGACATAGCAGATAACTCTCAAAATAATTTCATAGCTGACAAACATAGAAAAAAATGTTTAATCTAGTTAGTAATTAAAAAACACACAACTAAAATAACCCTGAGATACTGTATTCTGTCTGTCAAATTGGCAAAGGTGTAAATGAATGATGGTGTGTGGTTGATTGTTGGTGATGCAACTTGGCCATGTGCATCCAAAACCCCAAACTCTAGAAGTGCTACTTCTAGAAATTGAGATTCACACATATTTGGAGAGTTTCCTTGATTTTTATCATTATAAGGATGGGAACCTTGTCTGACTTAGTCATCATTTGTGTGCTTCTAATAGGTGCTTGATAAGAACTGGAGAAAGAATGGATGACTGAATGAATATGAAGAAATATATATCAAGGATATTAGAATGTGTTGAGTAACAAAATATTGGAGATATTCTCCATGTTCACTCATGATGTGTTCCTTAAATATGTCAATAGTCGAGGTTGCCAAATGACCAGCAGTTTCATGAATTACCTACCAGTTGTTTGACTAAGTTGACATTAATTCAATCAAAATGATGCCTTAAGGGAGTGGCATATGCATTGTTTCTATTCCCTCAAGTATTCATGTCGTGTATGTTGTTGTTGCTTCTATGTTGAGTTGGAGCCCAAGCATATGCAACACTCTCTGTATTAAATGTTAAACGTATTTATGGTCACCATTGGCTGGATTTTTCTGGGCCTACTAGATCAAATGTGAATGTACCTTTCCTCTAGCCTCCTCTGGTGTCAGGATTTTGTAGGAAATCCCATCTTCTACTTTGGCAGGCACCGTATACACATGTAAGTGGGACTCAGTCCTGGAGTTAATGCCAGTCTCAAAGAGCTTGGAGAATAGCCTTCCCGCTTGAGGCAATCTAATTAAACTTCTCCTGTCAACTTGAAGTGGCCCCCAATGGACAGATCAAACCTATTTTTAGGTTTGCAAGTGTTATAGAAAGGACTATTTAATTAGAATTGGGGGATGTTTAAAATAGCTTTCTCTCTTAACATCGGTGCCTGCTGGCTTGTTTTCCCTGGTGCCATTAATCACTAGTGAGCAGATGTCAGAATTCACAGTGAGCTACAGCTCCTGTCGATTTCTGCCTTCTGCAGGTAGTTTTGTCCTATAACTCAAAATGCCAAGTGTCTCCAGGATTTGGCACTTTCCTGCAAGCAAATGGCACGGAGAGCTATAGACAATTGCAGTTAGAACACTTCTTCAAAATAAGAGCCCCACACAGGGTATTTCTCTCCCAGAGCTTTGTGGTTCTTGGAGTGGGAAGATGGTTGTGTTCATCGTGAGGGGAGAGAGAATATTCTCTGGTCATGGTGGACCTAAATGAATAAAGGGGAAGAGAGAGAAAAACTCAAGTTCCATTTTATTTATTTATTCATTTATTTATTTATTTATTTATTTTTAAATGATGTTCCAAGAATGTCTGGAGCATCAGAAATCCTGTACAGAGAGAAGCCTCTGAACCACCTTGAGGAGGAAGTACTTGCCAAGGAGACATCAACTTTCAACTGAGACCTCTGCCTTCTGGTGGTGTCTAGCCAGTGGTAGGGTTGGGATGATAGTTAAGACTTGAGAATACTCACAAAGCTCTGAATGACCACTGGGGGTCAGTCTTATGCATGAGAGGTGTGATGGCCCCAGCATCCCTCCTCCCCCAGTATCTTCTCAGCAAATAAACAGGTAATTCAGATTCTACTACAAGGGACATCTTTTCAGTGTAAGATTTCTGGTGGGCTAATACTTAAATACTATTAAACATTTACCATTCATTGTGACTGAAGGTCATGAAAGCACATTTGGTTGAAATGGCCTGTTGCCTATTTTTGCTGTTTTGTATATAGGGCGACCACAGAATTTACCCTCCAACCTAGGATGCTTTAGAGGGTAAAAGCATTTGATGGGATGTCAGGGAAATAGGCAAACACTGGGAGTGGATTGCATCAATGGGGTTTCATGTCTCCTCATGTGTGGATCTATCTTGTCTAGGTTTGTAGCAATGATAAGCTAAGTATCCTCCACATGGGATAGATGAAGACACTTAAGCTAAAAGAAGTTAAGAAATATTCACAAGGTCCCTTGCTTCAAAGTCTGTGCTTTGATATCCCTTCAAGGCAGAATGTCATTGGGCTCCTGAAGTCAACAGGAAAGGGATGTCACTGAGGAAAGAGTGGGAGATGCCTTGAATGAGGGTAGTACAAGGAATAACCCAATGCTTCTTTGTGAATGTAATGATTTTGTCTGGAGCAACTCTGGCTGCCTGGAAGGTACCTGGGGTAAGGCTCATGGATGAAAAAGTCCACTGACCCACTGCTTCAAATGTGCCTCATCACCAGCTGTCAGATCACATCCTTGGGTACAACATGTCCCACCCTTTGGCAGTGTGTGGCCTGCCAGGAGGCCAAAGCTCTGGTTTGGTTTGCATTCTTTGACCTCCATGAAGTTGCCTTTCTGTCTCACAGGTCAAGAGTTAGTCTCTGACATAGCTCATATTGTACTTTAGGGTTTTCCTCTTGTTGTTAGGTTTTGAAATTTTCTCTGGATTTTGCTTCATAGACAAAGAGAAAGGGAAGGACTTGCTTCCTGTCCTAGAAAGGCTTTTGTCACAGACTGCCAAGAACGGTTGGAGGCAACATGCTTCATTTCAGGGCCTGGGACTCTAGAGTTCGAGGAACAAGGGTCCTCAGCACACATCTCAGACGTTAGGATAGATATTTCCCTGAAGGGGAGCACACTTCCTTCCATGATGGGTAGTCCTTGCTACTAGGACTCCATCCCAAGTCAGTCCTACCAACATAGCCATTTTCATCTTGTGGAATTCATTTCCAAGTAGTAAGACCGACCCTTTAAACTCCCATTTTTTTCATCTATTCGCATATCTTTAGCCTTCATGTGGTCATTACAGCTGAGTCTAAACTCTTACCAGGAGATTGTGGGACATCCCAAGGGGACATAATCAACCCTGACACTTATCACTGGGGATGAGGACTCAGGAGCTCCTACCTGGACTAGTCAGATGACAGGGCACCTTTTGAGAAAGCCCGGAGCCCTCACAGACACTGTTTTCCCTGGGGCTACCCTTCTCATGGTCCCCCCTAGGCTGAGCTATTTCTTCTTTTGAATTTATTTTTTAAAGTGTATTGTCTCACTGTCCTACATTTTCTTATTACCCCATTCTGTTCTAGGTCAGACCAGATGTAGAGTTCACCCATTTCTTTGATTTTTTTTTACCTAAAAGCAGAACAAAACCCAATTCTAGGTTCTGGAAAAATGGCAGTAAATGAATCTTTTTAAATCTCTCCCCATTCCTACATGCAGAAAGGACTGTGTACAAAAAAAACAAACACCAAACTGGACAGCAAAACCTGAAGCAAGTGGTCAAAACTTAACAAGCAAGCATTTCAACCCTCTGCCCCAAGAGAGGTATTTCTACAAACTCCCAAATGGAAGGAGTAAGGGTAAGCCATTAAGAGCTGTAAGACCCACCTGGTTTGAGCATCCATGCAGCAGAGAGGAGAGGTTAACAACAGGGCATCTGATGGGCTTGAGAACAGAAATACCCGAAAACACCCAACAGGTGTGCACTGGGCCACATGCTTGGCCAGTCCAGGTACAGTATTTGAAACTGGGGGTAGGACTTGCTCTCACCCATTGCAGGTGATCTCGAGGGCCTCCAGTAAGGTTAAAAGGGGCAGGGGCCCCTGTGAACCCTAAAGTGATCCGCTGGAAACCTTCAATGGCCCTCCATTGTTCAGAGTGTTAATTCTAGACTCTCAATTTTTTTTTTTTTAGCTTGACATTTAAACCTTTCATAGCTTCACCGTAACATACCTTTCTAGTATAATTTCCAAGCACATCTTTCCATTGGCCCCGTGTGCCAACTGCACTGTTCTCAATGATGCCATTTGCATTCCTCAGCTTCTTGTTTCTCACATTTCGTCCGGCCATCATGAGAGAGTTTGGGTCCCTTCTGGACATCACTGAACACAGGCTGAAGACACTGATGGCTCTCAGTCAACTTTTGGCACACATTTCCATAAATCTGAGTTCCTTTTAAAAGAGAATACTGTGTCTGCCAGATGAAGTTCACTTCATTCCACAAAGAACAGCGGGACTTCCTACCACTGTAGTTCTTGCTTCAACACATGACTTTGTATCAATTTAAAACAATTAATGGTATTTTTACTCAGAAATCCATCCTATGCTTGGAAAAATGCAAAAAGGCACTTGCTTACTTTCTGAAATGACGACAGAGCATTTTCTTTTGCCCAGAGAGTGCCTGCCAAGTTCAAGCTCCACACAGGAATGCTATGCAAACATCTAAGGTAATGCTAAGGCTCAGGTGCTCAAAATTGAAGATTTCTCCTGGATGTGAATGTCCATACAGGACGCCCTCTTCAAGGGTCGCCCTGGTGACTCAGGCGATGCCCTGTCCTATCTATACCCGCTTGGATTGTGAACAAGACACCCCCTTTCCAGAGAGGGCATGGATGCCATGTTTTCCTTTCCCTCTACCGAATGTGAGTGTGCTGATGTCGGGGTGGGAGGAAGATGCTGATATGCAGAATCCCACCACATCCTCAGTCAGAAACAGATGTACCATATGATTTTGAGTGTGGCACCCAGGATTTGGGCCCCGTTCAAGCACACAGCTCATAAAAGCCCAGACAATAAAACGTGAAGATGCAAGAGATAAAAGGGTTGCTTTCACATGCCACAAAATATTGTTGAAAATTACTCTTAACCATAGCATTATGGCCTTTACATTTCCATTTTTATGCATGGAAAAAAAGGACTGTGCCGTGTACTAAGCCCCAGGAAATGAACATCTCCCAGCCATTAAAAGCAGGTTCTGCTAGTCCAGCAACAGCATCTGAATCACTCCCTTTGCCACATTGGGCTTGCCATCAGACATCGCAATGCATTTGTTTCCTTGTGTTCGGGGCCCCTGCTAATGCTTTAATTCTTTTGCATAAATCCTGTGGCAAAAAGCAGTACTCCGTCGGAAATTCCTGAAAAAAAGACACTCAACATTTTTAATAACTTCAGAGAGATTTGCTGTAACCGACTTAAGATAGCAACAATTGTGAAGACCCCCACATGTGTCAAACACAAGGCCCGCGGGCCAAATCCAGCCCGCCAGGCCTTGCAATGTGGCCCGCACCGCGCTGTCATCACTGCACTCCGCTGTCAGTTTATGACATTGTCAGTTTATGACTGTTCAGTAAACCATTCGGCCCGCGATTTAGGCTGGATTTTAGATTTTGGCCCCTTCTCTGATTGAGTTCGACACCCCTACCTCAAATATAACTATGGTTAGACTCGAATCTCTAAACATTTAGCTAATACTATTTGCCAAGTATCATTTACATTAGTAGCAAAATGATAATGATAAAAATAATAGCTTACATGTATTACGCATTTTTTAAGGCATAAGCCCTGTGGTTTTTAAGTCTTCCAACATGTCTGGGGCAGGTACTGATGGGCAGTTCTATTTTTTTTTTTAAAATATATTTTTATTGATTTTTTTTAGAGAGGAAAGGAGAGGGATAGAGAGCTAGAAACATCGATGAGAGAGAAACATCGACCAGCTGCCTCCTGCACACCCCCTATCGGGGATGTGCCCGCAACCACTGTACGTGCCCTTGACCGGAATCGAACCTGGAACCTTTCAGTCCGCAGGTTGACGCTCTATCCACTGAGCCAAACCAGTTTTTGCCGGGCAGCTCTATTGTAGAGGTGAAAATAACTTGTCCAAGGTCAAGCAGTGCCTGAATTTTATTCAAGTCTGTCTGGCTCAGAAGCCCAATTTCTAATCACCTTTGAGGTACTGTATTTTGCCCAGTTAAAATTTTGTGAAATGCAAAATAAAGTTTCTAAAACTAAAAACTGCAGTTAAAATTTAAAACAGTCCCTCTTCTGATCCTGAATTCGGGGGACCACACTGCTCCCTGCATGAGGCAGAATAGGCACAAGAAGTAGTTGAATCTGTCAGGTTTTAGGTTTCTCATTTGCAAAATGAGAAACCTCCCAGAGCACCTTTTCCTTCTGATGGTCACTCCTTTGTCTACTCAGTAAATGTCCGTTTGAATTTCCTCTACAAGGAAAGTACTGAGGGATCCAATCACAATAATGGAATAATGAGCTATAATCCCTGAGTGTAAAGAGTCACAGGCTTGTGGAAGAGTCCAGTGTAGTCTGTGCTGTAAAAGGTATGTGTGTCCTTGCATGCATGCATGCTTGTGTATGTGTGTGGATGTATGTGCACATATATATGTATAGCCATACACACACATTCCTACACACAGTTGTGGTGACAGAGCAGAGGCAGAGATTTAGAAGTTGGTTGGCTTCATACAAGAGCGACAGTAGAGTGACATTAAAAGTGACAGTAAGCTGCACAAGGGGAGAGAGGCGGAGGCCATTCTCAATCCCCATGCATCCCGGACATTTATTCTGGCAGCAGAGACAGCATGTACAAAAGTAGCGTGAAAATACAATTGCATGTAGGGTTGCAGAAGACATGAAAGCTTGGGCCCTAAAGGAGAGTAGATGTGGACCAGGGGCTGGGAACAAGGTTACAGAAGGCAGATTTTGGCCAGCTTCATGGTGAGTCCAAAGCCAGGGGCTTGAGTAATGTGTGACTTCGCAGAGTTTTCTCCTTATTTTTTTAGCAGGGGGTTTGATGTGGGGAGAACATGGGTACTACTTGTTTAGCAGAGCTCTGGATGCCTTTTTCACAGCGATGAGACCCCAAATAATTTAATATGGCCATGTAACAAATAAAACAGTAACAATGGGACTCCACTAGGAAAAGATGTTACAGGTGAGCCCACATTTTAAGGAAAAACACCCTAAATTAAAGAAGAATTAACACAAACTCCAATGCCAATTATTGCACATAAAAAGAGGGTTAAATAATGCCCGCACCTCAGCGATAAAAAAGAAGGAAATCTTGCCACGTGGGAAAACATGGATAGGCCTTGGGGGCATTTTGCTAAAGGAAACAAGTCAGAGAAAGACAAATACTGTATGATATCATATACATGTGGAATCTAAAAAACAAATGAACAAACAAACCAAAAACCCACTCATAGAAAAAGAGATCAGATGTGGTTAACAGCGGTGTGTGTGTGTGGGGGGGGGGGGGGAGGGGGTAGGCAGCATGGGGGAAGTAGTGGATGAAGGTGGTCAAAAGATACAAACTTCCAGTTATAACTGGAAAGCATACAATTGGGGGTGTCATGTGTCGCACGATGACTATGGTTAACACTGCTGTATGGTCCATTTAAAATATTTGAAAAGAGTAGGTCCTAAAAGTGGTCTCCATTAGGGAAAAGGTTTTTGTTTGTTTGTTTTTTGTATCAATGTGAGGTAATGGAAGGTAACTAAACTACTGTGATAATTTGTAATACATGTAGGTCAAGTCTTTATACTGAACACCTTAAATGCATATCATACATCAATTATATCTCAACAAAGCTGAAAGTAAAAAAAAAAAAAAGTAAAAAAAAAAAATTCATGACCTATTTATTACTGTCAGGAGGATGAGGATTAAATGAGCTAACTTAATCCATTGCCTGTTCCCGCCCTGCATGTCCCAGTGCCCAGCAGCAAACAGCTGCCACTGCTATTGCCACCGTGCATTTAAGCGAGGTAGACCGAGGCGGAAAATGCTTAGCAGAGGTTCTCCACCTGCTTCCAGTCTGCACACTGATGACCTGGTACCCAGCACGTCTCCTCCGTGGGCATTCCCAGTTCAATTTCTGTACCTTACTTTCTGTTAGGGAACATATCAGAGCGTGATATAGGCACAGCCTTCAAACCACTCTCAATTATAAATAAAAATGAAATGATAGCAAGCTTGAATAATCATTACCTGTGAATTCCTCTCTCTCTCTCTCTCTCTCTCTCTCTCTCTCTCTCTCTCTCTCTCTCTCTCTCTCTCTCTCTCTCTCTCTCTCCCCTTTCTGGACAGCAAGCTTCCCTCGGGCAAGGGCTGTGCCAGATTCTTCTCTTCATGGCATGTGGCTCATTGTTTGGTGCGTACGTAGTAATTGATAAATATTTGCTGAATGAAGGACTTTGATCCCCCAGCCTGTGGGAGTGAGAGAGTGAGGGATTGCTGCCCCCCTCCCTTTCCCCTGCCCCCAGTAAATCAGGAAGCCCTCCAGAATCAGAAGAGAGAGGAATTGGACAGAATGTCATGGTTTGAAGGGTAAACGGCAGCTCCCTGTCAGCAGTTCGCCTCTCCTTCTAGCTTTATCGGCCCCCAAAGACGGAAAGAAAGGGCTTTGTTACCCTAGGGGACCATTCCCAATGGCGCAGTTCCCGCTCCAGAGCTAGAAGGGTGGCTCCTGTCTTTTCCAGTTCGTGTCTAAACTATCCCTTGCCTTTCAATTCCCAGAGTCTGGTTTCCTTGCTGCGAAATCTCCCGGTGGAAAGAGTTGAGACAACAAGGCCTACATAAGGTAAGTAGATAAATGCATAGGATGTTAGATGGTGATGGATCTGAGACAAAAATAAAGCAGGGAGGAGGGTGGGAGCATTGAGGGGGAGTGCAGTTTTGTGTGAAAGGTCTAAGAAGGATTCACTAATAAGGTGAGCTTTGAGCAAAGATACGAAGTGGTGAGGGAGCGAGCCAGGGGCTCTCTGATGCAGTGTCCCAGGGAGAGGGAACAGCCAGTGCCTGGCCCTGAGGTGGGAGCGTGTTAGCGTGGCTGAGGATCACCCATGAGAGCCTGTGGCTGGGTCAGGGTGAGGTGGGCATGACCCATAGGAGGTGACCTCAGGGAGATGATGGCTTGTTCTGTCATGATGGGCCTGGCGGGCCACCGCAAGGAAACCAGCTTTTGCCGTGTGTGAGATGGGAAGAGTCTGAGCAGGGGCATGCTGAAGTCTGCCTTGGAATCTGACAGAAATTGAAGGACAAAGGTGAGAACGGAGAGAATAGGAGGCCACTAGGTGAGGGGTCATGGTGACTCGGAGGATGACGAGAAGCAGTTGGATTCCAGATGCACTTTGAAGGTAGAGCTGACAGCTTGCTTAGCTTGAGAGCTCAGATGTGGGGCAGGAGAGGGAACCCGTTAGGATGGAGCTCCTCTCCCCTCAAGGTTAGGCTTGTTGTGTGTGAAGGGGGCGGTAATGTCATGGTGGGTATTGATAGATGCACAGCGATTTTAATAAATCTTGTAACCAATGGACTTGACTCAGTTTTCCTTGTGAGACTATTTCAAAGTTTAGTACTATTTGTAGCTTTCATTGACTGTGTGGCCTTCTATCAGCAAGTCACAGATGGTCAGCTCGAAAGGAACTTTGAGATCAAATACGCCAGTGTGTCCCACAGTGTGGGCGAGGGCCCTGGTGGTTGGCCAAGAGATTTCAGGTGATATATAGTAGCAGATGTTATTACCTTTTGAGAAAGCAATTTCTTTTTCAATCCTATTTTCATTATATACCAAGAAGCAATCTCAGCGTGGTGGTAAATCTTAACCGCTTCTTGAACATTTCCTTATTTACCCTTTTAACCAAGAGTGATCAGGCCCCGAGATGTAGCAGGCAGCAGGATTTGGCTGGAATTTAATGGTTTTGCATTCACGAAGTGTATTATTATTATTTCTAAAAGCATATTTATTTGTGGACTCACATTTTTTTATGTTCTGGACTCATATTAATGTAGTATACCAGAGGATTCTAACATTTGATTTAAATGCTATCTAACAGCTAAGATAATTGCAGGTATTCTCTGGTGTGTTTGACTTAAAAACTTTGTGTGTGTGTGTTTAAACTATATATATATAGTTTAATTTATTTAAACTATATATATATAGTTTAAATAAATTAAACTATATATATATATATGTTTAATTTTTATTTTTTATTTTTTATTGTTTAAAGTATTACCTATAGTAGAACATATATCTCCTTTTTCCCCATTGACTTTTCCCCAGCCTCCCCTACCCCCTGTCACATGCTCTCATCCCAACCCACAGTGTCTTGTGTCAATTGTTTGCGCTTATATGCATGCATACAAGTCCTTTGGTTGATCTCTTCTCCCCCCCCTCCCCAACACTCTCCAACCTTCCCGCTGTAATTGGACAGCCTGTTCGGTGCTTTACTGACTCTATATCTATCCTTTTGTTCATCAGGTTATAATGTTCTTTATTTTCCATAAATGAGTGAGAACATGTGGTATTTTTCTTTCATTGGCTGGCTTATTTCACTTAACATAATGCTCTCCAGGTCCATCCATGCTGCTGTAAATGGTAAAAGTTCCTTCTTTTTTATAGCAGTGTAGTATTCCATTACTTGATCGTAGTTTTCTAATCCACTCATCTGCTGATGGGCACTTAGGCTATTTCCAAATCTTAGCTATGTTGAACTGTGCTGCTATGAACATAGGGGTGCATATATCATTTCTGATTGGTGTGTCTAGTTTCTTGGGATATATTCCTAGAAGTGGGATCACTGGGTCAAATGGGAGTTCCATTTTTATTTTTTATTTATTTATTTTTTAAAAATATAATTTATTGATTTTTATACAGAGAGGAAGGGAGAGAGATAGAGAGTTAGAAACATCAATGAGAGAGAGTCATCGATCAGCTGCTTCTTGCACACCCCCTACTGGGGATATGCCCGCAGCGAAGGTACATGCCCTTGACCGGAATCGAACCTGGGACCCTTCCAGTCCCCAAGCCGACGCTCTATCCATTGAGCCAAACAGGTCCCGGCCCATTTTTATTTTTTTGAGGAAACTCCATACCATTCTCCACTGTGGCTGCACCAGTCTGCATTCCCCACCAGCAGTGCACAAGGATTCCTTTTTCTCCACATTCTTGCTAGCACTTGTTGTTTGTTGATTTGTTGATGATAGCCATTCTGACAGGCGTGAGATGGTACCACATTGTCGTTTTGATTTGCATCTGTAGGATAATTAGTAGGTTTGAGCATGTTTTCATATGTCTCTTGGCCTTCCTTATGTCTTCTTTCGAAAAGATTCTATTTAGATCCATTGCCCATTTTTTTTATTGGATCATTTATCTTCCTTTTATTAAGTTGTATAAGTTCCCTGTAGATATTGGAGATTAAACTTGTATCAGTGATATTATTTGCAAATATGTTCTCCCATATAGTGGGCTTTCTTGTTGTTTTGTTGATGTTTTCTTTTGCTGTGCAGAAGCTTTTTATTTTGATGTAGTCCCATTTGTTTATTTTCTCCCTAGCTCCCATTGCCCTTGTATACTAATGTATACATTCATACCAAAAAGGGCACATATGTATGCAGCTTGATGATCTTCACAAAGTAAACATACAAGTACTATGCTCAGATTCAGACAGAGCCTTCTTCTCTGGAACAGTCTCCTCCCCAACCCTCGACAAAGGATACCATTATCTTGACTTCTGATACCTTAGACATGCTTTGCCAGATTTGAAATTTATGTGATTGAAATTATTCAGTATGAATTCTTTTGTGTTTCGCTTCTTTTGGGCCACATTATATTTCAGTTTCATCCATGTTGTTTATGAACAACTAATTCTTTCTTCTTCATTGCTGTATATTACTTCATACTATTCTATGATATTCTATTATTCTACTAATATATCACAATTTGTTTTCCCATTTTATGGCGGGTAAACTCTATTTTTAGTTTCTGGTTAGTAAGCTATAGGTTGTTCAAACCCTTCTTTTGTATTTCTGTTAGGCACAGCTATTTTTGTTGGTGTGTAGTTATATCTCATTGTGGTTTGGATTTACATTTCTCTGGTGATTAATGGAATGGAGTACCTTTTCCCCTTGTTTATTAGTTATTTGACTATTCTCTCTTTGAAGTACCAAGGTAAGGCTTTTGCCTATTTTTCTTATGGGATGAAAGTCTTTTTTTTCTTCTTAAATTCTGGGCTTTCCATTCTGTCTAATTGGTCTTCTGTCTATCCTTGAGCCAATACTGCATTATCTTAATGAACAATAATGTTGAACATTTTTTTTAATGGACATTATTGGCCATTTACATATCTTCTTTGAATAAATGTCTGTTAAAATCATTTGCCTGCTTTAAAATTAGGTTGTTTTCTTTATATTATTTAGTTGTAAGAGTCATTTATATATTCTGGATACTAGATTCTCAGAAGATATATGATTTAGAATAACTTCTTCCATTCTGTAGATTGTCATTTTAGTACTTGGTAATGTCCTTTTTGCACAAACTTTTTTATTTTTTATCAAGTCTAAAAAATCTATTTTCTTTGTTGCTCCTTCTATTGGTATCATATTTAAGAAATTTGCCTAATGTGTGGTCATTAAGATTTACACCCATATTTTCTTATAAGAGTTTTCTAGTTTTATCTCTTACATTTAGATCTTTGACCCATTTTGAGTTAATTTTTGTGTATTGTGTGAAGTATGAGTCCAAATTTATTCTTTTGCATGTGGGTATTCAGTTGTCTGGCATGATTAATTAAAAAACTAGACTTTCCTCCACTGAATTGTCTCGACACCCTTGTTGAAAATTACTTGATCATAGATGTATGAGTTTATGTCTGGACTTGCAGTTCCATTGGTCCATATGAATATTTTTTGATAGAAATACACTGTTTTAATAGGTGCAGTTTTGTTTTAAGTTTTGAAATTAGAAAGTGTAAGTTCTCCAATTTTGTTCTTTTTAATATTGTTTTGGCTAGTTGGTATCTCTTGCATTTTTATATAAATTTTAGGATAAGCTTGTCCATTTTTGCAAAAGAAGCAGTTGGAATTTTGATAAGGCTTGCATTGAATCTATAGATCAATTTGGAGAGTATTTTAATCTTAACAATATTAAATCTTTTAATTCAGGAATATAGATGTCTTTCCATTTGTTTAGATCTTTAATTTTAAAAAAACACGTTTTGTTAGGGTTCAGTAGACAATTTTCCTACTCCTTGGTTAAATTTATTTCTAAGTATTTAATTCTTTTTTATGTTATTGTAAGTGGAATTGTTTTCTTATATCAGACTTCTAACCTATAGAACTATAAGATCATAACTTTATGTTGTTTTAAGCCATTAAATATATGCCAATTTGTTACAACATTAGGAGAAAACTTATACTCTTTGCATGATTTTAATTCTTTGATATTTATTTAGATATGTTTTTATGGCCCAACAAAGGGACAATTTTAGTAAATGTTCCATGTATAGTTGAAAAACAAAGCATTCTATAATTGTTGGGTCAAGTGTGCATGTGTGTGTGTGTGTAAGTCATATTTGTTAGTTATGTTGTTCAGATCTTCTATATCTTTACTGACTTTTTGTCTGCCTGTTATATCAGTTATTAAGGGAGTTTGTCAAACTGACTGTAAATTTGACTACTATAACTTTCATTTCTGTTGATATTTGCTTTCTATTGTAGAGATTTGGTTACTAGGTGTATATGTACACTTAGAATTGTTGCATCTTCCAGAAGAATTAATTCTCTCATTTTATTCAACTACTAGGGGCCCATTGAATGATTCATGCACAGGTAGGGTCCCTAGGCCTGACTGGCAGTCAGGCCAATTGGGGCCTTTCAGCTGCCAGCTAGGGACTTCCTTCATTCTGTGCTGCCCCCTGGTGGTCAGCGCATGTCTTTGTGACTGATCTAACTCTGGTCTCCTGGTTGAACATCCGAGGGGATACTTTGCATATTAGTCTTTTATATATATATAGATTCTCTCTAACTCATTACACTTCCTTCCCTAAAGTCTGCTTAATGTGTTAATGGTTTAGCTACATGTGTTTTCTTTTGGTTAGTGTTTGCATGACATATCTCTTTTCATCTTTTCATTTTCAACTTTCCTATGCCTTTATGTTTACGTTGTCTGCTGTAGGCAGCATGTAGTTTTTAATAATCCAGTTGGACATTTAGTCTTTGAATTGCAGTATCTAATAATTAAACCTCCTATCTTACAATTTATTCTATTCTCACAACTTTTCTATTTTAATTTTTCTGTTTTATGTCTTCTTTTCAATTAATGAATTTATTATTCTTTTCCCCCTTTTATTACATTGCTAGATAACATTCTTTATTATTCTTCCTTTAATGGTTATGTTATAAATTGAAACATATATCCTTAATATATTACAATATTAGGAAACGTGGTCCTCTTTCTACTTCCTGAACAACATAAGGCTCTCAGAATACTTTAATTTTATTTAGTCCCCTCCACATTCTTTTTTGAATTGACACATAATTGACATACAACAAAATATCAGTTTCAGATGTACAGCATAATGATTTGATGTTTATATATATTATGAAATGATTACCACAATAAGTCTAGTTAACAACTGTCACCATAGTAGTTACAAATTATTTTTTCTTATGATGAGAACTTTTAAGATATACTCTCTTAGCAACTTTAAAACAACAGATTAACTATATTCATAATGTTGTACATTATATCCCCAAAACTTACATATTTTCTAATTGGAAGTTTGTATCTGTTGACCCACTTTTCACCCATTTTTGCTCGTCCCTACCCTAGCATTTGGAAAGCACCAAACTGTTCTCTTTATCTATGAGCTTAGCACTTTTTTTTTTAAAATTCAAGATTCCACATATAAGTGAGATCACTTGATATTTGATCTAGCTTATTTCACTTAGTATAATATGCCCCCAATATCAATTAATGTTATTGCAAATGGTAAGATTTCCTTCATTTATATGGTTGAACACTGTTCTATTGTGGATATACACTGAGTGGCCAGATTATTATGATCTCTGAACACACAATAATCTAGCCACTCAGTGTATATCCTATATTATAAAAGGCTAACATGCAAATTGTCCTCTCGACCAGGAGTTCAACCAGCAGGCAGGCTGGCCAACCATCCATGTCCCCTCCTCCTGGCCAGGCTGGTCACCTTACCCATGCACAAATTCATGCACCGGGCCTCTAATATATATACACTGAGTGGACAGATTATTATGCATTCAGAGATCATAATAATCTGGCCACTCAGTGTATATATATGCCATGCTTTCATTATCCATTCACCCAGCAGTAGACATTTAGGTTGTTTTCATATGTTGGCTATTTTCTCCATATTCTGCATCATCATGGCACCTATTTTAGTTCTACATGTAACTTTATGTGGCACAATAAATCATTATTATTATTTGAGCAGTCAATATTTATTTGGCTTTACCTACATATTTAGATTTACCACTGTCTTCTTTATTTTTTGTGCTTTCATTTGACCTCATTTTGCTCTGCTCTGAAGAATTTTCTGTAGTATTTCCTTTAGTGCATTTCTGTTGAATATGAATTCTCTCTGGCTTTGTTTGTTTGGAAATGTTTTAATTCCATGTGCACTTTGAAGACTATTTTCACTGTGCATAGAGTTCCAAGTTGACAATTATTTGCTTTCAACACATTAAAGATGTCATTTCATTGTTCCTTGGCTTCCTTCATTTTTGTTTAAAAATCAGCCCTCATGATTACTGTTGCTCTTTTGAAGGTAATGTTTCTTTTCTTTGGCTGATTTTAAGATTTTTTGTTTTTGTATTTAAGTAGTTTTTACTACGATTTGCCTAGTTGTGGTTTTCTTTCTTCTGTTTGGAAATGTAAAGATTTAAACACCTTTAACTTGATGTCTTTGATGAGTTTGTGGGAAAAACTTAGCTAATATATTTTATCAAATATCACATCGACTCAATTCTCTCTTGTTTCTACTTCAGGATTTCCAAATACATACCTGTTAGAACTTTTCACCAAGTCCAACGTGTCTCTTACGTTTCTTGGTACAATAACTACAGTGTTGTTTTTCATATTTAATCTGTATATTTCCTGGTGACCTCGTTCAGTTTACAGATCCCCTTTTCTGCATTGTCTATTCTGCCAGAAATCCCATCTGTTGTGTTCCTATTTTTGGTTATTATATATTTCAATTTCAATTCTCGAGATGCATTGTTCATTTGGTAAAGATTATAGTTCTTGATCTTGCAGTTTACTCTCTTTAACTTATTAATCATAGACATTTTGAAGTCTGTATCTCATAACTCCGATGGCTGACTCACATATAGGTCTGACTGTTTTCTTAGGTTTTGGGTTATTTGGTTATATCTCCTGGCATGCCTGTAATTTTTGGTAAATGCTGGAAATAATGTATAACAAATTGTAAGCCAGTGGGAATCTCTGGATTATGTTATCTTCTTTCAGTGAAACTTACCTTTTGTTTTTTCCTTCTTCTTCTTTTGTCATGTTTTTCAAGTACTGGCAGATCATCTTGTTGCATCTGAGCTTGAGATGGCCTGAAATTAGGTTTTAGTCTTTGTGAAGGTTAAGCTATTTCTGCTTCATTCTTCTACTGTGTAGCCTTTTCATGGTCCTAAGGGAAGTTTGAAATGTTTGCCAGGATCCCTCCATTTGGTGGACCCCCACTTTAATTGTTATGAGACTGACTATTGACTTTTGAGCCTCGGAGTCTTGTGAAGTTTTACAACTCAGCAAATGCCTGCAGGAAAACAGTGCTTTAAGTACTGGACTTATTTCAGAGTGTTTTCTTTCTCTTTGCTCTTGTCTTCAGGTCCTAGCGGCCTTTGTATCTCCCCAGTGTCTTCAAACAGAAGTTCTTTGTCTTTATACTTTACATACTGTATCCCGATCTTAAAGTTGGTCTTGCCAAGGGGGTTGGTCTGAAATAATCTAGTCTATTATGGCTAAAAGCAGAAGTCCATTGTCCTTATTTTTGTCATTGCCTTCTATTTTAAGACCAGTGATTCTAGCTTTCCATTCATATTAGTGAAATAATTTTCTTTCTAAGTAAATGTATTTATAGATGTTCCTCGACTTACAATGAAGTTAGTCCCAATAAACACATTATAAGTTGAAAATGCTATAAGTCAAAACTGCATTTCATGTACCTAATGTACCAAACATCAGAGCTCACCCTGGCTGGTTTCTACTGAATGTGTATCTCTTTTACACCATTGTAAAGTCAAAAAATCCTAAGCCAAACTAGCATAAGTATTTATTATTAGAAATGTAGAAATTGTAGCAAGATACAACAAATCCTATATCTAATAAAAGAGTAATATGCAAATTGACTGTACATCCACAAGCAATGCCCAGCAGCCAATCAGGGAGCGAGTATGCAAATTAACCCAACCAAAATGGCCGCAGCTACAGAGCAAGCAGGAGGCTTGGGTTTCCCCAGTAATGGAGGAAGCCAAGCTTCCTGCACAACCTAGCCAGCCCAGGCCTCCACTCAAGGCTAAAAAGTTTCAATTATAGAAGATAAATAAACTCCAGATACCAGCACCTCTGCTTGGGTTGCTGGGGGGCATGGCCAGCCTGCAATCCACCATAGGCCCTTCACTCAGGCCTCCCTATGCCCCAAGGAAACCCCCACCCTGATTCAGGTCACCCTTCAGGGCAAACTAGCTGGCTCCCATCTGAGTACCAGACTTCTATCCTATCGAATAAAAGAGTAATATGCAAATTGACCATCATTCCAACACACAAGGTGGCTGCCCTCATGTGGTCAAAGATGGCTTCCTTCATGTGGACATAAGAAGGCCACCACAAGATGGCAGGGGAGGGCAGTTGGGAGGCACCCAACCTGCAAGGGAGGGCAGTTGAGGCAATCAAGCCTACAGGGGAGGGCATGATGAGGCTGGTAGGGATGATGAGGATGATAGAGGAGGGAAGTTGGGGTGGCCAGGCCTGCATGGAAGGGCAGTTGGGGGGATCCCAGGCCTGCAGGGGAGAGCAGTTGGGGAGGGACCAGGACTGCAGGGGAGGGCAGTTAGGGGTGACCATGCCTGCAGGGGAGCAATTAGGTATCAATCAGGCTGGCAGGGAGTAGTTAGGGGGTGATCAGGCTGGCAGTCAGAAATGGTTAGGAGCAATCAGGAAGGCAGGCAGGCGAGCAGTTGGGAGCCAGCAGTCCTGTATTGTGAGAAAGGTGTTTGACTTCCTGTTTAGGCCCGATCCCAGTAGGATTGGGCCTAAACAGGCAGTCAGACATCCCTCATGGGGTCCCATATTGGAGAGGGTGCAAGCTGGGCTGAGGGACATCCCCCCCCCCCCCCCGCCCCGTACAAATTTTGTTCACCAGGCCTCTAGTAGGATCATAAATGCGTATTTTCCTCTTCAATGGGTAATCATTCAAATAAAAAAGAGTTGACTTAAATGAAAGTAGTAAGTAAATAGCATTACAGATGGTGCGTGGGATGATAAAAATGGTGGTGATGAGGTTCAAACAACTTGTTTTATATAGCGAGAACTAGAAACCCATAAAAGTCATTGTCTTGCCTAACATTACACACATGCATGGTGGAGCTGATAGCGTGACGCAGTTCTCTTGGTTCCTATTTCAGTCCTTCATCTGCCCCCACAGACCTATTACTAGAAGCTCTTCTCCCTCCCTGTGTCTCAGATCGATTTAATTTCTGTAGCTTTTTCCCTCCCCATTTTATCCTGGATTCTTCCATGTGTATTCTTAGACTGTTTTTTATAACAGTCTTTGGGTTATTAGATTGTAAAAAAAAAAAAAAAAAAAGACAAATGTCTAGGCCCAACCCATGAGTGTTTCTGTGGCTTGCGTGTGTGTATGTATGTGAATGTATGTGTGTACACTTCCAATCTCCATCAGTTTTTACTAGTCATTTATGTATAATGTTTGAACCCTTGCGATTCAGGGTGATTGATCCTTCTGAAGGCTCGGCTCCTTTTAAAGCTGCGTGCAAAAGAATGACCAGTTCTGGGTAATTTATTGTTACTAAATCTCCTCTCCTTTTGCTTAATTGTATTATTTGCCTCGGGGATGCTGTAGAAATGCGAAGCCAAGTCAGCTAAATGAAACACGATCCCGGTACAGGAAAATAACGATGTGTCTCTTTTGCTAAATAACAGCCTCCCCCCTCATCTCCAGATGCTTGGAACCGCACCCTCATTTTTTTTTGGAGGCCAATGAGGGTGGTGCCTGGCTTGGTCTTGGTTGTCAAGGGCATGGGCAGGGAGTGGGCAGAACAATGCAACAGGAACTGGAGCTTGGATCTGGGGAGCGAGCAGACAGGGAGAGTCCTGTGGAGAGGCAGTCACCAGCCTTCCCTCTGATCTTGGATTTAGGCTATGTACCACCCCAGTCCAACCACACAGCTGAAATTCAAGGCCATAAGTTATCATTTAATTTTGGAAATCGGCAAGGTTGGAGAGACCTTTGAGGGGATCAATTGCTTCTTATCTTACAAGGTCACTGGGACTCAGGACGACTGTTTTTTTAACCATGTCATTTATGCAGCCCTCCACAGACTACCTTTCATCCCTTTGACCTACTTGTTTGGGGCCCTCTGAGGTCAAACAGGAGCATGGGATACAGCAAAGAGCTACTAGTCTTTCCTGAGTGTCCACCATATGCCAGGCACTGGTCGAGGTTCAGGAGTTGTGGCAGTGCACAAAGCCATGAGCCTGCCCTTGTGGTGTTGGCATTCAGGATGGGTAGGGTAAGGTAAGACACATAAGTAAAATATGTGAATGGCATGACGAATGGAAAGTGTTACAGAGAAATAAATACAATGGAAGCGGTCGGCAGGGAGGCCTCAGGGGCCGCAGGGCTGCCATGTTAAATGGGGTGTCCAGAGGAGGCCCCCCTGAGGAGGTGAAGGGGATGGGCATATGTCCAGGGAATGGGGGTATGGAGAGGCAGCAAGTGGCTGCTAATGTGGTGATCTTAATGCTATTGGGGTCAGAGTCCTGAGGACATAACCTTCCAGGCTTCACCCCAGAGACTCTGGTCCATTGGCCCTAAGGCAGGGCCTGGCAGTCTGCTTTCCTACAAAGCTCCCTATGCAACTCAGATGTGTGCATGTAAAAAACAACTTAAAATTTTTTACTCTGAGCGTCCTGTACTTTGAAAAGCCTTGAAAAGAATGATTCCAAGGACAAGCAGTGTCCACATTCCAGAGAGGAAAGAGTTTCCAGTGGACGGCTGTCTGTCTGGCAAATGCAGGCCCAATGCCTGAAGGAGGGAAACAGGCAACTATTAAGTGCCTGCTGTGTGCTGGGTGCCCCCTCTATTTGTTGTCACATTGGAGGCTCTTGTCTTGACGCTCCCTGGGGCTAAGTGTCCAATGGGCACACTGAGGCCCCCCCAAGGTCCAGTGCTCACTGATGTGAAGGAGCAGACCCTTCATTAGGCTTTGTCTCCCAGACGTGGGGGTGCAGGTCTGCCTTCTCTCCCCTGAGCCCGTGCCAGCACTTTCATCTCTCTGACCCCAGTTTTTTCTGGGAGCTGGACTCTTGGTGAAAAACTTTCTCAATAAAACTTTCTAGAACAACTTCTGGATGTCAGGCATTTTGAAGAACTGCTGACTTTCTAAATGAAAAAGGACCTCAGACATGTACCCACACACAGGAGTAGAAACAACATGCGTCAGCCACCAGCTTTCCCTCTTCCCTCCACGTCCCTGGGAAACATCAGTCACTGATGGTGGCATCCTTTCTCGATGAACCCAGATGCAACCCCAGCACCCTCAACTCAGTGAGCTAGTTAATATATATATATTGATTCATCGAACGTGGCTCACAAAGAAGAAACCTATTTCCTGTTCATTATCTGGATAATTCCTCTTTAACACATCTGAACACCAGGGCGCCACAGGGTCAGTTTATCTCAGACACACAGATAGTTATGGAGCTGGATCTCACAGCAGACCATTGCTTTATTTTTATTGATTTTTATTGATTTCAGAGAGGAAAGGAGAGGGAGGGAGATATAGAAACATCAATAATGGGACAGAATCATTAATTGGCTGCCTTCTGCACACCCCCTAATGGGGATCAAGCCTGCAACCAGAGCATGTGCCCCTACTGGGAATCAAACCATGACTTCCTGGTTCATAAGTTGATGTTCAACCATTGAGCCACACCAGCTGGGCTTTTTTATTTATTTATTATTTTTTTAATTTTTATTTTTTAACTAGCCTCTTTAGTGGGTAGGAATCTCACTCCTCAAACTCAGGTAAGTGAAATGTAAAGATATAAACAACCACCAACCACATTCAGTTTCTGAATCAATCTGTCGATGACAGCAACAAAGCTTGAGCTTCTCTGCCTGGAGCTGTGCAAATTCTAAGAGACAGCAGAGGGCCAAGGTGTGGGTGGTCCTAAATGGTCCCTTTTCAGTCAGTTCTCTCTGTGCTGGAGCCGACCTGTCTTTCTTCATTACCCTTCTATCGGTGTCCCAGGCCATGTCCCTCATCTCATCTGATCATTGGTCTACTAGTAGATGCTTAGAGCTGCTGCTAAATTACTCCCTGTTGCCTTTTGCAATGTCTCTTCATGTCCAACTTGGCTCTTTCAGCCACTGGCCCTGTGTCCTTGCTACTCTCCAAGGGTTCGTGGTATTTTTGCTGTTTTTGTGTCCTTCTGGGACAGAGGGTATTGGTAAAGTTGTCTTAGGTTGATTTGTTATTTTTTTTTCTCTTGGGTCCTGTTAGTTTTCTGGGCCTCCACTCAGCATCTGGGCCCAGGATTTATCTACTCTCAGATCTCATACACTAGCCAGAGGACCGGAGGTCTCCTCTTCTTCATTGGCATTCGGCCTGGGATCGGGCAGGAGAACTGGTGCTGGGTCCCCTTTCCATGTCACCATGAATCCAGGTTCGGGCTTGCCCCACCCCCAGCATCCACCTGCTGGGGTCTCTCCTTGGGTCTCAGGAGGGACATTTGACAGTGCAGACTCAGCACCTCTTCCCCCACATCTGTTGTTTACAGGAGTCCTCTCCTCACTCATCTCCCCATGTTGGGAGAACTGGAGGTTTTCAGATGCCAAAAGCCAGGAACAGATTCTTGTTTCTCTGTCTGTTGACTTGTCTTGTCCTGAGGCAATGAACTCTGGGAGGCCTTGCTTGAAGAAGGGGCCAAGGGAACATTGAGGGAGGGAAGACAAGAACAAAGCACTATTTCAAAACATGATCCCCTCATGTCAGCCTGCCTCAGAAGTCTAGATTTCAGATTGAGATTGGCCAGCTATGGCATGTACACCAAATCTGGCCTGCTGCCTGTTTTTCTATTGCCTGCAAACGAAGAATGGTTTCTACATTTCAAATGGTTACCCTTAACATCATTGTGAGCAAACTATATAATTAATATCTTATATTTGCTTCTTGGCCCATAAATTCTAAAATACTCATTATCCAACCTTCCAAGGAAAAGCTTGCTGACCCTGGTAGAGAGTGCTGAGTGGGTGGCAGGGGGCCCTGCTCTCTCAGCCCTCCGAGGCAACTGGAGGAACGGACTACTGCTTTACCTTTGCTGAACTACATTCCAGATCCATAGAAGAAAACATCAGTGACTGCTCTGCCCTCACTAGATGGTCCCAGTTGCAGGCCAGTTGACAAGGATAAACGTTTAGAATAGTTGGCGAGGGAGAATCTTCCTAATAAAAATGCCCTTTGGCATTACTGTTGCCTGTAGGGGTCCCCAGGAGCAGACATGTGCTCTTTGGGGAGCTGCTTTCCACCAGCAGTGCCGTCTGGGAAACCCACTATAGATGTGGAGCTTCCAGCCCTTAAGCTTGTGTTCTGGCATCGCCCCATGGGATGCATTGGGAAACAAATGTAATTCTCACCATATGGTTCACCCAACAGGAAGAAATGTTGCTTGGAATCAGTGAATAATATACATTTTAAAATAAAATGCAAATATTCTTTATGAATATTGAGAAGACTTATGTCTTCATTTGCTGGTTCATTTTGAAACTGTTGTAGCTCTGTGTATTACTCTATACAAAGACATGAAATTAACTGTCATAATTTCTCCTGCAGTCTGAAAGTTGAACAAGTTTATGTTTCACCCAAATTAGTTTCTTTCCCTTCACATTTACTCTTTCATTAACCTTTCCAATTTGAGTTTGCAATAAAAAATTATATCATGATCAAATTCAAGGAAAGGTTTTGTGCAAGCCATGCCTACCACAGATATTTATTACTGTGCTAGAGGGGCAGGAGTCAGATTTATTTGGATAATTTGTTCATAATTTATGCTGTGACTATTTTAGAGTATTGAACACACAAATGCATGCTCTCATGTCAACCCATTGCCATAGTGATGGATATGTCAACTACACCCTTAGAGAAAGGTTTTGCTAACATCTGTAAACTGAGATCTTTGAGCAAATCTTTTTGGCATGGCCAATCTTTGCTGAGAAAATTTGTCCTCTTAGTTTTGATTAGGCTACTGGCTATTCTAATTTGATTATTTATAATTTTTTGTAGCATTAGTAGCACTGATAATACTAGAGATTAAGTTTTATCTATAAAAAATAAGAGTAATATGCTAATAATGACCAGACATCATTCCGGATGGCCTTCCGGATAAAGCTGGGGCCAGAGGGAAGCCTGGGTCTCGGGTGCCAGAGCGAAGCTGATGCTGGCAGCCCAGAGAAGGAAGGCCTACTCTTGCACAAATTTCATGCATTGGGCCTCTAATAATATCGATACATATAATAGATGAAAAGGACAAGCCTTTCTTATATTTTCTTTCTTGATTCTTAGACACACTGCAGACTAAGAACATAACTAAGGACATAAACACTATTTCTATTATTTTAAAGAAGGGAAAGCCAAGGCACAGAGAGAGGAACTGGATCAGTGGAGGCCACACAACTGGTGAGGGGCCAGTTCCTCTGTCTTCTAGCTTTAACTGCCCCGTCTTCCCCACTCCCCAACCCTGCCTTTAGATATGCTATTTTCTCTGTTTGATGGTCAACGTTTGAGGGGTCCATATGATCCCATTTTGGTTAGATAATCTGAGTGTTTATGGTGTTTATAAAGGGCTGCAGCATCTTTGGTTCTGAATTTAGAAGCCATTTTACTTTTTTTTTTTTTTTGAGGTTTTGGTCAAATTACTTGAGGCAAATGGAACTTCTTTGTCCAAAGGAAATTGATGTTTTTAAAGTCTTATAAAATAGATCTATCATGTTTTTTTGGGCTCAAATAACTGTTCCAAAACATTTTAATAAATTAAATGTAAGTGGATTAGAAACAGACAGATTATCTTTCCATGACATACCCAGACCCAGAGGAGCACTTAGAGAAACATGTTTAGGGTTTTCATGGACTCTGGCACGCACACATCTTGGTCTCTCCTCTCTTTCTGATAACATAATGGAGATGAAATCTGGTCTTATTCCTGAGATTATTTCTTTGTGCCTTTCCCATGAACTTCTCTGAATGTGACTGTGTTTAATGAGACCTGGTAGGGCAATGGTGTTTGACTTGACCGTGCCCATTATCTTTGGCATTTGATCCTAAAGGATGGGGAAATTTGGGTGGGTTCTAAGTGCAGTGGCTAAGGATGTGGGATCTACAGTTAAATGGATAGAGGTTAACCCCAATCCTCCCACTCACCTGAATCACTGAAGTAAGCATTTTGTCTTTTGAAACCTCAGGTTTATCAGCTATCAAATGAGAATAATTATGAGTACCTATTTTACTAAATGGAACAATCTATAGCAAGTCTACATTCAGCTGTGTGTGCAGCAATTAGTAGCTGGTTGCTATTCAGTGTCTTTATTATGGTGGGTGTTGGCTTTCTCCTTCCTCGCCTTCAGGACCCTTTCCTTCACTGAAAACATCTAATTTTCCTTTGGGAGCCCCTTCTCTCCTTCCACATGGAGTCATGCTGGGACTGCCAGTTAAGGTGCCCTTATATCAACAGACAAAGGAGTGGGCAGGTGCCCTGAGACCAATAAATTGTCTCTTTGGGGATTTGATACTGGAGTCTCGACACTCAAGGACTGAAAGTGGCTAAAGTCTTAAGTGGTTTCTGCTGTCTGGATCCCTAAAAGACCCCAACCCCTGGATTTTGTTGTTGTTATTGTTGTTTCTTATTGGTTTTTAGAGAGAGATGAAGGGAGAGGGGGCAGAGAGAGAGAGACAGAGAGAGAGAAAAAGAGAGAGAGAGAGAGAGAGAGAGAGAGAGAGAGAGAGAGAGAGAGAGAGACATTGATGTAAGAGCAAAACATTGATCTGATGCCTCCTGCATGTACCCTGACTGGGAATTGAACCAGCAATCCCTCGTGCACAGGATGACAACCAACCAACTGAGCCATACTAGCCAGGGCTCCCTGGCCTTCCTAAGGCTTTGTTTATCAGCTTCTTTTTAGACCCCATGAGCTGATAAATATACCAATGCACTTTTGAAGTTAAGCAGTGCCATTGTTACTCAAGGTCTGATTAATTGTATTGCTGCATGTTTCCAAACTGATAAATTTTATCACCATTGTTATCAGTGGATGACTTAAGTACATAAATTATTTATAAATCACACATGTGAAATACAGTCTAAGAAAAAAAATAAATAAAAGCACCATAAAGAAAAAAATTATCGTAATTTTTTAACCTGGAGATATCCCCTCTTAACATTTTTATAAATGTGCTTGTCTTCTTCACATATGTGAAGTTTGTGTGTTTTCATATGTTTCTGTGAAAGGATGTTTATAAATATCCATACACATTTGAAGTTGATGTCACAGAGAACCATGTGTAGGAAAGTATTTAGGGTCACTGTAGAAACTTATTGGTGGAACTCTTGGGTGACCCAATGACAGAATTCTTATATTAGAGCTTCGTGTAGGAACTGAATCTTAGATCCTTGAGTATGGCTCTGATGGTCATCTGTCCTATCTGCTCACGAATTCCACTCTTTTTTTTTTTAAATTCAAGGACCAAATGATAATCTGATTGGCCCTCTCCAGTTCCAGGGAACTCAAGATGAATCATTCCAATTTTTTGAAGAACTCTTCCCACTAGATGGACAGCTCAGATAGCAGAGAGGTGAGGAGCTGAACATCCTGAGAGCCAGAAGATGGTAGGCTATTACAGGAGCCACCTCCTCTTTGCTGAATACCTACATGTTTTCTATGCAACCAGGCCATAGCTGACACAGAAGTTAGATCCTAAAGGAATCATGTAGGCAACAATTAAA
The DNA here is from genome assembly GCF_964339955.1 of Pipistrellus hanaki. Classification (NCBI taxonomy): domain Eukaryota; kingdom Metazoa; phylum Chordata; class Mammalia; order Chiroptera; family Vespertilionidae; genus Pipistrellus; species Pipistrellus hanaki. Next base: position 21,090,750 of record NC_140515.1, read on the forward strand.
AAATAGTCATCGTTACCTTCAATGTTAGACAGAGGACTACTTCTTTGGTAGAACACCGAATGACGTATTTGGCATGCCTCTAGAGAACAGTCTGAAATATATCCAAATGCTAGAATTATCCTCACTTTGATGATCCCCTCCCACTCCTCTTTCTCCGCTCTCCTTTATACCCTCTCAGGTGTAAAGCCGAGACCAGACATGCATACAGCTACCTCCCACCTTTCATCTTGCACTCACTCCAGGGCACTGGCATGCCACAAAAAAGCCATAAAGTAGCTTTATAAATTTTTTTTAAAAAAAAGAAATGGTGAAAAAAAGCAAAACAAACAAAACAAAACAAAAAGCATGTTCTTCTGCCTGATCATAGTTGGAGTCTCTGAAGGGTGTTGATGTGTGTGACTCCCGGGGCTAAGCTAGGAGATGTGGAATTGTAAATCTAAACCACAGACTCGGAACCCTTAGCCTCAGGGGCAGTGACTGTGACAAGGCACATGTGCAGAGTGGTCCACACCAGTTGAGATGGCCTCGATGATTACCATTACTCAACCAGTGCTGATTCCACCCTGTCAGTCTGTTAAGAGGGCCCCTCATTCCTATGCACGATCTCCGGGCTCTTCTTTTCAGAGACCATTAAACTCAGTTTTATCAGATAGTTAGTTGGTTGTATTTAAAAGACAAGTGTGTCCTAAAGGAGGCTTCTCATTTTTATTTCCTGGACCATGGATTTAATACGCTTCCCAGGCAGGGCTTGTAAAAGATGGATATGACGTTAGCGCTGTGGCCATTCCCATTAGAGGCATCATCGCACTTGTTAATGCAGCCCTTTCATAGAAATTGTTTTCAAATTAGACCAGCGCTCTATAATTTTGAAGTATTTGAAAAGATAATTTTATCTAACTGATAAAAATGAGGGAGGTATCATTCCTAGCAATTATAAACTATTTACACAGAAAGCATTTAGCGAGGTACATTGACCGTGACTTCTGGGGAGGCAATTATGGTGCACACATTAGGGGAGAGGCTGGGAGGTTTGCAGGCCAGCGCGGTGCGGGGATTGCAAGCTCTGGGCCAGACTGCCAGGGTGCGGATCCTGGCTCTGCCGCTTGTTCGCCTTGTGACCTCACACAAGCCACTTCATGCCTCTGAGCCTCGGCTTTCCCGTTTATAAAATGGGGCTAATAATGGGGTATCTCAGGAGTTTGTGGTGAAGATGAAATAGAATACTTTGAAGGAGCCTTTCATGCTATAATCACTCAGAAATAGTACCTGTTTATTACAGTTGGCGAGGCCGCGGGATGGTTCTTGTTACAAATGATCAAGGATGTGGACCCTACAAGAGGAGCTGATGGCTCTGATCTTTTCAATTTGAGTAATAAGAAAATATTTTTTTTTTTTTACTAAACATCATTCTCTGGGTTCCAGAAACTCATCTTTTATCAACTTTATCAGTTAGCTAACTACTGCCCGAGACCACCTACAGGGAAGGAACTGAGCTGGGCTCTGGGAGAGCCTTGCCAGCCTGTGACATGCGTCCAGCATCATTGGGGATAAAGGGTGAACACCCAGCAGGCCCTCTGCAGAGTCCTGTCGTAGGCCGAGGGCTCCAACAGCCAGCAGTGCAGTCGGGGAGAAGCACTGGCCAGGACAGCAGTGGGCAGAGGGGACTGCGGAGAGGAATCCTGGTCTTGGAGGCTGTTTAGATTTTAGGCAGATGGGGAGGAATAATGAAGGCGTTTCAAATAGGAAACTCTGGGGCTCGGTCAAGGTGTAGGTTTAAGCAAGAAGCAAATGTAATGGCACATGTAAGTGTGTTCCCTGAGAATGTAAGCTGCAGGCATGGCTGGTCTACATATTCTAAAGATGCCCCGAGGATCCAGGTTTTCTCCTCTCTTCCTCGTGGCCTCAATTCTCTGACTGAGATGCATTCTCTGAAGGGATTATCTCTCCTCGAGGCAAAATAGCTGCAGAAGCATCACCTTCCTCCTTCCTGGCTCCAGCAGAGTGGGGGAAAGCCTCAAGTCCCCAGCCTACCAATGCTGACCAGGGTCTGACTGCATCTCACTGACTTCGATTGGATCTCAGAGCCAATCACTCTGGCCAGGGGAATGAGACTAACTGGTCACGTCCTAGGTAGCAGTTGGTGGGTGGAAGGGGGCCAGAGGGTGGATCCCCAAATGCAAAACAGATATCAGTGCCCACAGGATTCACATAGAGGGCAATGTCCTTCATCAGAGGACAGGGGTTATTTTTTTGTTTGTGTGTGTGTGTGTGTGTGTGTGTGTGTGCTTTGTTGTTAATTCTCACCTAAGAATGTTTTTCCCATTGTTTTTTAGAGGGCATGGAAGGGAAGGAGGAGAGAAGGGAAACATCAATGAGAGAGAGACACATGGATTGGTTGCCTCCTGCACATACCCTAGTCGATAGAACCTGCAACCCAGGTATGTGCCCTTGAGTGGGAATCCAACATGAGACCCTTCAGTGCATGGGGCTGACACTCTAACCACTTAGCAACACTGGCCAGGGCCAAAGAATGTATTTTTATGTCTAGGTTTATTCTCTTGAATCTGATACGAGATTTACAACAACCTGAAAATTGAGAAATGCATTACATACCTTGGAGATACTGAGTTTAATTCTCTGTACCCTTTTACATTAAAAATGTACAATTGGGAGCAGTTGTCTTGGTTAAAATAGGGAATATTGGATTTACTTCATGGCAAACCATGACCCCTTCATCCTCTAAGAGTACTTGGCTTTTTATAATACCAGGGACAGGATCAGACTGAGCAGGCCCCAACTGCTGCTTTTCAGGACGGCAGCGAGCTTACTCTATCCGATTCCCTTGGTTCTTTGAGTCACTTTGGAATTGGCTCTCTGGGATTTGGTGGCCCCTGGTTTCCTCCAAGTTGAGGAAGTAGAGCCAGGGTTTTCAGAAGACAAGCGCTAATGAAAAGAATTGGACTGAATGTTAAAACTAGTATTTTTAGACCAATAAGAATTCTATATCCTTATGGGAAGGCGTATTCAGTTTTCTTCCTTCTCCTTGGAAAAGCTTTATCCCCTTCCTATTGCATGGGAAGTTATGACAATAACCCCAGGCAAAAACGAGTTGGGATTCCTCTTTCACTGAATCCATTCCTTTTAACTGCAGATGGAATAATGGTGACAATGATGAATATGCCTAAGGCGAAAGCTGTCATCCATTAAGCACTTGACATCTTAAGAGTTTTACATGTATTATTTTGTTTAATCACTAGTAGCCCTGCGCACAAATCTGTGTGCCAGTAGCTCTCTGTGGGGCCTGGCTGCTCTGCGTTGGCTACCCAGAGGCTTTCGGCAGCCCAGAGGCCCATCCGCAGCCAAGCATGGAATGCTTGCCTCATTGCTGGGGTGAGGATGCAAGCGTTCCTCACCCTAACCTGGCCAGAGGCCCTTCTGTGGCCAGGTGTGGAATGCTTACCTCGTCACTGGGGTGACAACACAAGCTTTCTGTGGCCTGGCCTGCCAGTACTCCGGCGGGGCTAACTCTTAAGATGGGCATCACCATCTTTGTGACAGAGTGACAGTTAATTTTCATATTACCCTTTTATTAGCTAGGATTTCAGCTACCCTGATAGATTCACCCCATTATCACCCCTTATTGATGAGGCCATGAGACCATGAGGCTTGGGGAAGCTAAATAATTTTCCCAAGGGGACACAGTTATGAAGAGATGTAGCCAACATACAAAGGTGTATACTTACCTTCCTTCTGAATATACCTATCCCCACGAGCCTGTGCCTTTGCAGATTCTATAAAACGCTACTTTAAGGTAACCCTTTTGGTCAGCAGCAGTTTCACTTGCCAAAGTCACATTAATATTCATCATGTCATTTGAGCTCAGTATCCTGGCACACAGGATTGTGTTGTTGGGAGCATCCAACATGTTAGCCCAGAGTCGGCATTTTTTACGTTTTCTGGAAATGCTAGTTTCTGTCCTGCACAGCCCAGTTGGTCTGCATTTATTTTTTCGACCACATGGTGCCGAGATGAGTTCTGCCTGGTCTCACCCGGGCTTCCATGGCTTTGTGGTCTTTTTCTGGTCTACATCCAACTGCAGTGCTGTCCTTGGGAGATGTGGGCACTAGACACATATGGAGTTTAAACTATCTGTCCTCCCAGGGGACCTTAGGTAATAGCCTTGTCCCATTCCTAGTTCCTAGTAGGACAGGAATTGATCTTTCTGCCATTTGAGACAAATAGCTACACACAATTTGACAGTAGCTGGTGTGCTAAGGAGACACACTGAGCCACTAAAGGAATCAATGAGTGGATAACTTACACTTTGCATGAAATAATCTTTTGGGAAGGCAGAGGACACAGTGGTTAAGAGCTTGAGCATTGCATTCCTGCTGGCTTAATTCAAATCTTGTCTCCACTACCATAGCATGAATAATTGGGGGCAAATATTTTAATTTCTGAGCCCCAGTACTCCTCCTTTGTAAACAGTAACCTTTTTGAGTTGGTTGTGATGCTTGACTAGGAAGATTTGCATAAGTGCTCACAAAGTCCTCAGTAAATGATAACTATCATTAACTAGTTCCTTTGTGCTCTGGGCTATACTTGTGTTTGGTCAGTTTTGCTACGATGCTTGTTTTATAAATTTACATTTGTCCCAATGACATAGCTATGGTGGGAAAGAATTTGAACCTATTTTACTTTTGGGTATGCTGAATTTTGCCCAGGACAAGCGCTTTGTGAACTCCAGAAACTGCACCTAGCTGAACAAAGACATGCAGGATTACATAGAGTGCACATACCTTTACACCCACCACCCCCTTCCAGTCATTATGCATGTCATGAGCCACACCATCCACGTGATGGCTGCTACAGCTTTCTGTTCCATTTCACATAACTTTTTCCCTACCAGGGCATAGAATAGTTTATACCAAACATGTCTAACTCATGGCCCTTGGGCCACATGCCTCATTTATTTGGCCCGAGTTAGCCTTTGAGTTTGACATGCTTGGCTTACATGCCACAACCCTCTCCAGTGGTAGCCCACTGCTACAAGCAAGTTCCAGGTCCTTTTCAAGGTGAACTGTCCTATTTATTGTAGTATTTATCCCTCAAATATTTCACATGTGTGAAAATGTGTTACCATTTTTATGAGGTTCTTTTCCTTTTTTTAAAATGTGTCACTGATGAAGATTTTGAGTGTTGGTGTTCCAACACCTTTCCCCCCACATGTCCTGTGGTTTTTTACTGCGTAATTTTGCACAGCACGATGATTTTCAGGAATGCATGTGCTGTGCTTTAGCAGGGCTGATGGCACTGGCCATTCATCTGTGAAGCATGGCCCCTGTTCTCAAAGGGGGCTTGCGATTATGTTGGGTGACTTGTGCCCCTAAGGGATGACTCAGGCCACTGGTGCCCAGTACAAATGCTCCTATGGTTTAACTGCCCATTTGAAGCTTGTGTGGCTTCTCAGAGAAGCTAAGTGAGAGCCATGGTTGGCATAGCCTGGTATGCACTGACCTTCCTTCACAGGAAATTGCTGTAAGTAGAGCTTGCCAGCACTTTCATTTCTCTCTTTTCATCTTCTTTTCATCTCTCGGGTGCTTGAGTCTCTGAAGACGGGCATGTGATACCATCTTTCTGCTTGAATTGGCAGCTACTTCTGGTAGTAATGATGCCTCAAATTGGCAGTGTTTTACATTTTTTCCCAATGTACTTTTACAGTTAATTAGTCTACTTTGTCATCTTAAATACCTGGGGAGGTTGGGAAGATGCATGGGAAGAGCACTTAAATATGTATGACCAATTCCCATTTCATGCCATGGCAGATGTTAGTCAATCCTAAATGTCTTTGCTCGCTGAGCTTGAATTCTTCTTGAGGCGGTGCTCCACGTGGCTCCTAGGACATAGGATTATTTGCCTTCTAAGATCTAAACGTTTGAGCTCCTTAGGGCAGAATGTCTCTCTAGTCTCTATCACAGTGGCACGAACAAATGTGTAATGAAGTGACGGATTGAGGACCCAGGGGAGACAGGTGATGTGATGTTCTGATGGTGGAGATGTCTATGTTTTATGATACACGGTAGGCAGTGGCATGTTAGCAACATGCTGCTAGCTGTAACAACCCCAGGCAGCCAATTCAGGAAGTCATACCCAGGTTAGGGAGCCAACATTCTGATCAGAGAGCCCATTTGGGTCTCTTTAGCTCCTTTCTCCATACGAGGGGCTCTGGGGATTTGCAGAGGGAATGCTGGAGATGGGTTTTCCTGGGTGAGATGCGTGGCTTGATGAGTGCTAGAAATGGGCTCTCACTGGTGAAACTTGTACGGTCCATAGATGTAAACGGGCTGAAATATTCTAGGGACAATTTATTTTCATGTGAAGCAGGCTGTTTAAGCCCACCTGGAGCCTATTCATTTGGGGGCTCAGCCCTAAAATGAGACTGTACTCGGCCACCGTAGTACAGGTTTCTGTTTATCTGAAGATGAGTCTGTGGGTCACACACACTTCACTCTAGACCATTGGAATATTTTCTGTACTTCGAGTCAACCTTTCATGCACACCATGGTCAGTCTGCCTGAGAAGGTACAGAGCTGGGGTCTCACCCACTTTGTAGTCCAGGCCGGGTGAACCGTTTTGTGCTCCCAGCCAACGAATGCTTGTTTATAAAGGGGCAGATTTAGGCTGAAACTTGTTTTCAGTAGGAAGGTCATGGGGTAAGCTAACCCTGACTCATATGTAATCACTGAGGATTATCCACCTCCCCAACTGATATTTCCATGATTAGCTTAGGTCAATTTAGAAATCCAAAGTCAGAAAAGTCGGTCAGATCTGGAACCAGTACTCACAGCAGTGCTTTGCCCCTAACACGACATGATCTTTTTCAGAGGACCACCTTTCAGAGATGCCATTTACATTAAAAAATATGCTGTATATTTGGGTATTTCTTTTACCCACTTTCTGGCAAATATCAATATATTCAATAGTACTATGTTCTAAAAATAGTTGTGATTATGACAACTTTTAGACAAGTGGAAGTAAAGAGCTTTGAGGTGAGGGTTGCCTTCTTCCAGTGTTCATTAATGGTGTGCGGGTGGGTTGATTTCGTTTCCTCTTTCCCTCAGGGGAAGCAGCCGGCGGATCCCTATCCCCTCATCCCTGGTAGCTAATCGGGCTCTATAATTTATTGAGTAAATGAACAATAAAAAAGACAGAAGTTCATGTTCTTTTTGTTGCTGTTGTTAATCCTCACCTGATTTTTGAGAGAGTGGAAGGGAGTGGGAGAGACAGAGAAACATTGATGTTGATAGATTGCTTCCTGCAAGCACCCAGGGCTGGGGATGGAGCCTACAACCAAGGTACGTGTGCCCTTAACTGGAATCGAACTCAGGACCTTTCAGAATGTGGGCCAATGCTCATTCCAACGAGCCATACCAGCTAGGGCGAGCCTCATGTTCTTCGACACTGCTAAAAGCCTGCTGTCTAAGAAAAGAATGAAGACACAGGAATATAAAGCTCTTTTTTTTTTCTTTTTAATATATTTTATTGATTCTTTATAGAGAGGAAGGGAGAGAGATAGAGAGCCAGAAACGTCGATGAGAGAGAGACATCGACCAGGTGCCTCCTGCACACTCCCCACTGGGGATGTGCCTGCAACCAATGTACATGCCCTTGACGGGAATCGAACCTGGGACCTTTCAGTCCGCAGACCGATGCTCTTAACACTGAGCCAAACCGGTTTCGGCAGGAATATAAAGCTCTTGAGAGCTAGAGTACTAGCCTGTAAAGTTAGGAAAAGGGGATAAAAGAGGAGGAGGAAGCATGAAGTACTTTCCCATACTTGAACCAAGATCTGACGCCCCAGCCTCTCTGGCAAAGGGGTTGTCTCTCCCGCCAAGTCTCACGAAATCCCTTCACCACGTTTCCAACTCCGCGTTTCTCATCGTTTGAAGCTGTTGTGTTCATTTGTTCTTTCACTAGAATGAACTCCACAAGAGCAGGGACTTCTTAACAAATGTGCTCAGTGTTGTATTCGTGGCATCTGGATCCCTGTCCAGCCCTCAAGAAATAGCTGTGAAATAAGTGAATGCAAGGTGAAGAGTAGTCAGAAGGGTGCATTCAAAGGATGGAGATCTGACAGTGATCCCGTCTGCTGTGGTCTACAGTGTGTTCAGCTCTTTCTGTTGTTAATCATAGCAGAGTTACTTCTAGACTTGGACTTCTTTGAACGAAGCCTCTTAGTGAATTTGTGCACATAACTTTTGTGGACATGTTTTCATTTCTCTCAAGCAACTATTTAGGGGTAGAATGTCTTGGTCATAGGATAAAGGGATGCCTACCTTTATAAGCAAACTGTTTTTGCAAAAGTTGTTTCATTATTTTGCATAACCATCAGCAGTTCAGTTGTTCGCATTGTTGCCAAAAGAGGGTATTGTTAGTTTAAAAAATTTTAGCCATTCTGGCTCTGGCTGGTGTGATTCATTTGGTTGGGCATCATTCTGTGCACCAAAGGGTTGCCAGTTCAATTCCCGGTCAGGGCACATGCCCAGGTTGTAGGCTCAGTCCCCAGTAGGGGGCATTCAGGAGGCAGCAATCTATGTTACACTCTCACATCAATGTTTCTTTCCCTTCCTTTCTCTCTAAAAACTCAATATAACTATTGGGGGGTTGGGGGGCGATCATGCTGAATGAACTGAATTCCTTTCCCAGTCTTTAAAAAAATTTTAAAAACCATTCTGGAATAGGTAGTGGTATCTCATTGTGCTTTTAAATTGTATTTCTCTAATAACTAAGTATTGATTTATGTTCTCATTGGCCATTTGTGAATTATGTGTTTAAATTTTTTTGCTTATTTTTTATTGAATTGTTAATCTTATTATTGAATTTTATGTGTTCTCTGTATGTTTTGGATACAAATATGTTGATAGATATATATGTTGTGAATATTTCTCCCCAGTATGTAGTGTATCTTTTACTTTTCTTACTGATAACTTTTAAAGAGCAGATGTTTTTAATTTTTATGAACTTCATTTTATCAGTTTTTCCCATGATTCATACTTCTTTTATCCAATCAAGAAAACTTTACCTACCCTAAACTTGCAAAAATTGTTTCCTAACTGAAGTTTTATAGTTATAGTTCTTACATTTACGTCTATGAGACATTTTGAATTAAATTTTGTTGATGGTATGATGGTAGGGTTAGATGCTCATTTTTAAAAACAAACATATGTAGTGATTTCAGCACCATTTGTTGGAAAGACATTTACTAACTCATTCACTTTGAGTCTTTTGTTGTAAATCAGTTAAAAAAAATATATATAATTCATATATATATATATAATTCATATATATATAATTCATATATATATATATATATGTATATGTATATATATATGAATGAAAAGCCAATGTCCGTGACTACTGTGATGACCAAACAACTGGTCACCATGAGGTGCATTGAGCAACTCTCGGTCCCTTCCCCTCATCCCCACCCACAAATGGGGCGGGGCAGGACTGGGGACTGGTAAGCAGGCTGAATGGCTGACCTCTTGGTCCCTACCTCTGGCCTGCAGGCTCTGATGGATCAGTGATGGTGAACTGGGAAATCGGGGTGGGTGGTGGGAGGACCAGGCTGGCTATCATGCTGTTGGGATCTCCAGTTCATCCCTGATTGATCAGGGGCTCAGGCCTGTGGAAAAGCAGGTGCTGGCCAATTCACCTCCATGTGCGTGAGCTGGCCGGCTGCAGATTGAATGTGCTGCCCACTTGGTGCTACTCATGCTGGCACGGGTAGGTTGAGGGTGCACCCCACAGCTTCGGTCAGCACCTCAGGTCCCAGCAGTGCTTGGCGGTGCCTGCCTAAGCGGCCCCAAGCATGGAGGTGAAGTTTTAGCGCCTGCTTTCCTGCAGGCCTGAGCCCCGAGCAGCTGGGGATGAATGGCCTGACAGCCTGGCAGAGGAGGTGGCGTTCAGCCTGGGCACTGGTGAACGGGCAGAAGATGGCCCTGATCGCAGGAGGCTAGGCCTAGGGACCCTATCCATATGATTTCGTACTCTGGGCCTCTAGTATATATAGTGTATTTTGTCCTAACTCCATGGCTATCCTTATGCCCCAATCACATTGTCTTGATTACTTTCACTAACCAATAAGCCTTGAAATCAAAGTTGTTTGGGCTATTATTTTAAGTTTAGAATCAGCCTAACAATTTTTAGAAAATGCATGCTGGGATTTAGATTGAGGTTACATTGAATTAATTAATCTGTTTGGGGGAGAAATGATACCTTAACAATATTAAAACTTTCAATCCTTGAACATGGTATATCCCTCCATTTAGTTAGGCATTTTCTAATTTTTTTGTGAGTCATATTTTGTAGTTTTCAATATGTTAGTTTTATTCATAAATGGTTTGCACTCTGTAAATGGGTGTTTCTTTTCTCTTTAAAAAATAACCTTTTATTTTAGAATGATTTTAGATCAACAGAAACATTGGGAGAATAGTAAAAAGAATTCGTGCATATCCCTTGACCAGGTTTCCCATTTATTAACAGTTTACATTGCTGTTATACCTTTGTCACAACTAAGAAACCGACTTTGGCACATCACTATGAACTAAACCTGAACTTTGTTCAGATGTCTCCCTATTTCCAATCATGTCCATTTTCAGTTCCAGGATCTCACACTGTGTTTCATCATCACATCTCCCTGTCCCCTCTGGCCTATGGTGGTTTCTCAGACTCTGCTCGATGCTATGACCATGACAACTTCAGGAGGACTGGTCAGGCCTTTTATAGAATGCCCCCATTCGTTATTTGATGTTTTTCTCATGACTGAATTAGAATTTGAGGGAGAAAAAAAAACACAGGCAAGAAGTGTCAGTCTCATAATACCTGCTGCTCCCTTTTAAATTTCATTAGTGTTTGAGCTAGAAGGATTTTAGGCTGTAATTTAAAATATTTTTGTTTTATCTTTGAATTCAACTCAAGCAGGACCCTTGAACCCTATTTTCTTGCCCCTCCTGTATTGATTATTGATGCTTTCTTGGCAAGATTGGAAGAGGGGTGTGAGAAGAAGTCATTTGGGTTCAGTCCTGCTGGTCCATGCTTTCATCTAAGTTTTAACTGATTTCTTCTTATTTGCACAAATTACCTGGGGTTTTTGGTTGAAGCCACTCCTTTATTTCTGTACCCAAACTGACATAGGGGCTCTTCTCACTGATGAAGGCTTCTTTTCTCTCTGTAATTCCATTATTCCAGTCTTCAACCTGCTCTGAAGCGGCTCCTTAGAATAGTTAGCTTTTTAATTTTTTTTTTCTGGTGTTTTCTTGTTATTAACACAAGAGAGATACTTCATTTTATCTTTCTACACCCTAAAAAAAGTAAAAGTTACATACATTTGGGCATTTTAAAATATATATATATATATATATATATATATATATATATATATATATATATATATATTTATTTATTTATTTCAGAGAGGAAGGGAGAGGGAGAGAGAATAGAAATATCAATGATGAGAGAGAATCATTGGCTACCTTCTCCACACCCCACAATTGGGGATTGAGGCTGCCATCTGGGCATATGCCCTGACTGGGAATCAAACCGTGACCTCCTGGTTCATAGGTCAACATTCAACCACTGAGCTACACCAGCTGGGCTGAGCATTTTCTTTTATTTATTTATTTTTATCATTTTACATTTGAATTTCTTTATTGTAAGTGGGATTTCACATTATAAGCAATTTGTTTTATTCTTTTATGAATAAAATTTTCATGTTTAACCAAATCTTTTTTTTTTTTTTTTAACTAGAGTCTTCATCTTTTTCTTCCTGATTTGTCTAAACTGTTGGTATTATTAAGATCATTAGCACATTATTATTTAAAATAATCTCTATTGTTGAGAGTAGTACTGATGTGTCCCTTATGTTTGGGCATTTTTTTTTTTTACCTGTTTATCCCTCCCCCCTCCTTTTATCCTCCCTTTGTTGAATTGCTTGATTTCTTTTCTTTACAATTCTTCTTTTATCTCTGACTGGTTTGCAAGCTTTATATTTCTCTTGTAGTTTTTAGAGTCCACAAAATATTTTTAACATAGATGCTTAGCTTAAAAGGGGGATAGATGTCATGGTTTCACTCTCATTATCCCACTTTAATTATATATTATTGTAATCTTAAGTTCTGGTCTCACCCTTTTTAACCTAAAAATTAGTAATTATTATTTATACACCCAATCCTTGCTTTAGTTTTTCCCAATTTGCTCAGCATTGTTTCTTTCATCCCACTGTCTCATAGGAGGCTCAGGTTCCTTCTCTCTGATCCAGCCTTTGATAGTTCTTTCAGCGAGGGACTTCAAATGGTGAATTCTTGCCGAATGCATGAAGCTGTATTTATTTTACCCTTTGCTCTGACTCTTGAATGGTAATTTAGTGAGGGGAAAATTCTAGGCTTACTATTTATTTTTGCTCACTATTTTTGGTATCTTATTCAATTTTCCTCTGACCTATACTGTTGTTTTTGAGAAGTTCCCTGCCAGTTAAAGTGCCATCTCTTGGTTCATAATATAGTCTTCTGCTTACCTGTCTTTAAGATGTTCTCATCATCTTTGGTGTGAGATAACTAGTGTGAGATATCTAGATGTGGATTAACTTTAATTTAAAATTTTAATGCTTGTATAATATTTCAGTGTGCTACTGTTACATGCTTTATTAAATGGACTCATGACAGTACACCTTTAGGTTGTTCCTATTCTGCTATTAGAGCAAAAGTATTCCAGTGATCATCCTGGTATAATATCCTTGTACCTGAATAAATGTCATACTATTTTAGTCACCAAAGCTTTATAATGTATTTTAATATCCAGAAGTTTAATAAATCTCTGCTATAGTGTTACTATTTTAAAAAATATTTTCTTAAGGTAAAGATAAAAATTATGAACAATGAAGTGGCAACAAATACATATCTATCAACAAGTGAATCTAAAAATCAAGTGAATAAAAAATCTGAAGGACAGAATAAATTGATAAATATAATAGAATCGGGGCATATAAAGGGAGTGGACTGACACTTCTGGGGGGGAAGGAGTGTGAGGGTGCGGGAAGAGATTGGACAAAAATCTTACACCTATGGACGAGGACAATGGTGGGGGTAAGGGCATGGGGGGTGGATGGGAACTGGGTAGAGGGGAGCTATGGGGGTGAAAAAGAGGAACAACTGTAATAATCTGAACAATAAAAATTTATTTAAAAATGTTTTTATTGGAATTCTGAGTATTCTTCAGACTAATTTTAGAACAATTTTGTCAAGTTCAAAAGTAATAAGATAGTTTTTATTTTATAAAGTAGTTTTAAAATAAAAGTATAATATTATGTCTTTCTATCCAAGGGTCTCATTGATAAATCTCTTCATTTATTTATCTTTGTTTTGTACTCCAGTGTAATTATTTTTTGAACCATGCTTCAGTGTGTTGGCATTGTCAGTCATCAACAGACAGGTATCCTTCTGCCCCAAGTAAGGAGATTGTTTTCATTCTGACTTAACATGTGCCTACATACATTCACCTTGACAATGTACCATTTCCAACTTTAGTCAGGCTATGTTATTCCTTCTTCACTTTCACAATTTTTCATGCTGCTGCCAGCTGTCCTCTCAAGTTTGCTTTGAATTCTGTCTTCAGTGAATCCCTCACTGCTTTCACACAGATCTGGGAGTATCAGGTATGGCTGAGTCTAGCCTATCACCAGTAGGCCACTATGATGTCAAAGGAGGGGGCTTGTCAGACCGAATTGCAAGGATGCATCAATATTAGTTTAGTGGGTGACCATATATGATATAAAATATATGACATGTGATATATGAGAAGAGATATGAAATATGAGGTATCCTGTTTAATAAGAGAAAAAAACATGCAAATTGACCGCAACTCCACTACAAGCCATGCTCACCAGCCAATCAGGAGCAAGTATGCAAATTAACCTAACAAATATGGCGGTGGCCACAGAGCTGTAGCAAGCAAGAGGCTTGGGTTGCCTCCAGTGATGGAGGAAGCCAAGGTTTCCACCTGTCCTGGCTGGCCCTGGCCTCCACTCAAGGCTATAAAGTTTCAATTATAGAAGATAAATCCCAAGATTTATATGCTATGCTATTTTTTTCTAATACTTCTACTTTTTACAACATAAGGATAGTGATATAAGTGCTGTTATTGCCCATTCTTTCCAATATAACCAGCATCCTTTTAATTACAGCATTTCTTCTAAGGACACAGTGCTGCTGCTTGATACAAGACATTTAAAAATTACCCTGGTTTCTTTAAGAGTCTTTTTAAGGCGAAACAAAAAAGACTGTAATTTTATTAAATGCTCTTCTAATTGTCAAATATACCAAGTATACCAAATTTTGAAAATATATGTTAGCACAGTTTAAAGAATAATGGCATTAACCCCAAATATCACCTACACACACACACACACACACACACACACACACACACACACATAAATGCACGCACACACATGCACACCTTCCACTACCTCCTAAGCTTTCTCTTACTACTTCCCTGATGCATCTCCTCCCTCCCTCTACCTTTGGTAACCAATATTCAGAATTCTGAATTTCTCATTTCCTTGCTTTTCTTTATTGCCATGTCACTACTTACAAATCCCTAAACAACAAATTTATGAATTTGCCTGAATTTGAACTTGATGCAAATGCATTAGGTTGCTTGCATTCTTTTGTAACTTGCTTTTCCACTTACTATCTCTGAGATTCACTTGTGGTAATACACCAGGCTTTAGTTTAGCCCTGGTGATTGTTATATACTATCTATAGTAGAGATGTACCACCAGGTATCTATCCATTCTGCTGTGCATGGACATTTTGGATTGTTTCCAGTTTTTCACTTGTATGAACAATCTTGCCATATGATTTTTGTGTATGTTCACTGGCACACATTTCAAGACTCTTCTGAGAGGCATTTCTTGCAAGTGTTCCCAACCAGTGATTAGAATTGCTGGTCCATGGCGCCTGAGCACTTCCCTGAGTAATGCCAAAGTGTTTATTAAAGTTGCTGTTCCGATCCATACTCCATTAACAATGTAATAAGCTCTGTAGCTCCACATCCTTGCCTACATCTAGTGCTGTCACACTTTTTAATTATTCCCAGTTCAAAATTATATACTCAACATGGTTCTAATTCACATTTGTCTAATTACTAATTGAGACTGGCCAATTTGTAAGATTTATGTGCTCTTGTTTATCCCCGCCCTGTTTAGGATTTGTTTCTATTGAGATGTTACTTTTTAGCACTAATTTATAGGAATCCTTTATTCTTGATACTAACTCTCTGTTAATTACGGGTTGTCAAAATGTTCTTCCAGGTTGTTGTTTTTCATGAAAAATTCTCAATTTAAAAATTGTCCAAAATTTCAATATTTTCTTAAATGGTTTCTCATAGGGTGCTTATTATGTCTTATTTAAAATTGCTTTTCTTAATGAAGTAATAAATTCTTCTATATTGATTTCTAAAAATATTTATAGATGGAATTCTTTCAACTTTTATAGCTAAGTATCTTATTTGTGGTAGTTTTATTATAGGTTCACTTCATTGTGTTGAATTTGATGGAAAACCTTTTTTCTTCTTCTTGCATTTACTAGGATAAAAAATGTGGGGATTTTTTTTTTTCTAACTTGTTAATATGGCAAATTGCATTCATCTATTTTCTATGTTAAGTCAAGGTTACATTTCTGACCAAACCAGAATTGGTAATGGTGTTTTATTGTTTTTATCTATTTCTGAATTTGGTTTCCCAATTTTTTATTTACATTTTAAAATTTATGCTCATGAGTAAAACTGGCCTGTTATACTATCCCTGTCTTGTTTGTAGTCAAGGTTAGGTTGGCCTAATAAAAATAATTATCTGGAACCAAATTGTGTAAACTTCAAGTTATCTGTCCTATCTGTTTGGTAGAACATGCCTATAAAGTTATCCAAGTCCAGTGTTTTCTTTTGTAACATTTGGAATAATTTTTAAAATGGTTATAGGAATATTTCTATGTTCTCTAAGTCAATTTTGATAGATTGTGTTTTTCCAGGAAAGTATCCATTCTATTGAAATGTATAAATTTATTGGTATACAGCGGTTCATGATAACCTATTAATTATTGATTTCTGCAGCATTTGTAATAATGTTTTTTTCACTCCTAATATTGTTTATTTGCATATTTTCTGTTTTTATTGATTAATATTGATAATTAATTTCTATTATTAGTATTTTAAAAGACCCAACTTTTGATTTTATTGATCTTCACTCTTGTGTATTCATTTTATATTTTATTAATTTTTGCTTTTATCTTTATTTTGCTTTTCTTTTATTTTATAAGTTTTTTATCCTGGTCTTTTCTTTCCTAAATTTGTCTGTTAAATGTTAGTTCATTAATTTGGAGACTTTCTTACTTTCTAATGGAGCATTGAAAATAAAATGCCCTGTAATACAGTTAGATACTTCCCATATGTTAGTATTTTCTGATTTTCATTATTATTTCTTTGACACGTTAGTTTGTTGTTGCTTTTCTAATTTCCAAATATATGTAGTTTTTCCATTTATCCTCCCTTCCCTCATACATTTTCTCACTTAAGTGAATATTGGTCAGAGGATGTAGCTCAACTGCCATCAAGTTTCTGGATTTTCCAAGGCCGGTTTTCGGGCATAATGTGTGGCCAGTTTTTGTGCTTGAAAAAAAGTATGTATTCTCCAATTGCTGAGCTCAGTGATTGATGTAACCCATTAAATCAGGATTGTTAGTTGTATTTTTCAATTTATAATGACTTCTTGGTCTGCCTGATCTGTCAATGATTGAGAAGTGTGTTAAACACAATTTCTGTTACATTGGTGGATTTACCCAGTTCTTACAGGTCTGTTACTTTTTGTTTTTATATGGAACATATCATTAAGTTTTTTAAATTCCAAATCTGCCTGGCAGTTTTGTCATTTATCTGTAGACATTAATCCATTTATATTCATTGGAAATGCTGATATGTTTACAATTATTTTTCTGTCTTGTTATATACTTCTGGTTGTCCTACTTCTGATTCTTTCTTCTCCTTTTTGGCCTTCTTTTGGATTTTTGTTTTTACTCCATTTTTCTCTGCTATTTCTTATGAATGTATGTTCCATGCTTATTCTTTTAGTAGTTAGACTAACAGGTTTAATAAACATACTTAACAAAGCCCAAATTTAATAAAAACATTTCCCATCTTTCTGAAAAACCCACAAAGTTTAGGATAATTTCATTCTCAGTGCACCCTCCATTACATCCTTTTTTAAATTTTTATTTCAGCTGGAGTCTTTTTACTATTACAGGCCAGTATTTTGTTTCAGCTTTTTAAAAAAATTGTTTTTAATCCTCACCTGAGGATATTTGCTCTACTACTTTTTCAGAGAGTGAAAAAGAGGGAGGAAGGATGGAAAGAAGGGAGGGAGGGAAGAACGGAGGGAGGAAGGGAGAGAGAGAGAGAGAGAGAGAGAGAGAGAGAGAGAGAGAGAGAGAGAGAGAGAGAGAGAGGTGAAAGGGACACACAGACTGGTTGCCTCTCACTCTCGCCCAGATCAGTGCCAGAGATTGAACCTGCAACTGAGGTATGTGCCCTTGACTGGGAATCAAAGCTACAACCCTTCAGTACCTGGGCTGAGGCTCTGACCACTGAGAAAACTGGCTAGTGCTCAGCTATTATTTTTTAAAATACTTAATTTTTTTTTTTTTTTTTTAGATAAAGAAGAACGGAGAGGGTGAGAAACATTGATGTGAAAGTGAAAGATGGATCAGCTGCCTCCTGCATGCCTCCTAACAGGGATGAAGCCCAAAACTCCAGCATGTGCCCTGACCAAGAATCAAACCTTCAGTGCACGGGATGACACCCAACCAATGAGCCACACCAGCCAAAAGCCTCCACTATTATTTTTGCTTTGTCCCATTCTATTTGGTATATTATTATTTTATACAAACATTGGATCAGCTCACATATTTATTAATGTATTTGCTTATTCTTTCTACTTATATGTGATTTTTCATCTGAAAAAAAATTCTTTTTATCTAACACATCCTTTAGAATTTAAGTTTTAGGGGCAATTTATAGGTTAATATTTTGTGGATAAATACTGTTTCTTTTTGTCTTTATTTTGCCATCATTATTATTATTTTTAAAGATATTTGTATTGACTTCAGAGAGGAAGGGACAGGGAGAGAGATATAAAAACACCAATGATGAGGGAGAATCATTGGTCAGCTGCCTCTTGCATGTCCCACACTGGAGATGGAGCCCACAACCTGGGCATGTGCCTGACGGGGAACCGAACTGTGACCTCCTGGTTCTTAGGTTGATGCTCAATCATTGAGCCACACCAGCCGGGCTTTACCATCATTATTAAAAGAGTTTCAAAGGATGTGGGTCTCCAGCCTAGTAGTGGTTTTCTCAGCCCACTACCGGTAAAGGTATTCCACTTTTCTGAGCACTTTGGTGGGTAAGATGTCAGTAGTCATTCTGATGGCTGTCTCTTTGTAGGCATCCATGCTTAATCATTGCCTGCTTTTAAGTTTGTGTTGTTTTCTTTGCTTTTGGCAATGTCACTATGACCCATCTAAATTTGAAAATTGGTAACATTGTCTCTTTGATAGTCCTTCTCCCTTATTCTGTCTTTTACCACCTTTCAAAACTTGGATTAGATTCATGTTAGCCTTCTCATTCCATTTCTAAGTCTCTTAGTTTCTTGTGTTTATCTTCCATTTTTTAAACTTTGGATTACACTTGGAAGACTTGTACGTGTCTTCCATTTTACTAATTCCCTCTTTAGCTCCAAAGCTCTGGTTCAGATGTGGCCTCATGTTGCCCCCTTTAATTGTTGAGTAGGTTGCCTTCATTGGAAGAAATCAGAGGCCTTGCCATAGAAAACAATGTTATTCTCTATTTTAAAAAAATTGTCTTTAGGTGAAGATCAGGCCTTTCCATTGTTAGATCTAGTGACAACAGTTTCCCTGCGAGAAACAGTCCCTGCTTGTTAATACAATTGCAATCTCGGTGGATCAACTGCTGCTCCACCTCATGCTTGTCCCACTTTGCCAGTAGACACTGAGTGCTTCTAGCCAGCTCTTTGTTAGGTAATGCCAAGAGCACAGATGAGTGACTACCAATATATGTATCTGTAATTGGCCACATCAGAGGATGAAATCAATTACAGGCTTCATGCTTGCAGCAAAGAATATAATTTCGTTGTAATATTGATAAGGGTTCCACATTCCCCCTGACTTGACCACTAGAAAATGATTTCCCTTTCTGGGGAAAAGACAAGTCTCTCTGGCCCAATGGGATGTTAGTCTCTGTGCCTTCTTCCCGCCCACCTTTGTCAGATGTTGGAGGACTTCTTCAAGCTGCCGTCTTTGGCACAACATGCTCTTGGTGTTAAAGGGTACTAATCTGGACCCACTCAAATGAGCGGTTTGTGCTACCATGAAATTTGTAAACCGAGTAGATTATCCTGAGTGATTTGGTGGTTTGTTTTGTAACTGCCAGAAAAGACATAAAGCAGCAGTAGGGTTGTGCTGACCCTTATCCCGTTTTTCTTCTTTTGCTGTGTTTCATGGAGCATTTGGTCTCTAGCTGAAAAAGTGGCTTGGAGTAGCTATTTTGAAGCAGCTGTTGAAGCGTCCGTAGGGGAAAACATTCTGCATTCATAGGACCTTGGAGGTTTTAGAGAGAACAGGTTCCCTGCTCAAAATCACTCAACCAATCAGGGTCAAGCTTATCGGATCACTCCTGTTATTGATTCTTCAGGCTCAAGCCTATGCTGAGTGGGCAACATTGATTTTGCTCTTAAGTGGTCACTTGGTTTTGGCTGGCATGACCCACCTTCTTCCGCCCATCATCCCTTCTAATAGCAGTGAAGCAGCCCTGACCAGTGTATTATCCTACTCCTGTGGCTGCAGTGATTGGAATGGGCCTATTATTCAGGTAAAAACACACTGAGACTTTTGTTAGCCATGTCACAAAAAAGGCACTTCCTCATTCCCATTGGACTAGGACCCACAGTGATGTAGGCAGGAGCTGTGGCGGGCATCTTTTTAAAAAATATGTATGTTTTTTTTATTTCAGAGATGAAGGGAGAGAGGGAGAGGAAGAGAGAAACATCAATCATGAGAGAGAATTATTGATCTACTATCTCCTATACACCCCCTATTGGGGATTGAGCATTTAACTTGGGCATGTGCCCTGACTGGGAATTGAACTGTGACCTTATGGTTCATAGGTCAATGCTCAACCACTGAGCCCCACAGGTTGGGCTGTAGTGGGCATCCTGCTGCCACAAGGGTATAATGTTCCTGAGAATGGAGCTATCACAGAAGGAGGAGTGCAGAGAAATTGAGATATAACAGGTCCCGGGGATCTTTTCTGAGCAATTGGAACCAGCCAGGCCTGAAGACATCCCTTCTCTGGTCTTTTCATAACTCAGTCAAATTTCGACAGTTCTGATGTGTTTTGATCAAGTCATCCCAAGATTCTATGCAAGGGACCGCATGGCCCAGTTATTAGGAAATCTGTCAAAGTTAATTATTGTCATAGTAAATTTTATTTGGCAACCTGACTAGGCTAAGGGATGCCCAAAGAGTTGGCAAACATTAATTCTGGGTGTGCTCTTGAGTGTGTTTCTGGAAGATATCAGCATTTGATTGGGTAAAATGAATAAAAGTCATCCTTACCCATTAAGACAGACATCATTCAATTCCTTGAGGCCCTCAATAGAACAAAATGGTAGGGGAAAGGCAAATTTGCCTTTTTAGTTTGAGCTAGAACACCCACTTACCCCAGCCCTTAGAGATCCGTGTTCCTGCGTCTCTGGCCTTCAGACTCGGACTGGGATTTAACACCATCAGCCCTGGATTCCGGGGCCTTTGCTTTGGGCTGTTACACCACCAGCTTTCCCGGGTCTCCAGCTGGCAGAAAGCAGATCCTGGGACTTCTCAGCCTCCATAAGCATGTGAGCCAATTCCTATACCAAATCTCCTCTGATCTCTCTCACTTGGGAGGGAGGAGTCAGCACCTTAGTTAGCCTCTCACTGGAAAGTCCTGAATAGCCACTCTGGGACGAGGCTTGGGCAGGCTGCCCAGTGGCATTGGCCAGGGACTTGGGCTCCAGCCTCAGATGCACCTTGAGCTGTGCAGGTTGTGCAGCTGCCTCTGACTTCCCCCGCAGTCCCTGATGAGTGGCCCCTCCCCAATCCGTGGGGTTTATTTTATGTTTTCCTCAAAGGATCGAGTGTGAGTGTGGCCCTAGCACATAAATCTCACAATCAGCTGGCCAGTGGGAACACAGGTCAAGATGAGAAAGCCCAGCACACATGGAGTGGGCGGCCAGGCATCAGCCCCTCTGAGGGGCCACCCAGGACCAAGGAGGCTGCCCCCAGTGACCGCTCCCTAAGACCCCAAGGTCAGCCAGGCTCTCTCTATGACAGGCAGAATCTCCAGCTGCTGCTTTTTTTTTAATAAGAAAATTCCTATCAGGTGTTGTTGTGCTCAATCATTTGTCAGAATCCTTTAGCACTGACTCAGTTTCCTAGACATTTATGGCATCAACACCCTGGCAGTGCGGTGTTTAGACAAACTGTGAGGTCGGCACGTCTCAACCAACACTACTCCTTAACTCCCTGCTGCCAAAATCCGACAGCTCCCCACTCTTCACCACCCCAAATACTTAAAACAAGCAGAAAAATGAAAGAAATTTATTGAACTTGGTCTGTGTATAGATATAGCCCAGAACTATCCCCACTTACTGGTGGTTGGGGCAGAGTAAATAGAGCAGAAGTTAGAGAACTTGGGAAATTGTCCTAATGAACTGGTCACAGGACCACTCACTTTCGACATGGGCCACTCCTGGCCTTCTTCAAGGTAGAGTTCAATGTTCTATTGCCAGGTAGGCCCACCTGGACAACCCTGTGTGGGTTGGTAAAACCAAGTCATTGATTGCTCTTAACTTGCTCCTTTTTCCCCACTGTGCTTGTCACCTTCTAATGTTACATATAGTTTTATCATCACGTTCATTGTTTATTGACTCTCTTCTGTCTCTAGAATGTAATCTCTGTGAGTCAGGGGCTTTATCACTCATGTCTCCCAAGTACCTGAACCAATGATTGTTGGCACATGGAGACAACGGAAAAGTACTTACTGGGTGCATGAAGAAATGAATGAGTTAAACAAGTGGGCCAACAGTACTTGCTGAAGAGGGTGGTTGAATGTACATTAGCCATCCCCTCTCTCCCAAACAGTATAGTACTGCAGAATTTGGAGTAATCAGAGGTAGCAGATTTGGAAAAGATTTTTCTGGAAGATGGTGAGCATACCAGGACTGGGGACATTCACATTACAAAAAGGATAAAGAGGAACTCCAGGTCCCAGATGCCCGGGTGCTCTCTAGGCCTCTTAAGGCCCTTTTTACCTCTGTGGTGCCAAGAATTTTGTTGTATTAGCTGGGGCATTTCCAGTTCCAGAGGACAAATGGCAGCCCTCAACCAGGTCAAGGCAAGGTTGGAAAGTGATGGCCTTCAGGGTATCTTCTGAGGTCCATCCCATTGAAGGGTCTGAGAAATGCACCAAGCTATTTGTTGCTTTAAGCCATATTTTCTTTGTTGCTAGGAGCAGAGCACCCAACTCAGACCAGTTTAAGTAAAAACAAAAGAGGAATTTTTACTTAGAACCAGCAAGTCCAGGAGTATCCGACTTCAGGTATGCTTGGATCCAGGGGCTTAAATGTGATCCCTAGGAATTAGTTTCTTCCCATCTCTCTGCTCTGCCTACTGCCATGCTGATTTTGTTCTCAGTCTGCTCATTGTTTGCCTGGCTACTCTAAGCTCCCATGATTATAACAAGTTGAGAATGAGAGTCAGCTTTCCCACCAGCTCAACAAAAGCCCAGGAATGTTGGCTCTGAGTGGCTTGACTTATACAACCCCTGAAGCAGTCTCTGTGGCTAGGGAATTGGACTGAGCCAACTGGTTGTGTGCTCTACCCTGGATCCAGGTTTTGAGTCAATGTCCCTGGTTGCCAATAAATTAGGAGTAGAAGAGAAGTGCATCCTCAAATGGAAGTTAGAATGCCATAAGAAGGAAGAGTAGATGCCGGGGAGGAAAGAAAAAGAACAAATGCTTATTGCCATGATGTAAAAGGAGACCCCTGTGGAGCAGAGAGACAGAATGGGTCCACCTCGAAGGCCAACTCTGGTTGCTTGTCAGTGGCTCTCTGAAATGCCACATCGAGAAATAATCTGAGACTGAGCCATGAAAAAAATAGTGTTGTGATTGATTAGAAATATCTGCCATGTGCTCAGAAAACAGTCGGGTGCCAAATATTTGTTCTCCTTTATGTAGGCATTAGCCAGTGGAAATGATTATTAAGTGAAAACACGTAGGGAATGACAATTATTTTCGGTCATGGTCAGTTCAGAGGCTTAGAGTGAATTTATTTATTAAAGTCCATGTCGCTTTATTCTTTACACACCCAGTCAGAACAAAGAGTAAGATTCTAATTAACAAGGCATCTCGTTGCATCAATGTCAACCTGTGATCCCCAAGCAAGGTGACATTTAACCTTGCCTTTCTCACTGATGTCATTGCCAAGACTATCCACAGCGTGGCCCTGACTAGACTTGCCAACTGGCAATCAGTCAGTAATCAGTTGTGTGTTCTTTTCCCCCTTTCTCAACAGATCTTGATCCAGCCCTACTTGTGGTAGACACTATAGTAGGCACCACATCAACAGTGGTGAGCAAAACAGAACTGGCCCCTGTCCTCACTGAATTTGTGGCTCATTGAGAACAGCCCTGTGTCTTGCTCTTCCTTACAATGTCTCTTTTTGTTCCTGATTTGTGATCTTCAGCTAAACCATGTTCAGGTATAGTCTATTCAGCCCAATGAAAATGTCACCAGACCCTCTGTCTGGAAATGTCACCACTCTTAAACTTGGACAGAACACCCAGTGGGTAACTCAAACCTGGTCTCCCTAGTGTTAACAGGGGCATCAGTTCCAAGAAGCTGTCTCTCACAGAGCCACCATGGAAGCTGAATAATAAGGCTGGTATTTCATAGGTATTATGTCATTGAACATGATCATTAATCCTAAGGACAGGAATTATTATTAACAATGCCATTGTCTTGCCACGAGAAAGCCAAGGTGTTTCCAAAACACCACACAGGCAACAAAGGTGGAGCTGGGAATCCAATATATGTTCTCATTCATAGGACTAGGATCCTAACTATTAGGCAGTACTGCCAAGCCATGAGGTTCTGGGACTAGAGGTGGTATGGTTTGATTATACATATGACCCCAATGAGTTTCAGTGGAGGAGGAGGAGGGACTTAAGTGTGGAGTCATTAATGATTTTATTTATGTTCTCCTCCTGGTTGGTAATAGTCTGCTTAGGCTGTTATAACAAAATACCAGATTGGGTGGCTTACACAACCAAAATTTTTTTTTTTTTATTGCCCCCCTCCCTCCCTCCCACACATCCCCTCCCTCCCCATAGTTTTATGTCCATTGGTTGTACTTATATGCATTTATACAAGTCCTTCGGTTGATCTATTATCTCCCCCTGATATCCCTACCCTCCCCACTGTAATTTGACAGTCTGCCTGTTGCTTTACTTTCTCTATATCTGTCTCTTGGTTCATCAGTTTATAAAGATCTTTATCATCCACCGATGTGTGAGGTCATGTGGTGTTTCTCTTTCATTGATTGGCTTATTTCACTCAGCATGATGCTCTCCAATTCCATCCAGGTTGCTGCAAATGATGAGAATTCCTTCTTCTTTATGGCAGCATAGTATTCCATTGTGTAGATGTACCATAGTTTTTGGATCCAATCATCTGCTGACGGGCACCTAGGCTGTTTCCAAATTCTGGCTATTGTAGATTGTGCTGCTATGAACATAGGGGTGCATATATCCTTTCTGATTGGTGTTTCTAGTTTCTTGGGATATATTCCTAGAAGTGGGATTACTGGGTCAAATGGGAGTTCCATTTTCAGTTTTTTGAGAAAACTCCACACTGTTCTCCACAGTGGTTGCACCAGTCTGCATTCCCACCAGCAGTGCACGAGGGTTCCTTTTTCTCCGCAACCTCGCCAACACTTGTCGTTTGTTGATTTGTTGATGTTGGCCATTCTGACAGGTGTGAGATGGTACCGCATTGTTGTTTTGATTTGCACCTCTCGGATAATTAGTGACTTTGAGCATGTTTTCATGTGCCTTTTGGCCTTCCTTCTGTCTTCTTTTGAAAATATTCTGTTTAGGTCCATTGCCCAATTTTTAATTGGATCATTCATCTTCCTTTTATTTAGTTGTATAAGCTGTCTGTAAATGTTGGAGATTAAACCTTTATCAGTGGTAATATTTGCAAATATGATCTCCCACACCGTGGGCTTTCTTGTTGTTTTATTGATGGTTTCTTTTGCTGTAAAAAAGCTTTTTATTTTGAAGTAGTCCCATTTGTTTATTTTCTCTTTAGCTTCCATTGCCCTAGGGGCAGTATCAGTGAAGAAGTTATTTTGGCATACGTCTGAGATTTTGCTACCTGTGGATGCTTCTAGTATTTTTATGGTTTCCCGTCTGATGTTTAAGTCCTGTATCCATTTTGAGTTTATCTTTGTGAATGGTGTAAGTTGGTGATCTAGTTTCATTCTTTTGCATGTGTCTGTCCAATTTTCCCAACACCATTTATTGAAGAGACTGTCTTGACTCCATTGTATATTCGTGCCTCCTTTGTCAAATATTAATTGAGCATAGTGATTTGGGTTGATATCTGGGTTCTCAATTCTATTCCATTGATCTATTTGTCTGTTCTTGTGCCAGTACCAGGCTGTTTTGAGAACAGTGGCTTTGTAATATAGTTTGAAGTCTGGTATTGAGATCCCTCCTACTTTACTCTTCTTTCTCAGAATTGCTGTGGCTATTCGGGGTCTTTTATTGTTCCAAATGAACTTTTGGAGAGTTCTTTCTAGGTCAGTGAAATATGTCGTTGGTATTTTAATGGGGAGTGCATTGAACCTATAGATTGCTTTAGGAAGTATGGACATTTTGATGATGTTGATTCTACCAATCCATGAACATGGTATGTTCTTCCATCTCCTTACATCTTCCTCTATCTCTTTTTTCAGTGTCGTGTAGTTTTCCACAAATAGGTCCTTTATTTCTTTAGTTAAATTTATTCCTAGGTATCTTAATTTTTTTGGTGCGATGGTGAATGGAATTGCTTTTTTAGCCTCTGTTTCTGTAGTTTCACTGTTGGTGTATAGAAATGCCATGGATTTCTTGGCATTAATTTTATATCCTGCTACGTTGCCAAATTCATTTATTAAGTCAATTAGTTTTTTAATGGAGTCTTTTGGGTTTTTTATGTACAATATCATGTCATCTGCAAATAAGGATAACTTTACTTCTTCTTTTCCAATTTGGATGCCTTTTATTTCCTCCTCTTGTCTAATTGCAATGGCTAGTACTTCCAGAACTATGTCAAACAGGAGTGGCGAGAGTGGGCATCCCTGTCTTGTTCCTGTTCTTAGAGGGAATGGTTTTAGTTTTTGCCCATTGAGTATAATGTTGGCTGTGGGTTTATCATATATAGCTTTTATTATGTTGAGGTATGATTCTTGTACTCCCACCTTTTTAAGAGTTTTTAACAGGAAAGGGTGTTGGATTTTGTCAAATGCTTTTTCTGCGTCAATTGATATGACTATATGATTTTTATCTTTCAATTTGTTTATGTGATGTATCACGTTTATTGATTTGCGGATATTGTACCATCCTTGCATTCCTGGAATAAATCCTACTTGGTCATGGTGTATGATCTTTGTGATGTTCTTCTGGAGTCGATTTGCTAAAATTTTGTTGAGGATTTTGGCATCTATGTTCATGAGGGATATTGG
The DNA here is from genome assembly GCF_964339955.1 of Pipistrellus hanaki. NCBI lineage: Eukaryota > Metazoa > Chordata > Mammalia > Chiroptera > Vespertilionidae > Pipistrellus > Pipistrellus hanaki. Next base: position 21,117,701 of record NC_140515.1, read on the forward strand.
CCTGTAATTCTCTTTCATTGAGTTGTCTTTATCTGGTTTTGGTATTAGGGTGATGCTGGCTTCATAGAAGGAGTTTGGAAGTGTTCCTTCCTCTTGGATTTTTTGGAATAGTCTGAGGAGGATAGGTTTTAGTTCTTCCTTTAATGTTTGGTAAAACTCTCCTGTGAAGCCATCTGGCCCTGGGCTTTTGTTTGCTGGAAGCTTTTTGATGACTGTTTCAATTTCTTCCCACGTCACTGGTCTATTGAGATTTTTAGAGTCTTCCTGATTGAGTTTTGGCAGTTTGTATTTTTCTAGGAATATGTCCATTTCCTCCAGGTTGTTTAGTTTGTTGGAGTAGAGTTGTTCGAAGTATTTTGTAACAATCTGTTGTATTTCGGTGGGGTCTGTTGTTATTTCACCTCTTTCATTTCTGATTTTGTTTATTTGGGTCCTCTCTCTTTGTTTCTTGGTTAGCCTGGCTAGAGGTGCATCAATCTTGTTTATCCTTTCGAAGAACCAGCTCTTGGTTTTGTTGATCTTATGTATTGTTTCTTTGGTCTCTATGTCATTTATCTGTGCTCTGATTTTTGTTATTTCCTTCCTTCTGCTTACACTGGGCTTTTCTTGTTGCTCTTTTTCTAACTCTTTGAGTTGTAGAGTTAGTTCATCTGTTACCATTTTTTCTAGTTTTTTGCAATAGGCTTGTAAGGATATGAACTTCCCTCTCAAAACTGCTTTTGCTGTGTCCCATAGATTTTGGATTGTTGTGTTTTCATTGTCATTTGTTGCCAGGATGTTTTTAATTTCTTCCTTGATTTCTCTGGTAACCCAGTCCTTGTTTAATAGCATGTTGTTTAGTCTCCATGTGTTTGATTTCTTTGGATTATTTTTATTGTAATTAATTTCCAGTTTTATGCCACTATGATCTGAGAAGATGCTTGATATGATTTATATCTTCTTGAATTTGAAGAGACTTTGCCTATGTCCCAAAATGTGGTCTATCTTTGAGAATGTCCCATGTGCACTTGAGAAGAATGTATATTCTGTGGCTTTGGGGTGGAATGTTCTAAAGATGTCAATTAATTTCATCTGGTCTAGTGAGTCGTTTAGGATTGATATTTCTTTGCTGATTTTTTGTTTAGATGATTTGTCGAAGGGTGACAGTGGGGTATTAAAATCTCCTACTATGATTGTATTGCTATTAATCTCTCCCTTAATGTCCTCCAGCAGTTTTTTTTATGTATTTGGGTGCTCCTGTATTGGGTGCATATATATTTACCAGGGTTATTTCTTCTTGTTGGATTGTTCCCTTTAGTATTATGAAGTGGCCTTCATTATCTCTTGTTATGTCCTTCACTCTGAGATCTAATTTGTCAGATATAAGTATTGCTACCCCAGCTTTTCTTTCCTTTCCATTTGCCTGGAAAACTTTTTTCCATCCCTTCACCCTCAGTCTGTGTGCATCTTTTTTTCTGAGGTGGGTTTCTTGTAGGCAACAGATGTAAGGGTCTTGTTTTCTTATCCAATCTGACACCCTATGTCTTTTGATTGGAGCATTTAATCCATTTACATTTAAGGTTATTATTGATAGGTACTCATTTGATGGCATTTTTATTCTATACCCATGTTCCTTCTTCAATTCCTATTTCTTTATTTTTACAGTAGACCCTTTAGCATTTCTTGCATTGCTGGTTTGGTGGAGATAAATTCCTTCAGTCTTTTTTTGTCTGTGAAGCTCCTGATTTCCCCTTCAATTTTGATTGATAGTCTTGCTGGGTACAGTATTCTTGGATTCAAACTCTTCCTTTGCATGACTTTGTATATTTCATCCCATTCTCTTCTGGCCTGATATGTTTCTGTTGAGAAATCAGTTGCTAGTCTGATGGGGGATCCTTTGTAAGTAACTTTCTGTCTCTCTCTGGCTGCTTTTAAGATTCTTACTTTGTCGTTGTTGTTTGCCACTTTAATGATAATGTGCCTTGGCGTCTGTCTTCTGGGATTCATTTTGCTTGGGACTCTGCGAGCATCTTGGATTTGTGTGGGTTTTTTCTTCTCTATCTCAGGAAAGTTTTCTGTCATTATTTCTTGAAATACTTTTTCCACGTCTACCTCAGTTTCCTTTCCTTCTGGAACCCCTATTATTCGAATATTATTTTGTTTTGTGATGTCCCAAAGCTCCCGTAGGCTCTCCTCCTGCTTTTTAATCTTTTTTTCTAGAAGCTGCTCTAATTGGGTATTTTTTTCCATCTTGTCTTCTAGCTCACTGATGCGGTCCTCCGCTTCATCTAGTCTACTCTTGATGCTTTCTATTGAGTTCTTCATGGTAGCGATGTCATTTTTCATTTCTTCTTGGTTCTTCCTCAATTCCTGATGGTTCTTCCTCATTTCTTCTTGGTTATTGTCAAATTTCTCTTCCATTCTTTTTAGCCAACCTATAATCATTATTCTGAACTCTTGCTCTGGTAGGCTGCTTGCCTCTGACTCATTTACTTCCTTTTCTGGTGATGCCTGCTTTTCTTTCATTTGTGGGGTGTTTCTTTGTCTTCCCATGGTATCTCTTTTCAGGATGTCTGGTTATGTGGTGTTCTTTCTCTTGCGTTAATTTATAGGTGCAAAATACAACACTACCAGGTACAACACGAGAGGCACTTAACAGGAATGTATTTACAATATTAATAACCTCTAATAAAGGTAACCCCTAGCAATAGGCAAATTAGGGTATAGGAGAGAAGGAAGGAAGGAAGGTAAAAATAAAATAAAGAAAAAAGTCAAAGAAGAAATAATGACAAAATGAAGTTGGAAAACAGGGAGAAAAAGAAGAGAGAGGGAGAGAGAGAGAGAGAGGGAGAGAGAGAGAGGGAGAGAGATAGAGAGAGAGAGAGAGAGAGAGAGAGAGAGAGAGAGAGAGAGAGAGAGAGAGAGAGAGAAAGAAGCAAACTAAAAAAATGGGAAACAAACGATATATATGTGGAGAAAATTGCCATAGATCAACCACTGAGCCCAGCCAATGCCGGTAACAATACTTGGAGATTAATACAAACTACAATACAATATCCACTATTATTAAGTAAGGTTATGATATACAGAAGTCAAAGAAACAAACAAAAACAGAGGATTTAAAAAAAAAATACAAAGCAACAATAACAACACAGGAATAAGCATAACAATTTCACCGAAAAGCATAAATATTCACAATAATCAACCTTCACTCAAACAATGAGAAAAGGATAGAAAGTAGAACCGTTTTGTTTTTTTTTTAACTAGTTAATATAGTTCAGAGAGTGGTATTTATACACTTGTATCAGGGGTTGGAACTTAGGTCTATGAGTATAGTGAGAGCTTTAGCAGGGGGTATACAGAAAGAATAGAGGAAAAACTAAAGCCGGAAAGGGATAGGATAAACTGGAGACTAAAAGGTTAAAGTTTAGTAAGAGAGTGATGGGGTAAAGGTCGAATTGAGATAGGGTTGAATGATGCTATAGTAGAGATTAAAATAGAATGAAGGTTACTCCCAATGTAAAATAAAGACGAAGTAAAATGGTACTGGAGAGGAAAAGAAAAAAAAAATTGCAAAATAGCAGTAGTAATAGTGATGATAGAGATTGAAAAATGTAATAATTGCAAAGGTAAAATCAAGTAAGGAAAAAAGAAAAAAAATCTTTTCTGAAGTTAAAGATGTAAAAAATGAAAATTAAATAAAAAATGTAAAAAATGAAAATAAAATAAAGAATAGTAAAATTAGCATAAAATTGTCCAGTAGAGTTCAATCACTTCCTCTGTTATTGTATTTGGTATGCCTGGTTCTTGGACCAGAGAGTCTTGCAGTTCCCAGCATTCCACTGCACCTCAGTTTTGTAAGGTAGTCCTTAATTTTAGGTAGGCTATATCTTAGTTATTTGTGTCCATTTATTTTTGATTAATTAAAAGAAAAAGAAAAAGAAAAAGAAAAAAGAAAAAAAAAAAAGAAAAAAAAAAGGCAGTTTGTACTTCAGCCCTTAGGTGTCAGTGTTACCGGTTTGACCTCCCAGTCTTTGGTTGCTCTGGCCTTCTTTCTCTCTGGGGGCGGGCCCTCGCAGCTCTCCTGGGCTACAATATAGGCGGGGCCGCGGCTTTCCAGGCCGCACTGGGGGCGGGGCTTCGCGGTGCTCTGGGGCCGCAGCGCTCAGGGCCGCACTGGTGGTGGGGCCTCAAGGCACTCCGGGGCCGTGGCGCTCCGGGCAGCACTTGGGGCGGGGCCTCAAGGCGCTCAGGGCTGCGCGCTCAGGGCCGCTCTGGGGGCGGGGCCTCGCGGGAGCAATGGGGCTACGGCAGCCTGAACTCTCAGCCTAGCCACTCAAAAGCTGACCTCTCTGTTGGTGGTTGAAGAGCTTCCTTGAATCCACGCGCTTGCTCCGATCGGGGCGCCACAGGTGCTCGATGGACTCCTCGGCTGTGGGTTTTCCAGGCCTCAGAGAAGCTGCTCCCTTCCTGGTAGGGTGGCGCCGCCTTTGCGCCGAGCCCGGAGCTCCCGGAGAAGTCGGGAGTGCTGGCCGCTTGGTCAGGAAAACCTGTCCAGCGGACACTTCCTTACCTTCCTAGAGTGATCCGCTGCCCCTTAGCTGCTAATCAACATTCCCTGAGCGACTCAGATGTTGCTTCTATCTGTTTTGGGACCGGGGTCAGAACAAGTCCATCTGTTTGGTCGCCATCTTTAAGCTCCAAAAATTTTTTTCTAATAGTTCTAGAGACTAGAATTTCATTATTAAGGATAAAAGTTATCATATAGGCTATCAAAAGATCATTATGCATTAATAGGTGTTTCCAGTGATGGCATTAACTTTGCTAATAACCTTATTGGAGGTCAAGACATTTTTGTGACATAAACCATTGATTATCAATGAATTATAGGGAGTTAATAATCTAATGATGTTTATATTTCCTTTAATTTAAAAAATATATATTTTATTGATTTTTTACAGAGGGAGGGAGAGAGATAGAGAGCTAGAAACATCGATGAGAGAGAAACATCGACCAGCGGCCTCTTGCACATCCCCTAGCAGGGGTCCTCAAACTTTTTAAAGTGGGGGCCAGATCACGGTCCCTCAGAGAGCTGGAGGGCCGGACTATATGAACTACTAATTCCTACTGTAACACCTCGGCTGCGCTTACTGCCCAAAAAACCTGGCGGGCCAGATCAGACTCCTCTGCGGGCCGCATGTGGCCCGCGGGCCGTAGTTTGAAGACCCCTGCGCCTACTGGGTATGTGCCCGCAACCAATGTACAAACCCTTGACTGGAATCGAACCTGGGACCTTTCAGTTCACAGACTGACGCTCTACCACTGAGCCAAACCGGTTTCAGCTATATTTCCTTTAATTTGATGGGACACAAACCCTGACTTTATTTTTATGCCTTCCCCACTTTTCATGTTGGAGGCAATGATAACCATCCATATATCCCAAGACCTTTTTGGACAGTCTCAATTTCATATAACTTTCTTTTAAAAAAAATAAAGATAACTCCTGTTGAGTTTAACTGATTGAGATTTAGTTTTTAACTTTGTAAGAACTTTGCTAAAAATTACCAGACCAGAAAAGCAAAGTTCTTTTTGCCATTTTCTGCTCTTTGTTTAAAGGATTGTGTGTGTGTGTGTGTGTGTGTGTGTGTGTGTACACAAAAGTGTTTCACTATATTTATGGGACCCTTTTGGATTGAGCTAGGTTTTCATAGGTTTAGCAGACTATTGGAAAGTTTTCCTTTTCTAATTTCTCATGTAGGTGTCCTTCTGCCAAGTAGATCGTTGTGGGTCTGTGGAATTAGGGGTGTGGTTATTTCCTTACTGAGTTTTATAATCTTTTCCCAGAGATTTCCATCCAAGTACAACATCCATGGTTTTTATGGAGGCAGCAACCTTACCTGAAGGTGCCTGATCTCTTATGGATGGGCCAGCACTGGCCATGAGGCATCGGCCCTGTGGGTCTGCATCACAGGCATTTAGGAATTTGAGGGTGAAATTAAAATTTTGTAAGCATTATATTTCAGAACTGAAAGAATGTAAATGCCTGTAGGAAAGAGATTTCTCTGGTTCCCTCCCTGACCAGGAATGTCTGGCTAAGTAGATTTTGTGATTTTTGAAGGGGCTGCTTGTAAATGTTTCTTCAGAGAAGAGTTGAAGATCATTATCCTGATATATAGTCATGAGTTCTGAGAGAGGATAGCTCTTTTCATCTGGGTGAGCCCATATTTTTCATACCTCTGAGGCCTTGGTGTCATGAGAGGAGAGACTACCTGATTGTGAAATTTCTTTGGATATGGTTTCTCATGGACCTAGATACCAAGTGGTCAATTTCCATCTAAATTTACAGGGAAGGAACAATGGCTGGGGAGGAGTCTAGGAAGGACCCCTTGATTGGAGTTCTGTTCCTGCCCTCCCCCACATACATAACTGCACATAATGGAATAAAATGATATGAAAGGCAATTTCAAGTGATAAAAAATCCAAGTCTAACTGATCTAAAAAAATTGGTTTTTATAACCAAAAGTTATAATAGTAATTGAAAAGACCAAGTTTAAGGACAGTATTGCTTTGATGAATCTGAACTATCATTCTGAAACAGAGTCACTATCAACCATATCCCTCCACCACTTGGCTCTGCCTTTTTCTTTGTTGTCTTTATTCCTAGGTAGGCTCTTCCCATATAGAAGCAAGATGGATATCAACCACTCTGGGCCTCATTCTACCAACTCAGCAGTCCCAGCGGAAAGAGAAACTCCTTTTCCCAATGATCCCAGCAAAAATTTCCAGGCTTACTTGTTGTGGGCCTTCTTTCCACTCATGGAAGTGAGGGTGGAATCAGCCTTATTTAATCCACAAGGCCTAAGAATAGGGAAAGAATGACTACATAAATGAACATTTGGGGTGCAGTGTCCAGAAGAATAGGAAATGGGTAGATGACATTCAAGTCAAACCAATGGAAAAACATCTTAGGTACATCAGCCCTTGCCATCGTGGAGATACAAGAAGACTTTGAAAATCTCTTAACCTCACTTGATTGTTTTATGTATGTGTTTTCATATATTGATTCGTTCAGAAACTTTATTGAATGTCCACCATGCTAAAAATCCAATGGTGAGCAAGCAAATCATGGTCCTTGTTTTCTTGGATGTTCTAACCTGGCAGGGAAGACTGGAATATAGTTCTGGATTATTAGTGTGTAAGATGCTGATGTGGACAGTCCATGGTGTTAAAAAAGTCCATGGGAAAGGACCCATCTACTTTATAGGGGCAGTGATAATTTATTTGAGGCCTGAAGGTTGACAGGAAATTGCCAGGTTCCCCCGGGGCTGGGGTGTATGTGGGAGGATCAGGAGGGAGAAGAGCATTTCGAACGGAGGAAACAGAATGTGAAAAAGCCTGGAGGTTAGGGAAGGAGTGTTGTGTCCTGGGGAAAGCAGTATGTTCTGAGACTGAAGACTTTGTTTTTCCCGGGAAGCACTGGGTCAGTGATAGGTGAAAAAAGTAGGAAAAATACTGAAAAAAATTGGTTTAACTCTTTAATCCTTTGGCTTGTCTTACTACACTGTGAACTGAGATTTCTTCTTGATATTGCTGAACCAGAAAGCGTAGTTCTGATCTCAAATTGGGCACTTCATTATTAAATACTAAAGATATATCATAGCATCGAGGAAGAACTTATTTTGTCATATTTTATTGTGTGAAAAATGTATCTGATAAGAAAATTGAGGATATGGAGTCCAGCAGTCTGGCTTAGCCAGTATGAGTTCTATAGACTCCTGTCTATAAAGTTGATTTCCACTGGGCAAACATATTCTTGTTCACACATTCAGCCTTCACATACTCAAGCTCTCTTTCATTCACCTCTCTCTCTCTCTCTCTCTCTCTCTCTCTCTCTCTCTCTCTCACACACACACACACACACACACACACACTCCATTGGCTAAAAGAGCAGAAATACCAAAATACTGGTGGGGAGAGACATGATATAAAGTACAGGAAAGACAGATTAGAGACCCAGACTGGAGTAGTCTGTCAACCATAATCCATTACAGGAAGTGATCACATGATCATTTCTCTGGAGAGGGCTGAAACATAGATTCAACTAAAAAAAGAAAATTGAGTATATAAGATAATACATGGAGTATAATCACAGCTACGTTAAAATAATTCAACCACCAAAGCAGTTTACACCTTGAAAAAAAGGACAGGAACGAAATAACATGGATATGTTAATAACTGTCAGTGGTGAGGGGATTCGGTGCTAGTTTTTCATTTTTTATTTGTATGCACTATCCACATTTCCCATGGGTAAACAGGTATCAAAAGAGGAAAAACCAAGATAAAAATTCTTCCAGTTAACCATCACATGTTTTTATTCAATCATGAGGGAGGCGCCTTGAAGAAGACAAGCACACAGCCCCTGGTCTCAAGAACTTCTCTGGCCTCCAGGAGAGCACTTGGGAGGTAGAAATGCAATATGAGGAAGAGTGCTTAGTGAGGTCAGGAGGGGTTTTCCTCTGCAGCAAATATCTTTTGAGGCAGTTATTAGAGGGGATGAGGGCCTCCCCTGTGAGGTGGTAGGATGACAGGAACAGGAAAGAGCATTCTCCAGAAGGAGACTTCTTATTTCTCTCCTGGCATATTTCTCCATGGGTTGGACCCTATTTCTTATTGGACCAACCTTGGTAGACATGATAAGGTTGGACTGTTGGGACCAACCAGGGGCAAAGGGGGCCAGACGCTCATCTTTTCTTGTCTGGGAGACTTGACACAACTGTCATGAAAATGCAATGGGCAGTCGACAAACACAGACTCAAAAAATAAAATGTAGAGCACCTAAAACAGAGGGGTACCACAAAGAATGATCTACACTTGTTCAAGTTGCTCTGGAGTCAAGAATGACCCTCTGATTCACGTGTACAAAATCCGAATGCTTTAAAGTTGGATTTCACATAAAAGTAAAATTTTAAACAACCTCAAGACTTGAAGATTAAAGTTGGTAAAACATTTCCTCGGGGGTAAATGTTTGCATCACAGAGCAATTCCTTCTCCTTAAATAGAATTGCCTCTGACAGAATCATCAAGTGCCTGCTTGGAGATCAACAAACTTTGTGGGCGAAAAGGGGGCCACACACTAAACCTGACAAACTTAGGGGAGGCCGGCATAGGGGCATTATAAAAACAGAGCTGGAAAGTAACCACAGAGGAGGGTCTGAAATGAAAACTTCTTACCTAAAAGCAGTCGTGGCAGATAGTCATGTCCTAGGCTGATTTCTTCCTTGACAAAGGTCAATCTTTACCTTAACTGAGCCTGTCTATTGTCTTTTTGCATCTAAGATAACATACCTGATAAGATACTTTTGAAATATCAGAGTAATCTCCTTCTCCAGACCACTCAGGACACAACTTCCACCTGGGCAGGAGACCCCAAATCCCTAATTGTTCTCTTGTTCCCCCAGTATTATCTCTATGTGCTGTAAATTAATTGTTAACTATCCTGTACCCACCAATGTAAAATAAGTATTTGTCTCTTCATTTTACTTTTTATCCAATCTCAGAGTGTTTCCCTCTTACCTTTTTCCTGCCTCCCTAATCTATCACTAATGAATTTAATGTAATCCTCCTTATGCCTTCTCCTCTGATTGTAATGTATAAAACAAACTACAAACCACCAGTGGTCCAAGGACCACCAGGTTGGCGACCACAGCTCCAAAGGTTTCCTTAAACCAGTGGTCTCTAACCTTTCGGACTTCATGGACCATCTATGGTCCTCAGATCACCGGTTGGCGATCACTGCTCTGGAGGATTTTCTCAACCTGTTGAGATTGTGCTTCCAGGCAATCGTCATCAGTTTGGCTCAAATAAACTCATAACAATTCTTCACTAGGTTTAGAAATTTCTTACATTGACAGCTTCAAGGTTGCTGAGGGTATGAAAAGTAAAGCAGTAAGAGGAATTTACATAAGCGTGTGAGAATTAAAAACTTTGCTTTAGTAAATTAAGGTCAAGTTTACATTCATTAAAAAAATTCCCCCTGGGAACCTCAATAATTGTTATCATTGTGGTACCAAAGCTAAATGGTTTAGTTAGGGGGAAGAACTGAGCTGAGTTTTCCAGCTGCATGTCTGCTCTGCTAGTCAGGGACAGTAGGCCAGGGCGTTGATAAAAGTACAAATCAGCGAAACCAGGGTTATCTTTCAGGCCTGGGAAGCTCCCAGTGTCTGGTTTGATGGTTACACTGATGATGATCTATCTATAGTAGCGTCAGAAAAGGGCAGATTGACAGTTCCCTTCACCACTCTTGTCCTGGGAGAGTATCCTGTGAAGGGAACTCATCTGAAATCAGGAACTGAACAGCACTTGGGGGATGAGATTGTTTCATTTCACTATCTTTGAAATTGTCACCAGAAATCCAAGCATGTGATACTGGAGATTTTTTTTTTTTTTTTAGGCTGAAAGAATTGATTCCTGGATGTTGGCTGGCTCTTCCTTCATGGGGCTTGAGGTCACCAGCCAATGCAATATAAGAGTGTGATTGATGGCAATGGTATCATATATTATAATAATAAAAGATGTTACTGATACCATAAGAGCTATTTTTATCTTGTTCTTCCCTTATTTTTCATCTGTATCAGTGTGGTTTATGTAAACCTGACACATTTGTGTATGTGAAACAGATGCAGGGGAAAGCACAGTTGTGTCTATCCGAACCATATTTTTTAAATCACAGACATGATTTATGAAAATGTTCTTTGCCTATAAGTTCTTTTCTTTCTCTCTCAAACAAAACACGGTAATTATAAATCCAACAGTCAATTTTTCTGGATCCTTAGAGAGCTAGAAAAAGTTAAAAAAAAATTTCAAAGTTACTTTGCCTAATCTGTCTTCATTAGGTGTTGTAAGAAAAAACAGTATGTGGCTTTTCTGCAGATGCGAATTAGAATTTTAGAAAAGAACTTCCTACTCCGAGGCGTGATGTGGAATGGAGCTTTCAACCACACAGAGCTACATCCTCTAAAACTCTCGCCTCCTGAGGCCCTGGCTGCTGCCTCCTCTGCAGTTTCATCCTGAATGGTACAAAGAAACGGAGGGTCTTTCTCACCCGCCCTCCCCAGCAGGGTCACCCTTAGAGTGAGTTTTCACGAGTGATTACTGAATCCAAGTGCTCTTATAAAGGCGAATGGACCATTATCCATCTGATTTCCCAGACCTACAACCTAGCGGTGTTCTCTATTACCTTCATGTTTAATCCATGACCATGGGTTGCATAATTTACCTCCTTAATGTTTTCAAAATCTATCTATTTCTCTACACTGTACACCCTAAACCAAACCATCACTGTCTCCCTCCTGGACATAGAATAGTACTCACCTAATCTCCCCAAATCTACTCTTTTTGTCCTTAAGTCCCCTTTCTTCTGCAGCCAGTAGGATGGGAAGGGGCAAGTAGAGGGAGTAGTTGCTAGACACTGGCAAGACCTGTGATTGTAGAAAAGAGCTACTTGCCAGGTACTGTGGCCTTCAGTAGAATGAAGAAATGAGTAATGAACGAACAACCCCATTTCTCTCTCTTCTGCGGTTCCCATATCTGCCTGGCACCTTCCACTGATTGAACCCAACTCAAAAGTAGGAAGGCCCAGGAGATGAACAACGTAGAGGTAACTCCTGGGGCACAAAGCAAGAAGGAAGAAGGTAGAGTGTGTGCCTGGAGTAGCACAGAGCATAGCCCACCTGCAGCTCCTCAGCTTATCACCCTTCCAGTGCCCTTGGGCCTGATGCCTACTATCTGTCGCACACAGTGACAAGTCCAAGTGTTAGGATTTAGGGAAAACAATTGTGCTTCTACCTTTTCTAACTATAGTAGGAAGTTGATGCCAAGACCTGACTTCTGGGAATAGCACGTTATTCAAATGGATGCCGTTAAATTAATGTTAAAGAGCTTATAGATGGTCTCTGCAATCCTGTTATGTAGCTCCTTTCAAAATTTCCACATCTCCTTCGTTATTGCCTGTACAAAACACGCATATCACAGCGGTCCCCTCTGAATGGGCCTGATTCTGAGTTCCTTTCCTTCCACAGATCTGGCCTGTGACTGGATTTTTATGCAAAGATGAATCAGTCTTTTCACCCAAACACAACAGTTGGTTCTAGCATACTTCTCAAAGAGGTGAATGTTTGCAATACTAGCTCTAAATACATGCATTTCCCATGCAGAGTGGACATCATTTTAAAAGCACACTTTCAAAGAAAACAACCATCTCCATTTCTGTCATATTTGTTCTTTTTCTCCTTTTACCCTTCTTCCCACCTTCTCTTCTTGTCCCTCTCCTCCCTTCTTTCTCTTTTGTTCTTTTGTGTATTCTCCCATTTTCTGGATTTTTTCATGTTTTCCTGAGAATAATATCTTAATTTCCTTTTTAAAAAGTACACTAGTTCTTGCCCTTGAAATAAACCAAGACTAATGCACAGCATATTTGCTTCTAGTCTTTTTCTACTATTGATGGAAAAATGTCCAGCCTGAGAAAGTCTTATAAGAGTTTGTTTGAGTCAAACTGAGGACAATTGCCAGGAAACAAAATCTCAACAGGTTGAGAAAATGCTCTGAAGAATGGCTTTTTAACACTTCATTTTATACATAAAATAAGAGACATAAGGGGGTTACATATATCCCATTGATGTAGGTTAAGGGGACAGGAGAAAGCAAAGTGGGGAAAATCCTGGGATTGGATAAAAAGTAAAATGAAGAGTCAAATACTTCTTTTAATTGGGTAGATACAGGATAGTTAATAGCACTTAGGGCTGGGATTCAAGGAACAAGGTAACAGGTGTCCAGGGTCTCCTGCTCTGGTGGAGGTTGTGCCCTGAGGGGTCTGGGAAAAAGATCACTGTGACATTTCAAAGGCATGTTATCTTAGATGTAAAAAAGACAATAGACAGGCTCAGTTGAGGTGAAGATTGACCTTTGTCAAGGAAGATACTGCACTAGGACAGAACTGCCACCAGACTGGCTTTTACATAAGAAGTTTTAATTTCAGATCATCCTAGGTGATGGCTTTTGGTCTCCAAATTTGTAAGACCCACCACATAAGCCTCCCCTGAGCTTGTCAGGCTTGATATGTGACCCCTTTTCATCCACACTACCACAGGATATTATAAGAAAACCCTTTCTGTTTGGTTGAACAAGGAATCCAATATTATTTAATGCCTGTTGTCTTGGGGCCACTTCATTTTGATATCGTGTATATATGTATATATGTATATACATATATATATATATACACACACACACACACACACACACACTCACACACACACCTACTAGAGGCCCAATGCATGAAATATGAAATTCATGCAAGAGTAGGCCTTCCTCACCCTGGCTCCTCAGCCTTTTATCTCTCCTTGTTGGTTCCTGGCACTGGCTTCCCTCTGGCACCAGGGACCCAGGCTTCCCTTGCAGCCCTGGCTTTGTCTGGAAGGACATCTGGTCTAATTAGCATAATATGCTTTTATTATATTTATTTATTTATTTATTTATTTATTTATTTATTTATTTATTATTTATATAATATATATTTTTAAATTTACTAGGCCATCTCTGCAGGACTAGGTAGGTGAGAATTGGTTTTACAACTTTTGACCTTCATTAGAGCGTGTAAAAGGGTTAGACAATTGAAAAGCTGAATGGAAAAATCCGAGAAGCCCAGAGGTAGAAATAAGGAGAAGTTTTCAGACAGTTGTGAGCAAGCTGTGATGTCACCTTCTCCTCAGTCCTCATCCTTGGCACATGATCAAGTTTTCAAGTTTGTGGGGTTGCTCCCCAACCTCCCCTCTTCCTGCAAGGGTTTGCTTGGCCCGGAGACTTTGGGATCATGGAGGCCTGGGAAGGCGATGGCTCTGAGCACAGAACCACTTTCCTCTGGGGCCAGATGCAGGCCATGCAAGGAGGTTCCTGTCCACCAGGGATATTGGGACTCCAAAAGAGACTCTGCCCAGGTGGATCCCACCAGGATGCCAGGAAAAGTGTGGAGTAGCCTGCAGGAAAGAATTGGAAGGAGAGAACTCCAGTGACAGAAGGAACCCAGCAAATCAACTTCTTCAAGGGGCTGGTTTTACACATCTGCATGGCAGAGAAGGCCGATGTCAGGTTAAACTCCTGTGGACCTAGAAGTACTTTTCCTGCCTTTTATCTCTCCTTATTGCTCTCCCCCCCTCCCCTCCTCTTCCCACCCTGCTCTCCCAGCCTGGAAAATTCAGAAACCCAGTGACAGGGCAGGAAGAGATGAGCAGGAACAGAAATTAAGCTGTTTCTCCTTTATTAGAGGTCCCAACCCCAGGCAGCCAGAGTGGGGAGGATTGAAGCTTTACCTGCAAGTGGAGTTTTGACCATCTCATGGAACTGCACATCACTTACCAAAATGGCACAATTTCTGAAATGGCACAATTGTCACTATAAGTGTCAAGAGAACATTCTGTGGTCTCAGAGAAAGCAGGAAATGTATAGGCTTATTTCTAGATTTTTTTCTCCCCCCAAGAGCTGGGGAAGAATTGGTCCCACAAAGTGGTTTGAATCAGCAAATGGGGAAAAGAATATGCTTGTGATTTGGCATCTAATTGAGCTGCAACTCTTTGAGTATTCTGATTTGTGTATATATTACATGTGTACAAGCCTTTAAAAATTCAGAAATTACCGAAACCGGTTTGGTTCAGTGGATAGAGCATTGGCCTGTGGACTAAAAGGTCCCAGGTTTGATTCTGGACAAGGGCATGTACATTGGTTGCGGGCACATTCCCCGGTAGGGGGTGTGCAGGAGGCAGCTGGTTGATGTTTCTCTCTCATTGATGTTTCTAGCTCTCTCTCCCTCTCCCTTCCTTTCTGAAATCAGGAAAAAAAAAAAAAATTTAACAAATACAGAAATTTTATGTGAATTTTCCACCCCCCCCCCAAATTAAAGCATTGTACCTAAGCACAAGCCCTTTTTAATTCCTGACCCCTGTTTTTAGCCTGTGCTGTGTAAAATTATACCCTAGAAACTATGTAAAGTTTTCTTTTTGTTCCTTTTCTCCTATCTCCTGTCGTTTGATCCTTATGGCAATTCCTGGTAAGTTCCTAGGAGCAAAGTGGAGTGTGAGCTCCATTTTACAGAGGGGAAAGCTGAGGCTCATAAATGCTATAGATGTGTCCATGTGCTCACATCTGCTTCATGCCATCAGGGGGTCTTGCCTCAGGCCACATTGCTATCATGAAGAGGGGTGTGTTTTGTTTTTTAAAGTAGCCCATCCCCAAGGACACCCAGGTTTGCCTTCTCCTTTTTCCTCCCCTCCTCCCTAAACTCATCCTCTAAAGAGAAATCTTTGTTTGTGTCCTTGGTATGCTGACCCTCTCTGCTGCCCCCGCATGCCTTCCCTGTTAATGGAAGGCCTGGCATCCCCGCACCTTAGTCATGGCCCATTCATCTTAGTGGACAGGTCAGCCAAGCCAACATTTACTCAGGCCCCGAGCCATTGGGCAGAGCCTTTTACAACTTCAACGGCAGCAGCCAATGAGGAGGCTTGTTTGGTTCAAGTTCATTGCCTTTTGGCCTTGGTGCCCCAGGTCTTTGGGATGGGTCCATGGCATTCCTTTGGAAGGTACCACGTCCACCTCTTGGGCAACTTGGGAGCCCCAGTATTCAAATGAGGCAACCTGGTGTCCTTTCATTTGACACTTAAGGCTGGAAGCTACCCCTGGGCTTTTCTCAGGATTTGGAATCTTCACCTTGCGGCTCAGAGGGGGAAATTCCTCATTAAACAGCCAACTCCACGTGGCCCTTTAAAGGCGAGAGGCTTTAAATACACATTGGGAGTATTCAGGGGGAATTTGTTCAAGTTGTTAATCTTCCTTTCTTGTCTTTTAAAACTCAGCTCAAAATTTTAACCGGTGGAGGAACATAGAATCCATAGTTAGTAACACCCTAAAATATTTCATCTAAAATAAATGCATCCCTGGGCTGTGTAGGGGGAAATCAGTGTACCAACCAAACCACCCTTTGGCTGAATTCATTTATTTCTTCCATACCACCAATTTAAAAAAAAAAAATACCTGCCAAAGCTGGTTTGGCTGAGTGGATAGAGCATCAGCCTGCAGACTGAAGGGTCCCAGGTTTGATTCCGGTCAAGGGCAAGTACCTTGGTTGCAGGCACATCCCCAGTAGGGGGTGTGCAAGAGGCAGCTTGTCGATGTTTCTCTCTCATCGATGTCTCTAACTCACTATCTCTCACCCTTTCTCTCAATAAAATATATTTTAAAAAATTCCCCAAAAGTGAATTCTCCTTCCCTGAATAACCAAGCTGTTTAGTTGATGGATTTGTGGTTGGGGTATCCTAGGGCTATCTGAATGCTATTGTCTTTACCAGCAGACCTTGTGAGTCAGACCTGAGTCTGAATTCTGGATTTACCACAGTCTATAAGTGAGACCTTGGCCAGATCGTAATTACTTTCTAGGATAGGCAGTTGAGAGTATGGTAAAAAGAAGAGATTCCTGAAACAGATCAGATGGATTATAACCTCAGCTCCCCCACTTATTAAATGAGTGGTTTAGGCAAACTACTTAAATTCTCTGTGTTACAATTTTCCTATCTCTACAATGGGATAAAATAGCTCCTAACTTCAACAAAGTTGCAGGATATAAAAGTCAATACATAAAGTTCAGATGCATTTTTAAACATTAATAATAAACAATCTGAAAAGAAAATTGGGAAAACAACCCATTTACAATAGCATAAAAACGCACTCACAGCCAACAGTTGGAAAACTGTGCATGGCTGTGTTCTAATAAAACTTTATCAAAGCAGGTGGTGGACCAGATTTGGTGCATGGGTAGCAGTTCACTGACCCCTCATCTAAAGCAATTAGAAGAGTTCCTGGCACAGAATCAGTGATATTTAAATATTACATAATATCACATAGGCTTGCTCTGAGTAATTTAAAAAAATAATGCATAAAAGTGACACAGAGTATGTACTGTCTAATTTATAACTTTTAAGTCTATAAAGGCTATGAATTATTTCACTCCAGGTTTGAAAACTAGATGCAAATTAGCTCTCAGATATGGCCTACTGAAAGTAAGGCAGGGCACAGGCATTCTGAATATAGGGTGAACTCCCCTCACGGAGAGGTGCCCACAGCCTTGGTGGATCCTGGCTTTGTGCTACACCTGTTAGTGGTACATGGGACCCATTATTGGCTGCTGATGGGCCTCAGTGTTTCACCTGTACATGTGACCCCAGGACCAGCAGTTTCCTATCCCTGGGAAAGTGGTTAGAAATGTACATTTTCAGCACTTCCATCCCCTACCTCTATTGAATCAAGAACTCCAGCCAAAACTGGTTTGGCTCTGTGCATAGAGCATAAGTCTGCGGACTGAAAGGTTCCAGGTTCGATTCTGGTCAAGGGCATGTACCTTGGTTGCAGGCACATTTCCGATAGGGGGTGTGCAGGAGGCAGCTGGTCGATGTTTCTCTCTCATCGATGTTTCTACCTCTCTATCCCTTTCCTTTCCTCTCTGTAAAAAGTCAATAAAATATATTAAAAAGAAAGAAACCGTCTCTCTTCTGGCTTCATAGGGTTGATGCTTATGACTTGACCAGGGACGATCTGCTGCCTGCCCTGACAGCTCCCCCTCAGCCCAAGACTCAATGCACCTAAGAGGCTAGAAACATGTCAAAGGGTGAGCACAATGCAGCAAAGGCTGGTTTATCCACATCTTTCGTGTTGCCACTGCTCTGACCTCTATATAAGGGACAGAAATAGCCTCTCTGGTCCCACAGGAGCTCCATGGCAAAAGGCAGCCTTTGAAAGGAGGCGCAGGGGCCATGGAATGGTGCTCAGTGACCAGGGGCCCCTTGTGGGAGGGACCAGGGCAGGCACCGCAACGAGCCTTCAAGTTCGAACTGCAGCCTTAAAATAAAGCTGACCTCGGTGTGACTTAGGCTGACGTTTCGGGACCCTCACATACTGCTCATCTTGCTTGCTTTGTTCTCTTTCTCTCTGAGCTTGGTTTGGTGGTAGGGTTGGCAGGGTCTTCTCATTAGGAGAGCGTTAATATGGAGAATTCTCCATTTGGCCACGATTCGCTGTGCATGTCAAACACACCAAGAGACAGTTCCCTTCTCTGCCAGCCAGGACCACTCCGGGCCACACGCACATACTTTCTGCATGACCACAGCCCTCCCCGGCACCACATGACCCCTCCAGCCATCCGAGCCCAGGCCTTGCGGTTCCTTCGCAGGGGCACGTCTCCTGAAATGAATGGCACCCCATCTTGATGGAGCTGGAGTCAGGCCCCCCGGGCAGCCATGGGATCCATGGTCTCCCAGGTGAACAGTGAGAGCACGGAGGCATGAGCGCATCAGGCCACACTGACAGGACGGGCCGTCAGCCTGCGGCCGCTGAGCGCATCCCGGGCTCTGTGATTAGAGGCAGCTTCCTGGCCAGCCTGTGGTAAACATCGGATCTCTGCTCCACTCCAGGATCAAAAACAAGTCGTGAGGAGCAGTGCCTTTCCACTGGAGTCATCTTCGGCCTCGTCCAAACACTTCACATTTGGAAAAAAGAAAACATACACTTTGAAGACCTTCTCCTGACCCCCATCAACATCCAAAAAGCAGAGCGAGCAGAGAAAGTGGACTGTTTGGACACTGACAATTGATTGGATAGATTTCCCTTTAGGAGAGCTAAAAAATTGCCGGCAGGGACAGCAGATACAAACACATGCGCGCACATGGGCTCCTAATGGGTCTTCCAGATGACTCTTCATATTGGGGTTCGATTGTGATTGGTTTTTCCTATATTATTATTGACAGCTTTTGTTTAAAGGAAAAGCCACAAAATATATTAAGTCTCAGTGGACACAGTGTCCATTTCACTTTGGGGAACGGGGGACAGAAAGAGGTGCATCCACTTAAAAGAAAATTAGATCCAAACATGCGGGCAACAAGGGAGTGCTTGCCACTCTTCATGCTGCTCAGTGCCAGCCACTTGCTCTCCAGGGTGAGCGAGATGGGTGATGGCAGTGGTGGTGGGGAAGTGCCGTGGCTCAAAATGAAGTTGGTTAGCAGAGCTACTGGTAGTCTAAAAGGAATAAGGGGTCCCCTGTGCTGCGTTCAAGGCCCTTCCGATTCCCTTAATCTCCCCGTCTCTTTCTGGCCTGTGCTCCTGACTGGGGAGCATGACGTCTTTCGTGTTTCTACTGGATAGTCATAAATAGGACAAAATTTAACTACAAATGGGACACCATGACCGAGAGCAATTAGTGCATATTTGACTAATAGAGTATCTTCCCCCCCAGGGACTCTGATTAATGAAGAACAAACAGAGACCTGGAGGCAAGGGGAAGGGCATCCAAGTGCTCAGGATGTTATCCTCACGTCACGGCTTTACTGATTTATCACACAGGCCTGGTGCTGGTACTGGATGCTCTCCTCTGCGCTGAGTGCTCTGAGGCCTTCAGCCTCACGCATGGAGGTCACTGTTCTCCTTGGGTCTCCTTGGAGAGAAGCTTCCATAGTGAATGTGCATAAAGTCTGCTCTCGGGAGGCATGCTGGGTGCACAGGCAGAGCAAGGGCGGATGGGTAGGACTTGGACCCCAAGATAGGAGGTGATGGCCCTCCAGGCAGAGGCAACAGCTCAAGCAAAGGCCTAGAGGCGGGAGTGGCAGGAGGTGCTCGGTGAGAGGAGACAAGTCCAGTGTGATTGTAGTGAAGGATATCAGGAGGCAGCCATGGGGCAAACATACCACGCTGGGGAGGTGGGATTTTATAGCATTTGAAATGGGGCGCCTCAGAAGGTTCCTAAGCATGAGAATAATAAGTTCAGGTCGGTGTTTTGGGAATGAAGACCAGTGTGAAGTGTGGAGGGTGAACTGAGCCAGGGAGAAGCTGGCAGTGGCCACAGCTCAAGCGAAGAGCTGCTGGAGAGCCTGGATTATTTTAAGCAGAAACGTACTGACAGCACTGGGGGCAGTAATGGATTGCACAGCTGATGGGGGGTCATTGCGGGGCAGAGTTTTGGTGGTGGTGGTGGGAACCAGCGGCGGAGGGCCATGCCGCAGCTGAGGACTCTCCTTGTCCATTTCAGCCCATGATTTGTGAGGAGCAGCTCCTCAGGATGTCTGGAGCCCTACCAGGCCTTCCCCGGAACTCCCCACAACCCCCCTGAAGGATACGGATGGCCGAGACATCTGAGGAATGAGGCAGGATTGCACAATTGGAATTTTCACTTGGGCCCAACCGAGGTCTGGTACCTTCAGTGGGAGGGCAGTACTGAAAACTTTGGAGGTCTAGCTTTTAATTCCATCAGAGAGGAGATTTCTGAGCTGTTATGGTTCCTCCTTGGAGTCCTGGGCCCCTCCCAAAGGAGAACAGAGTGTTGGGAGCTATGTGCAAACCTAGGTAGGTTTTGATGAGTAGTTGAGAAGCTCCCCATTCATTGCATTACTGAACAGTTCCTATGTGGCGTGCCCCTCCATAAACATAATTACCTTTAATCTACACTTTAGCATTTTATCACCAATTTACTGAAGATGAAACTAAGGGTCAGAGAGTTTCTGAAGCTTCTTTTTCCTGATTTTACTTCCTTGTTTTAGTAAAAACAAACCCATTGGTATTCTATTCTCTTAGTATTTGCCTTTCTGTTCTCCTCTCTCTATAAATCAGCTAGTTTTTTCACTCAGTCTGACAGCTTCTAGAACACTAGCTTAGAGTGAATCTCTTTTTCATTCATCTCTTTGGGCATTTGGGGGGTCCTTTCAGTCTGGAAACTCATGTCATTGTCTTCTGGTGACCCCTCTTGTTTTCCATAGTCAGATATCTCCTTCTCATGGTCCTGCAGGGTATGGCTCCTTGTACCCTGGTTGCCACTTTTGGGAGGTAGTTAGTTGGAAGGAGAACATGGAAATAAATGTATGTGTGCTCAGACCCTCATGTTTAACAGGAATTCCTTTCAGCTATTTTCAGTATTTTTCTAAAACTGTGTCATAAACTGTCAGTTGTCCAAGCTAATGCCAAATAGGCTCATTAGAAATAATGGATTAATTAGAAAACATTATCCAGTGCCTAGAATAACACCTGGAACCTAGTAAGTGCTGAATGAATACTTGGGGAATACATATTATGCCAAGTTGATGCTGCTTTGCATTGCTCTAATGAGCTCTCTTTCCCTCTCTCCCTCTCTCCCTCCCTCTCTCCCTCCTTCTATGTGTGCCTGTCAGTGAATATGGTGAGAAAGCACGCTCTCCAATACAAGAAGACCTGGGTTCTAGTCTTATCCCCTTCATAAACCAAGAAGGAACCGTGACTGCCCTGAAGCTCAACATTCTCCTCTGAGAGTGAGAACAATAACACCGCCTGCAGAGTTGCTGTGAAGGTTAGACCTGGTAATAATGAGAATTTTAATACTAATTAACACCGAGTAGTTCTCACATAGTGTTTCACATGCATCTTGTTAATTATTTCATACAGCAGCTCTCTTACTTTATCTTGCAGATGAGGAGAGGGGGCTTAGAGAAGTGACGTCACTTGCCTCAAGTCACTCATTACAAGGCAGGCAAGATTCACATCCATGTCTATGGCATCTAGCATGCAGTCATGATGGCTGCTAGCATTGTAATTAGACGAAATTGGGAAACAATCCCCTTATTGGTTAACAACATATGTTTTTTTCTTGGTAGACTTAATATACAAAAACAAAGAACAAATAGAGAGGATTAATATTTTTTAAAAAATGCATTGGTGGTAAAAAGTGAAGGGGCCTCTGGAGGAGTTTTGTGTCCCTCGTCATCCCAGGAAAAATGATGTCTTCTAGCAATGACATGCTGTGGTTCAGAGGCCCTTCCAGTCCCGAGTGGTTTCCACACGGTGTAGAAACCCAGTTCATACTGATTCATGCCAAAAAGGAGAATTCACTAGCTCAGGAAACTGAAAAATACAGGAGTGCCTAACTTCAGGACCTCAGGCGTACATGGATCCAGGGGCTCAAAAGTTGTGTTTAGGATTTGGCTCTGTTTTGCTTCACATGGAGTATATTGTCAAGCAAGAAGGGTGCCGGCAGCTTTGGGCTTATGTCACCTCTTCTCGAAACTCCTATGGAAACAATGTCTCTTTTCAGCAACTCTCACAACCGTTTTGGAGTTGAATCTTTCATTGGCTCTGATGGTCTTCCACTCCTAGACCCTGGGTTGGAAGTTTTTTCACATTAAATCTCATAAAACTGAAAGGAAGCAAAGCAATTTCCCTAAGGATAATCTAAGTGCTGACTCTAGCAGGTGGGAAAATGGATGCTGAGCAGTCAAAAAAGAAAGATGTTCCCATATATAGAGCTCTGGGGAACCCCCAGGGGGCTCTGAGCGTTGGTGATGGGGGTTGGGAAGATTGAAGCAGGATGGATAGGACTCAGTGGGACCCAGTCCCCCAAGTTAAGAGCCAGTGGCTCACACAGCTCCAGGAGGGCGCTATGCATGTTGAAGAATCTGTGTGAATGTATCCAAGCCCCATTTCACTGCAGCAAGTCAGTCCTTAGTTTTATGTGGGCCTCCATGGGAGGTTTTAGTTAAGTAAAGGCTATAAAACATTGTATTAACCTAAAGGGACTTAATCGTGCAGAGGCCGGGATCCTGGGAAGTTGGCAGTGTGCGACCCGTGAGTAATAGAAGGGAGCATTCATCTTACATTCCAAGTAGCAGGCAGAGGGTTTATGGAAGGAAAAACAGAGGAGCTGGGAAGGGAGAGGCTTGGTGCTGGAGGCTAAGATAAAGTTGAGAGCTGGGTGTGGACTGTCTTGGGGTACAAATTCTGGGTGTCACCAGCTCACCTAGAGGGGAGTCCCTGCCCAGGCATGAACTTCCTGGATGACTATGCCAACAATCCAGAGTTGGTGATGTTGGCATCAAATTAGGAGAGCTCTTTTGGAGGACCTTAGAGGAGTTTTGTGTCCCTCGTCATCCCAGGAAAAAATGAAGACGAATAAAGGTATATTCCTTGCAAGAGAAACATCAGGTACCTGGTTTGAAGCTACCAGAAAGAATCAGGGAAATATATGGTGCCCTGTCTTGCCCTTTTCCTGCCCCTTTAATGAGCTCTTGAGTATCTACTGTGTTCCTGCTCTTTGCTCAGCACTAAAAGGGAAGATCTATTTCAATAGCTGTGCCCAAGGCATCCTCTGCAGAACTCGCTCTTGATCCAGTGTTGTGCCAGTAAATGTTTAACAACCAACTCTCTGAAGGTGTGTGTGTGTGTGTGTGTGTGTGTGTGTGTGTGTGTGTAAGGGGGTGGGGGAATCCTTATTTGTAGCATTTACTAATATCTAGTGTAAATACTCCCATCATGATTGGTTTCAGGCTACCAACGTGAACACAGAGTTGGGAAGGGATGCTCAGTGGCATACAATTATATGTATTTTCACTGGATAGTTTCCAAAGATGCAAATAACCTCAAGAGTATAGATAATAATAGAAGGTAATACAATAAGTAAGAAGTGATGGAACTTAAGGATGTATTATCTTTGTTTTTAATGTAATTTAAATATAAATGTGTATCATTTAATTGTTAATAACAACAATTGGTTCACAGAATTCCAAAAAAAGTTAAAATTTGGCTTTTGTGAGCCATTTTGGCCCAGCTCTAGCACAAGAACTCTATTCATCCTCCTAGGTTCAGGCTATTTCTCTCTCTTTGAGAAGCCTCACCCCAAGCAAGTTCATTGCCTCGACTTATTATTGGTCTGTTTCTTGGATGTGATTTCTATAACTGAGGCAGGAAGGCTAGTTGCTCATCTCCATATCCTTAGGGTAGCCCAGAAAGTTTGATGAGTGAATAAGTGAGTGTGTGAGTGAGTGAACATGTACTGGGTAGAAGGTAGTTGTGGAGTCTAGAGAGATGAATCCTAGGTTTCCTGCTCCACATTTCTGCAACTCCCAGTGCCTCTTGGTTCTGGCACCATCACATGTGTGACCATTTGTTTAGTGGCTACTTCCATGGCTGGTCTGTCCTCCAGTAGGACAGGGACTATATATCTGGCTTTTTACTGTTGCAGTCATAGAACCTGGCACATAGTAAATGTTTAATACTCGCTGATCTTGGCTAACTTTACAAAGTTAGTAATGCTTTTCTAAGTTACACAAAAATACATAAGTGCACATGAGTTAGAAAACATATTCTAACATTATAGATAAGGCTAAGCATCTGACTAATCCTTTATCCCAAGTACTCCCCTTCTGGCAGAGTGACCACAGTAATCACTGTAGTACATATCCTTTTGTTTTCATTTACTTACACATATTTGGAAATATGTGGCATTGTTTTGAGACTTGCAACCTTCACCCAGTTTCTTCCAGCAGTTATAACTTATATGGCTGTACTATAATATCAAAATCAGGAAATGACATTGGTAAAAAGTGTGCATTTAGTTCTATTCCATTTCATCACATACAGGTTTGTATAACCACCATCACAATCAAGATACAAAATTATTTCATACACTAGAGGCCCAGTGCACGAAATTCATGCATAGGGGTGGGGTGTGTGTGTCCCTCAGCCCTGCCTACACCCTCTCCAATCTGGGACCTCTCGAGGGAAATTGTTCATTTAGGCCCGATCCTAATGGGGATCGGGCCTAAATGAGCAGTCGGACATCCCACTCACAATCCAGGACTCCTGGCACCCAATCATTCACCTGCCTGTCTGCCTGATTGTCCCTAACTGCTTCTGCCTGCCAGCCTGATCACTCCTAACCACTCCCCTGCCAGCCTGACCCCTGCCAGCAAGATCAATGCCTAAATGCTCCCTTGCCAGCCTGCTTGCCCCTAACTGCCCTCCCCTGCCAGTCCAATTGCCTCAGACTGTCCTCCCCCTCCAGCCTAGTCACTCCTAATTCTCCTCCCCTGCTGGTCTGGTCACCCCCAATTGCCCTTCTTTGCAGGCCTGGTTCCCTCCTCTGCAAGCCTGATCCCCCCCAACTGCCCTCCCCTGCAGGCCATCTTGTGGTGGCCATCTTGTGTGTTGGAGTGATGGTAAATGTGCACATTACCTCTTTATTATATAGGATAAATTACTCTAATTTCATCACCTACCCCTTTAAGTTATACCTCCATGCTAACTACTACCCTTTTCTCTATCTCTATAATTCTGTCATATGGAGATGTTATATAAATCAAATCATACAATATTTGACTTAGAGATTGTTTTCCACTCAGCATAGTGCCTTTGAGATGGAGCTTTAAATTTTTTTTTTAACATGAATGACAAAGTGTTGCACATACATTTCTGAACTAGACTATGTCTCCCAGAGCTTTCTCCTTCAGGATATTCAGATGTAGATAATTCATTCTAACAGTCATATGATACGCTCTAGAATCCTCTCATCAAACTTTCATAGTTTCCCTATTGATTGTGGCTGTGAGTTCTTTTCCCTCCTCAAGAGGCTGCTTACAGGGTGGTATCTTTCCCAAACTCCATCACACAGGCTTTTACCTGTGCTTTTCCCTTAGCCACAGCCTGCAAAGCAGAAAGAATGGCTTTGGGGAGAGGGTACCCCCAAAAGTCCACAGGGGAGGCTCAAATCTTGAAGAAACGCACATGAACATGTTCTCACTCCTTTTTTTTTGGAAAGTATTTTTATTGACTTCTGAAAGAGAGGAAGGGAGAGGGAGAGAGAGAGATAGAAACATCAGTGATGAAAGAGAATCATTGTCTGTCTGCCCCCTGCATGCCCCCGACCAGGTATCCAGTCCACAACCCAGGCATGGAATTAAATGTGACCTCCTGGTTCATAGGTTGATGCTCAAACCCCTGAGCAACACCCGCTGGGCCTGCTTCACTCCTTTGCTAAGAGGTAACTTGTCTTCCCACCGCCCAGAAAAAGGAATGAAACCAGATGCGGAGGGAAAAGGGAGAGAAATGAGTGAATTGCTCAATATTGTCAATGGATAAATCCCATGGCAGGGACTTTTGCCCCCCGTGCTCCTAAAAGACCCCTAAACACACAAACACACAGAGGGATACAGGAGCAGGTGACAGAATGCCAGTCAGCTGTCTTTTCCCTTCTTTGTAGGCAATAGGGCCGTGTCCTGTGACGAGTGGAAGGCGTCCCACAAGCACATAGTGGGAAGCTGATTCTCAGGGGCCTGGTGTCAGGTGACAGGGGAAAGGAGACTCTGAGAAGCCCCTGCAAGCCCCACTGAGCCAACAGGAGTTGGAGTGCTCAGCTCTGTCCTGAGGGAACCCTCTCCTGGTTTCCGGGCCAGAATGCTTTGGCACGCCCCAAACTCGGGTACCCAGGCAAGCACTGCAGGCCTCCCACAAATTCCTCTCTGTCTCCCCACCCTTCTCTTGCCACGCTTTGAGGCTTTTGTACAAAAAATTGGGGCCTGTTACCCATGTCTGGGAGGCTCAGAACTTTATTTAGAGTTTTCTTCTTCTTTGGGAGAATAAAACGGGACTCATTTTAATAGACTAAACCAGGAATCTAAACTGAAAGCAGAGGCCATGTAAACAAAACCCTTTTATGTGGTGCCTCCAAATGAGTTTACTTTAACAAAAACAGGACAAGTAAATAAGTGAGGTTTACAAATATAAACTGCAAAGTTGCTTAAGTGTGAGATAAATTGTCTAAGGCCCTTCTGTTTAAATTCTATGGCCTGGCATCTCTCCTCCTGCATTTCTATCAGAGGGAATCTGGGGAGGAGAGAATGTTCTGTACAAAGAAAAGAATGTCCCATAATGGGGCCAACCAGTGATCTGATTAGGGGACCTCCTGCAGGAGCCCGCCAGGGTTGGCCCTCCCTCCCTCTTTCCCTCCCTCCCAGGGCGCAGGGAGATACCTGGCTGGTGATATCACCTGCATGTTCCCCGCCCCCTGGGAGAGACCCTTAGGAACAGCCTGTTCTGCCATGGTGACCCAAGAGAACAATGCAGAGATGGAGGGGGCCAGGGAGTGGACCTCTAGAGGGATGAGGAGAAAAATTCCATTAGATGGCATTGTTCCTTGAGGGCAAATTTCCCTCCTTCATCCACCCAGAAGCATGGGGTGTGTCCAGCAGGTGGAATTCATTATGAAGAGGACTGGCCTCTGCCAGCAGGCTGGGTGACCTGGCATCCAACCACTCTCCCAAAGAAAAAAATCTAAACGTGGCATGAGATCTTGTCTGGGTGGTTCTGAGACACTCGGTTGGATCTGGAGGTGAGGTAGGGGTCAGACTAGCACAAGTACCGTGGGAAGAAGACAGAGAACAGAGGAGGTCTGTGGCTGGGGGATCCCCACCACTTGTGTAGACACACGATCTGATGGTGAAATCGTTTTCTTATGGCTCTTCAGTAGCCTAGATCCTGCTTTTGTGGGGACATGGCCATTGTCTCATGGCCATGTACAGGTCACCTGAAACCGGGGACCTCTCTTCTCAGAATTGAGGTAGTTTCCTTGAAGATGAAAGTCATTGTTGGTGATGAAAACTGCAGAATAAAAAGTAAGTGACTTTTTAAGAACATCCTATGCATCATCGTTTCCTCCCTCTTCTTCATCTTTCCCACTCATAATGTTGCCTGGAGCTAATGACAAAGCTATGAAAATAAAAGTCTTGCTGGTCAGAAGAGGCACATACTTGCATGGTGGGGAGGATGGTGCTGGAGTGTCTGCATTCTTCCAGGAAATCAGCCTTCCTCAAAATCAGCCTTCTTGAATCCAAGGGTTTGGAGTCAAGAGGAGACAATATAATAAAAAAGCCGACCTATGTCTGCACAGAGGCTACTGTAAAGAATGTCTGGGATTCTTCAGGTGGGGAGACGATAGGACAGGAGGCTGAGGGTAAGGAAGAAGGGCTGTCATCCAATGACTCAGTCAAGGCCATGTTTTTATTGACCTGCTCCTATGCTATTCTTTTCTAAAATATAGGGATGTGTGTGTGTGTGTGAGTGTGGGGGGTGGGGATGGGGGGGTGGGAATGGGCAGTTTTCCTATATTATCATTGGAAGTTTAAGTTAGTATAATTTCTCTGGAAGACAGGTTGGTAAATATCACAATCTTTGATGGTTGCCTACCATTGAAGAGTAAAAACCACCAGGGTTTTGGAGCTTGTTGTCAGTGCAGCATAATGTAACCCATCCTTACTGAAACAGTAGATGATAATTTACATTTAAGCAAAAGATATTTGCACCCTACAGTAGTACCCTATGCAACTCTAAAATAAGAAGATAGCTTTTCATTTTATATTGATACTAGAGGCCTGATGCATGAAATTCGTGCAAGGGGCTCAGCCCTCACAGCTGTGTGGCGGCCACCTTGGCCCTCACGGCCTTGGCTTTATCTGAAAAGTTATCCATAAGATCATCTTGAAGGTCGTTTGGCTGCCCAGTCTAATGAACATATTATGCTTTTATCAGTATAGATATAAGGCTTTCCACCATATATTTTCAAGTGGAAAAGACATGGCATCAACTAGCATGCATAACATGATCCCATTTTGGTGAAGCTAGACATGTAAACTGTAGGTGGCCATTGGTACCCAAACCCTGGATTGCATAGATCACCTTCCCCCCGTGGCACCTCTAACAGGTGTTGTCTCCATCTCTTCCCAGGTCCCTGATTCTCAGGTACTGCTTCATGATTTCAACTCCTCAGCAGCTCTCATTTGTACAACAACATAAACACTCAGAGAAAGCCAAAGCCTATAAAAGTCCAGTCTTTACTCCTACCTCATGTCATCCATCATACGTGGAGTTCCCGGTGTCATAAAGATCTCACCAGGTGCTGAGAGGTGGGAGAGTGCTTTATGTCCATGCATTTGGGAAGACAACTCCCCCTTCCTGCTCCCTGGGTGGCTTGCTTTTATCCTGCCATTCATCACCCTGTATGGTTGCCCAGGGTTTGTGAAAAGACGTTTTCCATGTTTTAGCACTTCATACAACTCTATCTCACATTGTGCCATTGGGATTATAAATTAGTACAATACCATTGCTGCCAGTTAAAAATGAATGCTTAACTCAATCCTTGGCACCCCCACTCCTTCCTAATGGCATTGCTTGCTAATGTGACTGTGTGAGGCTTTGCAGTGTCTTTTACTGCTTTCTTGGCATCATATAGGTGGTGTGTGGTGCTTGACATTAGCGTTTGCTTGTGCAGCCAAATATCTATTTATTAGTAAACATGGCTCTTTCTAGTCTTGGGAAGACTTGAATTAATACTAATTGAAGGCTAAAACTGCTGCTACCATGGTAGTTATTTGTCATTTATTGAGTGTTGAGTGTGCTGGGTCCACACTAAGCATTTTATGTGCATTACAATTATCATATACACCTCTCAGAGGGGGATGCTGATTATTAGAATGTGCAGTAAATGAGCCAGGGTCACTATGTTTAGAAGGGGTCATGCTGAGATTGCAAACCAGATATCGTGAGCTAGAATTTTGAGCTAGAATTTCTCACTCTTGATTCATGGCTCATTAATGATGAGGCACAAGTAGGCCTGGATATGAGTCCAGAGAGGGGATGGAGAGAAGGGTATCAAAGCATACACATATCTCAGCATCGCTCCCTCTTTATACTTCCCAAAGTGAGATTGAACAGAACCTGCCTGACTCCCCTTGAGCCACCAGTCCAATCAGTCAGTCAATCAATCAATTACATCTTCAGCCCATGCAGACAAGATGTTACACATTATTACATAAGACTAGAGGCCCAGTGCATGAAATTTATGCACAAGTATGGTCCCTTGGCCTGGCCAGCGATCAAAACATGAGTGTCTGGTGTGGAAGGGCAGGTATCAGCTGACCGCTGAGTCCTGGGCAGCACCTGGGCCGCCTGGCCTCCACTTACCCACCTCTGCCTGAGTCATTGGGCCCCCTCCTGGCTTCCCAGGTGCCTAGGAGCCAGGTGGCAGCCCTGCCCCTGCCACCACTGCTGGTGACTGTTTGTGGGGTGATCGGTGGGGTGATCAAGGACCCGCTCACATGCTCCACCATCACCTGTACCCACTTACCTGCTCCACCATCCTGCTGCGGTCCCGCTCTCATTGGGGCTGATCCGATCCGGGTCAGCAGTGCCTTCACTGCCACCAGCTGCCAGTGCCATATCACTGGCGCCTGCCATGTTTGGTGCTGCCCCCTAGTGGTTAGTGCACATCACAGCCAGTGGTCAAACTCCAGGTCAAACTCCTGGTTGAGGGGACAATTTGCATATTAGGCTCTTATTATATAGGATGCGTTTAGGATGGAATGCCCAGGGAACCATTCTTTTCCTCCAGCATAAATCCTTCTCCAACCTGCTATCAAAATGAAATGGGGAAAAAGTGCCAGTAACCTAATAGCCATGCAGGCAATTGATCTGTTTCTCTTTGGCCTGAAGTTTCTATCTCTCATGAGGCAATGTGGAAAGAATAGAGGAAACCATGATTTTAAATAATTTCACCTTCCTTCCAGTTTTGCAACCTCCTTCTCCGGCCACTCACGTAGCCCAGTTGGAACACCCCTGGCCTCTATCCTACCAGTGCAGCCAGAAAAGCAGTTTCCTTCTCTCGGAACCAGGTCCAAACATCTCAGGGTGGCTGTCAGCCCCTTACAACCTGGCCTATGTTCAGCTCTCACCATTGCCACAATTCATGCCTATTCTCCTCTCTGTTGAACATCTTCCAGTCTCATCAGCAAACCATATTCTGCCTGATCTTGGAGCCTTTGGCTGTATAATTCCTCCTCCACCTGGAACAGTGTCTTCCCATGACCACACTGCACCCCCAGCCCTTTATGAGGCAGAACAAACTCATCCTGTAGGATGAGGTGCATCACACTGCAGTGGGGATCCCTGGCTGGCTACCCCTCTCTTCACACCTCGCCTGGAGCAAATGCTCCCTCATCCCATCTTCCCGATTCTATATTTTTTCTAAATTATAGGACTTACCATACTTTTGGGCTATTTGAACCTTTTCTGATGCTTTTTTACTGTGAGAAGTACATCTATACACATTTGTTTGTAAACAGGTCTCTACTGGAGAGGAACCTTTCCTAACACCACCAACTAGTAGATTACTTGGACTTTCCCATAAGGTCCCTGGATTGAGAACAGATTGGTGGATTCTATTGTAGGTGTGAAATCACTGGAGAAATATCTATATATATAAAAGCCTAATATGCTAAGTGACCCTCTGACCATTTGATCATTTGACCAGTGGCTATAATGTGCCCTGACCACCAAGGGGCAGATGCTCCAACTGGTAGATTAGCTAGCCAGCTGATTGGGACTGGGCGAGTTGGACCAGATATGCCCTGGAGCTCTCCCGCAGTCCCTCCCCAGCCCTGATCATGCAGCAGTGGAGTCCCTCAGCCTGGCCTGTACCCTCTTGCAATTTGGGACCCCTTGGGGATGTCAGAGAGATGGTTTTGACCCGATTCCTGCAGGCCAGGCCTAGGGACCCCACCAGTGCATGAATCTATGCACCAGCCCTCTAGTCCTATTTAATAAAAGAGTAATATGCAAATTGACCATCACTCCAAGACACAAGATGGCTGCCCCTATGTGGTCAAAGATGGCTGACCCCATGTGGACACAAGATGGCCGGCAGGGGAGGGCAACTGGGGAGGACACAGATTCCAAGTCCACCTGCAGTGACCATTGTGTGATGCACAGTAGGTGCAGAAGGGAGCAGTCAGCTACACAGCAGCTCAGCCATCTGCAGCATCATGGATAGACATTTCAGTCTTTGGCCTCAGCTCTGATACTCCCCTACTTGGCAGGGACTATTTCCGCCCCTACCAGCCATGGCAGAAACTTGTAGTAAGCGGGTGTCACTAGGCTTGTATTTTTCAGTGCTAGGTTTTCCTCCCCATTCCTGCTGGTGGAAACATTTGCTTTTCTCCTGTCTCTCTACTCCTACACTCCTCAGCCTCCCTTCTGGCTGCCTTTCTTACTTTTATTTAAATGCATCACTTCTGGCAAAAGCCATGCTCCTCTGCCCGTCCTCCCATCTCCATCACGTTGAAGCTTGGCCTGCATGTGCTACAGACATAGTTCCATCAAATGCACCCCTGGCCCTGCCCCCATCTTTCAGAAGCCCCGGCCACTGATGAACCACCCCAAAACCCTCTTGGATGGTCTTGTTGTCCCCGTTCCCTCGGGAAGGATGACACAAAGAAGGCATTATGCCAATCTTTGTCGGAGGGGGGCCCTCCCACCATATTGCTGCTGCTGCTGCCATAAGGACCAGCTAAGAACTGTTTATATTAATTTAAATGCTCCTTGGGGGGTGGGGGTGCAAAGCCAAACAACACAGGCCGTGGAAAAGTTGCAGGTGTGCTGAAGAAGAGGATTAGCTCTGCTGTGTACAGCCTTGTTTCCAAGGCGACCACATGTGCTGCTCTCCTTGGAAACGCCTGGATTTGGTTTGGTTGGCTGTGCTAGGTTTGTCCGAGGGTGGGCCACTCGGGAAAAGGTCAGTGTGGTCAGTGACTGTCCTCTGTCTTTGGTCCCTGTTTCTCTCTCTCTCTCTCTCTCTCTCTCTCTCTCTCTCTCTCTCTCTCTCTCTCTCTCTCTCACACACACACACACACACACACACACACACACACACACACTTATTTTAAGAAAAGTCATAGCACCCTACACTGAATAGGCTGCCTCTGGAATACACTGATGGGCACTCCGTGCTGCACCAGGGAATTAATTGAGTCCAAGTGGACAAATATTTGAGCTCCATCCCAGGCTGAGGCATTTGGCAGAGGAACTCAGAGAGCTCACGGGTTCCCCTCGGGCCACGCTTGACAGCCGCAGTGCGCTCATCGGGAACTGGGGCCACCTCTGGGCCAGTCTGCTCGCTCCTCAGGTTGTTAGCAAATGCCCACCCCACAGCATGGTCCCTGTAAATGGGCTGCACACACGCTTTCCACCCATCAGTCAGCATCAGATTCACTTATCAGACTGTGCCTGTCCTGCCTGCTGGCCTCGGGTGGGGCTGGCCTGGGACAGGCAGTGAGCCCCTTGAAAGCGGGCAGTGGGAGTGAGCGTGTGTGTGTGTGCCCATGTGCCAGGGTGTAACTGAAGTGCACTGGCTCGCACAGCTCTGCCATGTGACAGGTTTTACCCGAGACAGGTGTGAACATTTGTCCCTGGCCAGGCCTACAACATGTTTCTTCTTAATTTTTATTTTTTAAATATATATTTTATTTATTTTTTACAGAGAGGAAAAGAGAGGGATAGCTAGACACATCGATGAGAGAGGAACATTGACCAGTTGCCTCCTGCATACCCCCTACCGGGGATGTGCCCACAACCAAGGTACATGCCCTTGACCAGAATCTTACCTGGGACCTTTCAGTCCACAGGCTGATGCTTTCTATCCACTGAGCCAAACCGGTTTCAGCAACATGTTTCTTCTTTAAACTGGGATGTTCCCTTCCAATGTGGTGAGACTCAGAAAAGCCCCAGGTTCCAGGGGCAAGGGTGTGGGTCTGCAGGTCCTGCTTCCTCCTCCTGCAGAGACAGACCTCGCCCTGCCACCTTCAGCCCTCCACCTCCTGAGGAGGGGATTTCAAAGAGCTGCCGCCTGGGGGCCTCTGCACTGGCCCCGAAGTGTCCATGGGTTGGGGCCTAACAGTCTTGGCCTCTGGGGGCGGAGTGGAGTGGCCGCTCCCCCACAATGGCCCACTCTGTCACCGCAAGCCCCAGACAGGCAGGCAGGAGCGGAGGAGCCTGGGCAGCCCTCGTAGGAAGATGAAAGCCCAGTCCCCATCACCCCCACGGCACCTCCCGCCTTCCTGCCGCGGTGGCATGGTGGAGGCTCGGTCCTTTGATGGAGCCAGTGGCACAAAAGACATTGTCCAGGGCTCACCCAGACAGCTTTAGGGCCAAGACCCCTCTAACACGAGAGCCTGGGAATGAGAAAGTGCCGGAAACCGGGGAAGCCCTTTCAGTGGCTTGCCTTCCTCAGAATGCATCCCGAGGACCTCAGAAAACATGTGGGCCCCTCTTCCCAAGAAAGAAAGCTGTGTTACTTCATCCACACTATGATGGATTGAGCCCTGGGCAGTCTAGGGGAATATAAACCCCGCTGGGTCCCGGGCGTGCTCTCAAGTCCTCCATCTCTTGCTCCCAGAAGCCAAACTGTTGTGTCTGAGACCTTAGTTCTGAAAAGGCTGTGTCTTCGGCCTTCATCTGCACATGCCTCCTTTCTAACCTCCCTCTGGACTTCCACCAAGGAAGCCAGGTCTCTGGGGACTGAGGAGATAGCCTTTGTTTATTCTAGTCTCTCCCGGTGAACAGCCATTAACATGGTTGTGTAAATGGGGTCCTTTCAGCACTCCCCAAAGGTAGATCTCCCTCATCTCTTCTGGAAGGGCTGTTTTTTTTTGTTTTGTTGTTGTTGTTTGTTTTTTAATGATCATGCTGATCTCAATCTCCTGGATTCTTAGGAGCCATTCACCTTCTTCTGCTCCAACCCAATCTACACACTGATGCTTTCTGAGTCAGGGTGTGTTTAAAAATCACCTAAGGACCTGTGAAATGCAGATCTCCATGCTCCACACATGGATTTGGATCCCACAGTCTTGGGGGGTGGGGGGGCATGGGACTCTGGATTCCATGAGGTCCTATAATGATCACTGTGTTGGTGGTCACCAGATCCAGCTGTGGGGGTCACTGCTGTGCGGCCACTCCAAAGCCTGGTGGCCTGGGTCTGGACTGCTTAGTAGCCGTGTAATCTTGGGGGAGTTAAAACTATACGAAAGTCTGTTTTCCTCCTAATAGAATCATGGAAATCATAACACATCTCTTCGAAGACTGAAGACTGACATAAGCATTAGATAATTTAATGTGTACCTAGCATCTAGGACCTAGTAAATGCAAAAGAAATGACACAGGCTGTCATTGTTAAAAGCAGAGGGGCCTCGTGCTTTTCATTGTTAATATTACTGCCACTATATCGATGAGTAGATCCTTTGATTACTGCCTCTCCGCCCTGGATCACCCTCATTTGAAAACACACCCTCTTCCTGTTGTTAGCATTCCCTTATTTTTCTTCTGCTTCTCTAGGTACCTTAGTATCTCCCTCTTCCTAAAATAACCTGGCTGCCTAGTGTTTTCAGTAGGATCCTTGTAAACCTCTCTGCAGCATCTCTGAAATGTTGATCACAGCTGTATCTTCATGGAGCCTTTCCTCAAACATGGCTTGCTTTTTGTGCTGAAGTTTTTATTAGGAGCAAAGACTTGTGTAATACACACAGAAGAATGAGCCTAACAACTTCCCAGCTTTCTTCACCTGAGGCCAGACCTATGCCCTTGACTCAAGCCAGAAATTCCTTTTCACATTTCCCAGGCATCTACTGCTCTGCTCCAACCCACAACCCCTGCAGTGTATGACTAACTATGCCCTTAGTCACCTAAATTAAGATGCAAACTGGAATGGTTTGAGACTTGATAACAGCCCCGAATTCCAAAACGTATTGTATGCCAGCACCCTCCTGCCAGGATCTGTCTACTTGTTGACTTCTAGGAGAGCTGTTGGTTTCTCCCTCTTCGGAAGGTGCCAGGCAGCTGCTGTGGGTGGTCCCGCTGCCCAGGCCTGCAGCTGGTTGGGAAAGACTCTTACCCTCCAGCAGCTTCCGCATGTGGGAGCCCAGCTGATGCGGACACTGGCACTCACCCTTCCTTACTTAGTTCCCCTGTCCTTTGCTAAGGGCGCTTGTGTTTGCTCTTTCCTCACACTGAAATGCCAGCTTGAGGGTCTGGGTTTAGCCTTTCCAGTAGACTGTCCTTGGCCCATCAGACTGGCCCTGGTTAGGGAAATCGGTTTTTCTCAGAGCTCAGATCTGCTCTCCAGGACTCTGTACTGGGTTTGGAGACCAGAGTAGGGCTGGCTGTCCTTACACTACTCTCTGTGGCTATAATCTCCCCCACTGTCCATGCTTCTACCTCTGCCTCTCACTCCCATTCCATTATTGTCCTCATAACGTTTCTATTTTAATGATCACATTCACTTACTTGTGTACTTGTTTTATTTTCCTTCTCCCTCACTATGCTGGGAGCTCCATAAGAATTTTTCCTCACCTGCCTCCGCCTCTCCCCGCCACGCCCCCCCCCCCCCCCCCCCCGGTTCCTCTGCTATTTTATTAGACAGAACTGGGCAGGCACTCATTCATTTTGAATGAATAAACGAATGAAACAAGAAAGCAAGCAGAATTAGAGATCTATGAATTTCCCTGGCCAAATGCCACGTACAATAGCTTCACTAATGTCCACCTCCTACAGGGGTTTTCTGCAACCAGCTAGCTGTGAGGTTACCAGAGTCTTCTCTTCTAGATAAACCAACTTCACCCGGATAACAAGAGGACAGTGTGTTATGGGACAGAGCAGGTGTCATTGAAATGTGTCTGACCCTCAGGAAAACTTCACGACCTTTCTGAAAAGGAGAAAACCTTATCAGGAAGAAACATCTACTTGAACTTGCACTGAGGGACAAGAGAGGGAGAGCGGGGCTGAGAGTGAGCCGGCTTGGAGAGCCAGGTTTCCAGAGCTTCTGAGCGGACGAAGAGAGGGCAGTGTGTCACATGGTCGAGGCTGAAAGGTGCCCCAGGGGAGGGATGTCTCCCAGCTCTTGCTATGCAGCCTGAGTGACAGAAATGTCTATTGCCTTAACTTGCTGACTAAAGTGAATTCACGTGGCAGGCGAGCAGGAGGCCCCGGGTCAGACCCTGGCTTGGGTCCAGAAGCCAGGTGGGCTCAGGTCTGATTATGGGAAGTGGGGCAAAGGGGACTCCTCGACATTATCCCGGAGCCCCTGGGGGATGATGCTGGGTACGTTCCAGGGATGGGTGAGGGCCCAGGAACGACCTACACACTGAGGGTCAGCCATGGAGGTGTGGGCTCCATCCTGAGGGGTGGGGCAGGCAGGGAGGAGGTGCTCCGCAGGCCTTAGATGGAGGGGTCAGTTTATGGGGCGCCTGTGGCTTCGCCTGTGGGCAGAGAGGGAGCTGTTAAAGGCACCAGGCTGATTTGAACAAATAAAGATTTCTTTCTGAGGCTCCTTGTGTGTTCTCCCTTCACCCCCAGCCCCCCTTAGCAAGACCACCTCCCCGCCCCGCCCCTCCCCCACGGTGACCAGAGCATGGTTCTGGGGCACAAAGCACCTGGGGTGGACATGGTCACCCCACAGGCTGCAAGGCCCTTCCCATGTTTCTCCCCAACCCTGGGCCCAGCCTGGGACGCTTTCAGGGGTGCAGAGATAAGTCACTTGAAAGCATTTAGCTGCACACAGTGGCCGTACGGGGCTCGGAGGCGCTGGAACATTCCGAGGACCCTGTTTTACAAGGTAGCCGGGCAGCGCCGAGAGGGGCCTCGTGCTTTTCATATTTCGCCTCTCCCACACTCGCGGCCTGGTGGGCGGCTTCCCCTTTAAAGTTAGAAAACATTCCAGCCCTCGCCCGTTAGTGTGACTCCTGATACGCCTCATAAACTATTCATAAAACAAAACGATTCCAGCCCGGTTGCTTCCCCGTCTTCCTCCTCCAGGTTTACTTTCCCCAGCCGGCTCTGCCCCTCCGCCTTCCTGCTCAGCCCTCGGGGGCCTCCCTTAACGAGGCCCTGCAGCCTGGACACAGCTCCACGCGCTCTGGCTGAAACCTCAGATCTCCTCTGCGCCCAGCCCCTCCTCCCGTGTGACCGTGACCTTCCGTCCAGCCTCTGGCCATCCCCTTCCCTCCGGACCTGCAGCATCAAGGGCATTGGAAATGCTTGCCAGCCACATTGCCCCCCAGGGGCCCGAGAAGGCAGCTGGCTCAGGGACCAGGGGTGTCCCAGGCCCTTCCTCTGCCACAGACACAGGGGGTGATTTTTGCAGAAAGGCCTAGAAATGAAGGGGATGCATTCTCCCCTTGAGTTTGGTGAATGGGAGGTTTTGTGCAGACCTGGGGTTCGAAACCTGGCTTGGCCCCTTCCTTGTTGGATGAGCTCCCTAAGCCTTACTTTCCATCTATCCATCCGTCAGTCCGTCCGTCCAATAATTACTGAGCATCTACTACCGTGTTTCCCCGAAAATAAAACATCCTCCGAAAATAAGACCTACTTACAGGTTTCCTTCTGAGTGAAATATAAGGCATCCCCCCGAAAATAAGTCCCCCCCACCCCCCAGGCTCTATCTTAGAATGCTATTGCTAAACATGAGAGATTTGGTTCACTGATTCTAAAAGAAAGGGAGTTACAAGAAATTCACCAAGAAATTCAGGAATTGGATTGTTATGATGATGTTCCAGAAGATGATGACATGATTGTCATTGAATAAATGAGTAAATTCTTGATACTGTAGGATTCACAGTTTGTCTGGTTTGTGTTGACAACTACCGTACTACCTTATTGTATACAGATAATAAATTTCCTTTATTTTCATTTAACAATAAATGTGTACCATATTCTTCTTCATGGAAAAATAAGACATCCCCTGAAAATAAGACCTAGCGCATCATTGGGAGCAAAAATTAATATAAGACACTGTCTTATTTTCAGGGAAACAGGGTATGTGCCAGGTACTAAGGTCTTAGAGGTGATTAAGCTGATGAGTTTCTGTCCTCATGAAGCTGACATCCTAAATGAGCTAGGAATAAGAGCTAGCCTACCTCACAGGTAGGATCCTTGGGTTGGGCCATATGAAATTGCCACTTTTGTAGGTCAAAGCAGTTCGGGTGGCATCATTTCATACAAATCAAACCACCCGTAAAGTGCCTAGCGCACAGTGGGTCCTCAACGAAGAGGCAGGAAATGAACATCTCACGCACTAAAGGTTTATGTACTCCTCAACAAGAAAGAAACTGTCTTCCAAGCGCCTGCTTCACTTAATGAAAACTGCAGTTGAAATCATGTATTATTTGCAGCTCATGTTTTTTTATTAAGTGTTATAAGCCCGTGAAGTCTTGAGAAGCAGCTGACAGGAAGTAGCTTGTTGAGTTTTACCCTGCGTTTTAATGCTCCCGTCCGCCAGACCCTATGACCAATATTTCAAAACACGCTGATCCTTTTCTCGAGTCCATCAGCAGGGCTTAAAACAGACTTGGCATTATTTGAAGCATCCATCGGGGAAGGGTGGGCGAGGAGGAAGATCCTGTGTTAAACATTTATGTCTCACCCCTGAGTTGCAAACCTAACCCATCTTTACTCAAACCTCTCCAAATGGTTGAAATGAATTTCATACAATGAGCCTATTTTTCCCCCTCCAGAAAATATACAAAAGCAGGTGTCTAGACTTCCTGGTGTGTAAAAAAAAAAAAAAAAAAAAAAAAAAAAAGCAACACAAAAAACCAATCTCAGTTTTTAATGTTTACTTGCTTTCAGGTGCAGTTAGGGTTGTTAAGAAAACATTGACGCAGCTTCCCGGGGATTCTCATTGCAGAGGTATTTGGCTTTCCAGGACTTGGAGGCACTCACCAACTGCTACCCTGTGACTCAGAGTTTGAGAGAGTTTGAGAGCATGGGCCCTGCTGCCAGAGGACCTGGCTTCGAATCTTGCCTCTCATACTTTCTAGGAGTGAGATCGTAGGCAAGTTCTTTTTATCTGAGCCCCAGTTTCTACATTTGTGAATTGAACATAACAAGGACACCTATCCCTAGAGTTTTAAAGAACAAGGTAGAGATCTTGTAAAGCACTTATTAAAGTTTTGGGCATATATTGAGCAATCAATGATTGTTATTATTAATAATGACAACATTATCATGTGATACCAATGTTGTTGTTTTTTTTTGGGGGGGGAGGGGTGAGAGGGGTATTTCCAGTATCCATGCTTCTCATCAAGACTCAAACGTGTGCAATTTCTTTGTGATGGTTATTCTTCTGTTTTTCCAAAGTTCATTTTCTGCCCTTCTATGACCAGCTTAACTCCCTTGGACTGGGTTACTAAAACTTCCCTTCCTTCAGGGATCCAGTTAACTTAAGACAAGGAGATCCACCATGTATGAAACACAAATCCACAGACTCTACAAGCCTTTTTAGGTGGGACTAGATTTGATTAGAAAAACACATTGTACGTGAGACTCCTGTTACATGGCTTAAAAAGACTTTTAGAGGCGGAGCTTAAAGATGGCGACCGAATAGATGGACTTGTTCTGACCCCGGTCCCAAAACAGATAGAAGCAACATCTGAGTCGCTCAGGGAATGTTGATTAGCAGCTAATGGGCAGCGGATCACTCTAGGAAGGTAAGGAAGTGTCCGCTGGACTGGACAGGTTTTCCTGACCAAGCGGCCAGCACTCCCGACTTCTCCCAGAGCTCCGGGCTCGGCGCAAAGGCGGCGCCACCCTACCAGGAAGGGAGCAGCTTCTCTGAGGCCTGGAAAACCCACAGCCGAGGAGTCCATGGAGCACCTGTGGCGCCCCGATCGGACCAAGCGTGTGGATTCAAGGAAGCTCTTCAACCACCTACAGAAAGGTCAGAGTTTGCCTGGCTAGGCTGAGAGTTCAGGCTGCAGTAGCCCCATTGCTCCCGCGAGGCCCCGCCCCCAGTGCTGCCCAGAGCGCCACGGCCCCAGAGCGCCGCGAGGCCCCGCCCCCAGTGCGGCCCTGAGCACCACGGCCCCACCTATTGATATATTGTAGCACCAGAGCGCTGCGAGGCCCCGCCCCCAGTGCGGCCCTGAGCGCAGTGGCCCTGAGCACAGCGGCCCAGAGCGCTGCGAGGCCCCGCCCCCAGGGCGGCCTGGAAAGCCGCGGCCCCGCCTATATTGTAGCCCAGGAGAGCTGCGAGGGCCCGCCCCCAGAGAGAAAGAAGGCCAGAGCAACCAAAGACTGGGAGGTCAAACCAGTAACACTGACACCTAAGGGCTGAACTACAAACTGCCTTTTTTTTTTTTTTTCTTTTTTCTTTTAATTAATCAAAAATAAATGGACACAAATAACTAAGATATAGCCTACCTAAAATTAAGGACTACCTTACAAAACTGAGGTGCAGTGGAATGCTGGGAACTGCAAGACTCTCTGGTCCAAGAACCAGGCATACCAAATACAATAACAGAGGAAGTGATTGAACAATACTGGACAATTTTATGCTAATTTTACTATTCTTTATTTTATTTTCATTTTTTACATTTTTTATTTAATTTTCATTTTTTACATCTTTTACTTCAGAAACGATTTTTTTTTCCTTTTTCCTTACTTGATTTTACCTTTGCAATTATTACATTTTTTCAATCTCTATCATCACTATTACTACTGCTATTTTGCAATTTTTTTTTTCTTTTCCTCTCCAGTACCATTTTACTTCGTCTTTATTTTACATTGGGAGTAACCTTCATTCTATTTTAATCTCTACTATAGCATCATTCAACCCTATCTCAATTCGACCTTTACCCCATCACTCTCTTACTAAACTTTAACCTTTTAGTCTCCAGTTTATCCTATCCCTTTCCGGCTTTAGTTTTTCCTCTATTCTTTCTGTATACCCCCTGCTAAAGCTCTCACTATACTCATAGACCTAAGTTCCAACCCCTGATACAAGTGTATAAATACCACTCTCTGCACTATATTAACTAGTTAAAAAAAAAAACAAAAAAAAAAAACGGTTCTACTTTCTATCCTTTTCTCATTGTTTGAGTGAAGGTTGATTATTGTGAATATTTATGCT
The DNA here is from genome assembly GCF_964339955.1 of Pipistrellus hanaki. Lineage (NCBI taxonomy): Eukaryota > Metazoa > Chordata > Mammalia > Chiroptera > Vespertilionidae > Pipistrellus > Pipistrellus hanaki. Next base: position 21,159,282 of record NC_140515.1, read on the forward strand.
TTTCGGTGAAATTGTTATGCTTATTCCTGTGTTGTTATTGTTGCTTTGTATTTTTTTTTTAAATCCTCTGTTTTTGTTTGTTTCTTTGACTTCTGTATATCATAACCTTACTTAATAATAGTGGATATTGTATTGTAGTTTGTATTAATCTCCAAGTATTGTTACCGGCATTGGCTGGGCTCAGTGGTTGATCTATGGCAATTTTCTCCACATATATATAGTTTGTTTCCCATTTTTTTAGTTTGCTTCTTTCCTCTCTCTCTCTCTCTCTCTCTCTCTCTCTCTCTCTCTCTCTCTCTCCCTCTCTCTTCTTTTTCTCCCTGTTTTCCAACTTCATTTTGTCATCACTTTATTTCTTCTTTGACTTTTTTCTTTATTTTATTTTTACCTTCCTTCCTTCCTTCTCTCCTATACCCTAATTTGCCTATCGCTAGGGGTTACCTTTATTAGAGGTTATTAATATTGTAAATACATTCCTGTTAAGTGCCTCTCGTGTTGTACCTGGTAGTGTTGTATTTTGCACCTATAAATTAACGCAAGAGAAAGAACACCACATAACCAGACATCCTGAAAAGAGATACCATGGGAAGACAAAGAAACACCCCACAAATGAAAGAAAAGCAGGCATCACCAGAAAAGGAAGTAAACGAGCCAGAGGCAAGCAGCCTACCAGAGCAAGAGTTCAGAATAATGATTATAGGTTGGCTAAAAAGAATGGAAGAGAAATTTGACAATAACCAAGAAGAAATGAGGAAGAACCATCAGGAATTGAGGAAGAACCAACAAGAAATGAAAAATGACATCGCTACCATGAAGAACTCAATAGAAAGCATCAAGAGTAGACTAGATGAAGCGGAGGACCGCATCAGTGAGCTAGAAGACAAGATGGAAAAAAATACCCAATTAGAGCAGCTTCTAGAAAAAAAGATTAAAAAGCAGGAGGAGAGCCTACGGGAGCTTTGGGACATTACAAAACAAAATAATATTCGAATAATAGGGGTTCCAGAAGGAAAGGAAACTGAGGTAGACGTGGAAAAAGTATTTCAAGAAATAATGACAGAAAACTTTCCTGAGATAGAGAAGAAAAAACCCACACAAATCCAAGATGCTCGCAGAGTCCCAAGCAAAATGAATCCCAGAAGACAGACGCTAAGGCACATTATAATTAAAGTGGCAAACAACAACGACAAAGTAAGAATCTTAAAAGCAGCCAGAGAGAGACAGAAAGTTACTTACAAAGGATCCCCCATCAGACTAGCAACTGATTTCTCAACAGAAACATATCAGGCCAGAAGAGAATGGGATGAAATATACAAAGTCATGCAAAGGAAGAGTTTGAATCCAAGAATACTGTACCCAGCAAGACTATCAATCAAAATTGAAGGGGAAATCAGGAGCTTCACAGACAAAAAAAGACTGAAGGAATTTATCTCCACCAAACCAGCAATGCAAGAAATGCTAAAGGGTCTACTGTAAAAATAAAGAAATAGGAATTGAAGAAGGAACATGGGTATAGAATAAAAATGCCATCAAATGAGTACCTATCAATAATAACCTTAAATGTAAATGGATTAAATGCTCCAATCAAAAGACATAGGGTGTCAGATTGGATAAGAAAACAAGACCCTTACATCTGTTGCCTACAAGAAACCCACCTCAGAAAAAAAGATGCACACAGACTGAGGGTGAAGGGATGGAAAAAAGTTTTCCAGGCAAATGGAAAGGAAAGAAAAGCTGGGGTAGCAATACTTATATCTGACAAATTAGATCTCAGAGTGAAGGACATAACAAGAGATAATGAAGGCCACTTCATAATACTAAAGGGAACAATCCAACAAGAAACCCTGATAAATATATATGCACCCAATACAGGAGCACCCAAATACATAAAAAAACTGCTGGAGGACATTAAGGGAGAGATTAATAGCAATACAATCATAGTAGGAGATTTTAATACCCCACTGTCACCCTTCGACAAATCATCTAACCAAAAAATCAGCAAAGAAATATCAATCCTAAACGACTCACTAGACCAGATGGAATTAATTGACATCTTTAGAACATTCCACCCCAAAGCCACAGAATATACATTCTTCTCAAGTGCACATGGGACATTCTCAAAGATAGACCACATTTTGGGACATAGGCAAAGTCTCTTCAAATTCAAGAAGATAGAAATCATATCAAGCATCTTCTCAGATCATAGTGGCATAAAACTGGAAATTAATTACAATAAAAATAATCCAAAGAAATCAAACACATGGAGACTAAACAACATGCTATTAAACAAGGACTGGGTTACCAGAGAAATCAAGGAAGAAATTAAAAACATCCTGGCAACAAATGACAATGAAAACACAACAATCCAAAATCTATGGGACACAGCAAAAGCAGTTTTGAGAGGGAAGTTCATATCCTTACAAGCCTATTGCAAAAAACTAGAAAAAATGGTAACAGATGAACTAACTCTACAACTCAAAGAGTTAGAAAAAGAGCAACAAGAAAAGCCCAGTGTAAGCAGAAGGAAGGAAATAACAAAAATCAGAGCACAGATAAATGACATAGAGACCAAAGAAACAATACATAAGATCAACAAAACCAAGAGCTGGTTCTTCGAAAGGATAAACAAGATTGATGCACCTCTAGCCAGGCTAACCAAGAAACAAAGAGAGAGGACCCAAATAAACAAAATCAGAAATGAAAGAGGTGAAATAACAACAGACCCCACCGAAATACAACAGATTGTTACAAAATACTTCGAACAACTCTACTCCAACAAACTAAACAACCTGGAGGAAATGGACATATTCCTAGAAAAATACAAACTGCCAAAACTCAATCAGGAAGACTCTAAAAATCTCAATAGACCAGTGACGTGGGAAGAAATTGAAACAGTCATCAAAAAGCTTCCAGCAAACAAAAGCCCAGGGCCAGATGGCTTCACAGGAGAGTTTTACCAAACATTAAAGGAAGAACTAAAACCTATCCTCCTCAGACTATTCCAAAAAATCCAAGAGGAAGGAACACTTCCAAACTCCTTCTATGAAGCCAGCATCACCCTAATACCAAAACCAGATAAAGACAACTCAATGAAAGAGAATTACAGGCCAATATCCCTCATGAACATAGATGCCAAAATCCTCAACAAAATTTTAGCAAATCGACTCCAGAAGAACATCACAAAGATCATACACCATGACCAAGTAGGATTTATTCCAGGAATGCAAGGATGGTACAATATCCGCAAATCAATAAACATGATACATCACATAAACAAATTGAAAGATAAAAATCATATAGTCATATCAATTGACGCAGAAAAAGCATTTGACAAAATCCAACACCCTTTCCTGTTAAAAACTCTTAAAAAGGTGGGAGTACAAGGATCATACCTCAACATAATAAAAGCTATATATGATAAACCCACAGCCAACATTATACTCAATGGGCAAAAACTAAAACCATTCCCTCTAAGAACAGGAACAAGACAGGGATGCCCACTCTCGCCACTCCTGTTTGACATAGTTCTGGAAGTACTAGCCATTGCAATTAGACAAGAGGAGGAAATAAAAGGCATCCAAATTGGAAAAGAAGAAGTAAAGTTATCCTTATTTGCAGATGACATGATATTGTACATAAAAAACCCAAAAGACTCCATTAAAAAACTAATTGACTTAATAAATGAATTTGGCAACGTAGCAGGATATAAAATTAATGCCAAGAAATCCATGGCATTTCTATACACCAACAGTGAAACTACAGAAACAGAGGCTAAAAAAGCAATTCCATTCACCATCGCACCAAAAAAATTAAGATACCTAGGAATAAATTTAACTAAAGAAATAAAGGACCTATTTGCGGAAAACTACACGACACTGAAAAAAGAGATAGAGGAAGATGTAAGGAGATGGAAGAACATACCATGTTCATGGATTGGTAGAATCAACATCATCAAAATGTCCATACTTCCTAAAGCAATCTATAGGTTCAATGCACTCCCCATTAAAATACCAACGACATATTTCACTGACCTAGAAAGAACTCTCCAAAAGTTCATTTGGAACAATAAAAGACCCCGAATAGCCACAGCAATTCTGAGAAAGAAGAGTAAAGTAGGAGGGATCTCAATACCAGACTTCAAACTATATTACAAAGCCACTGTTCTCAAAACAGCCTGGTACTGGCACAAGAACAGACAAATAGATCAATGGAATAGAATTGAGAACCCAGATATCAACCCAAATCACTATGCTCAATTAATATTTGACAAAGGAGGCACGAATATACAATGGAGTCAAGACAGTCTCTTCAATAAATGGTGTTGGGAAAATTGGACAGACACATGCAAAAGAATGAAACTAGATCACCAACTTACACCATTCACAAAGATAAACTCAAAATGGATACAGGACTTAAACATCAGACGGGAAACCATAAAAATACTAGAAGCATCCACAGGTAGCAAAATCTCAGACGTATGCCAAAATAACTTCTTCACTGATACTGCCCCTAGGGCAATGGAAGCTAAAGAGAAAATAAACAAATGGGACTACTTCAAAATAAAAAGCTTTTTTACAGCAAAAGAAACCATCAATAAAACAACAAGAAAGCCCACGGTGTGGGAGATCATATTTGCAAATATTACCACTGATAAAGGTTTAATCTCCAACATTTACAGACAGCTTATACAACTAAATAATAGGAAGATGAATGATCCAATTAAAAAATGGGCAATGGACCTAAACAGAATATTTTCAAAAGAAGACAGAAGGAAGGCCAAAAGGCACATGAAAACATGCTCAAAGTCACTAATTATCCGAGAGGTGCAAATCAAAACAACAATGCGGTACCATCTCACACCTGTCAGAATGGCCAACATCAACAAATCAACAAACGACAAGTGTTGGCGAGGTTGCGGAGAAAAAGGAACCCTCATGCACTGCTGGTGGGAATGCAGACTGGTGCAACCACTGTGGAGAACAGTGTGGAGTTTCCTCAAAAAACTGAAAATGGAACTCCCATTTGACCCAGTAATCCCACTTCTAGGAATATATCCCAAGAAACTAGAAACACCAATCAGAAAGGATATATGCACCCCTATGTTCATAGCAGCACAATCTACAATAGCCAGAATTTGGAAACAGCCTAGGTGCCCGTCAGCAGATGATTGGATCCAAAAACTATGGTACATCTACACAATGGAATACTATGCTGCCATAAAGAAGAAGGAATTCTCATCATTTGCAGCAACCTGGATGGAATTGGAGAGCATCATGCTGAGTGAAATAAGCCAATCAATGAAAGAGAAACACCACATGACCTCACACATCGGTGGATGATAAAGATCTTTATAAACTGATGAACCAAGAGACAGATATAGAGAAAGTAAAGCAACAGGCAGACTGTCAAATTACAGTGGGGAGGGTAGGGATATCAGGGGGAGATAATAGATCAACCGAAGGACTTGTATAAATGCATATAAGTACAACCAATGGACATAAAACTATGGGGAGGGAGGGGATGTGTGGGAGGGAGGGAGGGGGGCAATAAAAAAAAAGAAAATATGTAAAAAAATAAATTAAAAAAAAATAAAATAAAAAATAATAAAAAAAAAAAGACTTTTAATCTAGTCTGGGAAAGACTTCCCTCTAGCTTGTGTTTTTGTAGAAGACACAAAGAGAAGATATCACTAAAATAAAATAAAAATTCAGAGATGAACATTGCTGACTAAGGCCGTGGCTGGCAAACTGTGGTTTGAAAGCCACATGTGGCACTTTGTCCCCTTGAGTGTGGCTCATCCACAAAATATCAGGGCCTGGGTGAGTCTGTTTTGAAGAAGTGGCATTAGAATAAGTTTAAGTTTAAAAAATTTGGCTCTCAAAAGAAATCTCAACCTTTTGTTGTACTGTTGATATTTGGCTCTGTTGACTAATGAATTTGCCGACCACTAAGGGATCTTGCAAACAATAGTAATTATTTTTAAAGCAATTATTTAAATATTTTGGGGGCATTTATTTCATGTTGGGCATTTTTTATTACACCCACTTATATTTCAGGATCAACAGAATTGGGAAGCTTTTCTAAAAAATCCATAACATCTTCTGTCAGGAAACATGGGTCCTCCATATGTCAGAACACTTCAGAGTCTCCTTTATTTTGTGTGACGCAAATTAGGGATTGAGTTGCTTGCACGGCTCAGTGGCCACATATGAAATTGAGAGTTCCATCCTAGAAATTTGACCCTCCTCTTTCCTTTCATGCTTCTTCACTACACCTTTGAACTTGATTGTTGCAGATGCTTCACCATTCCTATCACTGCAAGGATCAGGCAGGCGCCTTTAAGACAGTCGAAGTTCTCGCAGATATTTGAAGCTGTACTTAACTGACCATACTGGTTCCTTCTTCTGCCTGGACCTCCTGGATTCATCCAGAAGCAGGAAGCATTGAAGGCTTGTTTGTCAGAGAAGAGAAACACATGTGGTAAGAATAATTGGACTTTCATGTCTGTCTGGATGTTTCCAGAAGGCTCTTTTTGGCCAACAGAAGTGTTGAATCTTGGGGAGTTCAGGATGCTGTGACCAGGAGAATTTTGTTCTCCAGACAGAATGCTTCTGGGTTATAGCATATGGTGTTTATACAAATTGGTGATAGCTAAGATCATTCACCCATTAGATCTGAAGAAGCTGTTTATCAAGCAGCGATAAATTCCTAAGGGAATCAGAATAATTTATTTCTATATTATACAAATGAATTAATCACCTTCTCTTGAGTTGAATATATGATAATGAACAAAGTAGATACAATTTTTACTTTTAAAGTGTTTAGGCATTAGAGCTCTGCTATCCAATATAGTAGCCAATAACCACAGGTAAGCTATTTAAATTTAAACTAATCCAAATTAAGTAAAATTTAAAATTCTGTTTCTCAGTCACATAGTCCCACTTCATTTATTCAATGGCCACATGTACTAGTGGCTACCATGTGGACAATGCAGAGGTAGCACATTTTCATCATTGTACAAGTTCTATTGGACAGTACTGCTCGGGAGGAATATACAGCTCTGTAAAAAAAAAAACATTACTAAAAATAGCATGTAAAATTATATAATGAGAAAAATTCAGGCAGCTGTGGGAGCCCATAAAGGTAATATTATTTTTGGACTCCTTGGTTGTAAATGATGGAAAACCAACTATCAATGATTTATTGACACAACGCTGTTGTGTAACAAACCACCCCAAAATTCAGTGAATTAAAACAATAAGCATTTCTTCAGCTTACAATTCTATGAGTCAGGAATTTTCCTGGGCTTAACTGAGTGATTCTTCTAGTCTTGGCTGACTCTCTTACTTGCATTGTGATCAGGCGGCTGTTGGTTAGAACCACTTTGACAATTGGGCCATGGCTGTGTCATCCTGAAGCAGGCTAGCTCAGGGCTATTGTCATGGCAATAATGGAAGTGTAAGAGTGAGCACGTTTTATCACGTGAGCACATTTTAAATCTCCATTTGTGCTGCTAGCATCCAAAATGGCTAAGGCAAGTCACAAGGTCTGCCTATATTTATGGGGTAGAAAAATGGACTTTGTCTCTTCAGTTAGAGAAATTGCAAACTCACCTGGCAAAGTCAAGCATACAGCAAAAATTAAATTAGAGATAGTGATGGAATAATATCTACGCCATTTTAAACTTGCTTAATTATAGAAGGTCATTTATCGGTTTATAAAATTCAGATGACTAAGAGTAGTCTAACGCCAGTCATGATTGGATGCAGGTGCTCAAAGTGGTTAATAATCTATCGTAATCCCTCAGCTCTGATTACTACTGTGTTGATTTATTTCTCAAGTAATATACCCCTAAGTGGGAGCAAATATGATCCCAAACAGGTCTAGACTTATTCCACCAGTATCACAACTCAGCCTAAAAAGTGGTGGCATTGATATCATTGGCTTGGCATGGCCATTTATGATCCAATCACTGCATTTTGGGGAATTGAGTGCTCTTACTGGCCAGATATGCACAGACCTGTGGAGCCCGAGAAAGGAAGAGATAGATGGAGACCAGAGGAAAGTGGTTTCCTCAAGGAGAACTGGCATGCTCTTCCCAGAAAGGGGGCAGAAACGGAAACCACAGGCAGACTTTGAGAGGAGGTTATACGTGTTCCATGCCAAGATGCGAGTGAGGAAATGCAGAACTGAGAGTCAGCACAGGACTATGGAAGATCTGAAAGAAGTTTCAGTCTGCAGTAGAGTGATAGATTCATGGTAAACTGGAGTGAAGGAGTAGAATGAAGAAAAATGGAGAAAAACGCAAATAGGAAGTGAGATGGAAGAATGTGGATGAAGAGAAAACTGGGAAAGAGGAAGCAGAGGAGACATGGATAAAGAGAGAGAATAAGCTCGACACTACTTGTCATGACATTTTGGTTCTGGTCTTCTGGTTTCTGTAATCCAGGGCTATTCCAAGGCCCTTGCAGGTCTTTCTGCCAGTTTCCTCAACTCCAAAGTGGGCACCAAAACACCTGAACTGTCTGTCATTGGGCTGTCATTAAAATGACCTAAGAGATTCAAATGTCCAGTGAAGCATATAGGTGTAAGGAGCATGATTGTTAGTGGGAGAATGAAGGCTTTCAAATAATACCTCACAGGAAACACTGGAGAGTTTATCTCTGTATATAAAGGGATTGACTCTTGGAAGACATTTAAGATAGGTTTTAAAATATCATCATTCTTAATTTTCCCTCACCTAGTAAATGGGGCTCCAGTCATGTGCCTGAAAGTATAGATCCATGCATTTTTGCTTGTTATTTTGTACAAATAAGTTATTTACATCTGTTTGTTACCCTCCAGAATATTTTCAGCACCCATTCCCAGTCAATACTCTTCCTAGTAACCAGTCTTTAGCTTCTATTACCACTGATTAACTTTGCTTGATTTTGAACTTCATACAAATGGAATCATACAGTATGTCCTCTTTTTTTTTTGTCTGGCTTTTGCTCAATATAATATTTTTGAGTTTTACCTGAGTTATTGTGTATATCAATAATTTTTATTGCTGTGCAGTATTCTATTATATAAATACATGACGATTTATCTATCCATTTTCCTGTTTATGGACATTTAGGCTATTACTAGTTTGGGACAATCCTATATAATAAAGAGCTAATATGCTAATTAGGCCAGATGGCAGAATGACCTTCCAGAACAACCAGTGAGCAGACGGTGGGGCCAGTGAGCCTGCACCATCAGGCCAGCCAAGGCAGTCCTGGCCCCCCCTTCTGCAGAGGTGGTGGGAGAGGGAACATGGCAGTCCCAGCACCTCTGCAGAAGTGGGACAGGACACAATTGCAGTGCCTCAACATCCCATGGCCCCTCCCCTGGACAGCCTGGCCCCCTGATTGGCCCCCTCCCACCAATGGGTGGGGGGTGGGGCCAGCTCTAAGGAGCAGCTAGCCTGGCTTCTGGTTGAGCAGTGCTCTTCTCTCCCCCCACTAAGAAGCCAGGCAGCATTAAGACTGGGGATCGGGCCTAAACCAGCAGGTAGACATCTCCTGAGGGGTCCCAAACTGTGTGAGGGTGTATGCCGTGCTAAGGGATAACAACCACCCCTCCAGGGCACAAATTTCATGCACCAAGCCTATAGTTTTAAATAAAGCAGCTGTGAACATTCTTGTACATGTCTTTGGTGGACATATGCTTTTATTTCTTTTGGATATATACCTAGGAATGGAATTGTGGAGTCACAGGCTAGATTTAGATTTAGTAGAAATTACTAAATATTATTTTGATAAAGAGTTGTATCAATTTACACATTTGTCAGCACTGTGTAAGTTTTGTTTCATTTCATCATTAACACTTAGTATTCTCAGTCTTTTATTTTTAGAGATTCTGATGGATCTGTAATAATATATCACCTGGGTTTCATTTTGCATTTTCCTGAAAGGTAATGTTGTTGAACTCCTTTTCATATTCTTATTGGCTATTTGGATGTTCTTTTCCTGAAAGTCCCTGTTCAACTCTTGTCCATGTATTTTGTTTTGTTTTCCTATTGTGTTTTATGTCCTTATTGATTTGATGGCGTTATATATTTATTTTGGAGATAAGTCCTTTGTTTTATTTCTACTTTTTTTTTTTTTTTACATATTTTCCCATTTTTTCACCAACTTGATGGCATCTTTGATGAATAAATATTCTTAATGTCAATGAAATCCATTTTATCAATGTTTTAATTTTATGGTTAGTGCTTTTGGTGACCAGTTTTAGAAATCCTTGCCAATTCCAATAATTTAATTTTTTTATAAGTTTGTCTTGCTACTTTTAATTTTCATCCCAACTAGATTAAGAATAACTTTTCTTAAACTCCAGTGATTCTAACAGAGGACCAGACCCTTTGGAGCCCTCTGTGTCTAATTATTAGAAAGAATTACATTCAAGAAGGATGAGAGAGAGGCATGCCAATAGGCAGAGTGAAATGAGTGTATCAGCCCATTAGTCAGTTGCATATGGTCAGACTTACATACAATTTTGTAAACAAAGGGAATTGGCTTGGGTGACTACTGAAGCCTAGGATTCAGATGTCCTAGAACTGTCTTCACTCTGCATGTTGACTCTCTTTCAGGTATAATTTGTAAGAAGAAGGAATAGAAAAATATGGTGCTTATTTTACTGTAGTAAGCTCTGTGCTCTATAAACAGGGTGAAAATTCTGGGTACTCTCCCTACCCTAGCTTGGGTCATATGCTCATTGAGAAACCAATCATTGTGGTTGGAGTGATGGTGTCATGATTGACTCAGCTTGGATTATGCCCTAACCTCTTTAGCCAAGGAGATAGGTTCTGTTCTCAGAGGAACAGGCATGGGGAAGACTAAAGGGATAGCCATTGGTAGAGCTTTCGAGAAACAAAAGCCCAGTTTAGCCATGGAAATGCTGAGCTAACCCACTTTATTTTAATTGACCAGTGACTTGGGATTCTGCGTATACTCTTAGATTTCCCTTGGATGACCAATCTATCCCTCCATCTATCCATTCAGTTATACCCTGGTTGGTTCTTTAAATTATTTATGGATTATGACATAAATACATACAAAGTACTAACAAATCATAGAAGCAAAAATTGGTATAGGGCCCAAGAATAATATGAGGAGACATATAACGGTTATGGTTAGTTATATAGGACACTGTGAACTCCTCAAGGACAAGGAGAACTCTTTTTATCTTAATTCATAGGCAGAGCTTGGTACCAAGTGGGAATTGAGAATTTATTTCTAAGTGAAAAATTTTTAGATAACTATCATCTGTCAAATGCCTCCTCCACCTAGGTATTTTACATACATCACATTTCTTAATATTGTTTCCAATATTTTGTTAAGGGGGATTTGCAAATGTGTGGGAATGTTGAAAACATAATACAGTGATAATTATGTACTGACAGTATAAATAACTGATAAGAGTGGCCAAGTTTAACTTTATGTTAGAAATGACATTTTAAATCATTACAGTAATTCCTTGTGAGGTGAAGACTATTATTCCCATTTTACATATGGGGAAATAAAAACTCAGGAAGAAATACACATTGTTGTAAACTGCACAAGGGGGATTTGAAGCCAGGTTTCTTCATATCCCAACTCCTGTATCCACTACATGCAATGTAGCCTCTCACTGAATGAGCAAACATGGTTTCAACCACTGGCCAGGGGTCCTTTTGCACATCTGTCACCTAGGTCTGAACCTAACTTCCTTTTCTCTCTCATACTCCACTCTATTCTTCTCAAAAGAGAGATCTGGGCCCTGGTATATTCTGGAATATAGAAAAGGCCAGCCTGCCAACCTTTGATTAGCAGATTCATAATGCAGAAGGACCACACGCTGGTTTGAACCTAAAGACAATTCTTCTTTTTCCCCTAGTACTTACCACACAGCAAGTCCTCTTAAATGATTGTATGTTGAAATATACAAATCTGGCCGCTGACTGGATTACTGATCTACCTCTACTAAATGTCTGTTGACTTCCTAGAGTGTCTCAGGCACCACTTTGTGTGCCCCATCACCTGAATCTTCATTAATTTATATCTCTTCCAATTAATCTCTCTCTCTCTCTCTCTCTCTCTCTCTCTCTCTCTCTCTCTCTCTCTCTCTCTCTTTCCCTCTCTCCCTCTCCCTCTCCCTCTCCCTTTCCCTCTCCCTCTTCCTCTCCCTCCCTCTCCATCCTTCTCCCTCTCCCTCTCCCTTCCTCTCTCTAAAAAATCAATAAGAACAGATTCTCAGGTGAGGATTAGAGAGAGAGAGAGAGAGAGAGAGAGAGAGAGAGAGAGAGAGAGAGAGAGAGAATATCCTGGGAGAAGCTGAATAGCTTGGTCTGGGTTTGCTATTTCTTCCTGTGACCGTGGGCCAGGTTCCCCAGACATCTAAGCTTCACTTTCCTCATCTATACAACACAGTATAATAGCTACCAATAATAATCAGGTGCATTGGATTAGAGACATAAATTCTCATCTTGTTTCTGGGCCTCGATGCCAACCCTTACCAGGGGTCTTCAAACTACGGCCCGCGGGCCACATGCTGCCCGCAGAGGAGTCTGATCCTGCCTGCCAGGTTTTTTGGGCAGTGAGCGCAGCCGAGGTGTTACAGTAGGAATTAGTAGTTCATATAGTCCGGCCCTCCAGCTCTCTGAGGGACCGTGATCTGGCCCCCACTTTAAAAAGTTTGAGGACCCCTGCAACCTCTCCAAGCCCTAAGTGGCTTTGTCTGCAATCAGAGTTCATTGGCACCGTAGAGGAGTCAGCGTTAGAAGGAACAGAAGGTGCTTAGAGGAGGGTGATACACAGGGGCAAGTTTGTCATTTCCACTGTAGTTGATGTGTTAGCAGGCAGAAAAGATGGAGGGCAGGGCCTGGAAGCTCTCGCCATGGCAGACATGCCCTCGGCTGCTTTGTGACCTCGCAAGATCTCCCGAGATTGGAAGGGTACAGATAATGGTTCTGAGTGTCAGGGATCTTCATATGAGGGGAGTGGCTTTAGTATTGTGATCCCCAGTAGAACCAGCTGGTTCTGCTGGCCTGAGATCATTCCTGTCCCAGCAGGCGCAGTCTGGTTTGATAAGGCAAAAGACAGATGAACCTTTGGACAAACTGCGAAAGAGCTTTTTGGTGAGAGGATGCCACGGAGGACACAGGCACCAATGGTGCTGGTTTTTTCTTGAATGTCCAGCGTACCTCATGCTCAAAATAATAATTGAAACGTATGCTGTTTATTACACTCGCATATGTTTGTAATCAAGGTACAACTCTGGTGGATGGGAAGCAAAAAGCTATAATTTGCTGCTTAGCATCATAGCTGTCATACATTCATTTCAATAGCTTTATTTATCTTCTTCTCCATAAAGAACCATCCATATTGCAAATTTATTGAATGGTTAATGGCCTAAAAGTATGGGGTTCATTATAGAGCAACGTATTTATTGCAGTGTTGATTAAATAAAAGCATTGTAATCTTTCCAAATTGAACAATTATGTTCATTTAAAAATTTTAAACAGAAAAATCTTTTATACACTAATTGAGTTGCATAATGAAAAGCATGTGTCATGGAAATTTAAACAAAACAAATACTGAAATAATTTGAACAATTTTTTTTAACAATATAAAATGTCTACCTCCATCTTTATTAGAGATACTCCAGTGGCCAGCTCACTTTCAGACTGTTGACCCAGGAGCAGAGTGGATGATGTAGGAGCCCATTGGCCACCCTCACATACCATCTGGCCAACCCTTTGACATCAAAGTTCTGGTTGGCTACTAGCCGCAGCCCCTGACACTCTGGCTGTGAGCCTGGATCCTGACAGGCTGGCTGGAGGCCTGCAGGCCGAACTGACAGCCCTTTCTGCAGAGTCTGATGAATGGCTTCTGGCACCAGGCGGCTCTGTTCTGACTGCCTGTGAGGGCAGTACCCCATCTAGGACATGCGCTCCGTCTCTCCAGCCCGCCTGGAGTTGGGGCTTCAGAAGTGCCCTCTGCTGCTGACTTTGTAAGCCCAGAGGGGTCTTTATTTGCTCTTGGAACACCCACTCTCTACCCATTTCTGTCAGGCCCTTTGGGGTTGGTGACAAAAATGGTGCCACCGTCAGCATTAAGGGGATTATCTCTATTGGTGCACTGCAGGAAAGATTTTTTTGCTGCCTGCGTTTTATGGCTCTATCCCATGCTGCAGTTATAGGGCTAAATCTTAATGGTACATGGAGATGGTAAGAAAGGGTATGGAGGAGAAAAAAAAAAAGGCACATTTTTCAACTAGATGCTCATATCCTGGTTCCACAGAGGATTTATGTGGGATCCTTGGTTTGCCCAAGTCTCATTCTCCGGTTTTGAAATGGTCTTTCGTTTTTAGCTAGACTCCACTAACACTAGGTCTCAGGTGCATGGCAAATAGCAGGGGAGTTGCCTTCCAGGTTCTGACACCTAGAGTTTGCTGGGATTACCAAGAGGCTTAAGGATAAATCGCTGTGCTAAAACCTTCAATTATTTAAAGGTAGCAACAGTAAGTTGCTTTGGAAGCAAATTCCTGCTTGCCTTATCCTTAGGATGAAGTTTTAGAAACATGAATATCTAAGCATAATCCTCAGACTGACTAAATATATTAATAAAAAAGGCTTATGGCAGCATAGATGAAAAAAATGTATACTCTGATTAGGTATGTGATGCGGGCACATTTTCCTCTGACCCATTCATGAAAACTTTCTCAAAGTGTCACTCAGGCTGAAGGGATTTAAGTAGATCTCAAAAGAATGGAGAAAAATCCATAAGGTCAATCCACTATGCCCAAGGTTACAGTAGGGAGGCTGAGTGAAGACAGGTGAATACTCATCCTAGAAGAGATAGCTCTGGCTCAGTGAAAACTTGGACCAGAGAGTCTCAAAGCTGGATTCTGTCCCTTCAGAGAGTTTAGTCACTGGCCTTGACCTCACAGATGGAAAGAAAGAGGCCATTCAGAGAAGAGCCATGTCAGCGTACCTCTTCTTGTTCCCCTCCCAAGAAAAGCTGAGCCAAGTTCCAACTTCCAGTGTAATTTTAGGAGATGAAGTGGGGTCTTTACTGTTGATTTATGGGAACACTGGCACCTTAAAGAAAGGTTCTACCCCTTGACTACCTTCTGTATGCCTTTTCCAGACCAAGTGTTAATGCTTTCAGCTCATTTGGCCCTTCTTTTCATGTATATTGGACATAGTCCTGACAATCATTGGAAGGTGCCATTTTGCAGACTATGATAGAGAACCAGTTCCAGGTTGAGATGGTTAGAGAGAAGGTTCTGAGATATTGACTAGGGGACTGACCCATATTTCATTCCTAGGAGCATCCCCATATCAGCTCTGAGGTTATGAATGAAATTTGCAGAGAAAGCTCTCAGGGGCTTGAGGAATTTTTGAGGAGCAAAACTTTTATTAATGACAATAATAGCAAAAAAGGTTACTTAAGATCAGATAGCTAAGAAATGAAAGATCTGGGGGGTTAAGCTTTGGTAGTTTAGTTCTTAAGTACACTTGTATACTAGTTTCCTATCATACCAGTTCTGTGAACACTAACTCTGTTCTGAAGTTATTATTGCTGCCTCTGCTGCTGCTGATATGAACAGCTTCTCATGGACCTACACAGTGCATCATACTCTCCCAATTCCAAAACACATTATCTAAAAGCAATCTAGGAAGGTTGATATTTGTGTCACTATTTGCCAAATGGGTGCAATGAGGCATGGAGGAGTTACTGGATTTATTCCCAGGTCAAATAACCAATCAGTGGTAGATTCAAACCTGGGCATGAGGTTTTTAATATTTGTAACTCTTTCCCCTATCATGCCTACCTCTTCTCTTTGCTTCCCAGGGGAAAACTGATTTAGTAAAAATGAAATCTTCACTGAGGAAGTTCATTGGTCACAGCTACACAAGGAGAGGTTTTTATTTATTTATTTTTATTCAAAGAAGATGATTGCCTAGAGAGAATATAAATATAGGATGTGTTAAATCTACGGAATGGTGGATTTAACCTCACAGCAAACTTTTTCTGTGAAGGAAAGTAAGTTCTTTTTGGCTTTGCAGGCCATATGGTCTCTGTCACAACTACTCAGCTCTAATATTATCACACAAAAGCAGCTACAGCCTATGTGTTAATGAATAGGCATGGCTATGTTCCAATAAAACTTTATTTACAAAAGCAGGTAGACTACCAGATTTGACCCTCAGCCATAATTTGACATCTCTGCTCAAGGAGATAACAGGAAGGGAACTATTCAAGAGCCTCCAGGGAGGTGTTCCTTTGGAGTTTGACTTTTAAATGTTTGTCCCAGCCAGGTGACTCAGTTGGTTGGAGCGTCATCCTACACACCAAAAGATTGTGGGTTCAATTCCTGGTCAGGGCATTGACCTGGTTTGTGGGTTCCATCCCTGTTTAGGGCGCATGTGGGAGGTGACTGATCAATGTTTCTCTCTTGCATCATTTTTTTTCTCTCTCTCCCTTTTTCTCTCACTAAAATCAATAAAACATACCCTCAGGTAAGGATTTAAAAAAAAAAAGAAGAAGAAGAAATGTAGAGGTAAGAGAAGAGCGATTATGGGAAAGAGCATTTCAGGCAGAGAAACAGCAAACACAAGACATGGAGGGGTAGAGAGAGTAAGATCTAGAAAGTGGCTGAAGGCTGAGTGACAGGTATACCAAAGGTATGACAGAAGGACAGGGGTGAAGTAGGCTCAATAGATACATGAGGACCCAAGCACAGGGAGTCTTGCAGGCCCTCCATAGCAGACAGAGGGCTCTTATTTGTCTTTTTAGTTTGGGAGATGGCCTATGAGCCTCTCCTTTTTTAAAATATATTTTCTTGATTTTTTACAGAGAGGAAGGGAGAGAGATAGAGAGCTAGAAACATCGATGAGAGAGAAACATGGATCAGCTGCCTCCTGCACATCCCCCACTGGGGATGCGTCCGCAACCAGAATACGTGCCCCTAACCGGAATCGAATCTGGGACCCCCCAGTCCGCAGGCCGATGCTCTATCCACTGAGCCAAACTGGTCTCGGCAAGCCTCTCCTTTTTGTACCTGGATCCAACTTTACCCAAAGAAGCCAATCTGTCTGTTGGTAGTAGGAGAGAACATCTTCTCTTTTTCATTTCCTTTTCTGTTTTGTTTTTGAGAAGGTGATGATGAGGAAGAATATGCCCAGGCTCAACAGCATGAGCTGATTTCACCCATAAATCCTTGCAAATGCCCAATCAGTATTTTGGCCCAGGTTCCTTTCAACAATGGTTGTTATTTAGAGCTGATAATTGTATGCAGCTATTATTATCCAGAATGGAGAAACCTCAGCAGTTCACAAGTTCAGCTTAGATAAGCAGTTTAATATTGGGTTGCTTAACCTTCTCATGAGTCAACATAATACCTCTACTTTCCCATCTTCCCTAGAGGCCAAGTCCTGAGCTGCAAATCCCTCAGCCTTTGGACTAGGAGTGGGGAATCTTTTTCTGTCAAGAGCCATTTGGATATTTATAATATCATTCTCAGGCTATACAAAATTATCAACCTAAAAATTAGCCTGCTATATTTGGTCAAACATTTCATTAACTCTCACCTAATGCCAGACACCCCTGCTCTAGACCTTTCTATGGCCATTCTAGTTCCAGCACATACTTGCAGCTGTTTCCCACGATACTGCTCACCTTGAATGTTTCTCTGAGACCCCACATGGTTTGGTCCTCTTCCTGCCACTGCCACACACATGCCTCCATCTGAGCTTGCTCTTCTGCAGATTGCTTCCTACTGTGGGGAATTATTTCCAATCACAGGATCACCAGGAGGGAAGCTGTAGAGCAACACAAAAGGTTTCAGAACTTCTGAGAACTTTATTTACCCCTGGGCACCACCAAGACCTTGCTTTCCTGCCTTTATGGGGCTTCAGGGGATAGTGAAGATGGACTCGGCAAGCTCACGTGTCCCCTGTTTGTGACATCTGTCTTCTTTTGCCTGGGTATACGAGTATTTTTTTTCTGGATAGGGTAAAATTTTGATTAAAGATTCCTGCTTTTATTTCCAGAAATGTTATGCATCATTGTAAATCATATGTAATTATGTATATAAGAACCAAGAAAAGAAATATTTGGGTTGGAACTCTAAAGCTTTGATTTGGCTACTTTAACCAGTTAGATCCAATTGAATGGAGTCATTTTCAATATACCCCTAAAGGTAGTTAAGTAATAATACTGCAGCTTTCCCAACGGCATTGAGTGAGAGAGTCAGGTTCATTAAGGAAACAAATTAGCTTTAGTGAATGGATTTGTCCATGACAACATGGTGATTGAAACCTTCTCATCTTTAATAAAGCAGCAGAAGTAACTTCTATTGCTGCCGCTGCTGTGTGTGTGTGTGACGGGGGGTGGTGTAGAATATTTTCATTTGAGTGACTTTGTAAACTGCAAGGAGACATCCCACTATATAGCAGATTATGTGTGTGTGTGTGTGTGTGTGTGTGTGTGTGTATTTAAAACTACCTTGGGACAACCACATCTCATTCTTTTAAAATATATATATTTTTTATTGATTTCAAAGAGGAAGGGAGAGAGAGAGGGGGAGATGAAACATTGATGATGAGATAGAATCTTGGATTGGCTGCCTCCTGCAAGCCCCACACTGGGTTTTGAACATGCAACCCAGGCATGTGCCCTGACTGGAAATGGAACCATGACCTCTTGGTTCATAGGTCGATGCTCAACCACTGAGCCACACTGGCCAGGCTAGACAGGCGATATTGAAGGACAGCTTAATTCAGACTTACAGAGGTGATGTTCTTCAGAAGACACAACTCCTCACATGCAATAGCTTTTCTTTGTGTGTGTTTTTTTTCTACTGACAAGACTAGTTATCAGCTCAGTGCTATTGTCTGTAGCAGCTGAAAATATCTCAGGACATGTGGAGTCAGAGCATGTAAAGAATACCTCTTTGGGAAGCACTTATTGGTTAGAAGTACTGGTTGCTAGCAACCTGAACTTACCTGGCTAATTGAAGCCTTGAGGAGTGTATTAGGAGTCTATTGGGAAATTCTCAGTGAGGAATAAGAAGGTGGAAAGGTAGGCAGGTGCTGTTGGAAAGGTCAGGAAGATGGGAGCAGGCAGGGAAACAAAGGAACAGGCAGGTCAGCCTGATCAAACAGGACCCAACCTCTTGCAGTTGAGTTCTGAGATCAAGGTTCAAGGTCCCAGGAGAGAGCCTGCCCCCTCTCTATGTTGAGACTGTGAAAGGTGGTCTGGCTCTGGCCCTTTGACTTCTGCGGAGGAAAGTGGTACTGGAATTCTCCAAGAACCACAGTGGAGCCTTGGGAAACTGTAGCTTCCTGGTAGGATATTGAGGTAGGTAATTAGGAAATTAGGAGGACAAAATAGATGGTGAGCAAGAGAAAGAGACCTTTTGTATAGTATTTTTATTATTGAAAATATTATAGATATCTCTTTTTTCCCCCCATTGACCCTCTTCACCCTACATCTGCCCCCCCCCCCCGCCCCCACCTCCCAAGGCCTTCATCACACTATTGCCTGTGTTCATGGGTTATGCTTATAAGTTTTTTTTTTAGTTTTTTTTTGGTGAAAAACTCATAGGTATATTCTGTTTTGACTCAATACTTCCCATCTCTATCAGGATAGATTCCAAATTCCAAGTGTCACGATTTCTTTGCATTTCAGTGGTTTTCTATCCTACCATTCTGAGAGTGGCAGTTGGTGTTGGGGAATTGGAAGGAGAGACTAGGGACACATACAAAAATTAAACACATTAAACCCTCAGAAGGTAAAGCATTTCATGCTAACATAACTAGTGTTTTCACACATAATTCATTATCTATATCTCTGTTTCACACACATAAATGAAATGGCTCACTCATTCATCCATTTGTTATTTTATTTTCTATGAAAATTTTATTAAAAATTGATTTTGTAAATATTTTTGAAAAAGGGTCACTAATGATCCAGGAGCTCAGTTCCTAGACAGGCTGTCACATCTCCAATCACCTACAATAAAAGGCAGAGTGGAAAAAATAGCAAGGACAGAAGTATAAAGAAGGAGAGATAATGCTCAGTAGGAGAGTAGTAAGGAGGGCTGCCCACAGAAGGCAGTATTTGAGCCAGGCTTTGAGGATAAAAAAAATGCACACTTAAAGCCAGGGTTTCCCACACATAATGCCTTTGTTGCAGTGTTGGAGATGTATGTGTAGGTATGTGGACATGTGCAGGTTCACAGGTACAGAATCACATGTGCATTCAGAGAAGGTGATAGGTTAGGCTTTAAACTGCTACAGCAGGCACTTTGGCACTGGCCAATTAATTAGATCTGTCACTAGCTAGTCCAGCACACCAATGTGTAATTCAGCCCAGCCTTGCCTAGGAGGATATCAGTGGAATCCCTCTTGTACATATTTAACTCAGTCAAATGCATCTATGCCCACTCAGATCAACTTTGGTATCATTCCCTTCAACTGGGTCATGCCTTCAGTAGGCATGAGTTGGGAGATATGAATCCTAGTTTTCCTTTTCTATCCTTTTTCCATAGTGTACCTTCTAGTATAGGTATCTGCCTATGTTGAGGGTGATTCTGCTACTTGAAAAATCTATATTGTTTGAACAACATGATCCTTAAATTCAAGTCTACTACATTCTGGAGTGCAGCACCGAAGGAACAGAAGCCTCTTTCCATACCGGTGAACAGATTGGTTTTGTTGCCTGTGTGTTCTACTTCATCCAGTTTCAAGGATGTACAGGAAAAGGCCAACTCTTGACAAGTTTGCCTTGCTGTCATTAGAACCAAGCCCCCTATTGTATGCTTTACTGTAAACCATCTGATACAGGCATGTAAGTAGCACAACAATAGATCATGAGACTGTAAACAGCAATAGTCTCCAATTAATGTTCCCCAGTAGACAGTAGCCATTGGTTATGAGCCATTCTAGACTTCCAGCTACAGCTGAGTAGAATCACATGGCACTTCCTTTTTGCTCTTCATTCCTTACCCCCTGGAACCATCACTTCACCTTTACACAGAGCCTCCTCCTATGGGATCCCCAAACACCTTGTTGTTGGTGAACACAAAAGAGAAGTTGCCTGTTTGCAGCTTTCCTTCATGGCTGAGTCCCCAATGGCCACTGCCTCTCTTCACCTCTATTGCTTACAGCTTCCTTGTCAAACTCTACATCATATCAACTGATTGGGGTATTCCCAATCTTCTTGGTTGCATATTCACATCAGTAAAAAAAAGAAATCTGTTGGTCAAGACACACACACACACACACACACACACACACTCACACACACACAAAAAAAACACACACACACACATTTGTTTATTTACAAGAGTGTATATTTTCTTATCTTATTGATAAGTGGAGCCAAGTGGTCAGAACTTGGACTCAGAGCTGGGATTTGAGTCCTGGTCTGACTGTGACCATGAGCAAACTAAAAAACAAAACAAAACAAAAAAATGGTGCAAAGTGGGAAATAATATCACCTACCCAGTAGGATTGTTGTAAAGATTAAATAAGTCAGTAAGTGTGGAGAGCCTGGTATAATGCCAGTCCTAACCATTAGCTCTTGTTTTTATTAAGTCATGATGGGGTTCATTGCCAGCGATGAGGAGACAATGGTGGGGAGGTGTTTGAGACAGCTTGTTTCTGGTACAAAGAAGCCACAAGGGAATTTTCTCTTGGAGAACTTGTGATGTGTGAAGAAAAGCAATAGCGCTATTCCCATAAGGCATTGTGGAAATACAGACTGGTAACCTGAGCACCACATTCTGAATACTCAGCCTACCAACCAAGACTTGGTGTTGCCTTGATGATGATCTTACCTGGAAAGGTGATGCTAGCACCAGAGTCAGGCTGGAGGGAGTAGAGAAAGCAAAAGCTTCTGGACTAGTTGGCTGTGATCAGCTCTGGGTTTTCAGGTCAGGCTTGAGGAATAAGACTCTCAGAGGACTGTTATTTGGATCAAGTTAGCGAGTGTAGATGAAAGGGCCAAGTGCAGAGCTGCTGGTGTTAACCTGACTCTATAACCCTGCAGTGTCTAGCGATGGGCATTACTAAGGCCTCTGGACCCACCGTTCCTCAAGCAGTTACAAAGGGCAGAGCTGAGGGTGGCATCCCAACTCCATAACCTGGCACAGCATTTGGGCATTAGACCATCCATGGATTCACTGACTCTGTAAGCAGTTATTTGTATGTTAAAACAGTTAAGATGCATTATTACAAAGAACTGTGCAAATTTAAGGTAGGGCTGTCTTTCAAGGCATGCTTTTTAAACCATGGAGAATAGATTTTTTTGTTTGTTTGTTTTAATTATAAGGTAACCATGTTTAACTCTCACCAAGCAGTGGAATTTTAATGAAAACTTTAGCTAAAAAGCAATACAAGCAAAAAAGATGCACATTCCAGAAATTAAGTAGAGTATCATCCCAATATTGTTCACAGGCCCCTCTCTAATCTGGGGGTGAGATAGTGTGCTTTTCTGGCATCCAAAAAATAAAAATAAAAAATGTAGTGTCAGCTCCTGTGTTGCAATTCCTTCTGGAATTCATTTTCAGAGACTAGCATTTATCTTATTGAACTATTAACACCATTTATCTCCAATTTATAAAATGTCTTCCTTTATCTACCTCCCTTCAACAGCCATAGTTATCACTCCTGCAAACACATGCGTATCACAAGCTGAACTGTGAAATAAGCTCATGTAGAAATGTCTGGGAGTTATAGGTACTTTATCTTGAAGTTTTCCTGTTGCTCGTTGAGCATTGCTTACTATCTGGTTATTATATTTAGTGGTTACTTTAAATGACAGACAGATCACTAGAACTGTAATTGCTGACACAAGGGGGGGAAAAATCAGAAACCATTACAGTTTCAAAGTTCATTTGCAATTGAATGAAGTCATACAAAATCAGGGACTAATGGTCCATCCTTGGCCCCTCCATGTGAACATAGCTCTGGCTTCCAAATAGAAAATTCTTGCTTCAGAAACCAGTCAATGGTCTGATACACATTTAATTCAGAAGCTCAGTTTGAACCTCAAGGGATGGCTGTGCACAGAATCGCCTTGATTTATCCCATCTGCCTCCAGGTCATCCCAGGGACAGGCAGTGAGTCCCTCCCGGGGGAGGCTGGCCACCGGCTCTCAGGCTCTTACTTCTCTTTGTGAAAAACCTGGCTTGGCCATGTTTTTCAAATAGTATCCCCTTTCTGAAATGCAAATTCACACTCTTATTTCAAATCCAGGTGAAGACTCAGCACATCCAATCGGCTGTTTCAAGGCCAGGCATAGAGTAGCGACCTATCAAGTGATGACATTTTTTAGATGTATTGGGTCCTGAAAAGGTGTTTGAAACAAGAATCAAATTAAAAAGTGAGTGGTTACATATGTGTAACTGACTCTGTTGCAAGCCATTACAATGGAATGTGTTGAGGCCGCCATTTGCTTCAATTTCAGAGACCCTCTCTGGGCGAGCTTGACGGAGGCCGGCCTGTCTGTCTGGCTGTGGGGTATGGTCCTGCCTGTGCTGTTGGAACTGGGGCTGGACTCGCCCTGGGATCCCAGGTCAGCGTCCCCATTTGTGAGAAACATGATCGCAGAGGTAATCATTTGACTGCTGAGATATTGCTTTTCAAACATGAACCCTCCTCTTTTTCTTTTTTTTTTTCCTTAAACCAGGTCTGTATCTATTTTATCTGAACCAGTAGTAGTCATAACAGCCATCTCTCTTCGGAGGGAAAAATGAGCTATCAGTTTTTCTCAGGCTTGAGCATTCTCCCACCTGTCCTCAATTTAATGCACAAATGAAAGCACATAAATCTTTGTGACGTTTTGGCATAAAGCACCTACTTCAGATGACTCCTTTAGGAAACTCTGAACCCAGGTGTTTGGTTTTTGCATAAACTTTGCAAAATGAGAATTGTAACGCGACGGGTGTATACACACACATCCACACACACGCGCACCTCCCCCAAAAGGTGGTTGCGTCTGAAATGTGGAGGGCTGGAGGGATGTGGGTGGGGGCGGGGGAATAACATGTGTGTAAACTTAATATATCTTTTCCTCACCTTAAGTTGGACCCAGACAGTTAAATTATAATTACAGCCCCATCTGGAGGGGGAGAAAGTACTGTACGCGAGAGCTCCCAGCCCTTCAGCCATGGGTACTTTGTCAGGTAAAATAAACACTTCCCATTTTCAGCCTGGGGTCAAACTCCACAAAAGTCCTGAAAGATGGGACCCTCACCGAGAACCAGATTGTGATGTGGTGAGAATGACAGCAACATCAGGAAGAGAGAACAAAATGGTGAGTTACTTCTCTCGAGCCATATGGTTCAGGAAGGCTGCTCCAGGCTTACCTCAAAGGGTATAAATCCTCAGCAGAACGCATGGTCCGTAGGGCTACTGCCAGGCCTGGTGTGTGGAATGGGAAGGCGTCCCTGCCTGGCCAGGGAAACTGGTCCTGAGAAGCGCAGTGGTTTTGCCATCCTTGGCGTGTTTTCATCAGATTGTCTGTTCTGGTCACGAAATGGTGAAGCTGTAAAACTAGAAGCATGTGGGGAAGAAGCCAGTCTTGTTTCCTAAGAGAATGAAGGTGATGCTGAGAGAAGCAGAGAGGAGAGAGGGTCTTGGGTATCTGAGGCCACTATTTCCAGAGACCAGTAAATTCTCTCTTTTTGCCTAATCTAGCTGTAAGTGTCTGTCACTTGTTATCGAAAGGGCCCAATCTGATACGTCCATCATAAAATGAAATTTATGAAGAGATTATTTGTTTGATCTACTAGTGTCAATGCTAGTAATACTAATTGCTAGCATTTATTAAGGACTTACTATGTGCCAAATCCTATCCTAAGAATGCTATACATATATTTTCTTTCACTTAATACACAAGCCCTTGAGATAAGAGCAATCATTGTTCCTGTTTTACAGATAAGGAAATCCAGGCACATAAAGGTTAAGAGGAGCAGGTGAACTTCAAATCCAGGCCTCAGCACTCAGTCTTGTAACCAACCCTCATTCCATAGGCAAGTCATGATGGTGGATAGCACCATCACTCCTACTAACTTGCCATTCTATGTTCTTGAGTAAGTCAAGAGTGGAGTCAAAGCCAATGAATGGGTCCAGATGCCTCTCCTAAGTCTATAAACAATTTTATCTATGCCACAGCCAAAACGGAGAGACAAGTGCTCTCTATCAGTAGAAAGACTTCACATTATTGTAGCCTTTTATTTTCCCAACATGTTTTTCCTTTTGTTTCCCTTGAAAACTGTGCCTCGGGGGAAGCTGTTGTATATGTGAGCCCCAAATAGCATATGTGTTGCAAGAAGAGAATGAATTCGATAAGCCTTGGATACTCAGTGGTTGTCTCAGTGGCCCTCTGATTTGAGCGGGGATCAGAACCACCTGGAGAAGCTTGCTAAATCCCAGACTGCCGTGTTTCTGACTTGGTTTCTGATGTAATAGGTCTGAGCTGAGCTAGAGAAATTGTATTTCTTACAGGTTCCCAGGTGAAGCTCGTGTTGCTGATCTGGGGACCACACTTTGAGAACCATTGCCCTGTAGCAACTGTAGCTGACATGTTTGTAAGCACATATAAAATGTCAGGTCAGTTCAATAGAATAAATCAGCAATTTGATTATTTAGTTGCATTGCTGATAGGTTAGCCTAGCTCCGTGGTCAGCAAACTGTGCCTCACAAGCCACATGCGGCTCTTTGGCCCCGTGAATGTGGCTCTTCTACAAAATACCATGGCCTTGGCCAGTCTTTTTGAAGAAGTGGCATTAGAAGAAGTTTAGGTTTTAAAAATTGGGCTCTCAAAAGAAATTTCAGTCATTGTACTGTTGATATTTGGCTCTGTTGACCAATGAGTTTTCTGACCACTGGCCTAGCTGGTCCCTCTTCCAAAATGGCCAAATCAAAGTAAGCATATTTCAGGGGTACTCAGGTGAATAAAATAGCACACAAAGATATCTGACAATTTCATAAGAAAATATTAAACCACTATCTTTTTATTATAGTCATAATTATAGGTTATCATATAAAAATAACTTGAGATGGCGTATTGCTCTTTGTTCTTAAACAAATCACATCTTTTTATCACTATGCTTGGTGCCAAGTGGTTACAAGTCTTTCTAGTATTTGAGTATTTCCGAATACGTGAGTGTGTGCCTGCTTTCACCTGCAACTCATCAGGAGAATACAGTGGGGAATGATCTCACTGTTACCAACCTTTGTGTTAGCAGATATTTGTTATGCAAATGATGTGGCTGAGTGGAGCTGATGTCATTTTACTATCTTAATTTAAATCGTTTTCTGTAAATGGACCAAAAATGGGCTGGACCCATATAGAGGAATTGTGATTAATTTTGTCCTTGGGACATAAATATATCCTTTGGGGATAGCAGGCAAACTATAGGCATCTATTTTTTAATGCAAGATTCCACTGGAAATGTTTCTGGAAACCTTTCTTTGAGCCTTGAAGGTATTGCAACTGTCAAGTTAGGCTGAGCAAAACAGACACGAAGCAAAGGAATATCTTCAGAGAAATTTGTTTTTCTCAGGAAATCATTTTTATTACATTTGGTTAATGAGAGAGATGGCCTGTAGTTTTCTTTACTTGTAATGGCTTTGTCATGGTGTAGTGTTGGGGTTATGCTGACCCCATAAAATGAGTTTAAAAATGTTCCCATTCTTTAAACTTTGAAAGGGTTTATATAAAATTGCTATTAATTCCCCTTAAATGTCTGGAAAACTTTACCCATGAAACCATCGAAATCTGGAGTTTTCTTTGTGGGAAGATTTTTAGTTAAAAGATTTAATTTCTTTAACAGATTTCTTGTTTCTTTCTGTGTTAGTTTTAACAAGTTGTGTTTTACAAGGGATTTATTCATTTCATCGAACTTGTTTAATTTATTGGCATAAAGTTATTCAACATAACCCGTTATGATTCTTTTAATGTCTGTGTAATCTGCAATGTTATGTGTGGCCTTTTAAAATCTTGATTTGTGTTCACTCTCTTCTTGATTAGTTTTGCTCTGGGTTTATTTATCAATTTATTTATCTTTTCCAAGAATCAACTTTTGGCTTTGTTAGATTTCCTCATTGTACATTGGCCATCTATTTCTTTGCTTTTTGTTCTGATTTGTATAATTTTATTTACTTCCTTTGAGTTTAATTTGCTAATAGATTTATTGAGTGGAAGCTCATATAATTTGCTTTCACTCTTCTAATATAAGTATTGAAAGCTAAAACTTTACCTCTAAGCCCTGCTTGAGCTCCATCTCACACATTTTGATATATCATGCTTTATATTGTTTAGTTCAAAGTAATTTTTCATTTCCATTTAAATAATTTTTCTTTTTTAATTTATAGGTTATATAGAATAGGTTGTTTAATTTCTAAGCACTGGGGACTTTCTAATCTGCTTGTCACTAATTTCTAGTTCAAGTCCACTGAGATGAAAAATATACTCTTTTGAAATTTGTTGAGATTTGCTTCTTTCTCTAGCATATGGTCTATTTTAATAAAAGCTCCATGTGTACTTAAAAGATAATCTCAATTCTGTAATTATGGAGTATAGAATTCTAGATAAATTCAATTAGTCAAGTTGGTAAGATGTTACTTCCTGAAAGAAAAAAAGAAGAAGTATTTCCCACAGTGACTGAGTGCACCTCCTGGAACTCTAAGCATCTTTGTCTCACTTCCATCTGCCTGCGCAGCATCTCTATAAGGAGCATTTCAAATTAATGTGCCGCGAAGGCACTCCTGGCTTACCCTTTCCTGTCTCCCATCTCAGGCTGAAAATTAGAAGCTGTCCCTGATTTCTCCCTTTTTCTCACGCCCACATCTCCACCGGGAGGTTCTGCTTCCTCTACTTTAAAATATGATTGCTTCTCACTGCACGCCTACTACTACTTCCCTGGTCTAAGTCCCTGTTAGTTCTTTCAAGGGCACTCTTGTAGGGACTTCCTAATGAGTCTCTCTGTTTTGTTTTCTCATCTTCCTTCTCCATCTCTAGACCCTGCCATGTCTTGCAGCAGAGCACAGAGATTTTGTTTTTCCCATACCAATGTCATATTAAAAAAGAAAATCAGATAAAATAGCTTCCTTACTAGAAAACAAACAAATAGCCCAGCCTGCATGATCAGTGGTTGAGCATTGACCTATGAACCAGGAGGTCACACAGTTTGATTCCAGTCAGGGCACATGCCCAGATAGTAGGCTCGATCCCTTTGGGGGATGTGCAGAAGGCAAATGATAAAGGATTTTTCTCTCATCATTGATGTTTCTGTCTCTCTCTCCCTTTCCCCTCCTCTCTGAAATCAAACAAATATATAAAATTCAAAGGTTTTCTTTCACACTTAAAATAAATTAGAAAATCCACACTATGGCCAATGAGACCCCGGTTGATCTGGCCCTGCCTCCCTCTCCTTGTTCATGGCTCCAGCCATAGTGGCCCTCTGGCTATGCCTTAAAAAACTCCAACTCCTTTTTTCCTCAGCGCCCTGGCACTTGCTCTCCCCTCTGCCTAGAATTCTTTCCTCCTGGTCTTCACATACTCACTCTTCCATTTCATCTGTTGTCTCACACATCACCCCCCCCCCCACCCCCGGTTTACTTTATTATTAGTCATTTATTTAAATTTTTATTTATTTTTTTATTGATTTCTGAGAGGAAGGGAGAGGAAGAGAGAGATAGAAATATTAATGATGAGAGAGAGAATCACTGATTGGCTGCCTTCTGCAAAGCCCTCACGGGGGATTGAGCCTGCAACCCTAGCATGTGCCCTTGATCATAATTGAACCTGGGACTCTTCAGTCCACAGGCCGATACACTGTTCACTGAGCCAAACCAGCTAGCGCTCACCACCCTATTTTATACCCCATCCTACCTCCACTGCATTGTCACTGGTCTCCACTTCCCTTGAATAAAATTTCTTCATATCACTTATCAATACCTCATATGACTCATAAAATCATTTTTAATAGTGTTTCTCTATCTTCTGCACTAGAATATACATCCCATGGAGTCAGCATCAAAGTGGTCTTATTTATCACGGAAACCTAAGCATGTAAACTGGTGCCTGGCACATAGCAAACACCCAGGAGATAGCTCTTGGTTGGATAAATGCATAATGGTTGCATGGAGGATGAATGTTTAACTGAAAAAAAGTTAAGTTCAGTGAAGTTCATCCTCCTCTAGGTAATAATGGGTTGTTCTCCTTCTAATTAGAAGGTTGATTTACACACTTTAAGAGGTTAACGTCATTAAAATATCCTGTGGCTTCTAATGTCCCTAATTCAGGTCGGAGGTGACACCATTTAGTGTGAGTTGGTTTTATTTGAGACTGAAGAAGCTCCACAGTTTCAGAAGACTATGTGTGCAGACATCCATGTTTAAAACAGAAATATATATATACTGTGTGTGTCCATGGGTGCGTGTGTGTGCCTAAGAGCAGCTGTATCATCTATACCTCATCCACAAGGGGCCTGGTCTGTGAGCATTGGTGCTGATGGATTAGAACTTAAAGATGGGGGAAGAGTGAAGGAAATGTTTCCTTAGGTGCTACTTTTTGGCTTTCAGGGGTAGTATTTTTTCTTTCAGATTTTCTGTATAACATGGCAAATAATACTATCTGACTACCACCATCAGCCAGATAGGCTAGGCCTTTATAAACATTATCATAAATAATTTTCACCACAACCCTACAAACCCATCATGGCTATTTCCATTTTGCAAATGTGGAAACTGACTCAGACAACTTATGCATGGGGACATGGCTAAGGCATTACAGAACCAAGACTTCCCTGTTCATCTCTCTGTCCTCCAAGGTTGGTGCTCTTTCTGCTGAAAAACATATTGCCTCTTTTGCTGAGTATGGAAAAAATTTAAAAATAATATTCAGGGGTACAGAGTAAAGACTTCTTACAAATGTATATGTACTTGGGTCTCATGTAGTAACTTATTCATAGCTTTTTATTATAACTAGGCAGACATGGATATTTTAGAATATTCCTTACTTACAGCCTAGTGGAAGAAACAAACATGTTTCCAACAATTTTCAGCATTCAGATATGACTGTGTCATGGACTGTTCTTGTCTGACTGTTTTTATGTCGTTATGTGATGCCGCTTGAGACCAAAAAGTCTTTTGGGATCTTTTAAGATGGCAATGACCCCTATTCTCATATTGTTTGTGCCTTTACTTAGTTCGTGTGTTTGTTTAAATGTCCCTTCCCCGGAGAAGTCCATCCAAATGCAGTATTATCAGTACCTTCTCCATTTACTTTTCTTCATACCTCCCATCACACATGACCTTCTATTGTGCGTTTTAAAATTTGTCTTTCTCTCCCACAAGAATAAAATAATCTCCATGATGCAGGGTATCTTATCCCACTGTATTTCCAGGGCCCATGACAGTACCTAGCACATAAGAAGGCCCCAAGCTACTACTATCAAATGAATGCATGGTGTCTCTGCCTGCCAAACACAAGGTTACACTGAACCCCATGTGGCAGTGGAGACTGGACATCCCTAGCTTTGGGACATTGTGCAACTCTACGAAATGGCTTTATGCAGGACCTGTGTCCTGTGGTCATTAATTGCCATTAGTCAGCCAAGCTGAGGACAGGCCTCCCAATCTGAGTTAATTTCTATACATAGGTTCTCAGCAATGCCAGGATAGGTTAGGCCAATGATTTTCAAACTTTGCTGCTTCAATTGCTAGTGTTCAATAGAGATGAACCTATGAAATGACCACTACTAATATGTTATAATGGTTTGTCTCCTCCCAATGCAGAAGATGAAACAATATTTCTGAATAGAGGTGTTTTTTTTTTTTAATTGCTGAGCATTCTCCTTTTCCTTAATTTCCTTTTAAAATCTATGGTGCTATCTATCTCACTAATAGATAGCAGATGAATTTTCTAGAAGAACTCTGTGACCAGGAATGTGTATTTTGACCATACAGTGCATCTGGGGATGCTTTTGTAAGTCCTGGGAAGGCAGCAGTGAATGAGATGAAGTCCATGCCATCATTGAGATTGTTTCAATTCTCTGGGAGAGAAAGATGACTAAATTAAAAAAGTGCAATATTGAGGGCTGAGTTGTTAAGTTCCATATCAATAACAGAGCCATCGTTTTAGCTAGAAAAATGGTTTCGAGGTCATGTACTGGAAAAAATGGTATCAGTGTTTCCTGGGGTTCTCCAGAGAGAACATAACTTCCAGATGTTCTTTTCTCGTCAGTGTTAGGGAGTGCTCAGTAGAAAAGGGTCCCTCAGCCCTGGGCTCTGGTCTGAGCCTGGTGTTTGGGATCCACAATGTCGACCCCGCTCTGGGTGTTTGACTACAAATTCCACCAACCTTCTGTTGCATGTATTTGTTTACTTAGCCCGTAATAAATAGCTTCGCATACAGAGATTCCATCTGAACACAAACAGGCCCAGCCTTTCACAAACTCTCCAGCAGAGCTCTGGGAGTACATGTGTGCTTCGGGGTAATCATCTCCAGGAAACACTGGTCGTCCTAGGAGTTGTCATTGCTGTCATCTTCCTGTGAAACTTCTCATCCTTCTGAATGCTCATAAATGGGCATTTTCATGCAGAATACATCATTTTGAATTGAATTTCAATAGCTCCTCTGGTGGCCGCCTGCCAGCCGGCCAGTGTCCATCTTGTGAAACGAGCCTTGGTGAGTCTGTTTGGAAGCATGCTGGCTTTGGTTTTAGAAACAGACTAACGGCAGAGTCCAGAAAATATTTTGTGATATTTATTTTCATAGCATGAATAAGCAAAACATTCAAGAAAGTGCTGATGGGTCTCTAATTCTCAAACCCCAGCTTAGAAAATAGAAATCCAGATTTTTCTATTCCAACCTCCCAGCCCCACCTCATTCTCCCTCTTTTTTCCAATGGGGGCTGCTCTTGCTGGCCTTGGCAGAAGCAAGGATGTGTTGAAATGCTGTAAATTACAGTTAATGTGATATGGTTCTGTTTATCCTTGTCCAACACTGTTGAACCTACCAATTTTTCCCTTCTTGGCTTCCCATGAATTAAGGCAACCAGAGAATAGCCAGTTGGAAGGCTGGACCATTTTCTTTTTTCAGTTAGAGTAAAAGACAGGCTTAACTGATGAATGCTGGCCCTAAAGAAAAGGTTTTTTGCTTTGACAAGGCGTTCAGAAAAAGCCCAAGACACAGCCCTATTTACTTCAGAAGAAAAAGGATTATGTTCGGGGATGTAAGGAATTGAAAGCATGATTCCGTTTCCTAGAGGAGATTCACACCAATAAAGTTTAAGTGAAAAAATGTCCATGACTTCATAACTATGAACTGAATATTAAAGAGACAGCTGCCATCTTTCAGTTTCTCATTCACAACTGAAAGGATCACCCGAGCAAATGGTCACTGATAGGGTCTCACATCTGACTCATTCAAGAACGCTGTATCCTCACGGGCAAACCTCTTGGATGCAAGTGACTCAGGTACTCTGGCTGTTGTGGTGCCAAGCAACCAACTGCCAATCACTATGTTTGTTTGGAAGATGTGGCATTCATCAAATTTTTCTGCGAAGTTAGAGAATTGATAGACCTTTGTTTTCATGTAAAATGAGGCTTTGAGAAGGGACTATATTAGGGCTGAGGAATTATTTTTTTTTGGGGGGGGGAGTGAGAAAAATCCACGTGTGTGCTCAAAACTAATAATTATAAATAATTGGGGGAAACTTTAACGCGAGCATTTATAAATTTTATGTTTTTAATATTGTACAATTCAATTTAGGTTTTATTAAATAAACAAAACTGAATAGCCATGACTTTAATGAGCAGTGGGGAGAAATTTAAGGAAAAATGCATTCCATCTCACAGTTCATAATTGTCTTTAAAAGTGTGTAAAGGGTGATTAGAAAACTGATGTGAACTTAGGAGGTTGATGATGAGCACTCTGGAGTGTTCTGAAACAGAGGCAGATGCTGTCTTATGTTGGTGAAGAGAGAAATTACCCCTCCACAAGTTCCCTTCTATCCTACACACAACTTTTCTGTGATGGGCCTGTCCACTCAAATTCCTTACATTTGTCTGGTGGGTGCCCTGCATATTTATATAAATTCATTGAGCAAACAGAATTTTTTATTTTGCCAGATACTGTTTAAACATTTGCAAATATCCATTATGACTAGCCCTTGAGTTAGATGCTTATATTTTCTTCTTTTCCCATGGGGAAATAAAGGTAGCTGGAGGTTAAATAACTTCATTCATTAACCTCTCATTGACTCAGTAGGCACTTTCGGAGCCCTTCCTAAGCACAGGCACTGTACCTGGTGCTGGAGCAATAACAGGACACTGACTTGGTTTCCATCTTCAAAGTATTTTTGGAATAGTAGAGACATCTAAAAGAGAACTCACAATAGAAAATGGCAAGTAGAATGAAAAAACAATGTATAGAAATTTCTTCCTTAATCCTGGTTGGTGACTTAAGTGGTTGAAGTATCATCCTGTGCACCAAAACGGTTGTGGATTCAATTTCTATTGTAGTTAGGGTACATACCTAGGTTGTGGGTTTGATTCCTGGTCAGGTGTGTGTATGGGAGGCAACCAATCAGTGTTTCTCTCTCTCTCTCTCTCTCTCTCTCTCTCTCTCTCTCTCTCTCTCTTTTTCTCTCTCAATAAAGCAAAAGAAAACATATCTTTAGGTGAGGATTAAAAAAAAATCTCTCCCTTACATACAATGTCTTACTGAACCTCTAGCATTGAGTACTTTTTACATGTGTCTTACTGTGCTTGGCCACATGTGTGTTATCTCCCTTTACTCTTAGGGGGTTGTCATTTTTTAAAATAATACCCATGAAGTGCCATTCTCAGGAGAGGCATAGTGCCATCTGTCATGAGATTAGATTCTAGTCAGAGAGACTGACATATTACAAAATATAAATGAGATAGTACCAAAATGGTAAGTGCTACCAAAAAAGTGACATAGAGCCACAGGAGTGCACAGTGGGGAAATCTCAGCTCATTGGGGAAGTCTAAAGAGGCCTCTTTGAGGATATAACCATATGAAAGATGAAGAGGAATTGAGCAGATGAGATGAGAAAAGTATTCCAGCAAAAGGGAGCAGGACAATGTATGGAGAATTGGATGAATTCACTGAAAGCAAGTCAAGAGAATCAGTGAGATATCTGCAAGGAGAGGTCAGACCAGAAGGTCCTTGCTAGCCATGTGGGCAGGGAAGCCTTGCTCACCACGACACTGAGAAGCCACTGGAGTGGGCAACACTTGGTGAACAATAGTGCTGATTGGCATTTTTAAAGACAACTCTGGCTGCGTTGTAAAGAATGCATCATAATGGGCCAAAACTAGACGTTGACAGATTAGGTCTCCAAGAGAGAAATGCCTGAGTTATGGCTGTGGAGATGTACAGAAGCACAAAAATCCAAGAGATATTTTGGGAATTAAACTGATAGGATTGCCCTAACTGGTTTGGCCCAGGGGATAGAGTGTCGACCTGCAGACTGAAAGGTCCCAGGTTCAATTCTAGTCAAGGGCATGTATCTTGGTTGTGGGCACATCTCCAGTGGGGATGTTTCTCTCTCATTGATGTTTCTCTCTCATTGATGTTTCTAACTCTCTATCCTTCTCCCTCTCCCTTCCTCTCTGTAAAAATGCAATAAAATATATTTAAAAAAATAAACTGATAGGATTGCAGGTGATGAATATGAGAATAGTTCAAGAGTGACCATTCTACAGATGGGAAAACAATGGTCAGAGAGAGAGGTTCCCAAGGACACACAGTGGGAAGAGAACCCATCTTCATTAGAGCACTTTGACTACTAAACAAGCACTTTTACCCTCTGTTCTAGGAGAACTAAGAAGAGGGAACCAGGAATCTTGACTGAGGAAGCTGAATACAATTCTAAGAAGGAAAGAAGATTTGATCTGGGTTTTGAAGACTGTGTGGGAGACAGGACATGGGGGCATTTTGGACAGAGGAAATTGTATAATAGCAAGCAAGATACAGGAACTTTGAGGGGTGAAGAAAACTCCATGTCTTGTAGAGGTTAAAAAAGTTCAAACTCACTTAAAATGGTCCATTTTAGTAAGCATACTTGGTGCCCAGGTTTTAGTCCCTAACACCTTGGCCCACCTGAAGAAACCAAGGATACTCAAAGAAAAGGCTGTTTTGGGGGCTGGAACACGTTCTTACAAGATGAACCTAGAACATTCTGTTGTGTCAGAAAGTAGTGATTTTTTTTTAAAGGCAGTCATATCACAAGGAAATAAGTCAACTTGAAAGGGTTCCACTGGTAAAATCTGGAAAAAAATTGGGCTCCAAAATAAGAACAGTAATAAATGATAAAATAGGAGAGAAAAAAAACACACAGGAAACCATGAGTTCATACAAATAATAAATACAGAAACAGGCAAGAGGGGAGATATTATCTACCAAAGAAGGCTAACTGTGGACTGGTAAATGTGGAGGGAGTGCTGGAGTTGGAAAATCACCATGTTGCATCCACCATCATAAAGTTTTGTTCATGCACGAATCATCAAAGGACACAAAATCCACAGGGATATTTTAACGAGGAGCAGGATATTTGAATGATTGCTAAGAATCTTCCCATAAATTTCTTATTAGTTTCAAGGGACAACGTAGTAACTGCACAGTGGAGAGATTGGATAACACTTGGGGTGATTAACCTCAGCATCACACTGGAGCTGCTGGCCACTGTGTGTCTCCAGATACATTATTCATATTCATAACTGCAGGTTGTTGAATTGAAATAGGATTAAAGCAAAGGGTATCAAGAGGTAAGACTCCGATGAAGAAGAGGAAAATAATGGCCAGTGGATTTATTAAAAAAGACGCTCACCCTG
This sequence comes from Pipistrellus hanaki, assembly GCF_964339955.1. NCBI lineage: Eukaryota > Metazoa > Chordata > Mammalia > Chiroptera > Vespertilionidae > Pipistrellus > Pipistrellus hanaki. The sequence goes on from NC_140515.1 coordinate 21,195,172, forward strand.
CCTATTCATAAGAAAAATGCAATCAAAGCAATGCAGTATTGATTTTCTCAGACTGACATTATTTAAGTGATCCATGACTTGGTAAGGGCATACAAGAAGTGGGAATATTCATATTGCTTGTGTGCATGTAACCTACTAACGATTAGTTTACTGGTATTTATCCATGTGAAATATCCTTACCCTTAGACTGAGCAATCTCAGGTCTAGGACTTGTTCCTAGAATCCACCACTAATTACATGCAGAAGAACATTTGTTCCAAGACTGTTTGTGGTAGAAAGCAATTAGCAACTGTACCAGTTATCTATTGCTGCATATCAAATTACCGCAAATTTAGCAGCTTAAAACAACACACATTTAGTGTCTCAATTTCTGTGGATCTGGAATCCAGGCACAGCTTAGTGAGGCCCTCTGCTCCAGTCTCTCACAGGCTGCAATTAAGGTGTTGGCCAGAACTGGAGACTCATCTGGGACTCCAATGGGAAAGGATCTGCTTCCAAACTGACATGGTTGTTGGCAGGATTCTGTTCCATGTGGGCTGTTGGCCAGAGGCTGCCCTTAGTTCCTTGCTATGTGGGCTCTTCCATAAGCCAGAAAGAGAGTCTGCTAGCAAGAGGCAAGTTACAGTCTCTTGTCTCCTATCACAGAAGTGACATCTCAACACCTTCACTTTATTCTATGGATTCCTTAGCCCAGTGGTCGGCAAACTCATTAGTCAACAGAGCCAAATATCAACAGTACGATTGAATTTCTTTTGAGAGCCAAATTTTTTAAACTTAAACTATATAGGTAGGTACATTGTTATCAACTTAATTAGCGTACTCCTAAGCTGGCCTTTGCTACAAACTCAAAGGGCCAAAGAGCCTCACGTGGCTCTCGAGCCTCAGTTGCCGACCACTGCCCTAGCCAGCTCACACTCAGGGAGGCAATTACACAGGAGCACGATACCAGGAGGCAGGAATCCTTGGGGACCATGATGACCCAGGTCCATCAAGAAAGTCAAGGTTTAATAATTTACAGTAGCACCATGCCATGGGAAACACTTCAGTAGTTAATAGAGAATGACGTCGAAGTGTGTGTGTACAAATGTGGAGAGATTTCCCAAAACCTATTGTTAAATGAATAACACAAACAAAGCTATTTTGAAAACAAATGTGACACCATTTGTGTAGAAACACCATCTTTTCCCAAACAAAACATGTTTATGTGCACAAATATACACATGCATTCAAATACAAAGGAAGAAGCGTGGGAGGAGACACAGCCAACTATTGATGGCAGTTACCACATACCCAAGAGACGTGGGTCTAGGCTGGAGGTGGGGAGTAATGAGCAACTTTCTCAGTTTATTCATCATACTTATTGTTGGTTTTTTGTTTTGTTTTTTAACAGTGGGAATATATTTTTTTTTTCTCCCATCCACCCCCCCAAAAAAATAACCCTTGCACTAGGAAACTGGGGCTTATGTCCAAGAGTGTTAACTTTTGAAAACGTAGCATGCTACGCATAAACGTGTCCCAACAGTGCCTTTTCATCGTGCACATTTTAAAAGTTTGCGTGGTTTTCCATCCCAGCTTTTTCTCAGATGTTTGCGACTATGCTTGGAACAAGAAACTAATAAGGGCTCTGTTGTCCCAGCCCCGGGAGCTGCTCTGGAAACACATGAGGAGGGCTGCAGGGAGCTGGCAGCTGGATCCTATCGGACTCTCTTCTTTCTGGGACAAAGGAAGAACCACAGTAGCCACCCAGCGTGGAGCCTGGTGCTGTGGGGCACTTCTGGGAGGCCACAGGAAGGGAAGTGAGACAAAGAGTCCCCTTTGCCGTGTGTCTTTTTGTCAGTTCCATGACCCACTTTATCATCAAAAGATGAGCCCGGGCTCTCGAGGTGGAGGCGCAGTCCTAGAGCTACCGCTGGCTGGTGACCTTGGCCCCACTGCTTCATCCCTCTGTACCCAGTGGCCTCATCAGAGAAATGGTGATGTCGATCCCGTTGCTTTCACAGGTTTGCTGTGGGAATGAAATGAGCTGATGCATCTGAGGCACTTGGCTTAGTGCCCAGAGCATATTACGCATTCCAGGAAGGCTAGCATCTGTGGCTGTTGTTGATGTTATTTATTGTTATCAATGAAAGTTGGCACTTACTAAACCCTTTCCAGATTCCCGATCCCAGCTCGGTGATAAGCGTTGTGCATGTTTCATCTCATTAATTTGCCCAACCTTCTGGAGTGGAAGCTACCCTGTGGCTCTGAGAGGTTAAGCTAGCTCCCCAAGTTCACAAACTGGGAAGCAGTGGAGCTGAGCTTTGAACTCAGGTTTGTGTGTCTCTGAAGCTTTCACTATGAGCAACAATACTCTGTTGCTTTCCAGGCCTCCACATGCCATTATTTTGCCCTCTGGCTGTGGGAAAGCATTAGGGGACGTGGGAGGGGAACAGAGCGCTTAAGAGAGAACTAGAGCCCTAGCTGGTTTGGCTCAGTGGATAGAGCATTAGCCTGCAGACTGAAGGGTTCCAGGTTTGATTCCAGTCAAGGGTACATGTCCAGGTTGCTGCTCAATCCCCAGTAGAGGGTGTGCAGGAGGCATCTGATCGGTGATTCTCTCTCATCAATGATGTTTCTATCTCTCTCTCCCTCTCCCTTCCTTTCTGAAATCAATAATAAAAAAAGTTCTCTGCACAGCAAAAGAAATCATCAACAAAACAACAAGAAAGCCCACTGTATGGGAAAACATATTTGCCAATGTTATTTCCAATAAGGATTTAATCTCTTACATTTATAGGGAACTTATACAACTCAATTAACAAAAGGAAAATAAACAATCCAATTAAAAATGGGCAAAGAATCTAAGTAGGTACCTTGAAAGAGGACATTTAGAAAGCCAAGATACATATGAAAACATGCTCAAAGTCACTAATCATCTAAGAGATGCAAATCAAAACAACAATGAGGTATCACCTCACACCTGTCAGAATGGCTATCATTAACAAATCAACAAATTACAAGTGCTGGAGAGGATGCAGAGAAAAAGGACCCCTTCTTTACTGCTGGTGGGAATGCAGACTGGTGCAGCCACTGTGGATAACAGTATGGCATTTCCGTAAAAATTTAAAAATGGAACTGACATTTGACCCAGTAATACCACTTCTAGGAATATATCATAAGGAAAAAGAAACACCCATCATAAAGGATATATGCACTCCTATGGTCATAGCAGCAGAATTTATAATTGCTAAGATTTGGAAACAGCCTAAATGCCCATCAGCAGATGAGTAGATTAGAAAATTATGGTTCATCTACACACAATGGAATACTAAAGTGCTATAAAAAAGAAGGAATTCTTACCATGCAGCCGCATGGATGGACCTGGAGAGCATTATGCTAAGGGACATAAGCCAGTCAGTGAAAGAAAAATACCACATTATCTCACTCATTTATGGATAATAAAGAACATTATAACCTGATGAACAAAAAGATACAGAGGCAGAGAAGTATGGAACAGACTGTCAAATTACAGTGGGAAGGCTTCCGGGGAGGGAGGTAAAAGATCAACTGAAGGATTTGTATGCATGCATATAAGTATAACCAATGGACACGAGACACTGGGGAGGGGTGGGTAAAGGCATGTATCAGAGGGTAGGGGAGGAAAGGGAAGGTCAATGGGGGGAAAAAAGGAGACATATGTACTATTTTTATAATACTTTAAACAAACAAACAAAAGGACTAGAGAGAATCTCTGCTCTAAAGACATGACAGAAACACAGGGAGAAGTAGAGAAATGAACAATCAGTGTGAAACCGACCACAGCTTCCTCAGAAACAGAAATAAGGACATCAAGAAGTGAATAAAGAAAAGTTGGACTGGACTTGTACATTTAACTTGCTTGGTGTATGTGTATACAAAACCTTTGTACTCAACAAGAGAATACCCGTTCTTGTCACGCACATAGAGTATTCACAAACACTGACGAAAATTTTCCTTTCATCTGGTGGCAGATCTGCCACAAAACTACATGACTTCAGGGAGCACCATCAAAAGGAACTTTCTAGATTGCTTATTGCATTTCATGTAAGCTTCCAGATATGTTCACACATATGTCACCTTTCATTTTGATGAATAATGGGGATAGAGCACCTTAATTTTTTTTGGCGTTTTTGTTTTGTTGTTTTCTGTTAATCCTCACTCAAGGATATTTTTCCATTGATTTTTAGAGAGAGTGGAAGGGAAGAGGAGAGACACACACAGAAGGAAACATTGATGTGAGAGAGACACATAGATTGGTTGTTTCCTGTGTGGGCCCTGATTGGGGTGGGGGATAGAGCCTACAACCAAGCCTTGACTGGAATCGAACCTATGACCCTTCAGTCTGTGGTCCAACGCTCTATCCACTGAAACAAGCAGGCTAGAGCTAGACCACCTTCATTTCACTGGAGAGGCCACCAAAGCTGGAGAAAAACCTAGAGAAGGTGCACCATTTACCAATCTTAGTGCTAAGAAGGTGAAAACTCGGCTGCCTCGTTTTCAGGCACAGCTGCTTCTCAATTCCAACAAGCTCTCCCTGCTCAGGAGTCGGAGGTTTACTGAGAGTCGTGTGACAATTTCCTGAGTTAAATGTTCTGGATACCCCCCTTTTCTTCCCCTTCAAACTTGTTTTCTGAAATAAAGTTCCAGATGAAAGCTGCAAGCCTGACAATCAGAACGACAGACAATGACAAGTGTTGGTGAGAATGTGCAGGCACTGAAGCCCTTTAACATTTCTGGTGGGAATGTAAAATGGTCCAACTACTTTGGAAAATAGTTGGCAGTTCCTAAAAATGTGACACAGGTACCTGCCCAAAAGAAATGAAAACATATATTCACACAAAAACTTGTACATCTACATTCATAGCAGCAGCATTCTTTTTTCTTTTTTAAAAATATATTTTATTGATTTTTCACAGAGAGGAAAGGAGAGAGATAGAGAGTTAGAAACATGCATGAGAGAGAAACATTGACCAGCTGCCTCCTGCACACCCCCTACCAGGGATGTGCCTGCAACCAATGTACATGCCCTCGACCGCAATCAAACCCAAGACCTTTCAGTCTGCAGGTAGATGCTCTATCCATTGAGCCAAACCAGTTTTGGGAGTAGCATTCTTTTTAAAAAATATATATTTTATTGATTTTCCACAGAGAGGAAGGGAGAGGAACAGAGAGTCAGAAACATCAATGAGAGAGAAGCTTTGACCAGTTGCCTCTTGCACACACCCCACTGGGTATGTGGCCACAATCAAGATATATGCCCTTGACTGGAATCGAACCTGGGGCCCTTGAGTCTGCAGGCTGATGCTCTATCCATCGAGCCAAACCAGCCAGGCAGCAGCATTCTTAATAGCCAAAACATGGAAGCAGCCTGTGTCCATCAACTGGCAGGTGGATAAACAAAAGAGGTATATCCATACAGTGGACAAAAGGGGATACTGCAAAATGGATAGACTTGAAGATATGATGTGAAGTAAAAGAAGCCAGTAACAAAAGGCCACATAGTGTGCAATTACATTTCTATGAAGTGTCCAGAATAGGCAAGTCCATGGAGAGAATGAAAGTCTATTTGTGGTTGCCTAGGGTTTGGGTATGGGTGGGATGGGCATGACTGCCTATGTGGACTGTGCATGGGGTTTCTTTGTGGGATAATGGAATTCTAAAATTAGATGATAATGATGGTTGAACAACTGCGAGAGCACTAAAAATGACTGAATTGTTCATTTTAAAGGGGCCAATTTCATGGTTGGGTAGCTGATTCAGGGTGGTCACATGCAAGCCAAACTCAGACTGATAAAATGGTCTGTGGCATTACTCATAGCAGACATTTGTCCTCTCAGGAGAGAACAGTCCCAGGGCTGGTAGCCAGGGTGACAACTGTCTCAGAGCCTTCAGTGGGGATAATTCATTCCAAGCCCAGGGCAGGCCAGAAGTCCTTTCATAGATAGTGTATTAAGCAGCTTTCTAAATCCTCTCCCCTCTATAGACATGTCTCAGCAAGCTTACTAGCTATTATGTTTTTGGTTCTCTGCTCAAAAATCTTATGGTTCTCCCTGTTAATCTGATAGAGGCAGCCAGGAGGAATGGAATCTCTCAAGTTCTCATTAAGTTCCTACCTGCCTATGGTACAGGTGGGGAGAGCTCCACATCTCCATCTGTTGCTGGTGGGACTTCTTGCAATATCCCAAGAAAAGGAATGTTTTGAGACTCAAAGGGGAGCATGAGATATTGTAGAAAGCTTTATTTCTGTGGAATTAAACCCCTGAGCTTTTAAGGTTCCACTTCCTTCTTCCTGCCCTAGAAGAAGTGTAGCTTGCAACTCTACTCAGTTCAATCTCATGTGAATTGGGATTTTACACAGATACACACACACACACACACACACACACACACACACACACACACATACACACACGGTGGGCAAAAGTAGGTTTACAGTTGTGAATATGTGAAACACAGTTTATTCTTATATTATTACTCATTGTATTATTTTCTATAAAATAATAATTAAGCCTACTTTTGCCCATCCCTGAATGCATACCTGCCACCCATACACTTATACAAATCTCACGTATACCTGGGCAACCAGGTATACGTGAGATTTGTCTACTCTAGTCAGTTCAATCTACAGTTCCCCAGGTGAGATTGACAGGCAAGTACCTCCCCTGTGTCCTCCCAGTTTTACCGGATGTGTATTTATTCTCCCCTTTGTCCAGTTCCTTCTCCCACTGGTCTCCAGGGAATGGGCTGGTGGTTCTCTAGGGAGTGTGAAACTGCAACTTCCTGGTGATGCTGCCCAAATGGTTCTATTTACAATGTCTGGCCTTCCTTTTACTCATTTCCTATTAATAACTAGCTAATTACAACAGTATCATATGTAGAACTGGAATAAAGCTCATTAAGAAGGATGAATGCTGCTCTTTCAGAGGCTGAAACCAGGGGGAGAATACAGATGCAGCCACCAATTAAAAAGAAATCAGTAGCTGACTAAGTGGTCATGGATGATGATACGCCTCTAACTTGCTCCAGCGGTGTAGGCAAAGGTGGAAGGAGGGCAGTGGGATAAGTAGACTGAGGCTGAGAACAAAAGATATGGCCTCACATTCCGTCTTTGTGGAAGCCAAGGTTTGGGTCTCTTTTAAAAGTGATCTTGCTGGGCTGGAGATGGGCCATAGGAAGGTGTTTCAGGAAGATGGTCTGGTGGAGAATCTGGGCAGAGGGAGTAGATGTGATATCTGGTGGGATGAGACCCACAAAGCTCCCAAAGCTCTGCTGATGGCACCAGCCAAGGAGGGACCAGTCTCCAGTTCTCCTTCCTCCAAGAAAGAGAAAGACAGAGGGAAAGTCAGTTTCACTGGTATATATTTATCCAGAATTTTGACTTCATAAAATGGTGTTTAAATTTTAGCATAATATAGGCTTTGGGGCTACACATTTGATTTGTATGATGTATATATGTGTCTGTGAACATGGGTAGAAGGAGAGTGTGACTGAGTTATGCAAGTGGGCTGTTTGTGTGGATGTATGTGGACATGTGTGGATGGTAGGGGTGGTTGCCCAGGTATACGTGATATTTGTATAAGTGTATGGGTGGCAGGTATGCATTCAGGGATGGGCAAAAGTAGGCTTATTATTTTATAGAAAAATAATACAATAAGTAATAATATAAGAATAAACTGTGTTTCACATATTCACAACTGTAAACCTACTTTTGCCCACCCCGTGTGTGTATGTGTGTGTGTGTGTGTGTGTGTGTGTGTGTGTGTGTGTGTATAAAATCCCAATTCACATGAGATCCCATGGTCCTTGGAGCCTTGGGTTGGAATTCATATCCAGTGTTGCCAGATACCAAGCTCTGCTCCATCCAAGGCACCAGGAACACGATGACAAGTGGGTTGACTGAGTTCTTTGATGGAGAAGTGAAGAGGACCCTCAATGGGGAAGGGTAGAAGAGGATACTAAATTGGCCATCTGGTGATAAAGCAATTCTGTTTGATTCATTTGTGTTTGAGCTCCACCGTTGCTCCAGTTGGTTTGAGAGTTCCTTTCTCAACAGTAGCTGACCTGCCTGGAGTGCAGGGTAGGAAAAGAGGAAAGGGGGAGGCAAGTGCTCCTCCACTTCTCAAAAGAGAGAAATATGGTTTTCTCGGCTCACGCAGACAGGTTCCTGGGCTATCTAAGGATGGGGCCTCTGGGCAGGCCGACTTGAAATGCTTCCAAACGGATATCATGCTTCAAAGAGTCGGCCCCTCTGGGCCAGAAGCTGAACTCAGTGTGGGAAGGGGACAGAGGGCTGGAATTCAGGCTGCCTCCCCCCACCACACCCCCGTGGGCCCTGGAGGGTTTGTTTAACTCCTCAGGGGTGCTGTGTGCCTTCCTTGTCGAGGTGGTTTGTGGCTTACTGGAGCAATATTTATAGAGTGCTCTGTGATTCTTGGGCGAACATTCGTTTTATAAATGAATGATCAAATTTATTAGCAATGAGTAACTAACCCGTCTACATTTATTTTGTTGATAATACAAATTTACAAGGTTTTAATTGCCAGTTTTAAAACCCCAAAAACCCATACATAAATACATGGGTAATAAAATATCTTCTCACTGTGCCCTTGGCTTCTGTAGTTACATTGGGGCATATGAGGAGGGTCTGAAGGAGGTTGCAGATGTAATCACAAAACTTGCCTAAAAAGACCCTGTCAGAAACAGTCTAATTCAAACCTGGCTGGTGGTAATTTTATGTGTTTCAACCAAAATGCTCCTACTAATAATTATTAATATTTTATAATGCTTACTAATAATAACCTCATTTTATTTCTATCATTATCTCATGTAATGCCCTATGACCTTGCTTCTCTGCGTGTGGTCCCCAGACAGTAGCAGTGATATCACCCGGCAGCTTGTTAGAAATACAGCGTTTGCCCAGCTGGTGTTGCTCAGTGGTTAAGAATCAATCTATGAACCAGGAGGTCACAGTTCAATTCCTGGTCAGGGTACATGCCCGGATTGCAGCTGGGTCCCCAGTAGGAAACTCATCAATGATTCTCTCTTATCCCTAGTGTTTCTGTATCTCTTTCCCTATCCCTTCTGCTCTGAAATCAATAATAAATATAAGTAAAGAAATGCAACATCTCGGGCCTCCTCCCAGACTCACTGAGTCTGAACTGGCACCATAACAAGTCCCTGGGTAATTTCTATGTACATCAAAGTCTGCCATCTTCTGCACTGTGAGGTAGCTGTAATCTCTTTCATTTCGCAGTAAAAAACAACCACACTGAGCTTCATAGAAGTTCAATATACTGCCTGCTGTGGTCCCAAGGTCAAGCTGGAGTTGAATCCCATCGGTTGTAGTCAAAGCTCTCAGCCACAAGCCAGACGCTGCAGGTGTGCTGTGTCCACACAAGAGTCCATAAGCCTGGACTTGCAAGGACAGTGATGACAGTCCCAGGCCCTCAAAGTAGTGACTTCACTGGGCTCTGGTCCACGGGTTGTAAACTCAGTTGTTTGTACCTTCCTCCTTTGGATCCAGCGTGATGTCCAAGTTCTGCACAAGATCCATCTCAGAGAGATCGAGGAAGGTCTTGAGATTATGGCCAAGGATGGTCTCATGTAAAATTTTCCTTCAATGGTAGAAATGACAGGTGGTTCACTTATTGCTTAAGAAAAATAACCTATTTTGGAAGTGATATTAATCCTGGAAAGTCACAGAACGTCTCAGGCCAGAGTGAAATGGTAAATCAACCATATTCATTAATAGCAATTTCACAAATCTGTAATGAGCATTTACCATGTAAGGTAATATTCTGAATGCTGAGGATAGAGAGGGGCTACAAAACCAAGTCCCAGACCACAAAGAAGAAGAACATTCAACAAGTAAGATGACTAGAGCCATTCCTGTATCTCTTCTCCAGACTCAAAAGGAAGTCAACACAGTTCTCTGCCTTACATATTGAATGGGTGGATGCGAATGTCAGCTAGAGCAGGATTCATGGGAATGATCCAAAGCACTTGAGCTCCCCATGTCCTTCTGTTATGGTGGCCTTAACTTCATCTGCTCTCACCCTGAGGGCATCTCCTTTATCTAAGACAAGAGGTCCCCATTTGTTGTGCTGAGCACTTTAGATATCAGGATCAGATTCTAATCATGAAGAGAAACAAGGGATATTGGGGTTTTCGGAGACTCCCCTACTGGGCATCTCCTCTACAAGGTATTCTTTAGCATTGTACTCAGCAGCACTTCTCCCCCCAGGCTCAGTTTGCCTACCTGTCAAATGGGTAAGTAAAGATCCTCCTTATTTATGCAAAAAATATGTATAATTTGGATGACCAAAAATATGTGGATGTTCTAAGAGGTACAGTGGCCTGTATTCCTGCACAGACCTCTCTTTTTCTGAACCCTCTGGCAGAACAGTTTTATTTTATTTCTTTAATCCTCACCCAAGGATATTTTTCCATTGGTCCATGCCCTTGACCAGAATCAAGCCTGGGACCCCTAGTCCACTGAGCCAAACCAGCTAGGGCTGGCAAAGCACTGTTAAAACAACCCACTCACTCTCCTCTGCACTGTATTGAAATCATTCAGAATGCCTTTTGAGACCAAGGACCTTCTAAATTTATGATCTGTCGTCTGGAACTCTTCCCTGAGGGCCAAGTTCTTCAGCAAGGAACACCCTTCATTGACTGGCATTTTCAAAGAATTCATGGGGGCTGGGGAAAGAGAGACTCACTCTTCCAATGGAACCACAAACAATGGGACCGACATGGGCCAAACCTCATCCAAATGTCTTGTCTGAAAACTACCCCTGGAGGCTCTCTGAAAAGGGGTACAGACAGACAAAGACCCTTCACAATTGCCCTTTGTTTCTGATTTTATTATAAATTATTTTAGGATTATTGAGTGAATAGGCATTTAGGGATCTAATTTCATCTTTCTGGGTGTCCCCTTATTAGATTCCTGAAGCTTAAAGCAAACACAGGCCACCCAAAAAACAAAGCCCGGATGCCTGGGTCACTTGCATAATAGGTAAGAGAAGTGGCATAAAAACAAAAAATGATATAACATTGTGAAATGTAGCAATTGCTAGGAAACAACCATGCAACTATTTTAGTGGATGCTTCCTTTTTTACTGAAAGTTGCAACTTCTATGTTTGTAAAACTCCCAGTAAATCCAAATCTTCAGAGAAAGTGTCAGGTCAGAGAAGAAGGTGGTTCAGTGAGTGATTCAGAAAGACTTCTCTGAGGAGGCAGCCGTTTGGTTATGACCTGAAGAATCTGGTCTTAGTAATGAGGGCCATGGGCAGCAGACTTACAGGTGACAACAAAGCATTGGTGAAGGCCTTAAGTGGGACCATGAGCTGGCTGTTTTCCAAGAACTGAAAGAAGGCCACCAACCTGCAATTGCATTGCAGTGATGGAGGGGAGAGTGGACTGAGCTGATGTTGGAAAGGACAGGAAGAGCCAAACCACACAAGTTAGGTGGTCCACCAGTGAGCCATTGGCACAACCTATTTTAAGTTTGACTAACAGTCCTCTATCAGCTGTTTGGGTAACAGCTTAGGGTATTGGCTTGGAAGCAAGAGAGCACTTAAAACTCACTGTGATAGTTAAGACCCAAGACGATGAGGGTCCATATGATGGAGCTGAAGAGAAGCAATTAAAATTTTATTTTGGGCATCAGAATTCATAGGACTTATTGATAAATTAGCTATTCATGGTTTTTTCAAAGCTGCTACCAAGTTTTTAGTTTGAGATCTTGAGAAGATGGATTAGTTTCTATGGTTGTAGGAGGACTTGGTTGGGGGAGAGACAAATACTAACAGAGGGACAATATTCTGAAGGTACAGAAATTCAGTAAAGCTACCCTGGGCAAGGTGTTACTCAGGCTCCATTTTGGTTCATCAAGAAAAAAATAAAATTATACATTGATGCCAGATGTGAGCACAGGGGAAGGAGTTGTGGCACATTGGTTGGATATGTACCATTTCTGCCTTATCAGATAGAAGACAATGCTCAGCTCACAGGGCTTAAGTCTGTTGGCAAGTGTGCCGAGCCCTCATGCTGCCAGGCACTGTTCTAGACACTGTCAGGGCAGGTTGAATGACGTTGACAAGAACCAATCACAATGTTTTCCTTCAAGTGTTAATGTAAGCATCATCAATGAAGCTCCAGAGCATTTTGTTGCCTTTGGAGTGGTAAATGTGCACTATTCTTAGATGGTGCACAATTGTCCATGATGGTGAAACCGGGCTTGCTTTGGAATCTGGAACCCACGTGGCAACTTCCAGTTGAATGGAGTAACTATGAAAATTTGCAACAAAGGGGTAAATATTCCAGCCACAAATCTTTTTTCAACACTTTAATACTTGACTCAAAGAAGTCTTTCTTTGTACAGTTTGAAGGTCAGAGCCGTGGACTGCTAGGGGTAACACTATTTCGATGGAAATAGGACCTTCATTCCAGAGCTCATGTCAAATAACATTGGGTCCAAGGCCAAGTGCCTTGTGTCATTGGTCGGTCAAACCATACTGAGAATGCCCATTACAAAAAAAAAAAAAAAGATCTTTATTGCATTTTATCTCTCTAAAGCAGCAACCCTTTTTGGCAGCTGGAGCTGCCTTCTCTGGATCCAGTTAGTGGCTGTAAGGAGGCTCAGGTTTCTGGCAGTCAATCAGAACACAGGTGGAGGCGGCCTGTGGCCCCCAGCAGCCTCCTGGCTGAGGCTAAATGGGGATTTAGTGGACCTCCGTGGGATTTGTCAGGGGGGGAAAAATCACGTTTCAAGTGGGAAGAGAGTAAATCTAGAATTCAGGAAGGGAGAGGCAGCTTATAATAGTAGTCTCTTACCTCTGTACGGGGCTTTACATTTCATGAAATATATGCTTTATTCTATTTGGTTCTCCCTCCAAAAAATCCTGTGAGTTATATATTGTTACTCTCATTTTACACAAGGCTCACCAAGAGATTTGGAGACCAAGGCCCACAAAGAGAAAGGGACCTGACCAAAGCCGCGGACTGAGAAATGCGACTCGGATTCAGGTCTGACTTCACGTCTAGACCTCAAGAGCAAGCTTGAAGGAAAGCAGAAGGAACTAAAATGTATTGCATTGTACCTTATGCCAGGCACAGTGCAGTGCTGGGAGAGAAGAAGCCAATACTGCCTACAGCTTCGTTTGTCATAGTGGATACTGCTCAAAGCGTGATGCTTAAAAGCAACCAACAAATAAATATGAGCCAGTGTCTCAGGGATCAGAATTAATACTGGGGTTTACATGTGGCCTCCATCATATTTAGTGAAAATGTGAGAATGATTTAGAGCAGGTCAGCAAACGACAACCCAGGGGCCGAGTCTGGCTGTGTCTGTGCATCTGAGCTTATTGGATCCCAGCCACTCCCATTCATTTGTGTGTGGTCCAGGCTGCTTTGTGCTGTGACGAGGGGACTGCATGGTTGGGACAGAGACTTAAGCAGACTAAAATGTTTACTCCTGGGCTCTTTACAGAAAAAAAAAAAAAAGCTGCTGAGCCCCGATTTAGGAAACCTTCCTCATCTTGACTTGAGTCAGGGACTCATTCTCAAAGGCCATTTAAAATAGGAATTGTGGTGAAGGGTAGATGACAAACAAACAAATAATATAAAATTACCATTTAAGTACTTAGGTAAGATCTTTGAAGTGTCCTCTGAATGTGAAGTTAGTGTTGCCTGGGACATGGCACAAGCGTTTGAGGAGAGCATACCTGAGAATTTACCCACAAGGCGTCTGTTATGTCACCTGCCCTGGATGGAACAAGGGAGTAAAGGGGTTGTTCTAGACTGAGTACTTCTGCCCTCCCTCAAATGTATATGCTGAGCTTCCATTTCCAATGTGATGGTATTTGAAGGTGGGGGGTGCTCTTTGAGGGTGATTAGGTCATAAGAGCAGAGCTCTCAGGAATGAGATCGGTATCCTTCTAAAAGATCTAGAGAGCTCCTTACCTCCTTCGCCACGTGAGGACACAGAGAGAAGACAGCCTCTGATGAACCAGTCCGTCATTGGGCCCTCTCCAGACACCAAGTCAGCCAGCACCTTGATCTTAGACTTCCTGGCCTCCAGAACTGTGAGGAATAAATGTTTGTTGTTTAAGCCACCTAGTTTATGCTATTTTATTACAGCAGCCTAAACTGATTCAGACAAGGGTAGATTGTTCAGGGCTGGTTAGCTATAGAAAAAGCCTTGATATCTTGGTGTCCTACCTTTCTTGCTCAGGTTACAATTGAAAGAGGACCAGACATTGCTCCAGGAGGTCATTCAGGGATCCAGGGGCCTTCACCGTGTGTCTCTACCATCTTCTAGGGTCTCAGGGACATCCACTGGACTCTTTGCACGTAGCAGCAGGAGAGAGAGGAACAAACATGGGGAACAGAGCAGGAGATTTTAGGGGTAATTCCTGGATTGATGCATCCCTTCTGTGCACATTCTTATGCAAATTGGAAAATACAATTTAGAAGCACGCTAAGGAGGAAGGAGAGATTGGTGAGATTCTGCCTCAATGATATCTGGGGACCAGTAAAGTATTTTATGTCTACATGCCCCTCAGCTAAGAAATCTCCTGCCTTTCTCCTCTCCTTCTCTCCCCCTTCTCTTCCCTTCCCTTCCCTTCCCTTCCCTTCCCTTCCCTTCCCTTCCCTTCCCTTCCCTTCCCTTCCTCCCTCTCTCCCTTTCTTGCTTCCCTCCCTCCCTTTCTTGCTTCCCTCCCTCCCTCCCTTCCTTCCTTCCTTCCTTCCTTCCTTCCTTCCTTCCTTCCTTCCTTCCTCTCCTTCCTTCCTTCCTTCCTTCCTTCCTTCCTTCCTTCCTTCCTTCCTTCCTTCCTTCCTTCCTTCCTTCCTCTCCTTCCTTCCTCTCCTTCCTCCCTACTTCCTTTCTTCCTTCCTGCCTTTCTCCTTCCCACCGTTCTTTCTTATTGGTTTATAATCTGACACGTTTAACCTGGTCATTAGTCATGATAACTATAAAAGAAATGTTAAGAACTAGTCCCTGTCCTGTGAACTGTTTCTAATTTCACCTAAATTGATAAGAGGGAAAAAATAGAAACAAATGCAAGAATCCTATCCCATCACAGCAACAGTGGCGGAAGCGGGAACTTGGACGCCAGGCTCCCAAGCAGAATGGATCGGTTCCATTTGGCTTACGCATGTGTGAGTTTAAAGTGGTATTTAATTAAAAAGTTGCAAACTCGTGAAACAAAGGGTTTTGTTTGGCTCTCCCTTGTGTAGTCCCAGTTTCTAGGAAACAATAACTTATGATTTATGGGTTCCCTTTTCACAAAAGTATGGAAGTTATATGCAGCTCGTGTTCAAATGGGGGGAAAATTCCTGATTGTAAGTCATTATCTGTCTGGCGAACAAAGGACAGAGGACACGTCCTGGAACATCTTTCTTTGCCATTTCATATTTATGACACATCCTATTGGTAAAACGTATTCTCAAGGCAAGCTCTGGAGTTTATTATTCTCTGTCTTCTAAGTCTTCATGACTGCATCATTTTTATTTAAATGTTTAATGCCAGGCCAGATGGAAGCCTTCTTCTTTTTGGGTCAGGGGTGGAAAAGAGACCATATGATGCCTTGTATGATAAATGCCACAGCCTGTGACCCCCTCTAAAAGGAAGACGGTCATGTCTCTTCACAACCTGTGGGCTTTGCATCACCTTAACAGGGTTTATGCTAAGGGCTGTTCCGGTCCTGGTGTAAACTGTCCAGGTACACTGAACCCCTCTGAGAGTGACTTCCTACTCCTGGACATTTTACTATCATTATTTTTAGTGATGTTCAGTGTGTACTGTCTCCTCCCAAGAACCTGTGAATTCTGAGTGGGCTTCTCCAGTGCTCTCTCCCTAGTGCCTGAAACAGGGCGTGGCACATCATATGCTCTCGGTAATATTAAGGAGAGACAGAGGAATGAGTGAGTGAGCACATTGTTGGTAGGGAACAGGTGATGGCACTCATCTCCCCACACTGCTGTGTCCAGAGGAGAAGAGATGTGCACCCTAAGAAGTTGTATCTCCCTTGCCCGTGATCCATCATCCCCCACTGACTGGGCACAAGGGTTTTCTCTACATCCTTGCCAACACGTGTTGTTTATTGATTTATTGATTATAGGAGTGAAGTGATATTTCATTGTGGCTTTATTTTGCATTTCTCTGATGATTAGTGACACTGAGCATTTTTTCATATGTCTATTGGCTATCAGTAAACTAGGGTATCTTCATAGAGGCTATGTCTCTTTGATTTCTTGTTCCACATTAAATAAGACTTTACTTAAAAACATGTCTTTGTTAATCATTCTGAATAATCCCTACCAGAATTTAGTGACAAAATGGTATTCCAATGACTGAAACACCCATGAGGGGAAGTGTCAACAAATCCCCAGTTTATCCCTCAGGGAGAAAGAACAGTGATTGTCTGTTTAGACACCTTAGTTAATACAATCCAATTCCAGCCTAAGGAAATTTGGTCTCTTCCTTGGAGTGCCGTGGGAAGGAAATATATTCAAAAAAAGAATTGATTTTCCATATTTCAGTTATGAGATCCCTTCTTATTAGGAAGCAAACAACTAAGGTGCCTGAGAATGAATATTTCCCTACCCTTCCAGCTGCTGCTACAGCTATTAATCTATGCTGGCACTGATCAGGTCCCCAGAAAGGACTCAGACATGGGATGAGTATTTTTACTGCTCCTGGGAATTGGAATTGGTGAGGCCATGCTTGGCCTCCTAAGGCTTACTCCTAGAGGCAGTGAGAGGTGGGTTACCAGCTGTAGGACCTTAGGCAAGATTCATTCCGAAATCTTGGACAAGATTTTGGTTTTCTCACCTAGAAGATGAAGATAATGGTAGCATGAACCTTGCATGTTGCCCAGAGAATTAGATCCAATCTCTGAAGGGTTCCGTATAACACGTAGCACACAGTAGAAACTTTGCTCATTTATTTAATGTTGCCCTATTTATTATTATTCCACCTGCACAAGGAATCCCAAGGGTGACTGATATTTTTATAGAAAGTTATAGAAGTTGAAGTATGACATTGTAGTTTGAACTAGGTAAACTAGGTATCATTTTTTCCCTTTTTATTAATTTTATTGGGGTGACACTGGTTAATAAAATTATATTAACCAGTGTCTATGTTTCCAGGGCACAATTCCACAATATACCATCTGGAGACCGTATTGTGTATTCACTTCCCCAAGTCAAGTTTCCTTCTATCACCATTTATCCTCCCTGTATCCTTCTGTACTTTCCCACACCCCCATCCCTGAGTTTTTTCTTTTTTTCTTTCTCTCTCTCTCTCTCTCTCTCTCTCTCTCTCTCTCTCTCTCTCTCTCTCTCTCTCTCTCTCTTTCTCTCTCTTTCTTTTTTTATGATTTCATGATCCCTGACCAAGCTCCCCAACCCCACCTCATCCCCAGACAGCTGTCAGCCTGTTTTCTATCTATGAGTCTGTCTTTTTTTTAGCTTGTTAGTTCATTTTGTTCATTAGATTCCACATATGAGTGAAATCATATGGTACTTGTCTTTCTCTGATTGGCTTATTTCACTTAGCATAGTCCTCTGCAGGTCCATCCATGCTGTTGCAAGGGATAAGATTTCCTTCTTTTTTATAGTTGGGCAGTATTTCATTGAATAAATATATGACAGCTTTTTTATACACTCATCCTCTGATGGGCACTTGGGCTGCTTCCAAACCTTGACTATTGTAAATAATGTTGCAAAGAACATAGGGGTGCATATATTCTTTCAAGTTAGTGTTTTGGTTTTCTTCAGATAAATTCCCAGAAGTGGGATCACTGGTCATAGGCAGTTCCATTTTAAATGTTTTGAGGAAGCTCCATACTGTTTTCCACAGTGGCTGCACCCGTCTGCATTCCCACCAGCAAAGCACAAGGGTTCCCTTTTCTCTGCATCCTTGCCAACACTTGTTGTTTATTGATTTATTGATTATAGGAGTGTAGTGATATTTCATTGTGGTTTTATTTTGTATTTCTCTGATGATTAGTGACACTGAGCATTTTTTCATATGTCTATTGGCTATCAGTAAACTACGGTATCTTCATAGAGGCTATGTCTCTTTGATTTCCTGTTCCACATTAAATAAGACTTTACTTAAAGACATGTATCATTAAAATTGCTTTTCTTAGCAAGCCTGAACAGTCATGGTCTATTACATCTATTACACCTAATAGTGTTGCTGTAAATCTCAGCAATTAGAGTGTCATCATGGTCTAAAGAGGACAACAGATCTATTGCATGACAGCTGACACCTCAAGTCCAAAGCCCAGAGCAGACATTACTAATCAATCAGGGTGCTCTTCTGCCAAGTGTAGCCTCAGTCATGCATTTGAGCACGTCACTGTAGACTGTCTCTCTCAGCTGATGAGATAATGACACACACTTCCTCCCTAACTGAAGGAGGCAGTGACACACACAAGCTCTGGTTCTGGTTTAACTGCTCACCAGCTGGATGGCATTTAACTGTGTTTTTCTGCATTATAAAACTTATATTTTATTAAAGCTCAAATAAACATTTCTTCATCCTTTTCACACATACGTTGGGAGATTGACATGAGAGAATAGTGGAAGTTTTACAGCAACTTAACTCAAATGGAAGTGCCTTTTCTGCTCTAGAAGAAATTAGCTCCAAATCCCATTTCATGACATGTGGTACTTCTGTTTCTCAGAGCCCCCAGGTGTTTGTGACTTCTGAGGGGGTCTCTTGTTTGCTCTGTCACATTTGTTTTAATGATCCTTCTTCTTTATGCTTCTTTAAAATATATATATATATATATATATATATATATATATATATATATATATATTATTGATTTTTTACAGAGAGGAAGGGAGATGGATAGAGAGTTAGAAACATCAATGAGAAAGAAACATTGATCAACTGCTTCCTGCACACCCCTCACTGGGGATGTGCCTGCAACCAAGGTACATGCCCTTAACCGGAATCAAACCCAGGACCCTTGAGCCTGCAGGCCGACGCTCTATCTACTGAGCCAAACCAGTTTCAGCTATGCTGCTTCTTCTTAATGTTATGTCATGTACATGGTCCCCTGTAGGATACCCTGACCTGGCTAAGGGTCCTTCCTAGCCTTTTTTTTTTTTTTTTTTTTTTTTTTTGCTAGATTTAACCTCCTCCCACAACACACACTCTCTAAGGAACTTCATGAATGTAGTAAGTAGGGTCAAATGGGGAGGCTGGTTTGGATATTGTCCACCCCTGTTGTATAAACCCTTTTAACTGCTTGACCACATAAGTATTTTTTTTCTCCCCTCACCTCTCCTACCCTCTTTTCCACTCCCCGTCCCTTCCCTCCCTTCCTCTTTCCTTCTTTTTATTTTTAAGAATTCACCCCATCACCTGTTAGAGTTCTCTGGTCCCTTCACATATTCTTAGTGCCTTATCTTCTCTCTAGTTACTCCCCCCACTTCTTTCTTGGACATAACAACAAATGTCAGAATCCTTGCATTTGAAATTCATCCCTACCCCAGACCTTCAGATCCTGACTTGGGCTTTTATCGTCTCAGCCCCAAGTGTTAACTTATGGTGTCTTAGTAGTGATGGTCCCTTCTCTAAGAAGAATTATGTATATATGTGCCTGTGTATGCCTACATTTTGTGTCCTAATA
This sequence comes from Pipistrellus hanaki, assembly GCF_964339955.1. Lineage (NCBI taxonomy): Eukaryota > Metazoa > Chordata > Mammalia > Chiroptera > Vespertilionidae > Pipistrellus > Pipistrellus hanaki. Next base: position 21,214,849 of record NC_140515.1, read on the forward strand.
ACTGATCCATTCTCCTCTATCTCACTATTAAGAATGCTGATTTTTTAGCTGGCTCATTACTTAGCTGGTAAAAACAAAACAAAACAAAACAAAAAAAACACCCTCCTTCCTCTAGCTTATTTTGTAGCTATAGGCAGCCAACTAACTAAATTGGGATTTAGACAGAAATCTTGTGTGGAATCTGTGGGAAGTCTCCAAAAAAGGGGAGAGAAGGCCTCTTCTATCCCTTCCTTTAATCTGCTGTCTGGAATGCTAATGAAATGTCTAGAACTCCACAGCCATCTTGTACCACGAAGATTAGGCCCACCCTAGGCATGACAGAACAGAGTGTCTGAAGGCTTTGTCAACTTGCCTAGATTCTGGTTCCCAATTTGTTCTGTTTGAAAATGAAACTCCATGATTTATATTCTTAGTTGTGATCCTATGTCTTTAGGTGGTGTCTTCCATTAGACTAAATGAGTTGGATTTTTGCAAGCAGAAAAACGTATCTTCCTCTATCTTTTGCAATCTTCTCACATGTCTATTGCATCTATACTCAGTGGGTTCTGAGTAAATGTTGACTAACCCATTAATAAAATGCTGTAAATTAAGAAAACACCTTCAAAATCGTTGTTTAAGCTCCCTTATTCACACATTTGATTATTTTCAAAGCTTGCATCCTCATGCATCTCTCAACTTTTACCCCAAAGCACCTATGAGATGCACCCCCAGTCCCCAAAATATACACTCTGCAGCCTAATAGACAGGTGGATTGAATGTAAGCCCTTGGCCATGAAATGGTAGATCAGAGGTGCTCTGATGGGATATGGACATGGGTGCTGTTGAGAATCTTGTGCTCTGAGCTAATCCTCTCACCCAGGTGAAGAAGTGTGAGATGGTTTCCAGAAGACAGTAACAGGCAGGGCATTCCAACGCTAATGTCAACCTTATAAAGAAGATAAATGAATGTGGTCCCAAGGAAGGCAAACGAACCCTGTTATTCCCATGATGGGTTCCTGGGGAAGCCACAGGCAATTTTGCGGTTCAAAGGACAGATGTCACCCAAAGGTTGAGAAGTTCACATCAACTGAAGTGAACACTTAAGAATAAGCAAAACATGAAACAGATGTCAATATCAAAATACCGAGTGTGTATTAGCAACATTAATCAAACATGAAAAATAAGTGGGACCAAAGAATGCCTTTTCCCCCCTCTTTTCAAATATTTTACTGTTTTTTCAAATAGGAGGATGTTTGGAAAATCTATGAAATTGCCAATATTGTGGTAGACTTACCACCACCTGGAGCTGTAAGGAGTTTAGTGTTGGCTCTTTCATCCCAATTGGAGAAACTTTGAACATTTAATGCCTCACAAGAACTGTGGTTAAAGAAAAATATAAGAGGCATCCAAACTGGAAAGGAGTAAAACTATCATTATTCACAGATGACATGATATTGTACACAGAAAACCCTAAAGACTCCACCAAAAAACTATTAGATTTACTAAATTAATTCAGCAAAGTAGCAGGTTACAAAATTAACATCCAGAAATCAATGGCATTTTTATACTAAAAAATAATCCCATTTACCATTGTGACAAAATAAAGATATCTATGAATAAAAGAAACCAAGAAGGTAAAAGATCTATACTTGAAAACTATAGGACATTGACAAAAAAAATAGAGGAAGAAAAAAGTGGAAGCAAATACTGTGTTTATGAATTGGGAGAATTAACATCATTAAAATGTCCATACTACCCAAAGCATCTACAGTTTAATGCAATCCCTATTAAAAGTGATAGACATATTTTATAAATTTAGAACAAACATTCCAAAAATTTATAATGAATCCAAAAAGGCCCCAAATAGCCACAGCAATCTTGAGAAAGAAGAACAAAGTTGGAGGGATCACAATACCTCAAACTGTACTACAAAGCCATTGTAATCAAAATAGTCTGGTACTGGCACAGTACTAGATCAATAGAACCAAACAGAGGCCCCAGAAATCGATCCAAGCCATTATGGTCAATTAATTTTTGACAGAGAAGGCTAGAGCATACAATGGAGGAAAAATAGTTTCTTAAATAAATGGTGTTGGGAAAATTGGACACACAATTGTAAAAAAGAAGAAGAAGGAGGAGGAGGAGGAGGAGGAGGAGGAGGGGGAGGAAGAAGAAGAAAAGAAACTAGACCATCAACTTACATTATACACAAGAATAAATTCAAAACAGATAAAAGACTTAAATGTAAGTTGAAAAACTATAAAAATCTTAGAAGAAAACATAGGTAGTAAAATCTCAGACATCTTATGTAGCAGTGTTTTCAGTGATCGGCAAACTGGGGCTCATGAGCCACATGCAGCTCTTTGGCTGCTTGAGTGTCGCTCTTCCACAAAATACCACAGCCTGGGAGAGTCTATTTTGAAGAAGTGGCATCAGAAGAAGTTTAAATTTAAAAAAAATTTGGCTCTCGAAAGAAATTTCAATTGTTGTACTGTTGATATTTGGCTCTGTTGACTAATGAGTTTGCTGACCACTGTCCTATGGCAAGAGAAACAAAACAAAGGAAAAAATAAAGTAATGAAACTACATCAAACTAAAAGCTTATGCACAGCAAAAGAAACCATCAAGCTTATGCACAGCAAAAGAAACCAAAAATGAAAAAGGAGCCAACTGCATGGGAGGACATATTCACCAATGATAGATTTGATAAGGAGGTAATTTTCAAAATATATAAAGAGCTTATGCAACTCAACATCAGAAAGACAATCCAATTAAAAAATGTGCAAAGGACTTGAATAGACACTTCTCCAAAGAGGACATACAGATGGCTAATAGACATATGAAAAAATGCTCAACATCACTAATCATCAGAGAAATGCAAATAAGAACTAAAATAAGGTATCATCTCACACCTGTCAGAATGGTTACCATCAATTAATTAACAAATAAGTGCTGGTGAGGATGCGGAGAAAAAGAAACCATAGTACACTGCTGGTGGGAATGCAGACTGGGTGCAGCCATGGTGGAGAACAGCATGGAGTTACCTCAAAAAAATTAAATGTGGAACTGCCATTTGATCCAATGATCCCACTTCTAGGAATATATCCTAAGAAATCATAAACACCAATCAGAAAGACTATATGCACCCCTATGTTCATAGCTGCAAAATTTACAGTAGCTAAGATTTGGAAACAGCCCAAGTGTCCATAAGCAGAGTGGATAAAAAAAGCTATGGTATTTTACACAGTTGTAAAAAAGTAAGAACTCTTACCATTTGCAACAGCATGGGTAGATCTGGAGAGTATTAGAATTCTTTCCTGATCCTTTCAGTACAACAATTTTACTGAATTTTTTCTCAGCATTGGTTGGTATTTATCAATTTTATTTTCAAGATCTGAGTCCTTTCAGTGTGTTGACCCCGGTCTTCCTCATCTGCATATTTGTTTTATTATAATAAAAAAAAACCCTTACTTTTATTTATGATTAGTAATTATCAATTTGTCAGATATATATTAAATTATAAGATATTTATGATACAGAATATATAATCTTTTCCTTCATACCTACCATTCTTCCTTTTGACATTTTTAATTTTCTTGCATTATCTGCTACATTTCGTGTTTTCCAAATCCTGTTTCCTGTGGCTCTGATACTGCCACTTGTTTGATAGATGCAGTTTTCTGACCTATAAAAATATTCATTTTTTTTTCTCAGTTTCTTTCCTTACTCTGCTAAATCCTCATCCATCATGTTATTATATTATCTTAACATATTTTGACCATGAATTTCACCCAGGGCTTTAAAATTTATTTGAGAATTCATTACAGTTGTTATTTCTTTTTGTTTTCAATTAAAATTCTTCCAAAGGGAAACCCTTCTCTCTCCTTCTTCCCCATTCTCTGTCCACCCCCTCTCACTCTTTCCTCTAAAACCTGTCCCTTTGCGGGGAAGGAGAAAAATGAGGGATGGGGGAACAGAGTTGCCATATAGAGACACGCTAATTTTTCTATTAGTTCTCTCATTTTGTTCTTTTTTGTTTTTGTTTTATTTTTTAAATGTGGGGAGTCTGTTTTCCTGTTTGCCAGAACAATGTTTATCTCAAATGTGTGAACTCTTATAACATGATGTTGATAATCTGTCAGCTTCCCAAGAAAGGCAGCAGCTGCTATGGGTAATGTTGCCTCTGATCCCTGCTTGGTTGTTTTTAAACTATGTCTTTATTGACTTCAGAGAGGAAGGAAAATATAGAAACATCAATGAGAGAGGATCATTGGTTGGTTGCTGCCTGCAGGTCCCCTACTGCAGACTGAGCCGGAATCCTGGCTTGTGCCCTGAGTGGTTCCTGGTTCTTAGGGTGATGCTCATCACTAGCCACACCTGCGGGCCCTGAGCACTGCAGCCCTAGGCCTGAGCACGCAGGCGCGCACCTTCCCCACGCGCCACGCGCATCTGAAAAAACCATGTTTTCCCGAAGTGGCAGCCCTGACCGACTCTACGATCATTTTTCGTGAGCCTTTTCAGCTGAAAATATTCAAGAACCCCTGTGAATTGTGAGTAACATGTTTATTTGTATAGTATTCATTGCAAATTGATTTGTAAAAAATTAAATTCAAAATCTCGTGGCGTGGGGATGGTTTCCGTTTTGGACGCATGGCAGTGAACTGATTTTCATCTCTGGTTTTGTTGAAACGTCTGCACCAGGTCTCACCTCGCGGAAGAGGGAACCCGGTGGGTGGGTTTCCTGCAGGTTCCCAGGTTTCCCATCTGTGGTGTGAGCAGAGGTGGAGTTTCGGAGAAACCCTGTAGCTGGCGCGGATTTGGTTCTCTGTGGTTGCAGGCATTTTCCTCCTTTTTATGGACCTCTTTTGCTACCGGGCCTTGGTTATGAACCTTGCTGCTGCGATATTGCTACTTGCTTGGCTTCTACCATCTGCTAGACTAGAGAAAACTATTACCGCGTTTATCTTCTCCGATGTCACCTAAGAGGCCTCAGATGTTGCTTATGGGGGAAGGAACGGTGGCTTTCTAGGGTCTTTCCATGTCCCCAGTGGGACTGCTCTAGTCGGAGACATTGGTGGGTAGTTTTTGAGAATGTCCTTGCTTGTATTCGACCCCTCTGTTTTTTCTTCCAGAAGGAAAGTCTGTTTTGGTTTCCAGAATTTATGTTTTTATATTCAGTTTAAATATAAATCAAATGATATTTCTGGATATTTAAACTACCACATTGGGCCGAAGCCGGTTTGGCTCAGTGGATAGAGCGTTGGCCTGCAGACTGAAAGGTCCCAGGTTCGATTCCGGTCAAGGGCATGTACCTTGGTTGTGGGCACATCCCCGGAAGGGGGTGTGCAAGAGGCAGCTGATCAATGTTTTTCTATCATTGATGTTTCTAACTCTCTATCCCTCTCTCTTCCTCTCTGTAAAAAATCAATAAAATATATTTTAAAAAAATAGAATAAAATAAACTACTACATTGGGATCATGTCTAGTATTAGTGTCAATAATTTTTACTTCTTTTGATTAATTTTTGTTCAGCTTGGAAAGGGGACATCTTACAAATTCTTAGGCTTCCTGTACCTCTGCACCCATCTTTTTCAGAATCTTCCCTCGGTGCCATTGAACTATTTTAGCTTTTGAATATGTATGTCTTTATCTGCCTTGTATTTGAGTCAGGTGTGTATGTGACAAGTGCTGCTCAAACTGTCAATGGTTAAGGACAAGTTGTTTTTTAGTTTCCAATTCATTATACCTTTACAAAATGCAGTAAGCATTGACTTTATAGAAAATCAATACAACATAAGACATAAAATGCAAATTTGAATTTTTCTTATTAGCTTCAATAGCTATAACATTACTTGCTGTCCAAGTTTCGACATGCTTACCTGCAATTTTTCTATTTATTCATTGTGGTGGGTCAGGCACAGTCGATGGTGCCCCCTTTGAGTCTTCACTGTAAGCACCTCAAGGGCAGGGTCAAGGTCTCGGTAACACGTGTCTCCTTTTGAGTGTCCACCTAGCACTGTGCCCCAAAAACAACATCTAAGAAATAACTGTTGGCTATACAAGTAAGACAACAATACTCCAAGTAGCAAGTGCCTCTGGAGGTCAAACTCTTAAGCTTGTTCATGACCTTCACAACTTCCTTTAGCATTGAAAAGATGCAGGTGCTATTATTTGGATTTAGAGCCAAGGTCCAGAGAAGACTGGGTCTGTACACCGGAGGCCGTTTCATCCACGCTGTTTTATTTGACCCAAGGCATTTTCCCTCAGATGCTATTTCATGTCTCTATGGGGAGTACAAAGCATGGTGTGAGAGACAAGGCAGGATATGAACCGGACCAGGGCCTGGGCCAGGTGTGAGCATTCTGTCTTCTGTCTGTCACGTTATTTATCATCCTTCTCTTGAGGACTTCGTGAGGACCCTCCAATTCCCAGCGACACAAACGGACTCTATGTTTGTAATGATGGAATGCTGATTGGCGATAATGCTGTCCCTGAACTAAGAAATAATGATCAAGCCTATGCATTTTGGTGTATTTTTTTTTCCCCTCCAGAGCACTGGTTTATCAATTTGGAGAGAGTCACTGAGAAACTTGTCTGGTAGCTGAGCTGAGAGTCAGACATCAGCAGTAGGGAAGTGACAATGAATCAGACGAAAAGAAGGGCCTCACTTTCTGATGAAATGGAGCTCAGCTCTAGAACCGAGTCCAGTGTTGTGCAGAGGACTGAACTGCCCCAGGGGACATGTAGGGATGGAAAGCAAGGCCTCCTCTTTGCTGGTAGGAAGAAAAACACAAAGAAAGCTTCTGATAAGGTACAGCAACATGTATAAAGGCCCAGCAGACCTGCGCCTCCAGTGCTAGGATGATGCCAACGAAAGAAAGTAGTTTTTAGGGACAAAGGGTCACTTCCCAGATTATTGAAGTACACTGTCACCCTAAATTGTAGGTGTGTACTCTAAATATTTCAACTGTTGATCCGTCTTGATTGTTGAATATACACTTCTCTTGCCATCCCTGGTGGCAATCGCATTTTGCATGTAATTTTCTCATATTTCTCATGACTATATTTACTCATTTATAAAGCTATTTAATGCTATTTTTTTTAACAATATGTTTTTATTAATTTGAGAGAGTAAGGGAGAGGGGGAGAAACATTGATGAGATGAGAGAGAAACATAGATTGGCTGCCTCCTGAAAGCCCTGCCCCACTGGGGATTGAGTTACAACTCGGGTGTGTGCCCTGATTGGGATTTGAACTTGGTGCATGGGTCAACGCTCAACCACTGAGCCACACTGGCCAGACTCTAATGCTAAGTTTTTATCAGAGTTGTTGTTGGTATATTCAGTCAATAGTTTGCCCTTGTTTCTGGCTTTCTGGATTCTGCTCTCCAGACAAAGGCTGTTGGTAAATTATAATAACTGCATAAAATTCTGTTGAGCTCCTGTGAATTCAGAGATGAACAGTGAAGCTTTAAACAGGCAGAGGAATGATTGAGTCCAAGGATAAAAAATGACCAAAATGTCCAGAAATAAAACAGAAGAGCTGATTTGTTGACAGTCTTAAAATATTGTTATGGCATTTCTTTCCTTTGAGACAGGAAAAAGACTTTACCTATGAGAAGCTTCAGGTGGATATTTCTAAAACTCTGTAACTTGGGATATTGTTTAATAAATATTTGTTGATTTAATGAATGGTCCTGAAGAAGCCATTCTCACATATGTCAACATTGCCCCCAGAGCCATATTGGGTTTTCTGTACTCAATGACCTTGGTTAGTTTAGAATGGTTTGGTGAGTGGGCACTAGGCTTGGGAAAAGTGTAATCCAGTTGAAGTCTTTCGAAAGCACAACTAAACTGGGGATCATCAGGGTAGCTCAAGCTGTATTTTAGGTGTTGTTTTAGCATTAGGTTTCATTTCACAGCTGAACACGAATTACCACTTTCTAGACCAGTAGTTCTCCCAGCACACCTTGCTGTGCCTTTGACATGTGATTCCCATACAGGGATTCTGTTGCACCACTCCAGGGTTTCACTCTCCCCAGCATGCAGAGAGAGCTCCGGGCCCAGGAGACCAGTTGGACAAGGACCCCTTGAGCTAGAAGGTGACTTTCATAAGGTGACTGGGTGCTCTCTACAACCATTTCTGGTGTGTGCATCAACTCTGCTCTGACTAAACCTCTTCATAACACAGCTAGCAAAGGGTGGCTTTTAACACTCGCTTTGTAGCCATTCTGAGCAATGGCAAAGATGTCACCAAGACAAGGAGTTTGCTTCTGGGTCAGTAGCATAGCAGTTGGATGATGCGAAGTCATCCCAGGAGGGAAATACTTCTCAGTTTACACCCTGGATCTGCGAGAAGTGCAGAACCTTCTGGCAGTGCAGTTCAGTGAACTCAGGAATTCACAAGTCCAGCCCAGCTGGCAGCATGGCGCAAGGCAGATTGCAAGATGCATAGGAACTCAGCTCAGCCCGAGGCGGCAGGAGGAAGGGGGAGAAGAGATGCCTGTAAAGATCCTGAGGAGGCTCAAAGGATGAAGGGAGGAAAGCCTCCGATGTTAGCCCAGGAACCATTGGATGAGAAGGTATTTTTGCAGTTAATAGTGAAGAGGGAAAACCCTTCATTCACTGTTCTTCCTTTGGCTTCTTATGCATTTTTCCTCCCCCACCCCCTTCACCCCTTCCCTTTGCTTCACCTTCTCATCTCTTTTCTTCTTTTTCTTTTTTCTTTTTTAAAAAATATATTTTATTGATTTTTTTACAGAGAGGAAGGGAGAGAGAGAGAGAGAGCTAGAAACGTCGATGAGAGAGAAACATCGACCAGCTGCCTCCTGCATACCCCCCACCAGGGATGCGCCCACAACCAAGGTACATGCCCTTGACGGGAATCGAACCTGGGACCTTTCAGTCCACAGACCGACGCTCTACCACTGAGCCAAACTGGTTTCGGCTCTCCTTTCTTCTTATTGGCTACCATTTCTTGGAATTTTAAGAACCATCTGCCCTGAGCAAGCCCCAAGCCTCCTCTTTTCTAATTCTCAGTAATGAAAATGCTGTGTACTTATATCCTAGATCATCAGACTAACAGTACCTATAAAATAAAAGCTTAGCCCAGCTGGTATGGCTCACTGATGGAGCACTGACCTTTGAACCAGAAGGTCACAGATTGATTCCTAGTCAGGGCACATGCCTGGGTTGTGGGCTCAGTATCCAATAGGGAGCATGCAGGGAATAGCCAATCAATGATTCTCTCTTATCATTGATATTTCTATTTATCCCTCTCCCTCCTCTCTTAAATCAATAAAAATACATTTAAATATTTTTAAAAACTCAATCCAGTGAAATAACTATCCACTACACAAAATAGCTGCTCCATTGGGACTTTATCATTAAGTAGAGGAGAAACACATGAGCATTAATATTACAATAAACATTAATGACATGAAGTGCTTATCATGAATCAGATCCTAAATGAGACATATTATAGACATTATCTTTAATTATTATAGCAATCTTCAAGAAGTGCCTGATTATTTCCATTTTAATAGTGAGTAACTGAGGCTAAAAGATTAGGGGTAAGAAAGATCTAAAAAGACATTTGCCCTGATATATATAAAATGGAGTACTTGATTGGTAATAGAAATCTTTTGTTAAGATAAAAATTTTAATATATTTATTTAAAGCTTTAAATATATTTATTTAAAATTTATAAATGATTATCATAAAATTTTTATAATGATTAAGATATACTTACAACTCCATAAATCATATTTTGCATGTAAAAGCTTGATATATCTCATCCATCTCATTTCTTTAAAAATTAGATTATAGTGCATGAGGGGAAAGGAGACAAAAGATCAAAGTCATAAAACAAAAGACCCAACAATTACATTAGCCTTAGTGGATAAATGAATTTCCTCCTGCAGAATTTTCCAATATAACCAAGCCATCTTGGGTCCCATAGCCAGTGTTTGCCCTTGAAATTGCACTTGGAGGAGTTGGAAACTTCTTAATTAGTCTCTATCAGTTGTTCCTATTGCTATTAATTTATATTATTAACTAGAGGCCCAGTGAACAAAATCGTACATGGGTAAGGTCCAGCTGGCCCATCCCAATGGGGGCCCATTAGGCCAGGCCAGCGGTGGGGTGTGGGGAGGAGCAGCTGCAGTAGTTGCTCAGTCAGCGCTGCTCCTGATTTGGATATGGGGTGCAATGGGGGCAAGGCTGGCCAGGGGGAGGGACTGCGGGTGGTTGACTGGCAGGCCCAATCCCGATCCAGGTGTTGGGGGGCTGACTGGGATGGGGCTGGCAGGAGGGGGAGGGCATGGGGGGCGCTCCTACAGGCTGGTTGGCTGCCTTAGTACCTGTCATAGCTACCAGTCATTCTGGTCATTCTGCCATTCCAGTCGCTGGGCTTTTATATATATATATAGATAGATTATTATTGACTGTGTGATTTGGGAGATGTTGCTTAACTTTCTGAGCCTTGATTCTTTATTTAAAGAGAACACAGATTTATTTTGTGGGGTCAGGATTCATCTCTTTTGAAGGTTTGTTCATTTTTCCTCCCTCACATTCTTCCATCTCCCTCAAACTCCCAACTTGCCTGGAGAGGTGTCTTACAGAGAACAGACAGCGGAACTGCTCCCTGAATCAAATGCAGTGTTGCTCCAGTCTGGGTCAGCTCCTGCATTTTCCCCTTGGCACTGCACCACCAGCACTCCCTGCAAAGTCAACCCAGGGAAGGATCATTTCCAAAGGAAAGCCCAACCTTCTCATTTCTGATTTCCTTCCCTTTGGGTGTCACATGGAAACTGGGCAAGATATAATCATTTAATTTACTTCTGCAACAGCTCTAGTTTTCATATTTATCCTGAACTTCAGCTAGAATATTTAATTTTTTTTTGAGTGAAGCCATTTTCACCTTGGTTCTCAGTGATTATAATGAACTATTGACTATCTGTTTGTTCCTTGAAAATCAAGCTAGCAGGTTTGTGTGACTCTTATCTATTCACAATCCAGCAGATTGTTTAAACATGATATTTTCTGTGGAAACACTTTATTTTGAATATTTCCGCACCTCTTGCCTGAATGACTACAGAACAGTGGTTTTGATCAAGGGCAGTACTCATAGAAACTATTTAGTGGGATAATTATATCTACAAACATTTATTGGGAAATATATTACATAGAATGTGGAGCATTAAGACAAATTCAAAGATAAATACCATGCTCTAATGAGGGAGACAGAACCCTTATCCTCAAGTAGCCAATCAAGTACAAAGCAAGAAATGCTGACACATAACTAAGTAGAAACATTCTTTTGTTGTTTATATCCTGCTTTGGGGAAAGAATTTATGGCATTTCACAAAGAAACATGAAATCATGAAATACTGCGGGGGACGAGGGGTAAGTGAGTAAGAAAAAACAAGGTCACTTAGAGCCAAAATCGAGACCAGTTCACAAAATATACTCCTCCTTGAAAACTATGGGAAAGCAAGATCCAACTCAGATGTGTGTGCAAGGACATCCCAGTAAATGGCGCAGTTCCTGGCTCACAGTATAATTCAAACAGCACAGGACTCAATGGGCACATCTTCCATTGTAGGCTTTTACAGCTCCTCTGCTCACTACACCAAAACCACATTTTGAGAATCCAGGATTTGAGGCCACCTTTTTGGACCAGACCATGTTGCAAAGTTGGAAGCGGAGACCCTGCTGGCCTGTCTTTCCATCTGGGATGACTGTGTTTTCTTTGAAGAGAGCAGGCAAGGGACTTGATATTACCGTTTTATTTCACTAGTCCAGAGGCTGTGACCTTTCTAAGGTATTTCTCTTGAATTGCATCACGGTGACATTTATTTTGATAGGGAAAGTTTTTCTCCCCATGTTTATGGTTTTCCTCTTTCTAGCTGAAGGCAGGTCTGGAGAGCAGGAAACAGATATTCTTCATCTTTGCAAACATCTCTGTTTATTGAGCATCTAGCACAATACCTTGAAAGTAGTGGGCAGGTAGTAATTCCTTTTTAAATGTTTATTTTTCTGGACATTAACAAATTCTAACTCAGTGTGAGATGGGGCTTTGCCATGCAAACACCAGGGCATTCTGCAAAGCCTTGTTTTATTGTTTTATTTTTATTTTTATTTTCATTTTTAAATACATTTTATTGATTTTTTACAGAGAGGAAGAGAGAGGGATAGAAAGTTAGAAACATCTATAAGAGAGAATCATCAATCAGCTGCCTCTTGCATACCCCCTACTGAAGATGTGCCAGCAACCAAGGTATGTGCCCTTGACCGGAATCGAACCTGGGGCCCTTCAGTCCACAGGCCAACGCTCTATCCACTGAGCCAAACCAGTTTCGGCAAAGCCTCGTTTTATATATTTACAACTAACAGGGTTCAGAAAGGCAGGGTGAAGAAAGGATGTGTCAATATGCATGTGGATGTCTGTCTAATCATTTCATCAACCAGAGTTCATTCTTTAGCAAAAATGACTCTAGACATTGGGGATACCAAATCTGAAGTATGGGTAGAGGACATAAGACAGGAGGGTCAGGAGGAAAGGGGGTGTGATCTAAAAGGCAAGGACTAAGTGCTATTGGAAAGTTGGGTGCAGGTTAATGTGGAGAACATAAATGGAGAAAGAGAGAAGCTTTCAAGCCACCATTGAGTAAAAGAGGAATAGAAGAAGCAGGGTGATTTTTTAAACTAATAGCTTGCATTAGAAAGCAGTTCTTTTAAAAATGTTCTTTAAGAGAGATGAGGAAAGTTAGATGTATGTTTTTAAAATTGTTATTAATTTTGGCTGTAGCATGTTTGCTTGAACAAGAAAGACTGGATCACCTGTTGCCAGGGAACTTTTCAGGTTACAAAAAGTGATGTGGCTTTGCTTCAAAACGCATGCTCTAGGTTACAGTGTTCGCAATTACTGAGTGAGTGAGTTAGGAAGTTATGTAACCAGAAAGAGTAGAACAGAGCAAACCTCTTCATGTGTTACCTTTTTTTTTTTTTTTTTTTTTTTGTAACTTGAAAGCCTAAAATGTCTTAAATTTCATTAGTCAATTCAAAGAACAATACGATAGTGTTTTCCCCTAACAAATTAGCAAATATTTCGGAAAATATAAAAACATATGAAGTGAATTCTGTTAGGAGGTTTTAATAGCCAACCCCCACCTAAGTTAAAAACTTACACATTACTGGTGGGATTACAAGTTGTACCAGGATTCCTGGAAAACCATATGGGAGTGCCTATCAAAAAGCTGAAAACTATTTTTACCCTTTCTTGAAATAATTACCCTAAAGCAAGGATCAGAATGGAGTCAGAATAAGGAATATTATATACCCATTAAATGGAGTCATCATTATTGTTATGATTTATCTTTTAGGTAATGATGGCTGATAATTTACCAATGATTGCCCACTCCTGTATGTACAGTTGATCCTGAACAACACAGGATTGAACTGCATGGGCCCACTTATACATGGATTTTTTTTCAAATGAATATATACTGTTTTTTACCTGTAGTTGGGGATCCCAGGATGCAGAGTGTCAATTGTATACATTGATTTATGCCATTTTACTAAGAGGACTTGGGGCATTTGCAATTTTGATATCTGCAGCAGGTCCTAGAACCCATCCCTCGCAGATACTGAACGACAACTAAGTTTTTCAGGAGTTAAAAGTTATATGTGGACTCTCAACTGCGCATGGTATGGGTGCCTAACCCCTCTGTTGTTCAATGGCCAACTGTATACTCATGCACTCACATAGACAAAAGGTGGGAAGAAGATGCTGCAAATGTCAAGTTTTATTCAATTATGGGTCGGGTCTTTCTACTTTTTAAAATAAAAATTGTATAGGTGGATATGGCTTTAATAATGTGACAGAAATAAACATTTTCAGGGAAAAAGTCTAGTTCTAACTTAAGCCAATCTTATTCACCTTGCCTATTAACAGACTATTAAATGTTCTACAAAAAAAAAAAATACTTGACATGCAGACCTATCAAATAGATTTGTCACTGTCTCTTCAAAGGAGGAAATTCTGTTTCAAATGCATCCTTAGCCCAAAGCAGCTAATTTGATTTATCAGTCACCAGCAAAGCTCTTCTGTTAAATAATGTATGCATTTTTTAGCTCCATCCCTATCAGGCAAGATTTGGTACTTAATGGAAACCATCACACCACCGACTGCTGGAGCTCACCTTACATGTTGGCTTGGAGAAGCCTGGAGCCTGCAGTAGTGAGTGGTCACCCAGGGCATGTTCATCTGATCAGACAGCACTGGGTAGAATGCAGAGGTGGGAACGAGGAGAAATCACCATGTGGCTGGGAGGGAAGACCCCAAGGGAAAATGCAAGGATCTGAGTGGCAAATGCAGGTGCAAAGTTGATTCTCTAATGGATGTCCATGGAGGGGATAGTTCTCTAGAAAGTGAACTTTTTCTCAGCCCCAAAATACCTCTCCTGGCTGAAAGACATTCCCAGATCGGCCTCCTTCTCCCCAGCAGCTGGCGTCTGGAAAACCCCAGCAGCTCTGTTTCTCATTATCAGTATAATTGAGCTCCCACCTAACCTACCTGTGCCCCCTCGTCTGCACCTCTTCACTCCACGTCCGTCCCTTCTGTTGCTGGCATTCTAACCAGATTGAATTTGTTTATCGTTAAAGTCCTTTTCATCACTAGATTTCCCAGGAGGTTCTGACACTTGGTGTTTATTCCCCTGAGAAGTGGGTTCTGGGGATGAATTGGATGTGGCTTGTCAGGTGCTTTGAAAACAAATCTCCTGGCAGCGAGAGAGGTGCTGGGAATGGTGTCCCCGGCTTTGTCTCAGGACCCGGTGTGATTCCCAGACAAGGCAGGGAGACAGGACCATCTTATTTTTCGTGTCTGTGGGTGGGAGCAATAACAGAAAACACACGGGGGGAGGTCTTTAGAAGCACGAGGGCTGCAGGGACTCAGGCACTGGTCTGTATGAAGAGGGATTTGCGAGATGCTGGGATAAAAGGCTGATGCAGGAATCAAACCTGTCCACAGAAATGACAGAGGCAAAAGGTCATCCGATTCCTTCATGAATCATTTCTTGGGTTGATCATTGGCTTTTCAGCCTTTTACCAGGAAGTCTGAAATCACAGGTGAGGAAGAAGACGTTTTAGGGATCTAATGCGCAGCATTCTGATTGCGGTTAAAATGGTATCACACGTACCTGAAAGTTGTCAAGAGAGTCAAGTAAATCTGAAATGTTCTCACCCCCAAAAAAGAAATGGTAATAACATTCTTTAAGGTGCATCCCTGTCAGACATGGTCTGCAGTGGGGCCTGGGGATCTAGGCTTTAATAGGATTTGCAGGTGATTCTGTTGCAGACAAATCTCTTTAATTCACTCTGATATTGGCATAGTGTTTAGGAAAGTGGTTTTAAAATCAAAGGGCAGAGGAGTCAAGCCTTCCACCATCCTTACTGTTCTATTCTGGGAGCATTTCTCATGTTGTGTGTTTGGTGCCTTTATCCTATCCATGCCTCAGGGACCTTTTTCTGCAATCACCAAGCTTCTCAACCCCAGGAGAAACTTGTGGTCTTTCCTCCCATGTGCACGCAAGTTGTGTCCCATATTCGCTTTGTATTATCAGAACAGCAATTGAGATTTCTTATATTAAACATGAGGTAACAGGATCACAGGGACCTGAATTCACAACCCAGCTCTTCTACTTCTTAGCATGTGACTCAGGCATCTTATCCTCTCTCAGCCTTGTTGTCTGTAAAATGAAGATTATAGCTTTATTCCTTTCATAGGCTTGTGGTGAAATAGAAAAGTTAGTGCATGCTAATTTTTGTTGAATGAATAAAAGTTTGGCACAGTGAAGACTCAATATGCTAATTGCTGTCAATATTCTAGTTTAATTCAATAGGTTTGTATTCAACTTTTACTATGCTTATTATTGCTTCTGAATCACCCATTAGGGGAATTTTTCATTTTCTTCCCAGACAGAAGTGTTTTTAGCTTACATTAACATTTCCTCTTTGCCTTAATGTCTCCCTTTTGGATCATTGTAAGTGTTTCCATTTTCTCCTACAGCTTTTCCTTTAAACTATTTTGCTAGTATTTTTGCTCCTCCTCCTCCCCTCCCCTGGGCCAATTCACCATACCCCAATTCTTGCCACAGGTGCTGGAAAGAGAATAGCACCCTTTAGTGAGCAAGCGACTGTGACATGTACAAGGTCCATGCTTTCCTTTCAATTAAAAGGCAATGCGGGTGGGGCCTCCTTCCAATCTGGAGGTAAATCAGCCACATTTCTGGGTGAGAAACAATTAGTTCCACTTACATTTCAGTGGAATTCTTACTCCCCCAGGTTCCTCTGTGTTGCCTGCCACTTTCTTTTCTGTTATCTGTGCTTATGTCATTTCTCCCCCTGCCTTTACCTTCTCTATTTATTTAAATTAAGCTTGGTTGGTATTTCTTTGAAAAGAAAACACAAGCTTGCTAGGTTGGGAGGTTTTTCCAAGGCCTCGTTGCTCTAGTAAAATCCTATATACGTAGGTCCTGCAAACCACCTTTATTTGTGCAGTACAAACACCACGTGCATGTTCTAAGGCCCGGGCCCTCTGTGTAAGATCTGTTCACACATGCAAAACCAGCTGACATGTCAGCACGTTCATAGAGTGAAAACAAAAGGATCCTGGTCCAGAAAGGTCAGGGCTGTTCTACTGGGGCTAGTGCAGCTCACCTTGACCTTCATCGCCAGTATGAACAATATGCTGGTGGATATTTCAATTTAAAAAATATATATATTTTATTGATTTTTTACAGAGAGGAAGGGAGAGAGAGAGAGAGAGAGCTAGAAATGTCGATGTGAGAGAAACATTGACCAGCTGCCTCTTGCACACTCCCCACCGGGGATGTGCCCGCAAGCAACACACATGCCCCTGACTGGAATCGAACCTAGGACCTTTCAGTCCACAGACTGAGGCTCTACCACTGAGCCAAACCGGTTTCGGCGGATATTACAATTTTATACTCATACATAGTCTGTTCCCAAAGATGCGCCTCAAATTTCCCCATTGGAACTAGTGCTGGTTTCCCACTGTTATGGAATGATAGTACAGCAAATGTAACAGCTTAATAAAATGACACATGTATTCTTTTACAGTTTCTGTGTGTTGGAGTTTCGATATAGCTTAGCTGGATCTTTTGCTTAGTGTCTCACAAGATTTCAAAGTTTTGGCAGGGTTGTGGTCTCATCTGGGACATGACTGGGGAAGGACTCAGCATAGGCTCATTTTGGTTGTTGGCAGAATTCAGATCCTTGATATTGTAGGACTGAGGGTTTCTTGCTGCCTGTCAGCCAAAAATATCATCAGATCCAGACTGCCCATAGTTCTTTATCACATGGGGTTCCTCAACATAGCCTCTTTACTCCTCATAACTAGGAAGGGAGGGGGCAGAGAGAGACACACAGAGAGACAGACACAGATAGAGAAGGAATGAGCTATATGGTTACACAGTAGGGGAGGCATCTTAGGGAACAAAGGCAGCACCACTTTTTTCTAATATCAGACTGTGAGCCAGGAGGAACTTTGAGGATTTACTCCATATTGTCCAGTGTGTATATCTGCTTTATAGACAAAAGGACAATGATGCCTGGCTTATAAGGCTTCTGTGATAACTAAATCAATATGGCAGCCAAAAGTCCTTTTATAACTATATAATACATCTTAAAAACATAAGTTACTTCCATGATTAGAGACCCAAGTGAACAAAATTGATCTTATTTTTTTTAATACTTCTATGTGAGAAAAGGGATATTTTAAGTTTCATAAGAATATAGTCATTCCACTCATTCTCTTTGTAAAAGAATCAAGTATTCTAGAGAAAGTTACAGTTCTCTTGATGACCATCTCCAAATCCTAGCCCCTCCAGAAGTGAATATCCTGGCTGGTGAGTTATGTGTGTTTTTTAACCTCTAACTTTTAGTACATTTATTTACAGATTACTATAAATGTACTTAAAAATATTTCTAGATCAGTACCTAGGTATGTTTTCCCATGCTTTCTATTACTGAAGTATGAGTTAATGAATTTAAATAATTAATCTTTTAATTGATCTTAGTTTTATTATGCCAATATAGCATAATACTAATTTAAGAATCCTTCTAAATTTCAAGGGGATCCCTTCGAAGAAATTGGGTGAAGGAGATCAAAAGGTACACATTTCTAGTTATAAAATCAGTTATAGGATGTAATGCATAGCATGGTGACTATGGTTAATAATATTAACCATATTTTACTGCACTCTTGAAAGTTGCTAAGAGAGTAGATCTTAGAGGTCCTCATCATAAGAAAAACATTTTTTTTATAACTATGGGGGTCGATGCTAACCAGATCTATTGTAATGATCATTTTACAACGTATCCAAATATCAAATCATTATGTTGCACATCTAAAATAAATATGCTACATGTCAATTATACCTCAATAGAAAATAAAAAGACATGGATATTTATAAAGTAAAAGGAAAGACTAACAAGAATCCCTGTGAATTTCTGGGTGTTTGGATACTAAGAATAGCATGCTCACACACAGAAGCAAGAGGTTGCTATGTTAACTATGTGATGTAGTGGATATGTTAGTTCTCTTACTCTCGGTAATTGTTCTGCAATGTATACATATGTCAAGTCATCACATTATGCACTTTAAATATATAAAATTGTGTTTGTCAATTATTCCTCAATAAAATTAAAATAATCACATAGCAACCTAATGCTAGTTTTTTTTTTTCAATTTTAGATATCATTGATTTAACTTCTAGAATAGATGAAGATTTAGTTCTCCTTCCCCATTTGTCCCATACTATGCATACGTGCCTCTTCTTTCCAGCACACTAATATAATAATGTGTAAAAAATACATTTTATTATTGTTGTAAGTGCTGTTCATTGATCAGATAAATAATAGGCTATGTTTAAATATTTTTTTCTATAAAACTCTGTTTTTCTTGAAAGTAATAATTGCTTCACTTTTTCCTATATATTGTTTTCTGTCTTCCTGGTAATCATTAATCTATAAACTCTCCAAGAAAACTGTGCACATCAGTAGTGATAAATTGATACCTAATTCTCCAGAGCTGCTTTAGAAAACCAGTTCTGATTTCTGGTCCTTTATACAGAACTCGTTTTCCTGACCACAGGATTTAGGGCATTTTCTTTATTGTGGTGTTCTCAAACCTCATGATAATGTACTCAGTTTGAATCATTTTGTAGTCATCTTGCTGGACAGTATATTCCTCTCAGTTTGAAAAAGCATCACAAAGATCTAAGAAAATTTTCTTATTATGGCTTTGAAAATTTTCTTTCAGTTCTCTCATCAATAGGCCTTTAGGGTTTTTTGTTTTGTTGTTTGGTTTGGTTTAGCTTTGTGTTTACTCTTATGGGAATGCTACAATGAATAGTCTTCCTGATACTTTCTGTTGTTCATTTGTAAGTTTTCTGTACAGTATACTTGGTATGCAGTAAATACTGAATGCAAATTTGAATTTCTATATCATAAGATATGGATATTGTTTAACTTCATGCAGAAAAAATGTATGCTTCCTGTATTGAAAAATGTCTGCACCATCATTGGATAATTTCGTTCAGGGCTTACTCACAGTACTTCCATATCCCAGTTTCATATTTGTTTTTCAATATTCATAACTTCATGATTGACACTCTCCAAAGCCAATTTATGACTCTCTTCTGGGGAGGAAGGACTAGGCAGAAACATAATCCCAGCTCTACCTCTTTCTGGCTTTAAGACTGTCATTAAAACCCTCTCTGAACTTTAGTGTTACCATGTGTAAAATGGGAATAATAGCTAAGACCAGGCCATTGATTTAATAAGAGATTACTTCCCTTAGCTATTAAAGGATCCAATGAGTTGTACTTAGGACAGTGCCTGACACACACAAGATATTAAAAATATTAATTCCTTCTCCTTTATTAACAACTAAAGGCCCGATGCACGAAATGTGTGCAAGAGTAGGCCTTCTTTCCCCCAGCTGCCTGCACCAGCTTCCCTCTGGCACCTGAGACCTGGGCCCTGGGCTTCTCTGGCAGCCCTGCTTCATCTGGATGGTCATCTGGTCTAATTAGCATATTATGCTTTTATTATTATAGATTATATGCATTTGGAGTTAATGGAATTACCATTTGTGGTCACAGATACAACTTAAATCCACACCATGACTGTAATTGGGATCTACCATGACCCTACCAGACCCAAGTCTACATGTCAACATCCAGATATTCCTTAAAGCTCATCTAAGACCTATTCCAAGCTCCATCCCAAGAAATAGAGCCTGGACTAGTCCCTTTAGAGTGAACATCGCACTTTGGATGTCCTAGCACTTTCCTATCTTCTGAGCAGGTTTGGGATTGTTCTCCTTCTAGCCTGTATATTTTATTTTATTTATTTATTTTTTAAAAATATATTTTATTGAGTTTTTACAGAGAGGAAGAGAGAGGGATAGAAAGCTAGAAACATCCATGAGAGAGAAACATCAATCAGCTGCCTCTTGCACACCCCCTACTGGGGATGTGCCCGCAACCAAGGTACATGCCCTTGACCTTTACCGGAATCGAACCTGGGACCTTTCAGTCCGCAGGCTGACGCTCTACCACTGAGCCAAACCGGTTTAGGCTAGCCTGTATATTTTAGATCCATAAAGTGACTGTGGTAAGAAAGAACAGTTTCTACCCCATAAATTCCTTTTCCTGTGTCATTATCCAATCCATTTTTATGAAGACTCATGGCATAAAGTAACAGTAAGATAAACGATTATTGTTTGATTATATCACAACTCCAATAACACTTATCTCTTAAGCACATGATATTTTGAGCCTGGCCTTGTAAAGGTAGATGTCCCTTCCCCTTTGCATTTCTTTCTTCCTTCCTTCCCCTCATTATGATAGGAAATGATGTGCAGCCTTGCTTTGCCTCTAGCTCTCTGTCACACACCGCTAACAGGGACAATGTAGAGAGAGTACAGTGGCATCTTGCCTGTTCACTGCTCACATCTCTACATTTTGTCCTTGACCTTGCCACTCCAGAATGTCCATCTGGAGCCCTGCAAAGAAACCAGAGCCCAGGTTATAATTCCACTAGTGACCACTACTTATCCTTATGCTGAGGGAGTCCTCTCTGACCCAAGCAGGTAAAACCAAAGCAATTCCTGTAAGAGTCCTAGGCAAAGTCACAGGTTAGGACATGTGGTGAGGATGGGAGCATGGTGACAATCTAGAATTGATATCATCACCTTCTGTATTTCAGAATGTCTGTTTATCTATGTTTCTTGGCCTACCAAACTCAGTGGGATGACCTTACTATTTCTACTGTGTTATTTCAGAAAGCAGTTGAAAAAGAGCTTTATAAAGGAAGGTGAGTTCCAGTCTAAGGTACTGAAATACCTGGTCTGCATGATTCATCACTTGGGAAAAGCTTACTGAGTGTCTACTCTGTGTCAGGCATTGCATGTGAGGTGGGGAACCCTTGCCTATGGTACATATCCCTCTCTGACTCTCCTTGTCAACTCCCAAGGCGTGTCTACTTCTACTGCAACAGTAAAGATTTAAATTCTAGTTTATAAAAGAAAAGTTACCCTTTGTTGCGCACTTTTAAAAAATACATTTTATTGTTGTTTGTTTGTTTTGTTTTTTATAGAGAGGGAGGGAGAGGGATAGGAAGTTAGAAACGTTGATGAGAGAGAAACATCAACCAGCTGCCTCCTGCACACCCCCTACTGGGGTTATGCCTGCAACCAAGGTACATGTCCTTTACTGGAATTGAACCTGAGACCCTTCAGTCTGTAGGCTGATGCTCTATCCACTGAGACAAACCAGTTAGGGCCATGGTCAGCAAAATGATGCTTGCAAGCCACATGAAGCTCTTTGGCCCCTTGAGTGTGGCTCTTCCACAAAATACCACAGCCTGGGCAAGTCTGTTTTGAAGAAGTGGTGTTAGAAGAAGTTTAAGTTTAAAAAAATTGGCTCTCAAAAGAAATGTCAATTGTTGTACTGTTGATATTTGGCTCTGTTGACTAATGAGTTTGCTGACTACTGGGTTAGGGCATATTGAGCACTTTTAATATTCCATTTTCTGCCAATTATTTAACATACATTATTTCATTTAATCTTCATTTATACCTCTTGAGAGAGGTACTTTCATTTTCTCTTCTTTAAGAAATGCAGAAATGGGGGTGCAGAGAGGTTATGAAACTTGCCCCCCGACAAACAGGTTGGAGGTGACAGTACCAGGTTGGTATCCAGGAACTCCACCTGTAATAACCACCTGACTCTCCTGCCTCATAAATACCCAGCATCAGGTATCCCATGTCTACTCAACACTGAAAGTATAAGAATCCTACTTAAATCTGAGGGGTTCTCTCAGAATCCCTATGGATACCTCTTTCAATAAGGAGCCAGCTTTATCCACATTGCCTGTCCTCCTGTCCTGCTGTCCTGCCTTCTCCAAAGCAAATCCAGTCCCATTGCACATTTCCCTGAGGCACAGCTAAAACCAGACCAATGACCTGACAAGCGATGACTAAAGCATCGGGGAAAGCAGATGGGGATTAAAATGCACACAACAGAACCCCTCCACAGACTTCCCACAGCACCTCCCTCGCTGACCTCTTACCAGCCACCATGTTGAAGGGGCCAGCTCTGCTGGACATTTGGGAGACCCCCTGGTAGGCACCTCTGTCCTAGGCCCCCATTCTGCTAAAACCTACAGCAAACAAACCAACCACCAAATCCCCCCTAAAAGGAAGCACAGTCTGCATCTACGTCTCTGTCCCCAAAGAAGGTTTTACATGATTATGCAGAGCCCTGTGGTCTGCAAACATCCCACATCACAAAGGGTCTTACTTTCTTTTCCCAGAGCCCAAATGCCCTTCAACAATGGTTCATGGTCCCCCGGACCCCTCCTCCACAGCTGCCCGCAAGCTAAAATGAAGTTAAGCCTGCTGTGTTCAGATTAGCCAGCATCCAGCAGGAAGCTTGAAAAGGGCCATTTCCCCCTTTCTAGCCATAATGCTTTAAAAACCTCAGGGCTCACTTTCAGTCAGGATGCCCAGTTTCACATTCAGGATTGTTTCTCAGCCGACACCATTTCCCATCTGTTACCTCCTTGTACCTGAGAGATTAGTTGTCACACTCGGGGACAACCTTCTGAATCTTCTCATGTCCCTACGGCATATTGATACTAAGTTCCAGGCAAGGCCTGGGCCTGACTGTGAGCCTGTTTTCATAGTGTTTTTGTTTGTTTGTTTGTTTTTTCCTATATCCTTCTCCCACCCTTGAATTATTTCCCTTTCATACCTGCTTTTTGCTAAGGCAGAATATTTGACTGGGTTTTGTTAATTCATGGGGAATATTATTCTTAAGAGCCATGACACCACTTTCTAGAAGATTTCCAGGACCTGAAGAACATTCTTTTGCTAACCAACTTCCTGACCACAGCTGGTTCTGTACAGGTGTGCAGTTTTAGACAATGAGCTGGCAGTTCAAAATGGGCTCCAGCCAAGCCCCACAAAAGCAAGCATAATTTTATCCTATCGTTTGTCCTCTCTGCTTGTGTACAGCAAAAGGACATCCAGAACCTCCAGCCTTGGTGTTTCTATAAATCACCCTCATACAATAGGACACAGGGTAGGATTGTACCTAGAAATCACTGATTCCTCAACCTTTACCTTGCTTTCAAAGGGAGGGAGGGGAAACAAATCATTATCGATTCATTGATCTGTTTTGAGGCATGTGGTCAGAAAGGCCAGGCTTGTCTCATTGCCATGTGTGGGAAGGAATTTAATCTGATGCCTAATCTTAAATCTCACAGAAGGACACTGGTGAGCCTTTCTGTTTCTGAGGAAAGACATTGTGGAGCTATGCCCCCAGAGGTGCATGAATTCTCTCAGGCAAAAAGTAATAGAAAAAGTAATAGAAAATATGTTATAAAGATCTCAACCCCCCCACCACCACTTCCCCTCCCTTATCCCGTGCATGGGTCTAGCCTTAAATAAAAGAAAACCCAAAACAAAACTTAGCAGTGCTTTACTTGATAGTCCTGGATTCATTTATCTATGGGACCGTTTAAAGTCAAAGGCCAGTTATAATTCATGTACAGACTACTGTATGTAATGCCATCATCATGAATCCAGTCTCAATGCACTTGTCCACCTCCACGGAGCCTGTCACTTTGTCTAACAGCCTTTGATCATCCCAGGCTATAGGGCACCTCATTTCCAATTTTTGGATTATCCTCCAGTGACATAGGAAAGTCATTGATAGTCTTTACGAATCGTAGCCTAATAGAAAGAGCTTCTAAAGTGTGTTTGTGTGTGTGTGTGTGTGTGTGTGTGTGTGTGTGTGAATGAAAGTGATTCTCTCTGTCCAATAGCATAACATCTTGGTTTAACGTTACTCATGTAGGACAACAGGAAAGAAATTAGTGGATGAATTTATTATCACAGTTATTATCAAATAACCACAAGTCCAGGTCCGGTTTCATGACCAGCAGTGAATCTACACTTGGCAGGATTTCATTACCCATGGGAAGTCTGACAAGCAGGCAGAGAAACCAATAGGAATTAAAAATGTTTTTAAAATTACCTTCTCAATATTAAAAAAAAAAATAGTTTATCTTAAACATAGCAAATCATACTTTCTGTGCAAATTGGTGCTCATGACTTATTTGCCATACATGTGGTAAGCTGGCAAAGCATGCTCTAAGTGTGCTGACCTTCAATAAAGATAACCATCAGGGGAATAGGAATGAGCTTCCCTTCAGAAACCCATTCCTGGGTTTCTCCTGGCCTGGAATCAAATGAGTAGCTCTCACATTTACATGCAATTATATGTGAGGGCGTCTAATCAAGAAAACAAATCAAAGAAGGAAGTCTTATATCTACATAGATAGAGCTTTGAATTAGCCTAAAGCCATATTGGTTAGAAAAGTAAAACACACTTTTTCCTAGTATTTTTTTACTATTATTATTATTGTTGTTATTATTATTATTATTATTATTATATTTATATATTTTTCTCCAGTGAAGTTTGGCTGAAAGATCTCCTTACACATTGAGTGAATCCATCTCGGGGACTTCGTCTGCCTGGGATGCTTGAGGGAGCTTTGATAACAAAATCATTACTGTGGCTGCATTTTGTGAGTTAATCACATTGAGTTTTCAAACTTAGCGAGCTAAGCCACCTAAAGAGATAACTGCTGTGCTGGCAAAACTCTGACCATTGGGCTGCGCCCCCCCCCCCCCCCCCCCCCCCTGCAAGGGACTCAAAGCTTGAAATTTGCAGGACACATTTGCGTTAGTTGTTTTATTTGCGTTAGTTGAATTCTCTGATGTAGACACCACAGAACTGTTCTCCATGTTTTACGAGGGTGGAGACTGGCTGACAGGGTGAGTGGCTTGCTCCAGACCAGCTCTACCACTGGTGTCAGAGTCCTAGTTAGAACTGTGGTCTCTCATCACAGATGTTTCAAACACACAGAGGAGGCATTTTTTTAACAATCCAGCAAGAGAGAACAACCATCTGTCTAATCCCCTTGCCCTCCCCAGCTTTTAGTCTGTGATGGGTGCTCAGAAAACAGTTGCTAAACAAACGAAAGAACCAGCACATTGCAAAGAGGACCATAGAGCAGCGAGGGCTGTGGTGGGCCATACCCTGAGCCTCTCCCCCACCTGCAGCAGTCTCACCCATCACCACTCGCTCCCAGGGCTGGTGGAGAGGAACCATGGCCGCCCGGACGTGTTGTGGATTTTGCTATGAGACTCAGGCCTGCTGTTTCCCCACCGAGTCCAATTCTCTGGCTTCAGGTTTCTGCTCACTCACTTGCACTGCATGTGAACCAGCAGTGACTGGACCTAGCAGGAAGCTGTAATGCTCATTAGCAGTTACTTCCACAGCATTTGCATTCAGCCACACAGAAGTGCTAAAACACATTTGCACCTACATGACTATCGGTCCAGGTCCATCGGGTACACGTCAACAGGAAGTATCAGATAGGGGTTAACGTATTACAAACTCTAAGCAAAAAGTCACTCAGATTTCATGAGACCTCAAGAGGGGAGAGACGAGCCCTGTGCCCTATGCTTATGTGTTGTTCAGCAAAATGTAACGTGTAATCCCACTTCTTGAAATGGCCACAGGTCAAATACTCCAGAAATTGAAGTGTGTGCAGTGGTTACTACCCTTGGCTGCAGTTTTCATTATTGACATATCTTATATGGCAGGATGGATGTTACCTTAAGCTTTTCCATTTTAATTAGTATATTGCTTAACTCAGGGTAATGCTATGAGGAAATGAACCATAAGATAAAAGTGGGTTTTACAAATAAAGAAGGATATTCTAGGATGAACCATTTCTACATTTAAATACAAACTGAAACAATCCATTCATTCTTTTAACCTGTAGACCGCAGTCAGATGTGTGTGTGTTTTTTTAAGTTGCTTGCAACAAAGATTATTTTAAATAAGCATGTCCTTGCTCAATAGTCTAAAGTTTTGGCTGTACCACCCATGCATGCTCATGCCCCACATTCTGGCATGAGCTAAGAATATTATATTATAATTCACATATAAACCTCTCCCTTGACCACCATTAGAATTTTAAATCCCAGGCTAAGACCAGGTCTCTGGTTGAGTCCAAATTTCAGTGGGATTTGGAAAAATCCTTTAAATAGATTTTTATTGGTTTTTAAGAACAGGGTTATTTTGTGCTAATAATGGGCATACATTAGGCTTTAGATAATTGCTTTATGTAAGTTAGAGTTTTGGCTTTCAGCTAAATAAACACTCTATGTGTTCACAGGTGTATTGTCCTCAAGGGCACTTGCTTTTAAGGGTGGCAGCTGTTGCCAAGGTGTTGCTGATACAGTTCTGCATATAATTTATTGGAAACAGGTGCTGGCTCATGATGAAGATAGACAGGAAACTAAAGCAGACAACATGTTTAACCACCATTAAAAAAGTTCAGGCTCAGAGAGACAATGTGTCTGAGATGTTTGAGGGATGTTGCCAGCATCCCAGCGCAAGTTTAAAAGCTCCTGCAGATCAGCATAAGGAAGAAATTGTACATGAATTTCAAGCAGCCCAGCCTAATGAGTGCCTGATGCTATGCTGCCAGATTTAATTGATTGCATAAAAAAATTTCTAGTTTGTGTAAGGCTAGCAAAAAATTATAAAAGACTTTCCTAAGCTAATTGTTAAAAATTACTTTCAAATGAGGTAATAACTGTTCGTGTTCAATGATCTGGACAGTGGATTAGGCTCATAATGTGTTTTCTTTATGCGCGGAGTTGTTTGCTTTGGATTCTGTCTGTGGACCCTTCCGTGCCCGGAAGAGCCCAGGATGGGTGTCCACTGGGCACGGGTGCAGGTGAGGGCAGTGAGGCAGGAGACAGCATCTAGAAACAGGAGGACCGGATGCTCACCCTCTCCCTGTGGATGCTACTCTACTATGGAGCCGGTCGGCAGGCTTGGGAATCACTATCATGTTCAGCATCTTCTGGCCCCAGTAGGAATGGAAATGGCCTAGAGCCTGGGCACTCCAGGAGTGAGCCCTCAGGACCAGGTTTGCCCCGGTAAGAATGAGGAGACATATCAGCTCATGACAGCTAGACATTCCCTGGTGAAGAGGCGTTTGTGTATTTTCCCAACTAATCTCCAGTCTAATCAGTGCACCACATAATACACATGTGCAATAAATATGCATACTAAATACGGCTGAAAAAGAAGTCGTTAAAGAGTGCGTGCACAGTTTTTCAACCTCAAAAACCTAAATATCTTGGCCATTTACATGTTTCAAAAATACCCACAGGCATTAGACCACATTACGGACTAATGACCTGCCAAATTTCATTTTTGGGGAAAAAAAAAATCTATGTTTGAGTTACACACATGAGGGTAAAAAAAGCAACTGAAACAACAAAATTTGGTTAAAAAACATTTTTTGACCCCCAGGATTAGACCGCGTATGCCAGAAATGTGGACAAAACTCTATACCAACACCAGCAGGCATGCACAGTCTCATATCTGCTTTATGTGAGAAAAAAAAATCATTGACAATTTAATGCTTACATTAATTTGAAAGAATTTTATGCAGTAGGTAGAAACTTTCACATTACCATTCCTAATCTCTACCAGCCGTCTTGTTCCCTTCGCAGGAGGAAAGTGACTGACAGGCCAAAAAAAACGAATCTGCTGAAGGGCCCAGGCAGCTGCTATATCACCCTTCCAGCAGCCCATCCCAGCCCCAAATGCAGGAATTCGCTTTGCATGCCTCTCGGAGCCTTCAACGGAGGTTTAGCATAGGAAAGCAAATAGCTGGTGTAAAAATAAACCTTTTATTAAAAAAAAAAACAACCTCTATAAGGCCCCTTTATTTAGTGGGAGAGTCACTCAAATAAATACACCGTTAACAAACTTATATAATGAATAATAATATATACTGTAGCAAGTGATGAAATGGAATCCCACAAAACAAGTGCTGAAACCTGATGATTGATTATCAAACCTATAGGATAAATAAACCTCCTCCAATTGATAGCTACACTTGGGGATGAGTTTCTATAGAAATGCCACATAAGAAAAAGCACCAGTCACAGAGGACCAGGGCGAGTCAAATTCTGGAGTTAGCAGGATTGGGCTTAAAGACAGCACCCTTTCAAGTGTAGTTATGAGCTTGGAGGTCTTACTGAGATGCATTGGTCCCACTGATGGACAAATAGGCTTTCTTCCTCTGAGCTAATGAATTATCCGGGCCATTTGGGACCCAACTGACTAAGTATCAGAAGCTATTTGTAATTTATTAAAAGGGAAATTGAGAACCAACCTGGTTTCCTTGCACATGCCTCTTGCCAACAACCCAAATGAAGCACCCATTCATAGGTTTTTATTCTCTAGCTTTGCATCCTATTCTTCTCTCTGAGCCAATGTGGATATCCCGGTCAAAAGCTTCTTAGTGATTTTGGAAGGAAGCTGGCTTTGTAACCAGCCATGCTCTGATGTGTAGGTTGCAGAGTTATGGGTAATAACAACTAATGTGAAATCCCAGATGGCCAGCAGCACACCTACAGCGATCCCTCCCCATCACGTAGCAGAGTCTTCATTTTGAAGCAGTGGAATCCATGTCTCCCCAAGGGTCCCATGACTGCCACTTTGTGTCTGTGCTTAATTTATCCCTTATTTTGAAATAGAGAAGCTTGCAATGAAACAACTATACATGTTAGACTAATTCTATGGGCATCAAGGACAATAAACCTTGTACATCTGTTAGTCCATCTGACCATCCATCCATCCATCCATCCTAATTGTGTCCTATCTGCCTGGTTTCATGGTACATTCCTAAATCTATTCTCTTCCAGGTACTGTATTGAGTATGTCTTTTTATTTTGATCCATTGGTATTGTGGGCCCTTTGTTGACACTGAAAGGGACTTCCCTCCAAGGGTTAACTAATTCCTAGATATAGCAAACAAATCACCAGGAAGCATGCCTGTAATGACCCAGAGCCCACCAACATATTCAAACTAGCCAATCCGAAGCCTGTTTAACCTGCTTATCCTGTTTTGTCTCTTTCTTCCCAAGAGAACATCCATTATGTTTATTTCCCCTCACTCCCTCTGCCTCCTGGTGATTCCCTGTGGGATCCTGCATGGTATAGCCTGTCCCCTTTTTGGGAACTTCTGGGGTAATAAACTATCTTCTCAATGACAGGTATCTCCTGATCTGTTGGTCTCGTCATACCTAAATATTAATCAAACCTACATTTTTCAAGCATTTGAAATAAGTATACCTTTATTTATAGCCACAAAGCAGTTCTGATAGAATGGAAGTAGCCCTAAGATTGGAGGTCAGGAAACCTGGTCCTGGCTGCACCATATGTGTAACTGAGTAGCTCTGGCTAAGCCATTGACCTTCCTAAGGTTCCATTTCCATATCCATCAACATGAACAGTTCCCATTTTGCTGGATTTTTGTAGAGCCCACATAATGGGGCTTGCATAAATGAAAGTACAAGCATGTATTAGGAACAGAATCGAATCTGCTATCATTCCCTTAAGTATCTTGCTGTTCCTTGTTCAATTTTTATAAACCCCACCTTAGGATACTCTTCCTGTGTATGATGTCCATTTTGATAGTGGGCGCCACTAGGAGGCCTGTTTTCATGCCCTGCATGAGTGATAGAGTGGAGGATAGTGGTTGAGAGCACAGGAAATGGGGCCAGATTTCTTGGGGTTACTGCACCACTTATTGACTGGGTGGTCATGGAAAGTTACTAGTCCTTTCTGTCCCTTGGATTTCTGGTGTGTAAAACAGGGATACTTTCCTTCTTCATAGGATTGTTTTAAAGAGAACATGAGTAACACAAAAAAAATAGGGATGTTCTGTGAATGTGAGCAAGGAGGAGGAATAGGAGCAGGTAAGGGTAATAACAGTATTACGGGTTGAAGTACTAGCAGACTGCTCATGGCTATACATCTTCAGGCACCATCTTAATACCCTCATCCTCCTGCCAAGATGTCATTTGTCTGGTCAGTTGCCTTCTAGAGAATAGGGTTGTTGGCTTAACAGGCTACTTTTGACCTAGACATGGCATACCTATTAGCTAAATTTCAAACAAGAACTCACATATTACTGTTAGGAATAAATCTTTTAAACTAGTACAAAGTCCTACAGGTTTATAAAATGACCAGACTAGAACTCCTGAAGGGGACGTCAACAGCCTGATATTTAAGCTGATTTCCACTAAAGCCACCTTGGGCCACCAGACTTGAGGGTCTTTCCATCCAATCACAGATATGCAATCTCTATGAGAGCTGGTCTTCTTCTTGCTTGCCCACTGCAAACCCTTCCCATCCCCAAGAAACTTTCTCCTGGTGGATATTTTTAAAGAACACTGGGCAAAAATGATACACAGTTCTCATAAATTTTGGGCTAATAACCAACAAATAAATGATTGAAATGTGTAAACGCTGCTGCAGCAGAAGTGCATGAATTCAGAACCAATCAGACCCTGCATTTGACTTTCAGTTGTGATATTGGTGCATGACATTTGCTTCTCTGAGCCTTGTTGACTCATCAATAGAATGAGAGTGAAAAATTGAGCTCACAAGGTTAGAAAGCCTGGCCATGTGACCGTTAATACAGAGCACTGCACTGATTCATTTTAGCCCAAGCAACAACCTTACAAGGTGGTTATTATGATTATCACGGCTTATAGATGAAGGCCCTGAGGCACAGAGAGGGAAGGTGATAGTTGAAGAAGATTTGAACCCAGGAGGCCTGGTCTGGACCCTATATCCTTAACTACTCGAATATGTGGTCTCCCAGGAATATCTCCCCTGAGTGGCCAAAGCACATTGTTCTTGATTTCAGGTTGTTTGGGGGCCTCTGGGACAAGCAATGTCAAGACCTCTCCCATCTCATTCCATCGTTTCTCTCTCACGGCTCCACTGCCCACCCACCCTCACTGCCAAGCCCCTTCTGTCACCAGCTCATATCTCTGAGAATGCAACACTCCCTGTGCTTCCAAATCCAGGCTTCTGGAGCTGGTGGAAATGGGGGAGTTTGAAAGGCTGGGCTGCTTGGAGAAGGGGCCCAGGGAAACTTGGAAGCAAGGCCGGAATGAGTCAATCAGTCAGCAAGTATTTATTTAGCGCTAGGCAGCTTGGGGGATACAGGGAAATTATAAGACGCCATCCGGTCCCTGGCTGGATTTCTGGCTGGGTTCCCCGCATAAGAACCAGAGCCGGAGCTGAGGCCTGCCCAGCCCGTGGAAGGCTGCCATGGCCTGGGAGACCCGCTGCCCATGGAGCAGCAGTGGGTGGTGGATGACAAGAGGAGCTGGGAACCGACCAGCCCAGACCCTGTCCCTGCAAGGCTGCACACCATGAGCAAGTCAAGTCACTGCTCTAGCCCGCAGTTTCCACAAATGTAAAATGGGAATACTGCCAGTCCTTTGCCGTCTGGGTGTGGCAAAGTATTGATAAGCTGGTGCCTGTGAAGTGGTTAGTGCAGGCCGGCTACCTATTATGCTCAACAAGTGTGGGTTCTTATTAGCAGGCATTGATTGCACGAGGCAGTAAAGGAGGCATGCCTGGAAGCTCTCTGTGCCCTGCCTAATAGCCGCATAGCCTTCCTATACTGCATTTGCTGCTGTGACAGCCACTCAACCCCAGTGTCCCTGAGAGCGCGTCTCTCACATTCGGCCCTGGGGCTCCTCTGACAAGGTTGAGCTGGTGGCAGAGCTCCTGCAAGCCCCTTTGTGGCTCTGGGAGTGGGAAAGAGATCTTTGGGAACCCTTGAACAGCATGGGGCAGAGCTGGTGGAGAAATACTCTCCCCTTCTAGACAGTTCTGAGGTAATTCTACATGATTCCTACAGAGGTGTGGCTGGAGGAGACTAAGCCCCACTGGGAGGCCAGCTGAGCACACCCTCATGTCTGCTTCCTCTCCATCCCTGGTGCACTCTCTCCACACCCCCTGGCTCCAGGGACCACTCTCAGGAATGAACCACCTGCCCTGAGTCTGTGCTGTGGGGGGAAAGTGGAGGGAAGTGGGGTGCACAGCATGATGGAGCATAATGGCCAAGCATTGGGTCAGACTTGGGGTGGAACCCTGGCTCTCCTGGCACTGTGGTGTGAAGGACACCAAGAGTCTCTGATCCTGTTTCACCATTAGTGAATTTGGGAAATGTCTGGTACTGGTCTTGGGCCATTTTGTTTTGAAGATTGGTGGAAATATTGCACAGAAAGTGCCTACCCTATGCCGTGTGGAGTTGGGCTCTCCAGATGCAAAGCCTGAGACCAGGATTTGGGGAAAGTGGCTTATTGAGAGGCAATTTCCAGAAAGTAGGAGTGGGAGGGGAGGGAAGATAAGGAAGGATATCAAGCCAAGTTAACACCAAGAGTCCCTAGGGGAACCTGTGGAGACATATGAACACTCCTCGGAGAGAGGTAGCATCTTAGTGAGACCAGGCCCAGTAGGCTGAGGGCAGCGGCTGAAAAAGAGACTCAGGTGCAAGCTGTTGGGCATGCGCCCACATGAGAAGCTGTGTGCAAGAAAGTGATAAAGGGAGGAAATTATAATGGATCCAAGGAAATATGGTGGGCACTGACATATCAGCCATAGTATACTGGTGATGGTATTGTAATTATACTTTCCTAAAGCTTTCTGCAATAATAGAAAAGCCAGGCTTTGAGCACAGAAAGCACCAGTTTCCCCAACTCCACGGGGCCTTTCCTTCCTGGACTTCATCTTCACTAAAGTTCACACAGGGATAGCCATTCCTCTGAAGTACCAGCCTCCTGCCATCTGTCAACAGCAGCTCAAGGATTTCTAAATTCTCCCAAGGGTCATTCCGAGGGCATCCTAGAGATGCTCTGAGGATTGAAACAGTACTGCTCTCCCTCTCTGTCTTTGAAGTGTTACACATTCAATATTCTCTCCATGTCTCTGATGGAGACTGGACCAGTTTGGGGGTGAAGGTAGCAAGAGGTTCTGTGGGAGAGACCAGTTAGGAGTTAACAGGTGGTTGGAGTATTCCTGGTGGAGATGATGGTGGTCTTAACACAGCAGAGATGGGAGGAAGAGATTCAAGTGGCTGGATTTGAAAGTTATTTATCACTGGGTTGAATATGAGGAGGTGAAACAGACAGGAGGCATTGGGAAGGCTGCCTGGCCATGTTTCCAACTTGGGCAAATGGATGGATGGTGGTGACATTCACTGGGATGGAAACTAGAGGAGAAGCATTTTCGGTGGTGAAAGACAAGACCTGTCTGCGGTCCTTTTATTTCAAATGTATGAGGGACACATCAATAAAACTGTTGTAGGCAGATGGCTGGGTGGGTCTGCAGATCTGGGAAGGCAACTTGGTGAAGCTACCAATTGGAGTTTTATCAAAAAGAGGCTGAGCTAGAACCTACCATCATGGAGGAGCAAGCCTGGGTGTTGCCTGCCCACTGTGGGACTCGGTGGTTGAGCACATCCATGAGACACCATTTATTTGCCTCTCTGCTGTGGAGAGCATGCACTTGCTCTCACATTGCTCTTTCCGATGTCCTTCTATCATCGTAATGCCCCTGATAACAGAGTATTTAAAGCATATGGTTGATAAGGGGTCACTTTGGGACAGTGTACTCAGGCAGAGGGAACTGCTGCTCTTCCTACTCCCCAACGTCTCCCACCCAATCTTTTCCCCTTCTTGGATCTCTCTGACAGAAAACTCAGATTCTTTTTCTCTCCAACACTTTCACATGAGCAGTGAATTCCTTCAAATTTCCTAGGTTCTCCTTCATTTTAACACCTGGTTGACTACTTTTGGTACTCTCATCGAGATCTAATACTTTTCTTAATATCATTGATCTCTGCTCATAATTATACTCTTTTTCATCTCATTATCTGGCCAACTTACCCACTGCATTTGAAGCTCTGTGTTTTTTTTGTTTGTTTGTTTGTTTTACCGTCCTATTCTTAGAGCCTTCCATGGTACTTTCTGACAAAGTAGAAATTCACTCAATACCTATTGAATGAACGAGTCCCCTTCTGGTTTCTTTCCTCTTGATAGCTTGGGTCCCAAACTGAGAATAAGGGCTCTCAACAACATAAACTATTCCACTTGTTTTCTAGTTAAAATTATATCAAAAGCACCGATGGCTTCTCTCACCCGTTTCTCTAGCGTTCTTGGTTCCCAGGTGTTCCAAGTTCCTGTTGGGCAGGTCTGCCTCCCCTCAGGGAGCCCGATGAGCCTGTAGGGTTTCTCAGTAGCTTCAGACATGGCTATCAAAGCCAATCCACTCCTCAGCTGTCAGAACCCGAGGAAGCTTTAATTACAGAAAACATGGACATCACGAAGACATCTAAAGCCTTTCATAACTGTAGACCCCATCTGGAAAATTTCAAAAAGGTTGGCCCCTTGGTGTATTCCACATTACATAACCCATGCCCAACACCCCTTCATATTCCCAGACACTCTACAAAAAATAAGATAAATGTTCAGGGCATTTTTATCCCAAAGTATCTGGAGTCCTTAAGGAAAAGCTTCTCTCAGTGTTCATGTTTATGCCCAAATTCAACATGCAAACCTTTTCCTTTGCTTTCCTCTTTGAACGCTCATGTGGGAATAGGATCTTAGGCTGTCTGAAGATTACTTTGGTCCTTGGCCTGCCCCAAGTCAGGTGGTAATCACCACTTTAAAACATTGAGATCAGTGCGGTAAAAGAGATTTATTAATATTAATTTATTTTATAGCAGGTTATAATGTGAGTTGGAGAACAAACAGAGTATGGTTTTATTCCAATGCTTTACTTGCAGACAAGAATGGGGTTGCGTGTTGTGGAAAATATTAGTTGGAGATGCTTGTTTGAAAACCAATTTGTTTAGAAGGCTTTGGATATAGCTTGCCAGACACCCTGCATTTCTGGATAGTCTGTTCTGGGGAGTAAGGATTGTTAGTTTTATCACTGTTATGTTTTTCATAATCGGCAGCGTTATCTAAAGAGTTTTTTAAAAAATGTATTCTTAAAATGCAAACTCAAAACACTAAAGTAGCTGGTGTTAAGAAAGTGAGATCTTCTCAAACTTTCCAGAGAGAGAGAGAGCTGTGGTTTGAAAGACTGAGTTGCTGGCTGGTCACTTCTCCACAAGCACAACGAAGTCTCCTTCTCACCCCTCCCCTGAAACAGTGCTTTCAGAAGTCCCTGGAGTGTCAAATTCAATGGCCCCTCCTCAACATCCTTGCAGTATTGAACATCCTTGTCCCATTCATTCAAACAACTTCCTTAGCATCTGAAAGGCTGTAAAACCATAATTAAGGGGACAAACTATGAATTTGGCCACCCTATCAGGGCTCAAACCCCATGCTACCCTTTCCCAGCTGTGTGACTTTTAGACAAGTTAATTAACCTCAGTGTCCTCATCTGTAGAGTAGAGATAACAATACTATCTACTCAAAAAGAGCGAACAACGCAATATATATAAAGTACTTGGAACAGTGCCTGATACATGGTAACTGCTTTACACTCACATTGAATTAATAACATTACAGCATCAAGTGTGAAGGTGACGCCTGTCTGATAAGTTTTCAATGGTGTATTTTTTTAAGGGAAAATCTTCCACTCTGATACCAGAGCCATCAATTTATTTCTTTAGAGTTTATGCTTTGAGTCTTGATTAAGCAATCTTCTATCCTGGATCATGAAGATAATTGTCTACATTTTCTCTATTAATTTTAAACCTTTAATTTTCACATTTAGTTCTTATTCCATATAAGGTTTATTTTTATTTGGTTTGAGGTAGCATTTTAATTTTAATTTTCCCATAGAGTGAGGCTATTTACCAAATAATCAGTCCTTTCTCCCACTGATTTTTTTAAGTCTAGTTGACATACAATATATTAGTTTCAGGTGTACACATAGTCATTCAACATTTATATTCCTTATGATGTGATCACCACAATAAGTCTGGTAACCATCTGTCACCATATAAAATTATTATGATAATATTGACTATTTTCCCTATGATGTACATTATATCACTGTGACTTTTTTCTTTTTATTAAGTGGAGGTTTATACCTCATATTCCCCTTTACCTTTTGCACCCATCCTCTCACCACCATCCCCTCTGGCAACCATCAGTTTGTTCTCTGTATCCATGAGTCTGTTTCTGTTTTCTTTTATTTATTCATTTGTTTTTTTTTTATTTTTAGATCCCACATATAAATGAAATCATATGGTATCTGTCTCTGTCTGACTTATTTTACTTAGAGTATCTTCTGGGTTCATCCATGTAATTAATTCCAAAAGATATATGCAGTCCCTATCTTCATTGCAGCATCCTATATAATAAAAGCCTAATATGATAAGTGTCCAACTGTTGATTTGACCATTCAACAGGTCACTATGATGCACACTGACCACCAAGGGGCAGAAGCTTCAACTGGTAGGTTAGCTTGTGGCTAGGGTCTGGCCAATCAGGACTGGGCGAGACAGGCTGGACATGCCCTGCATGAATCCATACACTGGGCCTCTAGTTATTTATAATAGCCAAGATATGGAAGTAACCTAGGTGCTCATTGATAGGTAAATAAAATAAAGAAGTGGTATATCTATATGATGGAATACTATTCAGCCATAAATAAAATAAAATCTCCCCAATTGATTTGTGATGCCATCTCTATAACATGCCACGTTCCCAGGGGCACCAGAAGTTGCTGAGACTGTTCTAATCTGTTCCCTTGGTCTCCTGCCCTGCTCTTACTCTATTGCCATACTCTCCTAAGTATTGTTGCTTCTCAATATGTCTTAATACCTGGCAAGAATAATCCCCTTACCCTATCTTCTAAAATATTTGATGCTATTTGCTATCCATGAACCTTTATGCATCCATATGTAGTTTAGAATAGATTTTTAAAAAAATGCTTAAACATTTTCACTTGATTTTTAATTTTCAACTTAATTCAGGATGTTTTGATTGATATAATTTCAAAGTTTAATTACCCTAAACTTGGGTGGAATATTTATGCAGCTATTCTCACAGGTTGTAGAATAAAATTTAAAAACCTTTCATAAAGATCCTATACAGGTTTTCATTAAACTAGCTAATAGATAATTCAGTTTTAGTAATCATTGTACATTTTCTTACTTTCAAATCACACTTTCTAATAGAAATTTGTTTTGGTATGTGCACACTGTTACTTTTTGTAATTTAATCTTGTTTCTGGCAAACTTGCTCAACTCCCTTACAAATTCTAATGGCTTTTTCTGATTCTTATGGATTTCTATGTAATGGAGATTATATCTTATCTTTTCCAATCCAATTTTTTGTTATTTATTTTTATCATCCTACAGCTTTTGCAAAAATTTGGAATAGCAGTTGTTATATTGGTAAGTTTTGCCTTGTTACTGAAATGATTATAAAATTTCTTCATGAAGATAATTTTCAATGGATTTGGGTAGAATACACTTTATCAGATTATTTCTGGTTTTCTAATTTTTTTCATAAGTGAAAAAAATACTCTTATATTTTTAGTTTTCTAAGAGATATTTTTTTCAGAAATGTTGATTCTTTATCATCTGCTTTCTTTATTTCTATTGTGACCCTGCAGTCTTTTAGTTTATTTTTTAAAGATTAATTATATTGCTAATCTTTCTCATATTGAATTATTCTTGAATCATTTCAATATTATTTTAAGATTTTAAAATATAAATTCAGAAGTTAAGTTGACTTATATTATTATTATTATTATTATTATTATTATTATTATTAGGTCTCAAACTCTTTTCATTTGGGTTAGCCTTATGAAATGAGCTGCCCAGACCGCAGACAGGTCTTGTCTTTCATGACTCATTTTCAACTTCCTAGGACAATATATAAATAATAGAAATTGTGTATTCCTTACCTCACCTGTAAAATCTTCTCTGTCTGTTGTTTATCTTCAGATTACCAACTTTCTTTTTTCTTTGGATTCTTTCTGTTGTTCTTCTTTTTAGCATCTTTAGATGATGGCTTAACTTATTTATTTTTCAATCTTCTTCATTTTCAGAATGCTATAAATAGTACTCTAGAAACTGTTAGCTATATCCAGCAAATGCTGACATGTACTGCTTTCATTTTCATTAAGCTGTAAAATTTTCCTTCTTATATTCCATTTTACCCTAGGTCTACATGGTACATTTATTGTTTTATTTTATTTTTTCCTAGTTTATGGACATGGGTTTTTATTTTCAACTAACTCAATTATATTAATTTTAAATTTTATTACATTGAATTTTAGAGAACATTGGCTGATATTTATTTATATTTATATGTATATTTGTCTCTAATATAGTATTTCTTTTTATTACTGATCTATTTATTCTAGAGAAAAAGTATGTATTGCACGTCTGGGTGCAAATTTTTATATAAATTAGTATATATAACTTCTTAATTATTTTATTGGTGTTTTCTATATTCTAGTTCATTTTTATTGGACTTCATATATCAGTTTCTGTAAACAGTAATTTTAAATTTTTAATCTTTTTTTTTTTTTTTTGCTTTTTTTTCTCATGTCATCTGTTGCTTCATTTATTTTTCTGTTATTATTATTGCTTCTGGATTTATATCCAAATGAAACATCTCTTTTTGTTCTCTATGATTAAAAAAATCTTGCATATATTAAATTTTCTTTTTATTCTTATGTGGCACTTTCCCCCCCCCCCCCCCCGTCCTTTATTTTCTCTGATTCTTTCCCTTTTATCTGAAATGAATCTTTTTGAAATATTGGATATCTAGGTCTTATTATCTTTTTGTTTTTTTGTTTTAATTCAGTTTGAGAGTCTGTCTTTTGATTAGTATATTAAATTTACCTATTTATATTTATTGTATGTTAAATATTTTAAGACATGTTTGCCATTTAACATTATGATTTTCTATTTAAGATGTTTTCCTATTTTTCATTAGACAGTTTCTTATGTTACTATTTTTATTTTTTTACTTGTTAATTCCAAACTTTTTAGGACTCATACTTAATTTTTTAAAACAATGCTTGATGCTTCTAAATATCTACATATTCTCCCCCTACAAGTAGTCCCATGTCATCCATGTTGGTCTCTCTCAGTGCCTATTTTATATCACTTCTGTAGAAAAATGCCATTGAAGAATTTTATTAATTTTGAAAATATAAGGTACAGTGTTTTCTTTTAAATTCATCTAAGTCCACAGGAGAAAATATATTTTCTTTAACCTACCTTTATAGATTAATCACAAATTATATCTGGTGAATAAAATTTGTTATGAGAATAAATAAGAAAATTGATGTGAATTCCTCATAACTGCTTCTGGATTCCAGGAACTGTTTTTATAACTGCTTATTAGTATCAAGCAATTTGTATGATATTTAAAAGCATATAATGACAGTTTCAAAGGTCCCATAGACAACAGAAAATAGAGGTATTTCTAACCCGATTATTTTCTTGGGTTCTACAAATTATATGTAAAACTGAGTATATGCATATGTGTTATGCTTTGGGTATACATGCACATGTTTAAAGAGTATGGCTTTTATAGTATTCTCTATGGGTTTCATAACCCAAAGAAAAATTTTAGTTTAACCCACTCATTCTCACTTTAAAAATCCCACGCTGAGAACAATAAAAGAGAAAGTGATTTGCTTCAGATGTCACACTGAACTGAAAGAGTTTAGAAGTGTTCGTCGCTAGATGTTTAGTTCAGGAGCAGAGTCACTGTCTGGCCATTTCAAAGTTGAATCTGAATAATCTAGCATAGAGTTGGCAGAAAGTAGACACTCAATGCAACTGATTAAATGAAAGAATATTTGAGAAAAAGAGTAGGAGCAGAATTAGGATGTGGCTGAGCTACTTATATCCCAGCATACAATTTATATCTGAGCACTGAAAACTGACCTTTTTTATTTGGCATCAGTAGATGCTAATATGGAGATTACAAAGATGCTAACATTATTTGACACATATTTTAAAGCAGCCATGTTAAAATGGTTCAAATAGCAATTACAAACATTCTTGAAACACGTTTTAAGGACAAAGTATCAGAAAAGAAATAAAGGTATAAAGAAGAACTGAAAAAAATATAATACAATAACTGAAATTTAAAAAACAAAAGACAAATAAAAACAAAAAAAACAAACAACAACAAAAAAATCAATTCTAAATGGGTGGACTCAATATACTGGAATGGAGAATAGAAGAAAGAATCAGCAAATTTGAGGACCGAAGAATAGAAATATACAATCTGGGAAATAGAGATAAAATAGACTTAAAACAAATAAACAGACTGTTGGGGACCTGTGGAACTATAATATAAGATCTAACATTTGTGACATAAAGTCCCAGATGGAGAAGAGAAGAGAGAGTACTAAAAAGTATTCAAAGAAATAGCAAGTGATAAGTTCCCAGATTTGACAGAAGACATAAGCCTACCGATTAAAAAAACAGAGAGAATACAAAACAGAATAAATGTAAAGAAATTCACAACAAGGCACATCAAACTTCTGAAAAGTAAGATAAAGAAGAAATTGTGAATGCAACAAGAAAGGAACAACACCTTACCTATAGGAGGAAAATGATTCATATGACGTAAATTTCTCATCAGAAACAATGGAGGATATAAGGAAATGGCACAACATTATTCGAGTGCTAAGAGAAAAGAATTTTCAACATGGAGTTCTATATCCAACAAAAATACTCTCCCATGAAAGGGAAATTGTGACATTTTTATATGCAGGACAGACAAAAGAATTTATTACCAGAAGTTCTACCCTAAAAATGATTAAAGGAAATTCTCTAAACAGAAAGGAAATGGTCAAAGAAGAATCTTAGAATAACAAGAAAGAAAAAACAAACACCACACTACAGAATAAGTAAAAATGTGGATGAATACAATTCATTTTTCTTCTCCACTTGGATTTATGAATAATGCTTGTCAGTAGAAGCAAAAGTTTTAATACTATCTAATATGGTTCTAAATGTAAATATTAGAAATACTTAAAACAATTATGAACACTGGAAGTAAAAAGTATTAAGGCTTCTACATTTTACTAATACTGGTAAAATGGCAGCATCCACAGATTGTGATAATATACATATGTACACACACACACACACACACACACACACACACATAGTGGCCCAGTGCAAGGATTTGTGCACATTAAAAGGAAATATTTTAATACTGCTGTTTGCCCTTTCTCTGTAATAGAAGTGTCAGAGCTGCCACTGGTCACCATTGGCAGGGCGATTGGGCCCCGGCTTGCACCTGCCTTGGCCTGGCACTGCCCCCTCATCTGCTCAACCATCCCACTGAGGTCTCGCTCTCATTGGGGCCCATTAGGGCCAGCAATGCCTCCACTGCTACCCACTGCCAAGCACTGTGTTACTGAAGCCCACCATGGTCTGCACCGCCCCCTGGTGGTCAACACAAATCATAGCAAGCGGTGGAACTCCTGGCTAAGGGGACAATTTGCATATTAGGCTTTTATTATATAGGATGTTTAAAATTTTTGAGAAGTTACTAAAATACTATACAAAAAATGTACTAAAAAACACTATAGATAAACCAAAGTGAGATTCTAAAATAAAGTTCAAGTAATCAATTAGCAGTCATTCCATCCTCAATAGAGATGAAATACAAAAAAATAGAGAAAAAATACTAGTTTAACCAGGGGAATGAAAGACCAGTAAAATTATGAAAAAGTGCAAAAAATAGTAATGGTTCATTTAAAAACTGTGGCTTGGTGAAATATTGCTGTCTGAGACTCAGCATCAGAGTGGAGAACAGTCAGGAACATGTACACAGAACAGCTGTGACTGCGAGAAGTGGGCTGCATAAAGCATGCTGTGTCTTCCTTGGCCGCCTCACCTGCCTGCCTCTTGAAGTTGGCCTTGTCATAGAGCCATGGACTTCATCCCACTTCTTGATTGTTTCAAACTCGTTTTATTGTAGCTATGAGACTCATTTCATGCAAGGTTTTTATTGAAATTTTGCTCCTAGTTAACTGGCCATTTATGGGTCACTGGCATCCTTGAGTTTCCTGCCTTTACATATATGATCACACAGCTCCTCTGGCATGAGAACAAGTGGCTGTGAGATCTGGTGGGCAGATTTCCTCAGCCACAGCATGACATTTTGGGTCCGTGCAAGTAAAAGTTAGCTTTGAAGTGCTAGGAAAATCAGTACAAGAGTTTTCATTTTTTCACATTATTAACATTTTCTTCATATCAGTGAAATAGGTTCTCTAAAGCACCTACCTTTGACCCTAGTCCATTAATAAATATTTCATTACTTACATTGGCCTAAAATGGAATATTTAATTAATATTTATCACATACTAATATATAATTTAAATTACATTATTATTGACTCAGTATCTATATGTTCATATAAAGCCAAACTGAGATAAAATATATGATGTACCTTGACCTTGTTATCAGGGTAATTTGTCTTTATTGTTAGAAAACAATATGTCACATGGCATATGTAAGAGCGGGAAGGAGAAAACAGGCTGATTTATGTGCTTTTGAACAAATCATACCCACATCTTTTCTTGAAGGTCCCTTGACCTCTGCAAACCCATATGTTATCTGTCACCTATCTTCCCAGCATATGGTCACTGGCTGTGGGCAGGGTCTTCACTTGGGGTTGGTGTTGATTAATGAAGAGTTGACTGCGGTTCCATGTGTGACCTGGCTGAGACTGAGCCCCCTGTCTGCAAGTGTGGAGATGCAGTGGGGGTGTTGGTGGGTGTGGAGAGAAGTGGCCCTCAGTTCAAGCAGTTTTGTCTCTATAGTTGGGGGTGTTAATTCACATTTGACAGAAGGCATTTCCTGGAGGTGTGGATTCACTGAGACAGGATTATTGCTGGATGTTGCTGATTTGGAATTTGCTGAATTGTTTTAGGAAATAAGAAGTGAGTATGAGGCCCAGGTAGCTGGGGACAGGCTGCTCTCCACACTGCCTCGGGACCCAGCGCCATGAAGTAATTTCAGGGAGTGATGGCAGAGGGAACATCAGAGACAGTCTCTCTGGCCGGGAGCCTGGTGACTTAGTGAGGAAAACATGGTGGACATATCCATTAATTTTTAGTAGCTCCGATCTTTTCAGAACTTTGTCAGCAATAATGCAATCCTTACAAAAGCCTTGCAGGACAGACATTGTCCCCATTTTACCTAAACGACTGTTGAGACTCAGAGTGTTTCAGTGGTTTGCATGAGGCCATTAACTGGTTAAGTGGTAGGTCTGTCTGTTTTCCAAGGCTGGGCTTCATTTCTTCACAAGCTCT
This sequence comes from Pipistrellus hanaki, assembly GCF_964339955.1. Classification (NCBI taxonomy): domain Eukaryota; kingdom Metazoa; phylum Chordata; class Mammalia; order Chiroptera; family Vespertilionidae; genus Pipistrellus; species Pipistrellus hanaki. The sequence continues at coordinate 21,258,659 of NC_140515.1, forward strand.
ACCCCAGATTTCATTTTGGGGCTTGATTCCTAAGAGCACAGAATCTTGCAAATTGGTGAGCATGCCAGCGTGAATCCCACTGAGAAGCTCCCCTGAAGGCTGGCTCTTGACCCAGGCTGGCCAGTCTTGATAGATCATCCTATAGGATACAGAGAAGCCTGTGTATGGAGTGGGGCAGGGGAGTTTCCTAAGGGCAGTGATACCCTGGTGGGGACAAAGCCACACCTGGCTACCATAGCTTCCTTCCTGAGGAGTGGGGACCTTTAAGTTGGGAGATGGGGTCCAGATGGATGAGAGATCATGCCCAATCACAGGCCTCTGGGGGCTTGCTTGCCTTGCAAATGATTCATTGCAATTATCTCCAGAGTGGGCTCCTGAGGTGGAGGTCATCAACTCCTTGACAGGAACAGATAACAAACTTGTTTATCCTCAGTCCTCACACCTGGGACCAATCTCCATTGACCACTCTTTCCTTCCCCTGAGCTGGAAAACAGTCCTCATTGATGGATAACAGGATTGTCAATTCCAAGGGCACAGGTTCTAATTTGCCTTGTCAGGTCAACCCAAATGGACTTCTTTGTGAAAGAGCTGCTCAGAAAATTAATTTCTTCGAACAATTATAGAACAAGCACCGGCCGCTCACTTCAAAAATGAGAGAAAAGAAGTTAGAGGACAGGGATCTATGTAATTTTTACTCCCCCTACTGCCGGCAGTAAGAGATAGAGATTAGGCTGGGGTGGCATGCAATGTGTATGGCAAACATAGACGTGGCAAAATTCATTTAGCTTGAAATAAACGGTTACCATTTATAATTAAACTTTCAAAGGGTTGTCCGCTGATTGAAAAACATTATCCCCTGCTCTTGTTTCCAGCTGTATTTAGAGCTGATTGGCTAATTTAGGGGCAGTATGCCTTTGATATTTGAGTCCCTAGTTCACTATAACCTGAAACAGACATGCTGGGAAGAGGAAGTTGGGCTGGTGATGTGCTAATTCGTGTTTGCGATTTACCCCCGAGGAACTATAAGAAACCTGCAACTTATTGTACCTTAAGAGCTGAAACTGAAGACAGCCACATCTGGTTTGTTGGATGGCCCCCCTCCCCTTTTAAAAAATAAAGCAGCCAACCAATAATGCTTAGGCTAGGTAGTCTGATTATAATGTTAGGGATGAAAGTTCTGGGACTAAAGTGACCCAGAGAGAGAAGCTGAGGAGATTTGCAAGAGGGGTTGTAAGCATCAGTAAGTAAAGGGAAATTAAAAAAAATTAAAATAAAAATTATATATATATATATATATATATATATATATATATATATATAGTTATGCACCAAGATAAAGCTTTTAAATGCATTCATGTTTTGCAGTTGAAGGGCCAAGTTGGACCTGTTCTTTGACACAGTTTTGGTCTCTCATGGGGCTCCATGGCCCTGAGGGAGAAGCAGATGGTGGGTAGGAAGTAATCAGCTTTATAAGGGCTGTGCTATGATATTCATGGTCCCTTTCTCCATCAAAATATGTTTAAAATTATATTTTTTATTATGTTGGTATATAGACAAACAGAGGCCCAGTGAACAAAATTTGTGCATGGGGGGGGGGGGGGGGGGGGAGGGAAGGGAGGTGTCCCTTAGCCCAGCCTGTACCCTGTCCAATCTGGGATATCCCTCTCACAATCTGGGACTGCTGGCTCCCAACCACTCACCTGCCTGCCAGCCTTATCACCCCCTAATCACTCCCCTGCCAGCCTAATTGACAGTTAACTGCTCCCCTGCCAGCCCCATTGCCCCCAACTGCCTTCCCCTGCTGGCCTAGTTGCCCCCAACTTCCCTTTCTTTCAGGCCTGGTTACCCCCAACTGCCCTACCCTGAGGGCCTGGTTGCTTCTTAACTGCCCTACCATGCAGGCCTGGTCTCCCCCCGCCCCCCAACTGCTCTCCCCTGCAGGCCTGGTCACCCCTAACTGCCCTCCCCTTCAGGCCTGATCGCCCACAACTACTCTCTTCTGCCAGCCATCTTGTGGTGGCCATCTTTGACCACATGGGGGTGGCCATTTTGTGCAAGGGTGTGAGGGTCAATTTGCATATTACCTCTTTATTATATAGGATTATATATGAAAACATTTTAAAAATCATCATGTAATCAGACTGCATAATGTTTTAATGCAGCATTTTTAAAGAACCAAGATTAATGCAAAAATGCACCATGAAAAAAAAAAAAATACCAACATTTTAAATAAAGACAGAATCAGCTGTACATTCAAGCTTCTGGAAGCCCCCAACTGCACACTTGGGATTCTTGGCAAGAGAGGCAGAGCACAAAAGAGGCTGGTGGTGCAGAGGGAGAAGTCTGGAGTGGGTGCCTGGAGATTTGGGTCCTGATCCCTCTTCCCCACTCAGAAGTGCTGGTTGTGGTCCGACCTTTCCCTACCTCATTAACAGGGGTGTTTCTGAGTGGTGATGGAGGGAAATATTCTTACCCCTGGCAAAGCATAAAACTCAGTTGTAGGTGGTCTGCAGATTAATATTTTTACTTTTTATTTTATTGATTTTCATTTATTTTAATGTGTGTTTAGTTTCATGGATATTAGAAAAAATGAAACTACTGCATTAAAAATGTGGTTTCACAGATATTGTTGAGGGCAAATGTAAAAAAAAGAAAACAAAGAGTGGATTAAAATAATTTAAAAATTAACATCTATTAACAAATCACTGTCAGGAATGCAAAATGTTCTCCTAATGACATCTGGGTAGGACTGCCTGAGATGGGGCAGGAATTAAAGCAGACTTAGTAGTCACACCACTGGCTTCTTCTCCCCGATCGCTTCTCTCAGACTGCATGGCCTGATGCATGTTATTTAGCCTGAGTGAGCCTCAGTGTCTTCCTGTGTAAAAAAACAAAAAAAGTCCCAAATGATTGCCCTACTCCATGGAGCTATAAAGATGAAAGAAGTTAACTCCTCAAGGCATGTGGCCCAGACCTGGCACAAAGACCAAACACAACCCACGTGAGCTCTACTGTTATTATTTGGAAAACATATGTATTATTTAATTTTGCTACAGGGAACATGCCTTGCTCTTATAGGGAGAAATAGCAATAAAGCTATTTTTAATCCCTTTGTCTACCACTAAAAATTGAAATGCACAAATGATAAGTCAAAGCCAGGGCATAGGTTAGAAAGAACATGGGCTTTGGAACCAGAAATGGTTTGGTCTTGGTTCTACCATTTGTCAGGGTATGTCCTTAGATGAGACAGCTAACTTAGCTTCTGTGACCCATCTGGAAATTAAAGAGAGCATGCTTAAAGGAGGCCTGTGAATATCACTGATGAAAATCACGTTCACTTCATCGGGTTGAGCTTGACAAATCCAATTTCCAGCCATTCTCTGACCTATAATACCCTTCAACCCTGCCCTTCCTGACTTCCCCTCCTCTCCTCTCACATCTTCTTTCCTTTCCTTTCTTTGCTTTTGGTTTTGTCTTTCCATAACTCCATAGTTTTTTATCCTTGCCTGCTGTTTGTTTCACTTGCCTTTGAGATATTCCTTTGACTTTAATTAAAATCAAGAGCCTGAAAAATGTATTCAATCCCATCTTTAAAAAAAAAAAAATAGACAAGTATAATTTTCAGGCTTTTTTTTCTTCCAGCTCCCACACTCCTTTTAAGCTCTCACTGACTGAAACCTCTGTGTCATACACGTTCTTCCTCCTGTAGTCAGCCAACCTGGCCTCAAGGTCAATTAAGCATTTTTTTTTTTTAATGCTAGAGATAGAGACTGAGCATAATGAAAAGGATCTAGTGGAAATGAAGATAAATGGCCCCACCATTTTAGCCCTTCTGAAAATGGTTTCTCATTTAAGAGATCCTTTTGACTCTGGTCCAGACAAAAACACAGCAAGGTCAACATTTTTTGAGTATCACAATGTAGTGAAGACTGGGATTTATTGGAAAATATTTCATGATGAGATTTCCAGTTTATATTTCCAGGTGTGGAAAGTGTTTCCCAGAAGCTTAATGACAGAGCCAACAAGGGCAGTGTGCTTTCCTGATCCAAGCAGGTAAATAGATTTGTGGTCTCCATCACACGTGGGTTTTTTTAAATTCTACTATTGTTAGTGATATAGGATTAAGAAGATGTTGAAATGAACTCGCCATGTTCGGGTCCTGGTGAGAAAAGCCATGACTCACATGGATGAGTCTTAATGCATGAGCTTGGCTACAGGACTGTGTGTCTCCTGGGAACTCCAGAACTTGGAAAGGAAGCTATTCCTAAAGAAGCTATTCAAGACCATTTATGAAAAACTCTAGCCATGATTTACCAGAATATGAGAATATGATGAGGAAATAATAAGAAGCCAATGGAGTTGCAAAGGGAAGAAGTTACCATCTTGAGTTTCTACTATGTACCAGACACATTGCAAACAGCATTTCATTTCACTGTCTCAAGAGAAAACTATTTTCTCTGAGCAACACCTACCACGCCCACCACTCACTTCACAAATGAGGAAACTCAGATGAAGAGTCTACACAACTTGCCCAAGATATATACAATTGGTAGGTAACCAGGGTTGGGTTTTAGATCAGAGTCTGAAACTTAACAGCATGTACATTTCTACCATCTCTTGTTATAAATATTGAAGAAAAATATTTTTTATTATTGGAGATTTTTATGGCTATAGGAAATGAAAACAAAAAAAGTAGGAACTTTTAATTCTATGACATATTTTAGCTGTAATTTGGGAAGAAGTGTGTCATAATGGTCAAAGAAGTTGCTGTGTCCTAACACAGACCTTGGTTTAATTCCTGGTTGTACTACTTGGGAGCTCTGTGACCTTGGGTAGGACAATTGACCCTCATGAATCTCAGTTTCCTTATATGTGAAAGTAAGTGCTAATGATTCTAACTTCATAGTTATTTGCAATAACTCATGGTGGTCAAGAGCACAGGCTTTGGGCTGAGACAGCACTAGGTCTGAATTTCAGATTTCCCACTTATGTGTATTTCTGGGCAAGTAATTTAACTTTTCTAATCCTAAATTTCCCTAAGAAGTAAAATGCAGATAATAATACTATGCCATTAGAACTGATGTACAGATTGAATAAATATGTTAAATGATGAGCCTAGTTCCTGTCATATAGTAAGTCCTTAGCAAATGAACATTGATATTTTAATTTTAAATAAAGATTGTTTATATATTATAATTAAACTCTTATTACATAGCTATCATATACTTGGTATTTAGCGGAATTTTCTATGATTCTGGTGAATAAGGCAAAGAGTACAGTGAAAATTACATTTTCTGAGAGATATTTTTGGCCTTGAACAAGATATTCTTCCAACTTTTGAACTTATAGTCTGAGGAGTAGGAACCACTTACATTAGTTCTCCCAGAAAATCAATATAATTACTTCAAAAGAAAATATTAGTATTTTGTTGGAAGCTCCAAGGTTCCTGTGAAAAACTGTGGGGCAAGTTGGGGGTGAAGGACAGGGGCAGGTGATGGCATGCCCATGGTGAGGAGCTGCTACCAGCAGTCTGTTCTGGGCACTGCATGTTGTCCCTCTACCCTTCTAAGCTGTACTGTCACAGCAAAGTCCTTCTAGGCAACTTATCATAAAGATGACATTCCCTCATATCACTCCTTAAATGAAAATAAAATGGGGAGAATTATTAAATATTAGAGGCCCAGTGCATGAAAATTCATGCACTAGAGTGGGGGTCCCTCAGCCTGGCATCCCCCCTCTCACAGTCTGGGAGCCCTCAAGGGCAGGAGGCAGCCTGGTGATCAGGGGAAGGCAACACCCCCTCACACTGCCAGCACAAGCCTCAGTTGGCCCTGGTTACCTGAGCCTCAGGCGGCCCTGGGCAGCTGGGCAGCTGTTATCTGAGGCTTGTCTGCACCTTGGGCTGGCCCTGGGCAGCTGGGGGTTGAGGGGACTGAGGAACTCCAGAGGCAGGCGTGGAGCGGCTGGACATGCCTGGGGGTGGGCCTGGCTCTGCTGCACACCTGCCACCCTGACAGGACTGAGGGAAATGGGTGCCACCATCTTTGAGGGTGTGACAGTCAATTAGCACATTTCCTCCTTATTGGCTGTGGGTGCTGCCATATTTGTGAACGCATGAGAGTTAATTAGCATATTCCTTCTTTATTAGATAGGATTGTGATATCACATATGTCCACTTTAGAATTAACCATAGACTAAAGTCACTGCTTACAAAAATATTGCCAAGTACTTTCAATAAGATTCCCTATGCACAAAAACACACACAATAGGCATGTTTTCTATTTGAATGCCAAACTTGAAGAGATTACCTTATTAAAAATCCAGGTTCCCTTGTTTATATAAATGCCAGCTGTTTATGAACATCATAGTTCATTAATATAATTTCCCATCAGATCATCTCTACTAGGCCTATGTCTGCAACGTGGTACCAGGAAAACTGTCAGAACTTGCATAAACACTTTGAATATGAGAATAAAGCATGGGGATCTCTTTATATAGATCAATGTATAAGCTCCTGAGAACAATGAAGAAAAGCCAAGAAATGGACTTGTTTTCGGGGAGGAGAAAAGTCTTCCAGAGGAGCTCCCAACTGGGTTAAGAATGGTTGAAAATGGAACCAAAATTTAATTGATCTTCCAGGAGCCCAGCCAGGCCTGGAAGGTAAATGGGAGATAGTCTTTGAATCAGAGCAGCTGTACCAAAGGACCCTCAAGATATGTGGGCTAGTGCGATTCCCCACCCCTGAATGTGCTTCCACTCCCTGGGTCTCCTATCCCCCTGACCCTCACTCTGATGCACTTGTGGGGTGGAAGAGGGAGGCTCCATTTCAGAGGCAAGTTGTGGCTCCAGGAAGGAATTTGCATAAGAATATGGTCCTCCTGGGCTTCTCTCATTAACATCCTACAAATGAAGCCTGACCCTGTCTGCCAGACAGAGAATATATGGGGGTACAGGGAACACCAACCTAGTGGTTCTCAAAGTGTGGCCCCAGGACCAGCAGCTTAGGCAGCATCTGGGAATCTGTTAGAAATGCAAATTCATATGCACTACCTCAGATGTACTGACTCAGATGTTCTCGGGTAGAGTCCCACAATCCGTGTTGCAACAAGTCTTCCAAGTAATGCTGATGCAGTTGCACACTGAAGTTTGAGAACCACTGGTTTACTGGATAATGGTATCCCCCCAGGACTGTTGCTGACTGATCCTATGCCTCCTTTTATTGAGTGTCTATTGGCCTTTATGTATGACATTTGTTTCATTCTTCTTGCAACTTATGTGATTGGTACCAGTATTTTTCTCATTTTACAAACAAGGAAGCTGGTATTCTCAGAGGTTAAAGAGATGACTCAAGATCACTCAGCTAGTAAATGGGAGGGCCCGGATTTAAATCCACATTATCTCATAACACTACTTACACGCGATAGGATCCTCAACACTGAAACTGCTGTCCCATCAGGAATATCTGCCTTATAAATGGGCACTGAGAGAATGAAGTAAGGCCTAACACAGAATGGCAGATTATAGACTTAGAAGACACTTAAGGATTCATCTTGAACTTGTATATAAATTCTCCCCAGCAATGTTCCCCCAAGTGTGTTCATGAGTCAATAAATTAACAGAATATCCAGCAGTTACACAGAAATAGAGTTCCAGGGTCAGATACGTTTGGAAAATGGTGATTTTCATTCTGCTAAATAAGTTCCTTAAAAGCAGGACCTATCAGTGCTATTAAGGAGTACGATCAGATATGAGGTAACTCTCTGAGGGTCCAGTGTATACAGCATGACTTATTTAGTTGACTATAGAACTGCTTTCTCATGGAGAATTTCTTGGACTAAAAGGCCACAGAATAAGATTTTGGAGGCCCTGATCTACAATGCTTTGAAAAGCAGCATCCAGACTATTGCCTCTTTGGAAGTTCTGTGTGTTGCATAGAAACCTCCTCTTCCGTAGCTTTCTGCAATTGTTAATTATTCTTTCCTTAGTAAGACTGAGAGACCCTAGTCTCTTGTTCACATCTAAGCTACTTGGAGATCTGAAGACAAAACTGTATTTCTCACCTAGACTTGTTTCTCCAGGTTTCAATTCCAGGTCTTCCAGCTATTCTTCAATGGCCTCGTCCCCCTTAGGCTGGACTATTGCAGTAGCTTCATAGCTGACTTTGCCTCTTCTGGTCTTCTGCCTCTTCTAATCCTTGTAGCAGCCAACACCAAAATCATAAAGGAACCTACCCTGACACTGCTTAGAACCCTTCAATGGCTCTTCATTGGATTTGGATGGAAACTGAACTCCTTAAAGTGGTCTAAATGCCCTGAGGCATCTTTCTCGTCCCTGCATGAAAATTAACAATCCCTTTCTTGCAAGAAGCTCCAACTACACTTGCCTCTCAGGTCCTCAAGTGGCTCTTCCCACCTGCAGGCCTTTGCTCTTGCTGTTCCCTCTGTCTGGAATGTTCTTCCATCATGTGTTGAGAGGCTGTCTCCCACTGGCCTCTTAGATCTCTGTTGAAATGTCACTTTCTCAGAGGCCTTCCCAAAGAATGAGTCTAACTTAAGGGTCATTATCAAACTCTACCTCATCATTTTGTCTTTTTTTCCTTCATTGGCACACCCCATGCTTATTAATATACTAGGGTCCCAGTGCATGGATTCATGTACCTTGAAAGAACCTATGGGCTAAAAGGCTACAGTGGGCCCAGGGACGGATCTTGGCCCATCCTTCGTGCCTCCACCTGGTACGGGCAGCAGGTGCGAGTTCAGGACGGGACCATGGTGCATAGGAGCAAAGAATTTTCGGTATCACCAGAGGCTCACCCTGGTGACAGCCACCAGCACCCTGCTTTGGTCTGGTGCCCCGGTTCACTTGCTTCACCATCCTGCCATGGCCGATGCCCATATGTTCCACGCACACCCCCTGGTGGTCAGCGCACATCATAGCAACCAGTTCAGTTGTTCCCCCTTTGGTCTATTTGCATATTAGAATTTTATATACTAGCATATAGATGCTTGTCTCATCATGAGTTTAATGTTGATATCCCTTGCTTAAAAGTAAAATCTCTTGTATATTCAATATAATCATTATACATTGCATTTGGAAGGCTCTCAAGTGTTTTGAATGGGTGTGTATTTGTTGGTCTCCAGACCCCTCACATCTCTATCTCCACCTGCTCAGATGGAACTGTCACCTCCCATTCCCTGCATATCATTCCTCAGTTCATGAAACTAAAGAACAAATTAGGTTTTCCAGGGGCCGCCTCCCACTTTGGGCTCACATTAGACTTACATTAAGTCTTCAAACAACACCCAGCTCTTTCCACATGTGCTCTCCCATGGTATGTCCTGCACATCCCCAGGCTAAACATGTGCTGCACATCCCCAGCCCTCAGATCCTCCATCTCAACATCTGCCATCCACCTCTCTCTTTTTTAAGCATGAAGTCATGTCTCTTGCCTCTCAGAGCCACTGATAACTTGCACAGACCTATGCTGTGAAGGTCCTGTGACTCAGACCTTCAGGTGCCTCCCACCAGGTCAGCACCCTCATTTGGTGATGGTTCCTCTTTCAGTTGAGGGATAATGGTGATTTTTACGACGTGCATCCCCTGTTGAAAGGAGAGCTATTTGAGTAAGCCATCTACATGACGCTCATACAATAGTAACCCAGTCGGAACAGAGAAATGATATCTTTCCATTCTCACTGGTACTTTAATACACATATTTTGGGACCTATATCTCTTCTTCTGGTTTTCTTGGGAGCATATATGCTCATCTCTAGGTGGTGGACCTTTCTGAGCTAAGTGGATATTCTTTTTCTCCAAGATAGTCATTCTTTAAAATTTAAAATGCTCTCTGCATTCCTTTTTAATATTTACCACTGGTACTGAATTAAGCAGGAGAAAGGGAAAATAATGTGATGGTTAATGACTAATGATTAAAATAGTAGTTTTTCCATCTAGACAGAATTGGGTTAAAATTTAGGCTTCATCAATTATGAGATGTGACCTCAGGAGCTATTTTAACTTTTACCAACCTCAGTATCCTCACACACAAAATGGAAAGTTTAAATGCACCTTTTAGAATTGAATCCTTTTAGAAAAGGATCTCAATGGCACTGTTCTTGGCTGGATAAAGGGAGGCTGGGACTCTTTTTGTTTCTTATTATTGTTGTTTGGTCTCTGTTTTGTCTTTCTTCTAAAGAGAGGAGTCAGCACACATTTCTGTGGAGGTCTAGATAGTAAATGCAGTCTCTGTTGCAACTACTCAGTTTTGCTCTTGTTGCTGGAAGACATTTGAAGACAACATATAAACAAATGGGCATGTCTATGTTTAAATAAAACTTTATTTAAATAGGCAGGTTTTTGCCTGCAGGTTGTACTTTGCTAAACTCTGTTGTAGGACTCTACTTTTAGTTGCCAAGCTGATTGCTTTTGGAAACTCAACTCCAGGTTTTCAAGGAGAGACAGTAATCCTTGTCACTGTGATCAAGTAATTTTTAGTTTTACTTGATAAATTTCTGTGCTTTTTTTTTTTTTTAAATAAATTCTTCAGTCAGAACAAAGAGAATGACCTCAGTCAGCCAAAAAAATATTCCTTCCTAAAAAATATCACAGAGGTGACAAAATGAGTTTCTGGAAGGAGGATAGGAAACTTGCCCAATCTGTTGAAATGATAAAAATAGGTCTGGTAGCAAATGCCAAATTAAAAGAGGTTCTGACAGGTAACAGTTTGTGAAGAGGAAAGAATCCAATGTGGCTCGCTGGGTTTCTTGGCTGGCTCCACATTCGCTCCATTTACTAGATTGCATTTGGCTGCTTAGAGCTGAAATCTGGCTATAATGGCTGAAACAAATAGAGATTTAGCTGCTGATAACCTAATGGAAAATCTGGATGCAGCAGCCCAGGGGGTGTGTTAGCTGGTCAAAGTTTCAAAGATCTTGGCTCCTCTGGTTTCCTGCCCTGAGTGATCCTTAGAATGTGGCTCTTAACTTCACAGTCCCATGATGGTTGCTGTGCCTCCAGGAATGAAATGCACATTTCAGGCTAGAATACAGGAGAAGAGGCAAGGAACAAAGGCCCTGACTGGGTTTTCTCTCTCAAAAGCCTTATGTATGTGCCTATCCTTAGCTGCAAGGGAGTCTGGAGAAGTTGGTGTTTTGTTTTTTGTTTTGTTTTGTTTTGTTTTTTGGTTTTGTTTTTTTAATATATCTTTTTATTGATTTCAGAGAGGAAGGGAGAGGGAGATAGATATGTAAACATCAATGATAAGAGAGAATCATGCACACCTAACACTAGGGATCAAGCTACAACCTGGGCATATGCCCTGACCAGAATCAAACAGTGAATTCCTAGTTCATAGGTTGATGCTCAACAAATGAGCCATGCCATCTGGGCATGGAGAAGTGGGTGGATATGATACCTCAAACAAAACTGGAGTTCTCTTGGTGAGGGGAAAAGGAGACTGGATTGGAGAAGGCAATAATAATGTTGTCCACATTCTCCAAAATGGCAAATCTGTGATGCATGATGGCTAAGAGGAGAGCTCTAAAACCATGTTGGCTCAGACAAGTTTCCTCATTTCTAAAGAGGAGACACATTATCTCTCTCATAGAGTTGTTCATAGGATTAGATAAAATAATCCGTGTAAAGTGCCAAACATTATCATCATTATTATTACTGCTACTCCCCGTCCTCCCCCTACTGCTACCTTCTTAGAAATTGCATTTTTCCTTAAAGTGAACTGAGTTAGTAACAACCCTCTGTGAACTGACCTAAGAAGGAGGCAGTACTGGCACCACCTAACCTTTTAGCTGCTGTTACTTTCAATATAAAACCACAGAGAATGCTTGAAAGCACTGAATAATTCTATTCCCAAGAGTCCCGAGGGTTCTTGAAGTAGGTTCTGAAAAATTAATAAGAATTCGTCAGGCAGAAAAGAGGGAACCAGCAAGGGCATTCTAGAGAAAGGGAACAGCGTGTGCAGAAGCAGCCACTTCCACCTGCAGAGAATCAGTGGCATTTTCCCAACAGTCCCAAAGGCGTGACTGGAGAGAGGGTTGCGAGGCAGTTACCATGTTGCTACTATCAGAGATGACCACTTCATAGAAGACTTATGTTTGTCAAATATCATAAAAAAATTTGAGGTTATCTGTTCAGAACCCTTTAGACTACATTTTATTCTGCACCTGCTTTCCCCTTCCTGGAGTCAGTTTTTACAGTTACCATCATGTTTTAGCATTCTGATAACGTTATGAAGTAATGCCCATTTCATGTGTGAGCAAACTAGAGTGCAGGCGAGTTAAACCATTGACCAAATTCACTCAAGCACAAGCACTTGAATCTATGCTGGTTCTCTAGACTGTGAATCTCTCATGTCTCCAGGAAGCTACCTACCCATTCTGTCATATTTTTAGATCATCTTTATGTAGGAGATGGTAGCAATGTTTCTCAAGGCTTAACATTTTAGGGCTACAAGAATCTAGAGCTGTGCTAGGGTAGCAACCCAGGCACATATGAGTATTGAGCACTTCAATGTGGTTATATGGCTAGTGCAACTGATGAGTTGGATGTGAATTTTAATTTAAAAATGAGAACTTCTTTCAGATACTTACTTTTAAGTATGTTTGAAATAACTTGATATAGAAATTACTTTTCACTCATAAATATTGTGAAATCTAACTATGGATCAACTATGAATGAAAATTTAGCATCTGAATTAAACTGTGCTATAAAGATAAAACACACCTGGGATTTTGAAGATTATAGTACAAAATAAATGATACGTAATTTTTCATTGACTAAATTTTCATGTTGATTCCATGTTGAGGTAATATTTTGGATACATTGAATTAAACAGATTGTCTTATTAAAATTAATTTCATCTGTTTCTTTTTCCTTTTTAAAGCCTGACTTCTAGAAAATTTAAAAGTATATATGTAACTCACTCTGTTGAATAATACTATTGTTGAAAACATATCTCAATTTCCAGCTGAGGGAAGCTGGCTTCTCTCTGTCTCAAAAAAAGTTGACACTGGATGAGAACAGATCCCATTCATACCTTTGTCTCAAATGGCACAACCCTGGGAATGTCACTGTGCTTCCATAAATCCACATCTAAAAACCTGGTGAATATAGCCCATTAAAATATTTAGAGTTTCAAAGGTACTCATTGTCATACTTTGATATGAGGAGGAAAATCAGAGATGAATTTCACACTCCAAGTGAATATAGCCCATTAAAATATTTAGAGTTTCAAAGGTACTCATTGTCATACTTCGATATGAGGAGGAAAATCAGAGATGAAGATGTATTGTAGAAAATGGTCTGGCAATGAGTTGTGCTACTTTAATAGACTTGACTGACAATCTAAATAAATTAGTAATTATCCTTATTGGTATAAAGTGTGTGTGTGTGTGTGTGTGTAGTGTATACATATATTACACTCAGATACATACATACACACATAATATATATTACATATAAATACATACACATGGTACTATCCTTATTTCCATATTTTAAATAGGAAAAGTGGTAAAATAACTTACCCATAGTCATCTAGCTAGTAAGGGCTAGGACCGGACTCAGATTGTCTGTTTGACATTAAGGTCTGCACTCCTACCCTCTACCCTGTACTGTCAGTGCCCAGAGATCATACATAGCAAGTCCCTTCAAGATGCTCTTTCCTTCCACTAGTCAGCTCTGCACCCATGGACCTCAACTAGGTCTATGGTAAATTGGGGAAGGAGTCAGTCAGGATGCCTGAAAGCTGCACACAAGGTTCAGGGCACTTGGAGGTGGGAGGCTTGCCTTAGCCTCTCAGACCAAAGGGAGTGCCGCCCATTTGTTAATTTGATTTTGTTTAGGTTACTGAGCCGTGATTCATCCTTAATTGCATTGTTTCGAATGACTAAATAGTCTAAGTATTAACCATCTGCTAAGTGGTTGCCCAGCCTCATTTTAACTAGGACACCTTAGGAATCATTAAAACCAAGACACTGATTTTATTGGATCATCCACTGACGAAGGTCCTGGTGCATGGGGCGGCAGAGCTCCAGCCAACGTCGCTATTGCGTGGGTGGGAGCTGAGTCGCCCCTTCCTTTGAGGTTGAAAATTCCCATGGATGGAATGCCAGAGGACAGACTAATCTGAATCGGCACACAGACTTTCCTTCTGACTGTGAACCTTTGCAACGTGCTCTGACCGAAAGTGTTAAAAACATGATAAAGCACAGATCAAAGGGTTCTTCTCAGAACATAATCCTACCGAGCTTCAGATTCCTTACTTATCAAATGGGAATAAAGGTCAGCTCTAACCTTTACTCAGCTAAATATTTCAGCAAAGAAAATGAGATAATCTTTGAAAATGCTTTCCAAAGACCTTATGGAAATAGACAAGATTATTGGTTGACTGTGTGTCTTTTCCAGCACATTTGTGGGTATTATTAGTCTATGCACATCACATTTCCAGCCCTGTATTTAAAACTAAGAATTCCAAAATATCTCAGCAACTTGTGAAAGATGATCAGGAGCTGAGAAAGGGTGTGAACTTGGGCTCCATTTTATGGTTGTTTCCAGGACACCGGGGTTGAAGGTGAAAGAGGTTATTGTGGGAATAACAGTCCCAGGTCAAGTTGGTGTTACCCCTAGTTTGAGAGTGTGGCACAACCCCACATCATAGATGGATGCTTCTTGAACTCACTTCAGCAAACATAAAACCCACCTGCAGAATTTGTTAAAACACGTATTCCTGGACCCAAGGCCCAGAAGCAAGTTCAGTAGGTCTGAGGTGGAGCTGGGGACAGTCCATTTCTAATGCAGCCCTGGAGGATGCTGACTGAGCCAGTCCACACACCATACGTGGGACAGGACTAACCAAGGTGATTCCTGCAGATGACGCAGCTACCAGGACCATTCTAACCAGCCTAGACCATGTAATCATGGAACAGCTGGCTGGTGCACCCAAGCAGCTCCCTTACTTCAGAAAGAGCCAAGCCCAGACTCTTCCTTCCCGTTCATCCTTTAGTAATCTCCCTGTCTCAGAATGCACTTACAACCACACAGAAATTTACTTAAAAATAAGCACAGGCGTGAACATGCAAGAATCCACTTAACATGAAGACTGACAGATTTTAGAATAATGTCCTTATCCTTACAAATACCCTCCCCCCCAGGATGGATTGAGGAGGGCTTAGAAAGGAACGCCTGGGTGGATATTTACATCCGTGAGGGGAAAGGAGTAAGCCTCAGTCACTCTACCCCCCTCACAATCCTTTGCCTGCTTATTGTGACTGTGGGTCTGTGAAAGGAGCCCTTTTTGCCTCCTTCCATACTCTGAGCTCCTGAAGCAGGCTGGTGTGCTGCCGACACAGGAACATTCTTTAAGGCAGAACATCTGGACAGGGCGAGCAAGGGCTCAACCACACGTACTGTACTGGCGTCCTGCTCCGCTGTCTTCCTAGGCATGGAGATGTTCTCTCTGGAGTCTCCAAGTAATCTGAGCTTGCTGCAAAATGTTTTATGTTGAATTTGAATGTAATTCAAATTTAAGTCAACAACATGAAGACCTGCCACCAAGGGACTATGCCAATGAAAGTGGATGAGGAGGATGGAGACAAGGAGGAGGCATTTGCCATCAAAGACAATGAACATCAGGCTTAGGGTTGGTGGAGCGTTTGGCTGTGGGTGGCTTTAATCAAACTAAGTACTAATATGCATATCTAAGTTCACTGGCTCTCTGGATTAGCACAGTATCGTATTAGCCTAATACAGCATTAGCCTAATTTAATACGGAAGTATTAACTCGGGATTCTTTTCATGACAAGGTATTATTTCTATGGCAATTTAGTATTTTATTGGTCTGAGAGAGTGCCTGCCAGTTTGCTTCACTCCCAGAATACACCCTAATGTACTCAGGCTTCTTTGTTGTAGCTGTGGCTTCAGGGCAGCCATTGGACAGACATAGGCTAACGTCTGGGTCCCCCCCTCCCCCATAGGCTAACATCTGTGTCCTCATTCCCTCACAGGCTCTTTGGTATGGGTTGATGGTCTGTTTTCATACCTTTCTCTTTTGCCCAAGGGGAGTCAGATGGGATGGTTAAGGTCCTTCCCAGATTCCAGATTCTAGGATTGAAAACAGAGCTATAACATGCCTGATGTATCTATCATAAGATGGGAGATGATGTCACCCTTTCAGGCTTCCTGGAATCTCTGCAGAACTGGGCTTACATCGCACGTACAAGTACAAGTGGAAAAGTACAAGCATGACTGAAAGGAAAATGTCGGTCAGGGTCATGTCAATGTCAAGGTCCTAGAAAAACGCTAGAGATTGGCATAGTTTTCCCAGAGTGGAAGCTTGCTGACCCATTCCCCCAGAGCAAGGCCCTTGCCTTCCTGCCCCTACAAAATGCAGAGTAGGTCTGGGACTCTCATGCTGGCCTTGAACATGAGAGATGGCTGCCACTGAAGCTCCTGCCTCCTGTGAGCTTCACCTCCCATGAAGACTTCTTCCTTCACATCTTCTCTTTCCAGACCCCTGACCCTCACCTTGGTCAAACCCCACTTTACTCTTGCTTGGTCTTCTGAAGTAGGCTTTCAATTAGATGGTTTTGCCTTCAAGTTTTCTTCTATTTCAGCTGCACAATTATCATTTAATAATATAGTTGAATAAGATACTCTTCTGCTCTAAAGCCTTCCATGGTTCCTCATTGCCTACAAAAGAAAATTCAAATCCTTATCGTTTTTTAAGGCCCTGGTTTCATAGTCCACCCCTTTCCTCCTTCTCCTCCTCCCCCCAAGACTTATGTATTTTCTTCTGCTTGAGCAAGTGTGGAGATCACCAAATGTCCAACGACCTTCCCTATCTCTGGGCCATTGCTCATCTTGGTTACTGCTGCCAGGAATACCGTTCTTTGTGCTTTTGGTCCACCATTCCAGCTTCAAAGCTAAGTTAAGATTCCTTCTTCTCCAGAATAGTTTCTCCATGCCACCCATTTAGAATTAGTCAATTTTGGGCAATTACATTTGATCTCCTAATCTGTCTATTTATGTGTCTGTCTGGCCTCTCCAATAGACTCTGCAAATGGGGGGGGGGGGGGAAGGGGGAGAGGGGGGAAAAGAAGAAAAAAAGAAAAAAAGCCCTGTCGGGGTTATTTCTCTGTGAATCTGGCACATAAAATGCTCAGAGTAAATCTGTGGGGACTTAAAACTCTGTATTTGCTCCATAGAAATTACCCCGTATAAGCCAAAACCGGTTTGGCTTAGTGGTAGAGCGTCGGTCTGCGGACTGAAAGGTCCCAGGTTCGATTCCGGTCAGGGGCATGTATGTTGGTATGCACATTCCCGGTAGGGGGTGTGCAAGTGGCAGCTGGTCGGTGTTTCTCTCTCATCGACATTTCTAGCTCTCTATCTCTCTCCCTTCCTCTCTGTAAAAAATCAATAAAATATATTTAAAAAAAAGAAGAAATTACCCGTATATGCCTGTCCATGCAGAGATTTCAATCATGCCCCATGTTCTTCCCAACATCATCATGTTGAATATTGAAGTCATTCATGCAATCCATGATGGCTGTTTTTAGGTGTTCAACCATCATTAGGCAGAATCTCTGAGAAGATGAGAGGAAATTTTCTCTAAGGTGTGGAGGGTACTTCTGGATAACTATTGTTTAGCATGAGAAAGGCTTTGTGGCCATGCTGTATTATATTGCAATAATTATTTACTAGAGGCCTGATGCATGAAGATTTGGCAAGAATGGGCCTTCCTTCCCCTGGCTGCTGACACTGCCTTGCTCCAGCCCAGAGCTGCCTTTCCACCTTCCCACGCTGCCCTGAGACCAGAGCAGTTGGGGCAGTGCAGAACGCCTGCGTCATTGCCGTGATGACAATGCAAGTGTCCTGCCCTGGTGGCTTGGCACCTGTGTATGCAAATTAACCTGTCATCTTTTTTAGGTTAATTTGCATACTCCTCATTGGGTGGTAAGCATTGTAAAGGAACAGTCAATTTGCATCTTTCTCTTTTATTAGTGTATATTCTCACAGTGCTGACATTTGACCCTACTTGAGGTAGGTGAATACTGAAAGCCTGGTTTTTTCCCAATGAGACCGCATTAGTTTGAATCACAGCTCTGCCAGTACTTTCTCATTGTGTGATCTTGGTCTATTTACCTTACCTCTATTAGCCTTTTTCATTTTAAAAATGGAACTGCAACAGTACCTCCTTCCAGGGCTTTTTAAAGGGATAAATAAGAGTATACATAAAATGCAGAGAGAGATGAGGGTATCTGTGTGGAGTTATGGCAATGATATGCCCTGGAGAAATCCCTATCCACAGAGAGCCTATATCCACTTCATAAATGAATGTGCAAGTGACATTCACATTCAGGATTTCTGGAAGAGGACAAAGAAATATTCCTATAACGCCACTGCAATATTACTTCCCATTGAGTTGAATATCAGACTTCCTCTGTGCAAGCCGAGTTTGGCCCTCCCTTCCTTCTTCCTTCCCCTTGCTCAGTCCTAAGAGTCACTGCACTTCTCATCTTCCCCAAGTCACCGCCTCTGTTACCTCCTGCCTCCCAAACCTGATGAGTGAGTTCTCTCCATCTCAATATCCTCCTGGGTCCCCTCCCTTGCAGTACTCCCTTGCTGCTGCCACTCCATCACCAATACGTTGCTGGAACATTGTAATTGCTCAATGAGTGCTTATTGGGTGAATGATTGCAATGAAGCTATTTAAATTTAATTTTTTTGGGGGGGGGGCAAGAATTATGGCTGAACTACAAATCTCTGAACTATCACTCAATTCCATCTCCCTACAAAAAAAAAAAAAAAAAAAAAAAAAAAAGACAAAGAGTGCCACTCAGAAAAATCCCAGCAACACAAATTCTTCTGAATGTGTAGTTCTTTTGGAACTTTATAATATGAATATTATTTTATTACTCTTGGTCAGAATTATTTTTTAATCTTATGCTATTTGTCCAGTCTTCTGCACCAGGTTAGGCATTCCTCAAAGTCAGAGACTATATAAGGTGGGGGGAAAGTGGATTTATAGTTGTTTGTATAGTAATACAATAATTAATAAGTAATAAACAAGAATAAACGCTTTCACAAACTCACAATTGTAAACCTACTTTTGTCCCACCCTGTATCTTTCATTTCATCAGCAGCACCCTGCGAAGTCGAATAACCATGCATCTTCCTGCAATGGAGTCCTTGCCTATCTCTCTTCCTATTTGCTCGAGGATCTCAGTTCAAAAGCAAATAAAATGTGAACATTCAATCCTTTGGCTGGATCCCTTATAGACATGGTGCTGGGAAAATGGCTGGTCATTTCTCACTTTGGTTTTGTCTTTTGTTTCTGAATTTAGCATCATGTAAAGACAAAGCATAGCCTAAAGGTGCACTTAAAATGCCCTTTGGATCCCCGAGCTTACTCAGACAGGCAATGGAAAATGGCACCCTGGGTAATTAATGCCCTTACAGAAACGCAGCACAGGCTAGCAACTGCAAACCATAAGTTACTCGTCAGGGAACACGCTTGCAAAATGAGCATGGAAATTCCCAGGCGTCTTCAGAGGGCAGGAGAGGGGAGATGCAAGATTCTCAGGGTAATTTCATTATCATCGTCGCTTGATCTTTTTATACACGAGCCGACTGTTCATCATCATCATCCCTACCTCTCCTTCGAGGTTGAATTCCTCTTAATTCATTTATAAAACAAAATTAGAGTGTTGACTGCAACCTTTAAAACAAGTCCACATCTTTATTTAATTATACATTCTATATAAGCTATTTTAAGATGACTGGAGTTATATAAAAAAATAAAGAGAAGATGATGATTCTGTTAAAATGCCAATTAAAAAACAAACATTTTTTTTAAATGTACATTTATATCATGGAAGAGACTGGGTTAAAAATGCCCCCAAAACAGAACTTGTTAAGAATGATGCCAGTACACTGCTGACAGAAAAAGACAAAGCTGGTCGAATGTCAGATGTGAGTGGTTGAAATGGTGGTTTAAATTTTTTTCCTTCAAACTCTTTTTCCTCCTTTTGGAAACTGATAAAAGATTTTTTTTAAAAAAAGTTGACCTCAGTTTTAGTTTATTTTCTAAAAGCAGAGATGTCTTTACATGTGTTTGAAAGTACGTCTGTCAAGTCTTTGAGGGACTTTTTAGAAGGAAGGAACCTACAATGAATATTTTACAAAATTGTTTGGGGATTTTCCGCTTTTATGTATTTGGGCATTCTTCCCTCTTAAACATCAAAACCTAATAGTCGTGGCAGAAGGTTAAATATTTTCCATATTTTTGTTTCTGAAATTTGTTCCGTACAAAGAGCCTGTGAGGGAAGGAAATTTACACCGATCTATCATAGGGGGTTACCTCTGGGGCTGGAGAGTGGGGTCTGGGGTGGGAAGCAGTGAGGGGGGCTCTCATTTCTCCTTTCATTTTATTTGCGATAAAAACACACTGATTTGCCAGTTACTTAGTAAACAAGAAAATCATATTTAGAGAAAACGTATCTATTCGGATCATTTAAAAAGTTCCGTGGCATCCCTGGTTTGAATGCAGCCTGTGGGATTTTCATAGGGAAAGGGAGAGACAAGTCACCATCTGCTCACTGATAGCATCCGCCCTCTGGAGCATGTCTGCGCAGAGAGATTGAAAGACAGAACCGGGGTCCGGCAGAATGAAGAATCTGATATCTAGAAGGGAGGGTTTCTATTGGAGGAAGTTTTAGGAATTAATACTTTGACAAGTTTATATCAAGATCACATTGAATTCAGGTTCCCTGATGCCAGTTTGCTTTAACTCAACATCCTTAAAAGAACAAAACAAAACAACAACAACAAAAAACAAAACCCTGTGCTTTCATGACATCATCAGTCCACTTCTTGTGGCTTTAAAATAGGAACTTAAAGTTTACTAAATGCAACAATTAAATCTGAGGGAGCACCTTATTTAAATTCCCCAACCTCTTACGGGCTAGGAATGAAATGTAATGCTAATTGGATTGAATAATTTGTTCTCTTTCCACTAAAACACACATCATTGCGTGTGAAAGCCTCTTTCCTTTCCTTTCCTTTTTTTCCATAAATATGTGGTGAGATTAAAAGCTGATTGGAGGAACCAAGTCAAGTTGCACCATAAACCTTGGTCTCCCAGCATCCAGTATTGTGGACCTGTCGTGACCACGGCAACCCCACTATCTCATTTTCTAAATACGGGTGGTGGGTTTGAATGGAGGTGGATTGAAAACTGTGTACATGAAGCAAGCAGCTAGCACACGTTCTTTGTCAGTGTGTGTGTGTGTGTGTGTGTGTGTGTGTGTGTGTGTGTGTGTGTGTTTTGGAGAAAGAGTTGGATCAAATAAGTGGTTTCTTGTTCAAAGCAGGACATGAGTTTCACTCCATGAAAGGAAATATAATTGATTCCACTTCCATCAGTACACCAAGAGGATGGCGGGTAACTCGCCTCCTCCCCGCCCAGCCTGGGGGTGGCATGGCCCGGAGGAAGGGCACTGGGATGGGCCCTGGCTGCTCGGGGAAAGCACATCCCCAAAGAGCCCCTTGCCTCTCATGGTCCCCATGGACTCTGTCAGCGTTTGAATTCCATCCTTTTTCCACTCTCGGAAGGACACATGATGTCCCTCCAGGTCCTGCAGTCTGGGTTTGATTAAATAATTATAAACTCCCAGCAGCAGATCTATCATTTATGTTCCGAAACATGCCAGTGTGTGTCTTTTGTGGCCATGCCAGCCCATCGTCAAGCCACTCTCGTTATTGTCACTGAGAACACAGTGGTTCAATGTTTGTGCTAGTTCCTGGATTCTGGCGATCGAATGTAGCCCCGCCGTGCGTTGCTGGTGCCAACGTCATTACAGAACTTCATAATAAATCCTTTCTATATTTACTCAGTCCACCACGCTGACACTGAAATTGCCTTATATGAGCTTATGATTGGAGGCTCCCATTTTCCACTTCTAACTCCGGGTGATTACATATTCCTAGGGCAAGGACATCAAGGCCTGTTGTCTGTCTGAATGTGCAGCCTGGTGCGGGGTGCTGGCTGCTTGGGGGTGGGGTATGGGACTGGGGCTGACTGTTCGTTCACACAAAGCAAGCACAGAGAGGCCACCTCGCTAATCCGTTTAGTTAACATGTTTAAAATTTTCCACTTCCTCCCCAGCTCAAGCCCAAAATAAAGTTGTTCAAGTCAAGCAGTATTTCATAGCAATATGTTATCTCCTCCAAGAGCCCAGCGGGGAGTGGGGGGCACCACCTCATTGAGTTCAAGGAACATTCAAAGAGATGTTTTTGGTTCTTGCCTTCATTGAATCACAAAATGATGGCTAAAATTTCCCCTATTTAAGGTGTATAATATCCCAAAAAAGAAGAGAGAGAGAGAGAGAGAGAGAGAGAGAGAGAGAGAGAGAGAGAGAGAGAGAGAGAGGATTCATGGACATGGACAACAGTGTGGTGAATGCCTGGGTGAGGTTGGGGTGTGTTATGTGGAGGTGGAAGAGGGTATAGGGAGACAAATAGGGATAAGGAAAAATAAAATAAAATTTAAACATAGTAGTATGTTATTTATTTTTTTAAAATCCCACTTACCATCGCAAAAATAAATACATAAAATGTATCATACCCTCAATAATTTGGAAAATAACAAACACTTGAATGGAAATTCTCCCCTTTTTGTGTACATGAACAATCTTGCTCACGATAATATACACGGCCAGAATTAGCTTCCCATTCTGCTAATGATAACATCAGAAGAAGCTGCTAGAAACCATGATGTATAAAAA
Organism: Pipistrellus hanaki; assembly: GCF_964339955.1. Classification (NCBI taxonomy): domain Eukaryota; kingdom Metazoa; phylum Chordata; class Mammalia; order Chiroptera; family Vespertilionidae; genus Pipistrellus; species Pipistrellus hanaki. The sequence goes on from NC_140515.1 coordinate 21,281,458, forward strand.
TTTAGCAACAAAACACAAGCTTTGTTTTGGAAGGAGGGAGACGTGCCTTCTAGTTTGCACAGCTCTGTACAAAAGGCAGAAAAAATAGCAGGATAAATGGCTGACGTGTGTTTCCATTTTTGAAAAATGATCAAAGTCACTCATCTATTGAAAAGAGTACAATGAAATGAGATAATTGAGATTAGTGAAAAGCAACTCTATAAACGGATGGAAGAGTACCAGACTCACAGACTAAAATTCACCCGTCACTTAGTTTTCATCACTGTCTTGCGTTTGCATTTACATGGACTGAAATGCCATGGACTTGGATTAGTGTGGGGCTAAAATGGGAATCTTGAAAGAAGAATTACTTCATACAAAGGTAGAGTCGACTGAGCTGTGTGTTTTGTTTTTATTGCTTCCTTTGAAAGGATGATTAAAATGTTTCCATTGAATGCAGAGACAGTAATATTCCATCATCACAGGAAAGGCTTCAGATAATGCATTTTATTTTTAAGAGAATGGGTCTTAGAAGAAAAAATTATAATAAAAGATATTTAAATGTGTACAATTTAATATTTTTCAAAATGAAAAGGGCTTATTTCATATATATATATATATATATATATATATATATATATATATATGGTTAGAGAAAGAGAGAATTATGAGAGTTATCATTTTGTTTTTAAGATTTGAGATATAACTTCTGTCATTGACATAATTCCTGGTGATACCACATTCACCCCAACACTAGTCAAATAATGTTTTAGTTTCAGTATTTAAAAGAAATAAAGTCAGTTATTCTTTTAAATAAACTTAGACTTCTAAAACAAATCATTTTCAACTTAAAATTAGGCTATCATCTACTGAGGCATATTCAAGTTGGAGAGAATTGATAATAAAAACATTGGATGTGAAATGTGTAGTAATAGATAATAACAGGTTCTTTGGGTGGATGCTCTGGGGCAGAGGGGTATATGGCTAGGAAGAAGCAAAACCTTTGAATAGAAATGCGGTTTTGTTCTCCCTTAGCTTTCTATAGGAGATCTTGTGTTTGCAAACATAGGAAGAGAGAGTCTTCCTAAAGGAGAATACGTGTTTCAAATGTAGAACTGGAGCCATCTGTGAGAAAAGCTGGATTTTAAAATGCTCTCACTATTGTGCTGAAATAGGAACGCAGCCCAGTGCAGAACTGCTTTCAGTTAAGCATTTTGGATGTGGCTATCAAGCAGAGAAGCAATCGGTAACTGGCCACTAGGGGGCTTTCCCATTGGTCCTTCTTATAAAACGGGGAAAGTAATAATAAACTGGGAAGATGTACCCCAACATTTTCCGTAACACATAGAAGTGGTTGGGAAGTGGCTAAATATGCCATCACCTGCTTATTTAGATAATAAAACTATTGATTGAATTTCCCCCTCTACTGAACAGACTTTTTTTTAAAAAAAATATCAACTGTTGCAAATTTTTTTTATTTGGTTTTTCTTTTTCACTCCAATAAGGGTTGCTGTATTTGCTTTTTATGTAATCTTGTGTTGTTGATTTGCCCCAAAGTCTGAAGTTAGACATTTAATCTAATCCAAACCGGTGCATTGATTCCGTTTAGAGGAAGAACCTGGGTCTCTTTACTCCAATTAACCTAAGCAGATGTGCACGTCCCTCTCTCTGCACATCTCCCGCCGGGCTCGCTGCAGCCAGGGAGGCCGCGCTGGAAGGGGCACTCAGCAAGCCTTTAGTGAGCACTTACTATGTACGGGGTCTGTGCGTGGTGCTGGGCTACGGCTGCAAACCGGCGTGGTGTGGCTGACCTCGAAAAGACAGCAAGAAATACATAAGCCTTTACAAACAGGAAGTACCCAGAGGCTGAAAAGTGTGCTTTGAGAAACAATACAAGAAGGTAGGAGGGGAGGAGTACCATGTGTGCAGGGTGCTGGGCCATTGTGAGGAGATTGCATTGGAACCTGGGAGCGTGGAGCCTGGGGCAGGGGGTTTACCTCAGGAGGCCTGGGCTCAGCTCCTGCCTCCAGGACTCACCACACTCACCAGTGTGGCCCGGCTCACACTTCTCTTTCACCTGTAAGCCTGGAGGTGAACAGGGCTGGCTGTCATCCCTCCCCAGATTTTGGGAGGCTCGGGTGAAGTGGTTTATTTAATGCTTTCTAAAGGGATGAAGTTATTATGTGATTGTTCCTTGAAACAATCAGTGGTTCTTATTGAGTACATTATTGACCAGAGCACTGTAATGGGCAGGAGGCACTCTTGTCCCCGAGTTTAAAAATATCTAACGTGTGGTGCCAGGTGGGTACTTGAAATAAAGTGTATGATTGTCTAACCACTGTGTTATACACCTAAAATCAATACAAAACAATAGTGCATGTAAACTATAATTGAAAAATAAAATTTTAAAAAGGAAATATTTAATGATTTATTGCCATGGAGACTGTCCCAATATATTAAGTTTGAAAGATCTTAGCAAGAAGTATCATTTTTTGTAATATCGATACATACATATATATACATTATATCAGCAAATATATAATCTGAAGTTAATATTGCTGGTTAAATGATGAGTATTTTAACATTTTTTTTCTTTTCTGCTTTCTGTACATTCTGATTTTCTGCAGTGACCCTAAAATATTTTCCAATAAAATATTATGTTGATCAAAATAATACAGAAAAGGGGATAATATTAACTTGATTGAAAAACATCCTATTTTATCCAGATGAAAATTTTCCTTATAAGTATTTTGTTAAGCATTCAAATGAGGAGACTTTCATCAAATATTGAGATAATTTTCAAATCTCCACAAAAACCATTATCATAAAAATATTTTTAGTTTTTTTTTTAATTTTCCTTATATGACCTAAATATCTCTTTTAGCTGTTTTCATCACCAAAGGGAAGTTTATAAAAATAATGAATATTATTTTCTGTGTAAATACACATCTATGCATTGACTTCCATGTTAAAACATGTTTTTTGAGATTTGTTTGTAAAATTGCTAGCTCTTCCGAACAGCTCTGCCTCCCCATTTGGTGCGCAGGAGGGTAACTTCTGCTCACTTCTCCAGGACACATCGGAATGGCGCACAGAGTTTAAAGAGTGCCCCGATTTTGCCCTTCCCACATCACTCTGATTTCGTTTTAAGAGGCATATTGTGTGTTTTCACCTTGCTTTCATAAGCTGTGCAACTTTATTTTCTCTGTCTGAATCCCCTTGGCGAATTGAAATTTGTTTGGTCTCCTAATGTTTTGCTTCTTTTCCAAGAACACCAGTACTGAATTAAGCAGGTTTGGTTGCTACAAATACAAACATGTTAAATAGTATCAAATCCCTTCTCTCCGTTTTACCCTCCTCCTGGAGGTCCCCGCTGTTGTCCTTGTCCGCGTGTTGTGTAGCCTTTTTGTTGTTTCCATTGTTTTTGTAAGCATTTGCGTCCACAGATACATGCATGCCTGAGGAGGCGAATAGTTGCAGGGTTGCTTTCTCTTTGAAACACCTGAAGTGGTATCATATTGTTCAAGTATTTCTCCACACTTTCCCTACCTCCACCACCCCAAGGTTATATCTTACAGATCTATGTCAGGACACATAGATCAACATCATTTAAAAATATTTTGCTGTTTTTAAAGACCAAATCCTTCGTCCACTCTGGGCAGCGCATGTGTGTAAAGAACTTAACTGTCCAGTGATCAAATCATGGAATTTCAAATCAGTTCAGCATATGTTGGATGCCTGCTTAGTGCATATCCTCCTGGGGGAGTGGGTGCTTCTTAAAGGGGGAGAGGAGATGATAAACCCCAGGGCCATGAACTCGTCTGCCGTATCATACATTTAATGGAGAAATGAGCAAATCCACTCAAGAACAAGGTACTTTAAACTGCAGGCTCCAAGCCCCAGAAGCTGACAGGAACCTCAGAGGTTACCTGCATCTGCTCTCTACTTTAAGACACTTCCCTCGGGATGGGAAATTAATCCTGAAGTGGTATCATATTGGGGTAGTGGGGTGGACACCCAGTTGAAACTGTACACACCCAAAAAGAGACTAATGTATTGCCACAGACTCAGTTATTCTGTTTTCATCATTTCTTTTTTTCTGCACTTGTTTGCTATCTTGCATTTTCTCTGTAGCTTAAGTAAGGAAGGGTCTTTCGTTTTCCAATAAAAGGCTGGGTCAGTTTACCCGCCGACAGCCCCGAGGTGGGCCACAGCCTTGTAGAAATAGCTGTTTCTAAAATTCACGGTAAAGAAGTTTATGTTTGCCGGGCCCTGGGACCTGCCTCACTCGTGATGGGAAGAAACGCTGCTGCAGCTTCAGGGATCCTGCCCCGGAGCTCCCTCTGGCCCCTGCCCCTGGGGCTTCCCTTCGCTCAGGTGCTCACATTTTCCCTAAGACTGGGCTTAGGGTTCTAAGAAATGTCCAAGTGAGCAAACCTTCCCGTAAATGGATCGGGTAAAATAGGAAATGCTGGGCTCCAGATGAGGCAGAAAATTAAGAGTGGAACTAAACTGCCAGGGCAGCTGTGGCCAGCGTGTAAGGAGCAGATGGCCCCGCTGGGCTCTGTTCCGGCTCTGGTGCCCCCAGGTCCCTGCAGACAGACAGACAGACAGACAGACAGACAGACACACATGCCTGGGCCATGGGAACCAGTCAGGGGGAGCTTTTAAATATTCTGATGGAGTCATTTTCTCCAACAAACATTGAGTTTTAACAAAATGATTATTGGAAGTTAAGGAGGAAGTTTGGAAGTTTTCCCCCTGAAACCATGCAAGTAGTGCTTTTATAGACCATACTACCAAAATATATATATATATATATATATATATATATATATATATATATATATATCATAATGTAATGGGTCCAAATATCCCTGACGTACACAGCTTAAGAGAGACTTCCATTTTTAAAAAATTAAGCTTATATTAGGTACGGGAAGATTAGTTTTTGAAAAACAACAACAGATATATCAGGAACTAATTATTGACATCACAGGAAGGTTTTCCTGTGGCTTGTTTTAAAATACAATATCCCACTGATGCCCTTATATTTTTATTTAGCTATTTACAAGTCTGCACTTTTTTTTTTTTTAAAGTGTTGTTGTGGGTTTGTTTTTTTGTGTTTTTTTTTTTTAGAACGTATTTAGGATTCTTGAATCATAAAATATTAGAGGCTCACATTCATGTAGCTGTATCCTTGAAAGTTATGCCCAGAGACATACAGGACATCTTCAGAGAGCTGGGAATTTAAGATACTTTGTTAAAGCACATGTCGATGAATAAAAATAGGGTTGACTCCATCTCTGGTTGAGAAAATTATGTGTTAATTTATTTTTGTTTTCTTTTAATTTGGACTTTTCTTAAAGCAAGTGATATATTTTTTTTTTAAAATATATTTTATTGATTTTGTACAGAGAGGAAGGGAGAGAGATAGAGAGTTAGAAACATCGATGAGAGAGAGTCATCAATCAGTTGCCTCTTACACACCCCCTACTGGGGATATGCCCGCAACCAAGGTTCATGCCCTTGACCGGAATCGAACCCGGGTCCCTTCAGTCCCCAAGCCGACGCTCTATCCACTGAGCCAAACCGGTCCCGGCAGCAAGTGATATTTTTAAGGCAACGCAGTGCAATTTGTATGCATCGTTACATTTCCCTCCCACAACAGAGCCAGCCAATCCTAATAAAAACCAGCTCTGGCGCTCGCTTACAGGGCTCTTGTTTCAGATGGCCCTTACTTCTGAGTGCGAACGTTCTGTAGGTCTACTGCAGCTCAAAGACTATTCACATATAATGTCTTAGCAAAAGCAGTTACCCTATTTACTGACAATAATACTTTTCATTGTAGTTTATAAGAACATGGTATTGATCAATTAGTTACATGCAAATAGGGTGTCACTAAAATTTTATTCAAGGGGAAGACAATTCTCTGAACTAGAAAACTTCTTTACCAAAATCATGTCTTCTAAAGTTGTTGGAAAATACGGCTATTCTTTTATCATCAACCCCCCAAAAGTAAAAAAACCAACAAAAAACAAACAAAAAAACCCAAAACAAAACAATACAAAGATACTACTTTGATTTTTAGCACCTCTTGCTTTCCATGTAACTAAGAATTTATCGTTTAGAAAATATATTTTTGAAACAATTTAGAGCTTAATTTGAAACAATTGTGAGTTTAATCTGTATCACATTTAGAGGTAGGAAGGCAAGAGTTAGATGAATTTACAATCCCAAAACGCAAAACAGGTCTTCCTTTAATTTGGACTCAGCTCATGCCCCTGGAGTAGTGATCTGAGTTTGGGGGCCATACCTTTGTTCACTGAGCCACCCACTTCATGAACTATTCCCCCCGCCCACCCCCCCCCCCCCCCCACCGCCCGAGACTCCGTGTTCCATACTTGAGTTTCAGCTCTTTGGGATTCACATGTTACAGAGAATGCCCGAGGGACCCTGTCCAGCGAAGGTGGGCTGGAGACCACATGTGTTGAACCATAGCCCATGTCCTTAAGGGAGATGGGTTAATGCAGGACTTTGAGAGCTGAGAGAATAAAGAGTCTGGAAAACGCTTTGGAAAATAGAAAATCAGTCTACAAAAATTTCCATTTTATGTGTCTTTGGGAAAGGCCAAATATCAGACAGGATGTAATCTGACATTGAGATTTAGTTCTGTTGATAAATTGCAGATTTGGGAGCACACATCCTAGAGTGTCCAATGTCACAGTGGAGCTGGCTTTTCACAAAAGGGGGTACTCACTTAGAAGAAATGAACTGTCTAGGCAATTTGCGGTACTGTCACCCTCTGGATTTCAATATAATGGCCAGGGTTGCTAGATAAAAGGATTTAAAGAATGAAGGCGGGCCAACCTAGGTTTCCTTCCACCTTATATCTTCCACTGATGAGTTCTGTCACTTGGGTAGGTGAGCTAACCTCTCTGGTTCTGTTTTCTTGTCTGCAACACGGTGCAAATGTTAATAATAATAGGTCTATTCATGAGAGTTTTAATATGTTCCAGGCTTGTTCCAGAAAGATATATTAACTCAGTCCTCAAAGAAAGTTTTAAGTTTAAAATCATTACTATCTTCTCTGTCCAATTCAGGAAACTGAGGTTTGGACGGAGCAAATGACTCCAGCTCATGCAGGTAGGAAGTGCTGGGTCAACACTTAGGTCAAGCTTTGCAGATCCACAGGCTGCGTGATGACTCATGATGCCAGGAGAGGCGGGTGAGCTTTAACTAAGGACCGGACTGGGTCCCCACAGGCCTCCATCACTCACAGGCTCTGCCCCATTGCCCAGCAGTGGAGCCTTCCTGGAGCTTACATTTTGCACATGTAAACAGGATAATAATGGGACCTGCCTAATGGCATTGTTGTGAAAATTAAATGAGTTAATGTTTGTTAAAAACTCAGAACAGTGCTTGTTAAGGGCTAGATAGTACTTAAGTGCTGTTATTATTATATTAAAACTTATTCAGTAACGAGGATTGGTGCAAATATTAATTTGCATATATATATGTAGATTACCTGCCTGGACATAATAATTGCCCAATAAATAATTTATTTCTTCTGGGTATTTTGGTCCAAGTGTGAGAGTTGATATAGGTGCTCGGGAGATGCAGACCGCAGGGCTCAGGCCACCTGCCACAGAGCTCACATTCTATGGGGGCGATGGGGGACAGTTTTCTCACCTGAAGGGTATTGTAAAGGTGTGTCTTTAAGCAGCCGGCTGTACATGATTTCTCACCTGCGTGTAATAGTAGTTCATGTAATGTGACACATGGAGTGATGAGTGTTCATAGACCCATCTTCTGCCTCTGCAGGAGAGAGAATCCTATGGACCCTTCATTTCTGCGCCGTGCCCCCCTTTCCCCCCTCCCTCCCCCCCACCACACACACACCTCTATAAGAATGTAGGAAGATGGACTTAGAGGCTGAGTCAGTCTCGGTAATGAAACACTCAGTGAGGGGAGGAAGAGGGAGGAAGGAAGGTGCCATACTCAGAGCACAGCAGGGGTTTGTGCACGTTGGATATATATGTTGTATACACCTGCATGTGTGTGTTTTACCGTGTTTCCCCGAAAATAACACATCCTCCGAAAATAAGACCTACTTACAGGTTTCCTTCTGAGTGAAATATAAGGCATCCCCCCGAAAATAAGGCCCCCCTAGGCTAAACATGAGAGTTTTGGTCCACTGATTCTGAAAGAAATGGAGTCACAAGAAATTCACCAGGAAATTTAGGAATTGGATTGTTATGATGATGTTCCAGAAGATGATGGCATGATTGTCATTGAATAAATTAGTAAATTCTTGATACTGTAGGATTCACAGTTTGTCTGGTTTTGTTGACAACTACCGTACTACCGTAACATATACAGGTAATAAATTTTCTTTATTTTGATTTAACAATAAATGTGTACCGTATTCTTCTTCATGGAAAAATAAGACATCCCCTGAAAATAAGACCTAGCACATCTTTGGGAGCAAAAATTAATATAAGACACTGTCTTATTTTGGGGGAATCAGGGTATGAGCATGTGGTTTTGTGTGTGTGTGTGTGTGTGTGTGTGTGTGTGTGTTTATGTGTGTGAGGGGGAGGGGGAGAGTGTGAGTCAGGAACTGGTGTGGTTGCAAGGTCTGCGGAAGGTAGATGCTAAGAAATGGGATTGCAGTCAGTATTGTAAGGACGAACATCATCTTTCTTGTTTTGAAAAATAGGGATAAAGAAATTCCACTCCTTTTTATTATTTTTGACTCAAAAATGTGTTCATGCAAGCCATCCTCCTCAGAGACCAAACAAGCATGTGGCAGGATCTGGAGCTCCTCTTTGCCAGCACTAGGCCCATTGGTTCAGTAGGGGCTGTCAATTCCTGCCTGTCCTTGGCCAAGTCCTTTCAGTCGATGATGTCAGGGCTGGCCTGGTTTTAGGGGCCACAGTTAGCAGCCATCAAGACTTGCCAGAGATGGAGGGGCAAAGTCAGGGAGATGAGAGCTCAGAAGCCAAAAGAGCTTCCCTGGAAGTATCGCTTGGCATTGAAGCAGACTGGCTGCATGTGAGCAGTTGGGCTTCTTAAGGATTGCTTTTTAGAGGAGAGGATTGGCTAGGAAGAATAAGAGACTAAAACAAAGGCAGAAGCCAGCCCTACCAGGCTGCCTGGTCCAGAGGAAACAAGGACAAACAGGGGAGGATGAGTGAGAGGTTTGCCTAGATGGTGTGGCTCAATGGTTGAACATCGACCTTTGAACAGGAGGTCACAGTTCAATTCCTGGTCAGGCACATGCCTGGGTTGCGGGCTCAATTCTCTCTCATCATTGATGTTTCTATCACACTGTCCCTCTCCCTTCCTCTCTCTGAAATCAGTAAACACAAACAAACAAACACCCAATAGCAACAAAAAGAGCGAGGGGCTTTGCAGGGCTTTGGCTGACCTCTCCCACACTGTGCAGGTTCAGGCCCACTCTGTCTGGGAGCACCATTGTGCTGCATGTTTCCAATTTTCCAATTTTGATGGCAGACCAGCTTCTTGAGGGCTCCTCGGTGTGTGGGTGGGAGTGGGGAAGGTTAGAGCAGATCCCCAACCCTGCCCATTTGGGAAATGGGTCAACAAATCATTTGCAGTGGGGGTTATGTGAGCCTCCCATGGGGAGGGGGTCTTAGACAGGCATCATTTTCCAGTCTTGGGTCACATTGGTCTCTCTAATATATAGTCAGAACTATTGACATCACATGGTACAGACACCACGAATACCAATTTACTGAGGTTTGCCCTACTACCCTGAGGGTACCAGTCACAGATTCCTGGTGCAGCCTAGAGCTGCTGAACCAGGAGTTTCAGGGGAAAGGCCTGGAAATTTGAATTTTGGAACAAACATCTCAGGCAGTTTTTACCAGTAAAATCTGGGACAATCATGTGGATATGCGCAGTGTTACAGCCCTTTCTTACTCTGTGTCAGGAAACCGTCTGTCTTCCCTGGTCAGGGCACTAGCCACCTGTGGTCACTCAAGTCAGGGTGAGAGATGAAGGCTCCTTCCCTGAAGCAGGTAGGCACCACATCTAAACCCCCCACCCCCAACTTAGAGCAGTGTTGAAAACCAGGAACTTGGAGACCACAGATGGTTCAGGCAGAGGAAGCTACACTGTGACACAGCCTGAGAACAGAAGCATCCAGGAAGCCCCACACCCTCCTCCAAGCCCTTCTCACAGTCCTTCCTGGGCTGCCTACCTGCTGCCTCTGGGCTCCCTGCTGTCTTGAACTCCTGAGGATGGCATCTTAAATATGGTGTCCAAAGCCCCCAGGTGGCCTCATCAGTCGATCTCCTGAGAGCAAGCTCCCTAACAGAACACACAGCATAGCATCTGGAAGGGGATGGGGACCAAGCTTAAATCTCTTCTACTGTGCAAATGGAGATGTCCTGCCTAAGGCTAAGGACAGCCCTTCAACTGACTGTCAGGAGTGGCTATTCGGCCATTCTTTGACCACCTAGAATAGTTTGCCCCTAATTCAGAGCTTACCTTACAGGTGTGTAGTGAGAGCCTGTGAACCTTCTTTTGTATTTTTAATGGAAACATATTGTATGGTTTATTAGTTTTTTATTGCCGTGTAACAGTATCACCAGAAACTCAGCAGCTCTAAAGAGCATGCATGTATTACCTCACAATTTCTGTGGGTCAGAATTCCAGGTAGTTCCACCCACTGAAAATCTTACAAGGCAGCAATCAAAGTGTTGGCTGGAGCTGTGATCTCATTCGAGGCTCGACCAGGGATGCGTCTGCTTCCTAGGTAAGGCAGGTTGTGGACAGAAGTTAGTACCTAATGGCCACATGTCTGAGGATCTAAGTTTTTTTTATGGTTGCTTACCAGAGGTCACCCTCAGTTCCTTGGCATGTGGGGTCTCCCAACATGACCACCAAGAGCAATTAAAGGACAGACTGCAGCAAGATGGATGCTACAGTGTTATATTATCTACTCGAATACCTGTAATCACATATATCCTGTCACCTTTGTCATATTCCATTGGTTAAAAGCACATCCCTGACCCTGGCCACACTCAAGATCATTAACACCAGGTGATGGGATCATGGGGGTCACCTGAGGAGTCTCTCTGCCATTGTAATGGTTAATTGTAATGTCTGCTCAACCTGGAAACACTTTTTCTCTAAGAACTGGGCCAACCCTGGTAGCCCTGTGTGTGCTATGGGACCCCATCGCCGGATCAGTTGTCCGATGTGCAGGTAGAGATCTGGCCCAAAGGGAAACAATCAGATTCGTCCTTCCAGAATTTCAACATTGAGATTTATAGACATCTTATTAGTCTGGCCTATTTCCTTTCAAGAAAAAGAGACAACTAGTTGTTGGGCAACCTTTTCCAACACGTGTGTGGAGGATGGAGAGAATGTAGCTGGAGCAGAGAAAAGAATGACGTTGATCCACAGGAAAAAGAAACGGATATTAGACAGGGGGAATAAATTGTGTCTGGGTTTTCAGAAGCTATCCAGTTGCCAGTCCTTGTTTCTCCTGTAACGCAATGATTTTTGAGTTTCAGAATTCAGTTCTAATAGCCTGTCAGTAAATTCTCTATTTTGCTTAAGCTTGCTCAAGTTGGTTCCTGTTACTTGTCAAGGTAAAGAACCGTGACTAAGTTGAGATGTCAGGGTGGGCCTTATTTATTCTTCACTTATAACCTCTCCATCATCTATCCACCTGTCATCTACTGAGAAATATTTTTCTACGTCTTATCATGCACTGTCATTCAGGCACTGTCCTGGGTGCTGGGTTACAAGAGCAAACAAGACCCAAGAGTTTTCATTCCCACCAACACATACTCCATGGCAGCAGAGTCTCGGATGGGAGGTGCTGAGGAGCACCTGAGCCTGGGGAAGAGGGCTTCCAGGAATGCTTCCTGAAGGAGGCGACCACGCTGAGATTTGAGAGTTGAAGAGAAATCAACCAATTGCAGGGGAGAGGAGGGAAGACTGTTCTAGAAAGTGAGAACAGCATGCTCAGAAGGAATAGGAACATGACAAATCGTAGAATCAGAATGCCGAGTATAGGTGCAGAGACCTTTTAGGGGAAAGGTGAGGAAACAAGTCATGCTGGGATTTCCTAGCAGATCTGGGCTCTGTGCTGAAAGTTTGTAAGAACAGAGGAGCAGCGTTATCTCTGGGTCAGGTCTGCCTTTCCTGGCCTTTTGCTGTAGGGCTAACGACACACATTTCACAGAGCCAATAAAATGCACCTTCTCAGGAGCTGTTACGACAGCTGGCTTCCAGATCCTCCGATTGTTAGATCTTTCTGTGGAAGCATCATTAATTATTTTTAATCATCTCTTGATTTTACCAAGAAGGCCATTATTTCTACAGCCAGTTTGCTGATAAAGTGGGGGAGTGTTTTCATGTTGTTTTTTTTCCTGTGGTGTGGTGTAACATTCTTTGTCATCAATACATACGTCAAGTCAGGCTAACCAGAGTATTTCTCCAGCCACAGCATATGGTTGGGTCATGCAAACAACCATCGTAAATCCTCTTTGACAGTGGCCCAAAATGATATCGTGACCTGGTCCCCTTGGAATCCAGATTTATGAAGATCTGGATGTGAGAACTGAGTGTTAGGAGCATGGATTCTTAAAAATGTGCCACGTGAATACATCTGTCTCTTCATGTGGCTACTCGCCGCCACATGTGGCAAGTGCATGAAAAATATGTGCGGAGGTATTTGAAAAATTCTTGAGGTGCCTCAATAAGCTTGCCTAGAGCCCAGTGCAGAATAAGCACCCAATAAATATTCATTGAGTGAATGGGCAAATGGATGGATAATGAAGTGGAACTTGAGTGAGTTATAAAGTCATCTCATTTTTTTCTAGAAAGCAGCTCATACTAGGAAGGCATAGTTGGTTGCCTTTCCAATACCTTTATTCCGTTTCTGCTTGTGAATGCACATCCAATTTTGTTCAGGAAGGCTCTCTCATTCCAGGGGCAGAATCTTTCTCTAAGCCAATGAGAGCATGGCATTTTTCATAGAGATTGTGTTTGGTCAGAGAACAGTCATGTGGCCCTTTCAGCCCAATCAGGCTGAAGGGGGATGAGGTGAAGTTTATGGCCTGGGAAGAAGTTGTCCATTTCTTCTGTTGGAGATGAGCAAGGAAGCATGTGACTGCATTTGCTGCTCTAGAGTTTTCCCTGCATGCCAACCAGATCCTGCGTGGGCTGCCCTGCTTGCCTTATGACTTTGAGGAGAACCAGCTTTGGTTTGAGGCTAGTGCTACACAAAACAGACTGGGAAAGATCCCATCTTTGATGACATGGTTGAGCTCCTGGACTTTGCTGCAGAACACCCAGATTCTGGGCCACCTGTTACTTGAGAGAATAATTTCCTTCTGGCTTAAGTCACTTTGAGTTTGGATGGCTGCTGCTTTTCCCTGAAAGCAAAACACTAAAGTAAAAGTTTGAAGTTGAGAAGAGACCGAGAAAGAGGAATGTGCTTGGTTGTTTAGTGTTGTTTCAATCAGTATTAACACCAACCTTTTTGTGTAGAGTGCACATGAGGCTGGCTTAGATCATGCCTTTCATTGCAAGTACCCTGGGGGGTAAGTACCCTTATGCTGGCTTTACTCACTCTGGAAGGTAAGACTTGCACATCTGAAAAAGCAGTCCCAGGTGGGGGTTTTCAGGGCTCCTTTGCAGCACAGAGCAAAATACTTCCATCATCACATACTCCCCAACCCTTTTATGTTTCAGCCATTCATACCATTGTTTCTCTCGCTAGTATGTGAAATTTAGGAAACACCTTAGCAAATATTCCTTTTGCAGTTACCACAAGCGGGACACCATAAATATAAATGATTCTTTCCAACCAAGATTTTATCTTCTGATTGGGATGACAGGGCACAGCCTTTTAGACAGTGATGGGAGACTTAAATGAATAGAAATACAGACCTATGTTAACCATAAAAAATCCAGTATATTATTGATTTTTGGACGAGAGAAAAATAGGAAGAGATCATGAATCCAGATGTGTTTTTGGTCTCTTTCCACACCACTATCTTTCGCCTGGATGACTGCAGTAGTTTCCAGATGTATCTGTTTCTATCCTGTGTACCATCTGATCAGTGCTCCATGCTGAAGCCAGGGAGCTCTTGTGGAGAAAAAAAGAGACCATGTCCTCCCTCTGTTCCTCCTCCCTGACAAGACCCTGCCCCTCTGACCTCAACAGCCTAATCTCATACCCATACCATACACCCTTCCATTTCTTCTCTTTCTTTCCCTCGGGGGGCTTTTCAGTCCCACCCAGCAAAGGCCTTTGCATATGCTGTTCCCCAGGCCTGGAACACCCTTCCCTTTCCTCTTCAACTAGTCCACACCTACTTGTCCTCCTTCTAAGAGTGGCTTAAACACCCTGTACTCAGAAAAAAAGTATTTTCTGACCTCTCTGAGTAGGACAAAATCTATCACAGGCTCTCATAAGCACCAGGAATCTATCCTTTGGACTTCTCTCCATGGAAATTCTGCAGTTTTTGTCATCATTTGACGCATCACTTCTACTCCCCACACACCCTTAGGTGGGCAGGAATTTTATTTGTGTTTCTTCGCCATTGGCTCTCCAGAGCTTGACAAAGAGGCCTGTGATAGATGCTCAGTAAATATTTGTTGACGAAAGAATGAGTATATAAACAGGCAATCCACACACACTTTGAGCTGGGCATTATACTATGAACCTAACACAATGTCATTTACTTCTTAAAACCACCCTCTGAGAGAAGTGCTATTGTTGTTCCATTGTATACTGGAGTAACCTGCGGGATACAATAACATGCCCACCGTCGAATTTAGGAGACAGAGTAGAAATTCTAACTTGGCACATGACTTCAGAAACTGAACTCTTCACCATGGCCACCACCGTGTCTCAAATATGATAGTTCTGGAAGTCCAGAGGATCAAGACGCTTAGTGAGAGGACAGGAGTTTGGGCTGGTTTCATAAGGCAAGATGGCTTTGGCCAGGGAGGTTATTAGGAGGTAGGTGCTTAATTAGGAGATAATTAGGAGGAACACTGCTAATAAAGGCACCTTTCAGTGAGGCCCCCCTTCTGGATAGGCAATTAGAAAAACAACAGCCCATCATCCCGCAGATGCAGCCCCAAACCAGGACACGCAGGTTGATGAGCCAAGAACTGACTCAGTTTCAGGTCCCATCTTCCTCCTCACCTGGGCACATTTTGTAGTGCACCAACCACACAGCCACACCCAGAGCCCTGCAGGAATGAGGCTTTACACTTCAAGCAGGGTGGGGAACATCTGGCTCAAGGTCAACGTCCGGCCGGTGAAGTCATTCGGTCTGGCTCTGCCATGGCATTTGGGGCAAGTAATGAAATGTTTGACCAAATAGAGCAGGCTGATTTTTAAGTTGGTTATTTCGTATGTCCCACGAATGATGTTACAGATATCCAAATGGCCCTTGGTAGAAGAAAGGTTCCCCATCCTTGGTTTAAAGGCATGAAAGCAAGAGTGAAAAGATCCATTTCGCTAGAGTGGATGCCCTTTGAGGGACATGCAAAACTCTAACACGTGTTTTGTCTAATATAAAAACCAATAGCCACATGTGACTATTTAAGTTAAAATGAATTAAAGTTAAATAACATTCAAAATTCTGTTTCTTAGTCACAGTACCACTTTTCAAGTGTTCAAAGGCTACCTGTAGCCAGTGGCTGCCATACTGGGCAGCGCAGACAGAGACCACTCCTTACTATAGAGAGTTCTACTGCACAACACTGGCCCACAAGCAAGCTGGAGCCATGGGTTGTAGAAAGGAGCTTGGCCTTTATGCCAGAGGCATGGAAACATGAAGGGGCCAAATGTGGGGCAGTGATGGAACTAGGAAATGTAATAACTACTTATTGAAGGATTCTGATGTGTTAGGTAGTGTACCAAGTACGTCTCAAGCATGCTCTCATTTAATCTTTATAAGAGCCCTACAAGGCACATTATTATTATTATCCTCACTTAATAGGTGATAAAATTGAGCCCCAGTGAGGTAAATAACTCTTAGAGCTCCAGGTCTGTCTGAGTCCACAAGGCTCCACTTTATATCATGGTCCTGGTCTGTATCCAAATTAGCCTGATGGCGGGAGTAGATAATTCAGCAAAGCAGAGACTAAGGTCAGGAGGCCCAATCAGCGACTCCATAGAAGTATTCTAGGCATGAGCTGGTAATGGTGTCAATGGGTGGTCACGAGCTGCCTTTGTAGAAAGTCTCAGATGTTTCTTGTTTTGTTTCCAGCCTATGGTTTGCTGAGGTCTTCCTCTCTTCCTCCCTAGTCATCCATCGCAACGGGCAAATGCTCATTGGAATCATCTTTGCTTATCCTTTTGCTCCTGGTGTTGGTGTTTCCAGAGAAAGCTGTGTTTTCATTAGGTTTTAACCCAATAAATTTTTATCCCTGGGAGGACATCTCTTGCCTCCTGCTGCTGTTTGGCCTCCCCCGCTAGAGATCCAAGGACACAGCTGGAGAGCTTGTGTGGGCCCCACCAAGAGCCAAGCCAAGATCCCATCCGCCAATGTATGTGGCAGAAGGCTTCCCTGTTCCCTGGTAAATGGAAACGCACCAATGGATCCTACTTCCTGCTGAAATGTGGGGTCTTTTTGCCTCTTTTGCCTGCTGGCATTAAAGGTAGGCTTTCCCCGGGAGTGGTTCTCTCTGCATTGTAGCTCCAGAAGGTTTCAGCTATAGGTGAGGCCTGTCGAGCAGTGGCAATGGATTGGCCCTCCTTAGGTCTTATAAAGAGAACCCGTTTCCAGTAGTTGGTTTCACGAATTATGGGCAAGCCGATCCCCCATTGAGCCCACTTTGGAAATCTGTGATAGAAAACATTAAATACTGACCTCTGTGTGACAGCTGGGGATACTGAGGCACCGGAGGACAGAGGGAATTCCACGTGTGTCAGAATGAAAGAGCTAGAAAGAAAGCCATGACATCCAGGTTGCCTGGTTTTGCTTTAACCGCAACCCACACTTGCCTATTTAGTTACAACAAACACAAAAGAGATAAACATAGATGTAAGTTAGTCTAAACACCAAATTTCAGAAGTTTTTCCTCTGATGTCTACTCAGCCATCCTGACCTTTATTGGAGGATAAACCAACTCGCAACAGCTGTGAACAATTATTTACTGTAAGTCAGGGACTAAAGAGCCGGCGTAATGAGGCAGATTCAGCATCAGGAGGGGAGCCATGTGCTTGGTGCCAGAAAGTTACCTTTTAAGTTTTATTTTTTTTTTAATTCCAAAGACGGAGGTAGCAAATTCACGACCGAAGAGGTGCTAGCAAAGGCCAGGATGTGTGGGGCGGTGGGTTTTGCTCCTATATGAGGGGCGTTATAAAAACACCCAGCCACACCTGGGCCTTCCTCAGCTGGATTCGTCCAGGAAGATGCTCGAGGCAGATGCGACCGAGAAGACATATCCCTCGCTGTCCATAAACGTGATCTACAGAGGGGTTGGGTGGAGTCACCCGGCCGCTGTGACTGTGCAATAAAAACCAGATTTGGATCCCCTCACACTGGCTGTCAGATTTTACAGCTGCCCCATGGTCTCAGGCAGTGTGGCCACTCAGAGAGAAGCTGCTGAAGGGGCCCCAGAAACATTTGGCAGCAGAGAGTGGGACAAAAGTTTTGCATAATTCAGGGGAGAGTTCAAAGCCAATAACATTCACACTCCATGCCAAGAAAGCATTGTAAAGCCAGTGAGGTGCCTCTAAGCCAATAAGGTGTTATTACCTTTCATCATATCCTTTTTGCCCTTTGATAATAAGCGCTGTTTAAAGTATTTGAAATTTCCATCAACCATTTAAAACAGGATATGTTACCTCTGCATTTTGAACTTCCAAGAGAAAAGGAAGCCTTGCCCGTCATTACAGTTGATGCCCATTATTACAGGCAGATGATCACACACACACACACACACACACACACACACACACACTCATACTCACACACATGCACACACACTTACCCTCACGAATGCTGTAAAGTAATGGAATCTGGCCACCCTGTCTGTGGTAAAAGGAGCGAAGGAGGCTAATGAGTTTTCTCTCCAGAGCCTCCTGCCTAGAGGCCAGCCCACAATCCAGGAAAAAAATTGCTATAAACACTCCCATCTTTTGAGTGGGGTTTAGCCCCATGATGCCACTCATAGCCAGCACTTGGCCTGAAGGAAGAGAAGCCCAGGACTTCATGTTCTAGACTTTTAATTAAACAGACCACAAAACCCACTTGCTCCCAAATTGAATTCTAAGTCTGAACTTGAGAACAATTGAAGTCCTTAAATTACAAATGATAACAGACAGAGAATGTCTTCATTGTCATGGGCCAGTGGCCTGCAAACTCATTAGTCCACAGAGCCAAATATTAACAGTACAACGATTGAAATTTCTTTTGAGAGCCAAATTTTTTAAACTTAAACTTCTTTTAATGCCACTTGTTCAAAATAGACTCGTCCAGGCCGTGGTATTTTGTGGAAGAGCCACACTCAAGGGACCAAAGAGCCGCATGTGACTTGTGAGCCACAGTTTGCCAACCACTGTCCTGGGCAAAGTATTTTAATATAATACAATAGTAGAAAGAGAGAGTATAAGGTAAATCAAAACAAGCAAAAAAAAAAAAAGAAAACAAACAAACAACCAAAAAGAAAACACACACACAAAACAAACAAACAAACAAACAAAAAACTAAGAGCAGAATCTAGATCTAAATGACTTGGATTCAAATGCTGGCTCTAAAATTTGTAACTGTGAACTTGGGTCTATTTATTAATTAAGATGGTTGGTGAACCCTTGTAACTTAGAATCATGATTCAGAACTGGGAAATAACCTTGGAGATCATCTTGTTTAACCATTATCCATTATGGTTTAAGAAGGAGACTCCATTTTCCTAGTTCTAAGCCCTTCATTACTTCTATCACAGGAGACCGTGATAGGAAGGCTTCTGAATCTTTTGCTAAACGTTTTAGCCTAAACTAGAAAATATCTGAGAGTCTCTGGTATTGTGAGGGTGGACAACAAAGCTTAAAGCTTTGGCCCTTAGGAAGCTAATTGACAACTAAGAAACTGCTTCTTATCTTTGTCCTTCCTTCCAGATTCAGTCTCCAAGTTTCTGGATTAAATAGAATTTTGCTGTACTCCATTGTTCACTGTATAAAGCATGTTATTTACTGTGGAATACAATGTCCTTTTCCAAATATCTTATCCTATTTGTCCAGTCACAAATGTCACCACACATATACTCTCTGTCTGATCACACTGACCATCTTCTGGGACCTCACATGTCACATACATTTATGACTCCATGGTATTTTCCCTAGTTGAAATATTCTGTTCCCTTTTCAACCTGGCAAATTCCTGCTCATTATTCAAGATCAAAGCCAATGCCAACTATTCTGTAAGATTTTCCTAAACATTATCACTAATTTAATAACAGCTTCAAAACCTACTAAGTATTGAGCATTGCATTGATGCTTCTCATGAATATTTCATTTTATTCACAAATCCTTGCTACAAGTTATGAAGTATTATGATCCCCATTTTTGAGATAAGAAAAACAAGTCTTAGCCGAGTTAAATAAGGTGCCAAGGTCACAGAGCTAGATAGTGGTAGAGTTAGTCTCAAATCCAGATCCATTTTACTTTGTGTGTTGTTCCCCATCTGTTCATACAGACTCTCCCAATGAACTTTATTCATGCTTTGGTTACATCATCTTCCCCATTTAACTTTACATCTTTTCTTCCCTTCTAGATCAAAAGTCAGGTTATGTGTTATTCTGTTTTATATCTCTAATACTTAGCTCACTGCTTGGCCCACAATAGATGCTTAACATAAATATGAATAAATATGTTGAATGGAGAAATGAATAGATGGTTGGATGAATAGATCGAAGGAAGGAAAGAATCAAGGAAAAAATATTAGGCCTCCTCAAGGTGCATATTCTAAACAAGCTAACAACTTACAAGTACACCAGAAAATTATGTTTCATAAAGGAGATTCTAATGCCTAGAACATATTCATGCCTTTTTATATTGACTCTGAGCCTTATTAATGGCAGGAAATTGGTAATGAAAGTCAAGTATACATTGTGTACACCTATGGCCACAGAACAGCAGCTTAAAAGTGTTGAATAGCCCGGCCAGCATGGCTCAGTGGCTGAGCGTAGACCTATAAACTGGGAGGTCACAGTAATTATATTCAATTAGTTTGCCCAGGACAATGAAGACATTCTCTGTCTGTTGTGCTCAGGTTATGCTCCATCCCCAGTAGGGGATGCGCAAGAGGCAGCCAATCAATGATTATCTCTCATCATTGGTGTGCACGCACGCTCGCTCTCGCTCTCTCTCTCTCTCTCTCTCTCTCTCTCTCTCTCTCTCTCTTCCTTTTTCCCTCTCTCCCTCCTTCTCTTTCTCCCTCCCTCCTTCACTCTTCCCTCCTTCCCTCTCTCTCTCCTTGCCTCTCTCTCTCCCTCCCTTCCTCTTTCCTTCCTCCCTCTCTCCCTCCCTTCCTCCCTCCCCCCTTCCTTGCCTCCCTCAATCCCTCCCTGAAATCAATAAAAATATATATATTTTAAAATGTTGGACAAAGTAGAAAACATCTGGATCAGGTCATAATCTTGAAGAATAAAGATACATGCTCTATGAGCATAGTCTTTTTGCTTAAAAATGTTTTTATGTACTTTTCATGACTTGAATACCTTGCCTTTTGATATGTCCTCCAAGGAAGAATTTTCAGCCACAGATGTCAAATAGGTAAGCTTACAGCTGCTACAAATTCAAATGTTTAGACTACACCAACTTGCTTTTATTAGAGATGCATAAAACGATCTAGAGAAAATGATAACAGATTTTAGCCTTGGGCATAAATATATAAGGCACCAAACAGACACATTAGGGGAGGTTTAGAAGTAAGTCCCAATGACTCAGTGTTCAAATTAGCCAGGCCAGAATGCAAGCCTCTCCTCAAAGCATCTGAGCCAGCATGGTTATCATTCAGTGTTTTCCAAGCTTCATGAAAGGCAAACCTGTGAATTTCCAGGTAGAGATAGAGATAGAATCAAAATTCTGAGCAACATATTAAAATACAGTCTCGTGTTCTGAAAGACCTACTGGGTGAAGTAGCATCCTTTTGGAACCTCTGTGGAGTGGTCATGTCAGGTATGAAGTTACTGCAGGTCGGCCTGTGCTGGGACCCTGCCTTGGTGTACTCTTAATATGGGGAGGCTGAATGGTCATCTGATTTGCGGCAGATGGGAGGTTTGGGAGCTGAATTAAGTAGAAGCTTTCTGCCACCTGCCTTTGAACCCAAAGGGATAAATTCAGACCACGTCTTCCAAAGATGCGAGTATTTAAGCTTTGTAACCCTCGTAGATACTAGTAACTCAGCAAAGATTTTGCTTTAGCATGAGGCATATGCCCTTGCTTTGGGTGGGTCCCTGTAGCTGTTTTCTACCTCGATTTTGTCCAGTTTCATTTGGAAAGTAAAGGCTTTTCTAAATTAGTCTAATGTGCTGTGCATGCTTCCACATCCTAAATATGACAAGTAATAATTGCTTCCAGTTTGGGGGTAGTAGTTAAGTGTGAAACACTCTACAAATTGCTTGATAGATCATTGCCTCATTTAATCCTCACAAGCAACCCTGGGAGAGAGGTGCACATTCCATTATTTTATGGATGAGGATACTCAGATTTGTCCAATAATTCCACAGCAGATACAGGACTCACGTGTAAGCTTGCTTCAGCACTAACTCCACACTCGCTTTTACCATAATGTAATACTACTCAACTTTTCACATATTGATTCACACCTCCCCCAGGTTCTTGATGACTTGGACTGTTTTTCTCCCTCTTGTGAGCATCATACACACAATGTATATATAATATGGACAGCTAAATAAGTTGATGGGACACATTTTTAATGAAAAAGACAGCAATTGAATTTTTGAGAAAATGAATGTGACCTGTGTACTGAGTCCAACAGTAATGAACTAAGAGAGGAGCTATGCCAGCATGAGAGTGGAGGACTCCTGGGTGGGGCTGGGGTTGAAAGCACCATCTTATAGCGAGATACAGTGACGCAAACAAAGGGTATTTGTTGCTGGTGTGTAAATGTTCTGTTCACTCAGGAACCAAGACCACTTCAAAGACCACGCGCTGGCTTGGTGAGAAGCTGCTGCCACGGTGAGGAGTCCCTGTGTCCCAACTGCCCATAAACCTGTCTTCAAACAGCAGGAAGGAGCAGCCAGAGCGGGGAGTGGAGGCTCAGGAAGTGGATGTGTCTCCCTGCGTAGCGCTGGACTGAGCCAGGAAGGTTTCCACGTGCCGGCTGGCCAAGACAAACACAGCCCAATGCTGACGGGGAGGCAGCCATCAGGGAGCAGCTGAACCACTACACTCATGCAGCCTCTCTAAAGATTGTCACCGCAAGAGCAAAAGCAGGGCCTGTGGTTTCCTGTCATCCTCTCTGGTACATAGCTCCGGCTCCCCGTGACTCACGGCCAATGGTGTGCCAAGATTTCACGTCCCATCTCCCATGGAGCCCAACCTGCACCGAGCCAGGGCCATTCCCCCTGCCCCCTCCTCCCCAGGCGCTTGAGGAGGGGATCCATGATGACCAGGATGTGAGTGGACATCTTCACAGGAGCAGCCCGGCTGGCTGTAAACTGGCCGTGCACAGGCACGCAAGGACAAAGCGGGGGGTCAGGGCCGCTGTGACTGAGCTCTGCTGGCTGTGTGGGGAGGAAGAAAAGAAACTAACATTTATTAAGTCAGGCCTCTAGAGAGGTGGTGTGGTTCCGTGGTTAAGCGTGTGGGCGTCAGATTGCATCTGGCTTGCAACTTACTAGCTGAGTGATCCTGGGAAGTCGCTTAGCCCTCTGAACCTCAATAGTCTCTCCCAGCAAAAAGGAATCATAGTGATATCTACTCCATCCGATGGTTCTGAAAATCAAATGGAGATTTCAACTGTGAAGTTTGATAAATAATAGCTTTTGTCGCCGTTATTACTGCCACTGATAACGGTGTTTCGTTGGGGTGGAACTGAAGACAGAATGAATTAATATATGTTATTGAATACAATGCTTTATGGACATTGAACACTAAACTCCAGTTACAGGTTAGACGAGAGCCTTGACCCACCAGTTCAGGGTACATTTTACGGACAATTAGTCTGGAGACCCTTTGGGACCTGTGTGTACCTCAGGTGTAGATGGTCCAGAGTTAACACCTCACTCACCGAGTACCATCATTACTGACTCAAATCACAATCACATACAAGCCTGCTGTTCAATTCTACCAAAACATATTGAAAGCTTGTCATAGGCCTGCACTGCACTAGGCACTGGCTTGGGGGCTCGGGAATAGATCAGAGCGGAGTGTAACATTACCGTTTTTGAAACACTAATGGAAGAGATGGACACATGTACTGTGCACTCGACTACCAATAAGCAGGAAAATCATTGCTCCATTGATAAGACTAACTAACTACATGCAGGATGCATGGGGGAGAGATTGACTTTGAGTGGAGATACCAGTGAAATCTTGAAAGGTATATGCCTTGGGAAGGGTCTCAAAGGTTGATACGAGAGGGAGGAAAACTGTGAAGATAAAGGGATCATCTTTTGCAAAAGCTATAGCTTAGAGTAGAAGAAAAGGACTACATTTTGTCAAGTTCTTAACTATCAGGTTGAACGACTTTGGTTCTGTTGTTAATGCTAGGAAGTAGTATGCTTTGGAGATAAAAGCTCAAGTATTGTCGCAGAAATAAAGTTGAGTCATGATCATGGTGTGACCATGGGAGAATACTTCCCCTCTGGACTTCAGTCTACCTACTGGAATCACAGCAGTGGCTAGCTCACAGGGTTGAGGGTGTCCAGAGGATGTTCGACACAGTGCCTCAACACAGTAAACTCCTATTTAAAAAGGAGCTGTTGGCTATCACTGTTAGCAAACAAGAAGTTATTACAACACTATTGATTGAAGAATCTATCTTTACCCTGCTGTATATTCTTGACTCCTTTGTCATAGATTCATTGGTTATATAGGAGTAGGTTTATTTATGAGCTCTCTATTCTGTTCTGTTGATTTATGTGTCTTTTTTTTTATGCCAGTGCCATGCTGTTCTGATTACTATAGCTGGATAGTATAGTTTTGTTATCAGAGAATTGCATAGATCACCTTTCTCCATTCCTAGTGGAAGTGGGTTTCTTAGGGCACCACTTGGATAAGAATTTCTGAAGGTACCCATTGGAGGATAAGATGTGATAGGAAGCTTTATTTGAGTAAAATTATGCCCCTCAGGTTATAAAGTTCCAATTTCCTTAAGTCAATCCCGGAAGAGGTTCAGCTGGGGATTCAGCAGAACTAAAAGCAAAGCCCCTGCCAAGAGTGTCTATGCCATGGTGGAACTGAGTCTGGTAGAGCATCGGGCTAGTTGTTAACCATTAGTCCATTGTGTGTGAGAGCACACCCCCTGCAACACGAGTCCCAAGAGAGAAAGAGAGGGAATCCCCTTGCTCTGGAGCTTATGTATTTCACATTTCATGCACTTGCACAGGCCATATCCATTTGGCCAATGACCTGCTCCCAGGTGTAACCTATAGGCAAGTATTTTTCTTATATCGTCTATACTTTACCGGCCATGTGTATAATATCCAGCCTTTCCTTTGTTCTTTCCAGTTAATTAATAACTGGATTAAATACCTGATATCAGGTAATTTGATACCTCCAACTTTGTTCTTTCTCAGGATTGCTTTGGCTACTGAGGACTCACGATCTTTTGTCATTTCACATACATTTTAGGATTATTTGTTCTAGTTCTGTGAAAATGCCATTGGTATTTTGAGAGAAATTCCATTGAATCTATAGATTGGTTTGAAACTAATACAATATTAAATGTCAACTATAATTTAAAAATCAAACAATTAAAGATGCTATAAAAAGAGGAACACATGCACCTTTCAGAGTCAGAATGGAAAAGTTAACAGCTTGGTATGAGAAGTGAGCAAGGAGGAGTTAATAATGTCTCAAGGATTCAAGCCCAAGAGACAAGGAGATTGAAATCATGTTACCACGGTGGGGTCATGGACAGTAATCTCATGTTTGGTCTAATGAATCAAAAGTGCCTGCCAAGAGGTTGAATATTGACCCATAAACCAGGAAGTCATGGTTCCATTGCAGTCAGGGCACATGCCCAGATTGTAGACTCAATTTCCAGGGGGATTCTCTCTCATCATTGATGTTTCTCTCTCCCTATCCCAAGGGTACCTTAAAAAAAAACATTAAAAAAAAAAAAAAAAACGGCTGGCAAATATTTTTATATGTCTTTTCTATAGGCATTTCAATGCAAAGGTCTGAGTTTCAGTATAAAATGCCTATATTTAGGAGAACATGCATGTAGCAGTAAAAGTCAATCCTGGGAATGATAAGATGGTCCTATACACATCTTTAAGATCAGTAAACTTGTCTATGGGAAATAGACATTCTAAAATATATTTTTAGCCGAAGTCGGTTTGGCTCAGTGGTAGAGCGTTGGTCTGCGGACTGAAAGGTCCCAGGTTCGATTCCAGTCAGGGGCATGTACATTGGTTGCGGGCACATCCCCGGTAGGGGGTGTGCAAGAGGCAGCTGGTCAATGTTTCTCTCTCATCGACGTTTCTAGCTCTCTATCTCTCTCCCTTCCTCTCTGTAAAAAATCAATAAAATATTTTAAAAAAATAAAATAAAATATATTTTTATAAGAGAGCATAAAATTAGGGAAACAGAAGAAGAATCAGGCAACTACTGTGTTCCAGAAACCAAATGACAGGGGTTTCAAAAAGGCATGGTGATCATCTCTGCAGATGGAGATGAGGTCACACATACCTTCCATGAACATCTAAAGAGATTATAAGGGAAAGCTAGTCTATAAGGCATCAAGGAGAAAATAAACGTATTTGTGCAGGAGGGTCATGGTGTGTGATTAATTTGTAAAGAAGTTCAGAAATTAAAGAAATGTGAGAGGCAGGAGTGTGTTTTGGGTGGCAGCTACTTGAAGAGGTTTTAGGTAGAGGGAACACTCACTAGAGAAAACTTGAGGATGCACAAGAGGAAAGAGATCATTGATGATCCAAGGTGAGGTATAAAAGCATGAATTCAGGACTCAGGAGGGATGTTAATTTTGGAGCAAACCAGGACCACATCTTTTATGGATTCCAGAGCAAGGCAAAAATACCTTTATTATTGTTTTTTAATAAAATTTTAATTGAGCCGAAACTGGTTTGGCTCAGTGAATAGAGCATCGGCCTATGGACTGAAAGGTCCCAGGTTCAATTCCGGTCAAGGGCATGTACCTTGGTTGCAGGCACATCCCCCGTGGGGGGCGTGCAGGAGGCAGCTGACTGATGACTCTCTCTCGTCGATTCTTCTAACTCTCTATCCCTTTCCCTTTCTCTGTAAAAAATCAATAAAATATATTTACAATTTTTTAATTGATTTTTTTTTTCTGAGAGAGAGGAAGGAAGAGGAAGAGAAAGAAACATTGATTTGAAAGTGAAGTATTGATCAGGTGCCTCCCATATACCCCCACCAGTAACTGAGCAGGCAAGCTAGCATGTGCCCTGACTGGGAATGGAACCAGGGGCCTTTAGATGCACAGGATAATGCCCACCCAATTGAGCCAAGACTGTATTTTAAAGGCAAAAAGTTTTTATTTTTTGGGTAGTTGTCTGATATCAGTTTGGTGTACCTTTACCTTCTAGTAAACTGTCGATTTTCCATTAGTAATTTGACCACCTTCCATAAATTATTAAAAAAAAAACACACACAATGAGAAGTGGGATTTTGTTCTCTTAATTCTCTTGAGAGGCAGAGTACGGGATTGGGAATCAATAAGAATTAATTTGAAAGGCAAAAGTCCAGACTAGTCATAACCTGTCACATCTTAATAATCTGGTCTAAGAAAGGAGAAAGCCCACCCAGAAGACAGACTGGGATTCGAACGGGGTAATATATGTGTCTGACTTTGTAAACTTGATCTGCACTTAACTAGAGTTGGTTATTTTTCTTTATCGTATTTGTCACATTTTGTTCCTGAAGCTGTTTGGGGCACTTTGTCTATGACTTGAAGAGAAAATGACAGCTGGGACATGAGCAAATGGAAAGTTTGCCTGGTGCTTTATTCGTAGTGTGTGATGCAGAGGAAAACAAAGCAGCAACCCTGTCAAGGACTCTGAAAAATGTGCCACTAACATTAGGGGGACATAATAGACTTTCCACTAAGGAAGGTCGCTCTCCCCCAACTTTTTTTCCAGCGATGTCTCCAACATGGTTCTGAGTGACTCAAGCTTTGGGACTTCTACCACTTCCTTGTTATGCACATTTGCTATTTCCCAGGTTTCATCATTAGGGCATTTCCTGAAATTCAGCCAATGTCTTCCTTTTTTTCTTTCTTTCTGATTTCAAAAAGGATTCTGTTCCCAACCTCAGCTGTCAAATGGGGACCCCAGCTGTGAACAGTAGCAAATTTGACTGTGACATCAGAGTTTCCAATGGGAACCCGACTTTCCACCCTGATATCCAATTCCCACCCTTGACTCAGAATTTAAGAATAACGCGCAGGCTTCCAGACCTCACCGAGGTGCCACTGTGGCAGCCAAGAGCAGCAAGACCCCAAGTTGCCTTTGCAGTTGGCAGCCTGCAAGGACTGTCTGCCAAGAACCCCTTGGAATCTGCTCACCTTTCCAAGACCCTGTTTTTAAGCAGATTAAAGTACTTTCCTCATGCTGGTGGAAGCCAGAGGTCCGGGTCAAGGTGAATGAGTGTGGCATTCTAAAGGAAGCTGGCAGAACATCAAAGGGTTGGGTGGGACCTGAGTCCTTTCTTTGAAAACTCTTTTCTATTGTTTCCCAGGATTTTTCAGCCTGACAAACCATTGAACTTGCCTCTCTGTTCCCACCCTGGTCTCTGCAGTCCCTATTCAGCTGTTCATTACTTCAGTCAGCTGATGCTTAGATCCCTTAGGTTTCTACATGTTTCAAAATCCAATGAGCATACCTATGTACTAATCTGTACATGTGAATAAATGCCCATTGCTCACCCACACCTACCAACCACCTTATCTTAAGCCCTGAACACACAATTAAACGTTCTTTCTCTTTATTCTGAAATTACTTGGCTTTATTCTCCATAACATTTAATACGCATTTCTGGGCCTCCCCCACCAGCCTACACACACCCTGAGGACAGCAACTGTGTCCTACTAGTCACCTATGTGCCCTTTCTCAGGCGTAGCACAGAACTGGCTACACTTCAAACTTGTGTTCAGTGGTTAGTGATCACTGCAGGCAGTCCTAACCTTCCTCCTAATTTAAACAGGTGTCCTTCTGTAACACAACAAGAACTTTTGGGGTACTGGATTCTCACTCTTGAAGGGCAGGAAAAAATATATCTGAGTCACCACTTGGTAAGTTAGATCAATACAAAAATAATCAGGTGCAATCAATACAATAAATATTATAAAATTATAGCCATTATGGTAACATTTATAAAACATGTACTATGTGTCACACATGTGTAATGTGTGCTCTACTATGTGTAACCTCATTTGGCTCTTAATGTTGAACTGTCCTAGGCTCAGCCCTTGGTCTTCACCTCGTCTCTGTTTGTACTTCCCTTGGTGATCCTACATATCAGCTGTCTGCCACCAACTCCCAACTTCTCCAGATCTGACTTTTCTCCCAACTCCAAAGTCAGGGTCTCCTCTTGGATGTCTAATAGACATCATAAATTCCATATGTCCAAAACTCACTTATCTGCAGAAACTGCTCTACCTTTTGCCTTCCTCAGTTGATGGTAACTGCTACCTTTTAGCTTCTCAGGAACCATCTAAATGCTACCCTGTCTTTTGTATCCCACATCCAATGCTCTGGAAAGGAAATCCTATCTCTATCTTCAAGATACATCAAGAAGTTAGCCATTTCCTATCACTTTCCTTCTGCTGCAGAGCATGCCACGAACACCTCATTCTCATTTAGAGCTCCAGTCTCCCACGCTTTGCCCTATCATATGGCACCAACAAAACTACCAAATTATACCTTTTCTCAGATCTTGACCATCTAATGTTACCAAGTTTGACTCAGAGAAAAAGCCAGAGTCTTCCCAAGGTCTATGATGATTTGGGGTCCTTTTGCTCTTTGACCTCATGTCTTAATACACACACACCCGCATTGTTTTCCCGGTTCCTGCTACATTGTGCTCCTTGCTCTTACACTAACAGGCCAGGCAGGCTTCTGCCTCTGCATCTTTGCTCCAGCACTCCCTCCATCTGCAGTGGGCTCCCAGCAGGTACCACTGGGCTAATTCTCCACCTTTTCAAGTCTCAGTGAGGTTTGCCCAAACCCCTCTCTGAAGGCCATCACTTGTCCCCCGCCCTGCCCCCCCCTCCCAATTCTCCTCACCTTGCTCAACTTTTTCTTTTTTCTCCTACTGTTTCTCACCTTTTAACATATGGTCTAAAGTTGTGTGTATGTTATGTTATTTGGTTATCTTTCTTTCCCTTGTATAATGCAAAATATGTAAGGTACAGTTTTAGTCTCTTTTGTTTGCCAAACATTTGAATCATTAAAGTAGGCACTCAGTGATGAACGAATGGGTGAGAAATAATGGATGTCCTTGAAATCAAGATACTTGGGCTCCCAGCTTCACAGCTCCAAGTGGCTTTAATGCCCCAAGTACAACACATTCTTTCACCCCCCCGCCCCCCATGCTCCATCTCAGACTCCAGAGCCCTCCCCTACCACCCCCAGTCCTCTAATTCCCCTTTCTACAGCCAGAATCTCTGCCGTGAGAAACCACTTCTGTCTGCGGAAAGCGACAAGGCACCAGTTCATTTGCTTGAAACCAAATCCAATTCAGGATGGGGGACTTCTCTGTCACAAATAGCTGCTTGGTGAGTGGTAGCTAATAAAATGCGACCAGCATGGGCAGCTCTCCTGGCAAACTATTTTTTGAAGAGAGAATTACAGCCTGTCACCATTTCTGGCGTGTGATTATCCTCTTCTGCTTTTGAAGCCCGATGTGGAGGATGCTGGGAGTGTGCTTTCAAACACCCAAGGACAATAATGGGAACAGGGCACCTATTGGGGGAAAGAAAAAAAGTGTTCTTTCCATGTTGGGGTGGTACTATCTCCTGTTTTAGTGACTACAGTTCTATGTATTGGCTATAGTCTTTTATCGGGATCTAGATTAAGTAGTAGCAACTCAACTCTCAACTCAAAGACTAAATTCATTCAAGATGAGAGTCTTCTTGTAAGCTCCCCCTTAGCATCACAGACTCTCAGCAGATAAGTGTCAAAATGAGGAAGTGCCAAGTCTCAGAGGGAAAACTTCCATGTCATCTTCTTTTTCTTCCTCTGCTCCTCCTCCTCCCCACCCCCGCCCCTTTTTTAAATATACCTGAGCATTGGGTGTTATCATACCAATATCTTTTCTGAATTTTGATCAAAGCGAATTGCTTAGGCTCAGTTTAGTATTCATAGGGAGAAATAACCTAGACTGTCTGATTTATAACATTTCTAACAGAAACCCCAAAGAAGAAGCAAAGCGAATTTATGGAGCAGCAAGACCCTAAGCTGAGCCCCATTTTCCATATAAACACACCCAATGTCCATCATTTCTTCATATCCACTAACTATGTGCTCTATCCAGCAGGCCCACTTTATGAAACATAGGCTAAGCATTGCTTCGATTAAATTATTTCTACCAACAAGTGTTCATTGAAATCCTGTTATTATTTTGTATGTTCACTCTTATGTACCATGCATAGAGTGCCAGCAATAGATTCAGGATTCAGGTCTATTTTGTAAAGAATTGACTTTTTTCTCTTTATTATCTTCTCATTTTTTTTTATTTTTTATTTTTGAGGATGAGAAGTGTTTGGGAGAGGAGTAGCTTTCTCTCTGTCTTTATGGAATCCCCTCATTTCAGGTGCTTGCAATCTGCACACATCCCTTACATCTGTTCTCCACACAATAACCAGAGTGATATTTTAAAAGCTCAGATATGCTCATGTGACTGCCAGTGATAAAACCTTTCAGAGCCGAAACCGGTTTGGCTCAGTGGATAGAGCATCAGCATGCGTTCTGAAAGGTCCCAGGTTCGATTCCGGTCAAGGGCATGTACCTGGGTTGCGGGCACATCCCCAGTAGGAGGTGTGCAAGAGGTAGCTGATCGATGATTCTCTCTCATTGATGTTTCTAACACTCTATCCCTCTCCTTTCCTCTCTTGTAAAAAATCAATAAAAAATATATTATATATTTTTAAAAAAATCTTTCAGAGATTCCCACTACTCTGACCTTCAAGATCTCCATATCTGAAGAGGTCTCTGGGATCCTAGGCAGTCTGGTCTCATCTTAGACTTTTCTGACACATATTCTCGCTACTCTATCCACCTTCGTGTTTCAATTCATGAATTACCCAGCCTCTGTGGGCCCAAAAGGTTTTTTACCAGACTATCTCCCTGGCTAGGATGTCCTCTGTCTCCACCCTTCATACTTGCCTCATTTCCTAGTTAACTCATTCTAAGATTTCGGCTGGAGCATTATTTTCTCAGGGAATTCTACCCACTCAAATCCTCTCTTCCCAGCCCTGGCCATGTAAGTGCCCTGCTTTGGTACTATCATGCCACCAGGTGCCACTCCTTCATGGCACTGTTTTCCTTGTCTATGTCTATTGTCTACTTTTCACAGTAGACACTGAGCTCCAACAAAAGTGCTTTTCCCAGTATTGTATCCTCCACACCCAACATGTTCCCAAGAATAGTGTGTGCCTAGCAAATAGCTATTGAGTAAAGGAATTAGTAAATGAATACTTGAATAAAATGAATATCTCATTGTCACCTCTTAGCACATAATTGAGGTTAAGTTGGATTCCACGATGACCATGCAAATGAGAAAATAATTTACTGATATATTAATCAGGGTAGGTTATGCTACAATAACAACCCCAAAATGTCCTGGCCAAAACAATAAATGTTTTGTTGGGGATGCAAGGCCATTTCTTACAACACTGAGCAGGTGCTTACTATGTGACGCAGTAACTTTACTCTTGGGCATTTATCCCAGAGAAATGAAAACTTATTCACACAAAAACTTATGCACAAATGTTTCACCTTTAATCCTAATAGGGAAAAATCAGAAACCACTGTAATGTCTGTCAGTGGGTGAATGGGTGAACAAAGAGTGGTGCATCCATATCATGAAATAAAAAGGAATGAACTGTTGATAAAAGCAACAGGTTGAATAGAACGTCCAGGGATCATGACGAAGGGGGGAAAAAGACAGTCTCTAAAGGTTATGTAGTCAGTTGCATGACGTTGTGAATGTCATTACTGCCACTGATTTGTAGACTTAAAAATGGTTAACATGTCAAATTTTAGGTTATATATATTTTACCACAATAAAAAGTTTTAAAGATTACATATTGTATGACTGCATTTACATAGTCTTGAAATGTCAAATCTGTAGATAAGGAGAACTGATCAGTGGTTGCCAGGGCTTAGGAAGAGGGGAGAAGGGAGGAAGGTGCTGTGACTATAAGAGGGCAGCACCAGGGAGCCGGCCTGCAACTTATTAGGATGATGGCCCTCCAAACCACACATGTGATAAAGTTTCACAGAACTACATACAGACAGGCATACACTCATGAGTGAGTGTAAATCTGATAGAATTTTAATCAAATCAGTGGGTTTTATCAACATTTATTTTTCTGGCTGTGGTCTTGCATTATAGTTATGCAAGATTTACCACTGGAGACAACTGAATGGAAGGTATTTGGGATCTCTTTGTATCGTCTCTTACAACTTCATGTGCGTATACAATTATTTCACAATAAAAAGTTAAATGACAACAACAAAAGGTTATTTCTCACTCATGCCACATGTCTCACTTGGCATGGCTGGGGGTTCTAGTCCATGTGGGTGGCAAGGCTATTAGTGCCTCCACCATCTGGAACATCACCAGTCACCTCATCAAGGGAAGGAAACAGCAAGTTACTCCCTGGGTCTTAAAGGCTTCCACCTGGAAGTGACACACTCATGTTTCTTTTTTTAAATTTCTTTATTAATTAAGGTATCACATATTTGTCCTCAAACCCCATTCCAATTCCCCAACCCCCCTTTCATGCCCCCACCCCCCTATTGTCCTTGACCACTGGTTAGGCTCATATGTGTGCACATAAGTCCTTTAGTTGATCTCTCCCTTTTATCCCCGCCCTCCCTTTGTGGTCCAACAGTCTGACCCATGGCTCCTTATCTCTGGATCTGTTCTTATTCATCAGTCTGTTGTTCACCATTTCCCCTAGATGAGTGAGATCATGTCCTACTGGAAATAAACTTATATGAATAAAAAATGAGACAAGAAGTAATGGTTATGCCGAAAGGCATATGAATCAGTTTATAGAGAATTTTTTTCTGGGCCACCAGTTCTTTTGAGACCCAATTTCAATGTCAAACAGTTCTTTATGTGTACATGTCAGCAATGATATTTCAGTTCTGGATGGTGGGCAAATGGTGGTAATGCAGGTCCAACCCTCTCATGTTTCATTGGCCGAAGCAAGTTCCTTTGGCTCTCCTAACTTCCAGGAAACAGAGACATTCAGTCTTGCCATGTCTGGCAAGAAGAGAATCAAAGCATTGGTGACAATGCTAATGATCACAGCTGTTGTTTCAGATTATATAAATGGCTAAAATATTCATAAAGCATTTGGCATATTTACCTCATCACAAGATGGCCAAGGAATTCCACTTAATAACTCCGATATAGGGAAACACAAATATGAAGATTACACTGGTCACTGAGGACAAAACTTTGCATTGGGGCCCGAGTTTTACCTTTAAGGAAAAGCGAAAACTTTCTGAAAAAGATAATGAAAATGCTAAAATATAATAGTAAATGTGCCCACGTAACAAACGGCACTTTCCCTTGTCTTCTGCTCTTACTTCCAAATGTATGTGGGAAAAAACTGACCACTAAATATTTGTGAAATTGGCGCTTACAAATGACCTTCAGCTTTTCAATCTGAAGGCACATAGGGCCAATTTAAAATATAATTCAGGTGTGCGTGAAAGTTTCTACATGTTCAGAGGCTATATGGTGGCCATTAGGGAAGGTGGGCATGGGCCATACTGATATATTTCAAGAGCCACAGTGAAGGACAAATAACAATAAGGCCAGGATTTTGCTAAGAAGAGAAACATAATACCATTAATTGACAAATATCCAGATGGCTCCGGAAACCATTGACTAAATGTTGTGGTTATTAAAAATTAAATAAAATATTTTGCTATTTGGAAATATATCTATAATAAGATATGGTCCTTAACTTTTACTTTGTCAAAAGACAATTATATTGGTCAGCATTGCTCAGGAATAGGGACAAAAAGAAAGCTGCCCTTTTTGAGTATGTATGACATGGTGGTCATTGTCTGTACCAGCCACCTTTAGCTTGCCCTATGCTCTTGCACCATCATTGCCACCCTATTCTACAAATGCATGAAGAGTGAGAAAGGGGAAGTCATGTTTGCAGAGCTGCCTTTGCATCTAGGACTGCCGGTCTTCAGAAGCTTGTACTTTCTGGGGGTCTATACTCTACCCTTCATTCATCTCCAATCCCCTAGGGGCAGGACTATGAACGAGAGCCTCATGACTATACTAAAGCTCCATTTTTTTAGATTCTGTTCAACTGCTTCTTTCAATGGCCCCTAAGCTCCAGCCAGAGGAGACCTGTCTCACCTCCCCAAGCCCAACCTTGAAAGTCCAGCTTCTGTGCCTTTACCAATACTATTCCTCTGCCATTTCTTCCTTCTGTATCCTATCTGACCTGTGCTACAGGTCCTACCTCATGCATTATATCCTTCAAGTTTTCTACATCATTGTCATAAGATCTTTCAGATATAAGACAGGAAAGGAATAAATGAGTGAATGGATGGACAAATGGTACTTTCCCCTAAAAGGAATGCTTCATCCCTTCTTTCTTTCCATTGCATTTGTTATTGTTAGAGTCAACTGGAGGTTAGCAGCTATTTCAGTTCACTTCGGAAAACATTAATTGGCTTCTTCCTATTACAAAGCTCAGTGCCGAGTAGGGTGGGGAATGCAACAGTGAGACCCAGCCCAGGCCCTGCCCGTTACGTGTTCAGTCACACAAGCAATAGGAACCTTTTGTGAAATGAACTTGGATGCACTTGAGTGCTCCTGCCAGACACTCAGCTCCTTGAAGGAGGAAGTGCATGTTCAGAGTGGGAGACACAGTTTCATGCCTTTTCCAAGAGAAGTATGACTCACATCAACATCCTTCATCAAGAGCGAAGCCCAGTGCAGAATGACCCCATTCCCAGTCAAGTCAAGAGCGGCCAGGCCCCACAATAGATGGCCTCATCACCCAGGACTGCAAATAGCCCCTTGTGGCTTCAGCTGGTCTTAAATAATAAGGTTAGAAAACCAAACAATATCATCCCAAGTGTTCATAAAAATAGGCAGAATTTAGAGAAGCCTTAGCATGCTTAAGAGTTATCATTTATTATTATAACTTTGCTCATTTCAAGAGTAATCTCAGAACCTTTTATAAAAATTATAATAAAGTAAGATGGCAACATAATACTGCTATTTAAAGTAAAATCACAGATTAATACCAAAAAACTCCAGACTATTCCATTTAACTTCATGTAGGGGAGTATTTGAAATTAGTTTAGTTATTCCAGCCTTTATATTTATAGAAACTACTTGGATATTAGTCTGAGAAGTGAGATATCTAAGTTTTCAAATAAACTCATGTCAAAGAGAATTGTAAATAATAAAGAACCATGTGGATGCAAATAATTATTTTAAATACCCTGTCTAATTGATAGGAAAAGCATTCCATATTAGATAAAATCCAATAAAATGAGTTACAGATAAGATGTAAAAATCATATATATATACAAAATTGCAAAACCTGCACCAGCATTCTGTATCCCAAGGGAACCATAGAAAAGAAGCAGAGGGCCCAGCCTGGCTGAGAGCCCAGCTAGCCAGTAGCTATCCTTTGTTTGGATTAGCAAAAGGCGCCCCCTCTGGGTGGATACAGTACTTTGAACACAAGGCTTCAATTTCACCATCAACCCTACTTAACGGGCAGCATTCTCCATAGAAGGACTGAATTAAGGGCATTGGGTTGTAATACCCATTCTAGTTTGGGGGCTAATCTTTAGGGCTCTGAGCTCAGTGTCTTCTGCCAGTGAGAAGGCAATGCCCACTCAGACCTACTGTGTGGTGATCAAGTAAGCTTACTCCTGGGAAAAGGCGGGGTTAGCTGCCAATCATCACGCTGGTGCCATATCCCATCTCTCTCTCAGAGAATGAAATGTCTGTCTCCTTTACCTTTTAAGGCATTGTTAATTTATTCTTACCTGACATTGTGAAGTGTATTCATTTTTATATTTGCCTTCATATATGCTTGTTGCTTCAAGTAAAAATCCTATATAATGAAAGTCTAATATGCTAAGTGTCTGATCATCTGTTCAACCAATCAAAGCATAATATGCTAATAATATGCTGAGGTCATTCAATGCTCGCTATGATCTGCACAGAACACCAGGGGGCAGATGCTCAACACATGAGCCAGAAGCCAGGCTCACAGCTGGCCCAGTGCAGCAGAGGTAGTGGAAGACTCACCTGCTTCTGCAGCAGCACTAAGGATGTCCGACTGATGGCTTAGGCCCACTCCCCGAGAGGACTTAAGCCATCAGTTGGACATCCCCTGAGGGCTTCTGGACTGTGAGAGGGTACAGGCCAGGCTGAAGGAACACCCCCTTTGAGTGCACGAATTTTGTGCACTAGACCTCTAATTAATAATAATAGTAAACCAAAACATGATAAAGATTATCATCCACTGACCAATTCCCATGTGCCTGGCATTGTTCCAAGCACTCCCTAGATCTTTATTATCTCATCTAATTCTCACAGTGTGCAGGTGCCATTTTCTCCATTGTACAGATGCAAAAACTGAGACCCAAAGGGTATGTAACAAAAATAAGCACAGCCAGCATTTAAATCCATATCTTTGTCAGCCAAAGCTTCAGCTGCAGATCTGTTTACTGTAGATCATCTGAAAAGAGATAAAAAAAAATAGTAATGACCCTTACTATCACCTCACTGCTAACGCTGAATGCTGTTCATCCTCGAGGTGTTGCTCTGACATTGGAGAATGATCCCTTCAATTACAGGCAGTAGAACAGAGAGGGGATTTTTTAAACAGGTAAGGATGCAGCTATCAATAGCTAGCCGCCACTACCAGTTTAGGAAGAAAGGAGAAAGACTAACATTGTATTGTAATCGCCTTCTCTAAGCCTTTGTAAGTGCCATCATTATAATGCCTAACATCATTCCTAGAGTCATTTATTCTTGTTAATAATTGCGGCAATAACCATTTGCAACTTTGGCAGAGGCAGTCAAAAAAATACCCATTGTATTTAATTAAGTCTCTATTGAGAGTAAGTGGAAGGTGCTTAATCATATTCATGAGTCTGCAACTACTCTCTCTTATCAGAGACCCCACTTGGGAGGCCCTGCAGCTTCTTAGTTCTGACAGGCTGCAGAACATGCCTGGGACTCCACGGCGACTGCCTTGGAGAAATAGCACCAGCAGCATATGCACACCAGGCCTCCACATGCTGAACACTGTTCACAGAACCCATCAGGTGCAGTTCCTCCTGATTTTGGAAAATCTTCTCTGTGTCAGACCATGAGCACCCACCTAGGGTTTAAAACATCTGATTCAGAGAGCTGTGAACAATGCAAAGAGTTGCTCCTTCAAAAACCCATTTGCTTTTCCAGTGTTTTGGTCTGGTAATGACCAAGAAAATTTCTGAGAAATTACTATGTGGAAGATAATGGATTGAGCAGTTAAGAGTTATCTCTTTTAATGCTGAGAATGATTCTGTAAAGTAGTTAATGCCTTAATTTTATAAAAAGAAGATCAATCTTAGAGTGATTAAGTATTTTTACAAGTTTCTATTTCTCCAAATACACAAGCATTCTAGTTGCCTTGGTTCTAGCAAATTTTTAACTACTAAATATACTACCTCCCAGGTTAGGCATCAGCCTCAAAGGGAATAAAATGGTCCCTCCTCTATCAAGCTCCTCTCTCTGGTGAGCCCTCTGGCTCCAATAATTAAGGAGCACTTTCCAATAGCATTTTTCAAAGAAAAAAAAATTAACCCTAAAATTTGGATGGGGGCAAAAATAGAACCTGGAAAGCCAAAGCAATTTGGAGGGGGGAAAAAATGAGTTATCTCACTTCCTGGTTTGAAACTATACTACAAAGCAATAGTAATGAAAACAGTATGGTATTGACATAAAAACAGACACACAGATCAAAGGAACAGAATAAAAAGCCACAAAACACAGGCAGTCCTTGGGTTACTTCAGACTCAACTTACGTCATTTCGTGGTTTTGTCACCATCTATTTATTTATTAAAAAAACAAAAAAAAAGTTCTGTCATTTCTACTTATGTACATATGTGCGTTGTGTTTATTATTATTATTATTATTTATTTACCACAAGTAAAGATTAGGAATTTTTATCTTTCTTTTAATTTTATTTATTTATTTATTTATTTATTTTACTGTTTCACTTCATTACTGCTGTGTACGTGCTCATTGTGAGTGCTGTAGGTGCTTATGTAGATGGGTTTCAACTTATGGGGGAAATCTCATTACACAGCACCATAGGAGCAGATCTCTGAAGTAACCCAAGGACTGCCTGTAAACCCACACATATATGGTCAATTAATTTGCAAAAAGAAGCCAAGAATATGTAATGGGGAGAAGAGAGTCTCTTTAATAAATGGTTCTGGCAAAACTGGAGAGCCACATGCAAAAGAATGAAACAACCCCTATCTTAATATACAAAAGTCAACTCAAAAGGTATTAGACTTTAATGTAAGGCAAGAAATCACAAAACTTCTAGAAGGAAACATAAGGGGTAAGCTTCTTTTTAAAAAAATATATATTTTATTGATTTTTTACAGAGAGGAAGAGAGAGGAATAGAGAGTTAGAAACATCAATGAGAGAGAATCATCGATCAGCTGCCTCTTGCACACCCCCTACTGGAGATATGCCCGCAACCAAGGTACATGCCCTTGACCGGAATCGAACCCAGGAACTTTCAGTCCGCAGACCGACGCGACATTTATATTGGCAATAATTCTTAGGATTTGACACAAAAAGCAAAAATAAACAAGTGAAACTGCATCAAACTAAAAAGCCTCTGTACAGCAAAGGAAACCATCAACAAAATGAAAAGACAACTCACAAAATGGAAAAATATTTGAAAACTAGAGGCCCTGTGAACAACATTCATGCACTGGGTAGGGGGGTGAGTGTGGGGGGATCCCTCAGCCCAGCCTGCACCCTCTGGCAGTCTGGGGCCCCTTATGGGATGCCCGCCTGCTGCAGAGATAGGAGAGGCTCCTGCCACCACTGCTGTGCTTGCCAGCCATGAGCCTGACTTCTGGCTGAGTGGTGCTCCCCCTGTGGGAGTGCACTGACTACCAGGGACAAGCTTCTATGTTGAGTGTCTGCCCCTGGTGGTTAGCGCGCATCATAGTGACTGATCATTTGCTGTTCAGTCAATTTGTATATTAGGCTTTTATTATATAGGATTATATCTGATTGATAAGGAATTAATATCCAAAATATAGAACTTATATAACCTAATAGTAAAACTTTTTTTAAAAATTAAAAAATGGGCAGAGAAGCTAAATAGACATTTTTCTAAAGAAAACATACAAATGACCAACATCACAGATACTCAACATCAATCGTTGGGGAATTGCAAACCAAAACCACAATTAGATATCACTTCACACCTGTTAAAATGACTGCTTTAAAAAAGACAAGGAATAACAGGTATTGGTAAGGATGTGGAGCAGGGGTCCTCAAACTTTTTAAAGTGGGGGCCAGATCACGGTCCCTCAGAGAGCTGGAGGGCCGGACTATATGAACTACTAATTCCTACTGTAACACCTCGGCTGCGCTCACTGCCCAAAAAACCTGGTGGGCCGGATCAGACTCCTCTGCGGGCCGCATGTGGCCCGCGGGCCGTAGTTTGAAGACCCCTGATGTGGAGAAAAGGGAATCCTTGTGGACTCTTGGTAGGAATATAAATTAGGGTAGCCACTATGGAAAACAGGTTTCTCAAAAAATTAAAAGTAGAATTACCATATGAGCCAGCAATTCCACTTCTGTATTTTTATTCAAAGGAACAGTAATCAACTCAAGAAGATATCTGCACTCCCATGTTTATTGTATCATTATTTACAGTAGCCATGCCATGGAAACAACATAGGTGTCCATGGATAGATTAATTAGTAAATAAAATGTTATTTCTGCCCTAACCAGCTTGGCTCAGTAGGGTGTTAGCCTGCAGACTGAAGGGTCCAGGTTCTATTCCAGTCAAGGGCACATACCTTGGCTGCAGGCTCAATACCTGGCCCTGGTTGGGGTGTATGTGGGAGGCAACCAATCAATGTGTCTCTCTCACATTGATATTTCTCTCTCTGCCTCTCCCATCTACTCTCTAAAAATCAATGGAAAAATGTCCTCCAGTGAAAATTAACAACAACAAAAAAGAGAAAATGTGGTTTCTATACAATGGCTTATTATTCAACAAAATAGAGGGAAATTCTGTCATTTGTGACAACATGGATGAAATTTGGTGGCATTAAACTAGGTGAAATAAGGCACACAGAGAAAGACAAATTCTGTATAATATCACATACATGGAATCTAAAACAAAACCAACAAAATAACATAGATACAGATTGATGGTTCCCAAAGGCTGAGTATGGGGGTTGGGCAAAATGGGTGAAGGTGGTCAAAAGGTAAAAACTTCCAGTTATATATGATAACTAAATCTTGGTGATATAATGTACACTGTGTGGTGACTATAGTATATTTAAAAGTTCCTGAGAGAGTGGGTCTCAAAAGTTCTCATTACACACAAATTTTTTTTTTTCTTGATAAATGTTAACAAAACATTTTGGTAATCAGTTTACAATGTAATATATATAATCATTATATCATGGACCAAAAACTAACACAATGTTATATGTCAAGTATATCTCAATGAGATAAAAAAAAATCTCTCTTTAGTAGAACCAGAATTAATCTAGTGGTTGAGTTCATTTTCTTGATATTTCACCATTCCAGATCTGAGCCATAATGACTCCTCTGCGATGCTCTCGGGGAATTTCAGGAAATAAGAGAGAACTCACAGAGCAATTACAATAAACTCAACAAGGCTGGCTGAACAATTGAAGGACCTGGAAATTATACTTGATTCGCTTCCCCGCTTCTACAGTTATGTGCTATTCAGGAAGAACACTAGAGATGAGGTATGACTGCGAGGGGAAAGTGGACCCCACACCATTTTCACTCACACATCATGGTAAGTTTCTTTGCATCCTTACTTGAGCTGATCTCAAAAGGGGGCAATTGGGAAGGGGCTGGGGTTGATCATACGTGCCTAGTGTCACAACTCTCCCACAGGCAAGCAACACGTGGGCCCTTGTGGGAAATTCTAGTGCTTGCAATTCCAGCTGTGCAATGGATGTCATTCTCACTTTGTCTCTCACTGGTGTGGGATAGCTGAGAAAATGCTACACTTGTCATCCTAACTTTCAAGGGGGGGAAAATGTCTCTATTACAAGGCACTCTATAGTTTTTCAATGTTTTCTCAAGGAAGGAAAAAGAGGACGTGTTGAAAGACACGGCTGCTCGTGGACATTGCTGAGTAAATTTTGGCCAGCTTAGCATTGTCATAAAGCTCCAAAAATACATTTTTTTTCCCTGGTTCAAGGGAGAAGGAAACAGTTCTACCGCTCTCCTAAAGATATGCTGGACGTGACAGACAAATAAGAAACCTACTCTTGCTGCTTTGCTCTAAAGTGTTTCCATAAGTCTAAACTGGGTGGTTACAAGGACCTTGCTTCAACTTGATTTCTCCCATTCAAATTTATGAAAATAATGCCTGCCATAGGCAATGGAAAATAAGTCACTAGCCTCGGGTTGGATGATCAGACAGCAAAGACCCCAACTCAACATGTCAATGTTGAGTTGCAGTGACATTGAACTGATAGGAGCGACAGAAATTCTAGGCATGAGATGACCAAATGAGCCCCTGTCATAGTCCACTCCTCAAGCTCCTTGCCTTTCTGCTCTAGCCTTCAGCTTCTCCAGGACTCTGCTTCTATCTCTTGAATGAATTGGTTTTGCCAACTTTGAGGATCCTCCTTAGTAATCTGTTCAATATGTGCATTCCCTTTGGAAGAAATACAGTAGTCTTGTGTGCGTTTCCTATCTGCTCCTAATTTCCTATTCTGTGAATTATGTCATCTAGTTTTTGTGCGGTTGCCAGTGGGAAAAGGCTGTCTAGATCCATTTGGTCAGACCACCCCATCCCCCTAGAAATACCAATTAGATCACCACAAAGTTGACTCACACCCAGGAAGACCAACCCCAATTTCCTGTGCTGTTTCTTATTGCTTAAACATTTAACCTTAGGATGGCTCTTGGATAAGTCATTTGACCCACATGCTTTGTCCAGGATCTAATACCAGGGTGAGTCACATTTGTACATATCTTGCAAACACAACAGAAATGTGTTGTGACACTCAATCTAGGAAGAGATCTATTCTGGTTATAGAGGATGGGTTTTGATCCAGGAGGTAAAGTGTTTTGGTTCCCAAACTTAGAAATTTCATCAGAGCAGCTCCAGATGACGTAGGAAACTCTTGTGATTTACAGACTTATTAAATTAGAGAGCAGTGTGTCATATAATGCCCACATCCCCACAAGCAGTGAAGAGTAAAACAAAAAAAAACTTCATGTCAAATTATCTGGATAATTGTCTCTAGTATTCCATTTTGTGT
The DNA here is from genome assembly GCF_964339955.1 of Pipistrellus hanaki. Lineage (NCBI taxonomy): Eukaryota > Metazoa > Chordata > Mammalia > Chiroptera > Vespertilionidae > Pipistrellus > Pipistrellus hanaki. The sequence continues at coordinate 21,324,417 of NC_140515.1, forward strand.
CCATAATTTGAAGAATTGGAAAAGTATTTTCAGTCAACCCTGTCCTCTTGGCAGAATTCAGTTGAGGGGACAGAAGATTAATTTCGAAGGCTTCCTTTGAACCTAAGATCTTAAGAAGTCATCCTGTAATCTGGACACACCTTCCTGAATGCACATATCAGTGACATTAAATGTTCAAACACACTTTGTAGATGATGGCATTTTCTCTTCTTTATCTACCCTACTCAGTATTAATCATTTGATTAATGGAGACAGGTCCAATAAAAATTGGACTTGTATTTAGAAGTTGTTGAAGGGGATGGAGGAGACATTTCTTTGGCTGTCCAGCAGGGACTTCTTGGGAGATTGTGCCTGTCACCCCAGCCTGGGAAGGGGAGGCAGGAACATGGCCTATGTGTAGAGCATGGATTTCTAGCATTCCTTATGCCTCTGGCTCCCAGTACCCCAAGATGGAAAACTTATGATTTCTGTGCCTGGATACTAATTACGGAAGCTCTTGACAGTGTTCTGGCCTCTGAAACCAAATCTAACTAGTGATGAGGAAGGATGGCTTGATTCCTTCAAGGCTAGAATCTGCTTTCATCTAGGCCAATCAGAGAGAGTTTTCATTGTAGCTGTGAGAAGATAGGAATTTGCTCCTAGAGTATGGTCTTGGGCTGTGGTGAGTGAGGCCAGAGAGTGTTGTTATTTTACCTGATTGTCCCAAATACCTAATTCTATACATCCCTACTCTGGCTTTCATAGTCTCCTGCTACCATCAGAACTGAAGATACTCACTGGTTAAAATAGAATCAATTCCAGACCAATCAGAGACAGCTACCTGCATACTCCAGATGCCCCAGTGCTCCTGGGAAGGAAGGTGCCCTCATTCAGACATGCCATTGTCACGGTTCTGTTTGTCCAGTTTACATAAATGAGCAGCTGATTTTTTTCAGTTCTCTCCACCAAACTCAATATCCACATGGAAACACTTTTACAGATCAGAGAAGTAATAATTGTCTAGAAGCCCTTAAGTTGGTATAACATTCTTTTTAGAGAAGGACATGATATGATATTATTTTACTATAATGATACTACATGAATATATTACTGTTTCAACTTATGTAGGCATATAAAAATATATTAGAAAAATGTTTTCATATGTCTAGACTTTCTGAATGTCCTCATTCAAAAAGTATCTATTTAGGTCACTTGCCCATTTTTTGATTGGGTTGTTTATCTTCCTTTTGTTAAGTTGTATGAGTTCCCTGTAAATGTTGGAGATTAAACCCTTATCGGATATAACCATTATCGGACATAAACCCTTATCAGATTGGCCCCTTGAGTGTGGCTCTTCCACAAATACCACAGCCTGGGCGAGTCTATTTTGAAGAAGTGGCATTAGAAGAAGTTTAAGTTTAAAAAATTTGTCTCTCAAAAGAAATTTCAATCATACTGTTGATATTTGGCTCTGTTGACTAATGAGTTTGCTGACCACTGCACTAATGAATTTTTTAAAATAGTTTACTGATTTTTTTTAGACAGAGAGGAAGGAAAAGGGAGATAGAAACATCTATGTAAGAGCACAACATTGGTCAGCTGGCTTCTGCATGCCCGTACAAGAGGTCAAGCCTGAAACCAGGCAAGTGCCCTTGACAGGGAATGGAACCAACAACCTCCTGGTGCCTGGCACGACACCCCACCAACTGAGCCATAGAGGCCAGGGCCCAAATAATGGATTTTATTTGCTACCATTTTGTAACATTTTTGTTAATGAGTTTGTTTCATAATTATTGTTTTAAATACTTAGGTTCTGGAATCAGTTTATGCTGACCTAATAAACATATTTAGACAGGATTTTTTTTTCTATTTTCTAGAAGCATATGTATAAGACTGGTTTACCTTTTGCTGAAATTTTTGGAAACATTCCCCAATGAAATCAACTGCGCCTGAGGTTTTGTTAGTGGGAAAGTTTAAATAATAAATTCAATTTCTTTAATAAATATCAAGCCATTCAGATTTCTCTTCCTTCTTTCATCAGCTTCCATAATTTGTATATTTTATAGCATTTGTTCAGTTTCTTTAAGTTTCCAAATCTATTGGTTTAGAGCAGTTTGCTCTATTATGCTCTTTGATTTTCATTGTCTGCAGAATTAGTTGTGATACTGCCTCTTTCCTATCAGTTTCTGGTTTTTTTTTCTTCTTTCCTTTATTAAAAATATATATATTCTTAGTCTAGGTTTATTAACTTTATTAGTCTTCTATAGGAATTATTGCAAGGTTTAGTTATTTATTCTATTAGACTTATATTTTGTATTTCGTGGATTTATCATATAGTTTACAATATATAATTCTTATCAATTTTTAAATATATTTTATTGATTTTTTTACAGAGAGGAAGGGAGAGAGATAAAGAGTTAGAAACATCAATGAGAGAAAATCATTGATCAGCTGCCTCTTGCACACCCCCTACTGGGGATGTGCCCACAACCAAGGTACTTGCCCTTGACCAGAATCGAATATGGGACCCTTCAGTCCACAGGCTGATCCTCTATCCACTGAGCCAGACCGGTTTCGGCTCTTATCAATTTTTTAAAGATAAAGAGAAGGTAAAGATTAAATAATTTAATAAAAGAATGAAGTATTTATACTGAAATGGACCTTATCCAATTTTATGATAAAGAGATATATGCAGCCTTTCCCAAGTATAATAGTACAGAAAGATGCAAACTGAAAGGTGAGAGCCACTTTCCCACCCCACCCAAATGCTTCTCCCCACGTTACCACACTTACCATATTTTTTTCAGTTTCTTGTGATTCACTTAGAAATATAACAATGTTCAGCATATATCTGTTTAACCACATATGGATATGTATTTTATATTTTTTATTAACAGGATTGTACTCAACACAACATTTTTTACTTTTTTATTCTCCTGATAGAGCGATATTTTTAATCATTGTTAAAGTATTGCATGCACGTGGCTAACGTATACAAAATTATGGAAGAGCTCATGAGGAAAACTATGCCTCCCCTATTTTATACCTCCCCTACTTCATGCCTCCCCTATTTCAATCCTCAGATCAAACACTTTTAATCCTTTTAGCCATTTCTTCTCTACAATTCTAAATTATATAATAACATAACTACTCCTTCATGTTTGAACTTTAGATATTTTTCTCTAAAATTCCTGGGAACTCAGCTTGCTTTTGAATCCCAACCTTATACCATTCACGGATTTACCCCTCTCTTTGATGGGCTCTAATAACTCTCTCCTGAATGTCACCTGCATTTCCATCTTACCTCATAGTGTGAGATGGAATGAGATCTGACAGTATTAGTAGAGATCTGCCAAAAAATAAAACAAAGAAAGACAAATAATAAAAAGCTTCTGAACTTAACTTGCTGGATCATAATAGCAGTAATGCAGAATAATAATAACAATAGTATCAAAAGCATTTAATACCATAAACAAGCAAATCTTGGTTTCTGCCTGTGGTAAGCAGAATAATGGCCCTCAAAGACGTCTATCTTCCTAATCCCTGAAATGTGTGAGCATGTTACCTTGCATGGCAAAAAGTATTACCTGTGGTTAAGGTTATGGACCTTCAGAGAGGGAAACTACCCTGAATTCTTCAGGGGAGCTCAACCTAATCTCACGAGTCCTTAAAAGTGGAGAACCTTTCCCAGCTTCAGACAACGAGATGAGACATGAGGACTCAACCTATTGCCATTGGTATTTAAGTGGAGGAAGAAGGCCACTAGCCAAGGAATTGGAAAGTCTCTAGAAGCTGAGAATGACCCTCAATTTATAATTACCAACTAGTCATTCAATCTCCAGGAGAAAACTCTTCCCTGGAGCCTCCAGAGCATGAGGCAGCCCTGCCTCTACCTTGATGTTAGCCTGGTGAGACCCATACCACACTTCGAACCTACAGACCTGTAAAACAGTAAGATTTATGTTGTTTTAAGCCACTAAGTTGGTGGTAATTTGTTACAACAGCAATAGAAAACTAACATACCACCCTCATGTAGCTTGCAGACCAAAGTGGGGACAAGAAAGTAGGTTGGCGATGACAGTACAGCAGGGTATATCTTATGGGTGTTGATGACTTTGTTGTCAAATGATGCTGTATATACATTATACAGTAAGCCCTCACATAATGTCATAGATGGGTTCTGCAAGTTTAAGTGAAATAATGTATTAAAAATACAATTTTACTATAGGCAAATTTACATAGACAAAATCTAAGTTCTTAGGGTATCTTATCCACGTTATAACAAATCAGTGTTGAAGCAAACAACATTGTTTGAGGCCCTGCTATGGTGTGAGTAGGTATGCGTGCATTAAATAGACCAGTTTTTTAAGTGTAAACATTTAAAGAATACAGTTTTGTTACCCTTTTGAAGCACTTCTTCACGTTCTGGTATTCTGCATATCTCAGAAGAAGTGGTCTGTATCTCTCTCCTGCCTGTGCTGAAGTGAATGGGGACGAGGCACGTGCAAGGAGCCAGGGCTGAGCAGAGCTGGCAGAAATGCGAGCTGTGCTCTACCAGGAAGGAAGGACGTGTGCAAAGGCTAGTGGTAAAGACTAAAATCCTAGGCAACAGAGGACCTGAGAGGAGACCACAGTGTCTGGGCCAGTGACAGGGTAAGGGAGGCACTGGTGATGCTGGGGAAGCAGGTAGGGCCTGTTGGTGTAGGTCCCTGAAGGCTGTTCTGGAGTTTGGATTTTACCCTAAGGGCAGTGGGAAGCCATGACAGTTTCATGCAGTGAGGGGAGGGGACAGGCTCATTGTTTTCTCTGGCGTCCCTTCCCAGTTGTAATGGGATGTCCTTATTAGCTGCCCTCTGTACATCTTGACTGTCTTTAGGGAAATTCTCTTGTTTTCTTTTCCAACTTTCCTTTTTTTTTTTTAGTTTTTATTATAAAATTTTTCAGACAAACAGAAAAGTAGAGTATGATATAATTAACGTCTACAAACTCATACCCTAAATTTAGCAATGTTAACATTTTGCCATTTTGACTCATCTATTTTTTTTCTGATGTTGAAGTAAATTATAGGCATTGAAATATTTTATCCTAAAATAGTTCAGTTTGAATCCCAAAGAAAGACGTTATTCTACATAACTTCATATCAGTATCATTCCTAACACTATTAACAATTGCCTCATATCATCTGAGCCAGTCTACTATCCTGTTTCCCACATTGTCCCCAAATGTCTTTTACAACTGTTTTGTTGAGTCTAAGACTCAATCAAAGCCATGTATTTTATTTGATCGTTAATTCTCTTAAGTTTCTTTTAATCAGACCAGACCGTACCATTACCCTTTCTTTATTTTCCCCAAGACATTTAAACTTGTTAAAGAGATCAAGCCACTTGTCCTGTAGAATGTTCCACTTCCTGGATTTAATTGGTTTGTAGTGTTGATAAACTTGTTCCTCTATCTCCTCTTTCCTGGTTTCAGACTCCTTTAGCACTTTTGGTATGGATACTGTGTTAAAGATTCTAGAGGCACCTCATGTCTGGCGCCCCCACCATGATATAGGTCAAGATCAACCTCTATTTAAAGCAATGACAGTGAGAGGTTTCACAGTTATGAGCTGCAAGTATCTGCAAGTATCTGTAGGATAACATGTTGACACCATGTGTATATCTAGTTCTCCATAATGGTTTGCCTAAAGATTTTATTTGAATAGAGTTATTCCATAAGGTTACAAAATGGTCATATGCTTTTTATCCAGTGATAGGCTAACCCATGAAATGATCAAACTGTTTTGTTCAGAAGGACCAAATAATTTTAATTTGGAAAATATCTAGTGTCCCTCTTTCTTCTTCTTCCTCTTCTTCTTCTTCTTCTTCTTCTTCTTCTTCTTCTTCTTATTATTATTATTATTATTTTTACAGTTCTGACTGTCTGGGTGTTGTCTGAAGGGGCATGTTGAAGGTTGTCAGCCCTGATGTCCCTCCCTGTGGCCCCTGCATACGTATGCACTTACCTAGCCAGCGACTGAGGTTGTCTTTCAATTATTGACAGAATTGCAGCCAGATGGCCCCCCAAGAGCAGAAGGTATCCGAGGCAGCAGGAAGCATGGGGCCCTCACGGGGCCTACTCCTGCAAGCATGGCCCTGTCACGAGGGCAGTCAATTGCCCATCTCCTGTTTGTTTTATGAGGTCACCCAGCCGAGGAGGAACGGTGGGTAGGAGATTCATTCAGCCCTAAGGTTATAGCAAGGAAGGAGGCCCTCATGTGTGATTCCAGAGATTTCTCATGACCACTAGAAACATTTCTAGCAAAAGGCACAGGAAGCTAAATTCACAGATGGGTTGTCTTCTTAGTGGACTCCCGGTCCAGTCAGCGTCCCCGCCTTCTCCTCCATGACACAGGCACTTGGCAGAGCCGCCCAGTGCTTTGCTTGTGAATGAGGATTCTGTTAATTAAATACCCCTGGGCTTCCGGGAGACGTTTTCTAGGCAATTATTGATCCCAATTCAAGCCAGTGGAAAAGTTCCCCACGTTCTTGGGAGACCTCCCTGAGACAGCGACCTTTCCCCCCCCCTCCCCCCCCCCGATCTTCTTTTTTGCTTTTACTATTTGGTTAACCTTCCTTGTACATTTGGAAATTATACAACCCTCCAATAAAACCCGAAATGAAAATAACCGCGTTCCTCGGCAGATTCAAGTATTTGTTCTTTTCCAAAAGTGGCAAGGCATTGTATCTTTGGGTCGCTTTTATCCCCTTTGTAAATGTAGAGTGTCTACCTATTGGCTGTTATTTTTCTGCAGTCTCCTGACCACTAAACAGTGACAAACACAGGGACGCAGCTCAGGGGGGGAGGGGGTAGCTTTCATGTGGCTCCTGTCTCTGGAAAACCACCGGCTTGGCATCCACGGGCTCAGCATGCTGGTCTAATATTCTGCCTGCTAAGGTAACATTGTGGTTCAGCAAGGGGAAGGAAAGAAAACACAGGGAAGTGGAATGCCGCACTATGGCGTAAAAGTCTCGTTTGGAAAATCATTAAGAAATACCCAGGATCAGGAGGTCTTTGATTTCAGATCCAGGAACGGGGGTCAGATGGCTGGTAACCCTTAGACATTATCAGCACCGTTTTGTGGGTCTTTGCACTTGAGAATGTTCCCGGGGAGAAGGGTCATGACTTTCACCAGATCTCCAGGGAGGGTGGTTCATGCTCCAACCAATGATTGTGCTCAGGAAGGCAGAAGAACACATCCCATGGGAAGAAACCAAGGAACAAGAGAAACAGCACCATGTGACCCCTCAGACAACAGCCCTGGTTGAGCCTGCTCTCCTGTATCATGAATAATACCATGTTTCAGTTTCAGAAGGGTCCTCCCTTGGACGATCTCCCTGGTTATAACCCTGGTCCCCACTCCGTTGGCCTGAGGTTCCTACTCCCCTCGGCAAATCGCTGATGCCGTGCTTTTCCCAGTACATCTGTTTAATGGAACTTTCAACCAAACCCAGATCGTATCTTTTTGGCTAAAACTATCCTGTAAGTGGTGATAGTGCTTCAGACTAATCAAATCCTGCAGGGTAAGTTGGGCTCAGGACAACATGCTCTATCATGTTGTCCTGCCTGGAAACCTCCTTGGGTGGGTGCCAGGCAGGCCTGTGATGGGCAGGTAAGGTGCAGGGGAGAACACAGGGAAATGAGGACTCAGGTGAGACCCACTACTCATGCAGATAGCACATTTAGACCTCCGCTCCTGCATCCAAATACATGGAGGGGGATGCAGGAGGCTACATAGAAAGTTCTTAGGTACTGTGGCACATTTTTTTCAACATTTTCAATATACAAGAAATCAAAAATTTTTTTTAAATATTCCTGTTTACTTTCAAATTCTAGGAAGCCCTAGGCTCAAGGTATTCACTCAGTCATTCAACAAATATTATGGTGCACCTATGATGTGCTAGACACTGGGGATGCATTGTGGGCACAGTAGGTATGGTCCTGCCCTTCCGGAAGTCCAGCCTGTGCTTGTGTGGAGTGAAGAGAGGGGACTCGGAAGCGTGGCCAGATGCTCAGTAAATCATACTTGTTTCTGAATTTAGCACCAACTGGGTCTTTACTTTGAACACACAGGGTAATATGGTGTCTTTTTTATGACCAGTAAGTAATTTATATTTAATTGCTGATGTCCTACTTATAAAATGAGAATCGCCTGAGAATTACAAAGAATTGGTTTTGTTGTGGCCACAATGACACATTTAACAGGCTAATTTCAATTACTATGAATATTTAGACAAAGAAATTAGGAATTAAATATTTTATTTGAAATACATAAATGTGCATTTAAATATATACATACATATATCATGTGTCTTTCCAAAATGTTAACTACAAATGTGTGCACATGCACACACACACACACACACACACACACAGAAAAGAAGGAAAGACAGACACCTACACATCTTTTTCAAAATATTGACCATGGATTGGTTTCTCTTTGAGAATATTACAGTGCCTTAAAGCCGTGGTCGGCAAACTGGCTCGCTAGTCACATGCGGCTCTTGGACACCCTGAGTGTGGCTATTCCACAAAATACCACGGCCTGGGTGAGTCTATTTTGAAGAAGTGGCGTTAGCAGAAGTTCAAGTTTAAAAAATTTGGCTCTCAAGAGAAATTTCAATCGTTGTACTGTTGATATTCGGCTCTGTTGGCTAATGCGTTTGCTGACCACTGCCTTAAAGAACTTGACAACTATCACCATCAAGGCCATTCAGTGATTTTCATTTGATTTTGTTGGTAGTAACTGAGGCTGCTCCATTAACCCTTACCTGTGAGACCTGAAGTGTCGTTCTGGAAAATGGAAGGAAGAGGTTTTTGTGAGGGTTACTCTCTGCCGTTTATCTTTCCCTTTGGAAACAGCCACTTCGGTAATAAACCCGACCTGAGATGCATTGTCCGCCCTGGGTGACTGCGCTTTGGGAGGTCAGGGATTTCACAACTCTCGAATCTCTGCAAACTGCAAGATCTCTCCCAGCCCCGTGTGATAAATCAAATTAATGTCTCCAATTACAGGCCAGGAAAGCGAGAGACAATTGGTTCAGAATGAGCTGGCCCCCCTCGCCAATTACGACCTCTTTATTTATCGTACGTATCGCGCTTGCCTCCCGGGCGTTTTTATTGGAGGTGTCTGTAATTAATGACATGGTTCATTAGTCAGAGGGCGGCTCAGGCAGCCCAGCAGCACAGTAGTCCCCAGTGCTGTGGGGCTTAACTCATTCCACATGGCCCCAGACCTTCCCCTTCGAGGGCCTTCGCGGGAATATTGTGATGTGTACACAGCAAATGACATATTTCCAACCCAGAGAGCACGGTGGAGGTGTGGTGTGCTGGGCCATGTGTTATTTTTGGCGGAGGCATAATTATTATCACAAGCTGCTTCTATTACTTAGGCCCTTCCTACCCTGGATGTCCGTCAAACTCAGGTGACAGCATGGAGGCGTTTGGCCGGCATGTCACTGTGCTTGACTTACTGAGAGTAAAGGGTACACCTGCGTCAAGTGAGAGGTCAAAGCTCATTGGTTTCCTTTGTATTAAATCAGCCCAACCAGGAGGGAGGGCAGTTTCACCAGGCCCCACACGGTGCACTTTTCTCAATGGACCCCAGCTCCGGCTGCACGGGCCTCACCTGCGGTGCCCTCGGACACACTGACCCTATCACAGACCTCCACTCCGGTGGTAGAGTCCAGACATAAGCAATTTTAAAAACCTCCCAGGGTTAAGAGCCTCTGATATACTTTGAGCCCTGAGCCATCCTTTTAAATCAGCAGTTGGGTTCTGCCTTGGTGGCTTCCCACTGTATTCACCCATCATATAAGCCTCTTGTGCCCTGGAGACCCTGAGTGACCCAGCCCCTGACCTCATCTTCTACCACACCCTGCCCCCACGACCCCGGCTATGCTGTGAATGTTCCTTCTACTCTAAGGTGACCAGACGTCCCGCTTTTTAACAATTTGTCCCGTGTCCCGCTTTCCAAAAATCGGGACTTTTTAAAAACGCCACAGGATGTGGGACACATTATTAGAAATCGGGACTGTCCCGCCAAAAGCGGGACGTCTGGTCACCTTATTCTACTCTGGCCTCTGCTCATGCTAGCCCCTCTGCCTCCTGTGCTCTCCCACCCACCTGGTGCCAAACTCAGTCTTGCTCATTGTTCAGGTTCCAGCCTAAATATTACCTAGCAAAGACAAGCTCTCCTCCAAGTTTAAAGTACTTCCGGGGATTTTGGCAGCCTGTGACCTTCCTCCTCCATTCATCATCACTGTGCTCAGTAACTCTTTGTATAGCATCCTCTTTCTGTTAGGAATGTATCTACAGGGCTGGGGTGGCCTGCCCCGCTCAGGTCCGGACACTCGCTAATCAGTCCTTCATGTGACAAAGAGGGGGATCCTAAGTATTGACACATTGATGATGAAAGAATGCCTAGATAAATGGCCATGAAACCTCATAAAATGACACAGGATTCCAAGAAATTGGACCCACATGGACAAAACCTACAAAACCACGGACAGCGAGCATATGGGCGAGATGGTGACTCATTTATAAGCAATCTGCTTTCTGCTTTTGTAGAATAAAACTCACTCTCAGAAAGCTGAATGGGAGGAAAGTGCTAGCAGTTTAGAAGCTTTGGTTGACTTTTAACATGTTTGAATTTTAAGAAATGTTAATACAGTTTTAGTGCCTCCACATTTCAGAGTTGGAAATAGAAAAACAAAAGTTTTGAGAAACTTTGTTTTCACTGTATCATCTCTTAAAAACCCCATGTCATAAACATGTAATATTAATTTCAAACATCTAGATGAGCAGTCATTTGTCCCTCCAAGTGACACTTCTGAGCACTTAAATTTCATGCCTAACAGCCTTCCGTTCTCCATTGGGGATATAATGATAAAGCACCAATAAGAAGAATGAAGAATTAATTTAATGCAAAAATAAGATATCTCTAACTCTGAGGCTTGACACTTCCTGAGAATATATTCTTTACAAAAGAGCGGATGCCTGCACTTGTTACAGTAAGATATGATGGCTGTACCCTTCATCTGAATATTGGAGAAGATTGCCTAGTTTTGCAGGAGTGCCATGGATCAGGGGGGGAGGGGGAGGTTCTATTCTAGCCTTGAATCTGCCCAAGTAGCTCTGTGACCTCAGATGTGTGCTGTTTGTCCCACAGCAGAGTGTAGGGGGTGGACAGAGTGATTATCAAATCCGCACCTGCATCCTCTCTTTTGTGTTAATCTTTGAGATACTGGGTCCATCAAAAGAAAAGAGGAAATCTCAGCAATTCTGTTTCTTGTAAACATCAAGCATGGGTTAGGAATGGGGTGAGCAGAGGGAGGCAATTGCCCTAGAATGTGGAACCCTTCAAGTGTTAGGGTTAGCCCTTGGTTGGGACGAACCGAATCTTCCATCTGCTGAGAGTACTTGGGGACAAGCCTTCAAGGAAAAGCCCCATGCCACTTGATGGCAAATGATTTCAAGAACTAGTCCTGCCTTTTTCCTCGGTCCAGAGAATTCCAAAGGAAACTCCAGAAATTAGTTTGCTGAAGTCCAAAGCAAACATTTCCCATGTGATAGGAACGTTTGCATGTCATGTTTTACCCGCATGTCTGGATGAACCAAATGGACCTTCTAACATTTTGGAAAAATAAAATGATATCAACTATTCCAGTGATTTCAAACTTGATTCCTTATTATTATAATATTACAAATATTTAGGTAATTTTCTTTTTTTTTTCTTTAAAAAAAATATTGATATATATTTTATTGATTTTTTTTTCAGAGAGGAAAGGAGAGGGATAGAGAGTTAGAAACATCAATGAGAGAGAAACATTGACCAGCTGCCTCCTGCACACCCCCTACTGGGGATGTGCCCGCAACCAAGGTACATGTCCTTGACCGCCATAGAACCTGGGACCTTTCAATCTGAAGACCAATGCTCTATCCACTGAGCCAAACCGGTTAAGGCTAGGTAATTTTCTTGATCTCCATAAAGAAGTGTAAAAAGTGATAGATGTCATTTCTCTTCTAATTTAGATTTGGGGAAACAGATCTCAGCAGTCACCGTGTCAGGAAGGCCAGCTCCTCCACAGCACTTCTCTTTGTGCTCAACCATGTTCTCCTCCCCAGACCTTTGCTTTCCGGGACTGGCACCAATCACTCCGTGTCATTACTGTATGTGTTAGTTTCCTTCCTCTTTGCTCCATATCCTGCCTAAACTTATGTGATCCAATATGACAGCCATCAGACACTTGTGGCCACTGAGCACTTGAAATGCAGCTGATCCAAATTGGGATGTGCTGTTAATGTGAAACGCCCACTGGGTTTCAGAGTTGGTAGCAAAATATGCCTTATTAAAATTTTCTTGTATTGATTACATATTGAGATAAGATTGTAGGTATATAAGGCAAATGAAAGATACTGTTACAATACATTTTTTTCCTATTTCTTTTTAAATGTGGCTATTAGAACATTTAAAAATTAGAAACATTTTAATTGCATATGTGGCTAGCATGCATGGCCTGCCAGACAGTATGCTTTGGGCTCAGGGACAATTCTATCTTGTTTACACCAGCTCTTGGACATCAGTTCTTGCCCACGTGTGCAAGCACAGGCCCTGATACACATCTGATGCCCCTACAACCCCCAAATGGAAGCACTGTTGATTAAATGAAGCAAAACTTTATAGAAATTCCTACACAAATCCAAATCTAAAACATGCAAGCTGTTACTTTTAAAGCTCAGAACTATTTATTTTTAGAGCTTGGGGCTGCATCTGTCAGATCACTGCTTCCTTGAGGCCTCTTGCGTGGCATCGCAGAGCATCCACGGTGATGCTCAAGCAGCACCTCCAGGAAACCAGCGGTTTCCAGGCTCCCCGTGTACTTCCCTGTGTTTCTGGGAGTAGCCAAAGCAGACTGAGGAAGGTAAAGTCCTTCCTGTAGACTGACTATCATTTTGGAACCTGGATAGGTCATTACCTGGTCAGTATCATAAGCTACTGGCCAGGAGATCTAATTCTTTCACCAATTGTTCATTCCTGTGGCTTGAGACTTTGGCAAGCCCCCGACCCTTGCTGTGCCCCCATTTCCTCCTCCCTAGAGGACATGTAGCAGTGTCCCAAGATGGGTCCTTTACTGGGGTGTTGTAAAGCTCTAGGGTAGGGGTGTCGAACTCAATCAGAGAAGGGGCCAAAATCTAAAATCCAGCCTAAATCGCGGGCCGAATGGTTTACTGAACAGTCATAAACTGACAATGTCATAAACTGACAGCGGAGTGCAGTGATGACAGCGCGGTGCGGGCCACATTGCAAGGCCTGGCGGGCTGGATTTGGCCCGCGGGCCTTGTGTTTGACACATGTGCTCTAGGGAAATGATGACCAGTATAAGGATGCTTGGAATAAACACCATTTCTTGGATAGCAATGAAAAAGCAAAGAAAATAAAAGTCCCTCATGTTGTCACTGGTACATTGAAACCTGTTTGCATACGCAGAGGATATGCAGAAACTTATTTTCAGGGAGAAAAACAAAACGTGTTTCTTTAAGGCAATCACACTTGCTGCAATTTCTTTCCCTATATATATTTCTGAGAAAATGTCTCTGAAGTTAATAAAGAAGATGTCCAGAATATTCACCAGACAATGGATGGACACTAGCTGGGAAAGCAGTTGGTGTTGATGTAGAATAGACTGTGGAACCACTTCACATGTCAACCCCTTCACCAACTGACCACCCCTGGAGGAAGCCAACCCAGCAAGTTGAACTGTGAGTTATATATATATATATATATATATATATATATATATATATATGCCAATTTTATATGTATATATGCATTATATATGTACTATCCAGCAATGTTTAATAAACAAGGAGGTTCATTGCCTTGAAGTTTATTCTTTACAATTCATTTTAGACATGTCAATAAGAATTCATGACATAATACTGGGTATAAATTTAAGTGCCCAACTTTTCAAATGGAATTGCAAACAAAGGCTGGTGTGCTTTGCCTATGTCCACATGTTAAATCTGGCAATAGATGCTGTTTCCCAAATCTTCAACATGTGTGGCAAATTTTTAGGCCCATAGCCAAACAAAAACCAGGGAGGGGGGATAGATAGAAGAATATATATAAATTCCTTCCATCATGTAGATACTCTGTGCTGCAAATTATTGCTTGTTAATGAAGATCTAATTTTCCCAGCTCTTCCATGAGAGAAAATGCCTAATTTGTATCTCTATAGCTTGGGAGGAACTTTTGCCCCCCACCTCCAGGTAGTTGTGCAGTCCTAAGTTTACCTCAATAGTTCAGTGAAAGTAAAAATTATTTTTCTTAAGAATCTATGGCTCAATTAGGAAGGTAATCTAGACACTTGGCTTCCCCCATGGGGTGGTCATTTGGTGAAGAGGCTGACATAGATAGTTCTTTGAGGATGTCAAATGTTTGGGGTTGATTTGTTTGTCCTGGTAGAATTTCACTTGAAGTCCTTGAGCAACTAGCCAAGTTATCTTTGTCAACTGATCATGTGGGGGCAGTATGGAATTCAGCGGAGGCAACTAAAACATCCAACAATGACTGTTCCAAGGGTGTGAGGTGTAAGATTCAGCCTGGACCCTTTTCTTTGGCAAAGGTTCTTACGAGAATATAACTGATTCTAAAAGGGTGCCTTTCAAATCAGATGAGCAGGCATCTGGTTAGAGCTGGGATTCTCCAAGTCTTGGTGGCAAAGGGATGGTGACTAAATGTTTTGTAATCCAAACATTATTTTTTCCATTCATTTTCCGTGTGTGTGTGTGTGTGTGTGTGTGTGTGTGTGTGTGTGTGTGAGAGAGAGAGAGAGAGAGAGAGAGAGAGAGAGAGAGAGAGAGAGAGAGAGATTTTAGAGAGGAAGGGAGAGGGAGAGAGAGATAGAAACATCAATGAGAGAGAATCATGATTGGCTGCCTCCTACACAATGCACACTGGGGATCAAGCCTACAATCCAGGCATGTGCCCTGACCAGGAATTGAACCATGTCTTCCTGGTTCATAGATCAATGCTCAACCACTTAGCCACACTGTGCTGATTCAAACATCATTGCTTACCAAGTGATATATCAATAATGTACACTAGTCAAACACATATATTAGGAATGAATGGGGTGATATAAAGCTCAAATAAAACTGCCTTCAGATCTTTGGTCCTTTATTTCTACATTTGCCTCCTTTTCTATATAAATGCAAGCTATGGCTTAGTAAGTATTTATTCCATGGATAAATATAAATGCATCCTCTTTCCTCAGAGCTGGTACCCAGACCCCAGTACAACCACTGGCCTCACACTGGATATTCACTGTTTTCTAGTCATATCTTGAACAAGTGGCGAGTAAAGGTTGGTCTTTTCCATCTGGGGAGAAGTGAGCACCCCTGCACCCAGTCTTTGCTCCCAGGCAGCTGGTCTGACCATTCGCTCTCATTGAACATTTACTTTGCAGACTGAAATCAAGTTGCCTCAGACCCTTGTCTTCACACAGTACATAAGGTTATTTTCTCACACCCCCCGTTTTTGTGCGGTCCCCAAACCTGAGCCTGAGCAGTGCTCTCTATTCCAGGCCTCCTCCCGGCTTGTCTCCCCACCGTCCCAGGGCTGCTGCTCCAGGCATGTGAATAGCAATGAACTGCCACCGCCTCCTGTGTCATTTTTGACCCGTTGGCCCAAGCTGAGCGTCTCATTAATTCTGGGCCCTCTATTTTCAGAGGACAGTGTTGCCCTCATTGTCCCTCTGGGCATAGCTTTATAAACCTGTGAGAAAGCTAGTTTTCTCCCAACCTTTATTTTGGAGGCTTTTTCTCTGGGTGACGGTAATTCTATGATGAATATCTTTCTTTTGCCGGAGGATGCTGGCTTCTGGGCATGTAGCATTCATCTCTGTTTCGAGGTTCCATACCCCTTTGCAGTGGTCTTTTCCAACTGAATTGGCAACGCTCTTATCGTCAATGAAAATAATAAAGATTAAGCATCGGTGGCTGCATGGTCTTTGGTAGATCATTAATCACCAGCTTCTCCATTGTGCGGCGTTATTGGACCCCCCTTGCCCATTTCCGAGGCACAGATCCATCATCGATGCCTGGTGAGGACACTCACTCTTCCCAGCAACGTGCTGCTCGCAGCGTGTGCTCTGGGCCTGCCTCTCGTCCGAACCATTTCTCCCGTATGAACGTTTACTTGCTACTTGATACAGACTTCTTAAATTTTAGACCATTTCTTATTATTTCTAATATTCAGTGTGAAAAAAAAAAAAGCTCCCATTAGTGGGTGCTTGTGACATGCCCTTCCTATGCTCATGCGTGTTACGTCCACCTTTCTGTCTGCTTCACAGCAGGCCCAGGAGGTGTGTGTACTGCTGTGGTGCCTATTTTGAAAATTAAGAAGTGAAAGTGGTGAAGAAGTAAAGAAAGTGATGAGATTCAAGGTCACAGAAGCAGTAGTGTTGTAGTAAGGTGTTATTGAAATAGGAATTCCCAAGGCATTGAACTGAACCCAGCCCCTCCGAGGATTAACCTATAGGAAAAAGGCAATCACGTTGTTCTCATACATTCCTGACCTCCCCTTTCCCCCCTGCTTTCTCTCTGAAACTCATAAAAATGGCTCCTTATTCTCCCATTAGTCTTGCTGGCTCTCACCCTTCTCAGCTAGAAATACTAAGCCAGCTGACTCGGAGCCATCGGCTCACAAAATCGTGTGTGTTGCGTTGGGCAGAGAATGTTCACACAACTGTTTCTCAGCACTCTGAATTTCATGGCCCGGAATGAGCTCTGAGGCCCCTGTAGAGCAGCGTGGACCCATTCATTCACATACAATTAACATTGGAAATGGGCACCGGCCGGTGAGTGCCGAAAAGCTACAAGATGCCTGTGTGGGTTTCTTTAACCCTTTTCCACTAATGAAAGTTTTCATCTGTGATCAGCTTAACATTGTTTTTTTTTTTTTTTTTTTTTCAAAGTAAAAGTAATGAAAAGCTGAAATGTCATCCGGACAATAAACTCTTTGGCCAGCGTTCACAATCACCCAATAAGTTAAGGAAACAGTTAATGAATTAAACAGAGTGTAGGAAGTGGACATAAATTAACTAAGCTTCTGTATATTGTTTTAACTTTAAGCGATCTTAGGAAGGCTGTAAGCACCCAGGAAAGAAAACAGCCCAGCCAGGCCCATTCCCCTTCGCCGGCTCCCAGACACCCCCATCCCAGGAGAACTTAATTAAAGTCTCTTGTGTTACTCTCACCTCTGCTGCCTCCACCCTGACTTTGTTGAAAGGAGTTCTGCCCCAATGATGGGTCAAGATGTGAGCGAGCATACATTAACTGGTGAGCCAGCAGCTCCAGATCAGAAGGGGGGACCTCAGCTCAGGCATGCCTCTCACCCCTGGGAATCCCAGGGGCACCCTAAGCCTCTCCTCCTCTGGTCCAGGAGTGGAAGCCCAGCTCTGAAAGAAAGAAGAGCATGACACGTGATGTGCCTGTGGCTCAGGTGGTCACGTCCAGGAGGGGATTGGGGGCACACGCGGGAGACGAGAGAAGTCCTTCCTGGTGAACTCCTCTACAAAAGCTGGCTTTGCTTTGAGTGGTTTAATTTGTTCTACTTGGGTTCTTGATACATTAAAGATATTAGTCCTTTGGCATATCCGTGAACAAGCTATCACTGAGGCTGGCTTTTTTTTTTTCATTTACTATTTCTTCTATTTCACAAATAATACATGTTCCTTGTTGAAACATTAGAAAATAATTCAAATGAGCAAAAATTAAGTACTTAGCATCACTGAAATCCTGCTCACCCTCCCATTCGACTGAGATCACCTGTCAGCATGGTGCTGAATGCCTTTCATGTCTTTTTGCTTTTAAAGGAGTGTACAGATGTTCACTCTTACACCCCTCTTCACACACAAATCGAATCAAATGCTTTAGACCCCGTCCTCTTAGTACAGCTTAACACATCTTTCCATGTCAATTAGTATGACTTGCTTATAGTTTCTACATCAAAATGAGACTGAAATGTGCAGTCTCCCCTTAACACTTGTGCCTCTGCGGCCTGGTCCATCCTAGAGAGTCATGAAGGACGACACAGTGTGTGGCTAAATGTTTTAAAGTTGTGAAGTCCGCCTATAAGGTCCTCAATAAAATAAAATAAAATAATGTTTAATCCTCCAATCTAGATAAATATGACTTTGTAAGGTCCTGGAGGGTCAGGTTCAAATTTAGACTCCTTGGAACTTTTTGGGTTCATGCTAGAAGCAAGGTGAGGTCCTGTACCCTTGGATCCCTTCCCAAACACAGCTAATCTTACACAAAAAGAGGCTTCCTGTGTCCACAAGTTCAAATTCTGTCTACACTGCCTGCAAACAGCCACCCCTTAAGCCCAGGGGAGAGCACACGGGTGGCCCAAAAGGCCCTTGGGAGATGGACCTGGGAGCTCAGGGCCTTTCCCAGGACCTGAGCACCTGGGGTGTGGTCTAGAGGGAGGAGCACAGGATAGGCATGGCCCCTTGGTTCAAGGCTGCCTCATTCTGAAAGGAAGGGCAAGGCTGGCTGGAGATGGACAGTAGGGCTCAGTACAGGGTAGAACTGATGGTCAGCGTCCTTGTGCACTCATGTTTGTACACGTCTCCAGTTCTTTCCACAGGTTGGAAGTACATAAGTTGAATCAAAATATGACCATTTGAAGGCATTTGTAATGGATGACATTTCTGAAAGCTGGTTCCACTTCACAATCCCAGTGATTGAATAGCATAGTGCCTATAAGTACATGCCATGAGTACATTTACCTTGAGTAACATAATTCTTTTTCATTGTTACAAATTTGATAGGTCAACGTGGCATATTGCTGACTTAGTTCATGTTTCGTTACTTAATATATGATCGATTCTTTTTCACTTCAGTATTTCATTTTCTGTAAATTGATAAATCACATCTTTTAGCTTTGTTTTGGGGTAGTTTAATTTTTTCTATTTGGGTTCTTAATACACTAAAGGTATTAGTCCTTTGGCATATCTGTAAACAAAATTTATTCTTGAACAAGATACATTATGTTTGTTCCTACTACCCTTTTCTGGATCCATGTCCTCTAAGGATGAGTTTTATAAATGAACCATTTTGAGACATCAGTAATGCCAGATTCAATGACCTGGTTATGTAGGTCAATTCAACTTAACAAATACTTGTTCATCACCTGTATGTGCTTGGCAGAGTGACAGATAGGATTCTACAATTACATTAAAAATTGTTACAGTTCAATATTGAAACATAATGGAGTTAATGTTATAGGAACATGAGAACGTTTTAATTCTCCACTATTCTCTCCTTACTACTAGGGTTGAGTGCCTACATATACAGACATGTGAATTACAAAATAATTATAGTTTTTGTTTGATATCCAAATTCATGTGTTCTGTACTTTCTTGTGGCTCTATAACATTTTCAAGGATTATTTAAAGTACCTACAATTTTCATCTTATACAATGAGGTTAGCCCTGTAATAATGAGACACCTCTGTACACAAATTATTTTGAGAAAAAAAAATAATAATAATAATAATGGCAACATCAACACATTGATTGACATGGAAAAGGAAAATACTGAATCTTATTAACAGGAAAATATTAAGCCCACATGAGAAACTCTTATCTTGAGAAAAAGGTGTTTGGTGAGTTAGAAAATATTGAATGTCTATTTATTTTTAATACGTCTTTTTTCATTGGTTTTAGGGAGAGGGAGAGAGCAGGAGAGAGAGAGAGAGAGAGAGAGAGAAAGAGAGAGAGAGAGAGAGAGAGAGAGAGAGAGAGAGAGAGAGAGAGAAACAGATCAACAGAAACATTGATCGGCTGCCTCCTACCTGCTCCCTACTGGGGAGAGAGCCTGCAACTTGGGCATGTGCCCTGACAGGAATCGAATGGTGACCTCCTGGTTCATGGGTTGACACTCAACCACTGAGCCACACTGGAAAGGCATGAATATTTACTACATATAGCTGGGATGGCATTTACTGTGCTGAGTGAATTGCATTGTCTCACTTAATCATCAAGAAACTCCTTCTATGAGATGGGTCCCCTAAAATGATTTTACATTCCCCATTCTGAACATGAGGAAACAGGCACTAAGAGATTGAATAACCTGTAAGAGGTGGCACAGGTAGCAAGAGGTGACAGTGGATTGTTCTGCTGGACTCTGGAACCTGTATTCTTATCTCTTTCTCTGAAATCTCTATTTCCCTCTTTGACATTCAGGGCAAATTCTGGAAGGAAGATGTAGAGAAGGGGGGTGGGAGGAGAAGGAAATAAAAAAATATGTTTGTGAAATGGAGCTGTAAATCTCGAAGACAGTGGCAAATACCTGGCATTGGGCTGCCACAACCCCCTCCAGGGCACATGGTTTTCCTTCCTTCCAAAAGTGCATTAACCTTAGACTCCCTTTCAGAACTTCCTTCCAGGAAGTCAGTGCCAATCAGGAGAAGTTATGCTTTTCCAAGACTACCACAGAAGTGCTTTACCTGAGGCTTAAGGATATTCTGGATTCATATTTAGAGAATACTGTATGATAAAAATGTATATTTGTACAAATGTGTTTATTCTCTGGAGAGACAATCCATAGCTTTTAGCAGATTTTAGCAGTAGGATCCCTGACTCAAGAAAGATTAAAAACTACTCATTAGGACTGAAGAAAATTCTGGGGTATATTAAGAGATAGCTGCAACCAAAATAGGGGAACAAACTCTGAGGATCTTTAGTTCAACAAATATTTATTGAGCTTATGACATGTGATGATCTTTACCCTTTTTTATTTATAAATTGAAAGGACCTGGTGGTACAAAGATTTGGAAGCCACTTAAGTGGATGAGAAACTAGAGGGTGTTAAAAATTTGAGGCTTTATTCATATGCAAAGAAAAGGAATGGTTTTATTCTATGGGTTTCTTATGTTACATGATGTTATAAGTTTATGTTGTATGATCTTTATCTATTTTCTAGAGGCCCAGTGCACAAAATTCATGCATGGGAGGGTGTCCCTTAGCCCAGCCTACACCCTCGCCAATCTGGGACCCCTTGAGGGATGTTCAACTGCCCGTTTACAGGGATCAGCTATGGAGGTGTGGTCAGCCTTGGTGAGGGACTGAGGGCTGTTTTCAGGCTGGCCACACCCTCTTCAGAGTGAGGGTCCTCGCTGGGGGCTTGGCCAGACTGGGTGAGGGGCTGATGGCTGTTTGCAGGCTAGCCAAGCCCCCCAGCGGGGACCCTCACCCCATGGGGGTGTGGTTAACCTGGGTGAGAGGCTGAGGGCTGTTTTCAGCCCTGCAACCCAAGCTCCCAGCCCATCTTTTTTTTCTTTTTCTTTTTCTTTTTCTTTTTCTTTTTCTTTTTCTTTTTCTTTTTCTTTTCCTTTTTCTTCAGCACCTCCTTGAGCTGAGGCCAGGGTCAGATGGAAGCAAAAATCTGGGATTTATTTATCTTCTATAATTGAAACTTTGTAGCCTTGAGCAGAGGCCAGGGCCAGCCAGGGTGGGTGGGAAGCTTGGCTTCCTCCGTCACTGGGGGCAATCCAAGCTTCCTGTTTGCTCCAACTCCATGGCCGCTGCCATCTTTGTTGGGTTAATTTGCATACTTGCTCCTGATTGGTTGTGGGTGTAGTGGAGTGCTGGTCAATTTGCATTTTTTTTATTAGTGTAGATGCCCCATAGAATGGAGCTAGCACTGGCCCATTCCCATAAAGACATTACTCAGAAGTTCAGGATGTAGTTTTGATTTATATTTGGAACAGAGCAGTGGTTTCTTCAAATAGGAACCACACCACCCAGAACCAGTCAAGATTTTAGAGTCAGAAAGCTTCTGCCTTCTGAGCCAGAATGGTCTCTCATATTTATCTTCATTGAAGCATTTGAACACATGTTCATTCAAGCTTATGAAAAGAATAAAGTCAAAAGTATATGAAATTAAACCAATTGAAGGGAAAAAGGAAAGAAAAGGGCCATATAGTGACTCAATATTAGAGGTGGGCAACATCCTATATAATAAATAGGTAATATGCAAATTAACCCTCACACCATTACAAGATGGCTGTGCCCACAGCAGAGGTAAGGTTCCTGTAATGAGTGATCAGCAGGGACCTGAGGCTGCACGGTTCCGGGCCAGAGTGGGAGACCTGAAGCTGTGCCCCCTGCACAGTGGGGCTTGATGGGGGTAGGGCCAGCCAGGTCTGGATCTCACCCAATGGGGGTGGGGTTGAGCAGGTTTGGGTCTCGCACAATTTTGAGGCATGCATGGGTGGGTGGGGTCTTGATTCTTGGTCCTGTGGTGCACCCCATACTCTGACAGGAGGAAGATTTTCATATACATTTTACTAATTTTATTTTATCTCTGACACTTCTATTATAGAGAAAGGGCAAATAGCAATATTAAAATATTTCCTCTAATTAATTCCCTTTTAATGTGCACAAATTTTGTGCACTAGGCCACTAGCTAGACTATAATCTAGACCCCAGGATTCCCATTCCAGTGTCTACATAAGAATCCTCTTTATAATTTATGAAGGATGTTCATATCCTCAGTGTCCATTATCCTCAGTGTCTTCTTACAAAGGCTTATAATCAGTCCCTCCAAAGCACAAGAGAATGGAATTGCCTATTTACCTAAAGCCACGACTTTGTGGCTTTCAACATGGCTCTGTGCACCCCTAAGGTACCCGAGTGCATCCCAAGGGGTATGTATGCACAGGGAATTTTAGAAGAACACGTTCCCACACTCTCTCCCATAACCTCTGCTAAAATTGACTTCATTGAGGATACACCAGCCATTGAGGCAGGTCTTAGTTTGAATTCCCCCAACAGCGGGCACAGTAACAAATAGTTAGTTTGGAAGGCGATCCCAGGAAACACCTGTGGGAGAGTGGGACAGGAGATGGGGAAGGAAAGGCAGCCTATGAAAGATGTGTTTGTCAAGCCTCAATCCTGCAGGGGGAACTCTGAGAGCCACTGTAGGACGTGCGCTGGGAAAGGATTGAGATGTGGGCTGTGTGGACTGAGCAGGCTCTGGGTTCCAGGTAAAGACATGGAGGGCATGGGCGTGTGTGGAGCATCGGCAGCTCTCAGAAAAGGCATCATGCAGATCTCTTTCCCACCTGCCCTTTTACAGCCACTCTTCTGCTTCATTACAGAAGAAGGGCCAGCCTCTCACACACCCTGTTCCTAGCGTGGTGTGCTGCCCCAGATGTCTCAGGGTGCCAAACAAAGGGACAACTTAGAGAGCTCAAACTTCACTCATGAATGCACCATTAGCCCACCCCTACTTGGTTTATTAAGAGATGCATAACCAGTAAAAGCATACATTTTATCTAATAATATTTTATAAAAGTGTATAATATACTTATCTTTTAATCAATTATGTATTAGTACTACATAATGAAAATTTCTAGGAAATTCTAAATTCTAGGTTTTATACATATTTCTGTCACTGAGTATTATGATTGGTAATCAGGAAGAGACTTGTAAACATAATAACAACATTGCATTAGTATTAAATTCCATAGAAAAGAGAAGGGAAAAACATTTCAAGAAAAATACAAAATTTCTCGGTCAAAGACCTTGTTCATTTATATTTTAAATGGTGGGTTTCAAATCACCAATGTATTTATATTTCATTGGATATATTTTAGAATAGTAAAACATTTCTATTATAAAATTTTAATAGTTTCAATATGCTGTAACTATTTAAACATGTTGAGAAATGTTAGTTATTGGATTAAAAAGGCAAAAGATCATATATACATTTTTAAAGTGTTTTTAGGGAGGGGTATAGGAGCAAGAAAGTTTAGAAATGCCCTGATCTCCAATACTTTTTGCCTTCTTTGTCTCCATCCTATTATTTCTGGCATATTTGTCACATTTGCATGGCAGAATGTAGTACACAAAGAACTGTGTAGCCCAGCCTGTGTCACTCAGTGGTTGAGCATTGGCCCGTGAACCAAGAGGTCACGTTTCCATTCCTGTCAGGGCACAGGCCTGGGTTGCAGGATCCATCCCCAGGAGTGGGCAGCCAAGACAACCCATTGATTATTCTCTCTCATCATTGATGTTTCTGTCTCTCTATCCCTCTCCGTTCCTCTCTCTGAAATCAGTAATAATAATAAAAAGACATTGTGTACACTGGAAATGCCTAGATCAGTGAGTGAAACCTCAGGTAATGATCACCGTATCAACAGAACATTCTAGGCCCCCAGAGGCCCAGCTTGTGCCTGATCCATTCTCCCCACCACAGGGGAGAGACCCTGATCTGATCTTTGTGGAACTCATTTCCTTGCCTTCCTTTGTGGATCTATCAGCTAAGCATGCATTTCTAAACCTTCTATAATAGTTTTGCCTGTTCCCCTCATCCCCCGCCCTTGTGTTTTATATAATATAAGAAGATCCATATCACATAGACTCTTTAGGACACAGCTTCTCTCATTCAGCAGTTTGGGCTATTCATCCAGGTTGATTCAATGCCCTTGCCATGGTAAGGACATCATCATGGTTCTAAGGTTCTAAACCAGATATTCCATTTTATAAATATACCACCACTTATTTATTTATCTTAATGCTGATAGACTTCTATCTCTGGGCTTACATGGGTAACAGGTATATGAGCTTTCCTGTGCATGTCTCTGGTGTGTACTTGCTCATGCTTCTGTTGACGATATGTCTAGGGCTGAAATTATTGGGTCATATAGTAAGTGTAAGTTCAGGTTCAGTAATCAATGCCAAGAAGTTTTTCTTTTAATTGCTGCATTAATTTTTACTCCAATTGGCAGCATCTGAATGTCCTCATTAGTTAGTTCTCATTCATTCTCACACTTGCTATTATAAAACTCCTTAATTTAAGCCATTCTGATTGATGTGCCAGAGTACATTATTGTGGTTTTCATTTATAGTATCTTTTTTTATGAAGAATGTTGAACATCTTTTTGTATGTTTATTAACTTTTTGGATATCCTCTTTGATGAAGTAGAGCCTCTTGACCATTTTTTTCTGTTGTGTGATCTTATTAATTTATATATTAATTTATATGCATATATATGTGTATATATATGTATAAATATATATGATTGGCAGACTTTGTCAATTTTATGTTGTCAATATCTTCTCCCAATCTTTATGCTACATTTTCATTTTTGTAAGGATGTCTTTTGATGGAGGGCAGTCTATCACTCTTTGTTTGTAGAGTTGTGCTTTTTGTACTCATTTAAATATGCTTTCCCTACTCCAAGGTTATGAAGAGACTCCTGGATGGGTTCCAGAAGCTTCATTGTCTTATTATCACTTTTAGTTCTCCAATCCACCTGAAATTGATTTTCTGTGTGCATGATATAGGGTAAAGGTCTTTATTAATATAAAGAGCAAATGGATGCAGCCAAGCTTATTGAAACTGTCCTTTCCGTTCTGAATTGTGGTGCAAGTTTGGCTTGAACCAAGTGTCTACATATGTGGAGGTCTGTTCCTGGGCGCTTTTTTTCTGCGCCATTGTTCTGTTTGATGATTCTGTGTCATTACTACTCTGTCTTATTAACCATACACTTAATGTTGTGGAACTATTCTTTCCACTTTTTCCCCATCATCATTGCATTAGACTAAATTTGTCCTTGGTATTTCCATAGGCATTTTAGAATCAGCTTGTCAATTCCTACAAAGATGGCTGGGATTTCAAGAGCATTCTATTAACTACATAGATGAGAACTAACCTCTGTGAAGACTGAGGCTTCTGATCTGTAAACATGTGCATTCCTCAAGCTATTTAGACATTCTTTACCTTCAGTAACATTGTGTGATTTTTTTCCGTGTGGGTATCTTATGCATTGACAGCCCCGCCCCCAGGTATTGGATGTTACTTAATGCCAATATAGACCGCAAAGATCTAAATTATTTTTAAGAATTATTTTTGTAAAACTTTAAATTATTTTGTAAGCTTTTAAAACGTTTTTAAGGTGTTTTTCCCCCCCAATAAATTTAGATAGAAAACAACATATTTCTTTCATATGGTCCTTATATCTAGCAATCTTAGTAAATTTGTTCTAATAGTTTGTAGATTCTTTTGGATTTTATAACTGTTATAATTATTTTATGTGGAAATAATAGTAGCTTTGTCCTTTCACTCATTATGCATCTTGATTATTTGTTTTGCCTCTTTGCACTACCAGGATGTGTGACAATTAGAGCAGAACCGTGCTAATGGGCATCACTGACTCCTTCCCCAGCCCAGAAAAAAAGTTCTTAACATCTCTATTGATGAGAATATACATCCTTTGTAGATATTTTTAGTAGATGACAGAATTCCCATCCTATTTAAAGCTTGCTATGAGTTCTGAATCGTAAGTGGGTGTTGAATTTTATTAAACACATTTCTACATATATTGAGACCCTCATTTCCCCCCAGTTATTCTATTAATATAATGGCATACATTGCCTGATTTTCAAATGGTAAAGCAGCCTTGAATTCCTGGAACAAACCCAAGTTGGCTGTGATGTGTTATCCTTTCCATAATTGGTAGGTCAGTCTTGTTAATATTTTGCTTAGGATTGTGGCCTCTCTGTCCATGAGAGAGACCGGCCTGTAATTTTCCTCTCTGCAATGTCCTTGCTAGGTGTTGCTATCAGGTTGCTCTGGCCTCATGAAAGGGGTTAGGAAGCATTCCCTCTTTCTGTTCTGCCAAAGAGCTTGCATTCCATTTTTCTGTCTCTCCGGGCGCCCCTCTGGTTTTCTCACGGGACCTGTTTTCCACTTCACTTTTCAGTTGTGCTTAATATACCGTTAAACTGTTCCTTTCAGTGACTCTAAAATTCAATTTTGTTTCTCTTAATTTTATTTCATAACTTCCTGTTGCCTGCTGACATTTTAAGTATCTTTTTGAATAAAGCTCGTCTTTGAGAATTTCGTTATCTAATGCTCTCTGAATTTATTTCTATTATCTGTTCTGTGTTGTTGTTTTTTTTAGTTTTGTTTTTTTTGTTTTGTTTTGTTTTGTTTTTAACAAAAGCTTTATGGTTTCATTTGGTCCAATGCATGGGAGAGGGCTCCATGGTGGTTAAAAGAATGGCTAGTAGTTTCGGGGAGAGGCTCAGGAAAAAGCCAGACACCAGGGGGTGCAGAGGGGCCTCTCAAAGGCCTCTGGGCTCCAACGGCTCCTAGTGGTGCTTGAGGGTGAGCCTTTGGAAGAGACACTCAGCCAGCCCAGCCTGGGAGTGGGCCAGCTGCAGAGGTGAGCCAGGTGTAGCCCATTTCTTGATGAGTATCACTTCTTCACCCCGGAAGTGGTTCTCCAGGAAGTTACATAGCTGACGGTCTTCGTCAGTAGGACCCTGGGCCTGCAGCTCCAAAAGTGCCTGGTTCAGGTTCCTCTCCAAGGCCAGGGCGGCTCCCGTGGTGTCCTGGGTTTTGCCCTACTCCTCTTAGAAAGGCTTCAGCACCTCCTGGAAGAGAGTGCGGCCACCAAGCTTGTTTTGCAACTTTAAGAGCCACGCTGCGCCCTGCCGCTTCTTCTCAGCCAACTTGCAGAAGAGTTCCCCCTGCCTCTCTCGAGAGCCACATCGTCCAGAGAGAGGTAGGTGTGGGAGGCCCACAGATGCAGGTTGGCCAGGTGGTTGACCACAGCCCCCACCTCGGGGGAATAATTCTGAGGAATTTGGGAGCTTATGGTTGTTGGATAATTAGGAGTTAAGGTAGGAAAGAAACGGGTGTGTTGGCTAGTCTCAGAGGTGGTTGTGAAGGTGGTGGGTGAATAAGAGCAGGAGAGTGGAAGGTTGGAAGAAGGGGCGTCCCTGGTTCTGTTCCTTCCAAACACTGTTGGAGCAAGAGACAGATCCAGGGTCTTGGTTGGTTTTTATTCCGTTGCCCTGTCTCCTTGCCTGGGAAGGCGAATCAGGCCAAGTCACAAGACCAGCCCATTTTTGTGATGTGGAAAAACAGACTCCCGGCTTGATGGACCAGCAGCAGGCACACTGCAAAGGGCAGATCAGGAAAGGCACAATCCATCTACTTTTCCATGGATTAATTCCCGGTTCCTACAGTGGCAATTCCCACTCATCTTAGAACTGAGTCACATTTCCTTATTACTCATTTCCATATCGCCACTCATCTCATTTGTAACACATCATAGTAAATTTCAGATTTATAGGGGAGTTTCACTGATAAATATGAATTTTCAGAACCACCTTTATGCTTATCAGCATCTTATTTTTATTATTTTTAAATTCCTTTTCCCCCCATTGACCTCTCCTGGCCACTCCTCCCCACCCCCACTCCAGCACATGCCCTCACCCCCTAGTGTCTATGTCCATTGGTTATGCTTATATGCATACATATAAGTCCTTTGGTTAATGTCTTACCACCCACCCTCCCCTGCCTTCCCTCTGAGGTTTGATGGTCTGTTCAATGCTTCTCTGTCTCTGGAACTATTTTTGTTTATCAGTTTATGTTGTTGATTATATTTCACAAATGAGTGAGATCATGTGACATTTATCTTTCTCTGACTGGCTTACGGGTGTACCAGTTAATAATGTGGGTTTTGTAATCAAAGAAAACAGTATAATTTCAAAAGAAACATCAAAAGTGCTTTATTCAAAGTAATGTCCATTGCTAGCTACATATTTCCCCCCTCTTTCAGGTAATTTGTGGATACCTTCCCAATAGAACTTTTCCTGTTTTGAGACAAACCATTCAGCCAACTCACCGAAGTGCTCCTATCCCGCCTCTCAGGAGCCACATCGTCCAGAGAGAGGTAGGTGTGGGAGGCCCACAGATGCAGTTTTCCACTTCTTTGTACGTTTTTAAGTGCTGCTCAGAAAGTGCGTGTGCCATCGTTCAAAACAAGTAGTAATCTGAAGGAGTAAGGTCTGGTTGAATATGGCAGGTAGGTTAATACTTCACAGGCAAGATCTTTTAACGTGTCTTTAACTGGTTTTAAAGTGTGTGATGGTGCGTTATCATGAAGCAAAATCACTTTGCGGTGTCTTCTGGCCCACTCTGGTTGTTTTATGATCAAAGCTGGTTCAAATTGATTATTTGTGTTGGTAGCGATCAGTATTAATGGTTTCACCTGATTTTAGAAGCTCATAATACACCACACCTTCCTTATTCAACCAAGTACAGAGCATTATCTTTTTTCTTAAGCAATTTGGCCTTGCAGTTGATGTTGATGGTTGACCTGGATCAACCCATGGTTTTTGTTCATTTGTGATTCTCAAAATAAATTCACTTTTCATTGCCAGTCACAATTCAATAAAAAAAAAAAAAAAAAGACTTTCTTTCATGCCATTGAAGCAACATTTTACTGATGACTTTTTTGGTTTTCCATTAGTCTCACCTTCAATTGATGTGGTACCCATTTCCCTTCCTTTAAAATCTTTTGCATTGCTTGTAAACAATTGGAAATTGTTTGCTGAGAAAAGTTTAATATTTCTGCAAGTTGTTTTTGAGTTTGACATGCAACTTCATCCAATAATGCTTGTAATTGTTGGTTTTCAAACTTTTTTGGTTGATCTGGACATTCTTGTTTCTCACATTAAAATCATCACTTTTAAAGCATTTAAACCAGTGTTCACAAGTATCTTGAGATGGATCATGTTCACCATAAGCTTCCCCAAGTATTTAATAACTTTCAGCAGCACTTTTCTTCAAAATAAAGTAATGAATTTAAACTTCCCACAAATGCTCTTTTTTTGGTGCACAAAATTCGACATTTTTAAGCATAAAAATATCTATGATAACACCTTCAGAAAATTTGACATATGAAGTTTTGAAGCTTGTTGTTAATACAACAAAATAGCATATATATCAAATCACATATATGTGAATATATGTGTAACTACATCTATTGAAAAAAAAATCCATATTATTAACCAGTATACCTGGTTTTTCGCTTAGCAAATGCTCTCCATGTTCAGCCATGCTGTTGTGAATGGTAAGACTTCTTATTTTTTACAGCAGTGTAGTATTGCATTGTGCAGATGTACCACAGTTTTTTAATCTACTTATCTGCTTAGGATGTTTTCAAATTTTTACTATGGTACATTGTGCTGTTTTGAACATAGTAGTGCATATATCTTTTCTGATTGGTGTTTCTGGTTTTATTTTGGATATATTCCTTGAAGTGGGATTACTGGGCCAAATGGGAGTTGATTTTTAATTTTTTTGAGGAAACTCCACACTGTTTTCCATAGTGGCTACACCAGTCTGCATTCCCGCCGGCAGTGCACAAGGGTTCCTTTTTCTCCACATCCTCGCCAGCACTTGTAGTTTGTTGAATTGTTGATGATAACCTTTCTGACAGATGTGAGATGGTACCTCATTGTCGATTTGATTTGAATTTCTTGGGTGATTAGTAACTTTGAGCATGTTTTCACATGTCTCTTGGCCTTCTGTATGTCCACTTTCAAAAGGTGTCTATTTAGGTCCATTGCACATTTTTTGATTGGATTGTTTTTGTTAAGATGTATGAGTTCCTTATAAATTTTGGAGATTAAATCCTTATCGGAGCTGTATCAATAAAGATATTGATATATATATCTGATATTTTGTTGACTCTGGATTCTTCTAATATTTTTATTGTTTGCCGTTTTACAGTTAAGTCCTTTATCCATTTTGAGTCTATTTTTTTGTGTATGGTGTAATACTAACAGCATTTTAAATAATCCACACCTGTAAAAAGGCAGCAACTAAACTATGTTACCTATTCTGTATCCCATCCTCAGTCAGTACATGACATGTGTTGGATGCATAATAAGTATCAATAGAGTGAAAAAACTTGTGGTTGTACCAACCATGTGAGAAAGATACCACTCCATAGTCCCATTTTCCAGATGACAGAATTTAGGCCCAGGGAGGTTACAGAGCTGGCTGGTGGTAGCTCTGCAGCCTATCTGTAAACTCTGTGCTGTTGGTCACTGCACCCTGAGACCATAACAGCACCTCATGGCTTGTGTCCTTGGCAACAAGAAGGCCCCACAGCTCGGGGCAGTATTTTCATATTGGGCTCGCTTGTGTATTAGAATTGGGTTCTTATGAAAGATAAGTGATTTGACCTGTTGTAGGCCTAACAACCATTACACATTGAAATGTGTAATTGAAATGCTTTTTTTTTTTTTTATTAGGCAATATCAACTGAGAGATAAACCAGATTTATTACCTTTGTGACACAGGGGGCAGAAAATGGCCAATTTGTCATCATCCTTCTTTTTTGACTCGTGAATGATTGCATGTGGCAGAAGGCAGTTTACATTCAGAAACTTTCCTTTCACACCTGTCAGGTCAGTTTCTCAGGGTCATTAATCCCGACTGACCCATGGCAGGCACAGAGCTGGCCGCTCCTTCAGTCTGTTCTCAGGATAAAGCCAGGGGGGACAGGGTGAAGATGGTCATGGGTGGACCGGGCAGCCAGTCAAAAGTCAACAGAGAGCTGCCTGGCCCAGGTTTGATCCTAAAAAGTCCTGTTGTGGAATGAAGCCTTGACTGAAATATTCTCTCATGGAGGCTTGGCTTTGGTGTCAAAGGCCCAAGTATGAGTTTTAGTTCTGTTTCTTACTAGCTGGGAGACTTGGTGGAAAGTTACTGAATCCCTCTGAACTTCTATTGTCACCTGTGATATGGGATGGATGATAGCTAATCCATCAACCACTGAAGGTTAATCTGCAGCGTCAATCATAAAATATCCTTGGTCCAAAGGAGTGTTGTTTTAGCCTGGCCAGCATCGATGCCCCGTTCCCTAGGGAGCAGTGCACTTCACTTCCTCTGGGGAAACATGCTCCATGACCGTCAGGCTCTGAGTTTCTGGTTGGAGGTTGGCTTCCACTTTGGCTCCAAGGAGAGAGCACTTAATTTAGGCCTGGCCAATCAGGAAATTCTATCACTCTGACCAACTCAAAAGTGTTTGCTTCATAGTCAACCATGTGACCCAATTTAATCAGAGTGAATCCTGGACTTGAACCCAACAGGATGTGGGTGGTTAGCTGTGTCTGTCATCCTCCCATCATGTGCTGCCTGGTCACGAAGCCAGCAGAGATGACAGAGTACCTGAAGATGGAGAGTACCAGGTCCTATTGACATCATTTAAGTTCCTGGATTAAGTCACTCCTGAAGGCTGTAAACCTATACTCTCCTATTAAGTCCTACGTGGATTTTTTAAAAGTAAATTCTTCATATTGTTCCCCATTTCACAGGTGAGGAGTAGTAAGATGTATCCAAGCACATG
The DNA here is from genome assembly GCF_964339955.1 of Pipistrellus hanaki. Classification (NCBI taxonomy): domain Eukaryota; kingdom Metazoa; phylum Chordata; class Mammalia; order Chiroptera; family Vespertilionidae; genus Pipistrellus; species Pipistrellus hanaki. The sequence continues at coordinate 21,356,668 of NC_140515.1, forward strand.
GTGAAATATGAGCCACCAGCAAAAAAAAAAAAAAAAAAAAAAAAAAAAAGGACTTTGTCATTGCCAGGCCCTCCTCTCCCCTCCCCTCCCCTCCCCTCCTCTCCCCTCCCCTCTTCTCCCTTTTCCTCCCCTCTCTCCTCCTTTTCTCCTTTCTTCTCCTTTCCTAACTGGTCACCTGCCTTGCTTTCCTTCACCCTCAGTTCCTTCTGGTTCACTCCACCCAGTCTTCCCAGTACAGCTCTAGTCCTCTTCTCTCAGGATGTCCTCACTAGGTTGCCGTAGGCATCTCAGGCAGATCAGGGTATTCCACAAATGCACCGCTTCCTCTCTGACCTGCTTCTCTCTTGAAGTCTGAGTCTCTTGAGATGATTGCCTCAATTGCTCAGATGGATGAAAGGGAACTAAACACTGTAATTTGTGGCTCCTCATGTTCACATTGGACACCTTTTCTTGCTGATAGATTAAAATGTATCTGTCGCCGAAACCAGTTTGGCTCAGTGGTAGAGAATCGGTCTGCGGACTGAAAGGTCCTGGGTTCGATTCCGGTCAGGGGCATGTACGTTGGTTGCGGGCACATCCCCAGCAGGGAGTGTGCAAGAGGCAGCTGGTTGATGTTTCTCTCTCATTGATGTTTCTAGCTCTCTGTCTCTTTCCCTTCCTCTCTGTAAAAATCAATAAAATATATTTTAAAAAATAAAAATAAATAAAATGTATCTGTCACCAATGTTAAAGCGATTTTTGTCTAAAAGAGTTGATTCAAAGTTAATTATGAAGAGCACAAAATCTTAGTACAAGAGGAAGTATAGTCAGTCTGGTCTTTTTCCCATTTTCATTATGCTGTTTTCTCTTTCTGCTGCCAAAGAAAGAGATGGTAGGACTCTGTCTTGCCTTTTTGACCAATAATTCTATGGAATTTCAAGGTGTATTGCCATTTTTCACTTTTAAAATATGAATGAACTATAAAAGGAAACTATAAAAAATGGAAGCAATGAGGATGACCTTCTCACTTTGGAGTGGAGGAGGCTTTCCTTGGCAGAGGGACAGAAACCATAAAGAAATGTAGTTATTGCTGAAACCGGTTTGGCTCAGTGGATAAAGAGTTGGTCTGCGGACTGAAAGGTCCCAGGTTCGATTCTGTCAAGGGCATTGGTTGTGGGCACATCCCCGATAGGGGGTGTGCAGGAGGCAGCTGGTCGATGTTTCTCTCTCATCAATGTTTCTGGCTTTCTATCTCTCTCCCTTCCCCTCTGACAAAAAACCAATAAAATATATTAAAAAAGAAGAAATGTAGTTATAAAAAGGTATGCATGTATACTTGACACATAAAAATTCAGTATTATCAGAAGTAAATGATGACAAACATATGTGATAGATGAAGATTACAAATTGACAAATTCTTTAACCAATAAAGAAAATTTACAAAAAAGGTGGGGGAAGAACTGTTCACAGCCAATTCACAGAGTCAAAACAGGTTCATCGTTATTTAAGCCAATTAGAGAAAAACAAGATATAGTCCTTTTTTGCCTCTAAAATTGATGAAAAATGTGTTAAAATGACAGGCTGTATGGACCAGAATACAAAGACGAGCACCCAAACATATTCCCTTTTCAAACTGGGATGCAGTGATTTGAAAGTAAATGGCAAATCTGAAATGTGCACTGCCTCAGCCCCTGTGATCCCGCAGGAATTTATACTGAGAAAATCATCAGAAAAGATTCCTGCACAGAGAGTTTAGTTTTTATTTCTGCCTTTATAATACTGAAAAGTTGAAAATAACTTAAAAGTCCACCCTCTTCACAATTCTTAAATGATGATAAATGGCACATCAGTGTTTCCCAAACTTTTGACATGTGTACCCCTTCTATAATTTTCATAACACTGAGCACCCCTCATACTCATGAGAACGTAGAATTAGGCGCAGCTAAGCACGGTGCAGTGCATATCCCCACCAAACTCTTCCCGTACCCATGGGGGTATGCGTACCACACTTTGGGAAACACTGATCTGTGTAATAGGTACAGTTATCAACGGTGATGAAATGGGTGTGTATTTGTTAATTTGGGAAGATATTCACAATATTTGAAGTGAAACAAAGAAAGCCATGAAATCTGTAGGATCTCAATTTTTTTTTTTTTAAATACCTGGAGAATGGGAACATACAACAAGGAGATAGTAGTGTTGGTTTCTGGGTTGCAAGGTCATGGATGATTTTCCTTGTTCTTTTCTGAACTTTGTAAATTTCTGTACTGAGCACATTACTTTTAAAAATTAGACATATTTTAAAAACTAAGGTGCATGCTTTTATACTTATTTTTACTGATGCATCAGATGTCTGTATCTGATAGCATCCGAAAAGATTTATATATTACCAGGCTTGCATCATATGCCAGCATATGGACCACTCAGGCCTCTTCATTTACTGCAACTGGTATTTTGGGTTGCAGTGATCTGCTTACTACCTGCTCCATCCGTCCACCAACTGGGCACAGGCACCATAAACATTGTCATTTCCCAAATGGAAGAAGGTGTGGTTTTGAAGGGCGGATGCAACCTTTAATCAGACAAACATCTCACTTTGCCCGAGTCATTAGACTTCAGAGACAATGGCCCAAGGCCCTCCATCTGCTCAGTCTGCGTAAAGACAGTCAAGTGCGGCTGAGCACGGGGAACACCGAGTGTTTATATTAGGAGTAATGAACTGAAAGCAGGGCATCTAATCCCTTCCCTCGCCAGGAGGTACTTCCAACATTTTAAAAGTCTTTTTTTTTTTTTTAAAGAGTAATAGAACTTTATAAGCATATTGGTCCTTTCATCTCCCAGAAAGTATACTCAAGGCATAATTCAGACCTTTGCATTAGATCATATTAAGCCTAATTTGGTTCTTCAGCTCAGCAAAGAGCCTGGGGGTCTTTAGGAAGTTGTAAGACTTATAGGAGCTAAAGAACCTGACTTTTTAAACAAACAGGCATCTTTCCCTTATGATAATGAATGTGTTGAGTGTACTGCCTGGGGGGTCTTGCCAACATATTGAAGGGGAGGTAATTCCATGAACAAAGGAATGTCTGGGAAGAAAACACCCAGCCAGTATCTCCCCCTGGGACTTCCAGTTTACGGAAAGAGCTCCTCCTTTTAAGTTTCTAGGCCATGGCCATGCTGAGGCTGCTTTTTGGTAAGCCAAGATTATATTGGCCCTGAAATTCCCATCTGGCTTGCCCCCAGGGACCTGCCATTTGACCCTTAAACCACGATGACTTTAATCATTTTGTTTTCCAGCCACATCTGAGATCTCAGACAATAGTCATTTAGATTCTTTAAAAAATTATATTTGAACCTGGCTGGTGTTGCTCGAACATGGACCTGTCGATCAGGAGGCCAGGGTTCATTCCCTGACAAGGGCACATCCCTGGGTTGCAGGTTCAATCCTTGGCCCAGGTCAGGGTGGTGAGTGTGGGAGGCAACCAGTTAATTGATGTGTCTCTCTCACATCAATATTTCTTTCTTTCTCTGTCTCTGTCTGTCTCCTTCCTTGTACTCTCTTTAAAAATCAATGAAAAAAATATCCTCATGTGAGGATTAAATAAATAAATACAGGGATGAGCAAAAGTAGGTTTGTTGTACAATAAGCAACACAATAATTAATAAATAATACAAGAATAAATTTGTGTACACAAAACTGTAAGCCTACTTGTGCCCGCCCTGTATTCTGACAGCATAAACCTCACCGACAGGGGTATCACTCCTGGGTTAGCAGAGAGGGCATGGGCTCTGGTCATAGGCCTGGGTTCCAATCGCAGCACTCCCATGACCTTGCTGTGGTCCCAGGACAAGTCGCTTAGCCTCTCTGAGCCTCCATTTCCTAATCTCTGAGGGGAGAGGCGATGGTGATACTTTCTCGGCCTACCTCACAGAGTGGGAACAAGTGAGATCGCGAATGTGGAAACACTTTGCGAACTGTAAAAAACTGCATATTCCGACTATCTTGCCAAGTGTTGTTGTTTTGCCAGCTCCTTGTGCAGTCAGTATCAGGTATCAGAGATGGGGAGAGTGGCCGTGAATCAGGCTCAGAGGTGCTCAGCTGAGACTGGGGTTCCTCAACTCGGAGTCGATGGTAAACCTAAGTCCCACCTGCTGTTGGGAGTCATCCGTCACTTTCTTGGACAGCAGCTCCTAGGACAGTGCGCCTTGTGTGATAACTGAGCGTTTTGTTGCAAAGACTATTGCTCAAGTTCACAAAAGCTGGATGCTGTGCTGGGACAGGAAAATCTTTACAGAGAGATTCCCTTGGCTAATGGGATCTTCTGAAGGGGAACTGGCCAGCAGCCACCCTCATCCGCCTCCCCTCCCCATGCTGACTCTGCATCTGTTAGCATGAAAAATGGGGAATTGATTGGGCTTATATCATCCGTCTGTTAGCGTAGCTGAATGGAGATCATTTGTCTAGCACACGTAGTCTCGAATCCTAGGGAGGCCCGCCATTCTCTTTTCCAGTGAGGTCATCCTCCCTGTCTGCAGCCCTGACATCTAGCTACCCGGGGCTCTCACCACGGGCTGCATGCTAACAGATAGAACGGCCTTTCATCCCGAGTGACGGCCCAGCTCGGGCTCTCTTTCCCTTTCTCTGGTCTGTTCTCCTGTGGAATGATCTCTGCCTTGGCCGGGTTGATAAGACCCTGAAACCTCAAACAAGAGATACCTCTCTTAGCCCTGCAGTGTTCTTCTCCATGAGGACCAGGGAACACGGGTTCCTTTGTAACTCATTTGGAAGCTTGCTTTTTCATGCGGTGTGGCTCACAGAGAGCTATTCTTTTGTTGATGGGGCTGCTGGTGACTCTCAAATGAAAACAGGATAAGATCAAAAGGGATAGTCAGCCTTGGGACCTCTGGGGCACTGGGTTCAGAAACCGAAATGTGCCTGAACCAAGACGGTAAAGCTCAGGATGTGGGGACCTGCAAAGCCCCGGGCTGATCTCACTGTTCCAGGCCCCTCAGTGGAGAAGAGATTTACTGCCTTTCTACTACGTGCCACGCTATGCTGATGCTCAGTCCCACTTTTGAGTGAAGGAACCTAATGCCCAGAGAGGTTAAGCAAGTTGCCTAAGGACACACAGCCAGGAAATCAAAGCCAGTGGGCTGTGCCTCACTGCCCACTCTCCTTGCACTGCTCTCAAATGTTGTTGGGTTGTTCATTCAGTCCCTTAGTTCACACCTACCAGGGGATAATCCAGATTCCTGCAGAAATGAATAAGAAAATGACACACAGAAACAATTTCAGCTGTTGGTAAGGACTTCAAAGCCTCTTCAATGAGGTGATTCAATTGAAAGAATGGTGGGGTGGATCAGTTCCTTCAGCCAACATCAAAGTCACCTAGGAGAGGGAATGTAGATTGGCGACTGAAAAGTGAGAAGTCAGCTTTGCCAACGTCCGCAGACAAAAGCAGCAAGCACAGAGGCTCTGAGGATGGGATGGGGCAGGAAGTCTGCAGGCCGGCCATGAGGAGCAGGGCCTGTGGGAAGAGTTGGACTTGGCAAAGCAAGCAGGGACCTGGCCATGGTCTGGCGGTCTGCAATCTGGGGCTGGCATTTTATTCTGAGAGGATGGGACACCATCACCAGGTTCCCAGGGGGACTTTCTCCTTTTCTAAAGAGATCACCCTAATCTCTAGACAGACAAAGGGAATTAGGAAGGCCAGTAAGGATTTGGCAAACACCGGTGACCAGAGGTTTTATACCTAATTTATAATGTCACATCTGTAAAACGTGTTCCTTCAGACCTATAGGTATTCTCTACTTTGGCTTAGTATTTGAAATTGATATCAATCACTTCGTTTAACACACAAGGAAAATGCATTCCCCTGCTGCAAACATTCTCCTGGATGTGCAGAGGCAGCGTCAGGGCTGAGTGGTGTCCTCAGAGGAATGCCAGCGTGGCAGTCCACAGGGGAGGGCATTCACATGGAGGCAGGCATGGTGTGAGATTGCAGAGCCCATGCAGAGTGAGGGAGCATTCTCATGGGTCAGCCTGATGCAGGGTGTCAGAGCCCAGGTGGGGAGGGAGGCATGAATGAGGTAGGCGGCAGTGGCTGTAGTGAGAGATTGGTTACATACGAGAATAGATTAAATAAGTAAATCTATTAGGATAATCTCTGTCAAAGGGAGTTACAAATATAAAAGGGAGAAAACTAGTATTCTGGAGACATAAAGCCTGAGATGGTGAGTTGAAACTGCAGATATTGGATGTGTGAATGCATATATTTCAATACATATAGATATGAAAGTAAATATAGATGTGTTTACATGCATGAGCATGTTCATACATGTGTATATAATGCACGTGTATATGTGTGTGCATATTAGACAAGTGCATGTTTCCACATGTGTGGATGTATTCATGTATGTGCATGTGTCTACATAAATATATTCATGCACATTTATATACCATACATTTATTCCCTGGCTCTGTCCACTGTCAGGACTTGGTCACAACTACACCCCAGTGAGCATGCCTTGCACTCAGATCTTTGCTTTTATATACTCTGCTCCTCTAAAAGAAATAAGGCTCCTTGAGAAAGGACTAATTCCTGGGATGGGGCCAAGAAAGGGCAAGGTGAACCAGGAGCACCTCATACCTAAAATTAAGTGCTTGAAGAATGATGGGAACCCTAACTGGTTTGGCTCAGTGGATAGAGCTTCGGCCTATGGACTGAAAGATCCCGTGTTCAATTCTAGTCAAGGGCACATGCCCAGGTTGTAGGCTAGGTCCCCAGTAGGGGGCATGTAGGAGGCAGCTGATCACTGATTCTCATCATTAATGTTTCTATTTCTCCCCCTTCTTCTCTGAAATCAATAAAAATATATTAAAAGAAAAAGAATGATGGGAAAGGCCAGATGGACACTGGCAATCAGTGGCACTAACCAATTTGAGGGTGATTTAAATATTAAAATAAATAACAATAACTTACTATAAACCCTTTGTATTAAATAAGAGACTGTTCAATTATACTAATGAAAATAAATAAATAAATTGAAAGGTTAATAAGAAATAAGCTGCTTACACAATTTCAACGTACCTCCTTAGAAAGTATTTATTAATTACAAATGGGAAACAATTATTTTCAGTGGATATGATACTATCTTAAGTAATCAAAACAAACATTATTGATAATGGGACGAACTGAAAGTGTGTGCTCACTGAAGGAAGATAATGAGGATGCAGAATCACTTCCATACTCCTGCCAGAGATGCATGGCTTGAGTCTGAGGTCATTCTCCAGCATCACTGGCCAGCAAACTGCAAAAGTACCAGGTGCAGGAAAGTCAAGGAAAGATCAAGCCACTTTTCCAGACTAAAGAACCAGCTAAATCCAATGTGTGGTTCTGAAGTGGATGGTTGCCATGAATGATATTACTACAACACTGGGGACACTCCCATGAGGCCTGAGGCTGAGGTGATGGTGGTGTGTCTTTGTTAATGTCCTGATTTTGGTGATTTTACTGTGGTTGTTATGTAGAGAGCATCCTGCATCCTAGGAAAGCCACTACTGAGTCCTGGGACATCAGGTTGACAATTTACTCTCAAATGGTTCAGGGAAATATTCTTTGTATCCTTCATCCAATTCTTCTGAAAATGATGGTTGTTTCAACTTTTTTTAAATTAAGGAAAAACATACATTTTTAAAATGTAGTTTTCCTTTTCTCAGATCCAGAATCAAGATGAATCTTTAACTCTGATAGATTGGAGAGTTTCAAATGCCTTTTCTCTTACTTGTAGGCTCTTGTAGTTTTTTTGTTTTTATTTTGTTTTATGGAAAAATGTCACTGTAAGAGTAATTTCTTTAATCTTTCTAAGATTTTTGCCTTATCCCATCAAATGAAATTCACTTAACCTCCAAAGTAAGCTGAAACTTAAAAAGAAATGAAGTCAGGATGAGGACTACATGCCATGGATAAAGGCTGAGAAACATGGCAAATCTTAACATCCGGACAATCATCTTGTGAAAATAAAAAAAGACTTACAACTTTCTAGACCAATCATAACTCACTCCAGGACTGGGAATGAAGTCCCTGGAGAAATAGGTTTTGATTTTGTAGACATGTAGAGGATTTCCTATATGAAGAAAAATAGTCAAATAAAAACCATCCATAAATGCATGTTTCTCTAACATTTTCATCTTCAGCATCCTCATAATTATTGTTAACTTTAAGCATTTTAGAAATACTTGAATCATGTTCAATTATTTAAATTGGTTGAGTACATATTTATAAAATAGGAAACTTGCTGAATGTGTATAGGTTTTTCCTTAAAAGGTTATTAGTGTAGTAATCTCCAGATTTGAGGATTTCATAGGTAAAACATTATAACAATTTAAATTGGAAACACTACTCTCAAAGACTGTATTGCATTAAAAATGCTTTTATGCAAAAGGGCACAGACTGTATGCAGCTTATTAATACCTATATCTCTGGCACTAAGAGTGGTATAACACATGGAAGGACTTCAATGAAAATGATGAAAAATAGAAAAATAGAAAAGTACAAAATATTTCATATAAAAAAGTGTGTTCATAATCAAATAGTCCAAAAAATGTTGGGATAATTCCTCTTTTTTCTTCCTATGCATATAGTTAGTCATACTTGCAAAATAATGTTTACTTTAATTTTATATTGTTTTTATTTTTCCACTTAATATTGTACCACGTACATATCCAAAGTCATGAAAAATCACTTAAAAACAGTTTTAGCAACTGTGTAACTTTCAATCATAAGGATATAGTAGAATTTATTTAAATAATCCTTGATTAAGAGACATCTTGTTTGTTTCAAATTTTTTACTAGAAATAATGCTAAAAAGAACATATTCATACTCAATCTTTATATCTTGAAGAAGTGAAAAGCAATGAGTCTAGTTTTTGTGAGCATTCACAGCCTTTACCCCTTGTATTCTAAAAGTTTTACTGCTTGATTCATTGTGCTAACAAGGATAATTGATAGAGGAAAGAATTGGACGAAAATTAGCTAAGTCAATTATTTAAATTTAACTTTTCAAAAAGTAACTTTTAAAAAGAGTGACAAGTAATTACTCAAGAGAGCAAACCAGGGAAAATTTGGAGGAGCTGGCTGAAGAATGGAGGTGCTTCTGGAAAGGGATTTAATGTAATCGTCTAACGTGATACATGAAACCAGAAGGTGGATGCCCAAAGAGGATTCATCCTTCTGCCATTGCACAGTGCAGTTCCCCCCTTCCTTTGCTCCTGGAATCTTCACAAGAGCACCATGCTATTTTTCAGGTTTTATTATTATTTTTTTTTTTTGAGTTGCATTTATTTTTCTTCTGGAGTCTGAATTTGACAGAAGATGAGAAAAAGATCAGAAAATCACTGACTCTGGCCCTACCATTTTTATTGTTGTTGTTATAACCATAGGAAAAGCTGTAGGAAGTAGAATTAACTGAATCAAAAAAGCATACATTTTAATAGGCTACGGTGATACCCAGAAGAGTGCAGAAATGGACATTCCCACCAGCAGAGAACGAAAGCATGTCATGTGTGCTCTCTCAACAAGCGCTCTCAATATTTTGGGAAAGTAACTGTTTCGTGTGAATTTGTTTCCAGGCATTTTGGTATGGAGGAGGGCTCCTATGGACAGATGGCAAATTCTAAAATGGGGCATCATATGTTTCTTGTAGGTCTCGCCCATCCTGGTTTGGGCCAAGATCCAGAAGGAATGTAGAGAACATATTATGTCCTCCATAGTTGAGCTAAGCCTGGACTACATTTCCTTATATTCTTGGCCTCTGCTATTTTTATTCCCTGGGGACATTTTGGGTGATTTTCCTGAGAGGAACCACATCAAAACAGACTGGGGAGGTTTTCCCAAGAATACAGTATGGCTATGTCATTCCAACTATTCCCACAAAAGAGGAGGAGAGGGCTTTTGGGAAAGGGACCACTTGATTCTCCAAGTGTTCAGGAGCGCTCTCTTCTGACTACGCCAGGACTCAGAAATACAGCAAAGCCTGGGAAACAGAAGGGAGCCACAAAGGCATGCTGAAGAGTCCACCTTGACCTGGTGTTGTTTTTTTTGTTGTTGTTGTTGGTTGTTTTGTTTGTTTTTTAATATATTTTATTGATTTTTTTACCGAGAGGAAGAAAGAGGGATAGAAAGCTAGAACCATCAATGAGAGAGAAACATCTACCAGCTGCCTCCTGCACACCCCCCACTGGGGATGTGCCCACAACCAATGTACATGCCTTTAACCGGAATCAAACCTGGGACCCCTCAGTCCGCAGGCCAACGCTCTATCCACTGAGCCAAACCGGTTTTGGCTGTTGTTGTTGTTTTTAATCATTTCATCACCTGATCTTTGAGAAGGCTGAACACATCCCAACAAGTCAACGAAACCCAGGTATTCTCCCGTTTTTTGGAAAAGGCCAAGCAAGACAATGCATTTCATGTTGCTGCGTCGGACATCTGAGTCATTAAACCTTCTTCTAAAGAAAAACCCCAACCAGGAATGCATGCCCCCTTGTAATGTGAAACAGCTTCGCCTCGAGGCTTCCATCTTGAGACAAAATGCTCCGGTGCTCCCGGAGTCCTTAGCCAGGACTGTTCTTCCCTAGACCGCTTCTGAGTCTCCCTCTCTGCTAAGTGCTTCTTGTAAAATACGGTAAATGGAGGCCTCAGGAACGCTTTCCTTGGGGGAAGGGAAGAAGAAAGCTTTGTGCGAGATAGACAGCTGAGCACACATAATGATTGCCATATGTCAAAGGATTTCGAGCCTTTAAAATGGACTTGGGCAATACTTCGCTAAGTGTTCCCATAAAACAACTGCTTTTATAGGTTTCTGAGGTCTTAGCAATGGAAAGCGTGGATTCCTGATCTTTCTGTATCTTGTTTAGTTTTATCATTCCTTTGTTCCGAGGACTTGGGGACCGTCTCCCTCTGGCACCAACCAGAATCTGGATCATCCGGTTATGGCCCACGAGTTACAATGAAACATTTTTCTCATGATAATCCCAATTTTATTCAGCCTTTAAAACTTTGGGAAAATTGCCCTTTAAGTAAACCTGAGAGCCCTTGGAAAAGAAGCTTATGAAAATCATGTCCAAATGAACCGTGTACCTGGCTTCCAAAGTCCCTCTTCCTCTTCGGTGGGAAAATGAGTGATTAATTTGATAATGAGGCAAAAGCCTTAGGTGGGCGGAGTGTGTATAAATTAATAACTTCCTTTGTATATAATCCCTGACCCTGACAAATTTCCTGTGAAGTCCTCCCTACAATCTAAAATGTTTCAGTTGGCTGCTTCATCTCAGGAAAAAAAAAAAAAAAAAAAAAAAAAAAAAAAAAAAAAAAGATCCTTTCAATGGACTTAAGGGAGAGCTTTGATTAAATTTTTCAATTCAGAGAAATTGAGTGATCTCACTTAAAGCTCTCCCCATGTACCAATTTCGAAGTTCAGCTTTCCACCCAACAAAGACTAAGACAGGCTCTGTGCGTGTTAAAGAGAATTCAGCAAAGTCCTTGCTCTCTGGGAACTTACCTCCTGGCTTCAGAGACAGAAAGGAGAGAGGAAACAATAAGATTGATATTTACCAAGTGCTACTGAGGAGAGAAACAGGAGGGTTGCAAAAGGTGGTTGGAGAGAAAGCTTGCTTTGGAGGTGGAGTGGTCAGTGGAGGTCTCTTCAAGAAGCTGACATGGAACTGACATCTGAAGGACAAGCTGGCCACGGGAAGGTCAATTGAGATGGAATGAACAAAAGGCCTGGCAAAGAGTAAGAAAGCTAATGTGGCTGGAGCAGAGTGAGCCGGGGGGAAAGCATGACCTGAGGATAAAGATGTAGAATGGAGGGGCTGCTACTGAGACTGCTGGGCTGTGGGGGCCATGAAAAGGAGTCTGGATTTCAGCAAACTCTTGGTAAAATGAACTCCCCCCAAGTCCAGAGTGAATCGTGTGCCCAGTATCTGGAAAGCCATATGCCAATAAGGAAAACGGTATCAGAGAGGTGCCAAAATTATGAATTTGCATAAGGAAACAAAGGCATAGCACAGAAATACCATTAAAAGCTTCCCCTCTCACAAAAGCTTCCCCTCTCCGTTTAACATTAGCTGCTGTCCCAAGCCATCTGATCACCATCTTTGTTGGTCTGTTTCATGTTGACTGTGCAATGTGAATACCAGACAACACAAAGCAAATGCAAGGCAAATGGCTGAAAAAATGAAATTACAAATTTTCCAAAGATGTGAAATTTCTTGGAGTCCCTGAAAATTGAAGAACCAAGTTAGCCATACTCAAAGCCATAGACCACATGTGTCAAACACAAGGCCCGCAGGCTAAATCCAGCCCTCCAGGCCTTGCAATGTGGCCCGCACCGCGCTGTCATCACTGCACTCTGCTGTCAGTTTATGACATTGTCAGTTTTTGACTGTTCAGTAAACCATTCGGCCTGCGATTTAGGCTGGATTTTAGATTTTGGCCCCTTCTCTGATTGAGTTCGACACCCCTACCATAGACCAAGGAGGACTGGGCAGATTTAAAAGAGGAAATCAACCACATTGAGGCTATAATTGGAGCTTTGAAAGCGAATGATTTGAAAAACAAAAATAAAGAAAGACACTCACACCCTGGCCTGTGTGGCTCAGTTGGTTGGAATGTGTCCCATTCACCAAAAGACTGAGGGTTCGATCCCACGTCAGAGTATATACCTAGGTTGCAGGTTCAGTCCCCCTGGAGGGAGGCAGCTGCTCAATGTTTCTTCTCTCTTCCTCTCTCCCTCCCTCCCTCCCTCGAAATGTGAAATCCTTAAATAATTTTGAAAAAGAGAGAGTTCATGATAATACTGCAAAGTTCAAAGCAAGATGAATTTTTCTATTATACAGCTTTGTCAGAACAACTGGAAAAAACACACTCAATTCATATTGTATATTTTCTAAGAGCAGAATTTTAATTTATCCCTCTATTATGATCTGTCTTGTTAAACATTAAATCAATTAAGCTTGTTTTCATTATTGTTAGCTTTGTTTTTATATTAATGTCTCAAGTAACTTTTTTTACAGTTTATTTTGAAAATTTAGTTCCTATTTTTTGATGGATCCATTTTAAGTAGCATTTTTCCAGAACTAATTATCCTCGGATAATGAAGACCTCCTGTGCATGCGGTTAGGAATGCGCTGCCTCTGCTCATTATGATGGCAGCCGGAGGCACTCGCCAGTGCCCAGGTACCTCCCGTTACTTCTTGGAGAGGAGGAGGATTCTCCTCAGTACTCATACTCTCCCCTGAGCCTTCACCCTGTGTGAGGAGCGGTCTGGGGAAGGAGAAAGCTGGGTCTAAAACCCACTTGCTTCCACCAAATGAGTCAATCAGCAATGGTCCAGCCAGCAAAGGAAGCTACTGAGCCCCCAAGGAGAAATACTTCTGTTTAGCAAGAGCTCTCAGAAACTACATTTAAAATGTCTTTGTCTCAGGAATTTTCAGATGTCTGGATAACAGTGTATAGACTTCCCAGCTGGAAGATGTGCTCTATTCAAGAATTACAAATATGACATAAGTACTTGAAATTCCTCTGCACACTGCCTTTGAGAACTTCTGTCTATGGACATCCCTTCAGAAACTCTCTGAGGCTGAGCCAGGAGTTTAGGACGTGGTGTCCAGAGACTTGGGACTGTATCCAGGTTTTTCTACTTCCTTATTGTGTGATCTTGGACAATCAACTTACCCCTTCATTCATCTCTGCTGTGAAGTTGAGCATAGCAATACTAACTGCCTTATAAGGCAGTTGTGGGAATTAAGGCTTCTAGCGCGTAGAAAGTGCTAAGCATTCTGCCACGTCAGGACTAAGCTCTTTGTACATGTTCTGCAGTCCTAGCAAAGCAACAACACCTGGAAAGAAGTTACACCTGATAATTCTAAATTCCATAGCAATATTAAAAAATAAAGATAAAAAAACCGCTGCAAGGATTTTGTGGTCATAGTACTCTTTTCTCAGCTCAAATTGCAGATTATGGAGTGTCTTATGTACTAAAGCAACACATTTCAACTTTATTCCATAAGCCTTGGGAAAGATTTAATTAATGGCAAAAGAGGAACTAATTCTAATAACATTAGCTAACATTTATTGAATGCTTATTATATAACCAGGCACTTTTTATAGCGCTTTTTATTTTATTTATTTAGTATTTTAAATTCTTGGTTATTTAAAGTATTACATATGTCTCCTCCCTCCCCTTCCCCCCCATTGACCTCTTCAAATCCTAGCTATTGTAAATTGTGCTGCTATGAACATAGGGGTGCAAATGTCCTTTCGGATTGATGTTTCAGATTTCTTGGGATATATTACTAGAAGTGGGATTACTGGGTCAAATGGCATTTCATTATCAGATATAACATTGGCAAATATGTTCTCCCTTGCAGTGGGATTTCCTGTTATTTAGTTGATGGTTTCTTCTGCTGTGCAGAAGCTTTTTATTTTGATGTAGTCCCATTTGTTTATTTTCTCTTTAGTTTCCATTGTCCTAGGAGCTATATCGGTAAAGATACTGCTATGACATACACTAAGTGGCCAGATTATTATGATCTCTGAACACAATAATCTGGCCACTTAGTGTGTGTGTGTGTGTGTGTGTGTGTGTGTGTGTGTGTGTGTGTAGGGTTAGGATATATATATATGATATATAATCATATATATGTATGTGTGTGTGTGTGTTTGTGTGTATTTTAGAGGCCCGGTGCATGAATTCGTGCATGGGTGGGGTCCGGCCAGCCTGGCCAGGGGAAGGGGACATGGGCCATTGGCTGGCCTGCCTGCTGGTTGAACTCCTGGTGGAGGGGACAATTTGCACTTTAGCCTTTTATTATATAAAATATACAGTGAGTGACCAGATTGTTTTGTGTTCAGAGATAATAATAATCTGGCCACTCAGTATATGTTTGATATTTTGCTGCACATGGATTCATCTAATATTTTTATCGTTTCCAATCTTGTGTTTAAGTCCTTTATTCTTTTTGAATTTATTTTTGTGTATGGTGTAAGTTGGTGATCTAGCTTCATTTTTTTTGCAAGTATATGTCCAGTTTTCCCAACACCATTTATTGAAGAGACTGTCTTAACTCCATTGTATACTCTTGCCTCCTTTGTCAAATATTTATTGAGCATAATGGCTTGGGTCGATTTCTGGGTTCTCTGTTCTGTTCCATTGGTCTATATGTCTGTTCTTGTGCTAGTACCAGGCAGTTTTGAGAACAGTGGCTTTATAATATAGCTTGATATCTGGTATTGTGTTCCCTCCAACTTTGATCTTCCTCAGGATTGATGGTGGTCTCTTTTTATTCCAAATAAATTTTTGGAGAATTTGTTCTAGATTTGTGAAATATGCCATTGGTATTTTAATGGGGAGTGCATTGAATCTATAGATTGCATTGGGTAGTATGGACATTTTAATAATGTTGATTCTACCAATAACTGTCATTATTCACAGATGAAATGATATTGTACATAGAAAATTCTAAAGACTTTACCTATGAGTCTACTAGACTTAATAAGTTAATTTGAACTTATGAACATGGTATGTTCTTCCATTTGTTTATGTCTTCCTCTATCTCTTTTTTTCAACGTCCTGTAGTTTTCTGAGTACAGGTCTTTTACCTCCTTAGTTAAGTTTATTCCCATTTTTGTTGCAATGGTAAATGGGATTTTTTTTTTTTTTTTTTTTTTTTTTTTTTTTTTTTTAGTTTCTCTTTCTGTGAGTTCATTATTAGTGTATAAAAAAGCCATAGATTTATTGGTGTTTATTTTGTATCTTGCTACATTGCCAAATATTTTGGGATATTGGCTTGAAATTCTCTTTCTTCATAGTGTCTTTATCTGGTTTTGGTATTAGGATAATGCTGGCTTCATAGAAAGAGCTTGAAAGTGTTCCTTCATCTTGAATTTTTTGGAATAGTATGAGGAAGATATGTTTTAGTTCTTCTTTGAATGTTTGTTAAAACTACTGTATGAAGCCATCCAGCCCAGGACATTTGTTTGCTGGAAGTTGGGTTTTTTTTGTTTTGTTTTTTAATTATTTCTGCTTCAATTTCCTCTATAGTTATTGGCCTATTCAGATTTTTTTCTTCATGATTCAGTTTTGGAAGATTATATTTTTCTAGAAATATGTCCATTTCTTTTATGTTGTCCAGCTTATTGGAATAAAGTTGTTCATAGTATTTTTTTTTTTTTTTTTTTTTTTTACAATCCTTTGTATTTCTGTGGGGTCAGTTGTTACTTTGCCTCTCTTGTTTCTGATTTTGATTATTTGAGTCTTCTCTCTTTGCTTCATGGTGACTTGGCTTGAGGTTCATTAATCTTTTTTATCCTTTCTAAGAACCAGGTCTTGGTTTTATTGATCTTTTGTATTGATTTTTTGGTCTCCATGTCATTTATTTTCACTCTGATCTTTATTATTTCTTTCCTTCTGCTCACTCTGAGCTATTCATGTTGCTCTCTTTCAAATTCTTTAAGTTGTAGGGTTAGATAAGTTATTACCAATTGTTGTTTTTTTGTTTGTTTGTTTTTTTGAGGTAGGCCTGTAGAGCTATGAACTTCCCTCTCAGGACTGTTTTCACTGTGTCCCAAAGATTTTGGATTGTTGTGTTTTCATTATCATTTATCTCCAAGATGTTTTTTTAATTTTTTTCTTTGATCTCTTTAGTAACCCAATCATTGTTTAATAACATACTATTTAGCCTCCATGTGTTTGAATATTTAATTTTTTATTGTAGTTAATTTCTAATATTATACCATTGTGATCTGAAAAGATGTTTGATATTATTTCAGTCTTATTGAATTTGTAGAGACTTAGGGTGTGTCCTAATATGTGGTCTATCTTTGAAAATATCCCTTGTGCACTTGAGAAGACTATATATCCCATAGCTTTGGGGTGAAATGTTCTGAAGATGTCAATTAAGTCCATCTGATCTAGTGAATCATTTAGAATTGCTGTTCCTTCATTGATTTTTTTTTTTTTGTCTTGAAGATTTATCCAATGATGTCAATTGGGGTATTAAAGTCCCCTACTATGATTGTGTTGCTGTTGATCTCTCCCTTGATCTTACAGAAGTTGGGGTTTTTTTGTTTGTTTGTTTTGTTTTTAATGTATTTGGGTGCTCCTACATTAGGTACATATATGTTTACCAGAGATTTATCCTCTTGTCTTATTGATCCCTTTAGTGTTATGAAATGGCCTTCTTATCTCTTATTATGGCCTTCACTTTGAAGTCTATTTTGTCAGATATAAGTATTGCTACCCCACCTTTTTTCATTTCTGTTTGCCGAAAAAATATTTTTCCATCCCTTCACTTTCAGTTTGTGTGATTCCCTTGTTCTGAGGTAGGTCTCTTGTAGACAGCTTATATATGGGTCATGTTTTGTTATCCATTTAGCCACCCAATGTATTTTGATTGGAGCATTTAACCCATTTACATTTAAGGTTATTATTGATAAGTACTTGTTTGTAGCCATTTTTATTCTTTATGCCTGTGTTCCTTCTTTCCTTTCTAATTCTTTTTTTTCCAACAGTCCCTTTAGCATTTCTTGCATTGCTGGCATGGTAATGATAAATTCCCTTAGCCTTTTTATCTCTGCAAAGCTCCTGATTTCCCCTTCAATTTTGAATGATAGCCTTGCTGGATAGAATATTCTTGGATTCAGTCCCTTACATTGCATCACTTTGTATACTTCATTCCATTTCCTTCTGTCCTGATGTATTTCTGTTGAGAAATCATTTGATAATATAATGGGATTTCCCTTGTAGATAACTCTCTGTCTCTCTCTTGTGGCCCTTAAGATTCTCTCTTTGTTATTAACATTTGCCATTATGACATGTCTTAGTTGGTTTATCTTATTTGGGACTCTCCGTGCTTGTGTGATCTTTTTCTTACCCAAATCAGGGAAGTTTCTGTCATTATTTCTTCAAATAGGTATTCTGATCCTTACCTCTCTTCTTATCCTTCTAGCATCCCTATTATATGGATTTTACTTCGTTACATGTTGTCCCAAAAGTCCCTTAAGTTTTCCTGCTTTCTATTTTTTTTCTCCAATTGCTGTTTAGATTGGGTGTGTTTTCTATCCTGTCTTCTAACTCACTAATTCAGTCCTCTGCTTCTTATGATCTACTGTTGAAACATTCTATTGTGTTTATTATTTTAACTATATCATTCTTCATTTCTTATTAATTCTGAATATATTGGTAATTTTCTGATCTAATCGACCCTTTTTTATGACCCTTATTCTGAATTCTTTCTCTGACATACAGCTTGCCTCCATGTAATTTCGTTACTTTTCTGGTGATTCCTCCTTTTCTTTCTTTTGGGGGTCTCTTTATTTGCCCATTTTTTCCCTCTTTTTGGCTCTGGGCTCCTTGCTTGAGGTTCCAGTTCCAGGAATTGAAGCCCCTAGAAGATGATCTGGGACTTGCTAGATAGGATGTTGGGTCTGCCTCTAGTTTCACACCTTTATTGTCACTGTTTTGAGTTGTATTCCCTTCTCCCACTGGTTCTAGTCCCTCCATTGTCCACTTCAGATTCTTGGGGTTGATAGAGATGCATACACAGTTTCTATGGTGTGCAATTCCCTGTGAGGGCTGGGAACCCTCTGGAATCCCATTTACTGTGCAGCCCTGGCACCCAAGGCAGCACACATCCAGCATGTTTCTGTGACCTATGGCTGGGCACAGCAGGTTTTACCAGCAGCTCTAACATGGGCCGGGGATAGTGTATGCACCAGACTGAAGACTCTGACTGTGTGGGCAGGTGGGAGCCTATGCTAGTCCAAAGACTCTTTCCCTGTCAGGGGGCAGAGCCTCTGTCAGCTGAAGGCTATGTCTGTGCCTGAAGCAGAGAGAGCACTGGTCTGTGGCTCTGTACTGGGACAGGGGTTTGCGTAGGAGTGGGGTGTAGTTCTTTTTATATAACAATTTAATCCTCATACAGCTCTATGAAATAGGAACTATTATCATTCCTTATTTTACAGATGCAAAATTTAGGAACAGAGGTTAAAAGGAAGATCCAGGATTTAAATTAGGAAAGTTGGGTTCAGAACTAGTACTTGTTACCATTAGTCTGTAGTGTCTCATAGGAGTGCCATCATTCTATTAGCATTTTGAAGGGCTGGACTAGAGGCAAGGGTATGAATTATGCTGTTGAAAGAGTCCAGAAGATGCAGGATTAAAACATGACCTTGGCTTTGATAGTGGATTGGTCAGGATTTCAAAGGTCTGGATGCATACAGAAATGAAACATTGCTTAGTTTTTAACAGAACCTGAGGTGGATGATGAGAAGAGAGAAGATTTAAGAAGAGTTGGTGTCTGCCTTGGTTGACCAGTTGGCTGATTTGAAAATACTTACAATTATAAAGTGAATCTGGTATAGAGTAAAAGTGGATACAAAATTCAGTTTTGGATTTAAGAGGTTTAAAATTCTTGGAAACATCCACAGAGAAATGTGAAAAATTTTGTAAGCTAGATAGATGCCAGGAATTCTAGGGAGGAAGCAACATAGTTTACCATTTAACAAACAAACAAAATAGACAACCCACAGAATGCACAAAAATATTTGCAAATTATGTATCTGAGAAGGCACTTATAACTCGTATTATACAGTACTGATACAGTCCAACAATAAAAAGAAACCAATAGCCCAATTTTTAAAAATCGGCAAAGGATCCAAATAGACATTTCTCTAAAGAAAATATACCAACAGCCAATAAGCACATGAAAAGATGCTCAGCATTATTAGCCATCAGGGAAAAGCTAATCAAAGCCACAATGAGATACTACTTCACACCCACTAGGATGGCTATAATAAAAAGAACACAGTAATAAGTATTGGCAAGGCATTGGAGAAATGGAAATACTCATAACAATGAAGACAACAAGTTCCACCCTATGATGTTTCCAAATGAATTGTTTAAAAAACTCATGAATGGTATCTAGAATTACAGAAAAAGCTCCAACTCTCATAAAAATTGCTGGCAACCAGCAAGCAAATGAATCAAATTAATTTTAAACTGGCAATTTCAAATATTTACAAAGTCTGTCTAATTCTCATCGTGTTTGAAAGTGGTATGCTGAAGGACTTACTGAGTCATGATTGCATAATGGATTCAAGTGGTAGGTTAATGGTAACTGGAAAGGACTCAACTCAAATTAATCTAAACCCATAATTGTAGGAGTTTACAAACAAAGGTCGCACTGTAATTCTGGCGGGCTTAAACATTCTATTCCAAAGACCTGTCCTTTCATGAATAGCAGCATCTTCCCCTTCCCCACACCAAGCTAATTTTCTACCATCAGCTCTTAGAATAATTTCCTTCTTTCTGAAACCAAAAAACAGTCTCATGTCCAAACTGCAATTCATTAGGAGAGGTTTCGTGGTGGTTGTCAGGCCTCCTGCCACGTGCTTTCACTGAAATGGGTTTCATACGCTTCCATGGGGTAATGGTCTGCATTCACTTAAGATGCCCACCATGTGGCTGGGAATTTTTATTTGAGATTTGGAAAGGGAGGAATGTGAGATTCAGACAAGGACCTCTGTGCTCATACCGTGTCTGTGGGTAGCATGGATAGAATGCCCAAGAGCTGGTTCTCGTGTGAATCCTGGGGGGATATGGTGAGTCAGAGCATGACCACAAGCTAAGATCTTTGAGCTTTTTTGTGTGTGTGTGTGGACATGGGGGAGCCCCTTGAGATGTTTAAACAGAACAATGGAATAATCCAAGATGACTGTTATTTGATTGTATAAAATCGATTTGAATAATGGATTATTTTAGAGAGCACTTCCTGTGTGCCAGGCACCACCTTTACACTTGACCTACATGACATTTTCTTGCTATACTTGCCCTGTAAAGATGCCTTTTATTATACCTGTTTCCAGGTGAGAAGACCACATTTCAGATAGGTTAAGACAATAACCTAAAACTATGGAGTTTACTCAGTAAACAGCAAAGCCAGGACTCAAATTCCCACCAATATAACTCAAAGCTTTACTTTGCACATCCTTGCTCCTCCATAGATGGAGCTGAGGCAGCTTGGCTGGGAGGCTGTCCCTTCAGTGAGGAGTGACAACAGTTTGAAGCACATGGTAAAGAGGGACTGGTGTGTAGGACATAAAGAAAGGTGGATGGGACTAGGTGATTAACTCAAGGGAACTTGCATTCTTTCACTCTGCCCTCAGCCACTGTGTGAGCAATGGGACATAAACCATGGGTCTCTCCTCGCCTCAAGGACTTCCTTTCTAGTCCTGGGATGGGACCCACACACTCAGATCTCAGGGCTAGGCTTGCTGCATGATTGGCACAAATGCTTAGGAGAGATGGCAAAAGCTGGAAGGAAGGTCAGGGTTCCTCCTGTCAAGTTGGTTTCAGAGGTGGGTAAGAGGGAGGGTTTTGACACCAGATCAAGTAATTCTGAGGCAAGTGTAATACCCCACACTTGCCTCTATAGCAGCCATTGTGAACCAAGTGTTAGTGACATGCTGGGGACATTATAAGCACATAATAAATGTTGCTTCCTGGTTTCTTCTTATTGCTCCCGTCACTATTATCACTCCTTGTCCTTGGTCTGGGCAGGCTGACTTCTTCTGGTTGGCTTTAACCCAGAGCTGTCCTTTAAATCTTTTGGATTCACTGAATACTAAACCCTACTAAGAAAGAACTTTCATTTAAGACAAAATCTTGGAGAGTTGGGGCTCCCATGTCTTCTTTATCCATTCATTGGTAGACTTATACTTAGGTTTTTTCCTTGTCGTGGCTATTGTAAAAATGTCGCAATAAAGATGAAGTACAGATATCTCTTTGAGGTAGTGATTTCAAAAAAGCTATTTTGAATGCAAGCCCTGGAATAGCTCAACAATGACGTAGACATTGATATATTTGCTATAGAAATAAGGTGACTGAGGCTATGGAAGTTAAGCTCCATGTGTATAATGAGGATATGTTTCTATCTACTTCACAGTGATTGTTGTAACAATTTCTCAATCACAAACAGACATTTTAATGAGTACTGGGGCACAAGAGTTGAGACATGAAATTCCTGTTTTTATTTTTATTTATTTATTGTTAATCTTTACCCGAGGATATTTTTCCATTGATTTTTAGGGAGAGTGGAAGAGAGAGAGAAAAACAGAGAGAAACATATCAATTGGTTGCCTCCTACATGCACTCTGACCAGGGCCCGGGCCAGGGAGGAGCCTGCAACCAAGGTGCGTGCTCTGGACCAGAATCAAACCCGGAATCTTTTAGTCTGCAGGCTGCAGGCTGACGATCTATCCACTGAGCCAAATTGGCCAGAGCCAAATTCCTGTTTATAATAGAACATATTTTGATCAGTGAAGATAGACAATGAAGGAAACAGAACAGAGTAGGTAATGATAAGGGCTCCAATGAAAATAAAATAGAGTTACATGATAGGCACTTACTGGGTGAATATTTAGTTTCAATGGCCAAGAAAGGCCTATCTTAGATGGTAAGACATCAACTGAGACCTGAATGATAAAAAAAAAAAAAAAAGGTGCCAGCTACACGAAGACGCTAGGGAAGAGGTAATCCTAATACTGCAGTTGTGTGTTTCGGGCTCTTAGCTAGGTTGAGGGAGAAGTGAAGACAGAGCAGCGCAAATGGACAGCAGAGGGGCCTGGGGGTGGGAGGACAGAAATAGCAGCAGGTAGGTGAGCTGACCAGCTTGAATGTCCGTGGATGGGACATGCTGAGGTGTAGCAATACAAGATTGTTGCTCATTCTTCATTCATTCGATTGGCTGAGTACCCAGACTTTGTAGCCAAATAGCCTGGGCTCAAATTCCAGTTCTGCCACTTTGACCTTGGGAAAGGGACTTTCTCTCTTTGTGCCCTTGTTGCCCTTGTTTCTTCACCCGCAATCACATCCGGTCCCTAGGTTTGTTTTGTGGGTCACAGGAGTTAATCAGAGTTATTCTATTCTATTCTATTCTATTCTATTCTATTCTATTCTATTCTATTCATTTTAATGGAAGACGAATGTGTTTATTATCTTTACAATTTCATTGTTATCCATTTAAATGAGAATTGTGAGCATGAAAAACATTTTGAGAGTACTTTCCACTCAGTTATGTTTTGTGCCTAAACTCTAAAAAATATAGCTTGTTATTTAAAGAAATGAATAAATAAAACATAGTTAAACCAATATTAGCCTAAGCCTCTTGAGAAGTAATTACATTATTAGGTAAAATAATTTGTTGTAATCTATATTGAAGTTAAGGCTATCCATGCTACCTAAAAGGAAGCATAGCCTGGCCATCTTCTTCTTCTTTTTTTCTTTAAGAATTCTTTATTGTTGGAAGTATTACATATGTCCCCTTATCTCCCCTATTCCCACCCCGCCTCCCCGCCCCAGACTTTCAGCATCCTATTGTCTGTGTCCATGGGTTATGCATTCAAGGTGTGTGGTTGATTACCTCCCACCCACCCTCCCCGCCTTCCTTCTGAGATTCCGCACTCTGTTCCATGCTTCCATGTCTCTGGGTCCATTCCATTCATCAGTTTATTTTGTTACTAAGATTCCACATATGACTGTGATCATGTGATATTTGTCATTCTCTTACTGACTTATTTCACTTAGCATGATACTCTCTAGGTCCTCAAAGGGTAAGATATTCTTCTTTTTTACTGCTGCATAGTATTCCATGGTATAAATGTACACAGCTTTTTTTTATCCCCGCATTACTGTTTCCAGATATTAGCTATTATAAAGTGTACTGCTATAAACATAGGGATGCATATATTTTTTCTGATTGGTGTTTCAGATTTCTTAGGATATATTCCTCGATGTGGGATCACTGGGTCAAATGGCAGATTCATATTTAATTTTTTGAGGAAACTCCATACTGTTTTCCATAGTGGCTGCACCAGTCTGCATTCCCACCAGCAGTGTACTAGGGTTTCCTTTCCTCTACATCCAGCACTTGTCATTTGGTGATTTACTTATGGTAGCCATTCTGACATGTGTGAGATAGTATCTAATTGTTTTGATTTGCATCTTTTGAATGATTAGTGACTTTGAGCATTTTTTCATATGTCTCTTGGCCATCTATATGTCCTCTTTGGAGAAGTGTCTATTTTGGTTCTTTTCCCATTTTTTTAATTCGGTTGTCTTCCTTTTGTTAAGTTGTATGACTTTCTTATATATTTTGGATATTAATCTTTTATCAGATGTATCATTGCCAAATATGTTCTCCCAATACAGTGGGCTCTCTTTTTGTTTTGTTTATGGTTTCTTTTGCTGTGCAGAAACTTTTTATTTTGATGTAGCCCCATTTGTTTATTTTTTCCTTAGTTTCCTTTGTCTTATGAGATGTGTCTATAAACATATTGCTCTAAGAGATGTCTTAGATTTTATTGCGTTTGGTGTCTTCTAGGATTTTTATGGGTTAACGAGTAACATTTAAGTCTTTTTTCCATTTTGAATTTATTCTTGTGTATGGTGTAAGTTTGTGGTGTAGTTTCATTTTTTGCAAGTATCTGTCCAATTTTTTCAACACCATTTATTGAAGAGACTCTCTTGACTCTATTGTATGCTCTTGCCACTTTTGTCAAATATTAATTGAGCATAATGGCTTGGGTCAATTTCTGGGTTCTCTGTTCTATTCCATTGATCTATTGTATATGCCTGTTCTTGTGCCAGTACCAGGCTGTTTTGATTACCGTGGCTTTGTAATATAACTTAAAATCTGGTATTGTGGTTCCTCCAACTTTTTCTTCTCAAAATTGCTGCAGCAATTCAGAGTCTTTTTTTATTATTATATAGAAATTTTTGAAGTATTTGTTCTAGCTCTGTGAAATATGCCATTTGTATTTTAATAGGGATTGCATTGAATCTGTAGATTTCCTTGGGTAGTATGGGCATTTTAATGATTTGATTCTACCAAGCTGTGAATACAGTATACACTGAGTGGCCAGATTATTATGGTCTCTGAACACATAATAATCTGACCACTCAGTGTATATCCTATATAATATAAGGCTAATATGCAAATTTTCCCCTTGACCAGGAGTTCAACCAGCAGGCAGGCTGGCCAACTGCCCATGTCCCCTCTCCCTGGCCAGGCTGGCCGGGCCCTACCCATGCACAAATGCATGCACCAGGCTACACACACACACACACACACACTCATTGAGTGGCCAGATTATTATGTGTTCAGACATCATAATAATCTGTCTACTCAGTGTATTCTTCCACTGGTTTATATCTTCTTCTATCACTTTTTCCAGGTTCTGTAGTTTTCTGAGTATAGGTCTATTGCCTCCTTGGTTAAGTTTATTCCTAAGTATCTTATTTTGTTGTTGCTGTTGCAATGGTAAATGGGATTGTTTGTTTAGTGTCTCTTTCTGAGAATTCATTATCGGTGTATAATAAAGCCATCGATTTTTTAGTGTTGATTTTGTATCCTGCTACATTTCCAAATTCATTTAATAAATCTGGTAGATTTTTGGTGGAGGCTTTAGTGTTTTCTATGTATATTAATATGTCATCTGTGAATAATTAGAGTTTTATTTCCTCTTTTCCAATTTTATTTCTTCTTGTCTAATTGCTGTGGCTAGAACTTCCAATACTATGTTGAATAAGAGTGTTGAAAATGGACATTCCTGTCTTGTTCCTGTTCTTAGGGGAAATGCTTTTAGTTTTTGCCCACTGAGTATGATGTTGGCTGTAGGTTTGTCATATATGGTCATTATCATGTTGAGATATGCTCCCTCTATTTCTACTTTGCTGAGAGTTTTTATCAAAAATCGGCATGGGTTTTGTCAAATATTTTTCTTTATCTATTGATATGATTAGTGTGATTTTTGTCTTTTAATTTATATATGTGATGTATCATGTTTATTGATTTGTGAATATTGTACTAGCCTTGCATCCTTGGAATAAATCCAACTTGGTCATGGTGTATGATCTTTTTAATATATTGCTAGATGTGATTTGTTAACATTTTGTTGAGGATTTTAGCATTTATGTTCACCAGAGATATTGGCCTGTAATTATCTTTCTTTGTAGTATCTTTATCTGATTTTGGAATTAGGATAATGCTGGTCTCATAAAAAGAGTTTGGAAATGTTCCTTCCTCTTAGATTTTTCTGAAATAGTTTGAGGAGTATAGGTGTTAGTTCTTTTTTGAATGTTTGGTAAAACTCCCCTGTGAAACCATCAGGACCTGGGCTTTTGTTTGCTGGGAGTTTTTTGATTACTGCTTCTATTTCATCCATCATTGTTTTTTTTATTACTGCTTCTATTTCATTCATAATTATTGGCCTATTCAGGTTTACTGATTTCTTCTGATTCAGTTTTGGGAGACTGTATTTTTTCTAGGAATTTGTCCATTTCATCTACATTGTCCAGCTTGTTGGCATATAACTGTTCATAGTATTGTATTTTCTTACTATCCTTTATATTTCTGTGGTGTTGGTGGTTACTTCTCCACTTTTGTTTCTGATTTTATTTGGTTCCTCTTTCTTTGTTTCTTGATGAGTCTGACTAGTGGTTTATCAATTTTGTTTATCCTTTCAAATAACCAGCTCTTGGTTTCATTGATTTTTTGTGTTATTTCTTTAGTCTCTGTGTTTTTATTTCTGCTCTAGGTTTTATTGTTTCCTTCCTTCTACTTTGGGCTTTTCTTATTCTCTTTCTAGTTCTTTAAGTTGTAGGGTTAAAATAGTTTATTGCTGATTTTTCCTGTTTTTTGAGATATACCTGTAACACTATGAGCTTCCCTCTTGGGACTGTTTTTGCTGTGTCCCAGAGATTTGGGTTTATTGTGTGTGCATTTTTATTCGTTTCCAGAAAGTTTTTGATTTCTTTCTTGATCTCAATGGTAACCCATTCATTGTTTAATAACATGCTATTTAGCCTCCATATGTTTGAATGCTTTGGGGTGGTTTTACTGTAGTTTTCTGTTCTGTGATCTGAAATGATGCTTGATATGATTTCAATCTTCCTGCACTTGTAGAGACTTGTTTTGTGTCCTTACATGTGGTCTATCTTTGTGAATGACCCATATGCACTTGAGAAGAATGTATATTCTGCTGCTTTGGGGTGAATAAATGTCAATTAAATCCAGTGTATCCTTTGAAAGTCTCTGTTTCCTTGTTAAGTTTTGGTCTGAAAGATCCAGATTAGTCAGCAAGGTGTTAAAGTCTCCCCTACTATGACTGTATTGTTGTTGATTTCTCTGTTAGAGTCCTCTAGAAGTTTTTTGTATATATTTAGGTGTTCCTATATTGGGTGCATATATGTTTACCATGGTTATATCCTCTTGTTGGATCGATCCTGTTAGTATTCTGTAGTGACCTTTGTTCTCTCTTGTGATGGCCTTCATTTGAAAGTCTATTTTGTCAGACACGAGTATTGTTAATTCAGCTTTTATTTCTTTTCCATATGCATGGAAATTTTTTCCTATCCCTTCTCTTTCATCCTGTGTGAATCTTTTGTTCTGAAGTGGGTCTCTTGTAAACAGTATATAGTTGGGTCATGTCTTTATATCCACTGAGCTCATAAGACTCCCTGTACAGTGGGCTGAGGGGAAAACTCGGAGGAGGGCAGCTTCAGGGTTTTGGTTTGAGGAGCTGAGTCAGTCCGAAGAAAAGAGTATAGTAGAGAGAGATCAAGGTTTCTGCTTTTGACACAGTTCAATAGAGTGGCCAGTTGTTTGAAGTCATTGAGGACACATTGAGGTACTGTGCAGGGGGGTCATTTACATGATGGTGATGTTTGACAATGTCATGGTCAACAGTGTGACTCAACTATGCTGTCTTTATGTCACAAAGATTGTACTCAAAATGATGCCATTCCACTCTTTAGAATGTGATAGGGAGTGAACTTATAAATATTCATGTTGCACAGATTTTACACCATTAACATGAAATTATGGGCATTATAATGTAATGTACTTGACTTATTGTTGCCAGTACTTTGGAATCTTAATGGAGAATGGTCATGAAATGTTATTTTTGTAAAAACATTACATTATAATTGGTTAGTGCAAATATTGTGCATTTTAAAATTTGTGTGAGCAACATGAATTCATTCATTTATAGTGCATGGAAGTGAACAATATTAATGACCACAGTGGTCACAGTATCAGGGCCCCATTGTTGTTAAATTTTGGCAGCTTGGCAAGTGATAGCATTGTCATATTGTTAATTTAAAGAAGTACCACAATGTAGTATTTGTATTCCTATAAATATTGGCATCATTTTAGTATAAAGTAGTATGATCACATCAATTTTTCTAAAATATCAAAGGCATAATGTGTGTTTTTTTTTTAAAAAAAAAAAAGGTTAAAGGGGTGTTTTCCACATGGCTTTTAGATGTCTGTCCTACAAAGCAAAGCATCTCCATCCTACCTCGGCACGGAAATTATTTCACTTTATTTGGTAACCGTGATACAAAGGAATCTGTTTTCTTTGGTCCAGGATGCAGGTTTTTAGGAATGCTTACAGGGCTGGGTAGTTTCACATCTTGTAATATTTGAGATCTAATTTCATCTCTTGTTTATGGGAAAAGCCAGAAGCCAAATGCTCAAGCAATAAGCTTGGGAGTCATTTGTAGTCATTGTTCCTTTCCTTCTTCAAGCCTTCTCACAATGAATTCCTAGGATTTATGACTTCTTTATTCCCAATGCCAAATAGTTCAAAACTTGCATATTATGAGAGCATGTGTTCTCATCCATATTATGATTTCTATTGAAGTTCAGTTCAATAAAATTCAGGATTCTATGTCATAAATTTTCCCATGTAGATGATATTTTTATTTCCTTCTGTAAATATTTTTATAACCGAGATTGGAGCATCAAAACAATTGTTAAATATTTGCCTAGAATCTGCTTTAGAGCAAAGTTTCTGCCAACAACCACGTTTCCTGGTGTCTGGAATGGGTAACTTTTTCATGCACTTTGCAGTCTGTGTCCTCGGTGATAGAGTGCTGATAAAACCCAAGCAAGGAGGTTATGATTTTAATATACTTTATTTAAAAAGTACACAGTTTTAAATTGGTTTCAATGGGTCTCAAGCAGAAGGTCACTGCCTACTGGCAGCCCCGTTTCTGATGAAGGGTGGTTATCATGTAGCAAACTCACATTTACATGACCGGCAAAGTAAAAAGATAACATTTTTGTCAACATGTCTTTAAGAGTTTATATCACACACAGTTTAAAATCATGAGATGCTGATGGTTGGACTATATTTCATGTCTCCTATGTCGCACCATATTTTGGTTCACAGTTTATCCATTATTTAGCATGCCAGGAGAACATCTTGATCAGTGTCACCTTAAGAAGAGCAGCAGAAGCAGAGGGGACAGGATAAGGACCATCTTCGCCTGGAGGCTGGGTGCACCCCCACATTCCCTTGCATTTTCCTGCAGGGAAAGGCAGGGCGGGTCAGAGCAGAGACAGAGTCCAAGATGGGTTAAACTGGGCAAGCTATTTCGAGTCCCCACTCTTCAAGTGTTTGAACAAAGTCTCTTAGGACCTAGATAATTCAGGGAAATTCACTTGTCTAAATTTCATCAAGTTAGCGATGGGAATCTCTGATTACAGCTGTAAATGTATAACATATTAAAATTTACTCTTTGCATACTATTATGTAGAATATTCGAGGGGTAAAGAACTATTTATTGGTACAGATATCTATTGGGATCATATTATAAAGGCAAAATATTGGCTTTCTAATCTCCCCCCACACCCACCCCCATCAGAATGTAAGTTAAAAAAAAAAAAATCACATCTTTGGCTATGAAAGGTTTTGTTTCCTCTTTTATTTGGGGGAAGGAAGGCTCTGTTTTACAAAAATGAAATAATATTATTACTTTCTGTAGCGTGCTTTTTATCCAGTGACTGATGAAAGTTTCTTAAACTCCATTATTCTATTTCATTCAGCTATTTTCTTACTGATGGGCATTCATTTTCTCATTTGTTCTTCCTGCTACAAAGAATGCTGAATGTGGGTCCTCAACAGACGGTGATATCTGCCCCTGCCTGTGGTGAGATGCCCAGTCTTTGAACTGCAGACCTAACAGGTATTTTTGCCTTTCATGGCTATAGCTAGATATTTCATTGTTACCTGTATATTCAAATCACCCACTGACTTGTATCTTTCTTGTTCATGGTTTATTTTTATATTTAATTGTTTGACTTAGAAATCAAATTATAAAGAGCACTTTTAAATTGATAAGTATATTTTTCAAGTTCTATAAATTGGCTACTGACTTCAATCTTTTTCCATAGAAAAGTTATAATTTTTACATAGTTAAATAAATCTGATTTTCTTCCATTGCTTTCTTATCTCAGATAGGAAGTACTCTGCAATCCCTAGGATTTCTTGTGAAACTCTTACTTCACTACTTAAGTCTAATTTATATTCTTCCTTTTGAATCAAACCTTTGTCATATATAAGAGTTTCTATTCTGTTCTATTGACCTCATCTTACTACATCCAGAAACTTACAGAAAAAAAATACTGATTTTTTTTTAAATGTCTTGTATCAAGTAACCAAAGCAAATTATGTTCAAAGCAAATTATGTTATTAACAACTCTATACTTAGACAACTAGAGGCATGAGAGTAAACTAGAGGCATGAGAGTAAAATCATCTAGAGTTCTGATTTTGACTGAAGTGATTTTAGTGTTTGGGGAACTATTGTGTGTGTTTGCATAGAGCTTTTATCATGGGTGATCACTGAATTTTACCAAAGGCCTTTCTAGCATATGTAGGTATAATATGTTACTATTGAACTTCAACTCCCATTTGAATATAGAAGCAAACATTCTCAATAAGTTCTCCCAAGTTCTTATTGGTGCTATACTTTAAAATCTATGCTACATGCTTAAGTCTTTCCTGGGATTTAGATAGTTTAATAACATTAAACTCACTTGCTATTTAAAGTTGAGATTAACACTCAACTGGCTCTGGTGGCATTTTAAAAAACTAGTTTTTCAGTTTCCACATACTAATTTGTCTAGGCACGCTTTTCATTTTTTCAGGGTGTGTGAACTTAATTTAAAAAAATATTTTTGTTAAAGTTTTTGCTCACAGTATTGCAGGAGGTATATAGTGCCTTTATAGTCATGCCTCCATATGGCTAGGGGTTTAGAGGCTTGTCACCCCCCTCCATACACTGGGACCCTCTGTCTGGTATAAACATTGCCATGTTTGCTTTGTGTAAAGTGCTTGTAAATATAAGCTGGGGGAATAATTCTCACCACAATTTAAAATAAGTAAAATAAGATGATCAGAGCTACTTCGTAATAGGTGATATGACAGCCCTTCCATGGGAAGGAGGCTCCTGAATATATCATGGAGATGAGAACAGGCAATTTGCCCAGACAGAGAAGGCACTGAGGGCAGAGAGCCAGCAGCCTTCCTGTAGATGCTTCTTTGATTCACCTGAAGGAGATGGTTTTCTCTCGGGTAAACATTTTAGCTATAATGAAATTCTCATGGCAAATCCGAGTGGGAAATCAGACTGACCTCAGGATGGAAGCCATGGCAAGATTCCGGACGCCTTCTGATCTTCTGGGCCTTTAAACGCTCACACTTAAGAGATTCGTTATGTTGACTGTAGTTAAGGCAAATTTCCAAAATGGTACTTCCCCCTACTCTGCATCAGCATTGCACGTTGGCACTAAAATCCCTAGACAGTTTCTTTCTCTCCAACAGTGGGAAGTTATCATTTACTCCTCACCCAGGTTTCCCGACTGTTGATCTCCTTACCAGCAGCAGAAGCTGGGCCTGCACACGGAAGGATATACCTGATCTCGATGGGCGCCATGGTGATGGGGGCCACAGACTCGCAGAGGCAGCTGCTGTCCACCACCACCATGAACAGGTTGCTGCTTGGGATTTGCTGGATGACAAAGGACCTGGGGGAACAAGAGGCACAGACATGGTGGGGTCATTTACCTTTCCTCCTGCAAGGAGCCACAAGGAAAACTTTTCCCGGGGGTAACTACTATATTTTAGAAAACAAGTTTCCTAAAGTTGTCTTTCCCATCGGCTCTTCACTTTCAAACACCGAGTTTCACTAAGAAGACAACAGCCTATTTGTATAGCCATGCGCAGCTCACAACACTCACCTTGGGAAGACTGAATTTACAAAATATCAAGGTCAGATTTGGCTAATTTACCTCCATTTCCAAGATCTAAGAAGTTAGGCTTTTCGTTAAGCCTGCTTTCCTTCCTAAACATTATCAACAGTTGCATTTGATCTTCTAAGTTGTTTTTCTCTCTTTTCCTCAGAGACAGACTGAAGCTGTGTCACATGGATGACAAAAGAGGAAGTAAACTTCCTAAACCCTTCGAGATACCACTCCACTCTGTGCGATGTTTGCCCACAGCAGAGGCGTGGTGTTTGGAGGGAATGAATGCTGGCCCCCAGTGCCTCACCACCTTTAACAAACCCCACCCTTCTCAAGTCCACACTGTGCCGGCCCCGCAGCAGCTCCGACATTCTGGGTCCATCGGTACAGCTTACCGACTGACACTGCTTCTTCATTGCCCACCACAGGGGAATGCCAAAGCAACACCGCCCGTAAAAACACTCCTTTCACAAGAAATAGTGATTCTTTGGATGAACAACTTAGAGACCCAAAGCCCACATTCTTTCAGAGCCAACAGGGTAGGTAAGTATTTAAACCCAGGCTAGAATCCTGGTCACTTAACTTTTCATATTTCATCCAATTCAATTTAGCAAGATGAAAGAAACTATAAAGAAACTATACCCTAACAAAATGTTCAATTCCTCCATGAATTTTACTTTCATCTTTCAGAAAATTTGTTCTGTTTTCTAGAGCAGTGGTCACCAGCCGGTGGTC
Source organism: Pipistrellus hanaki (assembly GCF_964339955.1). Taxonomy (NCBI): domain Eukaryota; kingdom Metazoa; phylum Chordata; class Mammalia; order Chiroptera; family Vespertilionidae; genus Pipistrellus; species Pipistrellus hanaki. The sequence goes on from NC_140515.1 coordinate 21,389,530, forward strand.
TGTGAGGTCTGAAAGGTTGACAACTGCTATTCTAGAGTGTATTCCCATGCTTTACAAAAAGCATTCAATGAAGAGGCATCCTGCTGTTTTGTGGGAAATTAGAAAGAAGGGGATGGATCCCTGTTACCATCTCATATGTTGTAATACCCAAGAATGCCTCTGAGATTACAACACAACCGGCTTCCTTTCTACATATGCCCAGTGCCTGTTCACTGAACATGATACAATTGTTTATTTTTTTCCCACCATAGCAGGGGACACCACTGTTCAGCACTGTTCCCCCCAATGCCTAACCATCATCCACTCTCTGGGATAATTGCTCTCTGCCCTTTCTGTTCTTCTCCACAACTACAGCTGGCCTGAGGGGGGGGGGGAGGGGAAGGGGGACTAAACCGTGCTAACTTATCTCAATAAAACTTTAAAAATACCAAAAATACCTGCTTTACATCCCTCTTTTAGCACCAGGTGACTTCTCACCTATGCAAAGATATTGCTTTAGCAGCTGGCCTCCGTAATGGATTGTGCCTTTGAGGATTAAAATAGCCTACCTGAGTTGACTCCCATCAAATGATTTCCAGGTTGGAGGAAAGGTAACAGAGTCTCAGAACAATGCAAAATTAAGATCACACAATTCTTTAAAGGACAAATGGTTGACTTAAAAATTAAGCCAAATGAATCGACCAGATGTGCAGTAAAGGAGAAAGAGATGTAAACATGAAATAGAAGTTCCAAAGGGAAAGAATGTTTTCCAATTGATTTTTTTTTTCAAAGAAAGGGCTCAGCATGAATGAAACTTCAAATCATTAAAGCTATAGACCAATCCTAATATCTTCTCTAGAAACAAATTACTCAAAGAGGAATGAGGATGACAGCAACTTCTCCCTGGGAATACTTAAGATGAAGAAAACAGAGTAACATGAAATAAAATGTATGTCAGGTCCAGGGGAAAATTGATTCTAGGTAACTGTAGATAATGATAGAAAATTATTTTTTAGAATTTAGGGATAATAGCTAAAAATAGCATGGTAAGTAGTATATACATATACAGAAAAAATTGACAATATTAGTCTAAAATTATTACCAATCACAACAAATGTGAGGTGATTAGATTCACAGAGTAAAAGGCAGAAACTCTTAAATTGCTTTGACAAAACACCAGCATTATGATGTTTGCAACAGACACTCCTAAACCAGAATGTCGTGGAAAAGACATCAAATGAGATGTCAAATGACAGGAAAAGTTTACCAGGAACATGCTAACAACACAAGAGAGGAACAGGCTAATATTATAATGCAAATATTCAGATGCAATAAAAAACAGTTTATACGATCTGAGTAATTTTTCATATTAAAATAGTATAGCAAGGAATGACATGGACTTTTATGATCATAGTGTTCATACTGATTAGAAATACCCAAGTGATTGATGAATGCATGATTAAAATGTGGAACAAAATCCCTTGATCTAAATGGAGAATTTGTTATTTTATTTATTGGGGTGACACTGGTTAATATTATTTGGGTTGGAAGTGTATGTTTCTATGATGCATGATCTGTCTATTGCATTGTGTGCCGACCAGCCAAAGTCAAATCATCTTCCGTCACCATATATTTGGCCCCCTATGTTATTTTCAAACACTGGAAACCTCAACAAATCACAAAGAGCAGAACGCATCACCTGCATATTCTTCTTCATGGTATGGTAAAATTGTAAATGAATAGCAAAAATATATAAGTGATGGAAGTTGAGGTCAAAAAACATTCAATTAATGCTTGAGAATTTGAGAGCAACCCAGACTGAAATCTGTGCAGTTTGATCTTAAGTACTTCTATGGGAAAAAGAAATTTTCAAATAAATGAACTCCATTTTTTTCATTGAGAAGCTGGCAAAATAAAGACAGAAGCTGCACCTGTGCCCCACTACCTGGCCTTCCCTCTGTACCCTGGGCTCAGTGTTGATGCCCTTCTCCAAGGTTGGTCCCAGGATACACAGGAGGTGACTGATAGGAGGCGATAATTGCACAGATAGCCCCCTTTGTCTACTAGCCATGCCCTTCAGGTTACAAACATGCCATCCTATCTCCTGTCTCAGGAAAACCAAAACTTCCTCTTAACCTTACCTCTAGCTACTGCCCTGTTTCTCTGTCCTTTATTGTAAAAATCCTAAAAAGAATAATCCACCATGTCCCTCTCTATACTCTCATTTTCCCTCTCTATATTCTCATTTCTCTCTAATAAGACTGGAGTCCTTACCACACCACTTGGTTCTCAACCTTTTTTCCCTCTGCCTTGCTCCATCCTTGCTGACTGCCCCCTCACAACAGACTGGTTTCCGGAGGAGGAAGGCCGCAGCTGTCTGCCATGGTTATCCTTTATCCCAGCACCTACAGGTGTGCCTGGGACACGAAGCCTCTCAGTAAATACTTACAGAATTAAAGGCAGAATAAACTTATAAAGATAAAAGCAGAAGAATAAAATGCACATTAAAATATGAAGGTAGCTGAAAGAACTAGACTCTGGTTTAACAAAGAACTTCATCAACATAAACCAACTTTTGGTGTTCCTGATCAGGAAGTCACAAAGTCATATTAAAACTTGGAAGATAGACATTTAAAACATTTTAAGTGATTATTATGTATATTATTGCAAACAATTTGAAAACTAGAGGAAACACACCTTTGGGGGTAAAATATAAACTTCCAACATTTGGCCAAGCTGTAAAAAACACAAGCAGACCCATAGCCATAAAAAAACTGAAATGCTCATTGAAAAAAATGCCCACAAGTGAATCCTACCAAATCAAAGAACAGATACTACTATGTTAATATCTAGAAAACTCCTGTGAACTCACTGACCAACTGTTAGAATAAAAGAACTCAGCAAGCTGACCAGTTACATAATCAGAGTGCAGAACCACAGCCTTTCCCTGACACTGGTGATGCCCAATGAAAAAATATGAGATAAAGAACCAATGACAATATCAGTAATCACTAGGAAATGCACAAAGTTAACTCCAGTAAAAGACACCTCATTTTGAAGAAAATGACCAAACTTTACTGCTTTACTGAACATAAAAAAATGAATTAATAATTGGAAGTACAAAGGTTGTGAAAATACACAAATTTTATATATATATATTCAATATATATATATATATATATATATATATATATATATATATATCACTAAAGAGAAATATAAAATAAAATGCACTCTTCACAAGCAGATTGGCTAAATTTTAAGTCTGGAGGAGAGTCTGAAGAAGTGATTATTTTATTGGACACTGCTGGTGGGATTGTGACTTTTTAAGGCCATTTGTATTATAATGGAAATTATTTACATCTTTAGATCCTATTTTTTTCAGTAGTTTTACTTTTCAATAAGAGAAACTCTTGCTCATGACCCCAAAAAGCCACGTGGAAAGATGGTCTTGATAGCCTTGTTCATTGAGAAACAAAAAAATATGAAACCCACCTGCAAGCCCACCAATAGGGGGAGGATTGAATAAGCAACACTATGTGGCTCTGGTCTACTCAGCACCAGATGGAAGGGTCAAGGGTAAAGCAGATCTCTACTTACTATCAAGAAAGGGCTAACCGAAACACAGTAAATAGAAAAAGTATGTTGTAAAATTAATAATAAGGTATTGCTATTTAAGCATATGTAATTCTGTTCCAGAGAAGGAGAAAAAGAGACGGGATGGGTAAGACTTATCAGATGTTTTGGGACTAGAAAACCAACCAGTAAGCATTCCATGACCTATGTTACACATAGAAAGAATAAATGCTCTAAACAATAGGACTTAAGGTAGTTGAACACAAATATAAAGGAACATAAGAAGCATCTTCCAAAAGGTAAGGAATTAAAGCACAGACTATGTCTTCTCCTGACTGATAGGTCTCACCTATGTCATCCTTAAATCCAGCACTGGCAACCACCCTTCCCTGCCCGAGACACACAGATGGAAGTCATGGCTGCTCAGAGGGCGAGGGGCAAGCTACAAACGTACCCCAGCATCTTTCAGCAAAGCCAGCTTGTATGGGCTCCAGGCACCTTCTGCCTGCTAAGCCCCCATCCCCACCCTCAAGTCTGATCCTTCCACAGCATCATCAGTGGAAGAGCAAAGGTGAGGGGTGAGGTAGGGGAGTAGGCAGGAGACTGAGGCAGTGGAAGGGAGAGAAGACTGGAAGAATACCGGTAATTGTCAAGGGACACTTGAACTGAATCTGTAATGCTGAGGTTCTTTAGAGAACTAGAGGCCTGATGCACGAAATTCGGGCAAGGGGCTCACTCCTCCACTACTCAACCCCCCTGCAGTTTCATCAGGGAGAACATCCGGTCTAACTATCATATTAGCTTTTATTATAGATATGTTCATGTATTCTTAGAACATTTAGAAATGGAACATTATGCTAAAGGCAAAAAGTATCAATGTTCTCATGTTACTAACAAGAACACTGGGACTCAGAGAGGATAAGTACTCTTAACAGAAGCTATATGAATAAGACATGGCTGTGCCCATTTTAGAGATGGGGAAAAGAGAGATGAGTAACTTCCTCAAGTAATAGGGGCAAAGCTCAAGCCCCCAGCACCCAGGCCAGGACAGACCTCTGTCTGTCCTGGAGGGCAGATCTAAGGAGATGCTGAGCCCTTGTGGGGGGTGTGAAGGGGGTTTTTGATAACCAATAACCACCATTCGAAGAACATGCCCCCTCTGGGTGGAAGGCTCCCCAAGGGTTGTCAGCAAAGCCCCACAGCAAACTTCTCTGTATTTCCCTAAACCCTCAGAGATGAAAAGCCCTGCCTGCAGCAATACTGAAGCAAAGGAAAACAACCCCCGACAAAGGATTTGCCAGCGGAAAGATTAACTGCTTTTCCATATTTTAAAGACTTACTGTCTGCTTATTAACATGGTGCTGCGGCGGGGTCTGGGCAATGTTAGCTGTACATTTATGTGCACAACGTATATTTATGGCCCAGGGTGCAGGGTTGAACTTCATAAAACACACCTCCATCCAGCTGGGCCCCGCAGCCAGGCTGACGTCACCTGGGGAAGAGCCGTGGCCTGGAGGGTTTGCCTGGGGGGCCAGCACCGGCCGGTGGGAAACGCTTCCAGGCAGCACCTCAGCGGTCACTGCTAAGCAGGGAGGGGTCAAGATGCGTGAAATAAATTAGGCCCTCCGGGGAGAGAGGAGGGATGAGGGAAGCAATTGTGATGAGTCCATTGCCAGAACTGAAATAACCCAGTCCTCCCCTGTTCACTGCAGGCTGAGAAAGACTGCAGGGGAAATGATGGGATTTCAAGACAGCCTCCCTGGCTGGGGAGAGCAGTTGCCTCGTGCTATCTACTGAGAGGGGCTCTGTGGTCCAGAAGAGGATATAGACCAGGCCGCTCCCTTAATGCCTCCCCAGAAAAGCACATGCGATGGGAGGGACCCACGGACAAGATTCCCAGAGGACCCCAGGACACACATTTGGGGGACTCGGTTGGCTGGCTTTTCACTGATTGGGTACAAAACTGTGGCTTGAAAACATTGTCAGGGCAGGACAGAACCTTAAAACTTTTGGGAATCTTTGGCCCTTTACAGATTTTCACTGTTTGTAAATTGTCCAGGTGTTACCTTGGGCACTGATCCTGTTCTAGGTGCTACTGGATTCCACGGTAGGGAGGGTGGGTACCTCACCATCACCGTGGATCTCCAACAGGATCTGATTCCCTCTGAAGGTGGGGATAGCCTGTCCTCCCCCAAAGCGCCCCAAAATGCACTACATTGACCCAGGCCCAAAGTTGTGAAGAGCGAACATTTGGTGACGGGTTGTTTAAATTCAAACTAGAAGTTAAATACGTATGAGGCTTTCTCCTAGCACAATTCTACAGCCATGCCATGGACCAGCATGAGGGAGCGAGGGGGAGCAGTGGCTCGGCCCAAACCAGGTGAAGACAGAGTAGGGCCTCACCTACTGTCCATGATTGGCAGGCCTGGGGACTTCACGTTAGCATGTAGCTCTATAACACTGAAACTGTTTCAGAGCACAGGGAAAGAAGAAAATATTCCAAGTGTCTTTTATGAAGGTCCCTGATCGAAAACCAAGACTATGTATATGAAAAAGCTGTGGAATAATATCTTTTTATGAATATTGAGGCACAGATATGGAATAATCCCTTTTTTATGAATACTGGCGCAAAGATCTTAAATGAAAGACAATAAACAGACTTCACCAGGATATTGCAATAGTAACACAACGGGCCCCAGCGAGGAATGACCTAGAAATTCAAACGAACAAGCTTACTGAGTTGTCTCAGCTTAATATAATAGAAATAGAAACACGAAACAATTCTTTTTTCCCCAGTCTCTGTTTTCCACTCTCCTGTGCTGAATTCTGTTTTCTCATCTCTAAATGGTATCTCTGTAGAGATTCCGTAACTTTCTGACAACTTCAGGTTAATAAAACCTGTCAGGTCTAGTTTAATACTCGAATCTCATATCTCCTTCAAAGCTCTGTGCTCCCTCTTCTTCCTTCTAGCTTCCGGGTTCTCGCTTCCTCAGTAACGTGTTTCCCCGAAAATAAGACATCCTCCGAAAATAAGACCTACTTACAGGTTTCCTTCTGAGTGAAATATAAGGCATCCCCTGAAAATAAGGCCTCCACTAGGCTAAACATGAGAGATTTGGTCCACTGATTCTAAAAGAGATGGAGTCACAAGAAATTCACCAGGAAATTCAGGAATTGGATTGTTATGATGATGTTCCAGAAGATGATGTCATGATTGTCATTGAATAAATGAGTCAATTCTTGATACTGTAGGATTCACAGTTTGTCTGGTTTGTGTTGACAACACTGTACTACTGTACCGTGTACAGGTAATAAATTTCCTTTATTTTCATTTAACAATAAATGTGTACTGTATTTTTCTTCGTGGAAAAATAAGACATCCCCTGAAAATAAGACCTAGCGCATCTTTGGGAGCAAAAATTAATATAAGACACTGTCTTATTTTTGGGGAAACAGGGTAGTTTGGGAAGTGGGGCAGTGAAGAGGTAGGTTTTCTGTGTACCAGGCCACAGTGGATTCTTGGCCACATTTTCTATGTATGGGGGTGGGGGGCAGTGGAATTCTCTGGCCACGTTTCCTATGTATGGGGGGAGGGCCACAGTGGGATTCTTGGCCATGGCTTGTTTCCTTACAACACAGATTGGCCTGTGGTATCCTGCATGTGACTCAGCATCCCTGAGGTTTCCTTGTGAGGTTATCACGGATTCTTCAGAGGACATGATACTCCTCAACACAGCCCCACCTCCATGACCATGCAGCTCCGGCCCTCAGAAGTCACTCTCCACAGCCCCTTGCCCTCGGGTGGAGAGCCTCCCCTGGAGGGCCGCCCTCTTGTTGGGTTTAGGCAAGATGACAGCCATCTTCCATCTTCCCTTTTGCCCACCTGACCCTGAGAAACATGCACCTTTGCTGGCCCAGCCACAGGCCACTTCAGTGCAGCCCCTTCTCCAAACCCTGACCTCTCCCCCCAGGTCCCTTTGTCCCACTGAGAGAGGCCAGGAATAGATGGCTGCCTAGCAGATACTTCGCCAGAGCTGGACTTCCCTTCTTTTAAGTGCTCCTGAAAAGATTTGATCAATTCTGTTCTTTATAGGAAAGTGTCTCTAGGAGCATCCTCCACCGCCTGTCAGGCTCCCAGCAGGACCACCACCCTGGAGGGATGGACCTCTTTCCAAAAACCCCATCTCTTCTGGGTTAGGCCCCTCACCAGTCACCAGTCTTCCCATGGCAGACTAAAGGTGGGCCAGCTGTCTACCCTCAAATAAGCTTGGGGGCGGGGTGGGGAAGGGGTGTTGCAGGGAAGGTTTCCAACTCTAAATTGGTGCCTGCTAAAAGGCTGTTCTCTTTAGAACCTGTGGTGCCTAGTGTCCTTTTGTCCTCGCCTCAATCTGGGACTACATGGGAACTCCTACTTGACAACTGTTCTGTCCTCCCAGTCAATGGATTCATGTAAGACGCCCTATACTTGGCTGGGATCTGTTCAATAGGGGCCCCAATGACAAAAATCCCACCCCTGAAAACAGTCCTGAAGAGGATAGAAATGGGCTCTTGATTCTGAACCCAGTTTAGCATCAGGCTTCAGAATGAGACACAGAGTTAATTAGAGTCAGAAGTGGAGGCTCACACCCTCTCTGCTATTCCTCATTGTTCAGAAGGTGCCAGCCTGTGCAATTAGACCAGAGAAAAGAGGGGTGATTAAGTATTGGAACAAAGGAAGCATTCACAGGTACCTAAACCGTGCCCTGCCCCCACTCCCAGTACTCGTTTCCCCCTCTCCCTGTACCTCTTAGCGGAGTCACCTTCTATTGAATGACACAAGCAGAGAGCTTGAAGTCATTATCCACACTCCTCTTTGACATCAACCTGTCCTGATGTGACCGTCTCTTCAACCCCTTTCCTGTCCATCCCTCCATCTCCTTTCCTCAGGCAGCTGTGTGGCCGGGCACTAATGCAGTCACAGGGGACATACTCTCAAAAGTTTGTACTTGGCGTTTACAGCTCTGCAGGCTGGATCGGCTTGAAATTTTTAATTTTATCTTTCATTTTGTGTTTTTAAGTGAAGTCTAAGGGACAAAGAGCATGTGTGGGGGAAGGTGGAGGGAAGAGGTTCTGAACTGCATGGCTGCTGCCCCAGCCCAGCAAACCCACGACCCTCCAGCCCTTTCAGAGGTCTGGCTTCAGGCATGGCAGCAGTGAATCCAAGGGTCCTATGATTTTGGTTAAATTTAGTTTTAAACCCTAGCTCTAAAATCATATTGCTCTTTATATATCTATGTCTATGTCTATGTCTATATTTATGTCTATGTCTAGGTCTATTTCTATATCTATGTCTATCTCCCTCTCTGTCTATATATCTCCCTCTCCCTCTCTATCTCTATACCTATCTATATCTAGATATCCCTCAGAGACCCAGCCTTTCCTCTGGATAACCAGCAACACTCACGGCAGCAGAAGACAGTAGCCCAGACCTGGCTAATGGTCACAGGCTAGGATCTATGGCACAATAAAGATGACATCCTGATCTAAGCTCTGAGTCCTAAGGTGAAATGACCCCTGGCTACTTTCCCCTGGTATCAGACAAAGAGACATGGGGACAGACCTCAGAACTGTCCTCAAGATCCTAAGAAAGGCTTCATCACCTGCAGCCGATCTCCTCCTAGCACAACCCAAACCCCTAACCCAGGATGTCTTATGATTCTGCCCTCTGCAATCTGGAACCCACACACATCGGGAGTTGAGTCTTTAGAGGCTACACTCCCATCTCCATATTGGCCAATTCAAAATTAAACTATCCTGCGAACTCCTGTTCGGGCACTTCTTTGGACCAGTGCTCCCAGGTGGGTGACCTCAGAAAAAACATAGGGGTTCAGGAAACAGCAGCTGGCAGAACCCCAACACATGCAGCCTGTGACCCAGCAGGTACCGATGTGTCCTGGTGCTAAGATGGAAATCCTTTGTCAAGTGGCTATCCACCATGAGCTGAGGTGGTGAGCCTGTGGGAAGGGGAGATTGAGTCCACCCCTTTAAGCAGGACATGGACCTCAGCATCATGGTAGAAGAAGCTGCACACCCCACTGAGCAATGGGGGCAGGACCCAGGGGTGCCTTTGAGGGTCTGTATTGACCCAGTAAGTGTCCCTGCAGTGGAGGAGCAGAGTGTTAAATAGAAAAAGTATATAGATCTAGATTTGTACATGTACGGCAGGTCAGGAGAGGCCACAGAGGCCATCTTGAAGGGGGGAGAGGCTGTTATCAGAAGCCTAAAAATCCAGGGAATCTACACCACTACCCAGTGAACAGCTGTGAACCCAGGAACACTGGTCCCCAAGCAATGTGAACACACAGATTCAGAGGAGTTCTAGACCTTCTCAAGGAAAAGTCAGATTTCACGTAGGCCAGTGGTCAGAAAACTCATTAGTCAACAGAGCCAAATATCAACAGTACAACGATTGAAATTTCTATTGAGAGCCAAATTTTTTAAACTTAAATTTATTCTAATGCAACCTCTTCAAAATAGACTCACCCAGCCCTTGGTATTTTGTGAAAGAGGCCAAAGAGTCGCATGTGGCTTGCGAGCTGCAGTTTGCTGACCACTGGCCTAGGATAAGGTGAGGTCTGTCTGTGATCAAGGCAGGAGAGAGAAACGTGCACAATGGGAGCTAGAGGATCTGCCGAAGTTTGCCCACAACAAAATCCATGGCTGTTGCCCTAACTGGTTTGGCTCAGTGGATAGAGCATCAGCCTGCAGACTGAAAGGCCCCAGGTTCGATTCCGGTCAAGAGCATGTACCTTGGTTGCAGGCACATCCCCAGTAGGGGGTGTGCAGGAGGCAACTGATCGATGTTTCTCTCTCATTGATGTTTCTAACTCTCTATTCCTCTCCCTTCCTCTCTGTAAAAAAAATTGCACTTTTTTTTTTTTTTTTTTTTTTTTTTTTTTTTTTTTTTTTTTTTTTTTTTTTTTTTTGTCTCTCTAAATCCTTGCTATTGATTACTAAACCCAATACATAGGATCATCCAATTGGGGACACTCTAAGAGACCGCAGAGGAAAGTTGTTTTTATGGAACCTGGGGACCAGAGTGGGGATAATGATCAGAGAACCATCTCTGGGGCAGCCCATTCCCCCAAACCAATATTAAGTGCCACAGGAAAAACAAAATCTAAAAACTAGTTAGAGAAGACCTATAGACCCAGAGGTCAATCCAGAAACACTTCCACTCAGGGGTTGAATCTCGAATTGACTCTTGTGTAAACACAAAGGAGTATAAGTAGCAAAGAAGTACTGCCTGCTTGAAAATCAGAACTGTGGCTTACAACACTGTCAATATTGTCCTGAGTAGGAGACAGGTGTGACAGAGAGAACAGCAGAGGAAGTGAAGGAACTTCACTACTGCACATTTTTATTTTTTTCATCTTTTACTTAAGAAACTATTTTTTTTTCTTTTTTCCTCACTTGATTTTACCTTTTTAATGATTACATTTTTATTTTTAATCAGTATTATTACTACTACTATTTTACCTTTTTTAAAGAAGTATCATTTTCTCTTTATTTTACTTTGGGATTAGTGTTCTACATTCTATTTTCTTCTTTACTTTAGCATCATTTTACTCTATCTCAACTTTACCTTTATGCCAACACTCTCTTCCTCACTTTTCCCCTTTTGTTGTCTTATTTCTCACCCCTTAGTCCTGCTTTAGATTTTTGTTATTCCTTCTTTTTCCCTCTGATAAAATTTTTCCCTACTTATATATCTAATTTCCAATCCATATTCACCTCTCTCTTCTCTTTCTTCACTATCCAAATTTTTTCTCTCTCTGCCTTTTGTTATGAGCTTGATTATTGGTTATATTGGTTTTGTATGCTTAGTGAGGTTGTTTTGCTTTTTTAAAATTTTGTTTTGTTTTGTTTTATGCTTTTATTTTCCCTCACCTTGTTTAATATTACTTGTTTGTAGTTTGCATTCATTTCTAGGTAATTGTTGCTTGCATTTGTTGAGATTAGTGGCTGTTCTATTGGAGTTTTCTCCTTATATAGTTTTTTCCCCCCTTTTAAAAAATATATATTTTATTGATTTTTTACAGAGAGGAAAGGAGAGGGATAGACAGTTAGAAACATCAATGAGAGAGAAACATCAATCAGCTGTCTCCTGCACACCCCCTACTGGACCATGGACCATGCCCTGGACCAGAATTGAACCTGGGACCTTTCAGTCTGCAGGTTGATGCTCTATCTACTGAGCCAAAGCAGTTTTGGCCCCCTCTTCTTTTTTTTTCTTCTTTTTCTTTTCTCTCTTACTTGTGTTTTCCTTTTCCAAATATAATTTTTGCACTCTTTTTTTTTTTTCTCCTTTTTCTTCTTTCATTCTTATCCCCTAATTCTCTTTTCTCTGATGGTCACCTTTATTTGGGGTCATTAGGATTGTGAATACATTTGTGTTCAGTGCCTTGTGTTGTATTTTGTGCCTTTAAATCAACGTAGGAGAGAACTACATAACCAGACACATGGAGAAGAGAGGTCATGGGGAGACAAAGAAAAAGCTCACATCTGAAAGAAAAGGGGCATCACCAGAAAAGGAATTAAATGAAATGGAGGCAAGCAATCTGTCAGGGAAAGAATTCAGAGAAATGGTCATAAGGTGCTGAAAATAATAGAAGACAAATTCAACAATATGTGTAAGAACCAAGAGGAAATGAAGAACAAAGAATAAATGAAAAATGACATCGCTGCTATAAAGAACTCAATAGAAAGCATCAATGGTAGGCTAGAAGAAGCAGAGGACCGCATCAGTAAGGTAGAAGACAAGATAGGGAAAAATGCCCAAGCAGAGCAGCTTCTAGAAGAAAAAAAAAAAAATTAAAAAACAGGAAGAGAGCCTAAGGGAACTTTGGGACAACACAAAACGAAACAACATCCGCATAATAGGGGTGCCAGAAGGAGAGGAAACTGAGTAAGGAGTAGAAAACCTGTTTGAAGAAATAACGATAGAAAACTTCCCTGATATAGGGAAAGAAAAACCCACACAAATCCAAGTAGCTAACAGAATCCCAAGCAAAATGAACCACAAAATCCTACACCAGGGACATTGTAATTAAATTGGCAAACACCAACTACAAAGTAAGAATCTTAAAAGCAGCCAGGTAGAGAAAGAAAGTTACCTATGAAGCATCCCCCATAAGAATAGCAACTGATTTGTCAACAGAAACACATCAGGCCTGAAGGGAATGAAATGAAATATACAAAGTCATGCAAAAATAAAGGGTCTGAATCCAAGAATACTGCACCCAACAAGGCTATCAATCAAAATTGAGGGTGAAATTAGGAGCTTCACAGACAAAAAAGGATGAAGGGAGTTTATTACCATCAAACCAGCAATGTAAGAAATGCTAAAGGGTCCTCTGTAAAAAGAAAAATAGGAAGTGAAGAAGGAACACAGGGGTAAAGAATAAAAATGGGGACAAACAAGTACCTTTCAATAATAACTTCAAATGTAAATGGATTAAATGCCCCCATCAAAAGACTTAGGGTAACTGATTTTATAAGAAAACATGATCTATATATATGCTGTCTATAGGAAACCCACCTCAGAAAAAATGATACACACAGACTGAGGGTAAAGGGATGGAAAAGGTTTTTCAGGTGAATGGAAATGAATAAAAGCTGGAGAAGCAATACTTATAGCTGACAAATTAGATATCAAAGTGAAAGACAAAAAGAGAGATAAGGAAGGTTATTTCATAATACTAAAGGGAGCAATCCAACAAGAAGAAATAACTCTGGTAAACATATACACACCCAATATAGGAGCACCCAATACAGAAGCACCCAAACATATAAAAAAAACTTCTGGAGGATATCAAGAAAGAGATTGACAGCAATCAATCATAGTAGGGGACTTTAATACTCCACTATCACCATTGGACAAATCCTCTAAACAAAAAATCAGCAAAGAAACATCAATCCTAAATGACTTACTAGATCAGATGGAAGTAATTGACATCATCAGAACATTTTACCCCAAAGCCAAAGAATATTCATTCTTCTCAAGTGCACATGGGTAATTTTCAAAGATAGACCATATATTGGGTCACAGGCAAAGTCTCTTCAAATTCAAGAAGATAGAAATCATATCAAGCACCTTCTCAGATCACTGTGGCATAAAACTGGAAACCAACTTCAATAAAAATAATCCAAAAAAATCAAATGCATGGAGACTAAATAGCATGCTATTAAACAATGACTGGGTTACCAGAAAGATCAAAGAAGAAATAAAAAACATCATAGCAACAAACAACAATGAAAACAAAATAATCCAAAACTTATTGGACACAGCAGAAGCAGTCTTGAAAGGGAAGTTAATAGCTCTACAAGCCTACTGCAAAAAAACAAGAAATAATTATAATAAGTTATCTAACCCTACAACTCAAAGAGTTAGAAAAAGAGCAACAAGAAAAGCCCAGTATAAGCAGAAGGAAGGAAATAAAGATCAGAGGGGAGATAAGCAACAGAGACCAAAAAAAAATCAACAAAACCAAGAGCTGGTTCTTTGAAAGGATAAAGAAGATTGGTTAACCTCTAGCCAGGCTCACCAAGAAGCAAAAAGAGAGGACCCAAATAAATAAAATCAGCAATGAAAGAGTAGAAATAAACAACAGACCCCACAGAAATACAAAGTGTTGTTAAAAAATACTATGAACAACTCTATTCCAACAAACTGGACAACCTGGAGGAAATGGACATATTCATAGAAAAATATAACCTTCCAAAACTCAATCAGGAAGAATCTAAAAATCTCAATAGGCCAATAACTATGGGAGAAATTGAAGCAGTCATCAAAAAATCTCCAGCAAACAAAAGCCAGGAGCCAGACAGCTTCACAGGGGAGTTTTACCAAACATTCAAAAAAGAACTAAAACCTATCCTTCTCAGACTATTCAAAAAAATTCAAGAGGAAGGAACACTTCCAAGCTCATTGAAGCCAGTATCACCCTAATACCAAAACCAGATATAGACAACACAATGAAAGAGAATCACAGGCCAATATCCCTCATGAACATAGATGCCAAAAGTCAACAAAATTCTAGCAAATCAGATCCAGCAGTACATCAGAAAGACCATACACCAGGACCAAGGAGGATTTATCCCAGGGATGCAAGGATGGTACAATATCCGCAAATCAATAAATGTGATACATCACAAACAAATTGAGAGATAAAAACCAAATAGTCATATCAGTTGGTGCAGAAAAAGCATTTGACAAAATCTAACACCCTTTCTTTATAAAAACTCTTAGCAAGGTAGGAATAGAAGGATCATACCTCAATATAATAAAGCCATTTATGACAAACCCACAGCCAACATCATACTCAATGGGCAAAAATTAAAACCATTTCACCTAAGAAGAGGAACATTTGACATAGTACTGGAAGTATTAGCCATTGCAATTAGACAAGAGGAAGAAAGAAAAGACATCCAAAATAGAAAAGAAGTTAAGCTGTCCTTATTTGCAGATGACATGATATTGTACATAAAAAAACCCTAAAGACTCCATTAAAAAACTATCCTACCTAATAAGAGCAATATGCAAATTAACCATCACTCTGCTACACCCACCAGCCATGTCCACCAGCCAATCAGGAGCAATTATGCAAATTATCCCAACCAAGATGGTTACAGCCATGGAGAGAGCAGGAGGGAGGCTTGGGTTTCTCTGATAATGTAGGAAGCCAAGCTTTATGCAAACCCTGGCTGGCCCAGGCCTCTGCTTAAGGCTATATATAAAGTTTCAATTATAGACGATAAATCTCTAGAAAAATGGTGGCAGCCATGGAGCAAACAGAACACTTGGCTCTGCTCCAGGCTATAAAGTTTCAATTGTAGAAGGTAAGTATATCCCAGATACCAGGGCCTCTGCTTGGGTTGCTGGGGGCATGGCCAGCCTGCAAACCACCACAGGCCCCTCGCCCAGGCCGCTCCATGCCCCAAGGGAACCCCTACCCTGATCCCAGACACCCTTCAGGGCAAACCATCTGGCCCCTATCCATGTACCAGGCCTCTATCCTATCTAATAAAAGAGTAATATGCAGATTGACCATCACTTGAACACACAAGATCAAGATAGCTGCCCCCATGTGGTCAAAGATCCTGCTTCCATGTGGACACAAGATGGCCACCATAAGATGGCCAGCAGGGGAGGGCAGTTAGGAGGGACCAGGCCTGCAAGGGAGGGCAGTTGGGGGTGACCAGGCCGGCAGAGGAGGGAAGTTGGGGGCAAAAAGGCTGGCAGGGAAGCAGTTAGACATCAATCAGGCTGGCAGCGGAGTGGATAGGGGATGATCATGCTGCCATGTAGAAGTGGTTAGGGGCAATCAGGAAGGCAGGCAGTTGAGCAGTTGGAAGTGAGCAGTCCTGGTTTGTGAGAGGAATATCCGACTATACAGTTAGGGCAGTCAGACATCCCTTGAGGGGTCCCAGATTGGAGAGGATGCAGGCTGGGCTGAGGGACACCCCCCTCCCTGTGCATGAATTTTTTGCACCGGGCCTCTAGTTAAACTTAATAAATGAATTTGGCAATGTAGCAGGATACCAAGAAATCTATGGCATTTCTATACACCAATAGTGAACTTACAGAAATAGAAACTAAAAATGCAATCCCATTTACCATCACACCAAAAAAAATAAATTAAGATGCCGTGGAATAAACTTAACTAAGGAGGTAAAAGATTTATATGAGGAAATCTAAAGGACACTGAAAAAAGAGATAGAAGGAGACATATACAGGTGGAGGAATATACCATGTTCATGGGTTGGTAGAATCAACATCATTAAAATGTCCATACTACCCAAAACAATTTATAGATTCAATGGACTCCCTATTAAAATAACAAAGGCATATTTCACAGACATAGATAGAACTCTACAAAAATTTATCTGGAATTTAAAAAAAAGACCCTTAGTAGCTGGAGCAATCATGACAAAGAACAATGTAGGTGGGATCTCAATACCAGATTTCAAGCTGTATTACAAAGCCACTGTTCTCAAAACTGCCTGGTACTGGCACAAGAACAGACATATAGATCAATGGGATAGAATAGAGAACCCAGAAATCAACCCAAACCATTATGCTCAATTAACCCTTTGCACTCCGAACCATTCTGGACATTGGCTACCAGCTACTCGACGCTACTTTGCGGCGGAAACGTGCGTTGAAATAACTCAATTCCCCGTAATCACTAATAAACTGCAATGTCCTCTGAAAGGGGACATCAGAGTGATATGCTAGAATTCCGATGTCCCCTGAGAGGGGACAGCGGAGTGCAAAGCGTTAATATTCAACAAAGGAGGCATGAACATACAATGGAGTCAAGATTGTCTCTTCAATAAATGGTGTTGGGAAAATTGGACAGATAAATGCAAAAAAAAAAAAAAAAAAAAAAAAAAAAAGGAAACTAGATCACCAACTTATACCATACACAAAAATAAACTCAAAATGGATCAAGGACTTAAACATAAGACAGGAAACCATAAAAATACTAGAGGAATCCACAGGCAGTGAAATCTCAGACATACGCTGAAGCAATTTCTTCACCAGTAACACTCCTACATCAATGGAAACTAAGGAGAAAATAAATAAATTGGACTACATCAAAATAAAAAGCTTTTGCACAGCGAAAGAAACCATCAACAAAACAACAAGAAAGCCCACTGTATGGGAGAATATATTTGTCAATGTTATTGCCGATAAAGGTTTAATCTCCAACATTTATAGGGAACTCATACAACTTAATAAAAGGAAGATAAATGATCCAATAAAAAAAATGAGCAATGAACCTAAAAAGATACTTTTTGAAAGAAGACAGAAGGAAGTCCAAGAGACATATGAAAACATGCTCAAAGACACTAATTATCTGAGAGATGCAAATCAAAACAACAATGCAATACCATCTCACAGCTGTCAACAAATCAACAAACAAGTGCTGGCGAGGATGTAGAGAAAAAGGAACCCTCCTGCACCGCTGATAGGAATGCGGACTGGTGTAGCCACTGTGGAGAACAGTATGGAATTTCCTCAAAAAACTAAAAATGGAACTCTCATTTGACCCAGTAACCCCACTTCTAGGAATATATACCAAGAAACTAGAAACACCAATCAGAAAGGATATATGCACCCCTATGTTCATAGGAGCACAATTCACCATAGCTAATATTTGGAACCAGCCTATATGCCCATCAGCAGATGAGTGGATTAGAAAACTATGGTACATCTACACAATGGAATACTACACTACTGTAAAAATAGAAACAACTCTTAACATTCACAACAGCATGGATGGAACTGGAGAGCATTATGCTAAGTGAAATACACCAGGCAATAAAGAAAAATACCACATGATCTCACTCATTTATGGAAAATAAAGAACATTATAACCTGATTTAAAAAAAAAAAAAAGATAGATACAGAGGCATTAAAGCATCGAACAGATTGTCAAATTACAGTGGAAAGTCTGGGGAGTGTTGGGGAGGGGGAAAGAGATCAACCGTAGGACTTGCATGCATGCATATAAGTGCAACCAGTGGACACAAGACACTGGGGGGTGGGATAAGGGCATGCGACAGGGGAAAGGGGAGGATGGGGAAAGGTCAATGGGGGAAAAAAAGATATATGTACTACTATTTGTAATACTTTAAACAATAAAATTATTATTTTTTTTAAAAAAAGAGAGAGGAATGGGAAGGAAAAGAGTGTTTTACCTATCGGTACCATTAATGAAACTTTTCCCTGCTTCTTAAATTAGCAGCCCACATGCTCATTTTGCAGCGGGCCCACAAATTGCATGGCTGGCTGTGCCATCCTGCTTCATTTCTGGCATATCTTCCAACTGGTTTCCCTACTGTGGCCCATCTCTCTTCCTGAGGTGCTCTAGCTCTTCCCAAGTTCAAGACTGATCATTCTAACTCCCTTTTCACACATTTCCACGACCTCCTTATCCTCTACCAGGGGCTGCACCTGAGGGTGCACACCAGGCCCTGTGTGACCAGCAGGCTCTCTTCCCCGCCGATGCCTTCACCCATCCGCACACTAAGCCACCTTCCTCCCTGAGGACCAGGCATGTGGGCCTACCTTGGGCTCCTGAATGCCTCACACTGCTTCTCCTTCCATGCCCAGACCCAGACTGAGCTGTTTCTTAGCCTGGGCTGCTCACTGGAATCCCCTGGGGAGCTTTTTCTATTATTTCATTCACCTGTGTTTGGGCCCCACCTAAAACCCATCATTAGATTCCCTGGATGTAGGGCCAAGCCTTCTGCAGTTAGTGCTTTGTGATGGATTCCAATGTGCTGCCAAGGTGGAGACACCTACTGGTCCAGGGAGCATTCCTCAGACCTAAGGCACTTACAAATGACCGAGGGTCTAGTTGGCATGTATTGCTGTTCAGGGGGTCTAGAGTGGGGCCAGTGTGTCTGTCTTTCTCACCTGCTCCCAGATAATTCTCACACTGCTGGTGCCAAGACCACCTCTTCCCCGACCCTTTGAGAGTCCCAATTTGATTCTAAAGGGCTTGTTGAATGTTCCTTTCTCCATGAAGCACACTCTCACTAAGGAAGAGTGTGGCATGTTGCAGGTACCTACATCACCCACTTAAAACACGTTCACTTCTAAAGGCGTGGGGATAAAATTCTGATAGCTGTTCCCGCCCTGGTACTATCTACTGCAGTGGTTCTCAACCTTTCTAATGCTGCAACCCTTTAATACAGTTCCTCATGTTGTGGTGACCCCCAACCATAAAATTATTTTCATTGCTACTTCATAACTAATTTTGCTACTGTTAATGAATCGTAATATAAATATCTGTATTTTCTGATGATCTTAGGCTCTACAGCAGCAATTCTCAACTTGTGGGTCATGACTCACAGGTTGAGAACCGCTAGCAGGGTCGCCTAAGACCATCAGCGGTCACCACAACATGAGGAACTGTATTAAAGGCTCGCAGCATTAGAAAGGTTGAGAACCACTGATCTATTGGCTAAGGACGGAAGGATAATCACCCACACTCCAGGCCTGAGAACTGTGAGCTATGAAACCTGTAGAAAGTTCTCCATGGCCTCTCAGAGGAGCACCTACAACAGTTATCCTCTAATGCAGTAAACATGGGGCTCAACAACTGGCCCCTCTGGATGTCAGCGCGGAGGCGCAGGTCACACTTGATGAGACCATGAACAGAACAAAGAAAACAAATCTTGAGCTCAACACAGAAGTCAAGAGGGCAGATGCTTCCCATTGCAGTTGATAGGACACTAAGCTGTTCTCCCAGGAGGTGCTTGTTCTAAGGTTGGTGGTGGTAGAGGCTGTTTACTCAACAAAGCAATACAATACAGCGAGTAAGCTGTGTCTTCTCTCCTCTTCCTCCCTCCTTTCCTCCCCACCCTTCTCTAGATAACCAGACAGAGAGCTATTTCATTTTTAAATTTGAGTAATTTTGTCTCCTACCGGGCTTCTGAGAGCAAGGCGCAGGCCTTTTATATATATCAGCTCAAAACTTGAGCTTCTTGAATAACAGTGGGAAAGGAGTGAAAGATAAAATTATAATTCAGAAAAGCAGAAGTTCCCTGGCAAATAAATTGTACAGAATATAGTACAAAAATGAATCAGCCCAGAACCGTTTACCCTGACATCTTTTCAAGATCTAAACCTCTTTGCTGCTGGTTGAGTGCAGAAAAAAAGAGGGCTCTGCCCTCTACATCGGTTTCCTTTGATAACCATCTCCCTTCTCTTGCTCCCAGTAACCTACTCTTTGTTCAGGAATCCACCCTTCCTCCAGGCAGCCCAGGTGCTTCTAAAGGCCTGGCCCTGCACAGGCATGCCACTTGGGCTTAAGCGATGGGTCTAATTCCTTCCACCAGAGAAAGCAATTGTTTCAGAGATGGGCATTGGACCTGTTATTCCAATCAGACTGAAACCCAGAACTCTTTCTCCTACTGCCAGCATATAAAATCACAGACACTTTCAGCCTTTCAAGCCACCGGGAGCCTTTCTGTGCTCATGCATGGAAATGCTGCTGAAAAATGCAGGTAGACACCCACCCCTTCTCACCCTCTCCCCCTCACCCCCCACCCACCCCATTTTGGTCCTAATCTTTGGGACCTGAGACTAAGCCTTCCCTGAGACCTGCATTTCATCTTTTCTCTTTATTGCTCACACTTGCTTGAGATGAGCCTTCTGTTATTTGTAATGAAAGGGGACTAGGTGACGCGCTCCTAGATTCCTTATGCGGGCCACCATGTTATCTGATCAAAGTGCAGCAGGAAAACGTAGGCTTTAGGGACCTGAGCCCTAGAAGCCAGCAGCACTGTGCCTACGGGGTACACCTCGGCAGGACTGCCAGGCACCAGGCGGGTGCAGGCCTCTCCTACCCCACTTCTCCAGCGTGGGAAATGTGCCATGTTTTCACAGCTAAGAGCTGAGATTAAATGGGATGGGCATGTTTTCTTTGTTATTCTTACTTATTCAAAAATGTATACAATGGACACATTATAGCGTTCCATTTGTGGCTCTATTTGTGCCTCAGTGATGGGGAGAGGACACAAAAAGCTCCCAGGATGCTTTGTCTGCGGGGCCCAGTGTCCCGCGGTGGAGTTTATTATATGGCAGACAGAGTGGAAATGGGCCATCATAATGACTTCCACTCATCCTCGGCCCCACCAAGGATTTGCTGAGATTGATGGTGTGGACCCAGAGCTTGACAGCAACTTGGGCAGGAAGCTCTTTGGCATATTAGCCCAAGGCAGGTGGCAACAAATGTTATGTTATTTTGTGTTTGAAATATGGGGCAGGCGGGGGGAAAAGGGGGCAGACAGAGCCCCATACAATGAAAAGCAAGAGGGACCTAGTTTTCTTTCTCATCTCAGAAAAAGAAAATCTCCAAAGATCTGACAACAAAAGATATTTTCAAAACTTGGCTATTATTTTAGCTTTTTAAAGTTTTTTTTTTTTTTTTTTGTACTAGGGTTTTCAATAAATCCTTTTAATTATGACATGAACCATTTTCTTCTAAGCCCTTAAGAAAAGTCAGGAATTTGTTAAATAGTTTCACTGGAACTATTAGTATCTTTTCTTATAAATAATGAGAAGAAGAGCTAACATTTATGGAGTGTTTACTCAGCGCCAAGCACTTTTCTAAGCAGTTCCCCTTTAATCTTCACACCAACTCAGAGAATTACCATCTTCCTTGTACAGATGAAAACATTCAAGCTTTGAGAAGTTAAACAAGTTTTCCAAATCCTAACACCCATCAAGTATCAAAACTCAACAAAACCAGGCATATTTCATCCTAAGCTCTTCTTTTTAACCATTATGCTATAACTAATCACCATCATCATCACCACCCCCCTCATCATCCGCATCATCAGTCATTCACTGAGCACTTGCCACATGCAGTCATTGTATGAGGTCTTTTACCTAAATCTTGACTCATTTCACAACTCTAGAAGGTAGGTAGCATCATTCCTAAATTATAGAAGGAACACCTGAGGCTTAGAGGACTTGAGTTATTTGGTCCCATCTTGATTTGAGGTAGCACAGGTGATAGATATCACAACCACAGTCTGGATTTAAGCTGTCAGACTTTACAGCCTGCCATCTTATCCATTAAACAATAAAATTCCATGTGGAAAAGTGTTTGGGCAGTAGTAATGCAACAATGCACGGATAAACTGAGACCAGAGAATTTGTTCCTGGATTAAAGGGGGAAAATTGACATAGCCTTGGACTTAGTTGCAATCTCCCACTTTCTAGTGTTACACTTTCGTCCACCATCCCCATGTGAATTGTAAGGTTTATTCAGCAAAATAGAATAACATTGTAACAAACTATCAGGCGGCCTGAACAGACATTAACGTACAAAGAATTCATGGTGGAATTAGAAATCTTATTTTAGCCCTGGCCTGTGTGGCTCAATTGGATGAGTGTCATCCCATGCACCAAAGATCACCAGTTTAGGGCACATGCCTAGGTTCTGGGCTTGATCCCCAGTAGGAGGCCTGCAGGATGCAGCCCATCGATGTTTCGCTCTCACATCAATGCTTCTCTCTCTCTCCTCCCTTCCTCTCTTTTTACAATCAATAAAAACATATTTTTAAAAATTTTATTTAAATGACCTGGACAAGTCAGATTCTGACCATCAATAATTGCTTTCTAAAAGGTTGCAACATCTTTCATTACATGAAAGAAATATTTATCCACCTTACTATGCTCAGGGGAAGAAAACAATTTGGCTAAGCCTGAGGCCAGTTTTGCATAGGAAAAAAAAAAAAAGGACTGAAAGGAAATACAATCATTTACATACTTCTACTTATCACCCATTTTACAGATGAGGAAACTAGATAACTTGCAGGAAGTTATGAAACTAATGAGACCTGAGCTGGGCTTCAAACACAGGCCACCTGGCTTTAGACATAAGTATGCAAACTCCCTGCCTCAGTCCTGAGATTGCATCTGCTTTTTATTTTTTTTTTGTACATTTTTCTATTAAATTTTCTACAATTATTAGGAATTACATTTTAGTAAGGACCAAAAACCATGGAATGATAACTTTCTATTCTTTAGACTATAGACATACATTATTTGTAAAACTAAATCTAAGTGACCATATTTTAAAAAAATAAACTTTTATTGATTTTAGAGATATAATACTATAGAAAACCCTAGAGACTCCACCAAAATACTATTAGAACTGACTAAAGTTGTAGGATTCAAACTTAATATACAGAAATAAATTATGGCATTTCTATATATTAATAATAATTAGGTCAAGATATCAATAACCTCAGATACAGTAACATCAAAAATAATAAAATACCCAGGAATAAATGCCATTCTTATGGATTGGAAGAATTAATTTTTTTTAAATGTCCCTATTACTCAAATAGACCTACAGATTCAACACAATCCCTATCAAAATATCAATGGCATTTTTTTCCCCACAGAACTAGAACAAATAATTCTGAAACTTACATAGAACCACAAAAATCCCAATTGCCAAAGCAATCTTTGGAAAGAAGAAAAATCTGGTGTTGGGAATACAGGACAGACATACAAAAAAAAAAAAAAAGAAAGAGAGAAAGAAACTGGACTATTTTCTTATATCGTATACAGAAATAAACTCAAATGGATGCAAGACTTAAATATAAAGCCTGAAATCACTAAACTTCTTAAAGAAAACTTTTAGATATTTCTTAGCAATATTTTTCTGCATATGTCTCCTCAGGTAAGGGCAACGAAAGCAAAATAAACAAATGGGAATACAAGATAAAAAGCTTTTGCACAGTGAAGAAAAGCATCAACAAAAATGAAAAGAAAACCTCCTAATGGAAAAAGATATTTGTAAATGATATATTCTATAAGTAGTTATAATATCCAAAATTTTTAATATATATAAAAAATTTGTACAACTCAACAATAACAACCCAATTCAAAATATCATCTCACATCATTCAGATTGGCTATCCTATCTAATAAAAGAGTAATATGAAAATTGACCATCACTCCAAGACACAAGATAGCTGCCCCATACAGTCAAAGATGGCTGCCCCTGTGTGGACACAAGATGGCCTGTAAGGGAGGGCAATTAGGGGTGACCAGGCCAGCAGGGGAGGGCAGTTAGCGGCAATCGGGCTGGCTGGGGAACAGTTAAGTGTTGATCAGACTGGCAGGGAAGTGGTTTGGGGGTGACCAGGCTGGCAGGCAGAACTGTTAGGGGCAATCAGGCAGAGGCAGGTGAGTGATTGGGAGCCATCAGTGCTGGATTGTGAGAGGGATGTCCGACTGCCTGTTTAGTCCCAATCTCACTAAACGGGCAGTTGGACATCCCTCTAGGGTCCCAGATTGGAGAGTGTGCAGGCTGGGCTGAGGGAACTCCCCCCCGCCCCCCCCCGCCACCCGCCCCATGAACGAATCTCGTGCATGAGGCCTCTAGTTGTAAAAGAAGTCAACAAATAACAAATGTTTAGGAGGATGTGGAGAAATGGGAACCCTTGTTGGGATTGCAAATTGGTTTGGTCACTATGAAAACCAGTATAAGATTCCTAAAAAAAAATTTTTTTTTAAATGGAACTACCATACAATCAAGCAACTCCACTTCTGGATATTTATCAAAAGAATACAAAAATCACTAATTTGCAAAGATATATGCACCTCTATGTTCATTGCAGCAAGTAATTTAGGTGTCCATCAGTAGAAGAATGGGTAAAGAACATGTGGTACATATATAATGGATTATTGCTTAGCCATCAAAAGAATAAAATCTTGCCATTTGAGACAATTGGAGAGTATTATCCTAAGTAAAATAATTCAGACAGAGAAAGGCAAATAGTGTATGATTTCATTTATATATAGAACATGTAAAAAGAAAACAGACTCATAGATACAGAGAACTAACTTATGGATACCAGAGTGGAGGGAAGTTAGAAGATTGGTGAAAAAAGTGAAGGAAATTAAAAGGTATAAACCTTCAGTTATAAAAATAACAGTAAGTCATGGATATGTGATGCAAATCATAGGAAAATAGTCAATGTTATCATATTAACTTTGTATGGTTACAGATGATTAATAGACTTATTGTGGTGATCACATAATAAAGAATATAGCCCTGGCAGGTTTGGTTCAGTAGATAGAGCATCAGCCTGTGGACTGAAGGATCCTGGGTTCAATTCCAGTCAAGGGTACATACCAGGGTTGTGGGCTCGATCCCCAGTAGGGGGTGTGCAGAAGGCAGCTGATTAATGATTCTCTCTCATCATTGATGTTTCTAACTCTCTCTCCCTCATTTCTTCTCTGAAATCAATAAGGGTATTATGAAAAAAATGAATATAAATACCTCTATATTTAGTGACCCTAAAACTATATTGTATGTCAACTACACTTTATTTTTAAAATTCTGAATGTTAAATTAACCTAGGTTGACACCTGTATTACCCCTTCCAACTAGTGCATAGAAATTCTATACATAATTAGTATAAACATTTTTTAGGTATAAATACTTTATCTCTGGTCTAGGGGCAAAAATGAAGCACTCAATTACTAAAGCCTAAAGCCAAGCCACCAAATGAGCAAGGAACTTTACTTGTAATTTAAATGTATCGTACAATAAAACCTAATATTCTTCAGAGGAAGATAACATTCAGGGTATCTACGCTGTACCACTCACAACAAAACATATACAAAAATTACTATGTGTGTGAAGAAATAGTAAACTGTGACAGTCAGAATAAAAATGTCACTAAAAACAGACCAATATAAGACCCAGATAATATATTCTATAAGTGGTTAATAGATGATATTTTGAATTGGGTTGTTATTTTATTGTTGAGTTGTACAAATTTTTTACATATTAACCATTTTGGATATTAGAATTATTAGATGAGATTTATGTGTGTTATTAATAAGCCTAATAAACCTAACCTATGTATATATTGAACAAACAGGTGTAGTAATTTCAGCAGAAATATGGAAACTAAATAAAAGAAGCAAATGCAAATTCTAGAAAGAAAACGTATAAAATATCTGAAATCTAAAATTCATTGATTGGTATTAAAATCAGACTATATACAATAGAAGAAATGACCAATAATCTTGAAACCAACTCAATAGCTATTACTATCCAAACTGAAGAGAAAAATAGAAAAAAGAAAAAGATTGAAATGAAAATGAACAAAACTCCAATAAGCAATGACACAGTACCAAGCAGTCAAATATGTACTTGGAATTCCAGAGTTGAGTCAAGAGAGACTGGGCCAGAAAACAACAGAAGAAATACTGATTGGCCTAAATTGGAAGAGAGGAATTGGGAGCATATAATCATAAGATATGCAAACTACACATGAAATAATACAATATTATTTTAAAGTTTACCATGAGAAATTAAAGACGTATGTTGTAAACCTTATTATAACCATTTACAAAATCTTTTTTAAAAAGTATTAAAAATATGCCTGTAGCAGAAAAAAAATGGAATTGCAAAATACTCAATATACAAGAAGGTAGTAGAAAAAGAGGGAAAAAATAAACAAAGAAGCAACAGAAAACAACCACACCAAAAAAAAAAAAAAAAAAAAAAAAAAAAGGTTGATTTTAAGCCAAACATAGCAATGACTATTTTTAAATATATGGCCTAAACATGCCAATTATAAGATAGAGATTGACATCCTGGATAAGACAAAGTCTGCTCCAACTCCATCCTGCCTAGGAGGAACCCTATAATTATGAACACAGAGATAAGCTCAAGGTAAAACGACTGAGAGAAAATATACCATAAAAATATAGATAATTCAAAAGGAAGTTTGGGTGAGCAAAAATAGGTTTACAGTTGTGTGTAACAGAACATAGTTTATTCTTGTATTACTATTTATAATTAATTATTGTATTTTTTCCATATAAACAACTATAAGCCTACTTTGCCTATCTTTGTATTAATATCAGATAAAGTACACTTACGAACAAAAAATATTACAAGTATAAAGAGGGATATCACAAAACATTAAGGAGTCAATTCACCAAAAAGTCTTAACAATACTAAATATGTATGTACCTAACAACCAAATATCTAAATAATGAAGCAAAAACTAATACATACTTAAAGAAAAAAAAATGGGCAAATCAACAATTGTACCCCACACTATATATAAATTATAGTTGAAAACTGCAACAGTCTATTTTTGGTCATCAATAGAATAAAGAGAACAAGTAAAAAATTGTTAAGGATTTAGAAACAAGTTTGCATAATTGATATGTATAGAACACTCTAATCAACAACAGTACAATATACATTTTCTTTTTTTTTTTTTTTTTTTAAATATATTTTATTGATTTTGTACAGAGAGGAAGGGAGAGAGATAGAGAGCTAGAAACATCGATGAGAGAGAGTCATCGATCAGCTGCCTCTTGCACACCCCCTACTGGGGATATGCCCGCAACCACGGTACATGCCCTTGACCGGAATCGAACCCGGGACCCTTCAGTCCCCAAGCCGACGCTCTATCCACTGAGCCAAACCGGTCCCAGCCAATATACATTTTCTTCAAGTGCATGTGAAACATTCATCAAATTAGATCTTGTTATAGAACCTAAAGAAAATCTTTGTAAATTAAAAAAAATAAAATTATACAAAGAATGTTCCCAAACAATAATGAAATTAAACCTAAAATCAATGACAGAAAGATTTCTGGAAACTCCCCAAATATTTTGAAATTGAACAACATGCTTCTAAATAACCCTAAAGTCAAAGAGGAAATTGTGAGGAAAATGAGAAAATATTTTGAAAATACTATTTATTAAAAAAATAAAAAACAATTCAGATAAAAAATTTATGGGATGCAATTAAAGAGTGCTTCAAGGAAGATTTCTAGTATTACAGTCTTATATTACAAAAGAAAAAAATGTTGTAAATCAACAATATAAGTTTTCACCATTAAAAATAAAACTAGAAAAATAAGAGGAAAATTCAAACAAGGATAACAAAGGAAGTAATAAAGCTAAGAGAAAAACAATAAACTTGAGAATAAAAATCAATAGAGAAGTCAATAAAAGTTGGCTCTTTAAAATGATCAACAAAACCAATAAACTTCTAGTCTGTTTTTCCTATTACCAAGTATAAAAGAGAGATAACTCAAACTATTGCTCATAGCTATGAAAATAATAGGGAATAAAAAACAAAGAGCAGTATGTCTATAAATGTGACAACTCAGATGAACTGCACAAATTCCTTTAGAGACATAATCTACCAAAGCTTACCCAAGAAGAACTAGGTTGACCTCAATAATCTTATATCAATTAAAGGTCTTAAATTTGTAGTTAAAATTTTTTCCACAAAGAAATCTCCTAGCCCAGTAGTCTCCACTGGGGAATTCTAGTACAGATTTAAGGAAGAAATAATAGATTCTACACAAAAGCTTCTAGAATATAAGAGAAGAGAGATTTAGTTTATCTTTTTAGAAGGCCAGACTATCTTAATACCCAAATGAGACAACAATATTACAAGAAAAAAACATATTACATATAAATAGACCATGTTAACACAGAGCAAAAATTCCACAGCATAATATTAGCAATCTGAATACAGCAATATATGACAAATCCAGGAATGCAAGGGAGTTCAACATTTAAAATTCAATGTAATACACTATGTCAAGACTAGTGTAATAAAACCATATGATTAACAAAAAGATTTTTTTTTAAATGTTTGACAAACTTTTATATCCTTCCATAAGAAATCCTATGGAATAAAAGAGTAATATGCAAGTTGACCATCACTTCAACACACAAGATGACTGCCCCCAAGTGGACACAAGATGGCCACCATAAGATGGCCAGCAGGGGAGGGCTGTTGGGAGGGACCAGGCCTGCAGGGAGGGTAGTTGGGGGCGATCAAGCCTGTAGGAGAGGGCAGTTAGGGGTGAGTAGGCCGGCAGAGGAGGGAAGTTGGGGGCAAACAGGCTAGCAGGGCAGCAGTTAGATATCAATTAGGCTGGCATGGGAGTGGTTAGGGAGTGATCAGGCTGGCAAGTAGAAGCGGTTAGGGGCAATCAGGAAGGCATATAAGTGAGCAGTGGGAGCCAGTAGTCCTGGATTGTGAGACAATCAAAGGGGTCCCAGATTGGAGAGGGTGCAGACTGGGCTGAGGGACACCACCCCACCCCTGTGCACAAATTTCGTGCACTGGGCCTCTAAGTACATATATAAATAAATAACTATAGCTCAATTAGGAAAAATAAGAAATGTCCTTAACCAAATAAAGGGCATCTAAAAAAAAAACAAAACAAAAAAACTAATAGCTAACACTAGACATAATAATAATTCCAAGTGCTTTCTCTCTATGATTGAGAACATGGCAAAGCTGTCTGCTCAAGGTTTTCTAGTAAACATCTCCCTGGAGGTACCAGTAAGTGCAATGAGGCCAGAAAAGAAAGAAAGATTGTTCAGTAGAAAGAAAAAAGTATAACTATTTCTGTGTACACATGACACTATTTGTCTACATGGAACATCTCTGAGTAGCTATAGGAAAAATAAGTAAGATTAATAAGTCAGAGTCGTAGGTAACAGAATATACGATCAATATAGAAAAAGTCAATCATATTTCTATATACTAGCAATGAACTGTTGGAAATCAAAATGAAAAAAGTATCATTTAAAATAGAAGCAAAGAAACAACAAATAGTTAGGAATAACTCTACTGAAATATTTGAAAAACCTGTAAGCTGAAAACTATGAAACATTGATGAAAGAAATAAAAAAATAAAAAAAAGACCAAAATAACTGGAAAGACATAGCTTGTCTACACATTGAAAGACTCATTAGTTTTATGATGTTTATTCTCCAAAGTGAGCTATACAGTCATTCCCGTTTCAAGCAAAATCCCAGCACAAATTTTTATATAAATTGACAAGTTTATTCCAAAACTTACATGGAAAGGTAAATTTACTAGGATAGACAAACTAATTTTGAAGAATAAAAAAGTTAGATTTTTAATGCCTGATTTCCAAACATAATAGAATGCTACAATAATAACGATGGCATGATATTAGAGAAATGATACATAAATTCACTGAATAATATAAGGTCTAGACACAGATAGACACACATATGGTCATGTGATTTTTTAACAAAAGTATAAAGGCAACTAAGTGAAGAAAGAATGGTCTGTACAACAAATGATAGTAAAATAACAAAATATTTCTATGCCAAAAAAATCAATTTGGTCTCCACATCATATATGAAAAAAATTCTAAATGAATCACAAATGTAAATATAAAAGAGTAAAAAATTTTTAACATAAAGTATAGAAAAAAAGTACTGGTAACCTTGAGATAGGCAAAGATTTCTTAGAAATTAAACAAAACATGTTGCATGAAAAAAAAAAAATCAATGAATGAGATTTGAATAAAATTAACTGATTTCTGCTCCATGAAAGATACTGCTAAGAGAATAAAGTCTACGGCCATACCACCCTGAACGCGCCCGATCTCGTCTGATCTCGGAAGCTAAGCAGGGTCGGGCCTGGTTAGTACTTGGATGGGAGAATAAAAAAACAAGCCACAAACTTGAAGAATATATTTTCAAATCACAAATACCTAAGAATACATGTACCTAGATATGCAAAAAAAAATATTAACACTTAAAATACTTAATTACAAAACAATTTTTATAAAATGGGCAAAACATAACGCAAAACCAAACAACCTGTTTTCACAAAAATAGGCAAAGGAACTAAATACGCACTTTTTGAAAGAATACATACAGATATATGGCTATTAGGTACATGAGAATGCACTCAATATCACTAATCATCAGGAAAATGCAGAAAATAGGGCATTCTATAGAACAAATAACCTCCTAGTTAAAGGCAATTTCGTTCTGCTTCAAACAAACCAAAAATGAAAACACTTGGAGACATTTGGGGAACTTTGAATATACTAGTAGATAGGGTATAAGAGAATATGCATAAATTTCTGTTAATCTTGCAGGGTGTGATGATGGTGATTAAAATTTTTTTTCAAGTCCTTATCTGTTAAGAGATGGACTCTAAACTATTTACAGATTGAAAAATATAGCCCAGCCGGTATGGCTCAGTGGTTGAGCATTGACCCATGACATGTACCAGGAGGTCAGGGTTGGATTCCTGGTCAGCACACAAGTCCAGGTTTTGTGTTCAATCCCCAGTTGGAGAGGGGATGCGGGGAGGGGCGGGGGGGGGCGGGGGGGGAAGGAAGTAGTGGTAGGGCGGGGAGGGATGCAGGAAGCAGCTGGTAATGATTATCATCATTGATGTTTCTGTATCTCTCCCTATCCTTGCTCTAAAATCAATCAAACAGTCAAAATATATGTTGTCAGGGATCTGCATTAAAATGCTCTAGGAAAATAATAATAGTACTACTACTAATGATTTCATAATTATAAGAAGAATGTAGCTGGGGTTAATATGAGACAAGTTTGGTAAAATGTTGACAATTGTGGAAGATGTGTCATTGGCACAGAAGTCCATTATACTATTTTTCTTAATTTTATATTTTTATTGCATTACCATAAAAAAGTTAAAAATGAATCTTCTACAGTGTCTATTAAAAGATCAAAAAGAAATTTATGTGTCAAGTTTTTCTCTGAATTCTGACCCTTTTTATATATTTCGCTTTAGTCGATTTCCAAATGATCACCTGTGATAGATAAAAGAATACCAGAGTAGAGCAGGCGCGGGTGTGTTCTGAGAATGAACATTGTTGCAAAGGTCTGACCACAGTTCTTTGGATCCTAAGGAAGAAGAAAGGAGCCCTTATACTTCTTTTAAGTTTCTCTGTGGTTCTACTTTTAAGAAATGTATTGAGAAGGTGCTAGAGTAATCTTCTGTATAGCCAATGTGTCCTTTCTGGGTTTTTTTTGTTTTTTTTTTTAACTGAACAGATGAGGGTAGCAACTCTAATTCACATATCAGACAGACAGTTGCTGCCTCCCTTCCCTATGGCAAAAGGCTCTAGTCTAGTCTGTCCAATTAAACTTCCTAACTAAATAAATGCACCTATAGATTAGTATTTATATACTTAGTATATCTATACCTGTATAGACATAGGTATAGATATAATTATAGATATAGATATAGATTTTATATATATAATTATGGATATACCCAGCATCCTGGCTCCTTCATATATCTTAACATTATGTTCAAGGCATTTAATAGCTTATAAATATCTTGAGAGTCATGATGGACTTCTCAATCTGTAATTGAAATCATTAGCCTAACAAAGTGCTTCCTCAAGACGGGCATTATGAAACTATTCTGCCAAACATTGATGAATGTTTGGTGAATTTCTGGTTAAAATGAGCTCAACAGGCTTGCTTTCAAAGGACTTCCCAGAAACTTTAACAGGTTAATATGAATTCTAACTTTCTAAGAGGAATGAGGAATAAAAAGGAATAGAAGCTTTTTCTATTTGTGAATTCATAGTAATCTATGCATATACCACATTTCATATCTGTGAATATCATCAAACACATGCAGCACTTTATTTTATGCCTATAGATGTATATTCATATATCAACACATAACATTTTATTGAATTCTTGTTAATGGATATTTGCATGTGCATATGTAGCATCTCACGCCATAACCTGTGACTACATCTTCATGCAGCACTTCTCAATCTCAGTGGACAAACATGGCCTCAAGAAACCCAAGCTATGTCTCCAGCATGAAATTTTTACAATGAAAATTTCACCTTAATAACTTAAGGGGGACAAAAATAAAGTTTAAAAATAAAATGAACACACTCAAGGACCTTCCCATGCATTTCCCTCTGTTTCTTCTAGGTAGCATGACCAAAATTTCCAATCTGAATGGAATTGGGTTGCTTGAGGTTTTCATGTCTATTTGGACAAAACAGCCTGACTTTGAGAAGCAACTACGTACCTCATTATGGATATTAGTGAGAGGGAAGGAGAGTCTTAGAAATTAGGCAAAACAGGTTGTTATGGGGATGCAATGACTCCTCAGGAAATTCATACAACTAGATTACAAGCTTAAAGGCAAGAGCCCAATTTATATGATTTTTATTGCCTGGTGCTTACCACTGTGTCTGCCACCATGTGTATGTACAGGGAGCTCATTATTTAATAAATAAATGCATTCAATTAAATATATTTACTTTTTTTAAGAATATGTTTTTTAATTGATTTCATAAAGAGGAAGTGAGAGGGAGAGAGAAACAGAAACATCAATGATGAGAATCATCGATCGGCTGCCTCCTGCACGTCCCTACAGGGGATCAAGCTTGAAACGTAGGCATGTGCCCTGACTGGGTATCAACAATGATTTCCTGGTTCGTGGGTCAAAGCTCAACCTCCGAGCCACTCCAGGTGGGCAAAATATATATACTTTGATCGAAAAACAGTATGTTGGTAACTTATAGTGTTGGTGGTGGTGTTTTTTTAAAAAAAATATTTAATGCTAGAATAAAAAAGACTACTTCAGAGGAGGAAAGTGACATCGCGAAGGACAATATGTAAAAAGAAAGGAAGCATATTGAACTGAGAGGGGAAATGTCTCCCATGATGCATTGAGCAGTTCATTTATCTCCTCCTTCAAAAATCAAGGTAGGCAACCTGGAGAAATCCCGTTTACTTTCTCTCTTTCTAAATTAAAGGTGATGACTCACTTCCTGCATCCTGGCTTTGGTCTGCAGTGGGCACACCCCACTGCAGGGAGGTATTACCTGTTTTCTCCAAGATCCTAGGACACGAGTTCTGAACTGCTTCCTCCCCAAAGAGCCACTAACAGATTCTGTCCAGGTCTTCCCGAAGCACTGCTTCACAGCTCATTTAAGATCACTCATCCCTTTTTAACTGCCACTCATTTTCCATAAACTCAGCTTTAAACACTAGGTTGTCCATCTTTCTCTGAGCCGGGTGCATGCATACCAACACCTTCAACACACAATCGTGGGACATTACTACACTCATCTTCTGAACCTTTGGGGAGGCCGAGTTGCCGATGAAACTTTTAGCATTACTTTAGCCTTGGTTAATTTTAATATTTCCCCCTTAGTTATTTCTGGCTTCTTCCTAGTTTATGCCAATAAGAAAAAAAGTGAGAGAATCAAGCTTTTGGCAACGAAGTCCAGGAAAAGTACTGTCACTTCCTATTGTGTTATATCCTTGGAGATCCTGCAGAAGTCTCCCAGCCTGGCTGTTCATCAGAAACACCTGGGGAACTTGGCCAAAATACAGATTCCCAGACCCAACCCCTGGAGACCAGGAATCAGTTGGTCCAGGGCGAGGCCCAGGAACATACATTCCTACATGAGTGTCCTCCTGTGCTTGAGAACTACTGACAAATATTCTGGAAAAAGAAAAAAAAATGTGGAATATGACATTACTGTGAAAAGTGAAATCCCTTTGCTTTTGGTGACCATCTTAAAAAGAAATCACACGGGGATATTCTAATAATATCAAGATAGGAGATAATCACAGGATGGCTAACTGGCTTATTATTTCCTTAATAGTCTAAGCAAATAGTCTCACGAGACTTCCTACAGGTACAGATGCCCCCAGAGGAACAGCCATCATTTTGATCTTGTCCAGTTCTACTTTTTAAAACAAGTTGAGACCACTGTTGAGGAAACAGCTGATGGAATTGTTATATTCACAACAGCCAAGTTAAGTGGAGAAGTGGAGCTAATTTCATTCAATGCCTTTCCCTTGACTCATCTCCATCACTGGGGCCAGTATATTTTAATCTCTACTCTAGCCCATGAATTATTAGGTGCTTACCAGAATTTATTCATATAACATGCAAAGGCAAAGTTTGAAAGCATTTCTAGAATTATCCTAAACACTAACCATTCAACTCTCCTTTTCTAGTCTGCAATTTCCAAACACAGAAAATAATGTTGCATATTATGTGTTTTGCCTCCTT
Organism: Pipistrellus hanaki; assembly: GCF_964339955.1. Taxonomy (NCBI): domain Eukaryota; kingdom Metazoa; phylum Chordata; class Mammalia; order Chiroptera; family Vespertilionidae; genus Pipistrellus; species Pipistrellus hanaki. Next base: position 21,424,533 of record NC_140515.1, read on the forward strand.
TCCCAAGAACCAATTCTGTTTTTAGGGCGGGATAGGCATGCATTTGAAGCCAGAGCTTTTTATAATGGAGCAATGACATAAGAATAGATGAATAGGCCAGTCAGGAAATGGCTGGAATCAATAGCATTAGCATAATTCATTTGAGAGATTTACTGTAGACTGAAGTAAGCATTCTGGAACCCACAGGCCTGCTCTGAAAACTGTGTGACTTTTTATAAACGCTGAGCACTTCATCCTGTTTTAATCAGGGCTCATTAATCCCAACAATTTTTCATGTTGCTTTAATTTTCCTGATTAGTTGTACTTATAGCCATGCTCACACATTCAAAAACTGTTTCTGAAGCTCATTTTTTCTGTGACCCCCTCAACACGCCTGCGTAATGTCATTTTAATGTTGCTTATTATTAACTTGAAATAATTAGCTTGGCACCCTGCTAAAAGTCAATACCTTTTCTTAAAACTGGACTTAAGAACAATAATGTAAGGAGATTTATAAATAATTACTAACAAAAGCATTAAGTGTATAAACCTGTCTATCATTGCTGAATTTCCTATTTTTCTTACATCTTGGGCTAAATTACAAACAGGCATCTCCCATCACCTTAACATGAGAAGTAGCAGCTCACACCACTTGCACTTCCATTCTCAGTCGGCACAGTATTTTCCTGGGGAAGCTGGTCAGGAAAACAACTTCTACCTACTGTCTCCTGTGCCTGTAAGTCATTTCTTATGCCCACAAATGAGCAAAACAGAAAGGAATCAAAAGAAAAATCAACATTTAATATCTATACTGTGTAACTAACCCTTTTCAAGATTCATCTTAATAAAGAATTGTTCCCAACTATTTTACTAATCGGAACAGATACTAAAAATATCATTGAAAGAATACGCAGCTTTAGGAGTATGATGGCATTACTTATATAGCAAATATTACAAACAGCTTAATTGAGGTTAAAAAAATAAGGAAATATGCATATGGTGTGGTTATTTTTTTAATGTTTATTTGTTGATTAGAGAGAGAGAGAGAAACATTAGAGAGAATAGAAAGCACTGATTGGTCACATTCTCTACATGTCTGACTAGTGATTGAACCTGCTCCTTTGAGTGTATAGGACAATGCTTCAACCAACTGAGCTATGTAGGCCAGCGCTATTGTTCCAGTTATTTATGCATCCACTGGTTGGCTCTGAGGTACCTGGCCAGGACCCAGTGTGGTTATTTTTAAAAATTATGTTGTGGAAATATTTAAGGGCAATGAAATATGCTTATGACATTTCAAGTTAAAAGAGGGCATATTATAAAACAACTTTTATAATATTGTGCCAATTTTGAAAAACAAAACAGAAAACAAGAATGGAAGCAAATACACCGAATGTCATCAGTAGTTTTACTTCCAGATATAAATAGTAGAGACTGGAGATAATCATCTACAATTTTCATAATAGCCATTTATTGTCTTTATAATGAAAAAAATGGTTATAATAAACTATTCCTCTAATGCAATAAATAGGAAAATAGTTTTCTTATTACACTAGGTCAATAAAAAAGTCTAAATCCTTAAAAAAAAAAGAGAGAGAGAGAGAGAGAGAGAGAGAGAGAGAGAGAGACTAACAACGGAAGAGAAAAATGGAGGAAAGCTATAATTAGAGAGTACACCAAAAGAGAAATAAATATCAAACATAATATATTTAACCATAGTCATGAAAAATTAAGACAACAATGATTTCCCTTTTGCATCTACCAGATTGGCAAAGGGCAAAACATTCTGGTAAGGCATTGTATTTGTAAGAGTAGAACTATCCTATATTCTCATAAATTTGTAGAAGATCAAATCAATTTAATATCTCCAGAACATATTGGTAGCCTCTGTCAATATTAAAAACATGTATACCTTTTGGCCCATCAATTCTTCCAGCAATTTATCGTATGCATAAATTACACATTACACAAGGATATTAACTTCTATTTTGTTTCAAGTAGCCAACATTTTGGAACAAAAAACGTCCAATTTGTGTTAAATGAAAACATCTTTCAAAATGGAATTGCAGGTAAAAATAAATAAATAAATAAATAAGGCAAACCTATGTAATGATGTGAAGATAGTTTCAGATATATCAAGTGTGTATAATATGCTATCATTTCTGTAAAAAAAAAAAAAAAAGTGGTGAAACATTCAATGGTCCTGTGTGCTTATATTAGCATAAGGCATCCCTGGGGACTCGACTAGGACTGGACACAAGCTCTGTCCCTCTGGAGAAGTTGCAGGATCATGGGTGAGGGGAGAATAAATTCTCATAGTACATATTCTTATGTACTATGCATCCAAATTATTTACCATGTGTGTGTATCAGTATATAATACAGGTAGGGCAAAAGTAGGTTTACAGCTATTCCTATGGAAAATAATACAATAATTAATAGGTAATAATCTAAGAGTAAGCTCTGTGTTTCGTGTACTTACAACTGTAAGTCTCTTTTTGTCCCATCCTGTATTTATTTATGTATTGCTTTCCTTAACTGATAGTTATTTAAAATACTATCCGCTATGCCGGAGAAGCAGTGATACAGAGACAGATTCCTGAATGGCAGGCTGCCTGCTGAGCCTGGGGTCTGGCATCAGCAGTTCCTTCCCTCTGGGGCCTCAGACAAGCACCGTCCCTACCCCCTTTCCAGGACCACCTTCTCTTTTCCTAAGGAAAATCACCAAGTTCTCTTTTGGCTCTTGGGAATCGGAGCTTCTAGTTGTTTTCAAAACAGATACTTGTTTTCAAATATCACACTAAATAGCAGGTGTCTCAGCTACTTGAATTACACACACACACCCTCCCCTGTGGCTCACACTTTGCAAGGTTATGATTCTCTTGGGAAACTTTACCTCAATCAACAATTTCCTGACCACTATTTTATATACAAGGCCCTGTGTTAAGTGCTAGGAATAGAGGAATTAAACATGACATGTCCCCATCTACAAAGAATTCAATATCTGACTCTGACTATGCCTCCGCCCCCTCCCCGGCACCCAGCTATTGAGTAACAGCTAAATGCCAGATGTTGGAAGAAGCCTTTTTTTTATAATTGTACCTTGTGATGCGCACATCAACCCAACCCCCTGCAGGTACTATTAGCATCTTCTTTTTACAGTCAAACAGTTGACAACTAGGAGGAGTAAGTCCCTTATAGGCAAAGATGGCCCAATGAGGAAGTGATGGCATTGAGAACGCAAACCCAGGTTTATATGACACCAAAGCCAGAACTACTTTAGCCACTGGGCCAGCCTATTTCACCTGCTTCGCTGAGGGAAGAAGACAAATAAACAGATGCTTCATTTGAGGAAGGAAGTGCTGCCAGAGAACCCCCTAGCAAGGCTGATAGACATTTGCACGAAACTGACAATCAGGAACTGCATGGCTCTTGCCAAACTGGATGTTTGTAGATTTCTCCCCATAGGTCAAGTGAATGGCAGAATTGTCAGTTTCCTAAGCAAACCCTGATAGTGAGATGAACCCAGTCTGATGTGTGTCTACATAGGTGACTTGGTATCATGACAGAGAAGCATCTAACTGATGCCACAGGAAGTCGACCAGGTTTCAGAGTCAGGCAGACCTTGACCCAATTCAGATCATGCACTTAGTAGCTCTGGTCAAGGGACTGAACTCCTTCAATCCTCAGGTTCCTACATGGTAAATGCAGATGAATTGAAAAATGTGGAAAGAAAAATAAATGTGGAGATAGACACGAAGTTCTTGGTAAAAAGTAGGCATTCAATAAATGGATATCACAGACGAATTCTCACGTAAGCTTGGAGCCACCAAAATAACCCAAGGTTGCAGGGGCAACCTACTTCAGTAGAAATGGAATCACTCATGAAATATATAATTTGTTTTCTAAACGTCAGTGTGGCCTCTGATATGATGATTCGAGCCTGAGAATTTCTCCCACATCCTTCTCACTTTGATCATGCACACCTCTAATTACTGTGGATCACGGGTGACTCTGATCCTCATTTCATACCCTCTCCACCCACTTTTCTTCCAAATGCACAAAGACCTTGGTCATCAGCCAGTAGCTGATGTGTTTGTTCAGGTTCCGGGGCCACGTCTTCCTAGGCATGAAAACTGGATTGAGATTTAATGCCTGCCTCTGCCCTAGGCTGCCAAGGGGATTCTTGTCAAGATCATGAGTTATCCTAAAGAGGTGGGAGTGGAGGTCACCTGAAGAAAGAGAGAAACTCCAGACCCCAAAGAAATGCTGATCACTAAAAAATGAATTTCCTTCTCGAGTATACAAAAATGCCCCGTGAAAAAGTGGTCTGTGTCTACAGATTTTATGTCTATATTCAATATGCTGCATTTCAAGCAGCATTCTGCTTTGATCCTTTGAGCTCCTTTAATACATCAGATGGGTTTTTAATACCCATAGGAATACAGGAGCTCTTTCCAAGCTAAACAAATGGAGGGCAAGCTGGAGAGTTAATAAACACACATCTATAGGGTCTTGGCAACTTGCTAAGCCACTTCAGGTGCAGCCCAGGGCAGCCCACGGGAGGAACACAGACTGCTCTTTGAGGTAGGAATGGTGGACGTCGCAGCACAAGCAGCCATTGGGACGAAGACAATACACCGCAGAAATGCAGCTAGCAAACGTCAATAGTGTGGGTACAGCTCTGCACCCCTCCACTCCACATGCAAATAAACATTCCAAAAATAGTCCTGGGCTCTGCTGGTCCCCTACCCTCCAGCATGGAAGAGGAAAGCCTCCCTGGGTTGTGAGCCCAGCCAAACTCACTTGGGCTCCCACCCCGCTTTCCCACACATTAAGAAATGCACAAATGGGAAATTGTTTGCGAGACTAATTCATGGCAGGTAGAGACCTGCCTAGTCATTATAGACATGCGCCCCTCTCATTTTGCATCATGGATTCGTGAGGGAAAACAGTAATTTACAACATTTCCTGTACTAAAACCTCTCCAAACACTGCTTATCAAAGGGCCCGTAAAGATAGCAACACTCACACAACAACGGCCATTCTATGTGGAACCTCAAAGCGGTAATCATCCTTGGGACTAGAAATAAGGGCCCTGTTTCCCCCTGAGCATCTAAGAGAAAATCAGGGAAGTTCTGTCTCCCGCAAAGCGCTCCATTGATCCATTGGATTGAGATTGAGAATTGGTCCGAAAGTCAAAAGGTTTTCATCCCGATTATTCTCACACGTTTGGACTACGTTTTCGCCTCTGACACTATTTCAACAGCTCAGATTAAAACTCCAAAGAGAAGTGTTTACCTTTCCTTGCCTTTTTAGCCACCACAAGCATACAGCCCTAACTAGGCTGTTCACTGTAAGAGCATAGAATTATTCAAACCTAGCTCCGGATCCACAATATACAAAGGAAGTAACCCGGATGAGTGGCATGTCCTGAATGTTATAGGACACGTAGTTGAAAAGCTTTTACGTTTGATAGTCATATTTTAAATGTTTTGTCATGGAAAGAAATCACTTTTAGCATCCAGTCGTTATTCCTACCATCTTCCAAGATGCAGGACAGGAAGCAACAACACAGAGGAAGAAGGAGGGTGTTTCCCCCACCGCATGGGCAGGACGCAGTGTAACCTGATTGGGTGACCCACTGCTCTGCCATCACCAGCCTCCACCACAAGGTGCAAGGGAGTGAGTGACACCCATGGGAACCCGGAGGAGAATATAAACACACAGCCCTCACACTCCAAAAGGAAGAATTTGAACCTTGGTGTTCAAATCGGAGAGTGGAAAGTCGAGTTGTTTGAAAGTGAACTAAGCCCATTTGAAAGGGCCAATGATTATTTCATGGGAAATTGAATCACATTTATTTACATGTTTTAAACAAGATTGAGTACAGTAGTTTGGCAAGAATCTACGGAGCAGGAGATACAAAAATATTTCAACAAATTAGCGTATACTTGCAGATTAAGTGGTTAAAAACTGTTACATTTTAACGCCTACAAATTATATTATTCATGACATGAATGCACACCCACTGGCAAACTCCGTATGTAATTTGCGTAATGAAGTATCTGATCTCTGTTAAATGTGCAGTCCCTAATTTAGAATTCCAATTTATTTATTTATTTATTTATTTATTTATTTATTTATGAACCAAGAGCTCAAGTAGATCCAGGAAGTGGTAAAAATCCAAGATCTACTTTATCTAGGACAGTTTCCTTGGAGCAGAAAACCTCACCAATTACTTTTCCTGATTGAAACCATTAGTTTTACCCTCCAGGCTAAGAAATCTTGCAGAGGGGACTGAATGGAATCGTGAGGTTTTCTTCCATCCCAGTCAACATAGATGGGTTTGTGAATTGTGCTCTGTAAAAATAACTCCCATTTCTCAGGCATTTACTCTGTGCTGAGCACTGTGCTAAGTACAAGAATTATACTTTTTTTTTTTTTAACCCACACATAGATCTCATGAGACAGGTATTATGTCCCTTGCAGAGATGAGCAGACTCCATCCCAAAATGTTAGAATAGCTAGTTAAAATATTTGCATTGTCACCCTAGCCAGTTTGGCTCAGTGGATAAAGTGTCAGCCTGTACACCTGTGGTCCGAAGGGTCCCAGGTTCGATTCCAATCAAGGGCATACAACTCGATTACAGGCTCCTCCCCGGTTTGGGCCCTGGTCTAGGCACATGTGTGAGGCAACCAATGGATGTGTTTCTCTCACATCAATATTTCTCTCTTTCTCTCTATGTTTCCCTCTCTCTCCCACTCTCCCTAAAACAACCAATGGAAAATATCCTCAGGTGAGGATTAAAAAAAAAAAATCTTTGTACTGTGAAGTGTGGTAATCTAGAGCCCACCTTCTCAACCTTTACTCAAGGAAGACACCATGTCCCCACTGCTCAGTGGGTCCATTTTCCAGGTCCTTTCTAGAAGGCCCACTTGGTAAGAACACCTGCAGGACATTGCCGAGAACAGTCTGAAGACTTGTGGTAAATGGCCCACCCAGCGTGAGACCTCAACAGGAAACAGGAGTAGTTTGGAGGAAAATGGAATCCCTGAACTATGGTTCTCTGAACTGGAGCCCACGAAATATGTCAACACAGCTTCGAGACCAATTACTTTCTTTCCGCTTAGCGGGTAAATGAAAGGCGCTCGGGGAGAAGTGATGAGAGAAGAGAAGTGAAGCCACAGCTTTGGGGGCTTCCAGAAAGATGAGCAAAACTTGTGTTCAGATCCCAAAGTGAAACTGATGGCAGCATAATTCATGTGAGAAGTGATGAGTGATACTACCAAAACAAGAGACACACTGAAAAAACCCACGGATTTGTCTTAGAAATTAATATCTTGTCAGCATTGAAATGTGACAAGATTTTTAAAGCTCTGGCATGGCACATGTTATACATTTGATTGATTGGTTACATTTTTTTTTAATTGGCTATAAGTATTTAACTCGGTAATTGATTTTTATTCCAAAGAAACATTTGTAGCCCTTTTTCTCAGCAGAGGTTGAAGGGGTATCAAGAAGAGTAATGTATTGGAAAATAGTAAAACATTAAATTACATTCTTTTTAGATATCCAGTTTTGGTAACTTGTTGACAGTCACAAATGCCCAGAAAATATGGGCTGAGTTGTTTTTGATTGCTGTTTGAATAGCAGATTAATTTAATAATCAGTGGGATATTGAATGACGAAAATGATTGGTTAAAGCAGCCAAGCCACCAACCCTAATGACATTCTTATGTAAATTTGTATTTTCTTTTAGGCTCCTGTATTCTTAATGAACCCTATATTTTTGAAAATCCTTTTTTAAACATTGCATACTGTCCCTCTGTTATAATATATCTTTCCATAATATAGACAGATAAATGTCCACTTTTGGACTTGCCAATTTGAAGGTTTCTATTTAGAGCCCCTGAGTCACCTCTTGATGTATTTTCCACAGAAAACCATCAAGGAATTCTGGAAATAGGACACAGAAATGGAGTTGGGAGCAGCTAGTCTTCAAAGATCATTGGAGACCAAGAAGACTTTGACTATACACTAGGCTAGAACCATATGACTCCTTTTCCTGAATTCTAGCCAGGTGTTCAGGCACCCAGGCCATCAAACTCCTCTAGGAGATGGGAAGGCCGTTAAGGGCTGTCCAAGAGCACTGAGACTGTTCCCGTGGGAAGCAGGTTTCGGGATGGTTGCTCTCTGGTTGGCCATTGCTTGTGGAGGAAAGTAACCGCTGCCTTGAGGATGGTTTGTAATGGCAATCGCTTTGTATGTTCCATTGCGGGAGGCGAGATGTTTTTCTTTGAAAGAGATCTTAGTGCGTAATTTCTGAAATCCTATAATTTTCACCAAACTCAGTTTCCAGCTCACCCCTAGCCAAATGCTGTAGAACTGTGTTATTTTTGAATGTCACTGCCCCTGGCCTGAAGTTACCTACAAAGTTAGTCAGAAATTAGTAACTGTCTTAGAGAACTAGTTCTGCAATGGTTGACAAATTTCTACCAGATTCAGATGTAAAGGATGCAAATTTGGATTTCTGGTTTCCATCAAACATAATGGCAGTTATATTGAAAAAATCAACTGGCCATTGAGAAAAGAGAGATGACAAAATCAGCATTTTTCTCCTTACTATATTATTATTCTAAGAATACAAAGATCACACAGAATGCAAAATGTTATCTTCATAAATACTTTGCCAAATACTCAGATATATTTTCTAATATATTTATTTCATAAAATGGAGCAAAGAAAAAACAGAAAGGGATATGCAAAAGACAAGAAGCAGAGGGCTCCATCCTTCTCAAGCCTCAAAAGAGACTATTTGTTATATCCTAATGTCCAATATCTGATAGGCAATTGAGAATATTCACTGAAGGCTTCCAATCAAGATCTGGGAGTAAGTAAATACTGTGCTTTCCTCCTCTCAAGACAACAAGATTACAACTACTGAACAAGCATCATTGAAAATCACCTGAAGTCTAGCTAAACAGAAGTCCTATAACTAAGAATATACAGAAGAAATCATATTAAGATTGGTAGGAAGGGCAGAGAGATGAACAAGCTAGTCCCAAACCCTGGTATGGTGAATAAAAATCAGGAGGGAGCCTAACAGCAATGGGTTAGTGCTTAAGCACTAAGCTATTAACCAAGAGATAAAGGTTAAATTCCCAGTCAGGACATATGCCTGGGTTCGGAGTTCGATTCCCAGTGTGGGGTATGCAGGAGGCAGCTGATCAATGATTCTCTCTCATCATTGGTGTTTCTATCTCTATCTCACTATTCCTTCCTCTCTGACATCAATAAAAAAATATTTTTTTAAAAAATCAGGGACATCTCAGCTTTAGAGGACCCCCTGAGGAGCTCAGCGCCCCAGCCCCACACCAGGTCCTCCAGCATAGGTCCAGCGCTGAGAAGAGAAGTCTCCATAACTTCTGGCTGTGAAAACTAGTGGGGATTGTGACTGAGATGTAGGCCTGCTGGAGTCAAAAGCATTCCTTCTAAAGGGCCAGTGATAAACTTACTTGGACTCCCTTGCTCTGAATTCCAGCACTGGGAGAGCAGGTCTAAAGGTACCAGGGACAACCAGGAGAAACTGAATTTTCTGACATCAGGGAAAGGACTGGAGAGGCAGCTTTTTTCCCAGACAGAAGTGCAGACAGCTGCCATTGCTCCTTTGCTGAGCCCTCTTTCCACCCAGCCTGCACAGATGTGCACCATATCTGAGTCTCTATCAACCTGGCTAACACCATTCACCCCTCCCTACTGATTCCCTGAGGCTTTCCCCAACCCAACTTGCAGGTGAACCCAAGCCACTGCCAGTATCAAATGGCCTATCTGGCTCATGCTTCAGGATTTCCTAAACTTTCTCAAAGGCTCACAAACCCCAAACAAGCAGCATCTTGCCTTGGGGTGCCCTTTACCTCTTGCTAAGCAGTCCCAAACCCAGTACAAGTAGAAAAGTCTGCAGGTCACTTTGAAGCTCAAAGTGGCTCCAGGATGGGCACAGACAGTGGCTGACCTTAACCTGCACCAATGCTTCTCCCAAGAGGTCCCAGAACCAACATATCCAATGGCCAGCTACAGACCACACCAGAGCACCACCCAACCACCTCTACAACTGACACACCCAAATGGCAGACTTGGTTGGTATAGAGCCCCACCAAAGTGAATCCTGCTCCATAGAGTGAGCCTCTATACAACAGCTTCTGCACTACAGTCACAGCTAGTCCTTACACGCAATCAGCCTGAGGGTCAGTCCCTCCCATTGACATACTAAGAGAAATCAAGGCTCTTATAAAAGAAGGCACACACAACTCATACAAGAGACACACCTGGAGTACCGGGTTCAGGTGACCAGGAGACTGTACCACTGGATCCCATAAAACACCTACTACATAAGGCCACTTTAACAAGAGCAGGAGATGTAGTAGCTCTACTTAGTACATAGAAACAAACACAAGGAGGTGGTTAAAATGAGGAAACAAAGGAACATTTCCCAAATAAAAGAACAGAATAAAACTCCAGAAAAAGAATTAAACAACATGGAGACAATCTACCAGATGCAGAGTTCAAAACACTGGTTATAAGAATGCTCAGTGAACTTAGTGAGAACCTCAAGAGAGATAGGAAAGATAAAAATAGACATGTAAAATATAAAAAAGAACCAGTTAGAAATATAGAATATAATAATTAAAATGAAGATACATCAGAGGGAATCAACAATAGATTAATAAAGCAGAGAATCAAATCAGTACTTGGAAAACAAAGTAGCAGAAAACATCCAGTCAGAACAGTAAAAAGAAAAAAGAATACAAAAAAATTAGAATAGTTAAAGGGGTCTCTGGGGCAATTTCAAATATAACAACTTTCACATCATAGGGTACCAGAAGGAGAAAAAAGAGAGCAAGAAATGAAAAACTTTTTGAAGAAATAACGATGAAAGACTTCCCTAACCTAATGAAGAATATAGCCATACAAATCCAGAAAGCACAGAGAGTCCCAAACAAGATGAACCCAAAGAGGCCCACACCAAGATATAGTTAAAATGTGAAGGGCTAAAGACAGAGAATCTTAAAAGCAGCAAGAGTAAAGCAGTTATCTACAAGGGAGCACCCATAAGACTGTCAGGTGATTTCTCAGCAACGACCTTCCAGGCCAGAGTGCTTGGCCAGAAATATTCAAAGTGATAAAAATCAAAATTATCATTCAGAATTAAAGATCAGATAAACAGCTTCCAGACATCAAAAAGCTAAAGGATCTCATCACCACCAAACCAGCATTATGAGAAATGTTAAAGGAACTTCTTTAAGAAAAAGAAGAAGAAAGATTAAAAATATATATATATATATATGAATAATTGCCCTGGCCAAATAGCTCAGTCAGTTAGAGCAGTGTCAAGATACACCAAGGTTGTGGATTTAATCTCCGGTCAGGACACATACAGGAAGAAACTAATGTATGCATGGATTAATGGAACAAGAAATCAATGTTCCTCACTCTTTCTCTCCCTTCCTCTCTCTAAAAATCAATAAATGAAAATTTTAAAAATATGTGGATAATAAAATAGGAATAACTGTGTACTATCAAAAACTACTTTAAATGTAAATGGTTTAAATGCTCCAATCAAAAGACACAGGGAGGCTGAATGGATAAGAAAACAAAACCTGTCGAAACCAGTTTGGCTCAGTGGTAGAGCGTTGGTCTGCAGACTGAAAGGTCCCAGGTTCGATTCTGGTCAGGGGCATGTACATTGGTTGTGGGCACATACTTGGTGGGGGAGGCAGCTGGTTGATGTTTCTCTCTCATTGACGTTTCTAGCTCTCTCTCTCTCTCTCCCTTCCTCTCTGTAAAAAATCAATAAAATATATTTTAAAAAAAGAAAATAAAACAAAACCCTTACATATCTGTCTACAAGAGGCTCACTGTAGATATAAAGACACACAGAGACTGAAAGTAAAGGGACAAAAAAGGTAATTTATGAAAATGAAAAAAATAAACTAGGGTAGCAATATTTATATCAGACAAAATAGACTATAACACAAAAGCTATAACAAAAGATAAGAGGACCTAGAAATACCACTTCTAGTCATTTATCTAATTAAACCCAAAACTAATTCAAACAGACATATGAATCCACATGTTCAATGCAGCATTATTTACAATAGCCAAGATGTGGAAGCAACCTGAGTGACCAGCAATAGATGAATTTGTGCCTATATATAATGGAATATTACTGAGCTATAAAAAAATCTTTCCATCTGCAACAGCCTGGATGGATCCTTGCTAAGTGAAATAAGTCAGACAGACAAAGACAAATACCATATGTTTCACTTATATATAGAATCTATAACACAAAATAAATAAAAGAATCAAACTCACAGACACAGAGAACATTTTGATGGTTGCCATATGGGAGGGAATTGGAGGATGGGTAAAAAGGGGGAAGGGATCAAGACATACAAACTGATAGTTATAAAACAGTCGTGGGTATGTAAAGTATAGCATTGAATATAGTCAATGATAATGTAATAACTATGTGTCCTGCCAGGTGGGTGTTAAACTTATTGAGGCAATCACTTTGTAAGCTATATAACTGTCTAATTATATGTCGTACGCCTGAAGCCAATATTATATTGTATGTCAACTGTAAATGAAAAATAAAAAAAAATCATTTAAAACACCAGTAATGTTCACCGAAGTCCTAAAGTATGTTTAATTTTTTTCCTCAAGGCCCTATCTTGTTTTCCAAGTGAACTCCTTAGAAACCTCCCTCTGTCAATCATATATCAGCTCTCCTGTCTTATTAACTAAATTGCCATCTTACAAATTGACATTGGAAACAGGTAAAACCAACTGTGATATAAGATATCAAGGGTGGTAACCTTATGGCAGGTGGGGCAGTACCTAGAAGGGGGCAGGTGGGGGGGGCTTGAATGTTCTCTCAGTTCTTAGCCTGAGTGTACATTACATAGATGTGTCCACCTTGTGAAAGTTCATCAAGCTGCAAACATATGATTTGTACACTTTTCTGTATGTGCTAAACAGAGCTTGTTTAAAAAGAAAGGGAAAGCATAGTCCCTCTCCTCTCCCCACTCAGACCCCTGAGCTGTTATTGTTTTGCTTCTGTAGTGCCTGACGGAGCTGCTGGGTGGTGGTCTGGAGATAAAGCTTGGAAAGGACAATCCTTCAAAGCCTGCAGTGCCTTTTCCCTGGGGCCAGCAGCACGTGGTAGCAGGCCTCACTCAACTCCCCAGCCTCCTTGGGAGTCTTCAAGCCAGCGTGGAATTCTAGGTCTGAGACAGGCTGGTCAGGGTGGTGCAAACACCTTCAACAGCACCTTTCTATCATGGTCGTCCTTGCATTGCCCAAGGCTCCAGCGGTTTCTGGCCACAGCAGGAATGCAGCAACCTCCCACTGAATGTCCGGTAGTCTTCTCATTAGTATGAAATCATTAGGTCACTTCTTTTAATTAAACTGCACCCGTGTCAGTTTCTAATTACGAGTCAACAAGGAAACATGTGACTTGCCCTAATAGTTATCTATCTTGGTTTATTTGTTTTCTCATGTAGAACGGAAATAAGAAACCTAACAATCTACTCAATATGATCACCTATCACTGACTAAGAGACACTGGCCACCTGATGGAGTTTGTAGTTATGATGACTGGGATTATGATATCCACCTTACAACCAGCCTATGCTATGCTCACTATTATTAAGCATAATAATAAGTATAATAATATACTTAACATTATTATACTTTAAAATATTAAGTTATATTATTTAATAATAATATTTAAATTATTCAATTTAAATACTTATTTAGATAAATTATTTAAATGTATTTAGATATTTTAAAACATAAGGCCCAAGTTTCCCAGGAGAGGCTGAGACTCAGAGCAGTTAGATTCTTGCTGGAGTTCACACAGTCAGCAAGGCTAGAGCTCAGACCCCATGGCTCCTGCAGTGAAGAACTGTACCTCCGTGCTTGCTGAGGCTGCTCCCAGAAGTCCGCGGGGAAAAGGGAACTGTGACATGGTGGTTTGGCAGGTGTGGAAGCCATTCTGTTCTAAACACTTCGACATGCAGGATGGAATAGTAAAACTAAAAATGCATATTTAAATACAAAATAAAATGCTTACGAGAGAAGATACTAAAAGACAACTGTACATTTATAGCTAAGTGGTGCTGTCTGGGGCTCTGCTATTAGCATGAGAAATCAAACGTTATGCCTAAAGTATATGCTGCCTAGGAAAAATATTTACTGTAATTATATGATACACAAACTCCTAAATGCAGAAGCTTACATAACAATGATTCCCAGGCACAGTCAATACCAATAGGATACATGATTGAAGCCCAGATATAAACCTCTCATGAAGAGAAACTTAAACTCTATTCTGTTCCCACAACAATACTAATTAATAGTAAAGATCAGTTTACAGTCAAAAATGACAAAACACATGGGCAAAATCTGCCATTAAAGACAGCAGACACAAGAAACAAGAGACTGGTGCCCTAAAAGTTTAAACTGCTAAAATAACCTTAAGAGTTCTTTATAATTAAGTCTAGGGCATTTAATAATAGGACTCTACATAAAAGAATACACATATTTTTAAAAGAAGCAAATGAACCTTCTAGAATAAAAGGAAAGACATCTATATTAAAAATGCAATGCAGCAGACTAGACACAATTAAATGGAAATTAATGAACTCTAATATAAGTTGAAGGATATTATCCAGGATAAAGTACACACACACACACACACAAAAAAAAAAAAAACACCCAGAAATGAATTTATATCTAGACATAGTTCAGTGTAACTTCAGAACATTAAAGAGAGGGTAATGCTTTAAAAACCATCAGAGAGGGGAAACCCAGCCTATTTATAAAGGTGCAAAACTAAAAGTCAGAAGACAATGGAATAGTATCTTTAAAATTTTCAATTTAGATAGTAGATAGTATGAAGTTAAATTATCTCTGCAGAGTACCTCTGAAATAAGGTGTTTTAAACAAAGAGTGAGAGAATGTAACACTCCCAGAACATTCTTGGAAAAAACTTCCAAAATACTCTAAAACCAAAAAAAGCAATGGGAAAAAAAAAAAAGCAATGGTGAGTAAACAAATTGGTAAACATTCTATTGGAAGAAGAAGAAAGAGGAGGAGGAAGAGGAGAGCAAAGAAAAAGAATGAAGAATAGAGAGCATATAAAACGGAAATAAATCCAGACTTAAATCTACCAACAATAGACAGGTATTTCAAATCCAGCTATATTCTATTTATAAGACAAATCCTAATGCAAAATGACAAAAAATAATAATAATTGAAAATGGAGGGAAGGGGGTGGGAAATATGCCTAGGAAATGTTACCAAAAGAAAAACTACTATGCCTATGCTGTTAGCAAATGAAATAGACATTAAAGCATAAAGCACTTTCATATAGAAGTCTTTACATAATGATAAAAGGAATGATTTATTAGAAAGCTGTACCAATCCTGAACAGAGATGTCCATGGCAATACTGCTTCAAAATATAGAAAGCAAAATGAATTGAATGACAAGAATGAGTTGAAAAATCCCGAAGTCTGGCAAGAGACTAATTGCCATCCAAAACAGACACTCCCTAAATATTGAATGTGAACTCTAATTGAAAACAATTAAAATTAAAATAAAATAGACACCATTTAAAAAACTTTGAAACAAAGTAATACATATGAGCCAATAGTTACTTATTAACATTTGTACCCAGCTATCTGAGAATGAAACTTGGTTTCAAAAATACATGGATAAGTAAGTATCCATTGGTTGTACTTATATGCATGTATACAAGTCCTTCAGTTGATCTCTGGGGAGGGAGGGTATGTATGGGAGGGGGAGGCAATGTTAAATTATGTACACAGATAATAATTTAATAAAAAAACACTAAAAAAATAAAAAATTAAAATTAAAATCTTTAAAAATTAAAAAAAATAAAAATAAACTGGAAAAAAAATACATGGATAAGTAATAGAATACAAACAAGTCTCCACATATACTAAAAAACACGTGTTATACAGATCACAATGCCATTTAATTAGACATCAATAATGATAAAAAGCCTCAAATCACACTTGTTAGGATATCTAAAAATATTTTAAAATGTATTAATAAAAATTGTGAAAATTATAACATTGCTAGAGTTAAATAATAATGAAAGCCTTATATTACATTTATGGAGATAAACTGGAATGCAGAAAGAAATTATATATATTTGGATGAAGCTGATAAAGGTAGGCAGCAAACACAAAATGTTAGAAGAAAAAGAGTAAACTCCCAAAACATAGACGAAAGGTAATAATACAGATAAGAAACTAAATAAATACAATAAAAATTCAAAGAAACAACAGAAAGAATCAAACAATCTAAATGATTGTTCTTTGAAAAGAGTAACAAAACAAACATGAAATATGGTGGAGGGGGACTTTAGCAAGAGAGAGAGAGAAGAGGAGAAAAGTGGGAAGGGGGGAGAGAAGAGAAGGAGGGAGAGAGAAAGAGGTTGATTTAAAAGGGGGTAAAATCAGCAATAAGATAGCATTTTTAATCAAACGATAATACTATGACCAAAGGCATGCAATAACCTTGGAAAGTGAGATGAAATAGGCAATTTTCTAAGAAATATAATCACTAAAGTCATTTAAAAAAAGAAACAAAAATTCCAGAGAGATAGCTAGCCACTAAAGAAACAGATGCAGTGGTTGAAAATGTACTCACACAAAAGCAGATGAACAAACAAAAACCCACCAGTCACTGATAGTTTCCTGAGTTTTACCAAACATACCAGAAAATGATAACTTGGTCTTACACGAAATGTTAAGATATTCGAGAGGGAAAATTCTCCAAGTAATTTTATGATGACAAAATGAAGGTAAGAGCAAAGCCAAATGGCAGTACAAGGAAGGAAAAGTGTAGCCTGCTCTCCTTTTTGAGCACAGATGCAAAAGCTCACCATCTAATATGAGCAGATAAATCTTGAAATACAGTGTTGGTTTTTGTAATCCTGACAATGAAAGTCCATCATGGTAAAACAAGTAGATTTTTACATTTGCCAACCTATTAAAGATATTTATGGCATATATGTGTCATGATTGAAAAAAAATGAATTATATCCATGTAAGTCAACATATTAAAAATTAAAATTATTTTAGTAATGTAAGTAGAATTTTTAAAATAAAATTCAACATCCATTCAAGTTTCAAGTAATAACACCAGCAGCACCAAATGTTCTTGAAGAGGTCTTTTTTAACTTAATAAGTGGTTAACTACCAAAACCTACAGTTGGGCACACAACATTGTGAGTTACTTAATGCACTTGAATTGTACACTTAGAAATAGCTACAATGGTAAACTTTATATTATTTATATTTTACTACAACTTTAAAAACCCTATAGCAAATATACTTAACATGGATTATTAGGAGCAGTTCCTTTAAATTAGGAATAAGGCATGGTCACCTACTCTCATTGCTTCTATGTATCAGAATTCTGGTGTAATAAAACAAACAAATATAATGATTAGGAAGAAAAATTGTCACAGGTGATATTACTTTCTATGCAGAAAGTCCAAGAAAATCTATACACAAACTGTCAGCTCTTAAACAGCATCTAGTAATTTGTGGGACATAAGATACTCAATGTGCAGAAATCAGTGATATCCTCATATGCTAGCAATTATCAATTAGAAAATGTAGTTTCAAATATGTACTATTTATGTTAGCAAGAAAAACTCTAAGCTAAGTATAAATCTAACATAAAATTATAAAACTGTATTGAAAGGCACAGAAAGAGACATATAAATAAAAAGATATATTTAGTTTATAAGGGGAAAGGAAGGTCCAATATAAAAGATAGCAATTATCTTCAAATAAGTATATAGCATAGCAAATTTAATTGAAACCTTAGCATAAGTCATGGAAATTAATGAGCTGATTCCAAAATTAATATGAAAGAGTAAAGAGGGAAGAATAGCCAAGATGATTATGAAGAAGAAGAATGAAATGATATTTGTTCTAAAAAACAAGTCATATTATAAAGCCATAATAATTAAAGAGACAGGGTGCTGACAGAGGTATTGACAAACCATAAAACCTGGGCCAGATCTGCATATAGATGGGAACTCAGCCATGGCACAGGTGTTATAATAAATCTATTGGAAAATAAAAACTATTCAATACAAAGTGCTGGTTACAAAGCCAAGTACATAGAAAAGACCAAAGTAGACTCTACCTCATGCCCCTATTCGACCTCTCTCTCTCTCTCCCACTCTCTGTTTCTCAACCTTCCCCCACCCCCCGCAAAGGGTTTAAAGTCCTAAATGTGAAAGGCAGCCCTTTACAAGCATGCAGAATAAAAATACATGGGAATAGCATTATAACATTAGGGCAGAGACTAATTTTTAAAACAAGATACAAAATAGAGAAATCATAGAAGAAATAATAAATTAGACTACAATAAAATAAAAGTAAAAGAAAATTTCTGTTCATCTAATGGCATCCATAAATGTGAAGAGCCAGATCCAGGAATAGGAAGACATATACAAACCACATAACTGAAAAAAAGGAAAAAAAAGAAAAAAAAAAAAAAAAGATGTCCAAAACAGAAAGAAAACCCAAATCAGTATGAATACATATGACCAATAAAGCTGTTTCAAAAACAGGCCCACCATATCAGTAATCAGAGAAACCCATAGTAAACCACCAAGTATCACTTTCAATCCATCAGACTTCAGTGAATCTGAAGATTCTGTGCTTTTGGTAAAGACACCTGGAACAGGTTGCCGAAATTGCCAACTGTCAGTTAGGGAAACACCAATTAGGACTTCTTCCAACCATCAACAAACAGAACTAAAACCTCCCATACTCCAGGATGCATTCTGAACGCTTCCCAAACTCTCAGCCACCTTTCTAATAAAACCAAGCTGATGGAAATACTCCCTCGCACAGAGGGCAGCCATGTTTCCGTCTCTCTCTGGGGAATCCTGGGCATGCCCCTCACAGCAGCCCATCTGGGGAGGTTCTCACTGAGCAGAGGTGGGGGCTTACTTGGAGCAGTCTTCACAAGCAATGTTCCCTGAGGTCTCCTTGATGGTGCGCTCAGAGACAAATGCTGGGTACTCAGTATCACAAGGCTCCAGGGTCTGTTTCAATTTCTGGGCTGTAGGGATAAGGAAAAAAGGGAGGAAGAAAGATAAGGAACACAAGGCACAGGCTTTATTGTGACTGTTATCCCATAGGAACTCAGAATGCTGCTCAGCTCCCACGGCTCTGCGAGTTTTCTAGGCACAGCATAATGCATTATTTTCTAATTAGTCCGGTGATTTCATCTGCCAAGCAACTCTATAAGCTATAATTCTTCAAGCAGTTGCCTTGGCCTGATCAGCTATCATTTATGCATCGTAATAATTCTACTTTTCTGGGACAACATCAGTCAACTGAACTCAGCCTCACTTGAACTTAGCAACAAACACATATGCATATCTAAATAAAGGTCTAAAATATAAGTTACACCATATTATTTGGGTTGAGACCCAGGTCATGATACAATTGCATGGTTTTATTACAGAAACAAAATTGAAATATGGACTAGTAAAATACGTAATGCCTTTGAACCAAAGCCATGAGCCTAATCCTACTATTATGAAGTGCCTTGTCCAGTAATATGGCACTAAATAACCCTGTACATAAATGAGTACATAGTAGGCACTTGGTGAAGGCCTTGTGGTTGATTAAATTATCTAAGGGAGTTATGTCCAGTGGGCAAGTGCCCAAACCTCTCTAAGTCTCAATTTTTTAAATATGTTAGTTGGGGATAATATAGGTTTCTATCAGAGGTTGATGTGAGAAGTAAATAATACCGTGTTTCCCCGAAAATAGGACATCCTCCAAAAATAAGACCTACTTACAGGTTTCCTTCTGAGTGAAATATAAGGCATCCCCTGAAAATAAGGCCCCCCCTAGGCTAAACATGAGAGATTTGGTCCACTGATTCTGAAAGAGATGGAGTCACAAGAAATTCACCAGGAAATTCAGGAATTGGATTGTTATGATGATGTTCCAGAAGATGATGTCATGATTGTCATTGAATAAATGAGTCAATTCTTGATACTGTAGGATTCACAGTTTGTCTGGTTTGTGTTGACAACTATCATACTACTGTACAGTATATAGGTAATAAATTTCCTTTATTTTCATTTACAATAAATGTGTACTGTATTCTTCTTCATGGAAAAATAAGACATCCCCTGAAAATAAGACCTAGCACATCTTTGGGAGCAAAAATTAATATAAGACACTGTCTTATTTTTGGGGAAACAGGGTATGTGTGGAGTATTTAGTGCAGTACCTGGAACATCATGAATGCTGGGTGTCAGTTAATTATAACAGTAGTAATAGTGAATAATAACAAAACAATGATAGCATTCCAGTGAGGCCATTGTGATATAAAAATAAGGATGGCAGAGTTTATAACAGCAAAGATATGGAAGCAACTGAAGTGTCCATCAATATATGAATGGATAAAGAAGTGGTGCATATATACAGTAGAATATGATTCAGCTATAAAAAAGAATGAAATCTTGCCCTCTGCAACAACAGGGATAGACCTGAAGAGTATTATGCTGAGTGAAATAAGTCAGACAGACAAATGCCAGATGACTTCACTTAGGTGGGATCCACAAAACAAAATAAACGAATAAGCAGAACAGAAACAGACTCCTAAATACAGAGAACATTTTGACACTTGCCAGAGAGGAGAAGAGATTTGGGAGGATGGCAAAAATGGTGAAGGAATTTGGAAGTACAAATTGATACTACAGAATAATCATCGGCATAGGGAATATAGTCAATAATATTGTAATAACTATGTATGGTGTCCAATGGGTACTAGGTTTATCAGGGTGATGACTTCACTTATATATATAAAATCCTAATATGCAGATAGACCAAACAGCAGAACAACCAAACAACTGGTCGCTATGACATTTGCTGACCACCTGGGGGTGCATGCAGAACATGCTGAGCATTGGCCGCTGCAGGATGGTGGAGCAGGTGAGTGGTCCAGAGCCATTCAAGGCGGGGCTCCAGAGCCACTGCTTGCACCTACTGCCAGTGCTGGCCCCACTTGCACCCTCAGCTGGTGCCAGAGCTGCCACTTGCTTATTGCCACTGTGTTTTGTTGAATCCTTCAGTGAGAAAAGGTAAGCAGCCGGCTGTTTCCCTGAGTCCTGACTCCACTGAAGGTGAAGCGCTGGTAGCTGTAGTGGCCCTCAGAGAATGCTCACCTTGATCAATGATCACTATAGACTTAAACAGCAAAATCACTGCCGCCTTCACAGCCAAACTCACTAGGTGCTCACTACGTGCCAAACACCACACTGGGCCCTGGGCCTGGACGGGGGCCATCACGCAGTGAGCAAGGCCTGCTGCTCTCTGTTTACAGACCAAGAACCTGGAGCTCAGAGGAATAGGGACAGACGCTTGCCCCAGTCACACTGCTGGAAGCGGCGGCGGCCAAATACCCACTCTGCCACATCCTGGAGCCTGCTACACTCTTCGCCATCACACCCTCTCCCTCACACCCCACTTACACTGGACCTCTATAGCCGAGGCCGCCATGACCTATCCCTCGCTCACAATGAAGCCCCCACACAACTGAATATCTTTAATTTCCCCTTAGCAACAAGTGTCCCTGATGAGAATAACCGACTCGAGTTCACAGTAATTACATGCAGACAATCGGGAATGAATAGAGTTGCCATGTGAAAAGCTTTCCTCTCCCTTTGTCTCTGCGGGCGCACCCCCATTCAGAACCGGGTGCTGGCAAGCCCCTTCCCTTTGTGCAGCTTCGCCCAAATGATACCTTTGTGATACTCGGCAGAAATGGCTTCCGCAGCCCCCTCATTAAGGAAGCGAAGCAGATGAACAGTGCAATTATGGATTCCATTTTTAGCGGGACAAAGAGGTACGTCTCTCAGCTCAGGGGCCTTCGCTAGGGATCGGATGGTACGTTCTGAACGAAGAGACCTTGCCAGTCAATGTAGGATGTGCTCAACACTTTTCTCTCCTTAGACTGGGTCTAAGAATTACATTTAACAAAGATATGCATATGATAGCAGCTCCACAGAGGAGTTTACCCTCATTTGATGCCGTTTCTTCAACTCTAAAATGGAGGTCACAGCCATGCCCAGCAGAGGGCTAGAAGGCCTGAATGTAACAGTTTCTGAGCAGCAGCTGAGGTGGCCAGGGGCCCTGTCTCGCTCTGCTGTCTGGTGGAGGTGGCAGGTCTTGGGTGAGGTCTGAGCCCATTCTCTCTTAGCTGTCTGACATGGGTGCCTTCTGGACAGATCTAGCAGCCCCCACCTCAGGTATGTTGAAGGGTCTGAAGATACTCCGATGTCAGCATTCTGCTAACGGAGCAGCACTATTCATCCCCACATGCATCCACAATGTGATTACTGGACAAGGTCTTTCTCTCGATTTTGTGGGGAAAGGTCTCAGGGTGTGGCAATGGAGTGAGGTAACTTGGAGTTATTTATTAAGGACCTTTTTATAAAGCTTCCTGAAACAGAAGCAGAGAGCTGAAGCATGGCTGTATTCCTCTGAGCGGAAATGCTGCCCACGGTGAGTCCTGGTGCGCAGGGAAGCAGGGGAGAGGGGAGGTGACACAGAGAACCTACACACATTTTGTAAGCATCATGAGTGCAAAGCCTGCCGGCCCCTACCCGACACCCCTTGGTCTACACTAGGGTTTCTCAACAGTGGTCCCCCCTTACCTGTGATTTCAGTTACCCACGGTCAACCACAGTCCGAAGATGTTAAATGAAAAATCCCAGAAATAAACAATTCATTAGTTTAACTTGCACAGCATTCCTGAGCGGTGTGATAAAATCGCACCCATTTAGTAGGTTTCTTCTCATCTCTCTTTCCCAAATCATGCGCCATATTTTTTATGGCACATTTTTCTTTGGGGGGGACAAGAAAAATGTGCCATAAATTTCAGTTCATATCTTGGTCTCTGCTCATTGGCTCACCATTGGCATACTGACTGTTGGTCCTATTTAACACTACCCTCTCCTCTCCCACTACCGAATGTTTTTGGGGGTATATACAGTTTTTGTATATAATTTTTGTTATATTAATTAATCTCATGAGCATTTTCAAACCTGGTAAAATTTTCAGGAACAGGATCTTTTAAAAAGTTTTTATACCTTCCTGCCGAAACCGGTTTGGCTCAGTGGTAGATCATCGGTCTGCGGACTGAAGGGTCCCAGGTTTGATTCCGGTCAAGGACATGTACATTGGTTGTGGGCACATCCCCGGTAGGGGATGTGCAAGGAGCAACTGGTCGATGTTTCTCTCTCATGGACGTTTCTAGCTCTCTCTCCCTCTCCCTACCTCTCTGTAAAAAATCAATATATATATAAAATAATAATAATAAAAATAAATAAAAATAAAAAGTTTTTATACCTTCCTGTGAATGAGTTGTAATTTAGCTTATAATATCCCATAGCCCTAGCCAGTTTGGCTCAATGGATAGAAGGTCCACCCTAGGATTGAAGAGTCCCAGGTACGATTCCAGTCAAAGGCACATATCTTGGTTTCAGGTTCAGTCCCTGGCCTTGGTCAAGGCCTCTGGAGGAGGCAACCAATCAATATGTCTCTCTCCATCCCTTTCATTCTCCCTAAAAATCAATGGAAAAAAATAACCTCAGGTGAGGATTAACAACAACAAAATGTCCCTATTGTTCATCATTTAAAGAGTTGCTGGTATTTGCAATCCAAATTCCCTGATGATCATCCTACATAGAATCCTTTGTTCCCACCTCAGTTTATTTCCTTAAGGCTATGTTTGTAGAAGTGGGACTACGGGCACTTGCTGTCATTTGAAGATGGTACCAACCCAGCAGGAAGGGGCAAGTCCCAAGCCCATGACCAAAGTGTCATCAGACAGTGTGTGTGTGGATGAAGGCAGAGCATCTGGGCCTGGTCCACGGGGTTGTCAGCTTCCCAGGACAGAGCCGATCTGAACACACATGGATCACATTCATTGTTATTCATGCTGGTATATCCATGCATCAAACTCTGCATATGTTGCTGCATCTCATACTCTAACAAGAACTTGGTGAGTTTCTGAATTTAGGAAAAATGGGCTAAGTGTAATTTACAAAGCTATGATGACAGTGTCTATAATGGTTATACCTGGCCAAAAAAAGAAAAAAAAAATAGGGTATGTAGTAAGCAAAGATTGAGCACCAACTATTTTTCTTACTGTGAGGAAACTGAGCCTTACCCAGATCAGCCAGCTTGTCAAATGCCAACCTTGGAGCCAGGACTCAAGTGCATACTGACCTAACTCCACAACTCATGCCTGTAAGAGCTTCTACTAATTACCACTCAAATCATTAAAGGTTTGGGGGCAGGGAAAGTATATGATTAGATTTATATTTTATGAAGGTAATTAAAACAAAACAGAGCAGTTATCTCTCCATTCAGCCTGAGACGTCACCGTGTCTGTCTCCCTCAAATTTCAGCACTGCCCAGCAGCTTCTTGATGATGTCACCTGTGCAATTATGGCCTCTAAGCCTTGGTAAAGGACATGGGTCAAAGTGCGTAATCCACATGGGCTGAATGAGGGCTGTGGAATTTTTAAAAAAACATTTTTTAATGTATTTTATTGATTTTTTACAGAGAGGGAGAGAGAGGGATAGAGAGTTAGAAACATCGATGAGAAAGAATCATCGATCAGCTATCTCTTGCACACCCCTTACTGGTGATGTGCCTGCAACCAAGGTGCATGCCCTTGACTGGAATCGAACCTGGGACCTTTCAGTACGCAGGCTGAGGCTCTATCCACTGAGCCAAACCGGTTTCGGCTTTTGTCAGACTGGATGGCATTGCACTCAGCACAAAGGGTGCCTTTGCTGCCAGTGCCAAAACTCGTCACTTTGTCCTGAACATTTTAAGCGAGCACGTCCCTGATGAAAAGCAGCCAGTGGATTCAGGGTTCACCACTCTGAGCGGGGAAGCAGAGGCCAGTGCTGCTTACCTTTAGCTGTCAGATCCGAGTGCCACCAGCTGCAGAGGTTAAACTCCACCAGGAACCTAAAAGCGACAGAGAAGCCTAATGTTACTTGGCCATCCACACCCTGAATGGAGAGGGACCTGTGCTTCCCAGCATGGCTCACCTGCTTGGAAAGAGGGCATCGCAATCTGGAGATAG
Source organism: Pipistrellus hanaki (assembly GCF_964339955.1). NCBI lineage: Eukaryota > Metazoa > Chordata > Mammalia > Chiroptera > Vespertilionidae > Pipistrellus > Pipistrellus hanaki. Next base: position 21,449,760 of record NC_140515.1, read on the forward strand.
TGACATGGCTGGTTAGTGACTGCCCCACTATCACAGGCTTTACCTCGTATGGGAAAGGCTATTTTATCACCAATGCCAACCAGACCCAGGGATCAGGTTTTCCTAGACTCGAGGACTCTGCTGAGAAATATTCTGCTTTCTAGGCGAAATAGTTTCTGGTTGTAGTCTGAGTCCATAGAAAAAAGTCAACTTCTAAAGGGCTCCCCCTGCCTGGTCTCAGAAATACAAATAAAATATTCTATAACAGACTATGATCTGCAGCAATAAAGGAAGCTTTCAAAATTTATACTGCAATGCAAGCTTGTTCAGCCATGTGTGTGTGACATGTGTCTGAGAGACATTTGTGTGTGTGTGCAAGATGTGCATGGGTGCGTGTGTGTGTGTGTGTGTGTGTGTGTGTGCGCGTGTGTGTGTGTGTAGGGACAGATGGGGCAAATTTCTCTTAATGAAATTAGACCACAATGAAAATTTAAAAAAATTAAAATTTCTCAAATGCTCATAAAGAAAGCAAAAGTTATATATATATATATATATATATATATATATATATATATATATATATCCTCCTCCGAAATGAATGGTCACAGACCATTTCTTTTTCAGGCACATAGCTAGTATCTCCAGCAACTTACTCTCAATAAAAATCCTGCTGTTATCTGTTACAGCATTTTTTATCTCCTTTGTACATGCAGAGCTTACTCCCCACTTGAATTTATAAATTGTTCAATTAATGTAGGTTACATGAAAGCAATAGAGAAGATAATGTCTGTTCACTGAATGGCAAAAAGTCTGCCTAAACCCACAGAACTGGAACCTTAGAGGAAAATAAGAATAAGCCAGTTTGGTGCAGCTTTCCGGATCTGGCCTCCATGCCATCCATGGAATTCCTCTTCCTGTGAGATGCAGTGTTTCTGTAATGCATCCATCATCTCATCTGGAAGTCAAGCCTTTCACCCCTGTGCCATTTCACCCTGACCTGGGTCACGGAAGCATCCTCCAAACAGGATGGCAATTTGACAGGGTCAACAATTAAATCACACCTGAGAAAAGCCCCCAGCCCGTGGCCCCTGACTGCACCGGCCCCACCCCTAACCGTGGCTATCCAAGGCCAGGCATCCGAGTAGCACAGTGGGCAGCCCTGGCAATTTGTCCTTCAGCCCACAGCCCACCCAGGCAGCGTTAACAGCAGTCAGACATCTATCGATATGTTAAATTTCACAGTGACCACAATAAATACATTTGGTTTGTGCATTGCAAGCTGTTCGTCTGCTAAACAATGATATAAGGGCATGAGCAGTGACCGTGAATAACTTAATAAAAGATAATTTTTGGTCTTAGCTTTCGGTACTTCGAGGTTTTCAATGAGATTACCTCAAAGTATTATGAATCTAATGGTCATGGAAAGCATGAAGTGGAGTCTCCCAATTCACGTAATAATACACAAGAAAAGCAGTCATATTCTTTTAAATGTAGCAATTGTACTTACAAGACAAGTTCTGTCATTATCCATTTTACTGCAGCAAGGAAAGCATTATAAGGCTAAAGAGAAGAATTCAGGTCATTCCAAAAAAAAAAAAAAAAAGTGTATCACACATAAAATTCACAGTTTAACCTAAGGCTTTACATCAAGACAATGCTATTCTTTGAGAGACATTGATACTGATATCAGGTGAAGAACCAGTGGTGCTCTAGCTAAAAAAAAAAAAAAAGAAGAAAAGAAAAGAAAATAGTATCCCCAAACTAACATTTTAAAACTTTGAACTCCCCTGTAGTGAGAGGTGATTTACAAGTAAAATAAACGTGATCTAATACCAGGGTTATCTCTGAGAGGAAGAAGGAAGTTCAGCAAAGGATGCTTAAACCTTTACCCTCTAGGGACTAATATTGCACAGCCTAATGCTGAGGCCCTGGAATCACAGGACTGATTTCAAATTTACGCATCTGCTTCTCAGAAAGGTGATTCCCCACTGTATGTCATTCATGGAAACAAGCAAAAATTGCATATAGTTGACTTTAATGCTGCCCATGAATTATGTAGGATTTAAGCTGCCTTTTCTCACACTTACATATTTGGACTTGAAAAAAAAAAAAAAAAAAAGATAACCATATAAACATGTGATTTTATCCTTGCAGAAAATCCCCTTCACTCTATAAAAGAAGGCATTGACAGCCTAATCTTTATTTCAGAATATTTTAATTAAAAAAAGCAGTTGGGTTGTTTACTCTGAGAAATTTCCTATGTGGATAATTCAATTTCCTGGATTCTGGAAAGTACCATGTCTCCCCATCAGTCAGTTCTTTGTACCCAGGTATGTCAGATATGTGAGTGGTGGGCAGATTTGAAAGACAGGCAAAGACACTGGCAAAGCCTGGGCTCCAGATGGCAGGTCTGGAAAAATCTCAGAATCCTTTGTGGTTGCATTTAGATATCATCGAATTGAAATTCCAAGTCCTGCTTTCCTCAGTGAGGTCTGTTTAATCCTACCTTCTGAGCATTTTGATGATAAAGACTGGAACTAGGCATGGGGGGGATTATCTGGTTTTACGTAAAACAAGAACCAATTTATATATCCCCAAACCATTCTGGAAATTTCCCTATTTCAAACCAACCAGGAAATAAACAGAACAAGGAAAACATACTGGGGTCGCTCCCCAGCCCACTCAGATTTCAGACAGCCTCTCTGGCTCTGATTTGACAGTGTCTCAGCGTCATTTCCTGAATCGCAGGGCCCTCAGGATGAGGGTCAGATAAGGATAAGAACCATTAACTATTTCCTCAAACCAAAAGCAACCCTGCAGTCCCGTGGTTTTGCCGTTACAATTCTTGGGGCTTGAAAAAAATAATCATCTTTCTTTCAAAAGTCTCAGGTCACCTGACCATGGGACAGTTCTGTCTCTGGACGTGCTGGGATGGATAGTGAGTGACCTTTCAGAGGTCCTTGGTAGTGTGGTCCAGGAGGAGAGAAGGAAGAAAAGGATTAAGGAGGCTTTGGAGGAGAGGAAAGGGGGGAGGCGGGGAGCTCACCCTGAGGCCAGGGGGAGGAACACTCAAGCATTTCCTGCCAGACACTGGTTCAATGTAGGGGGAAAGGGATGGATTATGTAAATATGGGATTAAAACATTAAAATGCACATTATCATTCAGAAGGGTAAAGCCATTGAGCTTTTAAGCCTAATGATGAAAACATATCTTGGGAACTTTCTAAGTCTGGAAATAGTCCTGCTAAGGTTAGGGAAGTTGAGTTTGGAAAGAAAGGCTGATTCTCACTGAAAATCAGTGTTTCCAAAATGTCCAAATCTTAGTTCCTAGTGGCCTCTTGAAAATTTTCTAGCTTCGAATCATTTCCTGTGCCCTGAGTGTTTGAGAACCATGTTAAATATTTAGTTTTTAAATAATCCCCTGGCAAGATTGTACATCTGCAAATGAGAAGGCGTGTATTTATATTTTAAAACCAAAATGACTCTTAAATTTTGTGCTTCAAACAAAATTCTAGGTTAATTTTTGGAATTTACAAAATAATAACATACAAGGGTTATGTTTATATACATATGCTAGACTATATTGAAGTATCTATATCTGGGTGTTGGGGTTTTTTTGTATGTGTGTTTTTAAGTTATTGCTGGCCAAACTTACATTGCTTGCACATTATAAATTATATTTTAAAACTGGGAGTAGCCCTGGCCTGGGTGGCTTGGTTGGTTCGAGTGTTGTCCTGTGCACCAAAAGGTCACAGCTTTGATTCCTGATCAGAACACATGCCTGGGTTTAGAGTTTGATCTCTGGTGGGAGTGTGTGTGGGAAGTAACTGATCAATGTTCCTCTCTCACATTGATGTTTCTCATTCTCTCTCTCTCTCTCTCTCTCTCTCTCTCTCTCTCTCTCTCTCTCTCTCTCTTATAAAGTCAATAAAAACATATTCTCTGGTGAGGATTTAAAAAAAAAAAAAAAAAAAAAGAAGAAGAAAAAAGCAACAAACTGGCAGTAAATTATAGCAGTAATTTCCGCAGTCAGAAAGCCATTTTCTAATGCTACAATAGCTACAGTGATTGATCCTCAACATCAGCCATGGAAACAGCACCAGGGAAATGATGGTGAAGGTCAGTGGCAGTGTGATTATGGGTGAAGATCTATTTTCAAACTGTGAACTTGGCCCTGGCTACAGTAGCTCAGTGTTCAGAGTATCAGTCTACAGTTCGATTCCCAGTCAAGGGCACTTACCTGGGTTCGATCCCCACCCCACCCACCCCCTACAGTTGAGGTGTCTGTGGGATGCAACTGATCCATGTGTCTCTCCCACATGGATGTTTTTCTCTCTCTCCCTCCCTCCCTTCTACTCTCTCTAAAAATCAATGGGAAAAAAATGTCTTTTGGTGAGGATTCAAAGGGAACAAAAAGTGGATTTGTTCATAGGCTAACAGCTCTATCACAAACCAAAAGCAAGATTTCCTTTGAACCAAACCAAATTCTCTTTTATATCATAATAAGAAAATCCTCAAAACTTCTCCCCTTTCCTACCCATCAAAAGGGGGCTGCTGCAGTCATCTTTCCAAGACTTTAGATGTGTTTGTCATTCGTGTAATCACTGAATTTGGCTTTAAACAGAGTGACTTTGCTCAACCAGGAAAACCAGCAAATACGTTCAAACATTGCTGGTTTGGAAAAGATAGCTGATTACCCCAACGGAAAAGGTCTGCTGGGCGGGAGGCAGCCGGGTGCAGCTGCTGGCTGGGTGACTGGCTGTACTTACATCCAGGAGGCCCCGGGCGGCGTCGCTGCTCTCCTTGTTGGCCCTGCACATGGCCTGGTAGTCATAGAGGGTAATTCTGCAGGAGAGAACGGAAAGGAGCTTCAGGAAGTGGGAAAACACAGGAACCACGTGATGCTGTGCTTGGCAAGGTGAACTGTCACTCACACTACCTCAGGATAGCAGTGACGAAGGCCCATCTGTGCAGGCCTAGTAAAAGGGACCCGAGTTTTGCCACCCCACCATGTGCTTTTGGGGATATTGATTTTAAGCTGTTTCTTAAGGAACAAAAGACTCAGAACCTTTGACCCTGCTTTTTCCTGCCCAAGGGAATTCAGATGGAAAGGCCGGCTTTGGGAAGGGCATCAGCATTCTTGCCTTAGCCTGTGTGCACTGAGTAACAAAGACGGGACGGATCCGGGCAACAGCCGTTCTGCTGGGGAGACCTCTGTCCCCTTGTTCCTGGGTTGCCTAGCAGGAAAGTGTTTGCCCTGTGTCCTCCTTTTCCCCTCTTCCTGTCCATTACCCACCTCCCCTTGGAATTCACAGACCCCTGCCCCCTTCTTCACTGTGGAGAATGGCACATAAACCTCAACTGTCCAATGCGCTTTGGGTCACATTCTTATAGACCCCCGGATGTGCACGCGTAGAATAAACTTGGAACATTTTCTCCTGTGAATCTGCTTCTGTTCATTTGGTTATTAGCCCAGCTAGAAGGAGGTGGAGGAACGTTATGTTTTTTTCAGCCCTCACACCAGAAACGTGGCAACTTCCAGGACTGGAGATACAGGCATATGCTCTTGTATAACCACAGAACCAGCTCAAGATGCTCCTTTTCTATGTAATGAGATGCTGAGTTGCTTTTTGGAGACAACAGACACATCATGTAGCCGAAGCAAGCACAGAGGAGAGAATGTTGGCCTCCAGCTGCACTAGAACCAAAGCCCCACCCCTGCTACCCCAGCCCCATCTCCCAAGAAACCAAAGGGCCAGGACATAACCGCAACTTACACACCAGAACTCTTTCAGAAGCAGAGGGTCCGCTGTCTAGGAATGTTCCCTACTGATGCCCCTCACTAGACATGGCCAAGCTCCAAGGTCCTCCAACAGAAACTTGCCCTCATACCCTTAAAAACCCACTCCGGACCCTGGAGTTTGTGCTTCTGTTTTCCTGGGTGGCACCATTCATAATAAAACCGCCCATCTTTCTCCACTGCAATTATCAATGTTTAGTGTTTGCCCCTCCTAATGCTGGGTGGACAAACTCGTTTTGGTCTGTGACACTTGGAAATTGAAGACAGGGACTAAAGGTATTGGGGTGGTGAGGGAATAGGAGAACCCCCCACACCGATGGGACAGTCATTCTGGATTATCAAGGATGCTGTGTATAAACCAGGATACCCACCAGGGAATAGGCTGCTCTGAACTGCATTCTGAGCCCCGGATGGAATCCCTTTTGGCCACATCTCCAAGGTGGAGGGGAGCTGAGAAGGGCCAGCTTGGATTAAGGAACATTGAGATCCTCTGTCGCTCTCAATCACCAGGAGACATGCCTGGACCAACACCAGCCCATCACGTTGACAATGTGGTGCAAACCATCTGGCTCATTGGTTGTAATTCCCACCCTAACAGTGAGGATATTCTTACTTTTGAAATCAGTGCTATTTATGACATAAGAAAATGGACATTTTTTTCCCCCTCCACTGATGAAAAAAGTATAGCTTTTGTCCCAATTATGACCTGTCCTCAGAATTTCTACTTTATAATTGCCTCAGATATTTTAATTTCCCACCAACAATTCTACAAAGCACAGGATAATGACAGTTTCTAGTAGCAAGTTAACTGCTATTAGATGTAGCAAATTACCCTCTCCCCAAGGAGGAGGTGCGGCCCATTCTCCCCACAGGTGCCTTCCCCCATCCTCTCAGGAGCAACACTTAAAGTCCAGGCTGGGTTACACAGCAGCTGCCTGATGACACGTTAGCACCGCAATGCCAAGTGAACTTCTACGTGACTGCAAGGCATTCGCCTCACAGGAATCCTTTCCCAAAGTAATGCAATGTTTTATGCGGAGCATACTCAGTGCTGTGCTGGCAGCAAACCGCCAGCTTAGTCTCTGGCTTGGGGAAGTCCCCAAACAAACTTCTCACAGCCATCACCAGCAGCCCTGAGGGTAACCCAGCCACAGAATCTAACTGATCCCTGCCTGGCCCACCGTGCCACAGTCAGCAGACTCGCCCATGGGATTCTATAGGATTTTGCAATAATCACCATTGGCTTCATCCTTCTCCTTGGCCCAACTCTGTCTATAGGATGGAGACTTGGGCCGGAGCTGGGGTGAGAGGCAGCAGAGGTTGAGTGGAGCGTGCGAGGGCCTGGGCCTTGGTTTTAGAGGTTGCTTCTGCCATTTTTCCAGGGTGGGATCTTGTGTAGGTTGCTTACCCTCTTCTGGGGCTTCAACTTCTCTTATGAAATGACTGTGGAGCTATTCCAGGATTTAAATGCTCAGGCACAAGGAAGTATACTAAAATGTGGTGACCTGGGCCTGTGATGATCCTTCGGACAGAAGGCCTATTTTTTTTTTCTTTGTTAGCATTTGGGCTCTTAAAACTCCTTTAAGATGGAGCAAACAGCTTCTGATTCCCAAAGTCCCAGGTGAGAGCAGTGTGGCCTAATTGTTAAAATGCCAGCTTTGAAGTCAGTGACACCAGAGTTCGAATCCTAACTTATCTACTTATCACAATGTTTTGTGTGTGTGTGTATGTGTGTGTGGTTTTTATACCTTTTTGGTGCCTCAGTTTCCTCATCTGTAAAGGCTGAGAATCATGGCTACCTCTCAGGGTGGTGGCAATGATTCACTGAGGTTACACGCCCTGCAATTAGCACAGGGCACGATGCAGAGGAATCGCCTGGCCGAGGGCAGGGCTGCTGTCACTTACGTGTGTGGTGTTCACTGCCATTATTAATTACGGGGCTGGTGTTTAATGCAATGGGAATTGACTCAGGCTTTTCCCAGCTGGTGGGAAGATGGACAGGCCTCCTCATTTTCCTAGCTCATTGGCACACATGTCAGGGTGTAAAATTCACACGTCCCTGCAGTGCCAGGCACCCCGAAAAGCTGTGTGGGGTCACTAAGAGGTGACACAGGAACTTCTGCTCCTGGGCTTCTTAGCTGAGGGCTAGGACAGTGGCCAGCAAACTCATTAGTCAACAGAGCCAAATATCAACAGGACAACGATTGAAATTTCTTTGGAGAGCCACATTTTTAAAACTTAAACTTCTTCTAACACCACTTCTTCAAAATAGACTCGCCCAGGCTGTGGTATTTTGTGGAAGAACCCCACTCAAGGGGCCAAAGAGCCACATGTGGCTAGCAAGCCGCAGTTTGTTGACAATGGGGCTAGGAGAACAACAGCCAGTAGCTTTTGAGCCTCTATTGAGAAAACATGAGCGAGGTAGTCTAAACCCTGCAAGATAGCTTCCTAACTGGCCCATTTCTCAGAGGTGCAAGCCAAACCTCAGCCAGCCTAGCTACGTGCCAGGGTTCACATACCTCACTTGTGGCAGGGCCAGAATCAGATAGGGGCCACGCTGTACCCACCTCGCTCTGCTCAGCAGCAGGCTCTGACAGGTTCCAGGAAATGCCTGGAATTCTGTGCCCCATCCCAGAGCCTCTTTGGAATGTCACAGGAAGTGCTGCCCAAGATAAGGTCTCCTTTCCAATGTCCAGAGTTAACTTTCAAACCCCAGCTGAGGGGCTGTGGTGGGGTCACTGGGCCAGGCCGGACCAGCTGGCCTGCCGGCAAGAGCCCTTGCCATGGCAACCGCCAGATGGCAGGAAGCTCAGGGTCCTCCAGGGATCACTTTCAAAGGCCGTAGTTTACATGTTGGGGCCAAAGGCAATTGCTGGGGGGCAGCCCCCTGGGCCAGGGTTCCCACCTTTCATTTCTCCAGGCAGCTCTCCGATTCCAGACTCCGTGGCCATCACGGAGGTCACAAAACCAGCCTCCTCTGCCTTCTCCACACTTAGCCAGCTTTAACTAGATGTTACCAAAAGAGAGACTTCCAGATTATTACCCTTTTTGAAGTGACTTTGTTACTGTTTTAAATAACTCCATTTTGTGGCTACCTGTATCCTGTTCGGCTGATTATAGTTAAAGAACATGATAATTGCCTGCTTTCATTTGGCTCTAAAATAAGCCTGGAGCGTTGGGCCCAGCCCAAGCTTGGTGCTGCTTTGCTGCCCTCAGCAGGGGGAGTTTATCCTCAGACAGATAACATGCCTGCATCCCCATGACCTCACCAGCAGCTCCAGCCCTTATCACCAGCATCGCTCGGCTCCCCAGCCGGCTTGCTTTGAAACTTTGACGGGAGGCAGATATGGTCTGTGAAGGAGAAACTCAAACCCAGGCAAACAGCCTGGGCACCCAGTGCTCCGGCTCTGGCACCAGGTGAGCCTCAGGTGACGGTCCACGGCCTTAGGACTTGCTTTAAACTCCTTTGCTGATTCTGCTCTTTCCCAACTAGACAAACACTGCCACCAAGAAAAACATTTCTTCTAAGAATTAGAAGGTTGAGTTCCAAAAGCACGAGCTCAGGCTACTATAGGCTTGATAGTAACTGTGGGAACTGGCATTTATGAAACACCCACTGTGTGCCCAGGAGGCCAGGTACTTTACCTGCAGCGACTCGGGGAGTTAGCTCACGTTGGCTCACTGGTTACCAAAACCCCAATCTGGAATTAGCTTCATGTTTGCAAATACAGCCCTAAAAGCAGGACAGGGAGGCATTTGACATAAGAGACCCACCGTGGGGAGAGTTTAAGCCATTCAGAAACTAAGGTCATGAGAAGCAAAGTGCCTCAGTAGGGTAGCATGTGAAACTACGTATTCTTTGTTGAGCCGTGAAATGTGTTCTCTGGGGCTGCTTTCGACTTACCAGTAGGTGGGCACGGAGCAGGAGCAGGGCGTTCTTAACAAAAAGGCTGGGGCCAGGGAAGCCTTCTTGCTCTTGACCTCTCTGAAAGCCAGGGGAGTGGGAAGCCCAGTCTTGTGATTCGAGGGCCAAGCAGCTGCTCTGCCTGCTCCCCTTCTGGCAGCGGCCACCACGTCCTCAGAGCTCACCCTGTCCTTGAGGACCAGCAGAGCAAGGCCAGCAGCGGAGGTGCTGAGTGTGCACCGCTGGCCCCGCTGCCGTGAACGTGGAGACTGGAAATCACTAAAACAAATCTGGTGTGAGCACCTGTCATTAGCAGCGAATTAGCGTCACGTGGCTGCATGGCCAGGTGCCCACGCACAGGGTGCTGGGGTCACTCAGGGTCCATGCAGAACCCCTGAGAGGGGGGCCGTGAGAAAAGCCTCACTCGTTCTGCGGATTAAGCAGAGGGCCTATCAGCACCACGTGTTTTTCATCGGCAGGTGCTGATAATATTAAAAAAAAAAAAATAGTTGCAGATACTGATCACGTCAGCGACTCACTCAGGTAATAAAAGCAGCAACACTAAGATATGAACAATTACTTTCTGCATTCGCTCTGATGTCAGGGGCATGGTTATGTTTCATAGGCGAGGACGCGAGGCTCAGGAAGGTGAGGTCACTGCTCCAAGGTTATTACCGCACTGCTAAGCGGGGCGGCTGGGATTTCGCTGTAGGTCTCTTGTTCTTTAACGCTGTGCATGTAAACTGCTTCTCAAGCAAGGATCCTCACAGGATAACCTAAGAGTCTCATGTGAACAGGTCTCGGCCGAAGAGTCTAGAAAATGGGATGTACACTCACTCCATTTCCAAGGCCACTTTGTAAACCTACTGGTTGCCATTTGTTTACAATAGCAATTCTCAAACCTGTCTGCCCTTTAGAATCACCTGGAAATGCATTTAAAAAAAGAAAGGGGAAAAACAAGTATATACACGCTGATACCCAGGCATCACCCTTCCCCAAGATTTCATTGGTCAGGGTTAGGGACTTGGTATGAATTGTTTGTCTATTTATTTGTTCGTTTGTTTTTTAAACGTCCCAAAGACATTGAGAGCTGTAACTTTTAGAATGGGATGCACCCACTTGCTGCTAATTATTTCTCCTGGGTGTTTTTTTCCGCCTCTTACAGGCAGAAACTGGAACTCATACGAACCGGCAACTCCTCCCAGGGCTGGGTACCAGTCTGGACATAGGTAGCGGTGTGTTATGAGCTGCACTGTGTCCCTCAGAAAGTAGAAGTTGAATTTCTAACCCCCACTACCCAAGAATGAGGATGCTTTTGGAGACAAGGTCTTAAGAGATGTGATTACATTAAAAGGAGGCCCCTAAGGTAGAATCTACTCTGATTTGACTGGAGTCCTTATAAGAAGAAAACATTTGGATATAAAGACCATCTTGTCCCGGACAGAAGCCTCGGGGGAAACCAGACTTGTTGACACATTAATATTGGACTTCCAGGCTCTGGAACTGTGAGAAAATAAATAGGCCACCCAATATTTTTTTATGGCAGCCCTAGCAGACTAACACAGGTACATGCTTCACTCACCAACTAGATATCAATAGGTGCCAACTGCGGACCTCAGGGGTGAACAGAATTTCTAATCACCCTTGAGGGTAGCAGTGATTTGATAAACAAATGTGAGTCCCCCAGAGCCAAGACCAGAGTGTCCTCTGAAATAACGTTGCCCTGGAGAGCCCACGAAGCCTCCAGAATCCTGGGTCAAAGGATAGCATGCATGCGGGTCCTGGAAGTGCACCCAGCCAGCAGCTTGTTTGCTCATTCACCTGTCCCTTCCATGAAAATTAGCTTTGCTTGTTAAAGAGAAGGGGAAAGTGGAACCATGATTAATCCCACAAAGAAAGGATTAAATTTCTTTTGCTTCTTTGTTTTAGAAGTAGAAAGAAACAGCTGAAGTCTGCTTGGGGAATGAGTTCATGCAAAGCCCATTTGAGGCTATAAACTTGGGTGCTGGGGGAGCTTCCATAGGCTCTGCCAAGTTCATGAAGCCATTTCTACATTTCTCAGCAACTACACCACACTAATGCCTACGCTACACTGAGCACAGTGTGTTGCTCATACCTGAGGCTCAATACCTTAGTACCTAGGAGTGTTGGTGTTGCCATTAATATTATGAGTGAAACCCAATAGGCGTTATTGAGTGAATCTGCTTTCATTGTTTGGGATTGAGCATCATGGACAGAAGAGCTAGATGGTTGCTATGACCATTTGTGTTTAGGACTATGCTGGGCATGTGGGGTGTGAGGGAATCTAGAAGTTGTGAACACAGCCTCAATTCTGGAAGCTTTTCAGAGTGGACATCACAGGAAGCCAGATGCAATATGTAAAGGACTTGTGTGGTCTGGAACAAATTGGGGCAGGCTGACTGGCAGAGATGATCATGGTTTGTCAATATCCATTCACTTCTCTGTCAAGCTGAGCTCTGACTTTTCAATATGCACATGTTCCAGGTTCCTGTGTAGCTGGGTGAGGCCATGAGATCAAGCAGATGTATTGTATGGGAGTAAATATTTTAATAAATATACCTTTCATTAATAAACAAAATATATTGATATTTGTTAAAATCAATTTTAATAACAAATTTTACTTGGTCTTTTAGACCTCCCTAAATCCTCCTTCTGCCAACCTAGGGTGCAGATGTGATGGCTGGTTCTCAGTAGCTCTCTTGGACCATGAAGTAATCTTGAAATTAAAAGCCAACTTGGAGAAAAGTAGAGAAAAAAAGATGTAATCATACATCCATGATGACTACATGAAGCCCCCAAATTAGTATTTTCAGACTATCTTCACATAAAAGAGGAAAAGACTCCTATGTTCAAATCTCAGAGTCTCTGCACTCCAGAAGGATTGGTATTTTGTAATTTCCTATCATTTCTAGTAGAACCAGCCACTAATTGATCCATTGGACTCCACATTTTGTTGAGAAACTTTCTTTCACTAGCTCCTGAAGCCAAACAAGCCTGACTGTGAATAATATCTCTGCAGAAGATACTTAGTCTGCTCCAAAGATGGGAGGGATAAATAGTGATGAACCAACTATGTTCTAGAATCTGGAATCCAAGAGACACGAATTCAAACTCCATCTCTCTCCCTCACTACTGTATGTGAACTTGGACAATTTACTAAAATGCTTGGAGCCTCTACTTCCAGTTCCTCTTTTGCAAGTGGATATAATGGTAGAAGTTATTTCATGGAGTGATTATGGGATTAATTGAGGCAATGCTTGGAAATGCTGGAATACTGCTTTGCCTGTAGATAGTATTCAATGCATCAGACAGGTTGTCATTCTGAGGAAGATGAGGGCAGCCACTGTTTTGCAGTAATCGGGCATTCTCAAGCAGCAGCGTTAGGATGTTAAAGAGCGATGCATGGAAATCTCAGAGTCTCTGCACTCCAGAAGGCTTGGCCCAGAAACACAGTTGTCCAAGCCAATCTGTCTTCTTGTCCCTTCGACACCACCTTTGACAAAGCATACTTCTGTGGCCACGGTCAGGTCAACAGGAAGCCAAAAAGCCATTACATTCATTACATGAGTTGTTGAGTATTAGACATCAGCAGGGCAGTCGGCATTAAAGGAAAGCAGACATCCAAACATAACAGACTTCTCTTTTAACACTCTCTAGACTCCAAGGCCAGGGCATTTGCTGAATTGTAATGTAATTACCCAGGACAGGGAAAGCTCCCAAGTCACCATCTGTCACTGAGCCGGGGCAGCTCCATCATGTAGAGACAGGGTAGACCTGGTCCAAATTTTGAATTCTACCTGATGGGCCACCTTCCTAGAAAGGCAATGGAAATAGCAGAAGGAGCCACCCTAGGGAATTCTATACAAGCCAACTCCATTAATGAAAGTGTGGAGGGCAAGGTGAGGAGGACATTCCCCAGACCCACAGGGAACGTATGAATGTCTCATGAGGGTGAAAGCCTAGGCATGATACACCAAGGACATAAAACAAAATGGGAAAGACACAGCCGAGAGAGACAGGAACCATCAGTAGATCCCAAGGCAAAAACAAAGTATTAGCAAGCAGTTCCTTTCTCCGCAAGCCCAAGGCCAGGTGGGCCCAATTGGCCTTTCCTTCCTCAAGCTTAATTAGGTATACAAAGAACAAGGGAAGACCCCTTGGCGGAAACCACAAGAATGTTTGTTAAATGCATGCATTATGACATTTCAGTTCCCTGTTGCTACAGAGAACATTGAAATGTAGTGAGTTAAAGTTGCCCAAATTCAAGCAGCTCTGAAGTGGCCAGCATCTAGACTAATAACCGGGTATCTTCAACTTAGTATTTCTTGACCATGCCTGCACATGGGAATCACGTGGGTGCTTTTATAAAGCATCGACACCTGGGCTTCATCCCCTGAACTAAACATGAATTTCCTAGATGCAGCCCGGCATAGGTGTGTTTGAAAACCTTCTAGAAGAGCTTGGCAGAGGCCAGGGCCATACGCCCACCCTGAATGCTGTGCTGTGGAGGTAACTGTTGTGCAGTGACCACCTTTGTGGGGGAGGGAAGGGTCATTAGTGATAAAAATAAAGAGAAAAAAAGAAGTTCTCAGATTTTGGGAACTCTTATCCAGAAGCTAATCTTACCTCCTGTTTGCAAAGCTTTCTAATTTGCATGGCATTTTTAGGTCTTGTTTTGGTTGACAAAACCACCCTCCCCCAGTCCATATGTTGGTGACAAAAAAACCAGAGGCTCAAAGAGACTGAAGAATCTGTTCGAGTCCTCATGGTGGTGATTCTGGTGCTCGATCTGAGTCTTATTTCAAGTCCAGGTATCACCAAGGCCCTGTCAGAAGCCTTGGATTCTCTCCTGCGACTGGCTATGTCCATTTCTCCACTTTCCCTACACATCTCACATGGAATTTGCATCACTCCGGGCAAGGAAATGAGGAGGAGTAAATGAATTACAATAAAAGTATTTTGAAGCACGATAACTAGATTTTCTCTCAGTAGTTGTCAGAAGGGAGATGCCACTGCCGATGACATGAAGGGAACCACAGAGTGTGCATTCTGAGAAACATAAATGTAAGGCACTCGCTAGACATGAACCTGTGTGAAAACGCAAAACAGCTAAAATGAAAATCCCTCAATGAGTCACCACTCAGGGAGTTCACTTACTTTCCATGATAAGGAGAAAGGAGTATTTGAAGCTCTCTGTTTGAAACACAAAAAGCTGACCAGGCATATGGTATCTTATGAGAAAATGCGTGAACCCTGGGAATATGGCTTGGGTCAGTGTTTTGTCAGCTTCAGCTAGAAGAAATCTGGGGGATCACATCACTCAGCGGGCCCCCCATCCTGAGAGCTCTTCTTGCCCAGATAAGACACTGCTGAAACAGCATCCTCCTAGGCCATCCTCCACTTCCCAGAGGAGCTCAAGGAAGCTACAGGCGCTAATTTTATGTAGAACCAGGACAAGAATGGAAGTTAGAAATTTCTCTCTGTGCTCAGACCACAGAATGTTTGAATCTAGCTCAGGTACACAGAGACTTAGGACAAGTTCTTAACCTGTCCAAACCTCGTTATTCCCATCTATAAAATGGGTATATTTATACCCAGGGCTGGCTAAATGGGCACACTGGCCTGTGTCACTGCATAGAACTCTCACTGAGAAGGGCCCTGTGCTTGGTTCAATGCTCTGCTGTCACTGTCTTGAAATTCTTGACACTTTGGGAACAAAGGGCCCACCTGGTCATTTTGCATTGTGTCCCTTTGATTGTGCAGCCGGTCCTATCTAGACCGATCTCACAGGGTTATTGGAAAGGACTGTAAGTGGTAAGATCTCTCAGGTGCCATCCAAGCCTGTGGAAGGTGCTCAGGGAAGGTCGCTGTGGTGGTGCTGAAGCACCGGTATATTATTTGGCCCCTGGATGCTATGTCATATGCCAGCTGGGGGCGGCCAGAGTCATGTCAGAGACTCAGCTAAATGACCAACAGTGACCATCGTGTCTGCTAGACTGTTTACACATACTTCCTCAAGTTGATCATTTGCTCACGCAAGTCGGTGGCTTCTCTTTCTTCTACGGGGGCCTGCAGACACGGAAGTGGGTGCCCTTTCCCGCCAATGGCACTGCTATAATAGATATAATGGCCACCAGGTCACCAGGCAAGTGGCCAAACATTCCAGGAAAGAGTGCACTGCCACACGGGCAAGCATCAGGGAGAGTCAGCACATAGGGGCCAGAGGAGGTCACAGATGGGACGTTGGTAAAGGGAAAGGTTGCTCTTCTCTTTGAGTGCCCTTTCTGAAAAAGACGGTTTGTAGGGTTCTTATATATGGAACTCATTTGTTTAGGACTGGGCATGAGCAAATCAAAGGAAAAACTTAGTGCCATCTGGGCACTGGTCACGATGCTAAGATCAAAGGTCACCTCAGAGACCTATTCCTGAGCTTTATCTGGGCCCAGCCACATCGCCAGAGCAACTCTGCCTCCATGTGCACTAGTCTGGGGTGGGGGTGGGTCTCAGATTAACATGTGCACGACCTCTGTACCAGACCACTGATGGTTATTTGCAGCTACATCTTGTAAGTTAGTTCATAGGTGTTGCTTCTGAAACACAGGTCTCCTAATGCAGGGGCTGTCCACCTGTGCTGTGTGTAAGCACTGTGTGCTGCAAAGGGCCAGGGCGGGGATGTCTGATTTCAAGGACTGCAGGGCACCGACATGGGAGACGCCATCCCAGGGGTGGTGGGAAGCCTGCTGTGAGACGTGTGGATGCAGAGGAAGCATCACCTGAGGCCAAGGCTGAGCCAAGATCCATAGCGATCAAGGTCACAGCAGCAGCCAGCAATTACAGAGCCCTGATGTATGCCAGGCACCGTGTCAGAACCTAATGTTTATCATTACCTTATTAACTCGGACAGCAACCCATGGAAGTAATTAGCATTATCATCTCCATGTTCCCCATAAGGAAACCAAAGCTTGGAGGGGTTATGTGTTCTAAGTCATGCAGCTAGTCAAAGCCTGGATTCAAACCCAACCCATTGATTCCTAATCCCAAACTCTCCTGGTCCCCGGGAGGGGCCCCTTCCAATAGGCTTAGGAGTCTGTCAGCTCACTCCCAGATGATAGCAGTTGCTGTTAACATTGAAAAAAAAACGTCCCCAGCCCTTCCCTTTTTACAAATACATTAGGTACTCTCTCATAGTGAGAGAATGTTCTAGATTCATGTCAACCACACTTCACCCACATTAAGGAGAAGACTAGGAATTCAGAATTCCACTCTACAACCGTTCTTTCTCTGACCAAACCGTGTGAAAGACATATCCAAGAGGAAAAAGAAAAACACAGATTTTGTTAAAGAAGTTGAAAAACTCTGCTTTCAGATGAGAAACGGGTGTGTGATTACTCTTCCTCTTTGGTCTCCCCCGACTCCCAAGCTGAAAACATGCTAACACGATACAAATGTACACAGCCACATAAAGACAGCAACACCAGCGGTGCCCTGGGCGGCAGACACTCCAGGAGTGCCCTGGACGCTTTAAGACATCCAGAGAAACTCCATAGCAACCCCAGCCCGGCTCCCAGCAGTTTTCATGCATGTGCACCATGACTCCTGACACCCCAGGTAAAGCCTATTCTTGAGTTCCAGAGAAGCATGAGCAGAGTGAGTCAGAGATTGCAGAGATTGGGGGCCTGGGAGAAAGTGTGTCAGAGATTGTAGAAGGGCTGGACTTGGGCCAATTTCTGTATCATTTCTTTTCCCCCTCCTTCTGGCACAAACAAGCTATGGAATCTCAACAACTGGGCCATCACTTTTGAATTCCCTGCTTTCAGCAGAGTGCTCAGATGGTCCTATTGACTGGTTTCAAAGTCTGACTTCCTGAGCTAACACTTCCTGGCCATTCAGCGCAGGAGAGTGACCCACGGGGAGACTGCCCTCCCCGCCAGCAGCCACTGGTGCGTTGAGGCCCATCCTTGTATTTCCTGCAATTATATATTCAACAGCACCAAATATGCTCATGAAGGCATCCCTCCAGAGGCCTGGAAGGCCAAGGGAAGGGATACAGTTTGACTCCTGGGGGACATTCCTGGCACCCTGATCTCTTGGAGGTGATGGCTTTTCCCACAGGCTTTGGTGCCCCAAGAGCAGGGCTGGCTATCCTAGGACGGACTGTGAAGAAGCTTCACTCAGGGTCCCTGAGAGCTCTCCGGACCCAGTTGCGTAGTATATGCCGCCAGCAGAATGTGACACCATCTGGGTTTGCTTGTAGCAGCAGATTTAAACTTACCTCCAGTTGGGAGCAAGTGTTGAGACCTTTCACTTGATTTCATACAATTATATCATCAAGTCTCTAAATATCACTTTCTATCCCTGAGGTCCAGCTCTCCCTGGCTTGTCAATTGGAGACAAAATGCACCCCTTTTTGACCAGGTGAAAATGTTTCCTACTTTTTTTTTTTTTTTTTTGCAATCGCTTGTTTGAGACTGATATACTTGTGTCCCAGTGCAGGCTCCAACTTCAATATTGGCCTCCAATAAACTCTGGGCTGGGTGAACAGGAAACTCATTGTGAGCTGAGTTTCTGAGACTCTTAACACACTCGCGAAGAGGCATCGGGTTTCAGTGAGATCTTCTGGAGCATGAACACAAGTGCAGAGCAGCCACGGGGTCAGTCCAAGCTTGCTTTATTTGACCTTGGTTTGTTTTATTTTATTTAGGCAAACTTTCTCCGGGGGGCGTAGGGAGCCATAAAATCTTACCTTTTAAAGGAGCCCATTGTTAACAATTTGTGCATCACAGCTCCCTCGATCTCACCAAAAAAGTCCCCAGTCTGCGAGGAAGAAAAGAAGACCCGTGAGGAAGCGTAGAGAAATAAGGGGCCCACACACCAGAGAAGGAAGAAAAATGGACACAGTCTGCATCCTGGAGGTGATAGGAGCAAAAGGCAGGTTTTCAGGGTTTTACATAAAAGTGGGAAAGGTCTTCATAGTCACTAGTTGGTGTGAGCAAACTAGTAAGCAGATGTGAATGGTCTGCAGTGCGAGGCAGGGGCGGGGTGGGGGGTGTTGCATTGCATAGCATATGCTGAGTGCTGGGATTACACACAATACACACATACACACCAACTACCCTGGATAGAGGAAGCATTAATCTGCAGGCAATCCCTTGTGATTAAAACACTACTTCATACAGATAGAAACAGGCTGTGAAAAGGCTTCCTAAACATTAATAAAAGAATTGTTTATAATTCCTGGATGACCTGTTTAGGGAAATATAGCAGTTCTCTTCATCGGCCCTCTACCATTTCCAATAGCTGAGAACATACCCTTTCTCAAAATCACTTTCTGAGTAACTCTCTTTCTGTCCATGGCAGGCAGTGCATATGTGGATAAAATAGGAGTTAGCCCTTGAGGAGACAGCTTGGCAGTCAGATTCCCGTGGCCTACCCTTCCCCTACCTGGGGCTGTCTTCAGGGCCTCTGAGGCCCAGCAATCCTTCCCACCCCAAGTTGACGCTTTCAAAAATCTAGTTGTTGATCGAGATTCCCTAACTCTAAATGAAGGGTCAATGTTCTCCCGCAGCCCTCATCCCTCCAGGGGAGGGGCATGCAGTATGGCAGACCAGCCTTTCCCAGCACCAGCCATTGTCCACCAGGAGAGAACCCTTCTTTTTACTGTGGCCGCTCCGAGGATTTATATAATAGCTTCTGTGTGGTTGTGTGGAGAGCATTACTCTAGGACAGTGGTCGGCAAACTCCTTAGTCAAACAGAGCCAAATATCAACAGTACAATGATGGAAATTTCTTTTGAGAGCCGACAACCGACTTCTGCGCATGGGCCACAAAGTTTCAATTGCACTGTACATGTGCACCCACACATGGTATTTTGTGGAAGAGCCACACTCAAGGGGCCAAAGAGCTGCATGTGGCTCGAGAGCCGCAGTTTGCCAACCACTGCTCTAGGAGCCTGAATTAATATGGTCCATAGGCTTTGTGTTAACTTAATCCCGATTCCATTCGCAACTGAGTGACCTCAACATACTCCTCAGAGTTTTCAGTCAAAAAAGCCTACGTGCACTTTGCCAAAGAGTCAGGAGAGGAGGAGACAAAAATAGGAAACATTTCTCTGCCTGAATATTGAGCACTGCCTTTTCACTAAGGGACACTTGGTGAACTGGCATGTGAGGACGCTAGCAGCGAGAGGACATTGGTGTAACATGTGTGTACGTGGGCCAGTGCCAATGGAACTGGTTCCTAGTTGAAGAAGAATTATCCTGCCGGAACCGGTTTGGCTCAGTGGATAGAGTGTCGGCCTGTGGACTGAAAGGTCCCAGGTTCGATTCCGGTCAAGGGCATGT
The DNA here is from genome assembly GCF_964339955.1 of Pipistrellus hanaki. NCBI lineage: Eukaryota > Metazoa > Chordata > Mammalia > Chiroptera > Vespertilionidae > Pipistrellus > Pipistrellus hanaki. Next base: position 21,469,804 of record NC_140515.1, read on the forward strand.
ACCTTGGCTGCGGGCACATCCCCAGTGGGGAGTGTGCAAGAGGCAGCTGATCGGTGATTCTCTCTCATCAATATTTCCAACTGTCTATCCCTCTCTCTTCCTCTCTGTAAAAAAATGAATAAAAATATATTTTTTAAAAAAGAAGAAGAATTATCCTAATTGGGGTGCAGGAAAGCAGACAACATCCAACAAGCTCAGGCAGAGGCAGGCTCCAGGGACAGGGCTGCAGGCCTCCTCCCCGGAGAGGTCCTGCCGGGAGCAGAGCCCCTGGGTAAAGCCATGGCTCTGCTAGTCTCTATTTCATGGTTCACGTTGTTGGCTGGTCCAGGACTCACACTGGAAGACACCCCACCCCCTCCATCCCCCAGGATCAGGCTCCTGACTTGGCCCTTCATGATTCTGGCAGAAGGACAGAGCTCCTCCTCACTGGTTATTAATTTGGGTCCTTGTTCTATCAATGACTCTTGAAAAAAAATAATTGTGCTAACATTGGTTCATAACATGTAAGTTTCAGGTATACACCTGTTGGGGAGCATGAGAGACTTAGTTGGAAAGTTGTAAGGAGGACATTCTGAGAAAAGGGAAGTGTGTAGAAGGCTATCTGCCCTATTTATTGGAATTCCAACTTAGGGGAGACTTAGGGGAGTGTCGAAGGTGGCACTCCTAATTATTCCTTGACCTTTCCAAACAAGTCTGTGTATGTGCAGACCCCCAGGTGTTTACTGGAATCCTTCATCTTCACCTTTGGTGCCCTTGCTTAAAGGACACTGCAAACACATGTGCCTCCCAAGATTACTTCCCCTACTGATTGTATCTTAAAGATATTGTAGCTGTTACAATAAAAAGCTAATGAGGCAGGCAATAAATACTGCTTGGCCCCTTGAGCCAGGCAACCCCTTAGCCCTCTCTTTCACAGTGAAATAGTGACGGAGTAATCTGTTCATCCATTATTCAGGGGCTGCTAGTCAGCCCTAGCATACACCATTATAATATAGTATCTATAACTAGAGACCCGGTGCACAAAATTCGTGCACGGGGTGTGTGTTCCTCAGCCCAGCCTACACCCTCTCCAATCTGGGACCCCTCGAGGAATGTCTGACTGACAGTTTAGGCCCAATACCAATAGGACATCCATCTTACAGTCCAGGACTCCTGGCTTCCAACTGCTCACCTGCCTGCCATCCTGATTGCCCCTAACCACTTCTGCCTGCCAGCCTGATTGCACCTAACTGTCCTCCCCTGCAGGCCTGGTCACCCATAACTGCCCTCTCCTGCAGGCCTGGTCCCCCCAAGTGCCCTCCCCTGCAGGCCTGGTCCCCCCCAACAGCTGTCCTCTGCAGGCGTGAGTCCCCCACAATTGCCTTTCCCTACAGGCCTGGTTATCCCCAACTTCCCTTCTCTGCTGGCCTGGTCACCCCTAACTGCTCTCCCCTGCAGGCTTGGTCCCTCCCAACTGCCTTCCTCTGCTGGCCTGATCGCCCACAACTGTCCTCCCTTGCAGGCCTGGTCCCTCCTAACTGCCCTCCCCTGCTGGCCATCTTATGGCGGCCATCTTGTGTCCACATTGGGGCAGTCATCTTTGATCACATGAGGGAAGCCATCTTGTGTGGTTGAGTGATGGTCATTTTGCATATTACTCTTTCATTAGATAGGATAGAGGCTTGGTGCACTAGTGGGGGCCAGCTAGTTTGCCCTGAAGTGTGGCCTGGATCAGGATAGGGATTCCCTTGGGGTGTGGGGCAGCCTGGGTGAGGGGCCTATGGTGGTTTGCAGGCTGGCCATGCCCCCGGGCGACCCAAGTGGAGGCCCTGGTATCTGTGATTTATTTATCTTCTATAATTGAAACTCTGTAGCTTTCAGTGGAGGCCTGGGCCTGCCAGGGTGTGCAGAAAGCTTTGCTTCTTCCATTGCCTGGGAAACTGGAGCCTCCTGCTGGCTGCATGGCTGTAGCCATCTTGATTGGGTTATTTTGCATACTTATTCCTGATTGGCTGGTGGGCATGGCTTGTGGGTAGCAGAACGATGGTTAATTTGTATATTATTCTTTTATTAGATAGGATACTATAGCATGCTCACCACCAAAAGTCTAGTTTCTGTGCATCACTATACCTTGAATATCTTACTGTTTCTCCTCCCAGCATAATGGGTGTATTACTTCCAGCTCCCTCTGAGACTGGCCTTATTTTGTGGGCTTATTCTTCTCCTCTTATCTAATAGCCATTAACTAGCCAATGTCCAATGATGTTCAGCCTCTGAGGAGATGGGGTGTGGGCAGTTTGAGTGTCAACAGTATGAGTTTTCACCCATCAAAGGTGCATTTAAAAATCCTACAGCAATCTCATGGATGGAAAAAGAAGAAAGCACAATTCTACACGCTATCTATGGCCTGTATTTATATATTAACTAGCATTAAGCTCTGACCTTACAAAGCCACACTTAAGGACAATTAATTAATTTATTAAGCAATAATGGGTCTACTGTATTGTTGGCTACTAAAGAATTTCAAATTATTTAAATGGGACTTCATTATAAAATGTCAGCATCCTCAATATTAGAGTTAGAAGAAGCCAGATGTAGTCAACCATCCTCCTTTCACAGAGCCCACCAGGAGGTGCAGGCAAGTTCGGTGATGTGCACAAGTTCTCAAACCTAGTTAAGGAAGAGAGGTCTCACCAGGACCTTTACCTGTACATTGCACAGCACTGCTACCCCTGTCTGTATTGTATCTTCTTATAATATGCCAATTTGGCTTCTAATTGCAAAAAAATAAATTAAATTAAATTAAAAAATAATGCACAAAGTTTTAATGCCATGAATTTTAACTCTTATTTTGATTTCTGAATACACTGGAGACTTCTGTGCTCAGCCCCATAGCTTGTTTGTTTCTTTGTTTTTCTATCTCTTTCCCTCCAGCCCCTGCACTGCATATGGTTCCCTCAAAGGAAGAACATTCTTTGTCTACCCGTATTTTCCGGCGTATAAGACGGCCCCCTAATTTTACTGTTAAAACATAGGTTTAGGCCTATATTCGCTGGATAAGACTACCTCCCACTTCAAAGAAAAGACTTACTTTGCTGTCAAGATCTGCAGGTAATTTTTGTGCAATTTTGGTCTTTTGCCCCCGATTTTCGGTTGACTTTTTTTCGTTTCAAAAGTTGTCTTATACGCCTGAAAATACGGTATCTCTGGATCCTTGTCCCTCAGTGTTGAGAGTGCAAGTTAATCCTTGAACTCAGATTACTGATTTTTAAAAAGCAAAAACCAGAAAAGAAAGCTATAAAGAATAATTATGTTGGAATATATATGTATATATCGGTGTCTGTGTGTATATATAAATTATATATATATATATGAAGATAAAATATCAAAAGGAGGAAACCTCCTTAAAATTGCCCAAACTTTTTAAGGCACCTCTACCCTTGAGGCATGGAGTTCTATAAATTGAACATTTTATGAGTGAGTGAGCAGACCTTGGGCTCTGCACCGCCCCCACCCACCCCAGACCCCCCACTGGGAGGTAAAAACTCTTTGGGGCCTGCTGAGAAGTGGGCTGTGACATTCTTAGAGGGATGGAAATAAGGGTTTATAATCTCCTGCTATTACCTCTTAAATATAGATCATTGTCTCAAAGTTTTAACACCATAATTTGCATTCCCTGACTCAAGCACATCCGAGCTCCTTACCCTCAGCTGATAGGAATTTCTCACCTGTGTGTAGTCTTCAGACACCAGAATAAATCCATTATTGTCTATGAGGTAACAGTTCACGGTCTAGAAAACAAAAATACCACAGTTTCAACTCTGTGTCCTTGGATTGCGTTCGCACAAAAGGACGCACTTGCAATGGGAGAGAAACCCATTTTGGGTTGTGGTGGGCGAGTGGGAAAGGCCTGCTGACTCTAGGAGTTAAGGCCATGGTTTATATAACCCCGGTGTTTACTTTGCAAAACCCAAAAACAAAAATTAAACACCAAGCAAGCCTGGACATCCCAGATTAGGAGAAAAAGAAGACGCATTAAACAATAATGAATTACAGCTTGTCTTCCTTTTTTTCTTTATGTGGATAATACTTCCCAAGAACAAAGTGTGCAGAGGCCCCGAGCCTGTACTCATAGTGGTTGAAGTGCAGGCTGGTTTGAAAGCAAAACACCAGCACAATGTCATTACTCTAATGATGTATTAATGAAAACACCGTGTCAGCTCAGAAGACCATCAGGGGACCAGGCAATATTTTTTAATTTGTTCATAGACTTGGGCAGGGGTGGGGGAAGGGGCAGACTTCTTTTAAAGGGGCCCCTCAGGCCTCCTAAAGGTTTTCAAACTGTGTTTTTAATTGGGAGCTGGATTGGGGGCAGGGCTGTTAGCTTTTGGTAGCTTAGACTTATAAATTGTGGAAAGCAAGGTAAGCCCAAACCTCTGCTTCCCCCATACCACTTTAATCTCAAGTGAATGATTTGCTACAGGCTAAGTTTTAATTACAGTGCTGTGGAGTTTAAACTTAAGGTTTAATTCCATCCTTGATGTAACTCAGTTTCTATTTATTGCAGCTTCACATACCAACTGCAGCATTTAATTTGTAACATATCTTTACCCTGAGCTGAGTTCCCCTCGCTGCAGGCCACCGCAGGGCTGGTGTTTTCAGGGACGTTTACCTATCCATGGAGTTGGTTTCCATCAGGAACACAAAGGTGCAGCACCGAGCTGCTCAGAGAGACTCATCCCTGATGATGTGGGGAATTAGCAGAAAATGAGAAGCTTGTGAGCACCTTCTATGAAAGAGTGGGTGGCTCTGGTGAGCAGTGGGGTTTCTCTCTGTTACTCAGAGGGGCCAGATGAATGGCTTGGGCAACCTGGTCACACTCCTGCTATTTGAAGAAGCTCTTAGCTGCATGGATATTACTCTGGCCCTGTTGGGAAGCTTGACCAACTTTGTCCTTTTATTTTTTTGGAGACAACATTATGGAAGCCACCTCATAGAGCTGTGCTGTCCAATATGAGCTACATGCAGATTTAATCTAATGGTAAGCTAACGAATTAAAATGAAAAATCCAGTTCCTCGGTTGAACTACTCACATTTCAAATGTTTCATACCAGCTATAGCTAATGAGTCTACTTTTGGACATTTCTATCACTGTAAAAAGTTTTTTAGGCAGCAAAGTTTTTTTCAATAAATAAATGCATTTTCTTTTTTTAAATATTTTTATTCATTTCAGAGAGGAGGGGAGAGGAGAGAGAGATAGAAACATCAGTGATGAGATAGAATCATCGATTGGCTGCCTTCTACACATGCCATCCTGGGGATTGAGCTTGCAATCAGGGCATGTGCCCTGACTGGGGACTAAACCGCGACCTCCTGGTTCAGAGATCGACACTCAACCACTGAACTGAACCACACTGGGTGTGTGTGTTCATCAATCGTTTATGTTATTGGGAAGGCTTCTGATCAACGGTAGGTTAGGGATCGAACCCGAAACCCAGGCATATGCCCTGACCTAGAATCAAACTTGTGACTTCTTGGTTCATGGGTTGTTGCTCAACCACTGAACCACACCGGCCAGGCAACACACACTTTTTGAGTTAATATCTGAAAACAAACGGATATTAACTGTTTGATTTCTGATTTGGACTTTGTCCAAACAGAGCTGAGGGGGGTTTTCTGTACATCCCTACCACTTGCGAAGGAACAATCTAGGAAAGAAAAAGAGCCCATTATAGGCTAGAGTTTAAAAATATACTTGATGATCCACCCAATTTGGTCCAATTGGTATACATCCTACTAGTTGGTGATGGGAAGAGGAACAGGAGGAGTGCTGGCTCCAGAGGACAATGTGCCTAAGCTTCCCCGGGCTCCCAAGACCTCGCGTTTGGCTCCAGCGTAGCAGGCAGGCTCTCCTTGGTAAGGGCTGGGGCATCACATTAGCTCTACATTGACTACCAATTGGCACTCACTTCTTGGACCATACTTCCATTCAACATTATTTTTAAATTCATATCCACCCTCCTTAAATTAGGTTTCCATGACAGGAAGCAATGGCAGAGAAGAAACCATACTGTTTATGAGTAAGTTTGTATTTCAAGGTTACACCGATTATTAATAGACTTGGCCACACTATTAAACAAGAAACAGATACTGCCAATGTTTCCATTTACAAATCACTCAGAAAATCACAGGTCAAAAGTAAGGATGCTGTGTCACTGATGCAGACCTGGGTCGCTGACTCTGACAGGTGCTATTACATTTCGTAAGCAACACTTTCATGTTAGGTAAATTGAGTCACCACCATGACTTCCTGAACAGACCTCCCTGCCAACAACCATTTGGATATAATTGTCATTGGGAAGTGCGGTGGAGTGAAATAAGCTCACTGGAACCAGGGGAGCAGGATGCTGGGTTTTGGAATAGTTGGTACAAAATCAGCCAGATTCCAGTCTGACCAATTGCTTCCTCTATGTCTCTTTACAATAAATAATAGTCAGTAGACTTTTCCATATCCCTCCCCAACAAAAGGAAATAGAGGAGACATTTTCTTAGCTTTCCCTCACTAGGCTACTTTCCCCCTAAAATTAAGCCAAGTATCTTGGAAGGTGTCTGCCCATCTCCCTGTCCAAGCTGAAATCGGAGAAATTTAGCTCTAAATGACAGATATTGTGAGCACCTACTCCAGAGGTGAGGTTGTTTGGAAAATACAAAGATAAAGACAGAGAGGGAGAGAGGCAAAGAGAAGTTTTTTGTTCTTTTTTTTTTTTTTTTTTTAGGACATCTTTCTTCAATTATTTGGTGACTCAGTATTGCTCAGAGGAATCCGATTCCAGGGCACAAAGGCAGATGAGTCAGAACCTGAGGATAAAGCCCGGAACAAGGCCATGTTCACTGGGTAAAATCACAGAGAGTGAGGAAAGCTGGTGAGGAAGGGGCCTGGGCTGAGAAGCAGCACTGAGCTTGTGTGGGATTAGCCCCCGGAGGCTCAAGTACTAGCTTGAGAATCAGAGACTCTGACATTTGGTATCAGTGTAACCTTGAGCAAAATCTGTTAATACTAAGTATTAGTTTTCTTATCTGAAAGATGGAGATAGCAACACCTATTTCCTGGGGTTGCTGAGAAGATTAAGTGGGATGGGAGTGCCCAGTGCTGAGCACCTGTGAAGAGCAGAGTGCATAGGAAGCCCTCAAAGAACTTGTGCCCACATGCATTCAGCAAATGATCACCTCTACTGTGTGCCATCAAGTGTCTTAATGCTATACACTTAGAAAGGGAATTTGCTCCATAGTTCATAGCAAGATGCCTTGGAGGCTGGTTGGTTGAGCTTGGTTGCTTTTTTTCTGTCTTTTGTTGGGGGTGGGTGGTGAGGGGGTTGACTTCTGTTTGCTTTGATTGGTGCAGGCTGAGTAATGATTGCTTGCCAGCATTATACTGGCTGTTGTTTTAATTTGTGAAGAGAGAGAGGTAGGGGAGAAGGAGAAGGGAAGAGAGGGAAGGGGAGAAAAAAAGGAAAGGGGAAGGGAGAAGGTTGGGCTCTTACATCTGAGGATGGGGCCTGAATCTTTGCATTTCAGCCACCTAAGGTGACATTTCTTACTACCTTTTGTCCAGGTCTCACAACCTGACCCCTAATAAATTGAGTGTGGAACAGACTGACAACTTTCTTCCTATCACTTGAGGTATCTTTTCCTCATAGGTCAACTATATATCAAAATACTTTCTTTTAAAAATAATTAAAAATGTTTTTCAATTACAGTTGACATACAATATTATTTCTGTTCCATGTGTACAGTATAGTGCTTAGACATTTATATAATTTATGAATTATATAAATTCATAAATAAGTCTAGTACCGTTAAGTCTAGTACCCATCTGACACCATGCATACCATGCATAGTTATCACAACATTATTGACTATATTCCCTATGCTGTACTTTACATCCCTGTGACTATGCTGTAACTACCAATTTGTACTTCTTCATCTCTTCACTTCTTTCACCCAATTCTTTCACCCCTCTCATCTGGCAACCATGAATCAGTTCTCTGTACCCATGAGTTTGTTTCTTTTTTGTTTGTTCACTTATCAAAATACTGTCTTTTAAAAAATTGATTGCAAAGGGGTCACTTTGAACAGAAGTGCCTGGCGGGAGTTACTGGTGCCCTTGTCCTCAATAGCTATTCCACTGGCTGGGTGGGTGAGTGCAGAGATGTAGGCACCTGGCTACTTGACTTAGCTTTTCCCCCAGCTTGTCGTACATCAAGGAGGTCTTTTAGATTCCAGAGGAAATGTCTAAAAGTCTAGTCATGACTATTCATCTCTATTCCTTTGGAACAAGAGAAGGTGGCAGCTGATTTTTAATATAAAATCTTCTACCTTCTTGCTGCCCTCACACCTTCTGCAAATGCCTCACTAGGAAAGAAACTTCTCATTTTCCAATGTCTTTGCAAAACTCTGTGCCTTTATCAGGAGATGGTGGAAAGGAGTGGGAGAAGAGAATGAGAGGAGTGAGGAGACAATGGTTTCTATGAATAAAACACACAAATGGGCATGGCCCTCCTTCTCTTCTGTCTGAATGCCAACCTTATTTCCACAGACCGCACTAACCTTTGGCCCCTCAGCACCCTGCATGTGGTGAGCTCTGAAAGTAAATGGCTTCTCATGCCTTGAGATGTCATCTCTGTCTTCATATTCAGGTGACTTAAATATTGCTCCTCAGAGAAGTCTTCCCTGACCACCCACATTAGTTGAATTCCCAGCACTTGTAACAGTTGATAACCACACATGCTGTCTCCCTGCTAACCAGTGAGCTCCCATGGGATGAGGTTCCATTTCTGATTCTGCTTACCACTGACTCCAAGGGTTAGAGGTAGCAGGCACATATGCAGGCTCAGTAAACATGTCTTGAAGGAATGAGTGAGTATATGAATATCACCCCTGTGCTCTCTCTGAAGCTAACATTCACCCTCAGTGGAATGGAGCTCCTTAAAAGTCTCCAGTCAGGCTCAGAGGCAGTCCCTCCAAGGCACATGGCTCAAGCATTGCCTGAACCAACCAAAGATGTATTTCTACAAGACATGGTGATATCTGGTCATCCCGACTCCACCCACCAGCTCAGGGCACTCAGGGAAGGCCCATGGAGTGCACAGAGGGGTGAGACAGAGAGGCGAGAGTGGGTCAGAGGGGCGGGAGTGGGTCTAAGCAAAGCACGGCTATAAGCCCAGGGGGTTAAGCCAGATCTTCAATGCAGAGAAGAAGCCATAAGCATGTGAACTTAATGAGCCCCCGCAGCTGATTTTATGAAACTGATCACTTGAGGGCAGGTGAGAGAGAAGAGGGATGCAGTCTTGAAGGCTTAATCAAAAGTTATGAAAGGAGGAAGACACATGGGAAGAGTCATCAGAAAGGTTGGGAAGGGGCCTCACTGGCTTTTCCACTTAAAACTAAGTCAACTGGTCTTCTGAAGCCAAAAATCAGAGTCACAATGGGAAATGGATGCTAGTTTCAAAGCCGAATGAGGACATTTGAGCATCAGACCAAGTTCAGAAATCAGAGAAAATGCAATGCTTAGTTTTCAAGCTATGTGAAACTTTAAATGACATTTGAATGTGAGGAGGGCATCTTACCTGTGTTTTTTGGGCCCAGGAGAAATGTTCAGTTGCCTAAAGTGCATGTGCCACTGCTGACTGAGGTTTTAGAATCAGGTGAATAGCTACTTGAGGGCAAGAAGGAAATCGTAGACATTTTTGGTTTATAGTTCACATTTACAAAGTGCTTAGAATTTGCCAGGAGTTGTGTCACACATTTTTTATGTATCATCTCATTCACTCCTCACCACTACTCTGTGAGGTAGCTATTTCTATCCCCAATGCAGAGCTGAGGAAACTGCAGCATAGAGGTTCAAAAATGTGCCCAAGTTCTTGTGGCTTATTACTGTTAGAGTCAGTTTGAATCCATCCGAACTCCATAGCCTGCGCCTTTAACTGCCACACTCTGCCACCTGTGAATCAGTCATTGGACAACAAATATATTTTGGATGTTTCTAAGTGGAAATCCATTTCCACTTTTTAAAAAAAATATGCTATTTCACCTGCCCAGTGTGGCTCACTGGTTGAGCATTGACACATGGACCAGGAGGTCACTGTTTGATTCCTGTCAGGGCACATGCCCTGGTTACAGGCTCATACCCCAGTGGGAGGCATTCAGGAGGCAGCTGATTGATGATTCTCTCTCTCTTTTCTTCTCCCTTCCACTCTTTGAAATCAATAGAAGCATTTAAAAAATAAAAAAAATATGCTATTTTAATTGTGGATTTGATGACTATTCTAGTTGTTATTTCCACTTGTTTTGCACATAGCCAAAGTGGGTTGTAAGAAAATTACTGTTAGGTTTTTATTAATAAAATTGTTTAACCAACTCTCCATCTACCATCAAAACAACCAACTAGTAATCAACTAATCAACCAACCAAGCAGCGACCCATCCAATAAGCTAACGAATCAATCAACCAACCAAACAACTATGGCCAAACAACCATCCAATACAGTCAACCAACTAACCAACTGACTGTCCTCAGCAAACTGAAATTAGTAATTGTACCTACTGAGCAAGTTGACAGTTTAATTAATGTTATTATTGAGCTGTCTTATTTTGAGCTGAGAACTCCAACATGGCATTAAATGTCCCCAAAAAGGGAAGAGGCTTGAGGCCACATGTCTATCCTATGACTGGGAGTCCCAAACGTACCGAAAGGGTATTGGTCATAAAACATTATAGGAAGCTCTTTGCTATTGGCTATGGGAAAATTCTTTTTTTTTGTTTGATAGAAAAAGTTGGGCTTCTTCTGAAAAGCTGATTGTTTGGCTTTTACTCTTTGACTCACTCACACAATTATGATCCTTTTTTTCTTTTTCTTTTTTAAACTAGCAGCCACATCTCTGGGGACTGAGCATTGTGTTTTTTAACTTCCTCCCTTCTACAGTTCTCTACTTGTTTTTCCTTTGCCTACGTTTTTTGAAATGTACTTCTATGTTTTCTGTTTGAAATTATGTTTGGCTAGGATTTCTTTAATCCTTGTGGTAACCGGCAGGAATATAAATATATGATTATTTATAAGTCCCCGTTTATGTATTGACTAATGTTTAGCTAACACAGGAGACAAAGGCTACCAGAGCCAAAGGGAGAGGCCACTACACATCTGCTTGCTCTAAAGCACAAGGCAGAGGGTGTGTGGGGTTGAATGCTGTAAAAACATAAGTATGACAGACAGACTTATGGCAGTGGTACACTTTTTTCTTCTATTGCTCATGCGTGGGATTTAAATTCCTGAGAGAGAGAGAGAGAGAGAGAGAGAGAGAGAGAGAGAGAGAGGGAGAGAGGTGGGAGGAGAGCTGTAGGAGGGAAGCACTATGCTAGAGTAAAAACTTTGAATTTTCACTTCCTAGGTTTTCACCTCATTTAGTACATGAAATTAAGCACATCATTTAATTTCTCTGCTCCTCAGTTTCTCCCTCTGCAAAACAGGATAACCATTCCTACCCCTTTCACTGGGTTGTTAGGAAGATAAAAAGAGATGGCACACAGGGGAAACGGTTTGAGAATTGTAACGTGAGTTTCAAATGGCAGTAATTTGTAGTTTTTCCTATAAAATGCCAGAATTCCAATAGTGCTGCCATGAGACATTTAAAGCACATTTCTCTGGCTCTCATAAATTATCTGATTGGGGGAAGAAAGAAGAAAAAGGAACAAAGCAAGCATCCCTGGGTGTTTTGGAGACTGGCTCAGATCAGTCCCTCAGTCAGGCTGTTTGAGCAGCACTTCCTCTGTGAGAAGGGACCCTCCATCACCTCCCGGAGGCCTTCTTACCTCGTCATCACAGCTGATGGAGCATTTGCCATCCAGAGAGGCGCACTGCGGGAGGGGAAAGCAAGGGGAGATGTGTTACTGTGACATCCCAGGTCCGTTATGACCACTTCGCTACTCAAGGACAGACCACCAAAGTCCTTGCCTATTATACAAACTCCAAATTCTATCTAAACAGAATTCCCCACACTGAGGCTTATCTGCCCTCTCTTGAATCAATATCAACATACCAACTCCAAGTGGTAATATAAAAGATAATAGGGGGGAGAAGAGAGTGGCTTTTTTTTTTTCATTTTAATCTATGTTGTTATTTAACATGGATATCATCTTAAGAATTCAAACATCTTTGAGTAACAAGAAATATAATTATGTAATTATTTATCTTTAAATGAATGAATCACCAGGGACTTCTTTACAAACGCCCATCTGTGTTCTTAGCCTATAGTTTTCTAAAGTGTCTTCATTTAAGAAAGGATCTGTCATCCAACATTTAGCACGGAGGCCACTTATGTGTTGCCATTTCTGCCAGGTGACTGGACAAATACCACTGAGGTTAGGCCCAGGAGAGAACACCCCTAGATTCTCCAAGACAGAGGAGCCCTCTGACCCAAGAGGGTAGATGGTGCCTCGCCAAACCCAGCTATGCAGAGTCCTTCCAAAGTGCAGTAAGGAGTTCACAGGTAAACAGCCAGGTGTGATAAGATTAGAAGGAGACACTGACACTGACAATTCACCAAAGTCCCCGACAGTAAAAGAAAACATGGATCATCTGGAAGGCCACTCTCCTGCTCTCATGATTATTAATCAATCTGTAGGAGCTAAGTCCCCGCTTCCCAGTGTCTGACATGCGGGCAGCCTTTGGTCTGCAGTGAAATGAACAGTAATCTGAGCAGCTGGCGGTTCATTTTGCAAACATTCATCGGAAACCTGGCACCGCGTGGCTCCAGGGACCCGCGTGTGAGCACCTGTATCATAGCAGCGCCCCTGAGGCTTCCATGCCGACCGTAACTCACCTGTCTGCTGGCGGTCCAGAACTTCCTCTGGAAAAATTCGAGTTTCATCTGAATGCCGACAGCTGGGAGCAATTAGAAAGAAAACAGGGCATTAGAGATCCCTGTCCACAACTCTGCAACGCTATCACTGAGGGTGATCTGTGAGGGAGGAAGCGGATAAAGCACACTGGATAAAACCGAGCACAGACTACATTTATGTGATGTGCACAGCGATGGCATGTAAGGAGTTCCCAAGGGGACCTGCACTCACAGAATTCCTGCTACAGAGCAAACTGAGCATGGGGCAGGTGACTTGAGTATTTCTAAAATTCATCATTTCTTGGTTACCTCTTCCCCAACACAGGCTAAATACAGAACTGGGTGAAATGGTATTCAGAAGATCACTGTTTCTCCAAGAGTTCCCATTTTAGAAACTGGCATTTCTAAAATGTGTACTATCCGTGTGTTAGTGAGATGTGAAGCTTAAAAGCCTTTGTTGTAAGGCTGGTCTCCGGAAGTGAGTCTCCTTCACATCTTAATGATCTCCCCCAGGAACTCCGAGGGAGTCACACAATCTGGTGGTCTGTGCAAAGCTCCCTCCAGCAGCAGGGACTGCCAGGCCTCGCGAGAGGAACAGAAAGGGCAGAAGTGATGTGAAAGTTTGGAAAGTGGAATTGGGTAGAACCTCGGAACTAGGAAAGAAACAAGCTCACATTATTTCTCTCCATGAAGCGAAGACCAAGTACCAACTGCACCATTCCAGAGAGTGCTCAGGTCAGGGCAAAAAGTCTCTTGGGGTGGTGAGAAAGCATCAAAGGAGTTTGAAAAGAAAAAATGAGACTCAGCTGGGAATCCTGGAATCCCTGTGGGACACCATTTATTCCAGGGCAGTTTTGCAAACTTCAGTCCATTGCAAACAATCCCAGCCTCTCCCCGCACCAACCATTCTGCCATGTCTAAATAATACCAGTATTGTTATCTTTCCATGCTTTTTTTTCTCTTTTACTTACATATATGAAGTAACCTCAACCTAAGTAATAATATCTATCTAAAGAATTACACAACTACAAAAAAAAAAAAAAAAAGAGTTCACACCATCCTCCTAAAACTTGTGGGATTCCCCACTTGGGTATTCTGGGCTTTGTTGGCTGTGGGGACTGGAAGATTCATGGAGGCCTTGGGCTGTTACCCTTACAACTATCAAGTGCATTGCTGTTTTCTAATCTACTTTTTTTAAAATTGATTTTGTACAGAGAGGGAGAGAGATAGAGAGTTAGAAACATCGATGAGAGAGAGTCATCCATCAGCTGCCTCTTGCACACCCCCTACTGGGGATGTGCCCGCAACCAAGGTACATGCCTTTGACTGGAATCAAACCTGGGACCCTTCAGTCCCCAAGCCGATGCTCTATCCATTGAGTCAAACTGGTCTCGACAGCATTGCTGTTTTCTAAAGACATCCTTGAAGGAAGCCCTGAGAGAGACGGCTGGGAGAGACTCGTCCTGTCTTTGCACCCAGAATGTCAGGGCTGTGAGTGAGAGGTGAACCCTAGGATCACAGCCACGCACGGCTGCAGTATGCAGAGTGAAAAGTCTCTGAGAGGAGCCATTTCAGACTCCGGCTCCATCCTGCTTTGCCCTGTGGCATCTGCCCTCTAGACCAGAAGCTCCCTGAGATCCTGCAGGGTCTCCGGCCTGCCTTGGCGCTGACCTTGGCCCTGGGAGACGGCCTTAGAAGTATCCATCTGCTAGGCTTGGAGGGCACCAAGGCAGGCCTGAGACCCTGCAGGTAGTTTAAGAAAAGCACCCCAAGTGATCCGAATGTCACCCGGAGTCCAGCACACCTCTCTACAGGCCTTGGTGTGTTGGCTGTCAACAGCCTAAGGCAGTTGTTGGCAAACTGAAGCTCGAGAGTCATATGCGACTTGCGAGCCACGGTTTGCTGCTCTGTTGACTAATGAGTTTGCCGACCACTGGCCTATGGTGATGTCAGATGACACCAGCTGCTTTGCCCAGTCCTGGAGAAAATGCCAGAGAATACCCCAGGGCAGCTGATGCTGGAGGCAGGGGGCTGTTGAATGCTCTTTCAAGTAAATCTTGCCTACCAAACTGTCTGCCACGCCCATCCCTGTTGGGAGGAGCCCTCTGAGGAAGCTGTGGGCCAGGGTGCAGGCTGGGCCTGCTGCAGGCAGAGGGGAGGGCGGCCCTGTGCTCTCAGGAGGGGGTTTGGAATGAGTATCTGGGGTTCAACCCAAAACTGGGAGGCCAAAAGCATCCTGGCTTTGGAGCAAAGGGCCTCCACACTGCCCTGGCGTCCACTCACTTGTCTCTAAGAAGAGGGAGGGACATGGGTCTGTCTCTCTCTCCGTCTGTCCCAGAGGCACCGCCCTCCTGCACCCTCTCCAGTCAGTCCTCCCAGCCTGGCAGGCGGGCACTTCTGAGGCCGCCTCCCAGGGCTAAGGGCAGCACCAAGGCAGACCTGAGACCCTGCAGGATGAGAGCAGAGGGTTCTCTAAAGCAGTCACCCCATGGTGCTTCGAGCTCCAGCACCCCCACTGCCCCCCGCCTACCCCACATCTGAGTTCCTCCACGGCCACAAGTTCCTCCTCCTGGGATGGAGCCCTGGTTTCACCTCCCCAGTGAAGCCAGTTGCTCCCTCCTGGGTGTTTATCCATCTCATACTTGCAGCCTGCTATCATCTGCCCCTTCCAGTCTGTACCCCAGCTCCGAGGAGCGCTTTAATCTTTCCTCATGAGTCAGTCCCTCCGTCCCATTAATCATGCGGGCTGCTTTCTCTGATCTCACTCCAGCAGGCTGCATCCTCTCCCTGGTCCCGATGCCCTAAACTAGACACGACTTCCCTTGCCCCTGAACTCTCTTGTCTGGGCCGTGAGGTGGATGCCAGCGGGCTCCCAGACGGTCCTGGTGCAATCGGTCCTCTAGGTTCTAACCTGGCTCTGTTTTCGCTCCCTGATCCTCATACCCCCTCAGCCACAATGACCCTGGCTTCCCACCACCTGGCTGGGTTTGCACATTCTCACCTACATGTCACTCTACTTCCCTGTGGTTCTGAGACTCACCAGCCCATTGGTAGGTCAACTTCATGACCATTTGTTCAGGGGCCTCTCCAAGCCAAAGTCCAGGCAGGGTACTAGGGAAACGAGAGCACACGCTCCCTCAGCATCTCCCGGGGAGTAGCCACATGGGGAAGGAGACATCAGAGGCCTAGACAGAGCCTGTGGAGGATGGGGGGGGAGGGGGGGGGCCTGACCTTGGGCAGTGGGTGAGAGCTTTCTGTAAGGAAATGCACTGAGATCCAACCCACATGAAATGTAAGAACAGAGAAAAGATAGTAATTCATGTGCAGAAGCAGCACAGGCAAAAGGGTGAAACCTTTTAAAAGACCTGATATCTTCTGAGGTTTTAAAGAATAGAGGGGGTGTGAGGTCGTGGTTGTGCAGACTGAGGTCAAATGGCAAGAGGTCTAGAATGCCAGGCCAAGGCATCTGAAGGGATCCTGGAGGCCAGGGGTCAGCTCCAGGGCCCCCTCAGCCTCTTTCTGCAATTGGACTTCTATGGGAACCCAGCCACTCTCACCGGGTCCTGCTGTCTGCGACAAGGCAGAGACCCAATGGCCACAATGCCTAACACCCTTGCTCTGTGGCCCTTTACAGAAAAGGGTGCTGCCTGCTGCGGTGGGGTCTGAGAGCCACTCGGGCCCTTTACCCGGAGAAGTGGCAGAACCTCAGACTCCGTTTCAGAAAGTCCACGCGGGAAGCCTGGGAAGGATGCATTGAGACACGGCCCAGATGGCGGGGGAACAGGAGGATGCGATGAGTTTTCGGCAGCCACAGCCACTTGGGCATTTGGTTAATTACCTCAGCATGAAAACAATGTAAAGTAAAAACCAACAACAATAGAAAAACACCCACCAAAGCAGCCAAAATAAAAATACCCCTTCCCAAACAAACATCCAGGGCTCTATTCCAAAAAAATATAGATGAGCTTCAAGAAACAGACAGGTATCTTCCTTTCACTGCTTCCCCCCAAGGTGTTTTCTTGTCTCATTTTTTTTTTAATTTTTTTTTTTTTTTATTGGGCAAACATTCATGATGATTCCAACAAGTCCCACTCTCTTCCTCCTCCCCACTCCAAATGGAACCTGAGGTATTCGTCATGCCCGTCCATTTCGTTCTTTCAACAACATTTCAAGCCATAACAGTACATTCTGGTCCAAGTCAATCTCGCTAATTGAATAAAGAAAACAAAGACAGAAAATGCCTTCGTGAAACCCAAGTCCCAAAGAGAAAGCAGAAAATAAAAACACTATCCCTGGGTCTGAAATGCTTAGACGGTCCACAAATCATCACCATATTTCCCTGGAGTCAGTGGCGTGCCCCACTTCCCTCTCCTTGGGACCCTCCAGGCTCCCTACGGGGGACCCTCCTCAGGAGGGCAGCGGCAAAGCCCCATTCCCACAACAGTGCCTGAGTGAGTACCTCACTCACCTCCCAGGAGCAGGATACACCCTGGAGATCGATCCCCATGTGCCAATACATTCGGGTGATTCTCTTAGGACAGTGACACCGAAACCCAGCGATGGTCTTTGGAACCCAGCGAAACAGCAGGATCAGTGTTAGGAGAGCTGCCCTCCCCCAAACCCCAGAGCCTTGCAAGTGAAATACTCAGGCACTGGAGCACCAAGGTTTCCTCTGGTAATTTGGGTACCTGTTCCTGTGACTCACGGCAATACTCTAAGATTTTCATCTCTGCAGTCCAGACTACAGGCCCCCCATGAGGTATCTAACTCCCAGACTTCATCTTTCTCCAACTTCCTTTCCACCGACTTTGGATCTCCTTCTCCTTCCTCCCAGGTTGACCAGAAGCCCAGTATGTGCTGGGAGGTGAGGGCATGAGATGAAGACACAAGGGATGCAGCAGCAGGAGTGGGAGCTTGGGGAGGGCAGTCCGATCACTGAGGAGAGGGTCGCACTAAAGCTCTCAGAGCTGATGGGGAGGAGCACAGAGCATCACCCAAGCACCAAAGCAGAGAGGCCATTCCATTTGCAGAATGTACTGATCACTGCACTGGAACTGGGACAGACAGATGGCCTCAATCACATGCTCTGGTCCTGTGCGGCCCAAATTAGTAGCCACTGGCTGCGTGTGGCTACTTAGATGAAGAGGAAATAACATGAATAATTTAGTTCCTGGGTTGCAGGAGTGACATTTTAAGTGCTCAGTAGCCACAGGGGGCTAAGTAGCTACTGCCCTGGACCACACAGATCTAGAACATTTGCTTTGCACCAAGAGTCGTCTCAGACAGTGAGCCATGATAACAACAGGAATGAGAGAGAGGGCCTAGCGCTTCCCAAGGATGGAAGGTAACGTCTGCATGCTACCCACTCCCTGAAGGTGGGAAAAAGGAGGATGACTTAAGTCTGAGGATGTAGGTCAGATAGACCTGCCCATGTGAGAAGACCTGGATTTGCAAGGGGAAGTTAGTAATTAGCTTGAGAGAAACCCAAAGAAATCAATGCAATATGCTCAATGTGGCTACCACCCCCAAGATTTATTTATTTTGCCTTAGAAAATTTGAGAATACAAATTACATTTCCAGTGCTATTATATTCAAATGTATTCAAGATGAAATCATGCATGCATCTCATATCAGGTTAATAGACATGCATTCGAGTGTAATCCGAGACTCACCAAAGAACAATGCTACATGCAAAATTAGAAATAAAATAACTTTTTCATATTGTATTCATTTAGAAATAATTTTCTGTGGGCTTAGTCCCCAGTTGCAACATACCCCTAGGAGCACAAATCCGGTTTGTAAAATAGTGCTTACCATGTCTGGTACGCAAGCTCACACAAACACCCCCACTTCCATTCGCCCAGCCCCCCAGCCAGCCCAGGTGTGCACATGCCCGTGGAGCACTTAGGCCGGACACTGCCACCATCCACACGTTATAACCAGGAACATGTTGCTACCAGGAGAACTGGCTTCAAACCCTTTTTCTAAGGCTCCTGCTCTGGGCTCTTGGATATGTTAACTCACCTGTCTGTCTGTCTGTACAAAGAGAGTCACACTAGCTTTCCTTCTAAACAGAACTTTTGTGGGATGCAGATAAGTGATACAAAATAAAATGATATGTAGTAGGACACGCTAAAGGCTTGATAGGGTTGTCAACATCTCAGTTATGATTTGTTCCTAGAACATTTATCCTTCTTTTCTCGTGTTTCACCACCAAGCCAACCTTTCATGCCAATGTAAGGAGACCGAACCGTAATTCATCCATGTAAAAGTCATGCTGTCGGCTGCAGGCCACATCCTTCAGGGGGTAAACACTCTACAAAATGATGATAATGAAGAAAGAGGAAACGATGACGTGAACGCTGGCCAAATGAGGCAGAAAACGGAAGACGGTTATCTTTTAGCCAAGAAAGCTTTGGGGATGGATGTTTCTCCCCTCTCTGACCAATGGCCAGTGTGCTCCAGCACCCACACCCTACCACTTACCCCATCTGAAACTGTGATCATTCACGAATACTCAGGAAAAGGCTAGGCAGGTCAGCATTGAGAACCATGAGGGTTATTGTCCCAGTGCGGGCAGCATCAGCTCGGTGTGCTCTGCAGCCAGGCTGCCTGGCCACAAAGCTTCCCACCTGGCTGGCTAGTGCTCCACAGCATGTGGACAATTATTTCACTCCATGCACAGGCAGAGAAACAGGTCCCAGAGCTGCTCTGGGCTGGTGGCCCATAAGCAGGAGGGTTTTCTTCCAACAGAGTCCAGTCCATGGGTAAGGATATGGTAGAGACAATAAAACTATATAATAAGGTAATAAGTAAAATACCTGCTAAGGATTTCTCATGTAATTCATTACTTGGGAGTGGTGCCAGTTTGCCTCAAACCCCAATTCTATAAGTAAATGCTGGCTATACATGATCTCATGCAGAAAATGAGCTCCTACCGATCCCCTTTCTCAAGCAGGGTAGGGGCTATTTTCTAGGACACGGTTAATCCCTCCTCCTCTGTCCTCAGGCCCCCTTTGACAGAGCCCCCAGATTTTCCTTCCTTCGTGTACCAGGGCAAGGCCCGCTAGCGGTGATAGTAACAAGGCCTGGCATATTTAGATTCCAACTTGCCTTAATTAACGGTCAACTGCAATAGCTGTTAGCCAAGCCACATTTGTTTAAATGTTTCTTCTGTTTGTTTTCAAAACAGTTAATTGCGAGTAGAACTAACAATGCATCTGAATGTCACTCTTTTGGAATATTTCACGATTAGCTGGGGGTTTGGAAGGAGGCCACCGCTCTGGGGCCTCGAGGAAAAGAACTCTAACCGTCCTTACATCAAATGGGATGCCATTCCCGAGGTCTGCTAATGTCCAGGATAAATGACTTACCACATGAATAACCATTTAGAACTGTAATGTGAATTATGACATAGCTCATCTGTTAAATATTTCATGTGAAGATTTTAATGAATTGCATGATGGAATGTTGGACAAAAAAAGACAACTGAAATCCTGGGACTAATTTGAGTAAAATTGAGAACAGAGCATCCTCGCGAAGATGAGGGGTGGGGGGAAGCGAAGGCAGCTGGGCCCATGTGCCTCCTGGGTGTCAGACTGGCGAGGCTGGAGGCTTTCTTAAAGGTTGATAGGGGAGGGAGGATGATCAGCAACCACCTTTTGAAAAATATTGAGATCAAAGCAATATCCGTTGGTTATAATCTTGGTAAAGCCTGAACATTAATCTCCAAGGTATGGTATTATTTCAAAAATTAGGGATGGGGAGGGAGGTGGTGTGCAGAGAAACATTCTCACAGCAGCAGACTCACTTCATATGTTAACCTCTGCCGGGTGAAGAAATACAATTACAAGAGGGGAGGAGGTAGTTTAAATATAACCCCCTAACCGATTGCATAGTTCACTTCTGAAGTATTCTCTGTGGTATGGGGGGTGGTAATCTTTCTTGTACATGCTTTTAAGTCACAAAGAGCTCCGTGATCTATGTCTGCGCTGAGAGGAGGGAGGGGAAACAGGCCTCATTATCACTTGATTGACAACGCGATAGCAGAAGATTTTCTTTGAAGATTCACAGCTTCGGAGGCCCATTCTAATCTGAACCCGTCCCCACCCTCTGTCTGGCTTGGGCTTCTGGGGACGTGTGGAGGAAGGCCTGGTCCCGCTGCCTACAAGGTGTTTGCCCTGCCAGAGTTCTCGGGGAGCAGTCATCTTGGGTAAAGTATCTTAAAGGACAATTATGAATGCTTCCTCCATTTGGGTTCTAATTATTTGACGGAATCAACGTTGAAAAGACTTAGCAGGGCCTCGGGATGGAGTAATAATTTTCTTTTCACCCCTGAGCTAATCTGGAAGTGTTTTCCAGGCTTCTTCTGCAGAAACTTATATTCCCTCCGCTTTCCGAGGCCTGTGGAGCTGGCATCGAAACGTTTTTGTCAGATCATTTTATGCTCACAAAACTCTTCAAATAATATTATTTCAATAGGGCTTTCGGAGCCAATACATTTTTTAGAGTCAACTCCCTCGTTCTTTCAGCCTTTCAGAATAAAACATGTAAGCCTCAGGCTTCATTGTATTTTAATCAGGGTTACACCAATCAATGTCCATTAAGAAAATTATAAGCTTCCAAATTATAGCTCCCCAGTTAACAATTTCTTATTAGGTCACCACCTAATAATAATTACCGAGGAAATTATAACCAAATCAAGGTTCGGGTTTCCAAACATTTCAAAACCCATAATGGAATGGTCACGTGTATTTGCCAACACCTCCGTGCTGGATGTGACAGTACGGGAGGCCAAGCAGTGGGTGGCTCCCGGAGCTGGAGGCACGTGTCCAGCACCTCTGACTCTACAGCTTATTATGTCCCAGGGCACAGAGAAGGAAAGGGATGCATCCATGCATACTCAGCCCACCCAAGGGAGCCGGGCTCCCAGATGCAGGTCCTCTAGTGGCGAATGAGAAACCGCTCTGGGCTGCTGTGAGGAGAGCAGCTCAGCTCAGCTCAGCTCAGCTGATGCTTGGAGGGAATGTGATCTGGATATTGTGAGATATTCTGACACTTCAGGAGAGGTTGAAAATGTTGGTTTAATATATAGACAAGTTATTGTAAAATCCAAAGCACTCCGAGAGGCTGGCCAGATAAAAATGTTCTAATTTGCTAAATCTGGCAACTCTACATGGAGGGCCACATGGCAATGACCTGGGATGACCTCTCTTGCACGCTTAACCCTGAGAGCATGGAGATGATTCGGGTCTGCAGCTCCATGTCAGGACTGGTAACCGAGGCTGCCTCCATCAATAGGACTGTACTATTTGTTCCAGGAAACTCTGGCCTAGAAAGCTAAGACTATAAGGTAAAAATACTTCATGATTTACTTGAGCAACATCCCCTAAACATATTTATTTGAACAACAAACTACCTAGGACAACTGATGGCTCAACTAGGAAAATTGGCCACTTAACCAAGCAACTGCTGATTTATTAAGACTGGAGAGCTCCACCATTCTTAGAGTAGCCAGATGTCAATCAGATTCCCACACCGGGGAGAGCGGCCCAGACCCAAGGATCCTTTCTGTATCTGTCTGACCTTCCCTTTCTGGGACACTCCTTAGACCCTGACAAGGTAGAGTTCTCCCTCACAGCAGTAGGGAATAAATATAACTTTGCTAGAATTATAGAATATTTCGATGACCTTTTTTTTAAGTGTCTTTAAAAAATATATATATATATATATATATATATATATATATATATATATATATATATATATTTAAGAGAGAAAGGGAGAGGGAGAGAGAGATAGAAACATCAATGACGAGAGAGAATCATTGATTGGCAGCCTCCTGCATGCCCCCTACTGGGGATCAAGCCCAAAACCCAGGCATGTGCCCTTGACTAGAATTGAACTGGGGACCCTTCAGTCTGCAGGTCTACACTCTATCCACTGAGCCAAACTGGCTAGGGCTGATGACCTTCTTGTCATTAGTCAAACCTGCTTTATTTTTCTTCAAAGTATTTGTGGATATTAGGCATTAAGTTATATTATGGATTATTTATGGTGTTTCATTCCCACCTGACTAGAGGTAAGCTTCTTGATGTCAGAGGCTATTCTGTACCTGTATTCCTTATACCCAGAAAAGTGCCCAGCTCAGGCAGGTGAGTGGTTAGGAGCCAGTAGTTCAGGATTGTGAGAGGGATGTTCAACTGCCAGTTTAGGTCAGAATCGAGCCTAAACCAGCAGTTGGACATCCCCCGTGGGTTCCTGGATTGGAGAGGGTGCAGGCTGGGCTGAATTTCATGCACCAGGCTTCTAGTATCACATAATAACAATGATAGTATTGATAATTACATTTGTTAATACCCTTTCTGAACACCCCTCTGCCCCCTCACTATGTGCCAGGCATCTGCTAGAAGCTTTAGATACTTTATAGCCAACCTTTACAACTCTGTGCAAGGTGGGCAGCAATCCCAGCCACACTGCATAGAAGAAGACCAAGGATGAGGAGAGGAGTGAGTGACAGGCCTAAACTCTCCCTACTAGGAAGTGATCTTCACCCTTGCTTTTACCTCACAGAGTAAAGCTGAGGAGGTTTCCACAGCCGTGAGTTCTAGCAAGCTCTCTGTGGGGTTTTTTTTTTTTTTTTTTTTTTTTTTTCTTCTGTCAGACAAAATGCAGACTAGAGGCTCCAGGATAAGTCATACCTCATTCTCTATTTAAAGGATCCAGAATATTTGCCACGCTTATAAGAATATTCAAATTGCTGCTGTCTTTTCCTGATTCTGATGACTGATCTGTTTAGGTGATTGGACCATCACCTTAAGGTGACTCTGAGGACACACTGCCTTTCCTACAGTATAGTTAGGGACCTATTCAATAAAGAGGCAGGACCTGTAGGATGAGTAAGAACTCACGAGGAGCTAGGGACCAGGTGAACAGGGAGGGTGAGGAGAGCATTTTAGACCACATGCAAACCCCCCAGCTGGGAATGAAGTTGGCGAGTGCGAGAACTCTCAGGGCTGATAAAAGTGAAGCAGCTGCCCCTGACAAGTCTTTACAGACAGTGGCCAGGACCCAACCAGGAGGTGCAAACAGACACTGCTGACTATTTGGGGGATAGCTCATCACAAGCAGAACTGTCCTTCTGATGGTGAGTCAGTGAGACCACCAGTCCCAACCTCCATTTCAGATGCCTGTAGAAAGGACAGCAGAAGCAGGCGAGGGACTACCACATGCTGAGTGCACTCAGGCACCAAGGCAGACTGCTAGGCCAGTCCAGCACTCCCCAGGACTGGTCCCCTCTGGCCACCTAGAGACCCATCTCTAAGTCAGACACTTTGGGGGCACACATGGCCCATGGCAGATCCTCCTGGAACAGCTGCAAACAAGGCCATTGTCAGTGGGGAGAGAGAGGAGAGTCAGGGAGCTTTAATGAGAGGGGCAGACAGCATTTTGGAGTAATCAAGCACTTTTTTTTTCCCCCTCCATCTCTTGGAATTTCAGGAGTTTAGAATATTTGGGAATCAGCTTTGGAGTGAAGGATGCCAGTTTTGTCCCATAAATTAATCAGGCAGATGTCAAGGATGGGAAAGCCATCTTCTGTCATTAAGTGATTGCTCCCAAACATGCTCTTGGCAACACGGAACCTCTCATCTGGGCTCCTGAACAGGCTTTCAAACAGGCTTCCCTGGTCATCCCTGCGTGTGGAGGGTGGGCTTCGGGCAGGGCAGGAGCTTCCTTGGCTAATTTGGCAGGGAAGTCCTAATCCTTCTCTCAAGGCCCACCCCAGGAGACTTCTCTGTCGACAGAGGCCTCTGTGGTGAGCCAGGCTGCCTGGCCTCAATGTCTCTCAACTCAGACCCTTATCCTTTCCACAAAGGCTCCTGGGTGCTTGGCAGATTCTCAAACAAAACTGAATGAATGGATGAATGAATGAATGAGTGAATGAGCAAATGCACTGCACTCCAGACACTAGGCAGTTAATCAGTTGCCTCTCATGCTTTCTGAGGGATAACAATTTGAAATGCAATTGTTACCAACATCCCTGCCAGACTTTACTGGCACCCCCTGGCTCTTCTCCATTCCCTCAGCTAAAGCATTCCATGCTCAGGGCCTCAGGGAAGGGAGGCACACAGGAACTCGAGAACAAAGGAGCCAGTGGAGTCTGGATGTTGGAGTCTCAAAAGCTAAGGCCCCTGGGAATCTCAGGACTGGAGGGCGGACTGGGGAACTGCCTGGGTCAGTTCTTACCCTCTTCACCTGACCTCCAGCCTGAAGGAGACTGCACAGGAAGGAAGGCCTGGCTGGAAAAGCAGGGAGCCCAGGGAAGACAAGGTGATGGGGGCTGCCAGAGAGACCCCCGTGCCCATCTTCCTGCTCTTACCTGGGGTCTAAATCCCAGGTTAGGGTGGGTGGGAGGGAGAGGGGATGCCTAGAGCAGAGGGGAATACCCCCCAATACACTGCTCTCGCCAGCAGGCCTGGGAAGCTGCAGGGCCCTGGAGCTTGGCTCCTAATACCCCTGCCAGTGCTGGGAACAGACAGCCTGGTGGAGGCACAGTCAGACCCAGTGAAGCTCCCTGCAGGCTTGTCGAAGTGAGGCCTAGGGACGGCCAAGGGACTGTGGACTGATCACAGAGGGCCAGAGAGGGCTGTGTGACTCGGGAACTGCCACTTCATTGGACCAAATGCCTCCTCCCACCCTTGGCCTCAGGTGGGCCCTGGAGGAGAAGAGAGACACCAGAATTAGGGAACGCTTCCGCTAGGACAGTGGAGGCTCAGGAGAGAAATTCATTGTAGTTCAAATAAAGCTTCATTGATTACCCACTTGAGATGTGAGGACTGAGGTTTGTAGCCCTTTCTCATTTGTGACCCCCCTAACCAAGGTGGGCGACCTCTTGAGTCCAATCCAATGCCTGCCCTAGGCCTCTCCCACAGCCACTCAGGGCCAGTCCTGGCACAGAAACTAGGCACTGGGCTCCATCGCCTCCTCTCCCGTGATGCAAACAGCCTTGAGAGCCCTCTCAGAACATCCTGCGGCTCCCGGGTGTCCCAGCAGCTTCCTCCATTGGCCAGGGGGAGCTGTGAACTCCTCAGCTTTATGTTAACTCCACCCCTGCTCGGGGAATCAGGCCTTCAGCATCCACCAAAGTCTCCAAATGGAAAAGATGGTGGGGTCCTCTGAGGCCCCCACTGTAATGACCAGTCTCTCCTCTCTACCCATGTCATGAGCCATCTGCTCACCTGTGAGGGGTCTCCATAGTACCCATGACCTTGGCCCAATCCTGTCTGGACCAGGAGTGGGGGGCTTCAGGAGTCCCACCTCTACAGGGGAGGCTCAGCAATCTTATGAGGCCTACTACGTTAGTTTCTTAGTGGCCATCTGTGTTTGTTTCCTTATACTTCCGTCCCGATTGAAAAAAATGTCCAGTGAATTTGGGTCTGAGTCCTGCCTGTCTCAATACAGGCCGTGTGCCTCCCAGTCAGTGTCCTGACTTGCACAACAGGGCAGGAGTCACATACACCATAAAGGATCATAGTGCAACTTAAATGAGCACATGTGTGTCCGGGGCCTAGCGTAGTGTCAGGCATGTAGTGAGCAGTCAAGAAATGTCAGATGTGCACACACTCGGGAACAGCAATGTACATTTCAGACATGCTTTGAGTAAACCAGATGTCCTGTAGCTGAGTCTCCACCCAGTTTTTCCAAGACTGAGACACTGTGTCACTCACCCATCTGTCTGCTAGGATGCTGAGGTCCCTCCCGCAGAGGCCCTGGGCTTCACACCGCCGAGGGAGGCTTCGTCTTTTCACTAAAAGGTAAGCAAGCTAGACCTGGCATAACCCCAACTGCCCAGAACATTCCCCACTCTGCGGGGAGTTTCTGAAAGGGACATCTGGCAAAATCCTCCCAGGTGGACATTGTCACTGCCACCTCTATCTCAAACCTGAGGATACGGAGGTTTCTTTTTTTTTTTTTTTTTTTTTTTAATATATTTTATTGATTTTGTACAGAGAGGAAGAGAGAGGGATAGAGAGTTAGAAACATCGATGAGAGAGAGTCATCGATCAGCTGCCTCTTGCACACCCCCTACTGGGGATATGCCCGCAACCAAGGTACATGCCCTTGACCGGAATCAAACCCGGGACCTTTCAGTCCCCAAGCCGACGCTCTATCCATTGAGCCAAACCGGTTTCGACAAGGACACGGAGGTTTCTGAGTGGCCAAGCTGGAAGACTCATGACAGAAATTTCCGATTTGGAAGTCGGGAGGGACGCTGCGGGAACCAGACCTAAGTACAAACTAAAAACCAACTGCCTAAAATGTATGGACAAAGGGAGTCCCGTGAAAATTACTTAAAAAAAAAAAAGACTATTGTATTTAATAAGACCATCCCTATAGAAAAGGCTAATATCTACTTAATAGAATAAGCCCACATACTAATTTCTCACTCATTTTGCTTTATGTTAAATTTTTTCTTTCCAACTTTTGTGAACTGATCAGTTCCCTGGAGGCCAAAAGGAGCCAGACTGGCACCTTGCAGAGCCTGCAAGCCATGCTTGCTGCCTCTCTCTGAAGGAAGGAGCCAGGAGAGGGTCCTTGGAAACAAAGTGGCGGAGCCAATGAAGCGGGTGCCCCGGACAGCGCTGCAGAGCAGAGGCCACAGCCTTTGTCTCTAGGAGACAGGTGACGCCCAGGAGACACGGCCCTGGGCACTCGGGGCTGCAGGCGTGGTCCTAGTCACAGGCAACCCAGGGGGGCACAGTGGGCCAGGCCCTGATCACATATCTCCCATCGAAGCTGCCAGCCATCTCTGGATGAAGGACATTCTCTCCATTTTCAAGAAAACATGCAGGTAGTTAAGTAACTGAATTGGGACGCATAGCTGCTGGGACTTGGTGGAACTGGGATTTGAGCCCACAGCCTGACTCAGAAGCCTGCTACCCGGTTCCCCTGTGGTTCTCCGTGGGGCTGCATCACCCCCTAGGGGGCTGTTTGGGAAATCTGTAGTTTGTCTCAGTGACTGGAAGGCCTCCGGCTCAGGAGATGGAGATGGCTCCCAGCAAAAAGTGGCCCCTTGCCCTTCGCGCTTCAAGGGCTCTGCCTTGGAAAGCATGTGCCCCATCTAGGCCTCTGTTTACATCTCAATACAAACTACGTCTTGCCCGTGGGATTTTCGAGAAAAGTAACCTCAGGCCAGTGAAAGAGAGATGAGCACATGTTGTTTTGCCTGCAACTTGCCTATTTCAGAGAATCCCCTCCGCCAGGAGGCCTGGTGTGCGGTTGAGATGTCCAAACAGCATCTGGCTACGGCCTTCTGTCTCTCTCGTGGCTGTGCCCAAGTGCTCACACACTAAAATATATATTATCCTGCTATAAACGACTCTCCTTTGATTTCTTGCTATTTTGGTTGGAGCAGTCTATAGATCTTTCTCTCGTTTTGTGTTTGGCAGCCTGGAGAGAAACAGGTTATATTTTCCACGGATTTCATTTTGGGATAGTAAAGGGGATATCGCACACTATTATACAGAGGGGCCTTGAGTGGGATGGGGATGAGGACTGTCCAGGCTCCAGTTTCCCTCCTGCCCCTGAGTCTGGTGATTTTCCCCCTTTTCTCCAACACCCCCCGCCCCCGACTTTGTCTGTGGCTGCCCTGCTCTCATCTTGCCTTGAAAGCATAGATTTGGCTGGGCCCAGCCTCACATGTGGCCATGGCTTCCTCTGTGCTTCCTTTCCCGTTTATTTTGGCTTCCATCAAGGTGTAAGATATTGGTATCTGAGGCTCAGCCCCGCTGATGGATTTCCCATCTCAGAGGCGAACAGTCCCTGAGCAGCACCCTCCGCACCCGGAGCACCGAGGTTCTCGATTCGGAGCTGCGCCCCTTGGGGCTGCTCTGCTGAGCTGGGAGCTGGGCGAGCCAGCTCCCTGTTGCTGCCTTTTTCTTTCATCAAGCCCTATGGTTCTGAATTCCAGGGAAAGGGAAGGGACCCTTGCAAACTGCTTTTCCACGCACAAAGCGTCTTCATTTTAATTATAATCAGCATTCCTGTCACTGCCCAGGGAGACAGAGAAGGGAAGGGGGATACTCTGCAATGTCACAGGGTACACCAGCTCCCCGGACTGAGGAGGGGGCATGTAGAGACTCAGAGAGCCAGGCACAGAGCCCCCAGTCGACTAAAAGGGCCTTTGTAGTGGCTGCATCTGTACATTAAAATAAATCTCTCCTAGCACTAAAATAACATCTACATTCATTTGGGCCGGTGCCACGTTCAGCATTTAAGAAATCTGACAAAACGCTGCTTGAGCATGTTGAGGTTTGCCAGCTCACAGCAAAACAAGAAAGCTGCCCCGGCCGCATGGAAACACTTCTCCGGCTCCCTTCCTTCACTCCCATGTTCCGGCTGCACTTAAAAGAGAAAGGCTGCCCTTTTTTCAGGTGCCAACCACTTAACGTAGCCCTGGAATGGGCAGCAATTGCCCCTGGAGGTGGTAAACTTCAAGAGGAATCTTTTTCGTTTCCCCTAAAGGAAACTGCTCGAGACGCTGCGTGCCTGATAAAGCCTTTAATAGCTGGAGAGGCATTATGCGGGGTGGCCCTCAGGTAGACTAGACATGAATAATGCCTCATAAAAATAATTACTCCTGCCCAGAGCGCCGTATACCAGATGAGTTCGGCGGGGCTGTTTCCAAAAGAATTTTTAGGCAAAAGCAACCGTCCGCCCGTGCTCCAGCGGGCTCTGCCTGTCTGTGGCAGGGACCATGGTCACTTCTGGGGCGCGTGTCTCTTCAAAACCAGTTTTGAATATTTCCGAGTCCCTAACCGACAATGTTGGGAGATTTTTCAGGCCGTTTTGATTTGTTTGTTTTGTTTTGTATTGCTGCTTTCTGACACAATTTGGCCTGAAATAACTAACCGATCTACCCCACTTGGCTGAGGTGTAGACAGGTTAATGTGCATACATGTAGAGGCGGAAAGGTCAAGTGGACCTAGAACCCACCCTGTTTATTGCACAAACGAGCGACCGGAAGTCCAAAAAGGTGGGCAATTTGACTGGGTTGATGCAGAGATGGCCTGCACTAATTCGGTTGTGCTGGTGTAACAGACAGCTTTTGCTTTAGCTAGCCGGGCATGCATGCTTTTTTGGGTGGGAGAGGAGATTCACAGAGCCTTACCCTCTCTTACCCATACCTAATAGTACACCCTTTCCTTTAGGGGGCTGTGCTGCCTTCAATTTCTCTCCATGTGGTTTGTGTGGAGTTTGCCCCCTACGCAGCAGGCACAGGAATGCATCCCCTCCTCTGCCATATGGGCACCTACCGAGCTTTGCCAATGAGAGCCAGGCCCAGGACTTTGAACTGGAAGTCAGGAAGTCAGAGGATTCTTTCCACTGAGTTTACCAAGCCAGTGGCTGAGAGCTGGGGACACTGCCGGAAGTGGCAGGCCTGAGAACAAGGCTGACACAGACAAGCAAAACAAGAACTAAGAACCTGGTGCCCTCAGCTGAGCCCCGTTTCCAGCTGTACCTTCAGCTTTGGACTTTTTACTTACAAAACAGTGAATTTCCACTCACCGCAACCATTTTGATCATGAGACTTCCTTTAACTTGCCTGTTTTGCTTAAGCCACATCAAGTTTGGTTTTTGTTGCTTGCAATGGATGGTGCCCTGATAAATGCAACTGGTGGCTCCTTCCAACAGGGGTTAGGCAACTTAGCTGCATGCCCAGAGACCTATCCTTTAAGCAACTCCTCACACGCAGTCCAACACAATAGCTGAGGCCAGCAATGCATGGGGAAATCTGGGGTGTGCATGGCCACCTTCCTGATTTTGTGTCAAGCATCACTAAGGAAGCCTGGTGCTCCTTCCTGGGGGGCCTTGCCATGGCCCAGGGCAGCTCTCCAGGTAACCATGGCCACCGTCCAGGGGCAGGGCAGCAGGACCATGCTGCTGCTCATGGTAGGAGATTACAGGGAGCATGGTACCTTTTCCCAGACCGGTTGAGCACACAGAGTCCCTTCACTGCTCTCAGATGCCACAATGTGGATAATGAAGAAGGCCAGCACAGGCATCCCCAGGAAGGTTCAGGAGTATTTTCACTTCTTACCATTAACCATTATCAAGAATTTTTCAGTGTTTACTGCAGCAGCATGCGAGTGAATACAGTGAGAGAGCTACTCGGCTTGGTGGGCTCTTGGGCGGTCACCTGGAGTGGACCTGAGGCTCACAACACACCTAAACTTTCCCAGATAAAAGGTTTCCTGTCTCCCCTTTCACCAAGACAAGCAGAGGAAATGGGGTGGCAGTGGGGCAAACAGAAGGCCATAGTAACTGGATGTCACAGAAAGTCCCGGGTATTTCTGAGTGGACATCATCACCTCCTCCTTAGGAGGCCTGTCTTGCCTTAGGGAAGAGAAGCTAGGACTGTATTTCCCAGAGTCCCCCACCCCTGGATGGTTCTAGATTAGAGTTTGCCAAATGAGAGAGCAAGTGCTGGTTTGAGACAGAGGTCATGCTAGTCTGGAGGCAGTTACAGGCAGATGTGCTGGCAGATGTGAAGTCTGGAGAGCTTTCAAGCAAGTTCTTGAGAACCATCTGCATTCATGCTTCCCAACCCACATTCTCCACCCGCCAGTTATTATAAAAGCTTCTGCTTCCCTGTATTCAGGCTCTTACTGCTTAGAATACCTAGAGTAGCTTCTGTTCCTAGGTCAAGTTCTGGTCCATAGAGGGTCCTCACATGGTGGAAGGAGCTAGGGATCTCTCTCTCTCTCTCTCTCTCTCTCTCTCTCTCTCTCTCACTAATCCTCACCTAAAGATATTTTTCTATTGATTTTTAGAGAGAGAGGAAGGGAGGGGGAGAGACAGAGGAGAGAAATATGTATGTGAGAGAGACACATTGTTTGCCTCCTACACTCATCCTGACCAGGGCCAGGGGTTGAGCCTGCAACCTAGGTACATACACTTGACTAGAATCAAACCCAGGACCCTTCAGTCTGCAGGCCAACTCTCTATCCACTGAGAAAAACTGGCTAGGCCCCTTGGTCAAGTTCTGATTGATGGGGCAGGATCCCTGTTTTACTGGGTACAGCCAGAGCAAAACCCGCCATCTAGGGGTTTTGCTAGGTCTCCACCATCTCCACACTGTACATGGATCCTTCCCCTGGGCACCTGGCACCTTGGGGACACCTGGCACTCAGGATGCTGAGGATTGATGCTGGTACCGCATGAACATGATAGTCTCCTATAGGTCTTTGGCAAAATGGTCTAGTGATTCCTGCAGAGTCCTACCTTGCATTGGGAGCCCAAATTGGCTATGAGACTCCCTTCCTTTCTCCCTGTCCAGCAGGTCCTAGCTATAGCTTTTGTATTCCTTGTTTTCTGTGTGTTTTTTAGGTTTGTCTTAGCACTTCATGAAAGATTGCTCCACCCTTTTTCTGTTCCTTGGTCTAGGGGAAAGAAGGCTATGACCACTGAAAAACCCAAGTGGCAGCATGGAGTAATGATGGGCGCAGAATTAGATTTCAGGCTTAACCTCCCTCTGCTTGTTTGTAAAAGCTTGATGATAAAGTTAGATCTAGCACAGCGCCTGGCACGTAGTGTGAGTTCAATAATTGATAACTTTGGTATAATAATATTCTTCTAGGATGGATGATCACTCTCCTTATGGAGTTCCAGAAAGGATTAAATGTGACCCTTCTGTTGGCCAGATCCACAAAGTCCTCTTGGAGAGCGTGTCTCTCTCTCTCTCTCTCTCTCTCTCTCTCTCTCTCTCTCTCTCTCTCTCTCCCACCCCCATGCTCCTATAGCAAAACATCAAAATCCTCCTTGAATTTTGCTATGAGCAGGCAAAAGCAAAGAGCTGCTGATTTCCTCATCTTAAGTGCACTATGGTACAGGAAGATTAATGTCTCACAATGCTTAGCTATTTTTATCAACAGAGTATTGCAACTACAGCTCAAGATCATCCACACTTGAGCTCATGCCTTAAGAGTAATCTCAGTTGGGAACTAAATGGTCCCAGGGATTTTTTAAAATAAACTGTTTCTCCTCCCAAAGTTGCATTTCTTACTCTTCCTTTTATCTCTTCTTTGTTTCAAGTGTTTAATAAAGGACTGGATTATTTCCATTCAAGGGAGGAGAGAGCAAAGCAGCCCATTTCTCCAGTGTTGGGCAGAATACTCACTCCTCCTGGGTTTGGAGCCTACTCTTGAAGCTCCATGGCCGCTGTTGGTATTGGATATTCTGGAACAAGGCATGAAGCAAGTGAGCTTGCTTTTCTTCTATGTTAAATCCAGATCCCAGATGCTAACAGCTGGGCTTATATCCCCCAAGTAAGCTTTAAAGCTATTAACATTTTATAGGCCATGTCTTTAAATTTACTGAGTTGTATTGATTTACCAATAAGTAAGTTCCATTGGTAGAGAAATCTTTAATCAACATTTTAGTGCCTCAGTCTTAAATAAGAACTAAGGCTATACATATTTGTAGAGATCCTTCAACATGGCAAAGAAGGATAAAACTCACACACACAAAAATGATCTAGAGTTATCAGCACAGACAACAAGAAAAAAAAAAAAGTCAATATATTCAGAGAGATCAAAGAAGATATTGTGTCCTCCAAACAAGAACAAGCTGCTCTAAGAAAGGACACTTGGGAACTTAAAAGACTATAGTCACCATATACAAATAAATTTAAGAGTAGAAACAGTTGGAAAATGAAAATTCCCCCAGAAAATAAAAATTAAAAAATTCTGGAAAATGACATAAGGAAATTTCCTAGAACTGAAGGAAATACATTTCTAAATCAAAGGAGCTTATAAAATGTCCAGCAAAATAAACAAGGGCTCATGGCATCAAAGAATTTCAGGACACTAGGAATAAGGAGTCCATTCTAAAAGCTTCTGAGTTGGAGGCTGGGCAAACCTGCTCATATCAAACAATGTGCTATCAGATTGTTTTACAATAACACTGGAATTCCAAAGACAATGGAATAATGCTTTCACGATTCTGAGAGACAATAATCTCCAGCCTAGAATTCTATACCCAGCCACAAGATTTCATGTGTAAGAGTGGAATTAAGACATTCTCAAACCTTTAAGAACAAAAAGATTTTACCTCCCTTTTTTAGAAATCCAAAATGAGGAATAGGCAGGAAAAGAAAGATAGGGTCTAGGGGAAAGAAGGCTATGACCACAGCAAAAGGGAGTGAAGGAGAGTCTCAGGAACTCAGCTCCCCAACAGGCCTGGAGAGCAATTGTCCAGATGGATAGGATGACAGAGGGTGCAGGGAGCAAGGTCTCGCCAAGAAATGACGAAATAGGCAGAAATACTTAATATTTAGAAAATACTTAATATTTAGAAAATAATAGTAACGGGCATTTTAGATATTTGATTAAACATATAGGGAAAAATAGTAGTGAGTAGAATGAAAACTGAGCAAATAAACACACAATAGCACTCTATGTAACATAGTAGGGAATATACATAGATAATCTGAATAATATAGTCATTGTCTAATTAATCAAAAACTATAACATAGGTATATATTATATAGCTATGTTGGTGAAATATATATATCTATATATCTATATATCTATATATCTATATATCTATATATCTATATATCTATATATCTGTATATCTATATATAGATATATGTAGAGAGAGAGAGAGAGAGCACACAAGAAGGGCTGGTGTAAAAAGTCTAAAGCATTCAGGTGTTAAAGAAAGTAAATAAGTAATATTTGAAAACAAATAAAATCTGGTAACCTCAGCCTGCTCATGAAAAAGAGATGCTAAGAATGATAGAAGTGATTGCCTCTAGGTTGCCTATAGAAAACTTTGTAAGCTTTGTAAGTGCTATTTAATTTTTAAAAACCATATTCATATGTTATTTTGCTATATAATTGAGTTAATTAGAAATAAAAAAAAAGAATCATTAAGGGTAGCAAATAATCAGCAGATTCAAGCTCCTGACACCAGATTCTGACCTGAACCTATTTCTCTCCTTGACAGTTTCTCTCTGTACCCAAATCAGAAGGTGTGCACACATGGAAGATGCAGCCATTCTGGGAGGAGGATGGGAGAGCTCAGGGCAGAGTCAGTTTCTGCTCCTTGGGGCAGGGTCTGAATCAATGAGTTCTGTCTTACTCTACTTAGCATGTTTCTGTCCAGAAGGTGAGCCTCAGACATTCTGTGACCTTAGGACCCATGCCCAAGCACCAGGGAACCTGGGCGATAGAGATATGCAGACATACCTGTGCAAGGGGACATTCACTTCCAGCTGTCACGCAAGTCTTTCTGCACATGCTCTGGGACGCCATGGCTAAGACACCAATGATTGCCAGGCTCTTGCTAACAATCACCCAGTAACTATTCTATTTTAAGTTCTTATGTGACTGAGGACATATTTTTATGATACCCAAACTGGTCACACAAATGCCACCTGTGATCTTTTCAAAGTGGGACAGAATTTCAAATAAATCAAGTTGGTTTACCGAAAGACAGCGGTCATTGCCATTCCACAGGCTGAGGTTTATCCCAGGGTGAGCAGTTTCCATTTTTACTGCACTCAGACAGGTGCAAACAAACAGAGCCACCGACCAGAGCGGCGGGGAAGCCAGGGCACGGCCTTGAGCCTCTGCTTCGGGTTCCAGAGACACTCACCCCAGCTCCTGTTCAGTATCCCTCCCTCCAGAGGGCAACGGAATCCATGTGAAACTGCATAGTTAGAATTCTACCAAGATCCCATTAGCAGGGCGAAATTATTATATTCATAAAACTTAATCTTGTAACGTCCCACAAGCCGTTAAATATTATGGGTTATCTTCTCTTGTCACAAAAGACAATGAAAACAATGTGGGTGTTTAGGGGGAGTAGGGATACACGCTGAAAACTCCAAATGCCATCTAGACTTCATTTACTGCTCACCCACATAGTCTCAGCATTAGAAAGAGGATGAACAATGAAGGGAAGTGGGGGGGTGGGGGGGGTGGGGGGAACAACACACAGAAACTGGAATCTTAAAGCCCCACCCCCGCACCAGTAAGCAGTTTGAAAGGAGTGCCCGTCAGGACCCATATGTTTTCTGCATGTGTAAGAATACTCTCACACAGGGGGCTTACTTCATAACCGAGATTCTTTTTCATTTAATTCAGTCATATTAGATTATGGGGCTGATTATGATCATATCCACAAATCAGTATTTTAACAGAGTTTCCATGGAAACACTATAGGCCCCTGTTTTTCAACTTTTTGGACAAGGCTTTGCCTGTTTAACAACTTGAACAAGTTTGACGAGGACAACATGTTTTGTTTAAGTTACATTAGCTGGGGCCAATATTTCCTAATTGCATTACCAGGAGAAACATTCGCAGCATTGCTCGTACCATGGAAAACCTCCCCGAGCCCAGCCCTCGCTCTGCTTTAATCACCCGAGAACAGGAAACATACCAGGATCGCCTTGTCTTATCAGGTTTTCAATGTGTTAACTGGTTTTAAATCTATGAAATAATCTCCCTTCTTAAATGACAAAGTTAGTCTTGTTAAGAGGATCGGCGTTTACGGCTACATCCATTTCTTTCTGAAAATGCAAACATACCTTTGGCCTCCCTGCTTACAGGGGTGAACTCATTCTGCATAAAGGCATATCCTTTTTTGCATATGGGTTTAAAACATAAATATTCTACTCCCTTAAGCCACCCCCCCACCCCCCCCAAAAAAAATGGTGAGAAATGTACCAAGCACAATACTATCAAGCACAGAATAAATGCAAAAGTGATGTTCAGGAAACATTCTGTGTAGCATTCTTTGCAAAAAATCACTTTTTTGGATTCACATCCACACAACCAGAGAGGTTTGCTTCCAACAGTCCACAATTTGGGAGATACCTGTAGCAAATTTTTGAAAATGCTGTGCTAAAAAAAAAAAAAAAGCGGGGGATGGGGCTTTAGGGACCAAAGTCAGAGTTCACCCCGACAGCATATAAAACATATGGCCTGAAGCTCTGTAAGATGTCTGTGTCTGAAACGCTGGTGGGACTTCATAAAACATCAGCGAGGAATAGTTTAATTTTACAGCATTGGGCACTGAGGCAGTAATTGGAGGGGGCAAACTGCGTTTTAATACATTAAAGTATACTGCACGACAGGGAAGCTGACTATATTTTTAGAAGACAAGCACCCCCTTTTCAGAATTACTTGATGCAGAAACTTTCCTTTCTGTAGGAGGAGCAGTAGAAAAGTCAGTCTCCTAACAGCTCCCTGTCTCACTTATTAAACTGTGACTGTATCTCAAAAGCTGGCTGATTTGTTTCTGGGCCGATGTCTTTTATTCGGGTGTAGAGTTGTGGATGGAGACTGAAAACCCACGTGGTGATTGTGTGGTTCTTTATTTTGGGGTTTTTTGTTTTGTTTTTTTTTTAATCCTCACTTGAGGATATTTTTTCCAAAGGGAGGGGAGAGAAACACTGACGTGAGAGAGACACACTGATTGGTTGCCTCCCACATGCCCCCAACCAGGACCGGGAGCCTGCAACCTAGGTACGTGGGACCCTTCAGTCCGCGGGCCAATGCTCTATCCACTGAGCTAAACTGGCTAGGGCCTGTGTTCTTTCCTGCATAGAAGTCCGGCTGTCCGGTGGGATGGCTGTCAGGTGGGCTCAGCCTGTCCACCTCCTGCCCTCTCTTTGAGTGTTTTATCATCTGCTGAGGCCTGAGTTCTGGCATCCTCTTCGCATCGAGAGTTCTTCAGTGCGAAGGAGCTGCCATTCTACATGGATTCCTTCCAGGGCTTGCTCTCTTGAGCCAGGAGGCTCTAAAGCAAATGTGGCCACGGGGCTTTGTTCGTGTGGCTGTCCAAACACTCACCCAGGCTGCCGAGCAGGAGCGGGGCCACAAAACGCCATGCTTCTCTTGCTACCGGCCCTGAGATCAAAGGGAGTTCTGCCCTTCCTGCCTAGCTAGGAGGAGAGGGTGGGCCTGCGGGGGCAGCTTCTGAACAAGGGAGCAGCCATGACAAATGTGTCCCAGATCTGACTGATAGCGCGTTCCAGGGATGGACCAGATTAGTGCTAGCTCCATGCACAAAATGCCCGCTTGCCTCACCTCCGCCCAGAACCCTTTCTACCTGTAGGCACAGCAGCCAGACGCCAGGCCCTGCTCATCTCTAGGTGGCTCTTGGCATGGAGAAGCACTGAGCCCGAAAACCTAAGGTCATTTCTATCAAGTCTGTTTGTCTGGGCTAAGTCTCTTTAAGGCCTTTCCTTTGTTTTCCCCTGATGAAGGGGAAAAGGCCGGGGAAGAATAGGATGAAATGAAAGAACAAAGGAGTTAAAAGGCTTCGAGATCAGACAGAGGCAGGGTCAAGTTCCCGCCCTATTACTTACAAACTGATCTCTGGTTAGTGACTCACTCTCACCCCTAATCAGGTGTGTTTGTTTTTTTCTTCTTCTGTAAGATGTAAGAAGTTACTGTTCCACTCCTGGAATGGCCAAGGATTTCCTGATAGCCTCTGGGTAAAGCACCTGTGTCTGAGCTTTTCTGAGATTTCCATGAGTTTGAGATGTTTTGATTCACCTTGAGAATGTAGGGACTCCGTTAGTCAGAGCAATCTTATTTTCTAGACAGAGAAACTAAACAGAACAAGCTGCTAATTCACCGTGCCAGGTCACCTCAATGTGACAGACGCATAGAGAAATTAATGGGGAGCTAGAACAAGCTGCTAATTCAGTGCCAGGTCACCCCAAATGTGACAGATGGGTGGAGAAATCAATGGGGAGCTAGTTCACAGTTTCCCCTTGGTCCTAGTCTGCCGTCCAACATTTATTACCCTTTCAGACACTTCCGGTTCTTAAGCCCATGACCGTGCTCTGCTGGGCGAGTTTCAGGGAGAAATTACATGAGGCTCAGGGCTAACCCACCCAACCAGCAAACCCTGGTGGGAGCCATGGACATCCTGTGCAAGTGACAGGCCACAACTTAACCCCTTTCGACATGTCCTGCAGTTTTGTTTCTTGTTTTGGAAGACCATTTTTAGAAATAAAGAATTAACTTATCTTATAACTGGAGGAAAACCACTGTCTCCACGAAGACAAAGAGAAAACACCAAGTTTCCATCAAGATGTAGATGTTGGTGGGTGGCTGGGACTCATAGTAGCTTCCTAGCGCATCATTCCAATTCTCCCAAGATGGTCCTTGGCTTTGCATTCCAGACTGCTCAGGCAAATTTGCAAATAAGGAGGATCTACTTCAAGAACAGCTGCTAGGATTATGCTAGCAGGAGGCCAGCAATTGTCTGCCATTGTTTGCCGGGCACAGGGGGCTACAATAGAAAGGATTCCAAGGCCCTACTGGGCTCCCTGGGGCTATTGGGTGGGGTCACTAGGCCCCCCACAAAGCAGGTAACTGCAGCACCCAAGCACTTATTTGCTATTCTTGGCCTGCTGGCTGTGGTATCCACACTAACATACACTTGAACACTCAACAGGGAAGGTTCTGTCCTAGCAACAGAGCCTCTGAGCCCAGCAGGGTTGGCTCTTCCCGCATGGCACTGGGTCACGCACTGTGCGGGGAGGACAACTCCCTCCTGCCCCTCCCCAGGTTGGACTCGCTCACAACTGCAAACTGTAGGACGAGCTCAGGCTTTGATATTCATGTACTGAGATTTTGTACTCCTTCTACATTGCAATCCTCTCTACCCTTATGGAGGGCAGCAAGACGTATCTCCCCACTTACGGGGAGATGGCGGAGCTGCCAAAGGACACTGTAACATTAATAATACAGTTACAGTGGGAGGTGGGGTGGGAGGTTCAGCAACCGGCTTCCTCACGTCGTCTCCAGCATCTTCTCACTGAGCTCTCCTCACCTTCTGTTAGCCACACTGGACTCCCCGTAGCTCCCAGGGCACTGTGCCATCCCTCTGCCCTCTCAGCCCTACCCATGCCATGTCTTTACCTGGATGGCCCTTGTCCCTCCCTCTTCCTGCGGTAAATTCTTGCCCATTTTTCCATGGCAGCCAGGTGATAACATCCACCAGACGCTGCCCCAGGCTCCCACATCATATTCCCTACCTGTCTTCTTCCACGGCACCAGGGGCTCCTCTTCCCCATACTCCCACAACTTGAGACATTTATGATGCGGGAGTGGCCGCATCATAAATGTCTCCTTGCTAGATTGTAGGTCCATTTAGATTGTAGGTCCATTTATTTTTCTGTCTTACTTTCATGGTATAATACCCCCAAACACAGAGCTTACCAGTTAAGGAACATTCAGTAGGTGCCTTCTTTTTTTAAAAAAAATGTATTTTTAATGATTTTTTTACAGAGAGGAAGGGAGAGGGATAGAGAGCTAAAAACATCGATGAGAGAGAGACATCGACTTGCTGGCTCCTGCACACCCCCCACCGGGGATGTGCCCGCAACCAATGTACATGCCCTTGACCTGAATCAAACCCAGGACCCTTCAGTCCACAGACAGATGCTCTACCCACCAAACCAAACCATTTTGGGGCAGTAGGTGCCTTCTTAATAAAGAAACACACAGTGGAATCTCCAGTAGACTTTCAGAGGAGGCCAGACTAGACAGGGGTCAGGAATGGGAATCCCTTTAATACACCCTATTGTTATAGAAGGGTGTTTCCACCTTCAGGGGACATTTAAAACACCAACAAGTACACATCGGCACCTACATTGTCCATTCTTGGGGATGCCTCAGTAGGTCTAACCATCCTGGCTCCTGATCACGCAGCAGCAGCGCACAGCTGCCTTCCCAAATGTCTTCCTGGGAAGCTCTTCGGAGCCATGGATCGAAACTTATAAACATCAGCTGTGGCAGCGGAGAGCCGTGCACTGAGTTTATTTTCTCCTCTGCTCTCATTAGAATCACAAATGAAATGTTGACAACACATGAAGGAGCCTGCTTGTTGAACACAAATGTTTCCACTCCTATCAACCTCGGAACCCTGATAGTCATGCTTCATGATGAAAGCTAAACAGCCCTGGGGAGATGACTACATGCTTTCTCTAATTAGGCGAGGATGGGGAAAAGGCCTCCTACCAGGGAGGGACTGCCGCGGAAAGATCGGTAGGTAAACCTTTAAAATGAACAGTACAGGCACGCGGAAGGTGGCCCACGATGGGATTTGTGGGTCAAATGAAAGGATGAGAATGTCCCCAATTGCACCAAAGTGGGAGACTGCCCTTCCAAACTGGGGTGGGGGCTGCATGGAAGTCAACGCAGGGCCTTTACTTTCCTAACAAACGTCCCTCCTGAAGGTTCAGTCACGTGACACCAAAGGCAAACTTTCTTTTGTTTGTGGAATTGTTTTGATGACAAGCAGAGATACGTAGAGCACAAATTCACTTAGATTCCAGCTGATGCTAGGAAAATACACATTCCCACGCATGTTTTATAATCCAAAAACCTGGTGAACTCTGTTACACAAGCAAAATGCTCCTTTGCATTTAACTAGCTTGTTTTTCTTCCAAACAGATCAGTGCAAGTAGATACAGCCTAAGTGCCTAGTTGATATATGTCATACAGACACAATAATAGAGAGTAAACCAGCTAATGTATATTGCTATGTGCAGGGGCATTCTTTTCTCTCTTTTTTTTCTTTTTTTGCTAAGGTTCTTGCATAAAAATATTTTTAACCCTCCCTACAAATCTGACAGTTTTGCCAGGGTTCCTTTGTACAGATGACTAATTGAAGATCAGAGGGGTTAAGTAACTTATTCAAGGTCACAGAGCCAGTAAAAATTGGATACAGCATTGAACCTAGATAGTTTCACTTCATATTCCATGCTTTCATATCAGGGACACTGTTCTAACATGAAACAGTGGGTCAGATGAAGGCTGGAATAAGGATTCCTAAAGCTCAGGGTTGGTACTTGGTGCGTCAGAATGTAAGTCCTGCTTGAGATAATTGTGCTGTCCAGAACATTTTTAAGCTAGACATATCAAAGAGCTAACATGGAGCAAACTTTAAAGAGGAAGAGGCAAAACCCAGATTTATTATTGCACCACAATATACATCCACTAAGTTATAATTTGAAAATATGAAAAACACATTGTCATTTGTTTCAGAAACTGAACTATCATGTTATAATAAAAGTATGAAAGCAAATAAAGATTCACCAAGAAGAACTGCGCAAAACATTCATTTTTATGTATAACATGAGCAAACAATCAAACATGGATTTGATTCCAATTTATATTTTGGGGCAAGGACAAAAGTAGTCAATCAAAAGATCTAAGTGAAACGAGTCAGTGTGAGGCCTTGGCCAGGCTTCCTAAGCTGCCATGTTTCTTGCTCCTTTTGTTTCTTTCATTAGCTTAATATCAACCAGCATCTGCCTATGTTTATTCCGCCAGCTGCATGAGCTCACTAATTACCTTTAATCATACTTATCTGAATGCATCTTTATCTTCACATGCATCCTGTATGCACACAAGCTAAGTGCTGGAAGGCTGAGAGGTTGGGGAGAACTTGGAATAGGAAGTCTGTACTTCCTTTAACCTGAACCAAAACAACAACAAACAAAAACCCCCGCACAAATCTGCCTCTAAGTCTGCCTCTGCTACCAGCCAAAAGACTTCTGAGACTTAGTTCCGGAGAGTTGGACAGTGTCAGTGTCCAACGAAGTCATATGCAGTCTTTCAGGTTCAAGGTGATGAGATGATCATCATAGAATCTGACACAATCAATAAGAATTGCTAAGTAGCACTCTACAAACTGTTAAGTTCTTTGAAGAGCCAGAGCCGGCATGCCATGTCTTTACTAGTTCCCAGAGCACCTTGCTCAGCTCTGGGCTCCGTGGACAAGTGGATACTGAAAAAGTATCATACATTTTGGCCACTGTCTTCCTTAGCTTTAAAAAGGTTGAAGGCACACATTTCATTACTACCACTCCACTAATTTTATTTGAAATCCACTGTTCTACTAATTTTATCAGCCACCTTGAGGCCAGGTAAAGGAAGTTTAAACTCTACTGATAGTCATGTAAAGTAAATTTAATGACCAGAGGTGGCCCTTGAACTTGGATTTTTACCTTAGCAAGAAGGCTAGAAAGAACAGAGAGATGCACATACCCTCCCTATAGAGACTCTCTAGAGACTTGATTCTCTAGAAGACTTGATTCTCCACTGAACTTCTCAAAAGAAAATGGTGTTCTTCTCAGTTAGCTAGAGCTTCTGGATAATTAAATTTGCATCTTACTGTAAAAAAAAAATGTATTGTATATAAAAAGAAGACCTCAAGACATAAAATATATTAAACTATAAGTTCCCTGAATATTGTACCTCCCATGGATACTCACAATCCATGTGTTTGTAATAAATATGCTGGAGACTTTGGGTAAGTTACTTAAATTTTCTGTGTCTCAGTTTTGTCATTCATTCATTCAGCATTTGTTTTATGAACCTACTATAATGGGAATAAATATAAGAAATCATTGTAAGCTTTGAGCCAACCAAGCTGCTGTCACCTTTAAGTGAGGTAACACTAATAAAATGTGGAGGCAGAGATTACTAATGCTTTGCAACAAGTATGACTTCTTCCAAGGCATGCAGCTAGACTACACTTCCCAGACTCCCTAGCTGTTAGATATGGTCATGGGATTTCATTTTGGCCAATGAAATATAAGCAAAAGTAATAAGTACCATTACTAGGGTTGGCCCCATCAGCCAGGTGATGGAGAGAAATCTGAGAACTAAGAGGAAGACATAGTGACAAGATGGAGAATCTGGGTCCATGAATGATGGCATGGAGTCTGGCCCCCATCCATCTGAAGTGCACTGTGTTAAGGGCAATGAATAAGCTGTTGTTAAGTTAAGCCACTGATATTTGGGTTTTGTTACAGCAGTTACATTAGTTTAATACAAATCCTTAGCAATATTGACCCACTACAGACACTAAATCAATTATATGTTTATGTTTTAAAATAACTTCTTAGTTCTCTTGCTATATGTTTTATAAGACTAAAGAGGGAGGGAAGAAAGGAGGGAGGGGGGGAGGGAGAAAGGAAGAAAGGAAGAAAGGAAGAAAGAGCTTTTCTTGTAAATAGCTCTTTATAGATTTTATACCTGGTGCCATTTGATCATCCACAATTCTTAGGGAAAAATTTTCCAAATTCCCTATTTCCTCCACAACTAAATGAAATTTCTGTGTGGATTTGTGGTGCCAGGGCTTCCTTCCTACTATCTCAGGCTGCAGCTGTCCCTCAATTTGACAACCTTCCTCACATCAGATCCTCAAAGCACCTGCTTTGGATGGGGCCCAGGGAGAGGGATGGGAAAGCCCTTTGCCATGACTTCACCAAAGCAGATGACAGCACTGGATGACATGCTTGTGTGCACTATATGGTCTGCTTGCAGGCCCAGATCACTGGGCAGAGAAAGACACACCATCAAGCTCTGGGTATGCTCTGTTTACACCTATAACTCAGCCAATACCTGGAAAATAAGTGATCTCAAATATTCTAGTAAACAAAATGCACCTTTACTTGCTACTTAACAGAAGTCAGCTTTTCTTCTTTATGTTTTTAAGATTATAGATGTAATGCATGTTTGCAGTAGCAAGTTGAATATGCAGAGGTAGAAAGAGAATATTTTATTTT
This sequence comes from Pipistrellus hanaki, assembly GCF_964339955.1. Taxonomy (NCBI): domain Eukaryota; kingdom Metazoa; phylum Chordata; class Mammalia; order Chiroptera; family Vespertilionidae; genus Pipistrellus; species Pipistrellus hanaki. The sequence goes on from NC_140515.1 coordinate 21,514,284, forward strand.
TCCTTTCTTCTTCTAAATTATCCCTGCCCACTGGATAATCAGGGTATTTCATCTTCAGACAAACCAATGCACACTTCCCCCCCCCCCCCCAACATAAATGGGATTATACAATATGCATTTCCATTCAAATTGCTTTATTTAACAGAACAATTTATTATGATTATCCTCCCAGGTGAGTATACTTAACTCCAATATATTCTTTGAAAATAACTGAATAACATTACCTAGAAGGAAATACTATTTGTTGAATTTCAAGACATCAACAATTTTAAGAGTTAATAATTGTTGATCCTTTTTTTTTTTTTTTTTTTTTTTTAGGGAAGTGAAATGTTAAATAGACCGATTTACAGTGGACAACATTCTGACTTAACATGGGCGAAAGTGTATAGGAAATATATGTCTATATATTATACACATATTGGAAATATAGAGAAGCTAGGAAATTGTGGCAATCTGGGTATCATGGTAACCACAATCTCTGAGGGTGTGTCTGAAGCACGTTTCTATGTGGGAAACAAGGTTCTTGACCAAGTCTTGGTACCAGGAGCACCTCACCCTTCACCGTGGCATTCTCCCCTCTGGGGTATGGCTTGACCTGACCTGACATCTGGCATCTCTCCTACTTTTTTGCATGCAGAGTTGACTTGATACTTCTGGGAATCTGGCTGACGGAGGGAAGGAGGGGCGAAGGGAGGAAGGAGAGGAGGGAGGGAGGGAGAGAAGATGCTGCAGGCATTAACATGCAGATCACAACCCTCCCTTTGTTCTCTGGTCTGAGGTCAGATGGAATTAATCACTCAGCCTCTGCATGCAAAGTCCTTCTCCGTCCAAGTGTGCACTGCCCACTTCAAAATCAACAGTTAGAGTCAGCAGGAGCAAAGGAGAACCAAAGGACCTCTTTGAGCAGCACATCACTGCTCCAAGGAACTTGTAGCTGTGGGGGGGGGGCTTTGCATATTCTCAGAGGAGTTTTCACATTTTAGGTGGGAGCAGCCAGTCTAGATTCTTTGAGGTCCAAGAATACAATTTGCTACTAGAAATGTCCACTTTTGATCATCTGCTGCATAGGTCTCTTCCAGACCTAAGTGCATGACCTAAGCTGTGCACTTAATATATATCACAGATCCTTTATTATTGTTATTTTTATTATATTAAATTTTTATTGATTTCAGAGGAAAGGAAAAGTAAGCAAGAGACAGAAACATCAATGACGAGAGAGAATCATTGATTGGCTGCCTCCTGCACGCCCCACACTGGGAATTGAGCTCACAGCCCACATACAGGCAACCCCTTGACTGGAATCGAACCTGGGACCCATCCATCAGCTGCCTCCTTCAGTACAACCCTCTATCCACTGTGCAAAACTGGCTAGGGCCTTCTTGGATCCTTTGAGGAAGATATTATTTACATGCTACAGATAAGGAAGCCAAGGCTCAGAGAGATTCTGTGGTTTGTCTAAGACTACACAGCTTTAGGGTATAAGCAGCATGGAAGTGTGCTTCCTCATTTAGCCACCAGCCTGGCATCAACTGCAGGTGTCCCCAGATGTCTGAAGTTACCCTGCAGGTGCCCTGGCCTCCTGCACCAGCTTTGCTGTCCATGTATTCATCTTTCAAGATGTGGACCCTAGTGGGGCCCTGCAGAAGGAAGCTAAATAGCTCTGCTCTAACCCAAAGAGACACTCAAAGTCTTTGTTTGTTCAAACTCCCTCAAGTCTGTAAATACAGGGCCTTTCAAGTCCACTCGGGCGTTCTTACCATAACGAAAAGCTTTTACACATAACAGAACCCTAAAGATCATCCTCCTCAGACCCTCATTCTATAGATGAGGAGATAGGGAGACACATCCAGCTGGTGGTAGAAGATGGGGTGGGTGACAGGTGATGATGGTGGAGCAGGGACTACATAAAGGACTAGAGCAGGGTTCACAAATCATGGCCTGTGGGGTGACTGGGCCCTCCACCTGACTTGGTAAATATGGTTTTATGGGAACACAGACATGCCCTTTTTTATGGATTGTCTATCATTGGCTTCTCCCTATTTCAAAGTGGAACAGTTACCACAAAGACCGTAATGTATTCTAAATATTTAATGTCTAAATATTTATTTGTTTATTTATTTATTTATTTATTAAATATATTTTTATTGATTTTTCACAGAGAGGAAGAGAGAGGGATAGAGAGTTAGAAACATCGATGAGAGAGAGTCATCCATCAGCTGCCTCCTGCACAGCCCCCACCGGGAATGTGCCCACAACCAAGGTACATGCCCTTGACCGGAATCAAACCCGGGACCTCTCAGTCCGCAGGCCAACACCGAGCCAAACCGGTCCCGGCTAATGTCTAAATATTTATTATTTGGCCCTTTCAAAATATGTTTGCTAACACCTGGAAAAGACAGCAACACACAGGTTGATTTGAGTTATTGGTAACTTTCTAGTTCTTAGAGTGAGTGTTAGGTTCACGGGTGTTTGCTATGTTGTGATGAATTAATGACCGAAGGCTATATATGGATCGTCGATAGTCATGTATCACCAAGGAATGATAATTATCAAATTCTCTGCCTCTGAAAATAGATCAGATGGTGGGAAAGAAGGGAGGAAGGATGAGGTCATTTATCCCACATTAAGATTTTAATGGTTTCTTGTCACCTACACCTGACTTTCCACTGTTGTATCTCTCATGCTCCAAGGTGTAGGAGGACAAAAGGTGTCGGATGAGTAAAGCAGGTGTTTCAGGGTCACAGTGAGCATGTTGGGTTCTATGAGATGGGAAGGGGATTGGCTGAAGATGAGGCTATTAAGGACAGTCACAGCCCAATTTTTCCACTTCATTCACAAGGGGCCTCTTCCCTGGGTACCTCAGGAGTGGCCTGAGGGGTCAGGGCTCCAGATCTGTTGTTAAGACCTCCCTCTACCTGTCAAGTCAAGGTTAGCCTTTGAAAGGCAGCAGCATGACGTCCTGGCAGACATCCCCTTGGGTAATTGTGAGCATGAATGAAGGCACTCTGGGCCATGACATGTATTGCTTTAACTCCAAAGCAATCTTGTGAAGCGAGGACCACTGCCCTTCCCATGTTACAGATGAGGCTGCGGGGCTCCTGGTGCACAAGTCACTTGCCCAGAAACATAGAGCTAATGAATGATGAAACCAAATTCAAATCCAGACTCATCTGACTCCAAAGCCCACACTCTGCAGCCCCATGACACTGGCTGAGGCCATGCCACCTCAAGAAAAGCACGTTTTTACCATTCCAACTAGTCACCGTGCCTCACAGAGCATTCCTGCATGTTGAAGGGCAGCTTGGGCCATCTCCACCCCGGCAAATGTCAGGGGATTTGCACATTCAAAGAAATGTTCCGGTCCCCTGTGGGAAAGTTCCCAACAGCTTCCATTAGACAACAGTCACAGTTCATTGACCCCCCTGAAGCTCACAGGGGCGGTTTTATTGCTTTATAGGTGAAAAGTCAGGGAAACGTGGAAAGATTGAGAAGTATTTCCAAAGTCACATGAACCAAAAGGTCAATTGAATGGGGGTGGAGGCGGTCGGAGGGGGAGGCAGAGAGCAGGCAGAGAGGCAGCTGAAAAGTATTTGTGGCACCAGGGAGAATAGACTGGGATGTGCACGAAAGGAAACCCTGGCTATGAATTTCAGGGCATCAAGGCCCTGTCAACACAGCTAATCCCCACGGATGTTGGCTGAATAAGCCTCCGATGACCAAACAAGCACACTGTGGAAACCGTGTCAGCCTCCAGCAGGCCAATTTGTCCTCATATTACACACTCTGCTGGCTCCGTTGCCAGACCCCCAGCTCGAGGATCCACGGTGAGCGTCCCCCCAACCCGCCAAGGGTTGACACAGCACAGTTACTAAGTCAACAGCATTCAGAAACCACGACCGGATTAAGCAGGCGGTTTTATTTTGGTGGCCTGGACTTCAAGCAGATTAACTAATCAAAAAGCCCCAGCCATCGGGGTCATGTTTGAATGCTACAGCTGTTCGCCGAGTTGACAAATGTTCTTTCTGTGGCTTGTCATCTGAATGGGACGGGCAGGGATGATCGCGGGGAGGTCGACACTTTCAGAAAGAAGAGGGTCGCAGTCAAAAGACCCCGTAATGGAAAACAATCCCCGCCAGATGGAGACGGGCAGAGGACTGCTTGAATAAGGGTCTCCTGAAAGCCACAACTGTCTCTGCATTGAAGAAAGCACAAGCAGGCAGCGGGAAAAGCGAATGAAAAGCTGGACTGCGAGTTGGCCACGCTCTCGGCATGTGGATCTGCTAATTAATAGAAGGGCTGCAGGTTCAACACGGACACCTGCAGTCATGAAAGGTGAGCCATGCTGTGCCCATCCCCTCACCCCTCAGAGAAGTCCCCTGGGGAGGCATGGGATCCCCTCCAAAAGATGTCGGTGGGAAACCTAGTTTCACGTTGTCTGTCTCTAGAGACCAAACAGAGCAAACAAATGTCTCTGAGGGAGAATGTGTGTGTGCCACATTGGGTCAGAGGCAGGCATGGGGATGAATGTGCCCAGCCATGATCAGACATGCAGATGCCATGTCATTGGCCATTTCATACAAAACACCATGCTTCAAGTTGGGGTCCATAGGTGGGTGGAGTGGGACAAAAGAAAGAATGAACTAACTGGCTGCAATTTTGGAAAGATAAGCCTTTCATTAATAGATCAGTGGGTTTTGGGGAAAATGTGTTCTCTTGCTGAAGATTTGGTTTCCTACAACCAGTTAATGCCTGAGACCCACAGCCAAAGTGCAGATTGTTGACTAATCTTAGATGGAAAGATGTTTGGCTTTGAAAGGAATCATTTAGGTTATTTGTAAGAATTAGAAAGGAAAAAAGGGCTTTGCTCTTTTCTATTTTGGAAGAGGGAAGGGGCTGTGATGTCCTGCATCCCCTGAGCTCAACTACACTGAGCAGAACCTCCCCAGACACCTTTCCTTTGCCCCAAAGCACTGCTCACATCCGGAGAGAATTCAAGGGACAGGATGTAGGGCATTTGACAGCCAGGCTTTATTTTCCATAGTTCAGGCCCAAAACAAACAAACAAACCTCTTTCAAGACCACTTTTTATGAGGAGGTAATTATTTTGAGTTTTCAATATTATTGTGTGGCCTTGTGAATTCCTGTACCAATTGAACAAAGTGTCCTTGTCAGATATTTGCCCTATTTTGAAATTCAAATCTCAGCAGAAAAGAAGGGATGATACAGCTACTCTGGAGAAGAATATAGCAGTACTTAGAAAGCTTCCATCCTCTGAACTTTCTGATTGATTCCAGAGACCCTCTTCCACATTTTTTCACGGCCACATTCCTCACAGCCAGGGAGCTCTGTGCATAAGTGCTCTTTGCAGCATAATTTCTAATGAGGGAAAAAGTCAATGACTCAAATGCTCATCAGTGAGGGAGGAAATGGTAAAAGACATGGTCCCACCATGGAATATTGTATAGCAGTTAAAAGAAATGAATTAGCACTCTGTGTATCCATATGAATAGATAACTTTTGAGTGACTAGAGTAAACTGCAGAATGAAACATGCTGCTGATTATATTTATGTAGGTTATTATAAACCACTATTAAAACAAAAAACAGTTTTATGTATATGCTTTTGTGTGTGTGTTTGTGTATGTATGTGTATAAGTATTTGACAGGCAGCAAAGCACAGCAGGTAAGAACCCTGACAGGCTCTGAAGGCAGACTGCTTGGGTTCAAATCATGACTCTATTACTTGTATGTGTGACCTTGAGCGGCGATTCGAAGCTGTTCTTGAAGCTATTGTCTTTGCCTCAGGTGCTTCACCTTCAAAATTGGGATAATAGTAGAACCAGATGTAAAAGTTAAGAGGGGTATGTATATTCTGGCTGGGTGGGGTCCAGCCAGCCCACCCTGATTGGGGCCAATTGGGGTCTGACTGGCTGGTGGGAGGAGCTGTGGGAGATTGGAGTGTGGGAAGTGATCAGAGCCACAGTTCAAGTCAAAGCAACCTGTTATTTTGGTTGTTCTGGCCTTATGGTCACTTGTCTTTTATATATATATATATATATATATATATATATATATATATATATATATATATATGTGTGTGTGTGTGTGTGTGTGTGTGTGTGTGTGTGTGTGTGTGTGTGTTAGGGCTATTATTTTCTTCAGAGAGAAAAGGAGAGGAAGAGAGAAATAGAAACATCAATGATAGAGAATCATAGATCAGCTGTCTCCTGCACACCTGCTACTGGAAATCAAATCATAACCTCCTGGTTCCTAGATCGGAGCTCAATCACTGAGCCACACCAGCCAGTCTGTAGGAATGTGTTAGACCTATCCTATCCAATGTGCTACCCATTGGCACCATGTGACTAGTCACATTTAGATTAATTAAAATTAAATGCAAATAAGAATTCCGTTCCTGGGCTACCGTTGTCACCTTTCAGAGCTCAGTGGCCACACACAGCCAGTGGCTCCCACACTGGACAGCAGATGTAGGGTGTTTCCATCCCCACAGAAAGTCCTCACGGCTCGCACTGATGGGGCACACTTTTTAGAAATGTGACCACCTGACCTCCCTATCACCTGTCACACTCTGGCCCGGGTGATTTTGCTGTTCCCTACCAGGGCATGTGCCTTAGAAAGATGTTTTCACCTTTCTATTCAACATCCTAAAGTCTCCCACACTCTGATTTTTGAGCCGCTGAGAAAGTGTCTTTTCCGAGGCTTCTGACAACGTTAACCCAGGAGGTGCAGAAGGTATTGGCACTGGGGATGCACCAAGTCTATGAAATTGGTGCAGGGTATTTGCTGGCTCAGAATTGCATTGCCTGTGTTCCACAGGGAGGAAATGCCGGACCACTGACAAGCTGGTTCCCATCCCAGTTCCTTTCTGTTTGTCCTAGGTGAGCTGCTCCTGCTCTCCAGTGTGGTTTTCCTGCTCCGGGTGGCTTGCGGATGCCCTGAGAAGTGCCGTTGTCAACCGACCTTGAATTCTGTAGACTGCAGCCGCCGGGGTCTGGCTGAAATCCCTCCCGATCTGCCTCCTCAGACTCTCACGCTGCATTTACAAGATAACCAGATACACCAGCTCTCTGCTTCTGCATTCAGGTCAGTGCCACAGCTCATGACCTTGAACTTGGGCAACAATTCGCTTTCCATTCTGGCCCCCGGAGCTTTCCATGGACTTCAGCACTTGCGGGTCTTAAACTTGACCCAGAACTCCCTACATTCCTTGGAAAGCGGACTTTTCCATTCCCTCCTTCAGCTGAGGGAGCTGGATGTGTCATCCAACAACATCAGCCACCTTCCAGCCGCCTTGGGTGAGCGCTGGGAGAACCTAACCCTGTTCGCCGTCCAACAAAACCAGCTTCAGCAGCTGGATCGGGTGCTCCTAGAGTCCATGTCCAACGTGAAGCTTCTCTTTCTCAAGGACAACCTCTGGAAATGCAATTGCCACTTGCTGGGTCTCAAACTCTGGCTGGAGAAATTTCTCTATAAAGGTGAGTAACGTCTGTTTGGAAAGCCCGGCTGTGGGTCACTCGCCTGGGATAAACCTCATCTGTTTTCTGTATTAGAGAGGACCTTGAGGGGTGCACAAGGGCCCCGTAGAAGCTTTGTCCTCATTGGTGACATGTAACAGTGTGGCAGAGACATGAGTCACTAAAAGAGGTTTACATTCAGGTTTTTTAAGTCATTTTACAAATCCGGTTCATGGAGATAGCTTTCCACTTCTTGAGTGACAACAGCATTAAATGATTTATCAGGAAACTGTGGGCCCTTAAAAAGGAGGGAAATTTGGTCTCCATCTGAATAACTGCTGACCTCCAAACTGGAATCACATTTAGTTTTCTTTCTTTTCTTTTCTTTTTTTTTTTTAATATATTTTATTGATTTTTTATAGAGGGGAGAGGAGAGAGATAGAGAGTTAGAAATATCGATGAGAGAGAGTCATCGATCAGCTGCCTCTTGCACACCCCCTACTGGGGATATGCCTGCAACCAAGGTACATGCCCTTGACCGGAATCGAACCCGGGACCCTTCAATCCTCAAGCTGACGCTCTATCCATTGAGCCAAACCAGTCTCGGCCACATTCAGTTTTCAAATGTGATCCACCCGTGGCCAGATATCTGTCCCTGGGACATCCCCCTGTGTCTGCCTCCACCCACCAACAGCTACACATCCTCCCAAAGGGAGTCCCTCTGCGTAGCAAGTACCAGTTACTGAAGTTGGGTGCAACAGGGCCCCCTCTCTACAGTGACTATTTCTTTAGCTAGATGTCAAAATCAAAGCAAGTGACCCTAGAATATTAAAGATGAGGGGATCTGGAAATCCCCCAGGTGTCAGCAAGCAACAGCCGAGGGCCAAATCCAGCCCTCCCCCGTTTTGCTAAGAAAGACTTATTAGAACACACCCATGTCCATTTGTTATTTATTCTTTGTGGCAGTTTTGCACTTTAAGGACAAACTTGATTAGTTTTGACAGGATATATATGGCAAAGCTTACCATATTTGCTACTGGCCCTTTATCAAAAAGTTTGTCAATACTAGCTTGTAACCGATGGGAAACAGAGGCTCAGAGAGGCTCAGCAACTTGCCCAAGATGACAGACTGGAAGCTCGGAAGAGAATAGAGTGAATGGTATTGAATCTTGGCCCTAGGTCCTCCCTCTACATTGAAGGGGGGTTCATTTAGTCATCCCTATATGTGAGTGCCTCTTATATGCCTGGCACTTTCCTAGGTACCAAGAAAAGGTAAGTGAACAAGAAAATCCCTATCATCACAGAGATGCACATTTCATGTCCAGGGAAGCTGTTGCACAGAGAAACATCAACCAGCTGCCTCTTGCACACCCCCTACTGGGGATGTACCTGCAACCAATGTACATGCCCCTGACCGGAATCGAACCTGGGACCTTTCAGTCCGCAGACCGACGCTCTACCACTGAGCCAAACCGGTTTCGGCCAGGTGGATGTATGTTTTAGCCTCTCTGATACAGGGAGATATCAGAGCTATGGATGTGAATTAGGGAGTCAGCAGAGTTGGTGGTAGCAACAGATGGTAACTAAGATAACAAATATCCATGTTCAGAAAGCAGTTAGTGCTAGGGAAACTGAGGCAGGGGAAGGGGAGGGAGGGATGGGATGGGGTTCCACTTTAGATAGGAAGGCCAGGGAAGGCCTCTCCAAGGAGGAGACATGGGCCAGCTGAACCTGCTCAGGAGGCAGGAGCTGTGAGCTAAATGGAGGTGAGGAAGCAGTGCAGAGGGCCTGACCTGGAGTGAGTGTGGTTTGACTAAGGATGAAAGAGTGCCTGGAGCAGAGGAAGGGAGTGAGAGAGACAACAGAGATAAGATAACACAAGTACTCAGAACCTATCCCATTGGAATCTGAAGAGGCCTTTGGATTTTATTTTAGGCAAGATAAAAATCTCCTGAATCTTATTTAGAGGAACAATGTGATCTGATTACAATTTAAAAGGTCACTCTGTGGACGCTAGGGAGAGCTGACTGAAAGCTACCAGAGAAGAAACAGGGGAATGAGGGAGAGGTAATTGGACATCCAGGGAAGAGGTGGAGGTGGCCCAGACCAGGCTGGTGAGAAGTAATCAATGTTGGGAGACATTTGAAATACTGAACTGACAGAAATTGCTAACAGGTTGGACTGGAAGATGGAGGAGAATAATCAGGGAAAATTCAAATTTTTGTCCTGCAGGAATAACCAGATATAGGATGCCAATAGCTGATAAGGGGCAGATTGGGGAATGGGGAAGGAGGAAGTGGGTGAGTGTGTGTGAGAGAGAATAAGTAACACCTTAGTTGGGGGAAGATCACATTTGAGATGCACATTTCATGTCCAAGGAAGCTGTTGCATTGGTGGATGTACATTTGAGCCTCTCTAATACAGGGAGAGAGCAGAGCTACGGACGTGAATTAGGGAGTTAGCTGAGTTGGATGGTGTAGCAGCTTAGAGGACATAAGGAAGCAGGTTAGAGCTCACCCTGAGTTCAAGCACACAATGTCGAGTTGAGACTCCCTCTCAACAAGGTAGAAGCAAACAGCTTATCCCTAAGCAGCTAATCTTAGAGTTGACCTACAACAGGGACTACATATGGTGGTAAAAATCTTTCTTACATCTAGAGGTGAAGTGGCTTCAGCTATTGTGTTTTAGACTTAATGGTAAACATGAGCCAAACATCCATAAAAAAGATAGTTTTTATCAAAGAAGATTTCTTGACAAAGAAAGGAGATAGTTCCTAGGTTCAGGACACTAGAAGGAACGTGGGAGGGAGGGATGCTCTGTCACAAACTTGCTCATGAGCATTGGACAACTATGCACCAGCTCTCAGGTCACCAGGTGGAAACTGACAGTGCTGAGCCAGGAGCTCCTGAGACCTATTCTGGTCCTGATTCCGTGACTCAGTTCAATGCCCCCTCATGGCAGAGGTGCCTGGCACAGACAACAGCCCTTCTGTAGAAGGTGGAATGGATTTGGGGGGTCACAAGATCTGGGGGACCCAAAATAACTAGGAAACTGCCCCCCCCCCCAAAATAGATGCTAAATGTAGGAGACAATCTGACTTATTGATTTTATGAATAAAGGTAATACGAAGGGCTAGGTACACTGGTCAAGACCTTCTTTTCAAAAGAAGCATATATAGACACAAACCCTAGCAGTGTTAGTCAGAACAGGCTGATTGATTGACAGCCATCTCAATGATGCACACAATAGAAGACATTCGTGTCAGTCCCAGGGAGTTGGGGGAGGAGCTGGGATTGGTGCTTAAGTCCTTCAGGGACTTAAGCCCCTTCCACCTTTCGACATTTCCAACTTGACCACGTGGCCGCTAAGGTTAACACCAAATGGGAACAAAGTGCATGGAGGATTAAGCAGGGGTTTGGGGGCCTAGAAGTGACATTCGCTGGTTCCAGTGGCCAGAACTCAGTCACACGGCCCCACCTGACCACAGAGGGTGGGGAAACTTCATCTTCCTGTGGGTCCCAGCCAAAACACATGCTGTGGTGTTAATAATGTCTTCCCCACAAAAACATGTGCACAGATTTTGTCATTAGTATTCCTCCCTCTCCATTCATAAGTAACAAATCACTTTTATGCTAATAGCTGTCTGTATTCAACATTTATTCTGGGCTAGGTATTGTGCTAAACACTTGATATAGGTTATCCAACTTGATATATGTTAGTCCTCAGAGCAGTCTTACGGGGTGAATTTCATTATTTTCCCCTTCCACTTTCCAGATGAGCAAGCAGAGCACAGAATGGTCAAATACTTTTCTTAGAATTAATTGCACAGCTAATTGATGATCAGACTCAAGATTTAAATCAAATTCCTTCCAAGACAGTGGTTCAGAGCTACCAGTGGACAGATGGGGAATAACAAGTGCTTGGCAAGCTGGAGCTTCTTGCCTTGCCAGCTTCCATGAGTCTAGAGGGCGTGGGGCCCTCAAGCTGTCAGCAGACATGACTCCTGGGTGGAAGGCTGGGACGTGAAACTGGGCTGAGGACACAGGTGCACAGGAGGCCATGGAGCTCTTGGTGGCCTTCCAGCCATGTCCAGGGCTCTAGTGTGTGTATTTCCTTACCACCTGCATATCTGCTCAGAAAGGAGGACATTCCTCTGACACCTGTTTCCTTTAGAGTTGGGGCTCTTGGCTCAGGGGGTTACTGATGAAGCCAGGGGGGCGGCCAGGAGGCTTGCAGGTTCAGATTCAGTTTCAAGTAGCGGTAGCAAAAGAGATGTGGGGTGAATTTTGTCAAAGCCTCTAACCCTATGTGACCTGGGCCAGATAACTCTTGCATTGCAGAATGGCCCCGTCTACTAACGGGGCCACATAGGACTCGGCTTATAAGGCTCAAATAGAATGATGTGAGAGAAGGCATTCCCCAGTCACTGCAGTGTCATGAAAGGGAAGGTTCGACTCCTACTGAAGTGACTGCCTCCTGCATGTGACTTTCCGGAGTTATTTCAGAGTTCACCTGTGGCATGCACAAAGAACCTGTGGTCTCCCTTGGCTGAGAGTGGTATCAGGCTTCACAGCCATCCTTGGGGGAGGAGCAGAAGAGTTCAGGGCAGCCAGGGGAACCGAGTCACTGGTTATGGGGGTGGGATTCAGTCCCAGCAAAGAAAGGCTTTACTGAGGGTCATTGTGTAACTCCGCTGACCTTGGGACACGCCAGGAAGGAGGAAATAGAGAGAAGGAAGGAAGCAGAAACAGACACCGAGTATAGTGGGGAAATCTGGGATCCAGGGAGTGAGCTGGGTTTGGATGTTCTGTCCCCTTATGACCTGGGTGACCTTGGACAAGAATGACCATTGTAGCGGAGTTGTGAGGACTAATCTATCAGTGATTCATAAACAATCGAGTTGGATACAAATAGATATTTTCATGGCAAAAGTTGCAGTCAGAGAAGTTGATTCGCCTGAGGTCACTAGACACGTGGTCTACTTATCTCAGGAAATCAGTCACCTTACAGAGAATAGAAACTGAGTCTAAAAGCCACTGGAAAGTTCTGTACTCCCAGGTCTAAATGTTTCAAAGCAAGGAAGAGACATGTTAATTACCCTTAATCCCATGATTACATTTAACTAATGTAACTACCAAATCTTCAGATATGCAAAACACTCAAAGACCACGACCTCCCATTTGGCAACATGGAAGAGTGTTGCCAGACACATAGGGTCTTTGTAATTAACACATAACATCACAACAAAGGAGGTTTTTTTGTTTGTTTTGTTTTTTAAGATGTCCAGTGGGAGTTGGTACAATCGGTTTGGTTGTGTAAAGGGCTTCGCTAGGGGCGTGAGCGCCCTCAGGTTGGCCTCCAGTGTCCCTTCTTGTCAGCTTCACATCGCTTTGCCTTCAGCGTTTTATAAGGCAAAGGTGACCTTGCTTTTAATGAATTCTTGGTCAGACATAATTGCCAATTTAGTGTGACTTTTTTAGCATTTGGCCAATTTAAAAATCCTAAAATCCTAAAATGTAGGAAAAAGCAAAACGGGGCCAGAACAGTGGACATATCAGCCCTCCTCAGAGACTATCTTCTGGCCTAAAGTGACTATTCCTATTTGAGACGGAAATACCCACACTAGAGCCCTGGACATGGCTGGAAGGCAGGGGTTGTGGCCACCAAGAGCTCCATGGCCTCCTGTGCACCTGTGTCCTCAGCCCAGATTCACATCCCAGCCTTCCACCCAGGAGTCATTGTTAAGTTCTTTGACTTCGGCGGGAGGTGGAAGGGGGGGGAGAGAAAAGGTGCTTTATAAATTCCATCTGCCGAAATTTTCACAGGTTGAGGCTTTGGAATTCAGAACTAATCAATTGTGTCAGGCTCTGTTATCATCCTTTGCTTTTTATTTATTTATTTATTTATTTATTTATTTATTTATTTATTTATTTATTTAAGGGGGAGTCATGGACAGTGTCATCTGTGTGTCACCAGACACCTGGAAGGGAAAGGACCTCCTTAAAATCCCGCACGAGCTGTACCAGCCCTGCCTTTCTCCCTCTGCAGATCTGGAGTCCTGGCCAGGGCAGCCGCTGAGTCCTGCCCAGCAGGCTGTCCTGAGGCCTCCTAAGAGCCACAGTGTGGAGGAGCAAGACCCGTCCGAGTGTGAGCTCAAACCCAAGCCCAGGCCCACCAATCTGCGTCGCGCCTTGGTGACGGTCATCATCGCCGGGGTTTTGTGCGGGATCCTGTGTCTCATGATGCTGGTGGCCACCATCTACGGCTGCACCTATGCGGCCATCACAGCTCATTATCGGGAGGCACCTGTGGCTCAAACCATCGAGCCTGCGAAGACGGAAGAAAAAGAGCTGCTTGACAACCCACCAGCTTGAGTGCTTCCGTCTCGAATAGGAATAGTCACTTTAGGCCAGAAGATAGTCTCTGAGGAGGGCTGATATGTCCACTGTTCTGGCCCCGTTTTGCTTTTTCCAAAAGAAAACACAAAGGATGTGTCTTTAAAAAATATTTTGGAGGAGAAATTTAGGTTGAGATTTTTAAATTTTAAATACTGTGGATGAACTAGAGATGATACTTGTGTTCTGTGCCTGAGAAGTTTCTTAGACTTATTCCGTGTGGGAGAAGGCCGTGCACAGAGGAAGGGGGGCTATCATCTCTTTCAGGTCCTCTTCCCTGCACGAAGTTGCTTTTACAGAGCACGGAAAGGCAAACACGTGTGCCAGTCAGCATTCCTCGGAGCTTTACGGTCCATTGGAAAGCTGCCCGATTGTGAGCGCCTGGGAAGAGGCTGGGGAGCTTACCCAAGGGGCACCGAATGCCTCTATAATTCAAGTTCATGCTAGATCGGTGATACTTTCAGATGTTGTGTATGTTACACATTTAATGGGAGCATCTGTTGGTCCAGAATTTCGTAGCCTGCCACAAGAGTCAGATTATATTTAATTTTCTAAATTAGAAAACCATTTGGGGCTCTCTAGGCCACAGAGGAAGAAGAGGGTTTCATGTCTGCGTAATGGGACCCGGGCCCAGAGCCTGGGGAAGGTTTTAGATGTGAGGGTAAATAACATATAAACAAACACAAAGACGACGGGGAGCTGGAATCCGGGGCACATCCCATGGAGAGGCCATATCCACCAGGCGAGGGGAACCTTCCATTGGTAACTCACAGCAGGAATGAATTTAGGGTGGGCTGGGAGCGAGGGAAGGGCTTGAGTGTATCTGCATCCACACCCGAGTGCAGGAGTGCGCAGACTTGGGCAGCCACACCCACGCGTAAACACTCGCGGAGCAATCAGTTTACCCACTAATGAATCGCAGCCGTGGCGGGGTGGGAGCCAGCAGCTATTGACCACCACCCAGATTGTCTACTCAACACTCTGGAAGAGGAAGGAAGAAGGAAGTCTGAAGAGAGTGGGAATTATCAAGAGACTGGAGCTATGTGGCAGCAGCCACCCTGAACAGCGTGTAGGCCGTGGTTTAAAACAATCAGGTGGGGCCTGCTTTGCTGCACAGACACGGTCCTGGAGAGTTGCATGCAAAGTGAATTTCTGTAAATTGAATCATCGTTTTAATGCAGTAGGGGAGCTCGCTATTTAAAGGAACCTTTCATGGAATCTTTCTGTAATGACAATAATGAGCTCCAGATTTATGCATTTTGTAAATTTGCATTTTCTCATGCCAGGTTTTCTTAAAGTGGAATTTACCTGCTCTCTCTCCTGATGGCCCGTCTCATACTTAGTCACCTGTTAGTATTAAATAAATCACTTTACACCGAAGAGTGAAAGACACATCAAAAGCACACAATGGCAACTAGAGAGCAAGCTATCCCTGCAGAGACCTTGACAGACATTGCTAATCAATCCCAGCACTCTTCCCAGCTGAGCCTCTATGCACCACAGATGCCTTCTTAAGACAGCACTGTAGGCAACCAGAACTAATCAATTGAAGTTGGTTCAAAGGATAAAATACATTTGCCATTCAGGGTACTGGCTCCACATTCACTCCTTCAGGCCATGGAAAAACTGGTTTGAGTCCTAAATCAGTAGTCCATTCCCTGACCTGAAATGTGAATGGGAGGTCTGAACATGCAGGCGTAGTGACTTGTCTGATGTGGCCAGAGCTCTACCCAGCAGTATAAGGAGCTGAGGAAAGCAGATGATGAACCTACCACAGCCTACCCTGCAGGACACACACCAACCTGCCCCTAATCATCACAGAGGCCATCTACCTACCCCTGCCCACAGTGCTTCACAGCTAGTGTGGGCTTCACGCACACACACAAGCTAATGATGGACCATCTTTTCGAAGGAGCAATTTTGCTAAATGATTTTTCTGGGGGGAAAGTATAAACTTTGATGTTAATTTTCCTGAATATTAAAATAAACCTGGATATGTTTGGATTGAGAAATTAGCATGGATTTTAAGATCAAAAAGAGACCCCAGAGAAAGCCAGCTGTTCCACCCCAGTCCTGGTGCTTCCTTCCGGCTCAGTTGGCAAGGCTGAACATCCGGTTGAAGGATGTGGTGAAAAAAAAAAAATCTTCCTTTCTCTTGCCCTGGACTGTGAGTCCTTGGACGAGAAAGCAGTACGAGGAAGGAAATTTAGATGATCCTTTTTCATGTCGTCCCCATTTCACCAAATGTTTCCAGAGCTTGCACTATGTACCAGGCATAGTGCGAGGAGTTCTCTCGAGCATCTGTCATGTAATCCTGGCAACCGCCCTGGGAGATACTTGAACAGATATTACATAAGCTGAGATCTACTGAGGCCAATAATCCATTTCCTCTCGCTGCTGTGATTTCAGACTGTCAGCGCTCAGGGCTCTGCCAGAGGTTTGGTGACACTGCAGGCAGCCCTGTCCCCTGTCCGTAGTGATCACATGGAGAGCATCCAATACCCCACAGAAAACCCTGACTGTGGCTAGAACCCTCGTTCATCAACACCCGTGTCCTCTTAGATTTCTAAGTACAGATGATAACTCAGGCAAACAGATCCCTACTTTATAAACAGTCTTTAAGAAAAATGATTAAAATGGTGCATACGTACATTCTGATTTCTATCTTTTGCCTACGCATCACCACAAACGGCAGTTGGCAATGAAAATAATTACTTACCCTGAAATGTCAACAGCTTCTCAGCACAGAAAAATATAAATCAAATTGTTTAGATTAACAAATGCAGAGTTATCATTTGTTAATATGAGAAATGAAATGTTTTAACCGTAAAAAACATCGCAGATGAAAGACCCAATTTGCAGGGTATTCTGCGAGAACCACAAATTATCTTTTGCAACCACTACAGCGCATGAGGGGTAATTTGCAAACGCCTCACAGATTACTTTCAGCTGTTTATTGCCACTGTCTTGTCATATTCATAGATTCCCCTATAAAAATGGCCTTCCATCAAGAGTCTTGCTGAGGATACGCTGTGAACAGAAAGCACGTAGAGTGTTGACTGTTTCTGAGAAAACCATCTACAATAGAATTTTTTCACCATATTTCGTGGAACAGTGTGATTATAGACTGGCAATTTTTGCTTTGCCAGAAATCACAGATTCGTAAGAGCAGGGCCCAAGGATGCTTGTAGCTCTCTGAAGTGAGGCCAACAGGAGGGAGTATGAAGAATGCACCCTGCCATGGAGATTGTGGAGAAAGGAGACCAAGTATCAAATCTATCCCAAAAAAGCTTTCAAAATTAAGGCAAAGGTCCCTGTCCCTGTAGGCAGAATCTTTTGCTTACAATGATAAAATGCCAATGGACAAATGGAGGTTTTCTCTTTCCTTACAAAAATGGAAGACAGGAAAGTGATTCACAGCATCTCCTAAAGATTCATAAAGATCAAATCTCATTACTTGAGTTAAGGAAGTTACCCCAGAAATTAGTCACTCTTGTCTTAACTCCTAAATATCAAAGGAAGTGGCTAAATCCATATAAAAGAATTGATCTGGAGCACACATTAATACAGTTATGTGTTAGAAAGCTATAATGTTCTGTTGCAGATCAGTAAATAAATGTTTCCAGTCTGGTCAAACCCCCAGTGTGTCCATTGCTTAATGCTATTAGACAGAAACCTACCAGCAAATGATATTCCAACCCCACAGGGCATGACTGGGTTGTGACGTGCAAGTTCAGGGAACTAGACTGTTTTTCCTCCTAATGAAATGCTTTATTATTTTTTTAATGCCCAAATTGCATTGAGGTCTCAAAGAAAACCCCATCCCATTCAAAAAAGCAGCTTCATAATCCACCAGTTTCCTTCAGTATCCATACCTATTGTTCACTCTGACAACATTGAATGTTCATTTCGATGAATAAGATGTCACCCAATTACAAAGGTCCATAAATCAGACCCCAAAAAAAAGACCAGATGATTGGGAATTAGGAAGGTCTGTTGAAAGCATTTAGTCTACATCTGGCAAATTTTGGGATAGCTGTGACTAACCTCCCTACCCATTTCAGACATTGCTAGTAGATGATAGAATGCATATCTACTGAGCCCAGCCAATGCCTCAGAATCCTTTTAAAACTATTTTATAGGTATCCTCTACTGACTAATTGAAGTCGACAGATCAGATTAAACCTACTTGTTACCCCGATGTTCTTATTTTATAAACTAGAGGCCTGGTGCACAAAATTTGTGCATGAGTAGGGTCCCTAGGTCTGGTCAATGATCAAGACTGATCTGTGGGGAGACTAGAAGGTCAATCAGGGTCTCCACTGGCACCTGCTTTGGCCAGCCTGGCACTGCCTGCTTGCTGGCCCCATCTCCTGAAGCCACTGTCAGTTGCCTCCCTCTGCGGGGCAACCAGCAGGGTGATCCAGGGGAAGAAGGGCCAGACTGGCACCTGCCTTGGCTGGCCTGGGGCCTGCTGGCTGGGGGCAACTCCTGCATTAAGCATCTGTCTCCTGGTGGTCAGTATGCGTCACAGTGACTGGTCCTTCCATCTTTGGTTGATTTGCATATTAGGCTTTTATTATATAGAATGGGAAATAGAAGCATGGAAAAGGAAAGAAAGTTTCCCAAAGTCACACAGATCACAGGCCTGGTAAATACAGTTGTAGGAGCATGGAGTTAGTATGGATGGTTCAACTCAGTCCCCACCATTCTTTATTCATTCTGTGTGAACCACAATGTCAAGACTATGACAGTATTATATTAACTGTTTGGATGAAGACAATTATAGTACCACCATAAAAACTGACAAGTACACAATTTTGTGCTGGTTTCCAAGTGTATTACTGTTATTTTTTCTAAGCCTCATATTGACCAAAACATGAGGGCACTTTGCTGCTACATAATAGATGAAGAAATACAACTATTGGGTTTGGGTCACTTATTCAAGACACTAGTAAGTAATAAGTAGTGGAATAGGCATTCAGATGTGACCTTCCTAAGGTCAAACTCTCTGGGCACTTTAAATATACTGATGTAAACAAAGTGAAACACTGAAAATGATACTTTTGGGACAATTATAAATCTCAAGACTGACTAAGAAATAGGTAATTAGAAATTATTATTTTAGGTGTGGTAAATGGTATTGCTATATTAAACCACAAAGAAGTTCTTATCCTTTAAATATGTACACTACTATGTTTATGGATGAATTATTTAATGACCAAGATTTGATTTAAACTAATATGGGGAGGTGTGGGAGTATACTGGGGTTTGAAGGGCACAATGGCCATAAGGTTGATAGCTCCTGGAACTGGGTAAAGACACATGGAGTTTCTTTTTATGTTTATGTCTACTTTTGAGCATATTCAATGCTACCCAAATAAATGTTAAAAAATGACTCCAAGGTCTGTGGACTTATGAATGACTAGATAACTAGAATTACCTAGATCAGCAAGACTGCGGAGGAAGAGCAGAGGTGAGGGCATAAGTGGAACTGGGACTTCAGCTTGGACTCTATTGCATTTGATAGGCCTATCTGAGAAGGAGTGAAGCTGTTGAGTAGTCCAAAAATAATCAAGTTAGAGAGCTCTGGCTTGTCATTTAAATGCCATGAATGGGCCCTCAAGCATTAGCAACTAGGGAGATGAGGAACCATCAAAGGAGACCTAGGAGAGGTAAGCAGCCAGGTAGGCAATACCTCAAGGAGAGCATGGCCAACATGGCCAAGAGCTGCTGACAGGCCAAGAAAAACCAACATATGAAGTTCAATTTTGGATTCGGTTATGTGGAAGCTATTGTTACCCTTGATGAGAAACGTTCCACTGTGGATGAAACCTGATTGGAGCGGGTTCCAGAGAGAATGGGAGACAGGAAGGGGAGAAGTCATTTAGTATAAAAGAGTGACAAATACATAATACAAATTAACTAACATGATAAAAAAGTAATTCTGGCTTAAAAACCTGGATATATCTGCAAAACATCTGGAAGATGGAGGAAGAAGGCTAATAAAGTAAAAGCTTATAAAATGACCATGCACTACATTTTCATTCTGAAATTCCTTTTTTTCATTTTTAAAGACAACTGTACACTCCAATGTGCCTGAGCCTGGTCACATTTAATTTGACCTTGAAGTAGAAATGACATGCAGATACTAATCCTGACCTCATGCAGATCATTTCACCCAGAGGAGAACCCAGGGGTTCTCGGTGAATGCAAACTTTGGGAGGCCATGGGAATAGAAAGCCTTTGATCAGCTGTCCCTCTCCCAGCACAGACTGGCCAGAGCATTTCTGTGAGCAAGGGAATCTACGCACAGACTGTTGACACGATTATGCTCCTGGTACAGACTCTGCTCATGCTGTCCCTCCTTCCCGGGAGGGAAATGCACACCAGCTCACTTATCCTTTATAGCTTTTTAGTTAGCATGAGTCACATATACTCCAATCAAAACTGAGATCAAAATCCCAACAAGGTCACTAGGAGATTTGCCTGGATAGAGGCAGCTAAATCAGCCCCCAAATCTCTCATGAGCTCTGTTAGAAAAAAAAAAAAAAATCCCAGAAGCTGTTTTCCACTAAAGCATGTGAGGGCATTTCCAATGTTCTACCAAGCATTATGCTGATTACACTGTTCAGAGGTTTATAAACTGGAGCGAAGATTAAGTAAATCACTGTCTTGACTGACAATGAGAGCATGTATTTTTAGAAAGCTCAGAATCTTAGATTGGGATTTCTGTGTAACCACATATACAAAAACAGTAGGCACCACTGATGGACAGCATCGGATACATGAAGCTCTGTCTTCAACATCTACTTACACGGCCTCTGATTAAAATACCCACTTCACTTTGTAAGAGAGAAAGATGGCGAAAGAAGAGAACACATCAGCGTTTTATGTTTTTATGGACTGTTATGTATTCTCATCTAAAGCAGGATTGGCAAACGCTTTGCTGTCAAGGGCCAGGTACTAAATATTTTGGGCTTTGGAGTCCACATAGTCTATCCAACTACCCAGCTCTGCCATTTCAGCAGGAAGGTGCCTATAGACAATGCAGGCATGACTTTCTTTCAATAAAATGTCATTTACAAAATCAACGAACCATTCTTGAGCACTCAACTAGGAGCATTAACCAAATACTTCATATGTATAAAAGTTTTACTTATATAATGATCATTTATATCTCTCACCAGGAACCATAGGGGATCCCTAAATCCAGACCAAATCTGAGTGTAAGAAATATCCCATTATTAGTTAATCATGAAACAAATATCCATCTTTAATACCAGGCTGTTAGAAATCCAAACAAAGCACAATCAATCTCATTTTTATTTTTATTTTTATATATGTTATTGATTTTTTACAGAGAGGAAGGGAGAGGGATAGAGAGCTAGAAACATCGATGAGAGAGAGACGAGCAGCTGCCTCCTGCACAACCCCCAATCAGGGTGTACATACCCTTGACCGGAATCAAACCTGGGACCCTTCAGTCTGCAGACTGATGCTCTATCCACTGAGCCAAACCAGTTTGGGCTCAACCTCATTTTTCAAACCTGAACTCAGGCCCAGAACAAGAGGGAGCAATGGCCCTGTGGTCACTTTTAAATCCTCTGTTCCCAATAATTTTAATGTTCAAATCTCACCATGACCTCAATAAGAGGGATCTTAACTTGCCCATACAGAACACACAAGGCAGGAATGAGGAACTGTTACCCTAAAATTCTGCTGCTGATCTTTCGGGGAAGGGCTTGTTGGGGCTTTGACTCACGATTATAAAAGGACGGTGACTCTTGGGAGTGAGTGCCCTGGAGAGGGTGCATGGAGGATCTAGTTTCTCAGCACTCTGGACTATTTCTATTCCTGGAGCAGTAATCCTCACTATGCTCCTGACCCTGGCTACGGTGGTGTGTGGAGCAGCAGATCTACATGGTCAACTCGAACTCAAATTCTAGCTACAGACTTGTAAAACAGCATAATTGGGAGCTGCATCACTCATCCAGGTCTATGAAGATTGCTGTTGTCAGTCCTGCTGGCTTAGACCTCCTTCTGCCCCTGCATTGCACCCATTTGTTAGCTTAATTAAATAAATGCCAAATACATAGAACCCCCATCTCATAGTTAACATTTAGAGCAAAGATTTGCCTTGTGGTCCCCACCTACCCAGGTCACCTGCCATCTGCCCATTAGCCCTGCTTTTATTTATTTATTTATTTATTTATAATATATTTTATTGATTTTTTACAGAGAGGAAGGGGGAGAGATAGAGAGCTAGAAACTTCGATGAGAGAGAAACATCGACCAGCTGCCTCTTGCACACCCCCTACCGGGGATGAGCCCGCAACCAACGTACATGCCCTTGACAGGAATCGAACCTGGGACCTTTCAGTCTGCAGACCGATGCTCTACCGCTGAGCCAAACCGGTTTCGGCTAGCCCTGCTTTTAGATCCTAGTAAGTATCCCCCAAACCTGAGACTCATTTGTGTCTCAGAGTACCCACCTGGAACACAGACACGACATGTATGAAGGATCTTGTTCAAGATTCTTGGAGAAGTCTGATCCCTTTGCCAGGAATGCTCTTCCCATCGATCTGTGCATAAAGGCTGCGTCTCATCATTTCAGGACTCTGCTCATGTCACCTCCTTACGGATCCCTTCCCTGAGCCCCTACTCATAATCTGGAGGGACATTGTCTCTGCTGCACACCCAGACATGGGTATGTGTGAATGTGAGCTTGCATCCTGCCTTTGCCACTGCTGAACACACTTCATCTCTTTATCCTAATCTGTTTTTATAAAGATTTTACCATTATCAGAAATTCCCTTTCTCTCCTTTCTTCCATTCATGCAATATTTATCCATATCCCACACAAATGGAAGCTCTCCATTGGCAGCCCTGGGTCGAACTCAGTGTTGCAGCATTTGGGTGGCATGGTTCTTGGGACAGCAGTTACCTCAGCCTCTGGAAATGGGATGGCAATGGTGCCCTCTCATATAACCAACAGTCCCCCCACAGTCCACAGTGTTCCCTGGGGTGCTTGTTCATAGGTTCACAGTAGGTGCTAGATGTGTGTTTACTGAATGACTGAATTACAAAATGAAGAAATGAAACAAGATCTTTCTGTAAATGAGCCTATTATAGGAAACCACTGAATATGAAGGCAGGAATTGGAGTTTGCCTGTCCATCTATACATCATTTCTCAATCTTGCACCTACTGACACTTTGGATGAGATAGTTCTGTGTGGTGGGGGGATGTCCTGTGCTTTGTAGGATGCTCAGTGGCACTCATGACCTCAACCCACTAGATGCCAGCAGCATCCTTCCTAACCAGTTGGAACAATAAAAAATGTGTCTAGATGTTGTCAAATGTCACCTGCAGGGCAAATTGCTCCTGGTTAAGAACTACTCGTTTCATCAATAAGTATTAATTTCTGCCAAGACAAAAGACCCCCTTTGCTCAGATCTAACTAAGTACTAGTAGAGGTTTATCCATGCACACTGGATACATGATCCTAACATATTAATTAACTTGTGTATACCAAATATGTAAAACCCCACCAAAGAAATGGTGTCAAGCTGAATGTTTGCCCATACCATTTTGCCAGTATTATGTATACAGTTCTAAATAAGGGTCCATGTTAGTAGAGTCAATTTAAACAAGTCATAGCTGACAATAGCTAATTGTCAGAGATGCTAATCAATCTCTGTCCTATTTAGCTGGCTAAAATGGAATCTTTTGTCCTATCACCAAGCATTTATCTTTATCACACTGCCTAGAATTATGCAAATGAGATCACAATACTCACTTTTTCAAATTTCCCTCAATGAATAAATTAGTATATCTAATGTGGTCTGTATTCCTTGCAAAGGAACAGGCTGGCAGGTCAGAAACATCACCCTTACTCAATTGAGTGTCATACTTAAAACAGGTAAAGAGGTGGCATGCAAATTAAATCTTAATAAATCTGTTTTTAAAATTTTCATTAAAAAAGTAAATGCCTCTAATACTATGATATCTCTCTGATGCTAATGAGATAAGCTGTTTTAAGCATCATGTTTTATGCTTGGATCTCAGAAAAGACATCTGCTAATGCAGAGGTAACTACTGGGTTAACACAATTGTCATTATTAATAAACAGTTTTGTGGGTTTTTTTTATTCCTTAAAATACCCAGGTTGGACTATATTATATCACCATGATGAGGATTGGTGTTTTGACTGCTGAGTGCCTTTCTTAGTTATTTTTGAGTTGAGTTCCATAAATTACCCAGATAATGGTATTAATTTTCCACTCTCAATGGAAATACTGGGCCCCAGTGACTAATAGTCCTGGGCTCTGTTCCATTGGCTGGAGAGTAAATGTCACGAGGTTATGTGTCTACATTCAGCAGGTAAAAATGAGTCCCCTCTTCCAGAGGCATTTGTTCAGCCAATGTTTCTGACAAATCCACCACACATGAGCCCTTGTACTTAGCACTGTGAGTTACAAGTTGATGGGGTCAGTCCTTACCTTTGGAGAGTTTACAATTTGTTTAGGAAATCAAACTGGAACATTTTTAGAAGAGATTTGAGATTTTTATATGTTAAAATTTACATTGTAAAGCACCTGCAAATAATTAGACATTTATTACCTATTATTTTAAAAATCCAGCAATCTGATAACAAAGACTAAGTTTGGGTATGTTGCATTTGTGAGAAGGAAGGTCTAGAAGGAGAATAGTGAGGTCAGGCAAGCACTTCAGGAAGGGGAGGCAGTTCCCTGCACAGTCAGACCTCCAACCTGGCTAAGTCTCCCCCATCCCCCCACATTTCCTTTTTTCTCCAGGTCATTTCCATCTGAGCATGGAGGAAGCAGAGCCTAGACTGTTTGTCACTAGGGCCCAGTCTCTCCATTGAGAGTGAAGTGGAGAATTAACACCATTATCTAGGTAATTTATGGAACTCAAGTCATAATAACTAAGTAAGAGCAGAATAGTTGCTACAAGCTCAATTCAATTTATAGACTTCCTACCAAGGATTGGTCTGCTATGCTTCAGATACCATTGAGTTATGCAGTGAGGGCCACATGATGAAAAGAACAAAGTGTTTGACCTCTACGACCTACTAGATCATTGGTTAGTTTTTCAATTCATTTGCCCTGTGTAGACATGGCTTAAAAAGATAGCGTATTTTAGTCTCTGGGGCAAAGATGGGTATGTCATTTATGGGGCCTGGTTATTATTTATATCTAGAGTGCCTGGTAAAGTCAAGAATTCCAAAAATATTTATTGAATAAATCAATGAATCAGTAGATATGCTGTAGATATATAGATAAAAATGGGTTACCCCAAATCCTTACATTTGTATACATCTTCATAGTCAGGTATTTTCTTGTTCAGTTTCTCATTTTATCCCCAAGTCAACCCAGAGCAAGGTGAGCAAGGCAAAGATTTCGATCTTATTTTAGATTGAACTTCAGAGACCCAAGACTACACATTTAGCAAGTTATAGAGTGAATGACAAATCCATGTGGGCCTTATAAGAATTATAAGCTCTATCCAGCTTAAAATCATTTGGGAACAACAAAAAAATGGGTTAGGGGCCTGATACACACCAAAGGTTCCTGGGCCACAGAGACTTGGTAGGTCAAAGCGAAAGTCCGACCACGTCTCTCTTTGCAGTGGGAAAGCAATTAAGAGAATTCAGCATATTAGTGGCAGCTGGGGAGCTGGCAGATTCCTCAAGAGAAGGACTGTAAGCAATGTCATAGGCCAAGAAGATGGATGGAGCCCATTTATGCACCGGGGCTGACATAGAAATGGAATCCTGCCCGGTTTGACTGCCTTTTCTTCAAAGATGTCATTGACAGATGAGTATCTAAATGTTTTTGTTTAAAAACGAAAACAAGAAAAAATAAAAAGGAGAATAAAACAAAACAAAACAAGAATCTCTTTCTACTCCAAATAGACACATGTAGCCAGCGTGCCTGAGAATGCCCAATGGGATATGGGAGCCATGCAGGCCTTTCAAAGGAGTCCTTGATAATTATTTGCAAAACTGTTCACCTTCCTTTTCAGATAAATTTCAACTTAACACAAGGGCTTCATGGAAACCCCAGATGACTGCCAGTTGGCTGTATCCCATCTGCTGGTGGGGGACAAGCCTGCTCACAGATGCCACGTTCACCTGCCAAAACAAGGCTTCTTCCCCAATTAAAATGCCCTTTTTATTTTGAGAGTGGTAAACAATGTCTACTTAATTTGAGGAAAACATGCAGAAGAAAGTGACAGAACCTAATCACACAGTGACATGATGGGTGAGTCAGAGTCAGTGAAACTTGGGTGAGTGCTGGCCGGGCCGGGCCCCTCTGCCTGTGGAGACAGAAAGGTCCTCCTGAGGTCATTGCCTTCATGGTGCTGCATCCGCAGCAGCCTTCAAGATCAAACCGAGCAATTCTGTTTTATCTTATGTTTACCAAACACACTATAAGAGGGAAGATTACTAATAATCACCTGTTTTAAAAGGTAAGAACTAAACACAGTTCCTCAGATAACCTTGTGTCTTTATCTTGTTCTGGAATTATCTTTTGAAAATGAGGACACTTATCTTTCGCTCAGTTGACACTTACTGCAAAGCAATCAGCAGGAGGATGTGTTTTCCACCCACTCAAGGTGGGCCAACCCTGCCTGTGGCCTCCGGCCAGGTGTGAATCTCAACAGCAGGTCAGCAAACCTGGAGAAGTCACGTTCTTCTCCAGACTGGATGTGCCATTCCCAGGCCGAGTTCGTGTTTCATCCTTACTCAGCCACACAGACATTTAGGAAATGCAAGGTATTTAGAAACTTTTTGGGCACAGTTTACGAACTTGGACAGAAGTGGCTTGGATGGGTACAGTCACCTTAGGGTCAACACAGAGCATTCTTTGTGATGACTGAGTGAGAAACCCAAGGAAACGATTTTTAAAAGAAATTTCAGACAGGTAGACAGACAACCTAGGTCAGACCATGTCACCGACAGGTGTTGTATGTGGCACTGGCTGCGGAAGATAACACACTCTATAGCTGGCTGGGTCGGCCTGGAGGTTGGCAAGTCTGCCCTTCTTTAAGCACAAGTAAATATTGCTGAGTTAAAATAATGATCCTGTCTCCTACTTTCCTCAAGGAACATGAGACACTAAGTGACAGATTTTGAAGACACCAGCCGTGAATCCTCAGAGTCCTTATCTCCTGGCTGATTAGTTAAAGGTCTGCCTTGTTTGAGATGAGCTACAGGTCAGATACATAAGACTGTCTGCCTTGCTATGCCCAACAACCCATTAACATCCAAGCAACTGTCCCCAAATCTTTCAATGCCTGCTAATATAATCATGATGCATAGGCTAAGCCGGAAACACAGTGGGGGGAGAAAACCCAGTGTTTCCCAGCCAAAGAACAACCACTTCACACATGCCTGCTCTGTTTGCAGTCCTTCCCACAATCCTTTGGGAAGACACAGAAGTTGATGTTCAAAGTCACCTTCCAAACTATTGACTCCCTTTGGTATATCTAGCCAATGTCAGGATGATGCTTGGAAGGTTTCACCTAACCATCAACAGATGGATTCAACAATGATTTATCAACAATAGATGATATGTCATTTTTCTCAGCAGCTGTTCTCCAAGGAGGGCTTGTGGAAAGCCGCAACCAGCCACAGATACCTACTGACAACCTTGAGAGCGAGAGAGATGGAAAAAGCCAGAGACAGGGTTTTTCTTTCTTTCTTTCTTTCTTTCTTTCTTTCTTTCTTTCTTTCTTTCTTTCTTTCTTTCTTTCTTTCTTTCTTTCTTTCTTCCTTCCTTCCTTCCTTCCTTCCTCCCTCCCTCCCTCCCTCCCTCCCTCCCTCCCTCCCTCCCTCCCTCCCTCCCTCCCTCCCTCTTTCTTTCTTTCTTTCTTTCTTTCTTTCTTTCTTTCTTTCTTTCTTTCTTTCTTTCTTTCTTTCTTTCTTTCTTTCTTTCTTTCTTTCTTTCCTTCCTCCCTCTCTCCCTCTTTCCTTCCCTCCCTCCTTCCCTTCCCTTCCATTTCCTTCCTTCCTTCCTTCCTTCCTTCCTTCCTTCCTTCCTTCCTTCCTTCCTTCCTTCCTTCCTTCCTTTCTTTTTCTTTTTTTGACAATTTAAGACTTAATCATAAAATGTCTTGGCTTTTTCAAACGCGGCACCTGCAGATACATTTAACTCTAATTCCTCCAGGGGATTAGGATGATGAAATCTCAGGCTCGCTGGAGAAGGGCATATTTTGGCTTGTATTTGCCACAAACAAACCCACAATCTCCTCGTATGCCCACTGTGATCCTAAGGATGTGGAAGTGCGCTTACTTTAAATGCTCATGCAACCTACTGCCAGGAAAGCCTCCGCACAGCCAACAATGTCTTAGGGTTTATGATTACAAGTCCTGTGTTGACATCACATATAACCAGCTGTCAGAACCTTCGGTTGGAGAAGATGACACCATGGAGTGATTTAAAATTGTTTTTCCTTTGAAAATCAACTTTCTGTCACCCAGAAGTAGTTGAGTGGCCAGAGAACTGGATGCTTCACTTGCTTTATATTCACGCATTGAAATCCACTGCTTACCTGCCACCACGGGGGATTTCCGCTCATCCAGGAGCTGGATGGAGGTACTCGCTGTCACCACATTGCTTTTGTTGACTGTTCCTGCAAGAAGAAAAGCCAGAAACGGAGCGAGTTATAGTGCACATGTGAAGAGAGTCATCATCGTAGTGGCTCACAGTCGCCGATTCTGCAGATGGTGCTGGGGCTGGTGTCCCAGAGCCCAGAGCTGGCCTGCTCCCTGCACAGGTGCTGAGCAGCCAATCCGCCCCATAGGAGGCATCAACGCCAAGTGAGTCCTGATCACCTGGACTGGGCTGACTGACCCCCGTAGAGGGGCCACATTTTCTATCTTTTGTGGTTACTAATTGCAGTGTTTACTTGCATTGGTAATCTTATCTATACTGTGCTTCTCTGAATATAGCCACGGAGAGCTGCATGAGATGAAGTTTTAAAATTATTTTTCAAGTTGAGGACTTTACATCTGGTTTATTGGCTGAAACTTGACTGACTTATAATATTCTAACTTTAAGTCCAACTTTTTCTGAGCAAAACCATTCTACACAGGGATAGAGCTAGATCCAATCCTGACTCCAAAGTCTTCTGACTGTAGTAAGAGTAAGGCATCTGGCCCTAACTGGTTTGGCTCAGTGGATAGAGTGTTGGCCTGCAGACTCAAGGGTCCCAGGTTCGAGTCCAGTCAAGGACATGTACCTTAGTTGCAGGCACATCCCCAGTAGGGAGTGTGCAGGAGGCAGCTGATTAATGATTCTCTCGCTTTGATGTTTCTAACTCTCCATCCCTGTCCCTTCCTCTCTGTAAAAATAAGTCAATAAAATATATTTAAAAAAAAAAAGAGTAAGGCATTGGTTTGAAGAGATTTTCAATCACTCACAATGGTGCAAGCCCATGGAGTAAAAGATGCTGAGCCCCACAGCCCTCGCCAGTTCCTGCCTTATAAAAGGTGCTCAATGAATGTCAGCTAAGTGGAATCAACTGACTCAGGAAGCAGGGAGAAGGCAGACCTGAATTTGAACACCCCTGTGACCAAAGCAATGGAGAATTTCCCCTGGCCCAAGTCTCAGTTGTAATGAGAACCAGCTTCCTCCCCAGTGCCCGCAGGTCTTCAACACACAGTCAGAACAGGAGAGGAGCTCCACTGCGACACTGGTCATGCTTAGCATTTTCCCGGGTCTAAAGGGGCATGACATCTCTGCAGATATTATATCATCCAGAACTTCACCAGGAAAAAGGTAAATCCCTTTGCATTGATGAATTCATTGAAAGTTCAGTGAAAACCCCACTTTCCAAAAGGCAACTAAGCAAAGCCTTCATTAATCAGAGTTAATAACCGAGCAAACTGAAATGAGAGTCTCTCTCTCTCTCTCTCTCTCTCTCTCTCTCTCTCTCTCTCTCTCTCTCACACGCACACACACACACACACACACACACACACACACACACTTTTGGGGGATGCTCACATCTCCCACAGCTCCCCTCTGTCCAGCTTTGGGCAAAAGCTACTTTGTCACAAAGAATAACTTCAAGATTCCAGTCCAGATTACATAAAAAGCCAAATTCTGTGTGTTTTTTCTTGATAGGACCATAAAAAAGAAAGTTTTATGAGACTGAATGATAAAAGGAGACATTATTGGTAGGTGTGCAGCAGAATGAGAGCATCCACGGTCTTAGTTGATATTTTCAGCAATAAACTGTGATGCTGATAACAAAAAGAGAGAGCTCTAGTCATCTGGAAGCTTGTGTTTGAGAACACACATGTGCATGGGTGTGGCTAACACAGGCCTGTCAGCAAAGGAGCCCAGACTCCAAGAATCTCAGTTCAAACGGAACCTAATAGATAGTCTTGTTGCAAATCCCACCCAGCAAAGGAGTTTCTATAATAAAATTTCACCTTTTCTTAAATATCTTCATTAATGAGGGACCCTATTTTTACTGAATCCATTCAACTAATTATTAGACAACTCCTGTCAGCATGTCTTATGTAGGCTTCCAGAGAACTTTTTCTGAGGTGTTTTTATTCATGGAAATGAGGGATTTTGACACTAAGCATTACAGAGCCTCCACTGGGGCTCACTTAGGCACCCTCGCATGAGGTTCATACAGAGGCCCTGATATAAAACATAAGTACTGACTGAATGTCCAGAAACGTCCAAGTTCACGGAGCTGGCTCACATTCATCTCTGACGTTTCTACGATGCACAGAGCCGCACACTCACACTACTGCATGCATGAGACAAGAACATGCCAAGGACAATTAGAGAGATTTCTAGATTGGCTTGCTTCTGAGCTGGTTGAAATAAGACAGTGTGCAGTCCTTTTTGGTGACCTTATCTTTTTTTTATTTTTTTTATTGCATGATTAAATCCTAGGACTGGAAAAATCATTGGCTACAGGCCCAGCAATGGCCACTGCAGCCTCTGTCAGGAGAGTTGAGGTTGTGCATCCTTACTCCTGCATGTCCACTTACATCAGGGCCCTTCTCCTGGGGAACATGGGCCTCCAGAGGGATGTGACTTGCTAAAGGTTTTTTTTTTGTTTGTTTTTTAAATATATTTTATTGATTTTTAACAGAGAGAAAGGGAGAGAGATAGAGAGCTAGAAATGTCGATGAGAGAGAAACATCGACCAGCTGCCTCTTGCACACCCCCTATCGGGGATGTGCCCGCAACCAAGGTACATGCCCTTGACCGGAATCAAACCTGGGACCTTTCAGTCCACAGACCGTCACTCTATCCACTGAGCCAAACCGGCTTCGGCTTTGCTAAAGGTTTTGACAAAGGATGCTCTGCCTGCTCAAACCTCTCGAAGTAGGGCCATGACTGCATTAAACAAAATCTATTGGGCAGTTGGCATTCAAATTCCACATGGTACAAAATAATAACTCTGCTTTTGAAATCTGGTTAAGAAAAAAAAAAAGCTTTCACTTTTATTTTATTTTATTTTATTTTATTTGGGGCTGTTGCACATATAGAACAGGTCACTGCTTTAGCACTAGGCTGACAGCGTTGGCTTCCAAGGCTGACCTTGCCTCTGCCCAGCATGCAGGCCGATCCCCCATACTCTGCAGGCCATGCCCAGGCCTCCCACGAGGACACTCACCTGTGCTGAAGGGGATGGAGTAGACGAAGCTCCCTGGAATCTGCTCGGCAGCTCTTCGGTACCAGAGAGGGAAATGGTCTGCATTAAAGATGTTCTCCTTGTCTCCAGCTTGCAGGAAGTCCCTTGAAATGGAAAGGAGAAAAACCATGCCCACTCAGCAAGGAGAAGCCGGTCAGGGGTGCATCCCAACAGCCATTGTTGGATAAGAACAGCACTGGCCACTGAGAACAGAACTCATAATTGTAGGCATTTCTAGCTTCCCAAAGTAGGGCTTTAATCTATCTTTTTTTTTTTTTTTTTTTTTTCCCCTCACAATAACTCAGGGAGATCATTACCCCCATTTCTCAGATGCACAGAGTGAAGGGAATGATGAGACAGCCAGCTGCTCATCCCAGCAGTCCTGAGCTCCTGTGGTCATCTTTCAACTGTCGTGACAGCAGAGGTAACAGACTGGCAAGGTGCCACATTTGGTGGTTGTTATTTTCTTGTTTGTTTTCACCTCAAAACAAACATCAGCCTTCCTCTCTGAGCATTATACATTCTTCCCTATTTCTCCCTTTGCCTCTCTGGGTCCTAAAGGGGTATATGCATCTGGACACTCTTATTTCTTTCTAGGAACTTGCCTGCTGCAAAAATACTGTTCAAGGGTAAAGGGTGAAAGAGGGTTTGGAAAAAGTCAAGTAACAACTATAGTCAACTTCCCAAGTGAGAAACTTGAGATGCTGAGGATGAGAGTTCTTGAACAAGAATGAGAAGCAAGTCCACAAAACATCTACAGATTGATGGACCTGCCACACAGCAAGACTTGGTTTCATGAGGTCATTGGTGGTGTGAGGTTCTCTGGGAACCTCTGAACTCCCACACATGCACTTTGCAAACTTTCTAAATCACAGGCTCCATTTGTCTCTGGCTTAATGAGATCTCTTGCTTCAGAGAAAAGAAATGGAGCAAACTTATTAATGGCCTCAGGAATACCATCCCAGGTCCACTCCAGCTCTGGAAAAACACCAGTTTGAAGAGTTAAGGGCCATGGCTCTCTGGAGACACAGGACAGAGCAGTGATGTTAGGGAACCTGGGTCCTGGGTTCGGCAAGCCCTACACACTGTCCATCTGGGTGTCTTTGGAAGCACAGGAAAATATGATCCAACCGAGTGGCACCAGCCTGCCTATTCCTGGCGTGGGGCTCAGTGCAGACACACAGAGGTCTCCCAAAATGCACACAAACAAATGGGCACTGATTTTCTGACAGACAGGGACAGACAGGAATTCTTCTGCAGAGCTGCGTGCCGAACAGTTGAGCTCCCTGAAGCTACTTGTCAGGGAAGAGCGGTCCTCCCTCTGGCTGCCCCCCAGCAGCCACACCACGTCCAGAGTTCCTAATTGACTCACCAGGGTGGGAGAGGGTGCCAGGATGGTGGACAGAAGCCAAGAAGCCCGAGGAACAAAGGGTTATGAAAGGGCCAACAGGCAGGTGAACACACCTGCTGGGGTCCCCGTGGTGGAACAAAGAGGCAAAGTATCAACAGGCCTGGGTTGGCCTGAACGTCACTTCAATTAGTGGTAGGATCAGGACATTAAATAAGCTTCCCTTTTAACTTCCTGCCTCAGTGTCTCTATCTCTCTGGGCCCCACAGAGGAACCCCTCCAACTTACTGATTGGTGAGCTGCTCGGCCCCAACAAACAGGTTGATCCGTGAGAGGCCAGTGCGAGTGCCAAGGAAGGCGACCTCCACGCCCTTGTCAGAATTCCTGAAACAGAGCAGCAGGGATCAGGAGTCCTTCCGGATGGTAAACAGATAACCACCTTTGCATTTTAAGACTCATGGACCCTTTTATGAACTAGTACTTTCGCAACCTGAAATTGGAAAAAGAAATTATAGAAACGCACATACCAGCACAGGATGCAAACTCTAATCACATGTTTCCCTGCGCTTGTATAAACGTTTTCATCCTAATTCTTGCAAGAAATCTAAGAACTCCATGACAACAAAAGCATCATGAGAAAATGCGTCCCCAAAGCTAAATAAGCACACCTTTTCTTTTCTTTTTCTTTTTTAAATTTTCTTTTTTCTTTCTTTCTTTTTTTTTTTAAAATATATTTTTATTGGTTTTGTACAGAGAGGAAGGGAGAGAAATAGAGAATTAGAAACATCGATGAGAGAGAGTCATCGATCAGCTGCCTCTTGCACACCCCCTACTGGGGATATGCCTGCAACCAAGGTATATGCCCTTGACCGGAATCGAACCCGTGTCCCTTCAGTCCCCAAGCCGATGCTCTATCCATTGAGCCAAACCAGTTTCGGCTCACCTTGTGACTTTTACCAGAGCAGGGGCCTTATCCTCACCTCCTGCACCAGAGAGATGACTAAAGAAATGTCCTCTTCAAATAGCCCTGCAGGTGCCATTCATAGGACCCCGAAGAATGGCCTTAGCAAGAGAAGTCATGTGAAAAGTCACTGAACATTTATTTTTCAACTTTCAAGTTTATTTTTATGTTTGAACAAGTTCTTGAGGGTATTTGCAATGCATACTCCTTTTGAAAAAACACACAAATGGTTTCCTCAGCCAAGGCATACATTTATTTTCAATAAAAGTAAAAGGAGAACACTGATTATTGATTTTATATTCCTGCCCTAGATGCTAATAACAATTGGATTGGAAGCTTTATCCATGTCATCTGCAGTATATGATCATTTGGTTACTTGATCTTCGATGGTAGCCAAAGTGGTCAATACTACTTTTAAGTATTTAAGAGTGAATAAAAAGCAACACAATGCACTTGTTTCTGCTCGTAGCCAATACGGAATTGGAGAGCCAGGCTGCCCGATCAGTTACAGATGTGGACTGCAAAGCAAACTACCATTTTGGAAATCTTTAGCATGTGTGAGGAGTGAATCAGCAGTCTCTGCACAGGATTCTGAGTTTCAGGGAAGCCTAAAGAAACATTTCCATATCCACTAGAGCAGTGGTTCTCAACCTTTCTAATGCCGCAGCCCTTTAATACAGTTCCTCACGTCGTGGTGACCCCCAACGGTAACATTATTTTTGTTGCTACTTCATAACTGTAATTTTGCTACTGTTATGAATCGTAATGTAAATATCTGTGTTTTCCAATGGTCTTAGGTTGACCCTGCTAGCAATCCACAGGTTGAGAACCGCTAGCAGGGTCGCCTAAGACCATCGGAAAACACAGATATTTACATTACGATTCATTAACAGTAGAAAATTACAGTTATGAAGTAGCAACGAAAATAATGTTATCGTTGGGGGTCACCACAACGTGAGGAGCTGTATTAAAGGGCATTAGAAAGGTTGAGAACCACTGCACTAGAGGATGCAATCCCAGGAAGGGCTGTTACGCTCTCCAATGTTTCCGGGAACAACCCATGTAGGAAATCATTCCAAAAACACCCCAAATCTAATGAGAATGGCCATCTTTCTTTGGCCTTCAGGCTCATGTAAAAAATCAGCTACCTCACATCTCCACTTAGGAGACTTTTAGTCAGTGCAATCTTAAAATGTCTAGAAATGAACTCTGGTCAATCTAGTCCCAAACCTGGTCTGTGTTGTTTCCTGTCCTAGGAAGTGGCACTGAGCTACTCATGTCATACACTTGAGAATGATTCTTGACAGTTCAGCTGCCCCCCCCCCCCAGCCCCCAAGTGCTGGGGGCCTTACTTCTGAAGCATGCCACCTGGACACCTTCTCCCTGTGCCTGCTGCCACTGCCCAGTCTGAGTGGCAAATCCCTGGGAATGCTGTGGAACCTCTATTGTTCTTATTCCATTACCATCCATTCTCCACCCAGCAGTAAAGGGATCTTTAAAAATACAAATCTCATCATGCCCTTATGAAAACCCTTCAATGATTTTCCAATACTCTGAGGATAACAATCCAAAACCTTTAACTTGACTCCCAAGGTCCTGAACTACCTGACCCTTTTCAACCTCATCTCGAGGTGTGTTCCAACTGACCTTCTGTTCACCTTTTTTAAATCCCTCAATGCATCAAGTGCTTTCTTACCTCAGGGCCTTTGCACATGCTGGTCTAATTCCCTTGAATGCTCCCCAAGCAAGCTAGTGCCTGCTCAGAGAAGCCTTTCCTGTCTTCCATCTCTACTCTAGGTCTTGTTACAATTTATTTTTTCTTCAATGGTTATCACAGTTCTTCATGATATAGCACACACTATATACCACAGGTATCATGATGGCAAGGATCGTGTTTAATGGAGTAACCACCATTTACCAGCACCTGGCCTCATCCCTGACATATGATATAGTCATCAATATTTGATGAATGAATGAATGACTGGAAATGAGAACAGAATGAATAATGAACAGGCTAGAAGAGGATATATAGAAGGAAAGACAAAAGAAAGGGAGAAAAAAAAAAGGGAGAGCAGAAAAGGAGAGAGAACTCAATAAAGTACGATGTGAAGATATCAGAAAAAGAAATTATTTCCTTATTATTTTTAATCTTTAAACACCTACTTAAAATAGTAGCAATAATAATAATAATAATTAATAATAATAATAATAATAATAATAATAATAATAAAAATAAACTGCTGAGGCAGTTCTCACCA
Source organism: Pipistrellus hanaki (assembly GCF_964339955.1). NCBI lineage: Eukaryota > Metazoa > Chordata > Mammalia > Chiroptera > Vespertilionidae > Pipistrellus > Pipistrellus hanaki. Next base: position 21,550,416 of record NC_140515.1, read on the forward strand.
TAGTCTTTGACAACAATTCCCCTTGCTGGCTCCCGTCCCCCAACATCCTCCACTTTGGGAGTAGAGCCACAGGGTTACATCTGACACCCTAATGAAGCAAAGTCCTACTTCCTGTCCCGCTCACCAGCAAACCTGGCCTGAATCCCAACTCCCCAGCCTGCGAAGCAGAGGCAGCCACAGCAGGGCAGGAAGCACAATGCTCCTTCTGCCCCCCGCCCCCTCGGAAGTGTCACCCTACCTCCGCATACTGAATTTCATGTAATGTTCAAACTCAAACAAATTACATGTCAAACCCAGTAGCTTGCCATCCAAGCCCCAGCCGCTAATCTGCTCTAGCTCTTGTGGTTTGGAGCTTTGGGGAAAATTAAAGAACTTTAACACCAAGCTTCTCAAACAGTTTAGTTCTTAAACTATAACCATATTTCGGACTGTTTGTGGGGAAATGGCCTTGAAAGGGGGACACGTGCAACCACTTACTCAGATTTGTTGAGGGCAAGGCTGGTCCAATAGGCTTCAATGGGAGCGCTCACCACAGCATCGAAAAGGACCTCCTGGATCAGTTCTTTATCACCTGTCGGGAGGGGCAGGCCTGAGAAGATGTCTCTGGTCGGGTCCCAAACTGGAGCGCAAGAAGCACCCAGCAGCTCATTTTGCAGTATCTGCAGGTCACTTTCTCACATAGTGTGCTGCTTTATATACTAACCTCCTATCAGCAGAAACTATGAAATAGTCTGACCCCTGACTTGCCAGCGACCCAGAAGCCCCCTAAGTGTTTGGGTGAGACAATAGTAAATGGAGAGTCTTGGGAACCTCACACTTCTGTGTTCTGTGCTCTTTCTCCATCCCCCCCTCCCCCGCCCCACCTAGTAGTTCATAGACCCCAGGCGAACCATGGGGTGTGGAGACCAGAAGCCAGCAGTCCTTGGAGAGTTTATTCTTTTCATCCCATTTCTGTCCCCTGTCAAAGCCTGTGGGTCTTCATGGCCCTGATTTCAGTCAGTTGCAAGAAGGGAGAGGGATATGATAACCTTCTAACTCCTGGGACTCTGTTTTGTGATTCTTTTCATTAACCCCCTCTCCCCCTTCATTTTAGAGGGGGAGATAAGTCCCTATGCAAAGGGACTCTCGGCAGAGTTCCCGGGAAAAGACTAAGGAATCAGGGGGATATCCCAAGTCCAGCAGAGGCATCCTAGAGCCCTCCAATCACTCCACAACAGGGACGACTCATTATCACATAAAGCAGGTGAGTCTCATGTAGGCTGGGGGGAGAACAAGGTGGAGCTTGAGGTGTGGTCTGGCTAGAAGGGGTCAATGTGGGGAGAGGGAATGGGACATATATAATATTTTCAACAATAAAATTTTTTTAAAATTTCAAAAGTAAAAATAAGTAAACCCATCACCAAAGATGGATAGAAAAACAAACAAACAAAACAAACTAAAAAATTGTCATGCAGTGGAATATTATATAGTAATTCAAACAAATGAATAGGAGCTAAATAAGCAACACAAATGCATCTCAAAATCACAATGAGTGACAACACGAGTTGTGGAATAATGCATATAATATTACACAATATATAATATGTATAGTATACCATCTACATAGATTTTAAAGAAAAGAAACATGGAAAAATATATAGGGTGTCCCAAAAATGTATACAAAAACTTTGACTAGTTATAAAGCCAGTGTTTATTAAAATGTATTTCATTTTCAAAATTGAGCTATCAGCTGTTCAAGTGTGTACACATTTTTGCAACAATCTTATATTTTAACATAGAAAATAATGTTTCATATTTTGGAGTTCTTTGAAACAATTTATTTTCATATAATTATTTATTAGTTATTGCATTATTTTCCACTCAAACAACTGTAAACCTATTCCTGCCCCACCCTGTATATAGTTATGGCATAAAATGTATGGGAAAGATGAACAATACAGGATGGAAATTCTCTCTGGGAAAGAAATAGGACAGGACGGGGTACTCGGGCTTCAACATTATCTGTTATGATTTATTCCTTAAAAATGTGCAGAAAGAAAGTATGGCAAAATATTGACTTGTAATGTAAATGGTATTAAAATCTAATTTATATACTTTTTAAAATATGTCCTGCAAAAAGTCAAAGTAAAAAAAAAAAAATGGGCTCCTAGGATGTCCATCTGATCCGTTCTCTATCAGAGCATACCCAGAAAAGTTAACCCATTCCATGAAGATGTGGTTTAGGGTCTCCTTACACCTCCCATGGCTGCTGTGCTTATTCTATAAGACAACACATGTAAGGGACATTTCACATCACTGCATAAGTGATATCTGTTAAGGGTCAGGGCAGGGGCCATGCTCAACCTGGACGAGTCTCCCACTGCCCAGTCTGTAGCCACTGCAACTAAGAGTTCAAGAAACATCGATCAGTTGGTCAAGTCTCAGAGGGAAGGAGTAAGGGGTAGAGATCAACCAAGGGACTTGTATGCATGCATATAGGCCTAACCAATGGATACAGACAACAGGGGGGTGAGGGCATAATGTCAGGGATAAAGACACATATGTAATAACTTAATCAATAAAGAAATTAAAAAAAAAAAAGATCTGATCTTGTACTTGGTGAGCGCCAGGCCTGCTGCTGCTCTCCCTTCCCCTCCCTCTGCGCGAGTTGGCTGCCATTTCTGACTCACTGAGCTCCCTTTGAGGGCACCTGGTGAGAGGAGAGGAGCAGCGCATACCCCGACAAGAGACGGCATGTCAGTGTGGCAATCCCTCGCTGGAGAGAATCAGGAGACCTAGATTATGACCTTGAATAAGACAAGTCCTATTTCCAACCTTGTTTTACCATTTATAAAATAAAAGAGCTGGATGAGCAGATATACTGTATACTAAACCCTTCCCAGTTGTACCATTTTCCTCTTGTTCAGGTATTTGACTAAATGGTTTGGTATGGGGATAAATCCGGTGTAAAGGGTTAATCTGGGATTGGGAATTCTGCATGACTTTCCATAACCCACACTCCTTCTCTTGTTCCTGCAGGAAGCAGACATTTGGCTGGATTTAATGTGACTGATAGTCTCTGCCAAAGCAAAGTTCCCCTGGAAAACTGAAGCGACCGATGGTTTTGCGTTCACTCCTCACCACCACCGCCACATGCACACACCGAGTTTGGAAGCACACTCACATTGGAGCAGAGGTTCTTTGCCTTTGAGGTAGAGCTTAATCGCTTCTAACTGAGACAGATGGCGGTGCTCTGGGTGCAGATCCGTGTTGCAGTAGGACCTACAAACATGACATGGCCCAGACGAGAGCGTGTAAATAGTCACAGCATCACATTCCTTTGCCTTTAAAACAGGACAACTGAGCACGAGAGTATAGAACATTTGAGAACAAAGCAGGCACCAAATACCAGTACTGATGAAGGATTTTAATTCTTACCATTCGTCTGCCAAGGACACATCGGGGTGTTCTAAGTCATGCAGGCCTGGAGGTCAAGGAGAAGACGTTAATGAGTAAATGCCATCTATGTGGGGCACTGATCCTCCTCATCCTCTCATGTGCTTCAAATGTCCTTGGGCGGGGCTCTGGGGTGATTAAGGGTAGACATCAACCCCAAAGATATCTGCCTCAGAAAAGGGACTCTCATCAAAGGAAACAAATTATTTTCCAGGAAAACTTATTCCTCTCTCAGCCACCACCTTCCACAGCTGTGTATCCCAGGAAAGCCTCAACTCCTTGCAGAAAAATGATGCACCAGTGAGTCGTGGGAGAGGAGCTTAGCGTGATGGTGGAAACACTGCCTTTGGATCCCCATGCAGCCTGAGCTGGGGACTGAGCCAGGCCACTTAACTCCTGTGTCACTTTAGCAGGTTACCTTACTTTTCCAAATGTTCTCTCTTCATGTGCAAAGCAGGAATAATGATAACAGTCCCTAACTGATGGGTGGTTGTTAGGGTGAAATTACAAGTTGAATGATATGAAATTGCCAATACTCAACTGACCAGCAAACATGGCTTGTTGTTACAGAATCCTAAGTAAAAATGAGTCATCGGTCTGGAAAGGTAACTAAGAGAACAGGGGCTAACAGAGAACTTGGGAATTTTCACAGAATGGTCCAGAACATCCCAACTCTGTGAAATCAGTCTCTTTCCTTGTGTGTTCATGAGACTTGATTTCAGTGCGTCATTAGCAGTAACCATACTTCTGATTGATGACCTCAGGGACTCCAATAGTGCCAATAGCCTGTTTTAAAATGTCAGACTTTCTCAAATGACCAGCACTGTCTCACTGCACCAAGGATTCAAATTTTCTCTTCAAATACAAATGTGTAAAATACAGAAAAATACTAGACCGATCAACACACACCCCTGCTTGATTTTCAGGAAGTAGGGGATACATTTGATAGAATATCATTGTTTATTATCCAAGTGACGAAATCCTGGCTCCAGCACCTACTGGTTGAATGATCTTGGGAATGCCACTTCAACTCTGAGTTTTACCAGCCAGAAGACACAGGTGAACATGCCTAACAGACTCCAGGAGATGATTAAATGGGATAGTAATTGGTTCCTAGGACAATTCTTCCCTTCATTTCATATGTTCACTAGTGAAGTGCTATTCCAGGCCCTAAGAATATAGCAGTGAACAAAACAAAAATCACTTTTCTTCTGATATTTACCTTCCAGTGGCAGGAAAGAGATAAGTAAATAAAATTAAAATACAAAGAGTATTAGTTAGTGGTGAGGTCTATGAAGAAAAAGAGATAATGTAACAAGGGTAGGGAGAAACAAGAGCTAGTAAGAGTTGAGAAAGTTTCAGTTATAGCCATGGACTGTCAGGGAATTCTTCACTGAGAAAATAACTTTTAAGCAAAATCCTGAAGGAGATGAGGGAAAGCCAGGTAGATACCTAGAGAGAGTGCTCCTGGCAGAAGAAATTATGAGTGCGAAGGACCTTATGTGGGATCTTGCCTTCCTGGAATATGGGGTTAATGATGCCAATTCTATCTATTTCTTTCTAGTTTCTCTTCTCATTGGCTTTGATCCACAGAGCCCTCTCTGGCTATATTTCAAAGGACATGAAATATACATGAAACCCTGAAAGAAAGATCTTTTTTATTTACTGCTTCCTCTTGGAGTTCCTAGGGCACCAAATAAATTGAACAGTTTTCTAAATCTCCCACCTCTTATTTTGGTCCTCCTGACATAATTACACCTACTGGTGACTGCTAATGCTGACAATGAGATAGTCTCTAATTTACTGAACAATCATTATGTACAGTAGATATTAAAGATGCAGAGAAGGTGTCAAGGAGATTCATAAGAGGAGCAATTTCAGCAGGTAGTACTACAGTCCATGGCTTCAACCTCAGTAGTGACTCTTTACATTTGGAGCAAAGTTTATGTGTTCACCATCTTTGTAATATCTGGCATTTTCAAAACACATTAAACATGCTTACATTATCTGGGGAAGCATTCCTTATGGAGGATCCTACAGAAGTGAGGTTGTCCTCCCAGGATTCTTCCTTCTCTGAGAAGGAAACAGCATACCAATCGTGCCTTGGCCCTTAGTAATGACAAGAGCCTCTCCTAGTTAGCCCGAAAGGAAGCAGATTTCTCAGGCTCTGTAACTCAGCACAGGTGGCAGGACTGCAAGCCCTTTTATTCACAGAGGACCAACAGAGAGAGGAAGATCCGACCTCATTTTTGTGGATAACCAGACACTTTCCCCCTTGCTGAGGATTCAAACCAATTCCTTGCATGGTGGTTACAGTTAGTTCTGAAAATATCTCTACCTGACTCTCAGCTTAACAGCTGTGGGACATACAGAGAAAAGATAGTGACTAAAAATATCATCCAAAAGATCTTGCAAAACAACTTGCAGACCATGTATTGAGGATTTGACTAGTAGGGGTGTCGAACTCAATCCGAGAAGGGGCCAAAATCTAAAATCCAGCCTAAATCGCTGGCCGAATGCTTTACTGAACAGTCATAAACTGACAATGTCATAAACTGACAGCGGAGTGCAGTGATGACAGCGCGGTGCGGGCCACATTGCAAGGCCTGGCGGGCTGGATTTGGCGAGGGCCTTGTGTTTGACACATGTGGACTAAGGTAATGGACCCAGGAGAAGCCAATAATCTACTCATAATCTCTCCAATTTTTCTGACCATGAGCAATTTCTTCAGCTTGTCTTCAGATGGCTTAGATATGTATTTTCTGGCTTCATAGGCAGTGATATCCACAGAGCTACACATGGCTCATGGAGTCAGAAAATTCTAAAATTAAAAAAAATAATAATTTTGGAGAATACATCCTATTGAGTATTTTGTCCAAGTCACAAAGTTGCCCGTTTTCTCTTGCATGTCTCTGGGAAGATTGGGCCTGCTCTGTGGGCACGCTCTGAGTTCTGATCAAGCCACCATGACTTCTCTTCCCTCTCCTTCCTATTCCTTGAGATGACATGATTGCTTGGGAGATAAAAACCAGTACCTGTGAAACACTGCACGGAGAATCAGCAGTAAACCAGAAGACTGTCTATAACTAGCATCTCAGGGACAACCAATCTCATGCTTCATTCTCAGCTACATCTGAGCCACAAGGTGGTCCAGCTGCTGGAAGTTCTTCTCATTTATTCGTAACCAGCTTTAATTAAAACCCGATTTGAAACAGACCTTCTGCCCTTGGCCATACCCCCTGGGGACACCCACACAAAGCACTGGTTTGGCAGCCCAACTCCTTCTGAGTGGAGATGCAAAGCTGAACACCCAGGATGGGCAAGCGCTTCACTCAAGGCCACCACTTTGGGAGTGAAGCCCTTCAGAGGCTAGCCCACCCCTCCCTGTGAGCTGCTGAATCTGAAAGGTAACTTCTCTGAGCTATCAGATTGTGGGGAGATGAAAAGGACAGTAAGGGTGTGACAACTATTTTAGTCTTAAAGAGCTATAACAACTGCTACCCATTACTAGGAGTGTACAGTGCTTTCTGAAGACCAGAGGACCTGGGAATCTGAAAGGGCCACTTAAGCCTTCTGACCTGTGGAAATCATTGAAATAAGCACAGTTCCCTTTGAACCCTTTGGGCCCGGGCTGCCATGAAACACAAGTGACATTTGTGGCTCAAATGTGTAGGAGACCAAGGCTTGCATATTTTTGTTTTCATTTTTTTTCTTGGCTTGAGTTTTTACACTAATTTATATTTTTCTTGGGACTGATTTTTATGGGTGAGAAGCATATAGTTAGAGGGTGATTCCTATGCGTGGCCTCCACCACTCTGTGGATTGAAGTAGAATATAAATAAATAAAGTCACAAGGAAGGCCCCACTGGTTGGGGTTCCCACCATTCGAAATCAGTGTAGGAAAGCAGGTGACACCAAGTGGCAATTAGTTGAGTCAAATCTCCACGGATTGGCCAGAGTGTTGGACAGACCCCCAAGTTCTTCAGTGAACCCACAGCAGGCGCCCGGGCTTCCTTCCCACAGTAAGGACAAGACTGAGCACCGTGGCATCTTACCTTCTTCGATGGTTACATTCCCTCGGAAGAAATACTTCCCATGGCCCCTGGAGAGCGCCACACCTAGGCTGTGCAGAGAAACAAAGCAGACCTTGAGACCCATGGCATCGACTGGAATAGACTTGTGGGCTAACTTCTTATTTTCCATTTTCACATTGCCATTTCATGTTCTGTAAACAATTTTTCCAACAGTTTATTTTCAAAACCCCACTGATTATAGTTGGTGTTGGTTTTTCTTAGGTTCAATCAGCTGCTTCAAAGTACATCTTTTGATTGGAAGTGCCCGCAGCAATTGGTGGCTCTCGCATGTTTACAAAGAGTGTGGCAAGCTGCGCAGCCCCCTCGCAAGCCCTTTTCTTGGACACCCTCAAAAGGGTCACTGGCCCTGCTCTTCACTACCACCTTACGCACCCCTGCATTCAGCCAGAGGCAGGCCTCTCTAGACCTTAGAGTTTGGGACTAGGGCAAATTAATCCCTTCCCAAGGGCAAAAAGGAAAACTTCTACCACCACTTGAGTGTAGCCACAAGGACTGTCCTGTGGGCTTCTTTGCTCTACTCTCTCGCTAGCCTAACAGCATTATCACACCCTCACGGGCCTGATGTAAGTTACTTTCTGCATTTGTCTAAAGTAAGAGACCATGCTTTGAAAACATCGTCTCCTCATTTGGCAAACACCCTTAGGAGCCTAGTGTTCCCTGGGCTGCTCTGGTTCCAATGGAACCTACTCATGATCCCCGCCTGGCCTTATGTGACAGCAATCCATCACTTAGTTTTCAGATTAATCTAAAGCCAGTAAATTCTTTCTCTCCTTAGCCCTGCGAGGCAACCATTCGGGAACAGGAAGCAGCCCCAATGAAATCACTTTTGACGTCAGAATGCCACGTACGCATCTGGAAGCAGGCAGGAGGCAAAGCCATTTCCCAGGACTGTTACAAAGAGAAATCACAGGGTTCAAAGGTGGACAAGCACAGAAGGACAGTTCAGAGAAATTAAAATGGAAGTACAGCATGTGGTGATGGGTATGCTACCTCCAGGTTTGAAGGATTCTTCTTTTTTTTTTTTTTTTTAATTTTGGGTCATGGAAATAAAAGGTGGAATGAAACTCACTAGGCAGCACGTCAGATGGGAAAAGACCCTGGTAACCCTCGGAACTTGTCTCTCCCCGCTTAGCTGGGACCCCCAAAGGTTACTGGCTGGATAATGAGATGCAAAAGCCAAGACACTCGAGTGAGTGGCCCTGCGTGAGCCTGAACCATCTCCCCCCTCCTGGAAACCAAAAACCAAAGCAGCCTGGCAGAGGCCCTTCCTCACTCGCTCCAGCCTTTGGGCAGGGTGCCTGGTTATCTTCAGATGATGAGCTCTGAGAGTGCCAGCAGGTTTTGTACAAACACAACTGATGGGTCTGATGGAATGTCCATGTATTATGGTCAGCTCTACCTGAAAGGAGTACCCTTGATGTCTGTATAATAGTAGTCATTTGTCATCACCAAAACCCGTTTCTAGATTGAAAAAAAAAAAGGTCGTAGAGAAAAGAAAACATGGTTAGTCTGCGGGGTGACGTTTTCAGAAATAAATAAAAATAAATGGACACACTGTGATCAGGTTAACAGTACTACATGAATCTTGTTTGAGATAAGTAAAGACAAGAGAAAAATGATCTCGGCGAAAGATATTTATTCCAGATAGAGGCTTTCAAAAGCTAATTTTTCACAGCGGTTTGTTTTAAATTAAGCGGCAAGAATGTTTGAGAAAAAATGTACCCCTTTGTCCACTGTCTTCTTCACCTCCATGGAGAACTTCCCTGTCTTTCGATTCACCATGGCATTTCGCAACTAAAACGATAAAAGGAAACAGTATTAGCGGTCCCCTGGGTTACCAGGCCTGGGGACACCTCGCACCCTCCAGCTCAGCGGCACAAGGGAGGCCGGTGCAGAGCAGAGGCAAGAGGGATCTGGGCTGCTTCCTGCCACATTGTGGCTGCTTCCCTGGCAAGTCTGCATGTGGCACTCAGACCTCGGAAACAGGGCCTCTGCAGAATCAACACCCAATGGCTGTTGGTCCAGGGGAGAGAGGCTAACGGCAATAAATAAATAAAGGACTCTTAACTTCCATGTGGGGTGCTGGGGTAAACATCAGGCAACACCGGCAGAAAAGCCTACGCAATGTTGAGGAGTCCAAGGACAAACCCCCAAAACCCTCAAGGGGCAAGGCTATGTCCGGGGATAGTTCCATTCCCCCAAAAGGGGCATCGGTTTGTCATGGAGAAATAACTTTGCAAAATGTGCATTAAAGGAGTTTTCCTATACAGTAGTTTCAAACACACACACATACACACACACACACACACACATACATGAGAGGCCAACCTCTTGGAAGCCAGGGATTAGCTTTTCATAGTATGAATCATCACCAAATGCTCTCGGAGAAATCAGGGCCAATTAATGGCTTCGCTGACACTGACAGGCAGGGAGCCGGGCGACCTTCTATCTGATTTCTGGAGGTCCCCTCGGAGCAGGGAGCCTGGCTCCCTCCCCCGCCCCTGGCTGACCTCTCCTAATCACGAGTGGCCCTTCCGTGAGTTCAGAGAAGGACAGCAGACACAGTGATGAAAGATGTGCCGTCACGGGCACCAATGAGAGACGACAGGGAAGGCCGTTTAGTGGAACAGGAGCAGATGCTGACGTGCCACGGCCTGTCAGGAAAGGCTCCTTCCCTGCCCTGTGCTGGGTTTTCTTTCTGGTTTGCTTTTTGCATCCTTGCCCCACTTTTCTTCGTCGAGAAGCCTGAATAAGATCTAGACGACAGAAAACTGCAACACTTGCAGGCAACCTCAGTTTGATTCAGGGTGTCTAGAACCGGGTTCATGCATTCCCATCCTCTGTGAGACTGGGCAAAAGCATAATTTTTATCTGGAGGCATGCATAAAATAAAACATATATATGAATAGATATAGTTTTTTTTACTCTAGATATTTTTGAACAACACATAATGGGCATTTCTGGAAATATTTTCCCATTTTAACTTTTGTGGTTTTGGATGGGGAGAGCTGGTCCTCGTTAAGTCTACTTTCTAACTTTTAAGAACGGCTCCATTTATCTTTAACGTGGTTTTCATTTTTCCTCTTTCTGGTGCCTGCCTAAAGCCATTTGGGACCTTCCCCCCTCACATTCCCCAGGCAAGACAGAGATTAGGTAAGTGTCCCCACCCGCCATGCTCCCCACCCTCCTGCCTCCCCACCCCGCCTCCCTGTAGCACAGAGCGGTGGGCAGGGGCCTGGGGGATCCTGGGTTGGGTCACAGGCGCTTTCTGGAGGCAAATGCTTAGATGATTAGTCTGGTCTTCCCCTTTTGTTCAATACAAATGAAAGTAGGTTATACTTGCTGAACACTGCCCTGTGGGGCAGGATAGCACGGTAGCGAAGGGATGGACCCTGGAACAGGCTTTGTGATCCTAGACCCATCAACTATCCCGCTGTGCCTCAGTTTCCTTTTTTCAAAATGGAATTAGTGCCAGCACCCATCTCACAGAGGTTTAGGGAGGGTTAGAGGAGTTAATATTGACGAGAGCGCTTGGTACCCCATTGGCATTCAGTCAACGTTGGCTGCCCTCCATTGACACCAGCAGCATCTTCCTGATCACCCCCTCACTTCCTTTACCGTCAGACCCCTCTCCATCGCATCATGAATCAGAGTGCTTGGCACCGATGCCCGTGCTGTAAACCAGTGTTTTCAGCCTTTCTTGGTGGTGAGCCATGTGGGAACTACAGCTTCCCTGACGCAGCCTGCTGTCTCCTGGCCTTACAGATCCCCCATTGCTGCTCCCTGCTGCTCAGGAACAACCTAAGGAGTTCGGTGACCACCCCCTCATTCCTTAGGTTGAGAAATGCTGTTCATAGCCACCTCCGGGTTGGCGCCGTCTGAAAAGAGCCAGCCACGGGAAAGAGAAGTAACGCAGGACGTCACGGCTCACGTGCCAGGCTTTACCATGACACACACTACTGTCCTGTGACCTCGCAGTGGCTCTGGTTCCTGACTTCATTCATCCCGCCGGAAATGTTCATAAGTGAGGACTTCCAGACCCCCAGGGGTCCTGCCAGGTGCTGTCTAAACCATGTAGCAGGCTTAGGAGGCTTGGGTGATATGGCAGACACTGAGCTCTTACTATGTGCCAGGCACAGGTTTTAAGAGACTCAGAATCATCTCTTAAGGGGTGATTATTCTCCCTGCTTTCCAGGTGGGGAAACCGAGGCACGGCATTATGACATTCACCACAGCCACACAGGCTCCCTGCCCCCTGAACCCATGCTGTTACTTCTGCTTTTCAAATCAGGAGAGAAAGCATTTGGACAAATTTAAAGCATTAATAGAAAAGTTGTGTAGTATTAATAGAAAAATAATTTACTGCTATTTCTGGCCATTTTTTTTTTTAATCAAAGGAAATGTTTTACACATTGACCATCCAGTAAGCTGAGGGCTGGTCCCAGCAGGCTCTCCCACAGGCTGAGGCCCTGCGGCCTGGGGCTGGCGGGAAGCTGGTTTTCCGTCTTCACTGCCAGAGGACGGAGGGGGCTGGTGCTTTTCAATAGGCGGAACAGTGACAGTACAGCCCTGTGCGGCTGGAGCACAGCAATGTCACTTTTCCAGCCTGGGGGAGTGAGGCTGCAGAAGGGGACTGACACCCCAGTGCTATGGTAAGTCAGGGGTATACCAGCCCCAGGGTCTGGGTTCCAAGGTGGTACCCAAAGAGGAGGCGAAAGAGGAGGGGAGTGACAGTGCTATCAGTCCCCACCCAGCAGGAAGGGCATGGTCAGCAGTGCTGCCCTGAGTGTCTGATTTCCCTGGACCCACCACCATCTAGATTACAGCAGGAGCAACTAAAGCAATGAAGATGGCATGGTGAGGGAAGCCTCCAAAGGAGTTGGGGTGTGCTCCTCTCAGAGAGTTATGTAGCCGTCAAAAAGTCATCTGTGCAGCACCGCCAACATGGCTCAATGGTTAGGCATCAACCTCTGAACCAGGAGATCATGGTTCGATTCCTGGTCAGGGCACATGCTCGGGTTGCAGGCTCCATCTTCAGTGGGAGGCAGCCTACCAATGATTCTCTCTCACCACCGATGTTCTATCTCTCTCTTCCTTTCCTTCCTCTCTTAAATCAGTAAAAATATATTTTAAAAAGTCACATGTGCAGATGTTCAACTTGACATACAGTCAAAGAAAGGCAAAGTAAAATATCAATGATAATATACTTCATGTTTCCCTATCCGAGAGCCAGCATTTGCTAGTGAGTCCATGCAGTGGGCATTAGAACAGCTCTCATCCCAGCATGGTCCATAGGATACAGGACATACCTCTGCAGGCTGAAAACAAGAATCTGGAACCACCCCCTGCCCTGGCCCGGCCTTATCAGAATCAGACGTGCTTCCGGAACCCCAGGTCTGTCTCTTTCACCTGCACCCCAAAGCTGAGGCAACTTTGCTGACCACTCAGCACCCACTTGACTAACAATGACTGGTGGCCACATTTCCAGTTCCACAGGGAGCCTACAGCTTTCCTCTGGTGTCAGAGCTCATTAAGGAAGCTCCCCCCAGAGTCCTGATCACCTCAGGTTTTGTGTTTAATTCTAGAAAGAGAACTCATTCTCCTAATTGGAGGTTCATCATCTGCATCAGAACAGGAGTCTGACCTTTGCGGATGCAGAGGAGGCAAAAGCTTCTGGCCCCAAAGGGAGTGAGCCTGGCCAAGGCAACAGCTTCAAGGGGAAGGAAGACAGTGGTTAAACTGGTCTGCTATTCCTGAGCCAGCCTTCAACCGGGAGGTGAAAACAGACTCGGGCACAGAGCACGAGTACGACACAATCCTCTCTCTCCTGCTTCAGCCTGGGCTCTGAGGCATGCTGTGCTGGTTTGGAGGCCCAAGGCTCAACCATGAGCTGAAGAGGTACAGGAATGGGTGTAAAGAACAAACTAAACAGCCAAAGGCCTCAGAGAAGAGGTCACTAGGGCTTTGGAAAGAAAGGTATCAGAGGAATCTTTCCATCAGCGTTATGCCAAGTAAGAAATTAGTTTGGGGGTGGAGGGGAGGTAGGGCTTACACTGAAACACAAGGGGTTTCAGCTGGACTCACACCACCAGCAGAACCAGATGGGGCCATACTCGCACCGCCACCGCAGCATTTGTTCAGCAGCTATGTGCCAGGCACACCCCATCTTTTTTGCACCCCTTAGGGAAGGATGACACACATAAGGCACTGATACAGGGTGTTTCCATGGACTCGGATTCAGGGGCTCCTTCTAAGTCATAATAACATGGTCAAAAGCATTGGGGCCAGATGCCTGGCGTGGAATCCACACTCAGTGCTCTTGGGCCATTACAGCAGCTCTGCCTCAGTTTCTTTAGCTGTAAAACGAGGAAGGCAATCACATCAACGTCTCAGGATTGTCATGGAGAATAAACAAGTTGGTCTGCACACAGCACTTAGCACAGCACTGGCCTGTAGAGTTTCTACTGATATCAGGTTTTTTCTGTTAATAGAAATAATCCTGCTCATGGTGGAAAGACTGGGAATGACTAAAAAATAATAAGAATAAGACAAGATTCTTTCAGAATCTCTGGGGATTTAAAGATACCACTTCCTTCTAAGAGGTGATCAGCACCGGGATTCAGTCTGAGCTCTGCATGTGTCAGGCTCACTTCCTGGCTCACCGTGCCCACCAGAGCAGTCCTACTCATCGTATCGTTGACATGGTGCCTGGCTCACCCTGGAGCCAGAAGTCTCACTCTCTCTTGTAAATGATTTCTGATCTTAAAATTTTTTTTAATGTTATTCAGTCTTATGTTGCATGTGTTTAAATAGTACATATAAATAAATAAATAAATAAATAAATAATAAATAGTATATGTGGCTCACACCTTTTTTGGAAGTACATAGGATCTGTGTTATAAATGTGGTTATTACATTCAACAAAAGCCTGGTTGCCCAGAGAAGGAGGCTGCCTCTTCCAAGAAGTTCTCTGCAGCCAGGCAGCCTAGCACTGCTTCTTCCTAAATGGCTTCTGATTGCCTGGTCTTAACCTAAAGCCCGCCTTTTGCTACTTCATGCAAACACCGATGGTAGGCACACGGGCGTATGGGACCTTGGTTAGATTTCACAAAGATGCTTGATGCGGATTCCAGAATTCTCCAATCAGTGGAGTGCAATTTTCTGGGAGAGAAATGGCAACTTGGACTTTTCCACTTGAGCATGTTGACAGTGAAGAAACTCACATTTCAAATGTACTGTCTCACAAGGTGACAAGACAAGACAAGAGACCCAAACCAAAGAGACAACCGAAAGCCCATCTGTGCAGAGCAAGAGACTGGACTTTCAGGGGATGCAGGAACTCTTTGGGTGGACTATCAGACCCAGTTGTGAGTTGGATAAAGGTGAAGGATACGCACAGGGATGGGAATCCGACGTTCTGCAGCTCCCGTGAGAAAGGAGGATGAGGCAAGGAAAGAAAGGCATATTCCAAACCATCCTTAGTAAAAGGAAATAGCACCTCACTGAAAACTCACTGGGACGCAGGTGATGACTAGGGTGAGCCATGTAATAAATTTCCTCAAGTCACAGACCAGGAGAATGATGCTTCCTGGACATGGGGCTCTGGAGGAAGAACCAGCATCATTAAGTCCACCCTCCACATTCATTAAAGTGGGAATGAGGAAGGGATGGGGAAGCATGTTGATAAGTTCATGCCTTCTAGGAGAGAAAACTTGAAGATCCAGTGAAGGCACAATGGACAGTTGAAGTGAAGGTGGAAAAGAAAGGAAACAATGGGAGGCATCATTTGGAGATTCCTGAGACAGTTTAGCCACTGTAAGTCCACAGGACAATGGCTGATGAGAAGGTCTCCTAAGGACTGATGATGATGACAATAACAGTGGCTGCCACTCATAGTGCTCCCCATGCCCACACTTGGGCACTTTCATTTATATGGCTCAACATATCAACACATTTACTATTCAAAACAGCTCTCTGAGGTAGTTACTATTATCACTAGACTCATTTAATGGGACAAAACTGAAGAACAAGAAACAAAATTGAGGTGCAGACAGGATCATTGCTGACCTCGGGGCCAGCAGCCAGCAAGCAGCAGATATCTGAACCCAGGCAGCGCTCCTCAGGACGGGACTAGTCTGATTCTTGGGATCACAGGTTGAAAAGAAACAACGTATACATTAGGTGCAGCACAATCCAAAGAACCTGACATGAATCCTGATGACAATGTGTAAGGACGAGAAAATGTAAAACTCTATCAGGCCACTGATCCCTTGTGTGTGTGCTAAAGAGTACAGATGAGGAAGTCACTTCTTATCAAACAACAAAATCATTTTGTCTGAACCTGGGTTTACAAAGACTTGGTACAGATGTAGAAGAAAATAGATTACATTATGAAACAGAAATGGTTTTGGCATTTTGTAAGCAAGAAAGAAAATCAGTGATTTATGCTAGATGAGGTGTCCAGGGAGTGAGAACGGGAGAAGAAAGCTACAGCGAGAGAACTACCAGGCCGGCCACATTTCTGGAAACATGAGAACCCAGCCTGGGGACCTCAATGGCTCCCCCAACAGCCCTCTGGAGAGCAAGACAGAGTGAGGGATGGGAACAATGCCAGCCCAATGGTGACACTTAAGAGAGGACCCTGACAAACCGGGGAGGATGCGGGCAGAAGAACATGGCCTTGGCAGAGAGGCAATAGGCGACAATGGGAAGAAGGTGAAGGGCAAGAATGTGGACAGACACACCAGGTACCTATGATTTAAATAAGGAGCATCCGCCTGCATTCACACGAAGGAAGCCATGTCTAACAAGTCTGACTTAATGAGGACGTATCACAAAGGCTGGCAGGGCTCAGCTGTGGGCCCAGGGAAGTTCTGGATGCAGTACCAGCATCTGAATCAGTATGGGAAATGGGCATGTGGCTTTTGCAATGGCCTGCAAAGGAGGAAACGCTGGTCCTGCCTAGGAAAGGGGGTGGCTCACCAAGCAGAAACATGAAATCCTGACAGGTGAACTCTGACCCTGACTTTGACCAGGGCAGAGTCCCTCACCCAGGCTCCCTGACAGGGATGGTCCCACCAAGTGCACTGAAGAGGCCTATGGATTCATCAGCTGCAGAAGGGACCAGAGCCCACCAGGTTGCAGATTGTGCAAAGCAGGCTGGTGGCTGGCCTGTCGGCACCAGTCTGACCAGCGGGAGAGTTATAAACTCCAAACTCAGTACAAGGGCCCATTGTCTCCGAGGCCCTCTGGTGGCCAGGTGGCCCCCTGGTAGGCCTCTTGCTGGCTCCTGGGGTAGCCTCCAGGTTCAGAAGTAGCTACAATGGAGCTCCCTCCTCACCAGGCTTGATAACAAATCACTTACCACATCGTCTCTGTCTTCCCACTCGACCTCGGAGAGGTCCACGCTACTGTAATTAGGTTTCCTTCGCTTTTTCCCTTCTTCGTACTAGCAAGGGGAAGAGACAAAAAGAGAAAACACTTCCATGAGATGACCAGCTGGGAACTTTTTTTTTTTTTTTAAATATATTTAATTTATTTTTTTTACAGAGAGGAAGGGAGGGGGATAAAGAGCTAGAAACATTAATGAGAGAGAAGCATCAACCAACTGCCTCTTACACACCACCTACTGGGGATGTGCCCGCAACCAAGGTACATGCCCTTGACCAGAATCGAACCTGGGACCTTTTAGTCCGCAGTCTGAGGCTCTATCCACTGAGCCAAACCGGTTTTGGCAGCTGTGCAACTTTTATCCTCCAGAGTCCCATTCTGAGGATGGGGACCATGAAAGGAGGGATGTCAATGACAGGCCCAGCCGGGTACCAGGCCTAGAAGCTTGAAAGGCAGGAAAGTTGAGGCCAGACATCTATGAACATTGGCTCTGAACTGGGAGAATATACAAGTCCACTCTTTGCTTGATAGGAATTTACCTAGTGAACCTCATGGCTCTAAATCACCAGGTGCAAATCAGAGTGTCCCCTCCTCAGAGGGCTTGTTGTGAGATGGGAGGGAGTCTTTCCTCCACAGCAAAGCTCTAAAACCACCTGTTTAAAACACAGGAAAGGGCATCTTACATATGGTACCAAACACCTAGCGTCATCCTTCTGTTTTATGCTTCTCCACTCTACCACCTATCTCAGTGTACTCCACAACCTTGGCTAGGCTACAAAAGCACCGATCTCCACAGGTGGGTTCAACATCCTAGTCAGATTGTGCAGACACACAGAAACTTCTTCCTGCCACCCCAGTGGCCCCGGCAGTCCCGAGCTCAGCACGCTGCCTCCCCCAGCCTGGATGTGGGTGTTGGGAATCGCTGCCAGATCTAAAGGCCATTCGGGCATTTCTCTGGAGAAGTGGGCATGTGGTTTCAGGATTTCCCTCCTAAATCACTGGCATTAGTCACCTCCAAGCACACCCTTTTATCAACTGGATGTTCCTGGTCTGGACACTCCTGTCTCTGGTCGTCAGTGTTGGCTGGTGGGCGTTTATAATGTGGGAAAGTCTGCCCTCTACTGCAGGCCTAGGAGAAGCGACCCCTGCACAGTAAGATGTGGCTAATGTCAGACTGGGGAAAATATATGTATGTAATCTTTTCTTGTTTGCCTTTCTCTCTAAATTGGCCACCTTTGGGTTTAATTGGTAAGATTCTAAGACTCTGAAACCACAAGTTACCATTTTGAACATGGGCTACTGTGGAGACTGAGGGCACATAAGACGTGATGGAGAAAAATCTCTGTCCAGGTGGAACCAGACAGATCCAACCTGGTCCTAGTGACATCTAAGGGAGAGAGACCAGACCAAGAGCCCCCGTGGGGCCCAGCAGGGTCAGGTGGTCCCCTATCCTCTTGCCTTCTTCATTTTGACTGCATTTCTGGAACCCCAAGACATCTCTGGAGATTGCCCACCCCCACATCCGGGAAGGCCACCTCGCCTCCAAGGGGAAGGGCCCTGACAAGCCCACCTCCCAGCCTTCCCACTCTGCCTGCAGGTTTCCGATCAACAGTGTTCACGGTGAGTGCTGTGACATCAGACCCGCTCCAGATGAAGAGGAGGGGCAGTGGTTCCCTCAGAAGCCGCTGTAAGTGATAGCAGACTCTCGGTTGGATCCTGTTACGGAAAGTCCGTGTATGCAGGGCAGCTCTGTGCTCAGGAGAGCCAGGCCAGCTGAGTGGAAGGAACAGGATGAGGGCAGGGAGCTGTTGCCTGAGTCTGAGAAGGGGTGATTGGGGACTCAAACATTCTTGGACCATTGTTACCTGTGCTAATGGCCAAAGTCCCATTTTAGTAAGAGCCATCATAGAGCCACCAGGCACTCCAGAAGTTCATGAAGCCCAGATTCCAACTGCTAAAGAAGGACCTTCACAATTTCTTGGGTAGCCTATTGCTAGATCTAAACTGTCTTTTTGGTGAAAGTACTTCCTTTAGTCGCTTCAAAATGCCCCTTTATTCAGTAATTCAACCTCCATTATTGGACATTCTTCCCCAAGGACTTGCTGCCAGTTTATCACCTTCTGCCTCTGGAAGGTCAAGTCCTTGACCATCATGCATATAGGAAAATGGGCTCTAACATGCTAAATAACATATCAAATGACAAGATAGATGAGATCATATAGCCAGAATGAGGGAGGCACCCCCATCTACCATAGCCCCAGACCAAAATGTCATGGCTAAACCTCCTGTTATTTCAACCACTGTTAAAGAAATCTTTAAAAAAACAAACAAACAAAAAAAAACCCCATAGTCCAGAGCACCAAATGCCCCCTCAGCCTCAGAAAAAGTATCCACCTGTCTTCATTAGAAGAGGGGAGCACAGTGGTCCTGCCCCTTATCGGGCATGTGACTGAGCAAGGTTCCAGCTGCTCCAAGCTCCCTTTTTCTCAATCACCAATGGGAAACATAAGAGCACCTCCACAGCCACGGGAGGATGAGAGGATTAAATAGAGGCTGTATGTGAAGTGGAGAACACATTTCCAGGCACAAAATAAACCTTTAATATGCATCTAGCATGATTCCTGAAAACCCTGGCCTTCTTGGTGAAGACATAGGCTCACTGTATGCAACTGGCTAATATTTCATTTCCATGAAATGAAGGAGACTTATGCAATAATTTTGCAGGTCACTGTTCTGCAAATCATAGACAGGTTCGAAAGATTTGTTGAAGAGGATAATGTCAGATAATCACACACATATGTCTTCACCTGGTGTGTATCTTTTTAAAAATATACTTTATTGATTTTTTTACAGAAAGGAAGGGGGAGGGATAGAGAGTTCGAAACATCGAAGAGAGAGAAACATTGATTAGCTGCCTCCTGCACACCCCCTACTGGGGATATGTGCGCAATCAAGGTACTGTACATGCCCTTGACCGGAATCGAACCTGGGACCCTGCAGTCCGTAGGCTAATGCTCTATCCACTGAGCAAACTGGTTAGGGTCTGGTGTGTATGTTTCACACCAAGTATTATATACCATGTTGGGACTCATACACTCCTGGTAGAAATATGGGTACTTGTGCTAAAGAACCTAAGTCCTTTTAGATGGCACCTGGCACAAGTGTAACTGCAGAGAACCCTGGATTTCTGACCATTCCTAACATGGCTTTTCTTCATTGTTTAAATAACCAGTCAAGAAATGCAGTACATTATATTCCTGATGTTCATGAAACTTGAAAAGATTAGAGTCAGGGGAAGTAAAACTTCCCAGCATAGGGATCAATGAGCCACCATAGTCCAACAAATCTCCATAACTGAATTCACTGAGAAACAGACAGGACTGAGGTCTTCCCCCATGAATCCCATTGTAGGAATGGCCCTCTGCAATGTGTCCTTAACCCGGCACAGGTAACAGGTCTGAACCACTTTCCATGTGCGTCTTTAGTAATGCATGAGCTCCTTTAGAATATAGTATGTAACCAGGTGATTAATATGGGTGAGAAAAGGAAAAGACAGTGGTCTGATGCACATATGAAACAGGTTGGGAATGATGAGTAAGTTCTAGCATAATTTGTCATTTCCCCCATTAAGAAACATATTAAATGGCCAGAGATTGGACCTTCTTTAGGAAGACACCTGTGCTATATGTGTCACCATCCATCCCCCTCTTCCCCACTGACATGGTAATCATTCATTTTTTTTCCTATAGGAAACCCCTTGACCTTATTCTCAATAAATGTTCTAATGGAGGTAAGACCTCCTTTGTTCAGAGGTAGGCAAGTGACCTGAGCATGGGAGGAAGACCCAGATCCCTCCAGGACATGGAGACTGGTTCAGAAGTCAATCCAAGTGAGACTATACCTGAGATGCTTTCCTGGATTTGCCCAGAGAAAGAGGCTCTCCATCTACCAGCATCTCTAAGGTGGGAGGATGTAAACTTGAGTTCCTCGTGGCCACCGAGGCCACTACTTCCTGGGAATGATGTTGGAGCAGAGAATAGATATGAAGAAAGTCCTAAGACCAGGTATGCACACCTGAATTAAGCTGTGCCTGATAGCTGTATTCTTTCAGATGTTTCATGTACCCATACATTCTCTCCACATGACCCTCCTTCCTTTTTTAAAGATTTGTAAAAGCTGGCTTAAATTACAAGCATAGGTAGTCAACAGGGTTCCAACTTGTATAGAGTGTTTCTTAAGTTTTTTTTCTTCTAAAATGAACTACTTTAAAAGTACGCTTTAAGTGAACTGTTCACAAACTTTAATGGTTATTTAGGAACATGTGATTTGGTGTTCCTATAGGGAACCCCTCGATTACATTAATGCTAATCGAGACAAATTATATGTTGAAACAGGCTGATCCTCTGTACCTATTTTCCCCTCGAGAGGACGAATGTGTGTGGCCACAGACAGAGAGAGACAGAAAAAAGAACCAAATTCTCAAATCTCCCAGGCCAGCTCTCCCCTCTCCCATGGGACCCAGCCTGGGACAAACCCCAGGTCCACCAGCCCCTCTCTCTCTCTTCCCTGCGTGAGGATCTTATTACTGGGGCTGAGGCACCGTATATGGCATTTGTTAGTGTATCTGTAATCTGTAACTTCCTTTGAAAATGTGATTAACGAATTGCAAACGGTTTCCAAAGGTTTATAAACAGATACTTTGAGAGCCACAGGTAGGTTTGTAGTTTTTGGTGCCTGTTTTTATGAAAAAAATATGTGAGGGAGAATTTAATAAGGAAAGATATTCTGTGCTATGAAATACTTGGAGGTGGAGTTTTAAATAAAGGCCAGATGTGGGGAACACACAAGCCAGCCTGTGGCCTAGGAGGATGGAACCAGAGGGGCACCCATCCGAGGAGGAAGCTGGAGCCATCTGGGGGCGTGCAGAGGGCCAGGCCTTCCTGCATCAGTGACTTCTGGATCTGAGTGCCTGTGTTACCTGCAGACCCGCTTTGGAATCACAATGGATGGGCTACAGTATTGGTTTGAAAACCCCCAAAATGCCTTTGGTTTTTCTGGGTTCTTTTGGGACGGGCCAGAGGAAATCAGCCACACACATCCATGCAGCCTCTGTGAAACAAATATTGTGTGTGTTAATAATTGGTACACGGTACGTGCTGCGCTGTGCTGCCAACAGGAAGGAAGGAGATGGGGCGGGAGGCCCACAACTGGAGAGGAAGAAGCTTTGCCCAAAGCGAATGCCATCTGCAGAAAGGGTATGGCCACTGGCTGGGAGCCAGCCATTGTCTGGGCAGATGTTTCTCCTCCAGGGCAGCCACGGTCCTCAGCTGGTGAACACCTTGGCCACATCGCCCGAGGTCCCAGCCTCCTCCCTTCTCAGAGGCCTAACAGCCACTGCGGAGAAGAAAAGAAGGCATGGCCTCTCCTCTCCATGAAAAGAGAGTGGGGTCTGATGGACTCTGGGCACTTCATTCCTTCACTCCTTCATCCCGTCATGCCCTCACTTGCTCATTTGTTCACCAACACACCCCAAAGTACTGTTGGACAATGAATATTTATCAGGCGCTGAGCCAGGCCCAGGTGAGCTTTGGGAAGGCATGGAGAAGCTGTCAGAGAAGGATAATCTCGTGCCCTTAAGTAGCACACCATGATTCACCACCAGTGAATCAGGCCAGTTAGGAGAGCAGTCAAAAACCAGGGCCCAGAGTCCGGCTTCCATTCCCATCAGGTTCACGTCTACAGGCATGTATTCTTTGGACCAGTGTGCAATTGTTTGAGCTCCCCTGGGCTGGTGTGCACTTGTCTGAGCTCCCCGGGGGCTAGTGCACACCTGACAGCCTGTAAGATGAAGGTAACAGCATCCAGCTCAAGGGCTGTGGAGAAACAAATGGGTACAGCATGGTTGAGCACACAGTATGTCCTAGCACTTAGGGCTTGAGAACATGCCCGCTGGGTCAGGGTTCTTAACTATTAATGTCATTGCTGAGATATGGCAGCCCCTACATCACTGAGCTCATCCAAAGAGAGTGCATTCACAGAATAAAATAGGTCTTAACAGTACAGTTGTTTATTACTATTTTTATTCCTTAGGGGTGTCGAACTCAATCAGAGAAGGGGCCAAAATCTAAAATCCAGCCTAAATTGCGGGCCGAATGGTTTACTGAACAGTCATAAACTGACAATGTCATAAACTGACAGCGGAGTGCAGTGATGACAGCGCGGTGCGGGCCACATTGCAAGGCCTGGCGGGCTGGATTTGGCCCGCGGGCCTTGTGTTTGACACATGTGCAGTTTAAAGAGACAGTTCAGCCTGGCAAGATGGCCAATTCTTCTCAAGGTCAAAGGGGACGTTCTCATATGGTTTCCTGACCAGGTGGCCAGACAGGCCTTCTCTCCTACAGTCTGCAAATCAAGGTCTGTGTCTGTCACAGCATGTCCAGCCTCAGTGGAGGGGACCCCAGGAAAAGGGGCTCCCAGTAGCTGGTCTCAGTCACTGTTCTCCTGGCTACAATTTAAGCAGTTTGCATATTGCTGTGTTGTGTTTTTTTGAAACACAATTGAAACTATTTTTTTCAAGAAAATTTGGAAATAAATGAAAAGTGCAAGAAATGAAAAAAATATATATATTTCCCCCTCATTCCCACAATGCAGGGATCATCACTCAATATTCTGCTCTTTCCCAAGGGTAGGTACTTTGAAGCAGTCACTGTTTTCAGTTTTCTAAGTTCATTGTTTCTCTAACAAGAAATTTATAAAATGTAGCAAACAATCTGACAATCTGTTCTGCTTTCTAAGTCACTGCCTCTAGCAAAAAACAAACCAACAACAAAAGCACCCTTTTTTTGCCGCCCAGCTTTGCCCTCCTAACCTCTCATCATGAAGAGTGACTGTTCCTTGTGCCGGGCACTGAGCTTGGACATATCTCATCTCATTCTGCAGCTCCAATGGAGGGACCATCGCTTCCCAGCTGGGAAAATGCTGAGCCCAGGGTTGCAGGTCCCTTAGTGACAGGCTAATAGGCAATGGGACTCGGATTCAAAACCAACTCTGCCTGGTTTCTGAGCCTCCGGTCTTCACCTGCCTCCACATTGCCACCTGGATGTGGTCTCCTTGCCAATGCGTGTCCTCAGCCCCGAAGGCCGCCACTGATGGATGGACTGCACTTAGCAGGCACACAGATGGGTGCAGAACCACTATGGATGCCCACGCTCACCAGCCAGTCCTGTCTCTGTTAACAGCAGACTCATTCAGGCTGCCCTGAAACTAGCCTTGATGGCCAAGATGCGAGCATCCGTTTTATTTAGGTCAAGAACAATTACAACATATTGAGTGAGCGCAGCGAGCTAAGTATCATGCGAGTCACAAGCCCAATGTACGCTGTCTTATTTCTAGGACATCTGATGACCAAAACCCAACGCTCGGCTCAGAGAAGCCCTGCAGGGCCCGGTGACACCAATTGGGCTTGGGTGTCCATGAAGGTAGTGCTGCACCTCATGTGTGACCCCACAATGGGCTCCACAGGAGGAGGTGCGTGCGTGGGTGACACAGATGCGAGGCCAGGAGGGAAATGCTGAGGGTTCTGAATTCGCAGCTGAAGTCCTTCCCGCTCAGAGGGAGATGAGAAGCCCAGATACGACGGAGGGAAAGCAGGCCACGAGGGTGCGCCCCGAAGCACCCGGAAGGTGGGGGAGAGGCAACGGGGCATGTCCAGACAAGGAGCCTTTTCCTTTTTCTAAAAGGTACCGCACGCTTATTAATTAGTGTTTTTAAGTGTCTCAAAGATGAAACGTCCTTCGTGCTCTTACTGTGATTACAAAACCCTTTTGATCGCTGTAAATCTAAAACAGCTTTGGTATTTTTTAAAGAAACAACAATTAACAGGCCGCTTTGAAAACCCAAATGACCTTTATCTTAAATCAGTGTCCTCCGAGTCCCCGTGAGTCAGAGGCACTGTGTGTGGGGAGGAGGTGGCCGGCCCCGCCGCCACTCTGTGGGTCAGACTCGGCTCACTGCTCGGCGGCTGGGTTTCAGTCCCCCTTCCCCAAAAGCCAGTCTGTCCTAGGAGAGCCAGTGAGCCACACAAATGAAAACCATGCTGAGGGGCCAGGTGGGAGGGACTTGTGCCAGCAAAGGGACCGGGACAGGGACCCTGACGCAGGGAGGAGAGGGGCCTCTGCTGATGGGGCGAAGGGGCGATGAGCTAGTTCTCAGCAGAAAAAGGAAAAGCACGTGGATGCGATATACAAAGTAACGGTGCCTGTGGGCCCTGGAAGCCAGCTCCTCCCATATGATACGTTAGAACACCTTGAGACAAAACCCACTCTAAAGTTTTCCGAGCAAAAGGGGATATAAGAAAGACAGCCTTCCGAAGGAATGTCAAAGTTTCAAGCAGACTTGCACCCAGTCCTTGAGCACAGACATGTGCCATGTGCCAATTGCATTCCCTGATTCATATAAAGATTTCAAATACCACTGCCCTTAGGCCCATGGCCGGCAAACTGCGGCTCGCGAGTCACACGTGGCTCTTTGGACCCTTGAGTGTGTCTCTTCCACAAAGTGCCATGGCCTGGGTGAGTCTATTTTGAAGAATTGGCATTAGAAGAAGTTTAAGTTTCAAAAATTTGGCTCTCCAAAGAAATTTCAATAGTTGTACTGTTGATATTTGGCTCTGTTGACTAATGAGTTTGCTGACCTCTGCCTTAGGAGGTTACATCTACGATTTGAGCGTTTGTCTCTGACATTAGGCAAGCAACTTTTTGTGTGCATTTGCAGAACTTTATTTGACACAATTCCTTTGAGAAACTAACTACGTATCAACCACCAAACAAACAAACAAACAACAACAACAAAAAAACACCCTTGAGTATGTGGAAACCGCCAGACAAGTTCTAGTTTAGAAACTGTGAAGACAATGGATTTCCTTTTCACGTAAGTGAAATCAGAAAATAGTATCAACCAACACTGAAACGCCACATGTCAGCCTTGGAACTTGCTGGAGAGGGAGCCCTCCTGTGGGTGGCTTTCCAGGCAGTAACCTTCCCAGTGCCCCTCCCCAGCCCATCGCTGGGGAAAAACTCCAGTCTCCCCATCCCAGCTTGTAGGGATGGCGGTCAGAAGAGAGCGGGGAGATCTCTCAACTTCAAGGTTTTTGTGCTAAATGACAGGAAGGGCAGGAAGCTGGCAATGAATCTGCACGTGAAGTAGGAGGAGAGATGCAGAGAAGAGGCAAAGGGATCCTTCCTCCCAATCCTCGATGGGTGGATGCCTGTGACAGTATCACCCTATGTCTGAATGCACTGCCTTCATCAATTAGCTTTATTTTGTTCCTCCATTTTCTGCTACTTTTTTCTAGGTCCTTGTGAAGAAGAGAAGACAGACAGGGATCCATCTTTGTGGCCACGTCCTCCGGGACAGTTTCTCTGATTCTTTCAGCTAGAGTCTCTCTCCCTTCCTCCTGGGGAGGCCCTCACTCTGAACCTCCCCCAGGATACAGGGCTTTGCAGCATACACACACATGTGACATCCCTTCAAGCCGCCTGCTCTCTGCCCTAGCCACCCGTGACCACCAAACTCAGAAGGCTCTCATCCATCCTGGGTCCATCCAGACCTCTGGACTGGTGACCAAGCAAAAGGTTTCCTTTTGTTATTTTTTAATGTGATCCTCAATTCTACTGATATATCTTAAACACACACACACACACACACACACACACACACACACGCACACACGTTTCTGGATGCATGCTAGTCTGACTAAGCCCAAGAGACCTCTGGCATCACTCATGACTCAGAGGAAAACCAAAGGCCCCTGGTAAGGCTGACTGAGTCCTCTGGGACTTATACTTGTCTGTCATCACAGATATGTGGGCAGAGGCTGGAACAGGCCAGTATAATCAGAGAAAAAGGCCAGTGGGTCCTGGCAAAGCAGACAGGATGCAGCAAACTGCCACATCGATTGCTTCTAAGTAAGTGTCTCTTGAAAGTGAATCACATCTCTCCATCCCTCCAGCTATCAGGTAGTGTCAGCCCCATGATTCCTCTCTCCTTGATGGGGGAGTGATTGGTGCTCTGGCCTCTCTCTTACCACTTCCTGCCTCTCCCCATGCTCCCTAGCTACCCTGAGCCAGCTGCAGAAAGGTCATTACCATTCTTGCCTTCAGGCCTCTGCACACACTGCTCCATCTATTTCCAACCTCTTCATCTCTACTCAGAAGTCAAGTGGCCCCTCAGGACTCGGGGGAGAAATCAGCTCTCTGGGGAAGCTAGCACTGGCCTATCCTTGGTCAGTTCAGGTCCCCCTGCATCCTCCTCCGCCTCCACACCCACCACACTGCCTTGCTAATTAGGTGCTGACTCACAGTGCCCAGGAGCGTGCTGGCAAAGAGTAGGCTCTCCACAATATCTGATGGATGAGCGAACCGAGTAAATGAACAAATGAGGGGGTGATTCCCTTATCAAACAGAGGTATGACACTTACTCTGTGCCTGGCCTGTTCTAGGCATTTTGTGAACATGAACTCATTTAATCCTTACAACCACCCTATGTAGTTCATACTATTTTTGTCCCCATTTTTTCAGCGAAGGAAACTGAGTCCAGGGAGGTTAACGTGTCCAAGGTCACACAGCTGACAGTAGTAGAGCTGATGTTGTCCCCAGACACCTATCCTCAGAGATGCCCCGCTCTGTGGAGACCAGGTACCTGTGGACCTGAGGTTGCTCCTGGTGCCTGCCTGAGATGACTCCTGCCAGGGCACGGGAAAAGGATGATGGCAAGGTGACCTATGGTGTCATCAACAATTGCCCTATAATTCCACACTGAGCAGAGCTGAGTTTCAAATGACCTCTCAAAGGAATCTTTCCATTAAAAATTACACACACACACACACACACACACACTCTAGAGGCCTGGTGCATGAAATTCATTCATGGGGGAAGGGTCCCCTCAGCCCAGCCTGCACCCTCTCCAATCTGGGACCCTTTGGGGACATCCCTCTCACAATCCTGGACTGCTGGCTCCTAATCGCTCAACTGCCTGCCTGCCTGGTCACCCTTAACTGCCCCCACCACCAGCCTGATCACCCCCCAACTGCCCTCCCTGCTGGTCTGGTTGCTCTTAACTGCCCCCTCCTGCCAGCCTGGTCACCCCTTCCTGCCCCTTCCTGATGACCTGGTAGCCCCCAACTGCCTCCTCTGCCGGCCTAGTTACTCCTAACTGTCCCCCTGCTGGTCTGGTCACCCCATGCAGCCTGCTTGTTCAGTTGGTCATTTGGTCGTCCCTCAGGAACTCCCCTCTCAGCCTGTTCATAGGTAGCCATTTTGTGAGGGTGTGAGGGTCAATTTGCATATTACCTCTTTACTATATATAGGATACATATATTTATATACACATACATACATACATAAAGGAGGGGGAAAAATAGGTTTACAGTTCATATGGAAAATAATACAATCATTAATAAATAACAACACAATAATAAACTGTGTTTCCCATACACACCACTGTAATCCTACTTTTGCCCTTGTGTGTGGGGGGGGGGGAGGGAGGGCGGCGGGGGGTAGGAGACTTTGATTTCATAGTCTCTGGCCCCAAAGGGAGAAGTCTGTGCCTATGGCCAATGCCCTCCTGACTTATTCCTCAGGAGATCTCCACCCACCCAGGGAGTGACAGGTACAAAAAGCATTGAATTTCACACTTGGCCCCAGAGCTACCTGGTAGGGCAGTCTGTCCTTTGGGATTTCTGACCCTGGCCAGCTGGTGCCCAAAAGCATTCAGTCCTGTGAAATCCACAGCCCCAGGCCAAAGGAGTGCCAGCTATAGAATGACCTCTCAGGCAATCTATTGTGTGTATGTGTGTGTGTGTGGGGAGGGTGTCATTAGGTCAGGGGCAGGGGTAGAGCCCCTCCCAAGGAGAAAGAGGCAAGTGAGATGGAGAACTTCCAGCTAAAAACCCGACTGGCTTAGCCAAACCACATTCTCGTGTCAATATTCCAAATGTGCGAGTGCCTCCTTTGCCCGAAGGATGCCACCGAGGATGTGGCAGCGGCACCTGAGAGGTGTGTTTCCAAACACACATGCCTGTGGCAGCTGCTGAGGAGCTCACGGCCAGGCCCCTCCTCGGTGAAGTGCAGTGGGCAGTTCAGGGTGTGGCAGGCGTTCAGCTCTTGAGCCAAAAAGCCACGGTCTCAACCTTTTTATTTGCATTCTTTGGGTCTTATCATTTAGGATTATGTAAAAAATGGCAGCTGCTTATAATTATTTGGAGGATTGAGCTGCAATAATTAAAAACAGCTGCCTTTATCTTCCCACTACCAGACGTAACCCCGCGAGGTTGGGTCTACTGAACTTCAAAGGAGGAAGCAAGAAATAAAAGAAAACTCCACACATTACTAACAAATTTCTAGTGATTCATTTAAATGGATAACCAGCTATTCCAACAGCCGTCAAACCTTTAATTATCTTTTAAATATATATAATTTGGGACTGCTAATTAGATAGCAATTTAATGCTCTCATGGGGATTCATGCACTGTCTTTCCGAAATGTAAACTCCCCGAGGGACACGCACTGGCATTCGAATGATTGAATTCTTCAGATATTCAAATGAGCTTGGGCATTCACTGTTGGGATCACTGGGATGTGCCCAGTCAGCCCAGACTGAGGGTAAGGTTGGGCTTTCTCCCAGTCCTAGTCCAACCCTCCGGAGAGAACCAATTCAGGGCCTGGAGGCCTAAGCTCCCTCTACAGCTCTGTAGAGCCTCCTCTCAGGTGCAGGTGGCTCTGTTTTCTGGGTTTAAGGAGGAACCCTCTTTCCTGGAGTTTAAAGTTAAGGGAGCTTTAAAGCTCCTGTCTCAGGAGTCCTCCATACTGCTCCCCTCGGGCAGTTGCCGTTTTAATTAATAACTCTCTGTCCCCACAGGCTACTGCAGACGGAGGAGGTGAGGGCTGCACTCTGCCTTGAGCTTCCATTTCCTGCTTATTCCTGCCCGCTGAGATGGTCCTTTAAATTATATAAAGATGTGTATTGTATCATGTGGAGAAAAGTAATTGATCAATTAGATGACATTGGCCAATGACAGAAGCCAGTGCTCCAGTCTCAGTCCAGTGGCATGGCGAGGGTCTGCATTCCTGAGTGTGTGTGTGTGTGGGGGGGGGGGGGGGAGTTGGGGTGGGGGGAGCTAGCAGCTGAGCCTCATTTCCCCCACCAGGGGAAGGAGGTGCAGACAAATCTATAGGAATTTTAAAGAGATCATTACTCAACACATTGCATGTAATTACATTTTGATGAGCTTTTTATTGCTAATTCATCATCCAAGATGGGGCACTCTAGATATGAAATTAATCTAGTGAAACAAAGGTCAGAGTGTGTCCAGTGCAAAGAGGGGCTTTGTCCTCATCAAACTCTTCTGCCAAACAACAAAGCAGCAGAGAATCTTATCTCTAAACCAGATTTCCTTAAAGTGCCTTCTCGGTGATGAATGGCATAGAGATGTGTATTCTCCAAGCAGGCTGGGGTGAGGTGGAAACCAGTGCAGCGGCCTGGGACAGAGTGGCTCATGTACCTAATGCCACCGTGTTAATGGGAAGGTCCTAGTGGGTGCATGGAGGCCTGGAGTTGAGGCTCTAGGCCAGAGCAAATCGATTTCTGCAGAGAAATGTGGACACACTGGTGTCTTAGCTTGGCTTCTCTGTGAAGATGGGATCCCAGGAAATGGCTGCAGGACATGGCACAGTGACTCAGAGACAGAAAGGGAAGGCACCCAGCACAAGAAGCAGCCCGAGCACCATAGCACTGGGGGCTCTGGGGGCCAGTGTGGAGCAGCAGCTGGAGCTGCCCGACCTGCGCGGTGCCCGTGCTCGCCAGTCTACATGGAGGGACACGGACCCCAGCACATCTGGCCTGCTGCACGCCTGAGAGAAGCGGGCCCCAGGGGCCAGAGAGTGTCTTCCCCAGGGGCTGGCAGCTGCAGGCAGGCTGGCATGGAGGGGAATGGTCGGGACTGAGGGCAGACAGGCGGGCCTCGGGCAGGCATCAGCAGCAGCTGCTTCGCTGAGCATGTTTCCAAATAGAAACGCACCAATAAAACCTCAGGCCGCTCTCCCTCATCTTTGGAAGTCTGTTCTAAGTCTGCCAGCAGGTTCCAGAGGACACACTGAGCATCCCCACGCCTCCAGGTTTGCAGACACGGTTCCCTCCGCCGGGACCAGTCTCACGGCCTTGGCACAGCATATTCTCTTTCTTCCCTCGGGAGATTAGGGGTCAGCTTAAAATGTCTCCCAAAGACATCCAACTAAGGGGTGCCTCTTCCTACTTTTCAGTTTTCTCAGATCGTGTTTCCTCTGGAAAGTTTATCCAAAATGTGTACAACTATTTGTTTACTGATCAGCTATAAAAAACAACAAAACAACAACACATATTTTCCCCATGAGACTGCATACACCCAGTACAGGGGGAATTATGCCTGTCTTATTTTATCATGAGATCCTCAGCATCTAACAGGATGCCTGGCATATGAGAGGAGTTCAATAAATACATGCCAGATAAGGAAAGGAAGGGGGGAAGGGGGGTTGAGGGAGGGCAGTAAAGGAAAGAGGGAGGGAGGCATGAGGCAGTGGGCAGGAGGGCGGGAGAGCTGCAGAGGCACATTCTGGTGCAACCTGGTGTCTGCAGAGTCCTTTGCGGCTCCTGGTAGTGCTGGACTGTGTCACCCACTGTGACCTCCCACTTACAGGCTGCAAACCGGCTCCCTGCAGCCTTCTCAGCCGCCCCTTCCACAGCCAGACACCATGTCCTTTACAAATGCTACGTCTCTACCCTGGTGCTTAATAACACACTGTCATTGTGTGGTCAATCTCCTATATGCCGGTGTTCTCTCCCCATTTATTTGCTGTTTCACTTCCTCTGCTAGGCACCTTACCAGGCCCTGTGTGCACAGGGTGAACAGACTAACCTGCCCGGAGTCTTCAGATTGCTTGCCGTGAGCGAGGGAATGCCTGTGTCGAGATATTTCTATGATGTAGCGGAGCTCAAACTCTAAGGCCTGGGCAAGAGGCCTGGTGGGATGAGCAGAGACCTCTGGGAGTATTGGGGTGGCTGAGATAGAGAGGGAAGTTTTTGCGAGGGGGAGGGAAGAGGTGCAGACTGTGTGCTCCTTTGGAGCAGGGGTCAGAGCCACACCCAGCAGTGGTTCAGACCCATGGGTCCTGAGGGTATATCAGCTAGGCTGCTCCGATTGTAAGCAACAGAGACCAATTCTTTATCCCTTGAACAAACAGGAGGAAATCCTATATAATAAAAAACTAATATGCAAATAGACCAAATGGTGGAATGACCTTTCGCTATGATGTGCAATGGCCACCAGGGGGGCAGCCACTTAATGCAGGATCTGTCCCCTGGTGGTGAATGTACTCCCACAAGGGGAGTGCTGCTCAGCCAGAAGCTGGGCTCACAGAGGCAGTGTTGGGAGCCTCTCCCATGTCTGAGGTAACGCTAAGGATGTCTGACTGCCGCCTTAAGCCCGCCTCCCATGGGCCTAAGCTGCCAGCCGGACATCCCCTGAGGGCTCCCAGACTGTGAGAGGGCACAGGCCAGGCTGAGGGACCTCCCTGAGTGCACGTATTCCATGCACTGGGCTTCTAATAAATAAATAAAGGAACTGATAGAGGGTATTTTCCTCTTGCCTTTTCTCTTCCTCCTTCCCTTTCTTCCTCCTTTCCTTTCCCGCTCTCTCTCATTTCCTCTTTTACTACCCTTGCCTTTCCATTCTTTCTCCTTCCTCCCATCCATCCTGTTTTCTCTCCTTTCTGGACAGAGAAAAGATTTAAGAAAAACCAGCCTTCCATCTACTCATACCTTTGTATCAGCCAGGGCCCAGCAGGAAGCACACAGCATAGTCAAGCTGGCTAATTAAGGAAAGTTGAATAAAGGGGCTATTGTAACGGTGCAGGCAGGGCGTGGAAAGCTACATAGAAATGTGGCAGTGCCCTGGAACTAGAAGCAGTGGGGACCTTTTCCTCCCCTCTGCACGAAGGGACAAAGGAAGGAGCAGTCCCAGGAGTCCTCGGAGAGCAGGGAGGCTTTGTGGCTTTAGATTGCGTGCAGCCAGTCTCAGGGGACACAGGGCTGAATAGACACAGCCCCCACTCCTCCCCTCTCCACTTCTTTTGGGTGGCCCCCGGAGCAGGCCTCCCCCCGCCTCACAGCCCAGGGCCAAGGAGCCACTGCCGTGCTCCACACAGGTCTGCAGGTGGGTGGGCCGGAGCCAGGGGAGAACTGGAGGCTGCAGCCAGGAGGCTCTCCAGCCCAGCTTTCCTCTTGTTAAAGAGCCTGGCACATCCCAGCTTCAGAACTGAGGGAGGTTCTCCCAATTGCATCGGGTTAATCATATGGAAAACGACAACACCCACAGTCATCTTTTCCCCCTGATGATTGACCTCATTGTACTTTCTAAAGGACACCGTCTTGGGCTCAGCATCAGTTCCCATCTCTGAGATAAAACACTAACACTCAGGATGCTGTCAGAACGTAGGAGGCAAAGCACACAGGGTGTTCAGCATTGTATATGGGCCATAATGCCCGTAGGCACTACTGCTAGCCCCTTACTTGCTAACCCCATCTATGCCCTGAGTGCCCAAGTACACACCCGGCCACGGAATTTGGGGACTGAGAAGCTGTTGAGGTTCACAGCCTGGACAGAAATCCGGGCGCCACACAGGAGGGGTAAGAGTCCCCAGTTCTGGGCAGCGATGCTTCCCCTCAAGTGTCCAGACCCGCGCGGTGCAAACAGTGCCCTCCACAATGTCATCAAGAGGAAGGCATGTGAGGCTCTGTGTTCTCTTTTGCCAAATGATGTATTTCAAAAGGAACAGGCTTGCTATGTGGGGGTCACGCAGTCTTGTTTATTTTCTCTCCGGGAACACGCTCCTCTGAGCAGATACATTTACTAAGCATCCGTTAATTCTTTCTTTTAAATGAAATGGGATGGATTCAGACCAGGCCTGTTCAGAGAATGTGTGCTGGCAGGCACCTCAGCCTCCACACACGGGCACACGGCGGTGCCCGGGCGCCACCTACTGGGCATCCTCCTTCAGTTCAGCAGCCTGAGCGAAGGGCCTGGAGGCTGGGAAGGGATTCCAGCATGCAGAGCCCCTGAAAGGTTTGTAAAGGATACCATCCCCATCCCACACACCCGGACAGGCTGGGGCCAGCAGAATGCCTGGTTCTGAGACCAGAGGCAGACGTCATGTCCAATCTGATTGGAGGACAGCCGCCCTGGGGACAGTGTGGGGCCCCTGCTGGGTGGGAAGAAGGGTCTACCAGAGTGGAGAAAGGATGCAGGTGAGAGGGCACAGGCCAGGCTGAGGGACCTTCCTGAGTGCCTTGCCTTGCCACCTCCTCTGGAAGGTCCTCCTGTATCACAGGGTGTCCTTCCTTGAGCAAAGGAGACAGCCCTTTCCCCTGTGAGCCCACAGACCTTCTGGCCCCTCGGGCTGTCGGGGACTCTGGCTTTGGCGCATTAAACATCCTTCCACCTGCTTCTGTCCCCATTGGCCAACACAGCGTTCGACCTCAGAAACAGCTGACACTTGCAGGCCAGCAGGGAGAGGCTGAAAGAAGGGTGTTTGATATGCACTGTCCATGTAGTATTGACTGACCAAATGCCTTGTTTCTGCACCTGATGTAGCAAGGACTCAAGAAATGTTTCCTGGGCAAACATGTGGCACCTGCACTCCTAATTTATAGCGGGGAATTGGTACCCAGACATCTAGTCATCAGCATCCTTCAGACATCATCAGGATCATGCCACGGATACTCACTGACTCTCTCTTCTGTGCAGAGCCAACTCCCAGGAATTCACAGAGGACAGCAGGGGGTAGTTGAACATATAGACCTTTCCCAAGTTCCCAAGAATGATAAGTGAACTAAGGAAACCAAAGCAGGGACATGACAGGGGAGGAATGTGGCTTCTTTGGTCAGGGAGCAAGGACACCTCTGTATAGAGGTGACCTCTGAGATGAGATGTGGGGGTGAGAACCAGACAGTCGCGGTGTATCTGGGTTGAGATTATAGACAGAGGGAAGAGCAGGCACAAGGATTCCACTGGGGAATGGAAAAGGGCCAGAGCTGGTTGGAGCATGGGGTAGAGCAAACAGGCAGATCAGGTCATGGAGCCAGATCTAGTGCGGAGCTGGGGTCATGCGGGGAGTTTGTGATTTACTCTAAATGCCAAGGGAAGCACAGCATCCGAGTGATGCCGGCAAAGGACCCTCTGACTGCTGAGTGTATGGTACTGGGGTGGGGTGGGGCAGGTGCTCAGAGAGGACCTGAAAGAAGACTGAAGTCATCTAGGAGGGATGGCAGGTGCCCTGAGCAAGGGGTAGTGACAGAGAGAGAAAAGTGGGCTTGGAGCATTTGGGAGCCAGATTCCAAGTGGACATGAGAGTGGAGGACTTGGGGAGAGGTACCGGAAAGCCACTGGGGCAGCCACACCCACACCTGTTGAACTCAAAAGAACCCTTAGCCTTTGCATTGAGTGGCTGTGGATGGGCAGAAGAAATGAAGGAAGGTTAACTGAAGCACTGTGAATTAAAGAATTATACAGCAAAAGAAAACTATTAGGTGTGGAATGGAAGAAGGCCCTTACATAATTGAAGATCTGCATGATGATACAAAAATCACATTTAACCTCGCCTGGCCCATTGCTTGAGCCAATCAGTGGGTTCTGACAAGGATTTTAATAGTGCCCCTACCTTTTAAGCTTCTATTTAAACTTGCGTTCAATATGCACTGTCCATGTAGCATTTAACATACATTTACATGTGTCCGTAGGAACATCCACTTAATCCATATGAGAGGACAGTGGTGCAGCAATGCTCATTAGCATGTCCACATGTCATTTGTGTATGGACTTTGTGCCAGGGTCCATCTGTAACCCAGTGCAGTTACAAAAGGACATGAAAACACAACTGCCTGGTGTTCCCAAGGACCAAGCAGTGGGAGTGGGATCAGTGTCCCGAGTGGGGCAGGGATAGTCAGGGGGCGACACAAGCGAAGGCAGTGACCCTTGACAAAGATCAGGCTGTGGAGCGCCCAGAGCTAGACTACCAACAATGCTGACTTCAGGGAGAGAGGGAGGCTCTGGAATGGGTAAAGAAGACAGATGACCCAGGTATCTGCGGAGTGTGAGCCCATAAAGAGTTAACCTGAGTTTTACAGAACGAGAGAAGTCATGTGTGTCTCAACATTCCTACTGAACAACATGAAGGCCCAGGCTTACCCTGCCCCCTGGCTTGTGTCACAGAGTTTGGTTAAGGATGCTGACACGGCTTAGGACTGAAATAGTCAGAGAAACATGGCCACCACGGGGAGAGCACCTGCCCATCTGCCCTGGCCCTGACTTGATACTCTAAGATCTGGACAACTCTGCTTCCACTCCCAGGAGGCCACAGCCTAGGGCCAGAGGTAGGGCTTGGGGGATTGTGAAGAATGAGGTCACAGTGGAGGAGGCATAGACTACTCAGATGAAATAGTGACGGGTGGCTGTGTCAACATTTGTTCTCATTCACTTTCAGGAAAGAGGAGCGCCTGTAAAACAGCATCTTGTTCAGGAGGGCCCAAAATAGCTTGCCATGCTCTAGACCTGTGCTGTCACCCGTGGCTCCTGAGCACTGACATGTGACAGGGTGTAAAATACATACCAGAGCTCAAAGATTGGTATGAAAAAAGGATGTGAATTTACTCATCAATCATTTTCATATTCATTCTATGTTGAAACAATGTGATTTTGAATTTATTGGGTTAAATGAAACATATTTTTCATTTCACCTATTAAGAATTTTTAAAATACCCAACAGCTCATGTTTGTGGTTCCCATTATATTCTCACCAACAGCGCCAGTGTAGACAGATTTTAACTATAACAGCCCATGATTACCCTGTTGTTCATCCACGTGGCTGTAGAGACCAGGCCTCTAGGTCACTCCCACCCTCCAGCCACTGTGCCTTCCGTATCCTGAAGCACCAACCCACGTAGCGGGTGAATGGAGCACAACCTAACTGAGCTGAGTCAGAGCTCTGGGTCCGGCACTTTCTAGTCACTGACCATCTTCTCGTTTATTTAATGCCCACTTCCTGCAGGGAGCCTGTGGTGCCTGCCTGCCTTCCGCACAGAGAAGCCCAGCTCCTCAGCCTGGCCCTCACAGGTGCCTGCAGTCTTTCTCCAGGTGCCTCCTAGATCCATCTTCCTCCCAGGCCTGGCACACACACACCCTTCCCAGGAGCCCTGGGACTCTCCACCCATCCCCATCCTAAGCTTGCTATGAAATGAATCATTGATTAAAAACTTTAACACATGCAAGACACATCAAGCAGTGTCTGTCACATAACAAGGAATCAACACATGTTAAAAAGAAAATACTAAGATCAACACTACAAACATACAAAAATTGTTGGTAGTGTCTATAGTGCCTTATTCTCCCCAAGTCTTAAATCTTATCTGTCTGTCAGATTTGGGGTTCTTTGAGGCAGGGCACTTCTCTGTAGCCACTCCTAGCAGCTTGCTCAGGCCTGGACCTCCAGCAAATGTTGAAGGAATGAATGAAGGTTTCTCTCCCCAATTTCCACCTCCCGTGTTCTCCACCAGCACACACAGGGGCCCATGCAGTTGGCAAATTTTCAACCAGAACAGAAACCTGCCAGCATCCTTCCCCACCTCCCAGGCTTGCAGACACACAACAGCCTTTGGCGGATGCCCACGGGCCTCCTGGAAGCAGGTCTCAGGCTGTGCCCGCTCCAGGCTCCTCCGTGGGCCCTGCCTGTCCTGGGGCCCCCTTTGTTCTCTCTTGGTGCTGTGACCAGGCCCACATCCCAGGCCTCCTTGAGGAAGGACATCAACTCAGATGTCATTTCTTCTAAAGGGGGAAGAGAGAGAGGGAGGGGGATCACCAAAATCTCAAAACAAAAAAATATCAGGTCATGCTAAAGGCGGTACTTCCCCAGTCTTATCTCCCTCAATGCCCTGTTGGGCAAAAGAAAGACATATTCAGGGTTTCACATTTTTTAAAAATCCATTAAGTTCTCAAAAGCATGGGAAGAAGGAAGTGCACAGCAAATCAACCTAGACAGTACTATATGTAACTCTACTATAAAATATTTTTAATCTGAATGTTAGACTGGTTGAGACCAAGAAAAAAAAATTCCATTTGCTTAATAACGACTCAAAAGCACTCCCTCTGCTCCGACTTGAATCCCTCTTGCTGTGCTGTCGTCCTGTTTCCCACCCAGAGGATAAGTAGGGCCCTCACCCGTGGGACGGCCCCCAGCCCACCTGAGGCCACATCAGCCACTAGTCCAACAGAACCCCGCAACCCAGGCACCAGGCAAACTGTCTGTGGAGTTCATGTCAGTCAGCTTACCAGCAGTGACAAGCTGGTGGCAGGGCAGAGCGGCTGAGAAATAACTGAGGACAGACTAAGGGTGGCCCAGTTATCAACGGGAAAAGTGTTACTTTCGCAGTTTTGCCAATTAAACCAGAGCGAGTCGGCTGAGTCAGGCCCCTACGTCTGCGCTGTTTTTGGAGACACTTCATGATTCACACCCAAATCATACAAGATTAAAGAAAACACTGGATAAAATCAAGCCAAACATTAAGTTCAGGGGGGAAATCTTATTGGACAAATTAGAAAAATATTGGTATTGTGCTTCAGAGAAACCCACTTCTTTCCTCCAGCTGCAGGGGGGAAGCGGCCTCGGTGGCGGAGGGAGAGAGAATATGAGTTGTTTTAAGGGAGTTTGCTCCACCCTCTCACGCTGGCCCCAGCCCCACACTCACAGCCAATGTGCTAATCGGTGGCCTTGGCCAGAACTGAGGGGAACATGCATCTAGAATAAGGATTCTGTTATATGGCTGGGCTCCGGAGAAGGCGCGTCAGGTTGGAATGAGGCTTCCTAGCCTAAATCCCGAGCTCGTCAAGGGAGCTGCTGGCCACTGGTTGTCCCCAGCCCTGTGTGAGGGCTTCTGACCAGGGTGATCATGTCTGGTGAAGATGCTGGTTTCCAGGGGAAGCTCATAAATTACATCATCTGGATGACCAAACATAAGAAATGGTGAAAACAGTAGGTTTGCAGGATGCCTTCATTCACTTCCGTACTATGTGCTGGTGGTGAGGGTGAGAGCAAGGGAACACTTACAGCTTTTGTTGTTCAGATGGACAAAAAAACAAAAAACAAAAAACAAAACCAGAGATGAACCAATGACTTGTATGTGCCAAAGCTGGGAGAAGTCCATCCTTGTAGCTTGACTCTTAGCATCATCTCCTCTTACTGTACCCCCTAGTACTATTCTTATTGCTACTTTAAAGACAAACCACAACAATCTGCATTTTCATTTCCTCATAAGATAGGGCTCAAATAGAACTTTATACTAGTCATATAGTTGTTGTCTGTCTTTAAGACAAGAATTGGCCAAGAAAACTGAGTGTGTGTGTGTGTACCTATGTGAGAGAGAGACATGAAAGACATATAGAGACTGAGAGGGGATTGACAGAAAGTCAGGCACAGACAGGCTTAGCTGAGATTTCCCAGAGTTGATGGCAGACAGAAATGAGGATTGAATCATTGCATGATTCCAGTACTCTGCATCTGTCTGGGTGTGTGTGTATCTGTGTCCACAATCCCTCACCAATCTATAATAATAAAAGCATAATATGCAAATTGACCAAACGACCGAACAGCGCAATGACTGTCCAGACAGCCGTCCGGAAGACTATGCCATGACATGCACTGGCGCCAGGCCAGCCAAGGTGGATGAAATGTGATTGGTCGGGAGGGTGGGGTGGGTCTGCGATCTGCCCACCATCACCCCTGCAGAGAGAGGCCCAGGCCATCCTCTATAGTGAGATTGATCGGGAGGGGGCTCAGTGACAGGTTTCCCTGGCAGAAGGAGGTTCAGGCTGCCCAGGTGGCAGCACTGTGACAGGTGGGCAGGGCCTCCCTCTGCAGGACAACCACTCGCAGGGCTCCTGGACTGTGAGAGGACACAGGCCGGGCTATGGGGATCTCCCCCCCACCCCCACCACCACCACCACCACACACACAGAGTGCATGAATCTTGTGCACAGGGCCTCTAGTGTTTATCATAATAATCTGATCCAAATGAATAATCAAAAAGTTTTCTTTAGATTCCCCCTTAAGCATCCGCCACCACCATGTCCTCCCAAGCTATTTTATAGCATCTGAGCTCAGATCCATAGAGCCAATAAAACACACACAGGTGCCAGGTTAACTACCGCTGTCCCTACCATGTCCTGGGCCTACTTTGTCACACAGAGCTCTTGGCTGCCATTATCTCATTTTCTCTGACAACCAAGCTGAGATACAGCACTATGGTCATGGCAGGAGTGTAAGAGAAATGGATGCTGCCCTAACTGGCTTGGCTCAATAGATAGAGCGTCGGCCTGCAGACTAAAGGGTCCCAGGTTCAATTCCGGTTAAGGGCATGTACCTTGGTTACGGGCACATCTCCAGTAGGGGTGTGTAAGAGGCAGCACAATGATATTTCTCTCTCATCGATGTTTCTAATCTCTATCCACCTCCCTTCCTCTCTGTAAAAAGTAAATAAAATACAATAAAAAAATTTTTTTTAAAGTTCCAACATCAAGAATCAAGGGTCTCCCTTAAAAGAGAGAGAGAGAGAGAGAGAGAGAGAGAGAGAGAGAGAGAGAGAGAGAGAATTAGATGCTTAGAGAGGTGTGTAGGTGTGTGACTTGCCCAAGGTTGCACAGCTGGGAGGTGGCAGGACTAGGAGTCAAGGGTAATGTCTGTATTGCTAAACTTGAATTCCTTCCACTTCCCTGCTCTCTCTTTCCCAGGATGAAAATGCAAACCTTGAGGCACAGTCAACATCCACATATCGATCCCATGCAGATGGGCATGCTCATGTAATCCTCTAAACCTCCTCTAAAGAGCTCATAGCATTGGGGTCAGAGGTAGACAAATTGCCTGGCCATTCCTTAGGTCCTCATCACAGGTCAACTGCAAATGGCTCATCGGGGTTAGATTTTCACAGGTGAGATTGGGGCATGTGGGTGGGCCACCCCTTCCATGGGAACTTGACCCTGGTTACCACTTTTGGTAAAAACCATTCAGTACATTGTTTCAAAAGCAAGGACAACAGAAATGGTCTGTGTTTGCACTGTTAGGATGAGACTGGTGCTGGCTGGGTGGCCTGATTTCTGAGAGCCCTTCCACTGACCTCTCAGAGGCCATAGCTCTCCAAAGAGCATCACTGGACTGTTTGCAAACAGACCCT
This sequence comes from Pipistrellus hanaki, assembly GCF_964339955.1. Classification (NCBI taxonomy): domain Eukaryota; kingdom Metazoa; phylum Chordata; class Mammalia; order Chiroptera; family Vespertilionidae; genus Pipistrellus; species Pipistrellus hanaki. The sequence goes on from NC_140515.1 coordinate 21,591,638, forward strand.
TCACCGCAGGACCAGAGGATGTAAACGAGCAGAAAGACCTGAGGCTGACTGTGCAGATGGGAGCTGCTGATCCCGGTTGCCACAGAGAGCGCGTAAGTGCCGCGGTGACTTCTGACATCTGGTTCCATTCTGTCCCTTCTTTAAAAGCTGATAAATAGGAAGCTAATTCACTCACTGGCAGAAGATCCAGGTTTGATTGTTTCATTTACTCGATTCCATTCCCACTTGGAATAAATAAGCAGTAGGAGCCAGACTGAGCCACACCAAACACACAACTCGTCCTGCTCCCCACAGACAATCCCAACTGGGCGGCTCGGAAATGGGCAACGTGCTAAGCTTTTAGGCCTAAATGCTTCCAGACTTAAATATCCTTAGAAAGTGGGTATCTTTTTCAATCAAACTTTTCAATAATTCGGAGTTACATTTGGAACTAGCTAACCAGTGAGCCCAATCTTTTTCTGATAAAAAGATTGTGGAAATCAACTATTACCGTAATTCCCGTCTTAACACATGCATATGGGATCCACATGACGTGGCCATGACTCCATTAATACCAATACCGGGGCGATTAGAGCGAAACCGGATGATGATGGAGCTCAAACGTGAACTTTTCTAAACAACGAGGCAAGCGAGGAGCAGACTGGTCCCCACAAGGCTTCGCCACAAACATTTGCGTAGCAGGCACTGCCGCTCTTTGCTGATTTTGATGAAAGAGAATGAGAAGTCTGGGGAGAATGAGAAGTCCGGGTATGTGTGAATATGTGGGTGTGTATGCATGGATTGCTATAGGAAACAACTTACACTTTCTTAACTTCCAAATGCAGCATTTACTGTATTACTCTTTTATACCTTTATAACTTCTGTAAAGTAAACTAAACCCACAAACCCAAAAGACTGCCCTTTTTCAACACATTCCAACCAGTCAAGAGATGGCAAAGTCATGCATGCCCCTCTCCCTCGCTATCTTCGCCCCATGGTGCCCACAGAAGATGCCACCAGGGGAGTCTAGCTGTCTGGCTGCCCTTCAGAATCCTCCTCAACATGGGCTCCAGGCAGCACCTCCCTCCCTCCCCCCACACCGCAACGCCAGGGAGCAGGGAGGACTGTGAACCCCTGATCTGTCCTAACCCCACTCACTGCAGAGAAAGTGAAAATGTTGCTGAAAGAAAATGGTTTATAGGTTGGGTCACCAGCAGTGCTACCAGATATGGCTTCGGCAAGAAATGGAGAAAATCTCAACTGTTTTATGGAAACAAAAAAGGTGTTGTTGAATCCCTTCAACACAGGAGGCTCTGGGCTTAGGCAAGGAGTGTGGGGGAAAGTCTTATGGTAATGAATTTCCAGGGATCCGGGGTGTAGTTTATTGTATCAAATGAAACTTGCAACAAGTCTCAGGTTGGAGAATCAGACCATTTGTTGTATAAAGGTACCCATTGTGATGTGTTTCAAATAGTCCAGAGTTTAAAAAATCTCCATATATTTGCATCTGTGAAATAAATGCACTTAGATGTGTATGGATCTTATATAATTAAAGGTTACTATGCAAATGGACCAAACTGCGGAGCAACCAGTCATTAGGATGTGTGCTGACCATCAGGGGGCAGATGCTTGGTGCAAGAGCTGCCCCCTGGTGGTCAGTGCGCTCCCACAGGGATAGTGCTCTCAGCCAGAAGCCAGGCTCATGGCTGGTAAGCACAGTGGTGGTAGCAGGAGCCTCTCCAACCTCCGCTGCAGGTGGACGGTAAGGAGCGAGGGGTCCCAGACTGCAAGAGAGCACAGGTCATGTTGAGGGACCCTTCCCCCTCCCCCCGACCCCAATGTATGATTTTCACACACCGGGCTTCTAGTTTATATATACAAGCATGATAGTAACTGTATCTACCCAACATTATTTACTAACTGGGAAAACCACCTTTAGGAGATAATATTATCAACTGAGCTTTTAATGTGAACACAGGGCTGCCAAGTGTCATCCCTACAGCACCAAAGAAAACCTTTTAAAATCATAAAAGGAGAAACACAGAAAGAAGCCTTTCTCTTACCAGTGGTCTGAGTTCTGGATGCGTCAGGATATATCCATTATTTGTGATTGCAAAGGCATAACCGTGAATTCCTAACTGTAAATGGAAGAGAGAGAGAGAGAGAGAGAGAGAGAGAGAGAGAGAGAGAGAGAGAAACCTTCATTAGCTTGCTCCCCAGTGCATTCACAAAGCATAAAGCAGCCCCGCGTTTAGTAATTTACAGCTTAAACTTGGCATTCATAACCCTTATCAGCACAATATTTCATTAAAATGAATGCGAGGCGCTGATCCTTGACATTTGGTGGAAATGAAGACCTGCCACAGGAGAAGCTCAGCAAATAGCACAATTTAAAATGTCACACCCCCACAAGCTGGCATCAAAGGCTTTACTTTGATTTATTTAAAACAAAAGACAATTACATTTAAAAAAAATAATGGCTAATGTTGGTGGAAAGACCTTTTGTCCAAGTGCACAGAATTTTATCACCCTGGGTGTCTTCTCTCTTCTATGATAAGGAAAGAGGTGACCTCATTCTGATGCTCATGTAGGCTGCCTGCAATTCCACACCCACAGGGGCCACCTCAAGCACGCACTCTCCTAGGCAGTCATTTTTTATCATTCTTCAAGGATAAAAGTGTCCCCCCACCCCGGCCTGCAGAGGAGCCTGCCAACCCCTTTTATATCCCTTTGTCTTTAAATTGTGAGGCTGCCAAGCTTCTCCATGCACACTTCCATCCGCACAAAGCCTGGGTAATTTTCTATGCAGAGCCTCGCTTAATTTATGTGTTCTGACTAAATGGGACTATGGGAAATAGTTTGAGAGCAATGAAATGTTTTATTAGCTTTAAAAAGTATGTAATCAAATTTAACACTGCACTTATTTAAATAATAATCCTGGCTTTTTGACAATATTTCTATTACACAGTTGATTGCACCCATTGGCTACAATAAATTTACCTACAAATCATTCATGTATTAAAATGGCCTCTGGCATAAAACCCATACTGATCTCTCTCTCTCTCTCTCTCTCTCTCTCTCTCTCTCTCTCTCTCTCTCTCTCTCAGAAAATGAGCAGTAAAAGGAAAGAAAAAAAAAATCCTACATTTTTTTTCCTACAAGTTATTTCATAGTTCTGAGCTCTATTACTTTTCTTTAAAATCCTCTGCTGATCACGTTATTGAATATGATGCTATTAAACGATCCAGACAACAGAGTTTACAAACCAAGAATGACCCAGTCTGCTTCTTAGCTTATTGTCAAAGTGACGTGAAATTGACTTCAGAGAATTTAACACTGGCAATGAAAAGTTTCCTTTGAATTAATTACATAAAGCAAACATGCATGTGGTAGTCAAGGGCAACAGGCATTTTTCTCCTGGACTTACCTTGCACAGCAAGCTTTAATTAGATTCTACTTGAGCCTAATGATAAAAGTATACTTCATTATGCTGAGAAAGATAAACCAGAGATTTCCTATCCTTTGAGATGTATATTGTCTCTTTCATCTTGTCTCTTGGAAAAATGTCAGATACAGTCAACACTGCATTAATTACCATTATTATGCCCCAGTTTAATACGGACTTGAGGGGTCAAAAAGGACTAGGGGAGTCTGACTTTTCCCATTAAAAGCAAAAGTGGTATTTCGTTGGAAATCCGAACTCCAAATTAAGTCCAACAAATGATATTTTATAGTCAGCTAATACAGTCAGTGTCTTCTAATGTACATTCCTTCAGGTCTTGGCTTGCTTGTCAGAACTAATACTAAAAAGAGGATAGAACTCTTTGCATATGCTCCCTTAATGCCCTCTACGTTTTCTGTATTGCACTTATCAAAATGACAATAACCGATCATTGGTGAGTTTGATTATATGTTATCAAGGCATCAGTCAGGGGCTTTGATGATTAATATCTGTCTCCCTATGGGTTCATGATGGACAAGGTCACGCCATGTGGGTCAAAATATGTGGAGGCATGGTTGGAAGGGAGGGAAAGGGAGCAGGGACACCAGGAGGAGTAAAAGGAGGAAGTGGGGGAACAATAGAACTCATTGAATTGAGCACAGATTCTACAAAGCTACCCTAAACTCTCTGCTCTCTCCCCTGGAATGAGGGTCTGAACTGACCCCTACCCAATGTACCACACTTACTGTGTCATGGTTATCTCTTCCTTGTTGTCCATTTATGCCCTGGATGACTAGAATCTGCATCACCCACCAAGATGCCACCAGAATGCCTTTCCCCACAGTTGCCAATGGCATCCTAATTCTCAAACCTACAAACAGCTCTCTCTTGAATCTTCCTGGTTGTGTTAGCCTAATGTCCCCTCTTCCTTCACACTATCCCCTCAGCTCCCAGGGCCCAGGTTCCTGGGTTTCCTCCTTCTCATCCTCCACCCTGCTCAAGCACTCATTTCCCCTCGTTTCTCTCCCAGTGCCCCGGTCTGTTTTAGCTCTCCTTCCCCAATCAGCTCCAAAAACCACCTGGATGCTGTTATCTCCAGATCTGTGCTCCAGACTTGGCCCCTCCCCTCAGTGGCAGATCCACATGCCCAACTGTGTGTTGGTCATTTCTACCTGGATATCCCTCAGGCACTGTGTCAACATCACACCCAGAGTATCTCGGGGATTTCCCCCTTCCTGTGGCTCTTCCTGCCCTTCTCTCCCCGATGGTGGCACCACCACCCACCGCGATGCCCACATTAGACATTAGAGCATCATCCTTAGGTTTGTTTCTCTCTTGCACTCCCAACTTGTTGATCCAAGTAATCACTAATTTTTATTCTAGAAATTACCCACTTTCAACTCTGCTTTCCCACCCTCCCACCCATGTAGATTTAATATAGATTTCCACACTTGTCCTAACTATTCTCCTGCCTTAAAGCTTGGTCCCAACCAATTCCCCTCAATACTGATCAAAGGCAACTCTGGCCCTGTTTCTCCCTTTTGTAAACCCACTAAAGATCTCTTCTCGTGTAAGATGAAACCCATGGGAGTGTCCATCAGGTCTCCCTGGGGTCTGATCCCTACCTACCCACCCAGCCCTGCCTCCTTCCACTCATTGCCTCTCAGAGCACATGGCAGTGACAACAACCCCCTGTGGTTTTCTCTCCCTCCCAGACCTTTACTCACACAGTGCTAGCGGCTTAGAGACTACTCCTCCCCATCTCCCCCAGCTAATTTTCATCCATGCTGTAAGCTCAGCCTCAGGATCATCATGGCCTATTAAAAGTCTATCCTTACCAGCCAGTATAGCTCAGTGGTTGAGCGTCAACTCATGGACCAGTAGCTCACTGGTTCGATTCCTGGTTAGGACACATGCCCAGATTGTAAGCTCCATCCCGAGTGTGGGGGAGGGTGTATACAAGAGGCATCCAATAGATGCTTTCTCATCACTAATGATTCTATCTCTTTCCCTCTCCCTTCCTCTCTGAAATCAATGATAAATAATAAAATAAAAGTCTCTCCTAACTTTCCCAATTGTTTCCTCCTTTCCAAACCATGTTTCCATAAAACCCTGAGCATTTCTCCCTTGCTACCTTCACCCTTATGCATGAAACTACACCCTTAATGCCCTCTACTTTTCCTGTATTACACTTATCAAAATGACAATAACCAATTATTTGTGAGTTTGATTATATACTACCAAGGCATCAGTCAAGGGCTTTGATGATTTAATACCTCCCTCCCAATGTTAACAGGTTCTTTCTCCTTCCTCTCCTTCCTCTGCCCTGTTCCAGATAAGCCAGTGCCTCCCCATCAGAATGGGCTCTTGGTGGGGTGACTTCTGCACCCCCTGGCATTATGTCCTGGCATTATGGTACATAGCAGGTACTCTGGTTAAGGTCTGTGTATACTTAAGATGTTCTTCACTTTTTTACTCAAATATTATCTAATTCATCTTTAAGGTCTAAACAAAAGTTAATGTTAGAAATGAGCTGAAAAGGCAAGGCTGACTTTGGATGGCAGGTGTATACTCCCTCCTTCTCAAGGCTGTTCTTGAGAAGGTCTTCCTGACATTCAGAAACCATCTGGTGAAAATCCTTCCCAGGAGACCAGCCTGGGAAAATAACATCAGAACGCTTTGCTGGTTGGTGGGTGGTGCATGGATAGAACCTAATGTAGATGGACGAAGACAAACTCGGAGGAGCCAATCCCCAAACACCTTCTGTGAGTGAATCTTTCGAAAAACTGAAGGCTTATAATGTCACATGTCCAACATTTGTTTTTGGCCACAAATCAATATACGAATGAAATATCTCATTTTTATTTCATCTGAAATGGAACCAGTGTTCCTGTGCAGTCCTGTGGAATAACAGAACACAGATAGGCCACAGGCGGTCCAGCACTTGGGGCTGCTCAGGGGGCCTTGGTCCTGAAGCCTCCCTCCTGGAGGCCAGGAGCCTCCATCCTGCAGCCGGAAAGGAGGTGCCTCCCTCCACTCCACGTGCAGGGCTCTGGGCTAACGAAGTGAACCCCATTATAAAATGGCTCGTTACCTTAACAGGCTGCGGTGTCTGGAAACTTTTGCCGGGGGGTCTGGAATTCTTAATAAAAAAATTACAGGAAGTCTGATTGCCTTGTGGGAAAATCTACACAGCGAAGGGAAAAGAAAGAATTCTATCTTTGGGGAAAGCCCCACCAGCCAAGCGCTGACTCATCTTTACTAGGACAAGGTGTGGGTCAGGCCGGAAGGTGTGAGTCGCACTCCGCTCCCCTGGAGGGGCCTGTTCCGCCCTGGCTGGGCCTGGCTGACACACACCGTCTCCCAGAGTGTTTGTGGGAATCAGAGGAGGAATGTCCTGCCTGTGTCTCCTGTTCCAAGCCTACCCCTTGGGAAAGCAAAAAACACATGTGTCCGTATGTCAGGCACCACTGCAGTTGACCTTCCTCTAGTCTCCTGCTACACTTTGTTTCATTCATTGCTTACTAGATGAGTTATGTTGAGAAAGTTATTTCAAGTTTCCTCATTTAAAAATGGGGCCAAGGTGTACCCACTCCATGGGAGCCTAATAAGGATTCAGTGGGAATCATGCATATAAATAATTTTTGTCATGCCACATAGTAGAAAGTTCAATAAATCTCACATTGTTTTATTTTAGCCATTATTGTTAATGTTATCAACTATTATTTAAACTATGATTACTTATTACTGTCATTTATTGTTTTTAATGGCTTTATGGTACTAAATAGTGGGTAAAACCATGGCTCACTAGCCTTGAAAGTTTGCGAGATATTTCCATTTTCTGGGCCTCAGTTTCTTGAGTTGTAACATGAGGGTAACAGCAGTGTCTGCCTCTTATTAAGTGAGAACATGTGACAAAGAGTGTAGCACCTTCCCTGGTAGAGGAAGCTTTGAGAAATAAACTCACAGGGTGATTGCTATCAGTTTCATATTATGCTCATAGTTTCTTGATTTGTTGGGCATGTATCAAGTCGTGGCCCTGAACTTGTGTTTCCACATCTTGTCATCCTATATAATAAAAGCTTAATATGCTAAGTGCCTGGTCGTCCAGGTGTCTGTTCAAGCAATCAAAGTGTAGTATGCTAATGACATGCTAAGGCCACTCAACTGCTCATTATGATGTGCACTGACCGCCAGGTGGTAGACAGTCGACCAGTAGGTTAGCTTGCTGCTAATAGCTGTTAGCAGGCTGATTGGAACTGAGAGGGATGGGCTGGACATGCCCTGGAGCCCTCCCACATTCCTCCCTGGCCCCTATCATGCACTAGTGGGGTCCCTCAGTCTGGCCTGCACCCTCTCAAAATCTTGGATCCCGTAAGCAGCTCCATGCAGGCAGAATCACATGTGGAGAAGACTGTATCAGGAGGCTGCCTATCACAACGGTCCCCGTGACCAGTGTGCTATAATTGTTTTCAATTAATGATAGTAGCCAATGCTTCACGCAAGCCTACAAGCAGATTCCATTGTTATCACATTGGACAGACAGGAGTTGGAGACCTGTCCACACTCAGCTCCGCAGTGACGGAGGCAGGGCCCTGTGTGTGGCTACCCCAGAGCTCTATGCTGAGCACAGGGAAGGCCCAGGGGCCCCTCACAATGGTGATGAATCAGGATCAGCAGGAAAGAGGTAGTAAGGAAAGGGGCCTTGCCAGGCAGCCAGCTAGCCAACATTCCTGGCTGAAAAAGCTTGCCTCAGTCCACACGGGGGCAAAGGGAGCCCCTTTCAGTCTATGTCAGGGCCCGAAATGAAGATGGGGAGCCAATCTGCTGGGTGCTAGGGAAGAGGAGGCAGGTATGGTCTCAACCCTGTGTAGTCAGGGAGCCAAGTCGGATCAGTGAACACCCCTCTTAGGACCAGGAGCAGGGTCCTGTCTGCCCCACCCCACCCTCCACGCTCACATGTAGTCCTGAATGGCTGTGATGGGGCTGAGGACCTTGCCTCTTCCCACCCTTTGCCCTGCTTTTCTGAGGGGCCCCCACTAGGCACCAGGTGAGAGTTTTCTGTGTGGGCTCAAAGATCTTGGTCATCTTTTTATTTTTATTTTTTATAAATATATTTTATTGATTTTTTATAGAGAGGAAGAGAGATGGATAGAGAGAAACATCGATGAGAGAGAAACATCGATCAGCTGCCTCTTGCACACCCCTTACTGGGGATGATATGCCTGCAACCAAGGTACATGCCCTGGATGGGAATCAAACCTGGGACCTTTCAGTCTGCAGGCCGACACTCTATCCACTGAGTCAAACCTGTTTCAGCTGGGTCATCTTTTTAATAATGAGCCCAGCCATGTCACTCCCCTGGCTAACCTGTGTTTCAGAGAATGGAATGAGCACATCTCCACTTGTGCTTCACATGTGATTGCCAGGCAGAGGTTAGAGGAGATAAGTAAGAGAAATAGTGAATCTGTTTACATTTAAAAGGACCTGCGCGGTGGCTGTGTGGGCAGCGTGAGGACAGGCAGAGCGTAATGATGGTGAGTGCAGGGCTGCAATCTGGGCAGCATTGCTCTAAAGCACATGTGTCAAACACAAGGCCCGCGGGCCAAATCCAGCCCACCAGGCCTTGCAATGTGGCCCGCACCGCGCTGTCATCACTGCACTCCGCTGTCAGTTTATGACATTGTCAGTTTATGACTGTTCAGTAAACCATTCGGCCCGCGATTTAGGCTGGATTTTAGATTTTGGCCCCTTCTCTGATTGAGTTCGACACCCCTACTCTAAAGGAAGGTGAATGTCAAGTCTGGGGGGAAACCAGGCTCCTGGTGTGGCCATTGCTCTGATTTCATTTGCGTGTTTATTTCACCACAGCAGCATACCTCCCACAGCCAGAGAACATAAATACCAATTAGAGTTATCCCCATGGACCCCAGCATGACTACTGGCACCACATCACCTCCATAGGAACTGGGTGCCCTCTGTAGCCAGTCCCAGAGGCAGTGCAGTTCGTCAGCTTTGGGTGGGTTCCTGTGTTGGGCTTATCTGACTCAGACAGAGCAGACACCAATCTACAGACCACTGGGAAGTCCCATGGGAGTCAGGATGCTTGTTCTCATGGGAACTGGAGTAGGTGGCACTGGGACTCATGAGAACCCTTCTGCTCCCCAAATGTAGTGATGGGAACAGGACGCTGGGCATTCTGTATGGTCAGGCAAGGGGCAAGCATGACTCCTCTCCCTGATGCAGGCTGGCCTCACATACAAAGCTAGGTTCCAGCCTTTCCACCTCCCCTCTCGGAGTCCCTTCCATCTAGTGCCCCTTCTCCATGGCCCCTGCCTTTCAATGCCCCTCATGGTGTTCTAAACTTCCAAAGCAGTGGGCCACCAACGCCTGTTCAATCTTTGTTCAGCACTACCTATTTCACCCTCCCCAGTTACGTCCAACATTAAAGAAAGCCTTATAATTCCTTGGGGCACGTATTTTAATTTAGCATTAGGAGATGAATATTCCATATTGCTTGGAAATGAATATATCCCATTGTCTTCTGAGACAGAGGAAACACTCTTTCAATATGGTCAGTGACCATTTTTCCCTGTGCCACACTGGGTTTCTATGAAGAAGTAACAGATCTTAGAGGGTCTTCAGACTGGGTGAGTTAGGACCCTCTCGTATCTGTTACTTCTTAGGAAATACCCAGAGAAGTTAGATCTGTGGAGAACTGCATAGACTTGTGTAGGTTTCCATAGGCTAGACAAGTCTGGGTGGGCATGCATAGACTGCCTCAGATCTTCCCCCGCAAAGCAGAGCCTTCCAGAAAGAGAAAAGAAGGGCCACTTTACTCTGTGTTTTAATATGTGAAGTTGTCTTGAACATCTGGCCCTTGACTCTTAAATAAGTGACATGTTACCTTGTATTTGGGGATGGTCTTCAGCAGTTCTTTCACTGGGACATCTGTGCCAACCACGCCTAGAAGAATGCCCTTCGATCTCTGTTGAAAAAACATTAAATAATAACAACAGTAAGTTAATTTGGCAGAAGAACTAGAACCTTCTGAGAAGCCACATGCTATAGCTCACTGTCTGATGCCTTCTCCAAAATGATAGAAATTGAGGATTAGCCCAGGTGTCCAAGAGGAACCCTCTTCTATTCCCCATCCCCCACCCAACATGTTACCAGATAAGCCTGGTAGCTTCTCAGGCCAAACATTAACAGCTATAACTCTCAACACACACTCATACCAAGACAACCTCATTCTCTTCCCTCTCCTAAAAATGAAGAATTGATGTGCAGAAGCACTAAAGTTTCAGCAGCTAAGGCCTGTGATCATTAATCAGTTTCTCTTATAGAAGCTTTCTACAGGAAAGACTTATAGTGTGTTAACTGCTTTCTCAATTTACACTACCATCTGGTGCCCAGGAGAGAGAGATTCAATAGCCAGAGAAAAGAGAAATAATCCAAAGACTGTTAAGCAGCCAGTTGAAGCCAAGAACTAAAGTGAAGAAAGAGACTTTTAGGGTCCCCGTTTCCAAGGTCGCTGTGATATGCTGAAACTTTCCAGTGTCAGAAAGGCTTTCTGGAAGAAGATATAAATGGCTACTGCCTGTTGTTTTCCTTAAATACAAGTCCATGCAGAGCCTCACACTGTGACCACATTTGGAAACAGGGTCTTAGCAGGTGTAATCAGTTAACCTGTTAACCGAGAGGGACCTATAAATACATCAAACGTAAACAATATCGGGAACGGGTAGGACGTATGAATAAGTCCTTGAAATATATGTTGCGCCCCGAGAGGGACGGTATATATTTTTGTAATCTTTTTTTAAAAAAATATTTTATTGATTTTTTACAGAGAGGAAGGAAAGGGGAGGGATAGAGAGTTAGAAATATCGATGAGATGAGAGAGAAACATTGATCAGCTGCCTCATGCACACCTCCCACTGGGGATGTGCCCGCAACCAAGGTACATGCCCTTGACCAGAATTGAACCTGGAACCTTTCAGTCCGCAGGCTGATGCTCTATCCACTGAGCCAAACCGGTTTTGGCTATTTTTTGTAATCTTTATCACTGTTTGTAAAATTTATAATTTTTTAATTCGACGTGTCCATTTTTTTTGTCAGTATTCTTTTCTATTTTTTTTTGTAATTTTGTATTTTCCTTTGTACTTTATATATATAAATAAACGAAAAAAATATATATTTCATTTATTTTCATTAAGTATAAATAAAAAAAATAATATGAAATTACGTCCTCCGGGCATGACGTACTGACACGTCCTAGTGAAAGAGTACATGCCCGTTGCAGGTTGCGTCCTTAAAAAGGGAACTCCCCGGTTAACAGGTCTCGAGATGAAATCCTGGATTTAGGATGGGCCCTATATCCAATGACTGGTGTCTTTCTAAGAAGAGGAAAGGACATGAGAGAAGAAGGCCACATGAAGACTGAGGCAAAGGTTGGACTTGTGCTGCTGCAAAGCAAGGAAAGACAGGGCCCAAGGAAGGATTCTTCCCTAGAGCCTTCGGAAAAAGCATGGCCCTGCCGACACCTTGATTTTGGACTTCTGGCCTCCAAAATTGTAAGAATAAACTTCTTTGCTCTGAGCCACCCAATTTGTGGGACTTCGTTATCTCAGGCCTAGGAAGCTAATACAAGTTTGGCAACTTCAAATCGGAGACCAGCCATCCACCATAATCAAGGAGTCTCTCTGGGGTTTTTCTTCCTCTGGTCATTTAACACTTAAATGTTGTAAAAGTGCTGCACCCTGTAACGTGGTGCCTGCTTGAATTCCTCCCATCTCTGCTTGATTTCATGATCCTAACAGCAGGATTAAATGTGAGAGAACATGATAAGCCCTCTGTCCTTAAAATAAATCAATTAAGTGAAGACCACCAGAGCTCGAGCCAGAGGGGTCTCAGAAACCAACCCTCCTGGCATCAAGCAGCTGTACTCACGGTTTCATTCTGCTTACTAAACACGGGCATGGCGACTGTGGTCATCAGGACAAGGCCCTGATCATCGGCAAGCTAGATGGAGAGAGAGAAGCCAGTTACCTGAGACTGACCTGGAAGTGCAGGGCCGGAGCCACCTCCGTGGCTGACCCTCCTTCACAGGCCACGGGCGTTGGGAGTGGACCGGCACCCACTCGAGCCCTCAGCCCTGAAGGAAGTGCAGAGACAGGATTTGGATGAGGATCTGGGCCCCTGGCTGGGGAAACAAAGTCAGTCGCTCCAGATGATCAGTTCACTGCATTACGCCATTTGGGTTCAAATAAAGCCTTGTTGAGTCTTAGTGATTCATTTTATTGTATTAACGCAGATTGCTTTTACAATTTTACTTGGTAGACATTTATGTTCAATATGTACAATGTTAAAGCTTCTTGTATTCTGGAAATTGAGGATCAGAAAGCATGAAGGTAAGGGTTCTATACGTGGCCCTGTTGAGAAAAGTGGAATCTGGAAGCATTTACTCTCCCCAGAGTAGTTGAGTTACCAGTATTTTCCAGCGTATAAGATGAACCCCTAATTTTACAGTTAAAACATAGGTTTAGGCCTATATTCGCTGTATAAGACTACCCCCCACTTCCGAGGCAACACCAGTTCTTTTTTTAATAGACCGCCTCTCTGACTCAGCCATTCCAAGCAGGCTTTTTATGCATGCAAATTATACATGTTCTGTACCCGAAGCTACACTGTGTTCTAGTAAAAAGCTTGCTCAGATTGGCCAGAGTCAGAGAGGCGGTCTATTAAAAAAAGAACTGGTGTTGCCTCGGAAGTGGGGGGTAGTCTTATACAGCGAATATAGGCCTAAACATATGCTTTAACTGTAAAATTTGGGGGTTGTCTTATACGCCGGAAAATACGGGGTAAGATCTTTTTGGACTTCTACAGATCTTTGCATGCCAGTCCCAGTTGAAAAGTACACACACACAAAAAAAACACAAAAAAACATAGCCATAGCTGGTTTGCCTCAGTGAATAGAGTGTTGACCTGCAGACTGAAGGGTCCCAGGTTTAATACTGGTCAAGGGCACATGCCTGGGTTATGGCCTCAATCCCCAGTGTGGGGCGTACAAGAGGCAGCCAATCAATGATTCTCTCTCATCATTGATGATTTTTTCTCTCTCTCCCTCTCCCTTCCTCTCTGAAATCAATAAAAATATATTTTAACAACACCCCCCCCCCAAAAAAAAAACCCATAACTTTTGATCATCTGATCCCTGAAATCACTGCTAAGAAGCTAAACATTTCTCCTGAAGGAACAACTCTTCAAATGTGGCACAGAGCACGCTTTGTGACCCTCTGATTTGCACACAAATGCAGAGACACACCGCACATTTGCTTCTCACACATCTGGGAAACAGGCCTTACCACAACACAATGGAGAAACAGAGTCCTGGACCATAGTAGGTTTTGGTTCAAGAAAGACCTGTTCTAATTCTCAACTTGAGTCTTTATTAACTACATTAGACAACTTCCATATCCTCAGATAAAATAATGCCAATTATGCCCCCGTTTTGTTGCCATGAAGATAAAATGTCAAACAGCCCAGCATGGTACCTGGCATAAGAAGGGGCTTGAAGGATCCCAGTTCCTTCCCCTGCCTTCTAGGCCACATGGCTAGTAAGTAGCAGAGTCCAAAATGAGATCAGGACATGTGGCACTGCTGATACCGTGTTTCTCCGAAAATAAGACATCCTCCGAAAATAAGACCTAGCGCATGGAAAAATAAGACATCCCCTGAAAATAAGATCTAGCACATCTTGGGGAGAAAAAAATTAATATAAGACACTGTCTTATTTTCTGGGAAACAGAGTAGGAAGCAAAACTGGCAAGGCAAGTCTGGTAGGAGAATGATGATTTCTGGTTTCATAGCCCATTCAAGTCTCAAGTCAGGCAATTTGTGAAGGAGACTCCACTATTTTCATTCTAGAGAGTTTTCTGGCCTTTGGGCACCTCTCTGTAGTTTTAATTCCATAGCAAAATCAGGGTGGGCTTCCTCAGTCTTCTCGGGAAGAGGTTTTATAAAGAGAATATCCTAAAATCTAGAGGCTCCCATGGAGTGATGTCCCTGTAGACTGGCTGTTCTCTTGAGAAAGGGTCATTGAACCCAGCCGATCTTCCATCAGCCCTGTTCTTCTAGTAGATTCTTTGAGCTACAGAACCCCACAATGCCTACTGTGATATAAAGACTAGCAGTATCAGAGTAGCCCCACTCCAGACCTGCTGAATCTGAACCTTTATTTTAGTAATTAGTATGCATATTATCATTCAAGAAGCACTGTGATAGAGCAATCCTTTGCATCATCAATAATCATGATGCCAAAGAAATGCTTGTGTAATTGGGACAAACTCCTAATAGGAATGGAGGGGGCCATGTTTTTATTACTTTTACATACATATCAAGATGGGCCTATATTCCCCCATAATAAGCAAGATCAGAAAAGTCTCACAGTCCCTCAAGACTGGGGATTCATGGTGTGATGGTTACTTTTATGTGTCAGCTCGGCTAGGCCACAGTGCCAAGTTGTTGGATCAAACACCAGACTAGCCTTGGCTGTGAACAATCTTTTAGACATTTAACATTTGATTTAGTTATTAATTATGATAGTCCATTTGCAATTAACATAACATAACATTGTTATGTTAACAATGTTAACATAAAATAACATAACATTGGCAATTAAATTAACATTTAAATCAGTAGACTTTAAGAAAGCAGATTACCCTCCACAATATGGGATGTTTTCTTCAATCAGTCCAGAGTCTTAAGAGAAAAAAACAGATCCCTCAAGGAAGAAGGAATCCTGCTTCCAGACTGGCTTTGGACTCAAACCCTTCCTGGACTCCCAGCCTGAGAACCTGGCCTGCAGGCTTCAGAAGTGTCCGCCCACAGTTGTGTGAGGCAGTTCCTTAAAAGAAATCTCTGTCTCTAAATACATACAGGAAAAAAAAAATAGAACAATATACATACAGCGTGCCCCAAAAATGTATACACGTTTTTTTCTGATACTCAATAGATGTTTCTTTCTTTTCAGATGTAACCCATTGGAAATGCATTTTTGGGTCACCCCATATGTATCTCCTATGCTTCTGATTCTCTGGAGAACCCTTACTAATACACACGGTAATCCTGTAGTCTGTTGTTTGGGGCAGTCTATTGTTTACTTATTCTGTTGGTTGTTAGAATAAGTAAACAAAACATTATCATAATTAATAACTAAATCAAATGGACTATGAGATGATGTTGGCAGTTATTATTGCCAATAACCAGGCCAAACAGTTTGTGAAAACTGGGTTCCAACCTCTTGCTAAAAGTAGGGCATGATATTGCTGTCATTGAGGACACACAAGGCCATTTTCGAAGGCAGAACCAACGCACAGCAAACATCTCTCAGAATCAGAAATCTTCCCATACCCCGAATCCTTAAATAATTCTTAATGCTGATATAAACTGATATAAGTTGATTCATAATCCTGGGGAACTTCCACTTTGCAACTCAAATAAAAATTTCAAGCTATGCTAACATATATACCATGCATGAAATAATAACATAACATTGGCAATAATGAGAAATGAAGCTTTCCCCCACCCGCTTGCAACCAGCAAAAATCAATTCTAAATCACTGATTATTGTTCTGTTACAAACACAAGATCATGAGAACCTAACTTCCCAACATGAAGCCGGAAAACAGTGTCAACTCCACGCAGGGGTTAATTCCAAAGGTAAGGACTACATCATCGTTACCTAGAAAGAAATCCCCATATTTTATCTGAAACCACTCATTTGTAACCTACCCCAGGTAAACAAAAGGAATGCAGTGAGCTCAGTCTAGGCACTATGCTATGAGCTCACCTACTCCTCTCCTAGGGGCAGCTCTGGCCCAGACTGGGATGCGGTTGGCAAGAACCCTAACTTGGACCTCCCCAGGCTGTAAGCCCATCATATGGCCATGCGGGCTAGCTGGGCCTTGGAAATATTACTTGAATGCTCTTCATGTTATTCTGAACCCACCAGCTCCTTCTTCCCCAGCCTCCACAGGTCTGTCTGGCTTTTGTGAATCTTAAACATTTCATGGAGCAGGAACATCAATTTGAAAATTAATTTGCACTGTAAATATTTTATGATAGAAAGGCATTCAGTACTCACGCCATAGGAAATAGAAGCCAGTGGCAAAAGTTTTTTTTCCAGACCACCAAGCAGAAGTTAGGCAGCCAACCACAGCCAGACACCCTCTGTCCCCAAACGCTAGGGGGTCCCTGCTTTTCTCTGGCCCTTTAACCTGTAGCAGCTGCTGAGGCAAGAGCTGCTTATGATTCATACGCGTGGCTTCCAAGAAAAACGCAGACGTAGAGTCAACATTCATTTTCCAAAGTGTAGGAATGGGAGAGGGGGGTCACCATGGTCCATCTCAGCAAAATCCCATTAACTCAAGTCCAAGTGGGAACCCTAAAATGAACTACCATTCAATTACACTTGCCCAGGCTTTGAACAGGCCTCCAGAAGGCTTGGTTGTGGGGCTCCGTTGTATAATACGTGTATATTATTCCATAGCCTTCATTTCCTGTGCTACATAATGGGGACTGTTCTAGTATCAAAGGAAATGATGAATAATAATACCGAACACCTGGTTTATAAAACGCAAGCTTGCTCAACAGATTGACTGCTTCCTGCTAGCTTCCCAAGTTAATCATGCATGTGGCCCATATGAATATGCATTTGGATTCATGTGAGAGGCGCAGGCAGCGATGCCAGGCCTCTGCTCCTCCTGATTTGCTTCCCGTGGGTGACACTGCAGACCACTTTGGGTGTGGCCCGGATAAAACAATGGCACCACAGTTGTGGCATGACAGTTTTTGCTGCCGGCCTAATTGTTATTATTCATTGATTCCTTTGAGAAACATTCCCTGAGCATCAGCTTTGTGCCAAGTTCTATGCCATGTGCTGGAAGTCAGCTAGGAATGAGACATAGGTCTTATCTTCAGGAAACACAAGTCTGTCAGGGGAGACCAAGACTAAGGAGGCAGAGGGCGAGGAGCCGGCCGGGGTGGGCACACCGGCTCTCACTACATGAGCAGGGGAGCTGAAGTAAAATTGTCTGGATTTTAGTGATACCTGTCAGGGATTAAGTGATAGATTCATCCAGTTGTTTTATACTTAAGATTATTTATGAGTGACAGAATATATGAAGACCTTTTTAAAAACTGCCCAGCCCCTTTTTCCTCATCTTTTGTAAATATCACCCCCTTCACCCATTCCACCCACAAGTTTCTCTTGGCAGCTAAGCTCTTCCATCCTGCTTGTGACTGGGCATCAGACCTAGGCTGAGCCAACCAGAGCACTACACACACACACACACACACACACACACACACAAGCACATACACGTATGCACACATATGCACACACATGCACATTCTCTCTAGGCCACATTGATTGGTTTATTAGGCAATAATTCAAGGTGGGCTATCTTGGCTTTTTTTCTTTTTTCCTACCTGGACTAATAAGTAAAAACCTCTACTCCTCTTTGTGGACAGTTATAAGAATGTGATACTGACAGCCATGCCCACCTCCCCTCCCCCACAGAGCAGCCACTGAGGACACAAAGTCACCCCAGAGAGAGGAGGAGAGATACGAGGGGTGTGTGAGTGTGTGTGTGTGTGTTTGTGTGTGTGTGTGTGTGTGTGTGTGTGTGTGTGTGTTATGGGGGAAAAGGAAAGGCAGAGAGATTAAAACAGGAGAAAGAGAGAGTCCCAGCCCCTGGATGCCCTCCTTCCTAAGGTCAGCCCCCCCATGCTTTTTGTCATGATTGGGTCATTTGAAGCAGTGTTTTTTTATTTTGTTTTGTTTTGTTGTTTTGCCCAAATGAGTATGGATTGGTTTTGTGACTCATGAAAGAAGAGCCCTGAGTTGTGCAAGTGCCAATATTGGCCATAAATGACCCAGTAAGCTCTAGCTACCCGTGGAGGTGGTCCTTCCCACCAGGACACAGATGTGAGGACAGACAGGGAGACGGGCGCAGCATCACCAGTGTCCAATAGGCCCTTTAGACCAGGGCATCTGCTGTGGTGCCTTTCTCACCTCTCCCCTCAGAGAAAGCTTGCCAGGCCAGTGGCACAGCCCTCGGTTTGTCCTGCAGCTGGAGCCTCCTGAAGGTGCGTGCCAAGCCCCAGGGAAAGAGGGCGAGCTGGGTGCCAGGCCCTGAGAAGGCATTTGAGCGAGTTAAGAGCTGCCAGGTGGTTTTCAGCAGAGCCTTCTGCCAGGTCTGCTCAGCCCTGGAGGCCTGGGCTCAAAGAGGAGGTTGTGCACAAATGGGGAAGCGGCTCAGGAAGGGGCGGGCGCTAAGCCAAGATCAAAGGCCAACTCAGTGACTCTCCTTAAATATCACATTCCTCCTGTACTTTGCTCCTCTTAGGTTTCTACGTTTTCCTTTTTCTTATTAAAGTTGATCAATGTATTGACCATTTTAAGAGTACATCGTGTAAGTGCAGGACATAATACAAACACATTTTATAGACACATGCATGTAGCTGTATTCTAGCAGTGCCTTCCTTCCAGTACTGTAGATGAACGCCAACTTGCGCTCCAGGAAAAGACACTGCCACTCCCTAGTGGCAGGTTAGGGGAATTGCAGGCACAAGGGCCTGGGAGATAAGCCCTTTTCAGAATATGGCCTTCCCAATAAAAAATGTATTTAAATGACAGCAATGTCACTTAGTTCCTCTTCAGTGGAGGAAAAGATAGACTGTATCAACTCTTAGTTCTGCCAATAACCCTTGTTTTAATAGGAAAATCAGAGTACTAGGAGGTGGAAACACACAGTTGTGTACATCTTTCCATAGCAGATGAAATGTTTAGAAAGGACTAACACTGATTCTTCAGGTAAGCAGGACCTGAGAAGGTGACACGGGAGTGCTGGAAAGGGGGGGGATTCTTTTTTTTTCTTTCACTTTCTCAAATGCAGCTTGAATGGAAGGAAGCCAACTCCTTGGCATTTTCTCCTCTCCTCTCTCCATGAGCTTAAGTCTACCAATGACCTGGGAATCCCCAAGGGCCATTCTCTGGGCATCATATGCTGAGGGAGGGGCAGTGGGACTGGATGGAAACAGATGGCACCCATGTCCTCCAGTTTTCACACTCCAGAGCAACTAAGAAGAAAGTCATGGGAAGGACAGTCTGTGCAGATGGGAGCATCAGGGAGAAGAGCTGGGACACATGAACAGAAGAGGTGGCTAGGAAGAGACCCTCTACACATGCAAAAACTCCCTGGGCCTTCCCATCTATTCCTGGACCCAAAAGTCCTCTGTACCTATCCCTTCCATGCCTGTCTACATCTCCTCCCCCAACCTCCTACCCCTGCCTTCATCACAGGAGCCCTAATCCTCAGCACTGGGAAGAGATGTCAGGGGGGAATCCCATAAGAACCATCCTCAAGGACCTATCCTCACCTGTACTTTCTGTTTTGGGGTATAAGCAGAAGTGCCTTGACTCCGAGGACACCCCCTGGTAGGGAAACAGGCAAGCTCCAGAGAAGAACACAGGTGAGACCCACTGAAACCTGGAAACAAAATCCCATTGGCGCATCTTACGTGTGAAAAGGGAGCTCAGGATCATTAACATCATCTGATTGGCTAATGGTAACATTATCTGACCCTGAATATTACTCTCCTTGAGATTTCCCCAGCTGATCATGAAACCTGCTGGTCCGTTTTAAAGAGAGGCTTTACACGTGTCTGCAAATGTCAAAATCAGTTTACTCAGTAGCCCAAGAAATCATTTTAAAATGAGAAGGGTAATGGAAGGTAGGGGAGGGTGGGGGCAAAAGGGAGAGATCAACCAAAGACATGTGTACATGCAAATAAGCCTAACCAGTGGTCATGGACAATGGGGGGAAGGGTAGGGGAAATATGTGGGGAGGAGTTTGGGGGGATGGGGGGATGAAGGTAATTTATGTGATACCATAATTAATAAAGAAATTTAAAATAAAATAAAATGAGAAGGGTAAGAAAGAATAGTTTTTTCTACAATAAGACCAAAAGACTTCTAAATCGTGTATATCTCTGATTAAGTGTTTTATACTTATCTCTTTTCTGTGTGATTGAAGTTTTTAATAATAAGAAAATCCCCATAAATACTTATCTACAGAAAGCATTTTATAAATAAAACCACCCAAAAGCATATGCTTGCAATGAATATTAATGCAAAAAAATAATGATGATAATAGTTCTTTTTTTAAAAAAAAACAACTCCCTTTTGCATGAAGAACAAAACGGCCCTTTGAAAGAACAACTGTAACACTTTCACATGAAAAAGCTATCAGAATAAAATTTTGTATTCTTGGTTCAACATATTACATATGACTATCAGTATTTTGGATGCTCTTTATAGCAAGAGGTTTTGAAAAAGCAGGCATTGTTATTTTTAATTGAAGAGCTGGTTCTTTCCATGTAAGCTATGAAGCGTCTGTCTTTTCTAACACTCCTCAGATGAACTGTTTCTCTTTGAAAATCTAGACAAATTACGGACAACGGACATTATTTAGATTCTCAGTTTGCACTGGCATTTTTCAACATTTTTGCAAAATGCCTGAATCCTCAATAGCAGTGGAGCATAATCATGGACTTGGAATAAATAAACCTTCAAGTGACATGCTCCCTGCTCTGCCTGTGATTCTCTCGGTGAAGTGTAGTCACTGAGTCCCAGAGAGTGTATGTAAATGTCATCTTTTAAAAAATATATTTTATTGATTTTTTATAGAGAGGAAGGGAGAGGGATAGAGAGTTAGAAACATCAACGAGAGAGAAACATCAATGTGCTGCCTCCTGCACACCCCTTATTGGAGATGTGCCCACAACCAAGGTACATGCCCTTGACCGGAATCCAACCTGGGACCCTTCAGTCCGCAGGCCAACGCTCTATCCTCTGAGCCAAGCCGATTAGGGCCATAAATGTCATCTTGCTTCAGCCAACGCATTTCTTTGTCTTACTGAGTCACTGCTACTTGCACCTGAGATCTGGAGAGTCTGCATTCTTTTTAAGCTTTGAAATTTTTAATAGATTTCATCAGTTATGCTTCAAAACAGTTATATCCATCTTATACCTACACCCTCATCAAAAGCCTCAATTCTCTTTTCTTAAACATTTTTTTTTTTTTTAGGGAAAGGTCTTTAGAAGCAGATTTTTATATGGTCTCTTCATTTCTAATCTAGTTCCTTCCAATCTATTTTTAATTCATCATACAGAATAATATATATTTTAATTTATCTTTATTGTTGAAAGTATTACAAATGTCCCCTTTGTGTTTTGTTTTGTTTTTTGTTGTTGTTGTTGTTTTGTTTCCCTTTGTCTCCCTCCACCCAGCACCCACCGCTTCCAGGCCTCCACCACACTATTGTCTGGGTCCATGAGCTATGCATATATGTACCTAAGTTCCTCAGTGGTTAATCTCTACCCATCTCCCACCCCCACCTTCCCTCTGAAATCTGTCAGTCTGTTTCATGCTCTTATGTCTCAGTGGAGATCCTTAATTCTTACAAGATTCACTATGTTTTAAGTTGTCTAAACACAAAAATAAACAGATTTCCCTTTTGAACTTTACCTGCATCTTGCATGAACTAAGTCGCTGAATTTGTCGGTTCTTTCATTCTCATTTAAACAACCTGAGGACAGCATGGCGGATGATAAGGCTGATGTTGGAACATCTGTGTGAGACTTTCCAAATAACTGTCTTCTAATAAAGTTGTTATTGTTCAGGAAAACGTTTCCTTTGTTTCCTTTCCCCCCCAGAGTTTCTAAGATGTAAGCCATCAGGCAGCAAATGCGCTTATGAGTAAACATGTACATAGAGGAGGATGCTGCCTTTGACCAGGGACACATATAAGTAAAGGCCTGGCAGGAGGATATGACAGATGAGCATGTCTGAAAGCTGTCTTGGGAAATGGCTGTGTTTGTTTATTAGGGTAGAACATGCTTATTTCAAGAATTCCCCAAAATAATGAACATGAGAATTATCGTGGGGCATTAGGCTTTGGCCAGTGTTCACGACGAGCTAGGACACATAACTGACCCCCATCCCCTTTGCGGACAGACATTTATATGTTCACAAACGTGGCGTAGCCACCTCTCCACAATTGATGCCTGGAAACCCAGCCAAGTGTGGAGCTTCGGGGCTGAGACAAAGCCTTCCCCTTGTTTAAAGACCCCCTGAAATGCCGCTTCCTCCATAAACCTTCCCTAACGAAGTGGAAATGGGAACCAGATGCTCTCCAACCTCACTACAAAGATAATCATATTTACTCTACAGCCTAAGATACCATCTAGGACCAGGTCTGTGCAAACTGTTAATGCAGCAAAGTCACTGAACACGCAGCTGGAAGGGAAGCTGGGGTTCGGTGGAGCCGGAGGACCCCAGGGGCAGAAGCTGGGATGCTTTCTCTTTTCACCCGCAGCATTCAGCGTGGAGTTGTTAAATAAGGAGCGCTCAGGAGACACTCTTGGAAGAAATTTACCCCAACCCCATCCTTTTATTTAGCTTAAAAGTGAGGTCCGGAGAGGAAGAGGAGTCACAGAGGACTGGGACCAGCATTCTGACAGACTCTAAGGCTACTGCTGCAGCTCTCATGGCGGGCAGCCTCTGTTCCCCCCTTCTCCTTGTGTCTTTGCTTAGTGGTTTCTGGGAAGCTGATGCCCGCATGCAGCTGCCACCCATAGGGCAGAAGGCCTATGATGTCCAGCTGATGTCACAGAGCTTTTTTTTTTTAAAAAAAAACAAAACAAAAACAGCTTAATTAAACACTGTCACCTCCTTGGAGAGCAGCATAAAAGGAGAAATGGTCTGCAGTAGCACATAGACTGCATCCCAGAGCAGGCTGTTCAAACTGGGCTCATTTTCATCTCTCCATCCTTTTATCCTTTCTTTCTTCCTTCCTTCCTCCTTCCTTCCTTCCTTCCTTCCTTCCTTCCTTCCTTCCTTCCTTCCTTCCTTCCATCTATCCATCCACCCACCTATCCATATCTATTGCCAAGTACAGCTTGCTTTAGCCAAACTTTGCTTCAAATGTTTTATATTTACATAGCCTTATTTAACCCTGACACAGACGTTGCAAAGGTCTTGCAGGTGAAGATTTTTAAGATAAAAGAGCAAAGTACCTTGCTCCTAGTCACAGAAGTTGGCAGGGTCAGGTTTTGAGCCTTAGGCTGCCTAATTCTAGAAGCCCTGTCCTAATCACACTGTCCTCCGCTTCCTGAGTTGGGGGGTATGACATGTCATGTTGTGACAAATGGCATGTGATGATAAAGGCAACCAAGCAAATCACCTGAAAACAGAAAGATCCCCCAGAGTTCCTGGGAGGATAAAGTAGAATTATAGATGTGAAACACCCTAGTACAGTGCCTGGCACATCTGTCAAGTGCAATTAATCTCACAAGGAACATTCTAGGCTTGGGGAGAGAAGTTCACCTCTCCATTCATATTACATAAACAATATAGAATACTATTTCTTTATCCCATGATAGAACATCATGGCTTTAGAAAGCAGCCGGGGAGGTGAGAGTTGTGACTGCCAAGAGTAAAGGCGGTGGGAAGGATGCACATTGGGAAGGTCATTGCTGGGGACGGAGAGGGTCACGGAAGAAAAGACAGATGCTTCAGAAGCAGCACCTCCGAATCATCTCCTGTGTCCCCGGTCTGGGAGAAAGTGTATGGGTCCCATTGACACAAAAAGAGCTCGTGATTCAGCCAGTGGTTCGACTGAGTGAGTCATTTCTGGAAAAAGAAAATCCATACCATGGCATTAGTCCCTTGCCTGACATTTTTCTACCTCGTGAAACTAGGGTTGGTCCCCCTCCCTTCCCCAAATCCTTCTTGTTAATTTGAAGGGATAAACATGGAACTCTCTGTTTTTGAACTTCTTAGTAGTGTTGCTATGCATGATTGCTCAACTGCTTCAGTTTACCCAGAGGGTCATTTCAGTTGAATCCTTTGGCATGAGATGTCTGGAGACTCACACAGAGCCATCACTCCAGGGCACTCAGCTACATTTGCGCTTGTAATGAAGACATATCCATTAATTAGGGGTCTGACCAACAAATAATGTGACTGGAAAAAGGATCAGGCACTGAACCAGACCAAGAAATATGTGGATGAGCTTAGGAAGAAAAACCAAAAAGGCAATTGCTTCATTAAAATGACCAATTTCCCAGTTAAAACTTGCAGAGATTATACAAGTAGACAAATTCTGCTGATGAAAATAAAAATTGTTCATATCCAAAAAAATATGTAAAAAAAAAAAGCAAAGAAAGGAGAGGCTACACCTGAGTCACTGGTGCTGTTTACCTATTCTATCTGCCACACAGAAAGTCTCCCCCTTGAGGACCTGAAAATTCTGACGAAAATTACTGGTGGTGGTTTGACATTGATTTGATATAGACTTGTGCTAGATTTCCATTTTGACATCGATTTGATTGTCAAGTTAGTCTTGGACTTGTATTGACTCTGATTGGTGGTAATGCTATTCTTTGGAAGGAATGCAAATATAGTAATGAAGTCAGAAAAAAAAATGCATTCTTGATTC
This sequence comes from Pipistrellus hanaki, assembly GCF_964339955.1. NCBI lineage: Eukaryota > Metazoa > Chordata > Mammalia > Chiroptera > Vespertilionidae > Pipistrellus > Pipistrellus hanaki. Next base: position 21,616,626 of record NC_140515.1, read on the forward strand.
AGGATCACATGTTCTGGGTTGCATAGCTCTTTACTTCGTTGAGGTATGCCATGCAGTTATCCTTTAAATGATTTTCTCTTCCAGTGTCTTGATCAATATAGTGTAGATGCGTATATTACTTTTTTCTGGAAATGTATCTAAGATGCCATGTAATGGACACTGGTGCTCTACATCTATCAACAAATAGAGAGGAGACCTCAAAATGGCAACACAAGTTTGAGTTCAAGGTCACCTTGGGGTCAATAAGAATGACCTATCGGATGACATCCAGAAGCAAGGGAATCAAAACATGGCCTGTCCTAGGCTGTCTTCCTCAAGACTTCCCCAGAACTTAACATTGGTTATGCTGACATTTGATGTCACACAAGTCATCTGGACTCTTTTGAAATATCTTCTTTCAATTCTCTGCCTTCCTTCCCTTATAAAAAGAAGAAGGATGTATATATTCATTTTGAGATGCAAGAACAATTGTAAATAAACATTTTTAAAAAAGATTCCACTGTTTTTTTTCAGATTTTTCTTTGACTTTCTAAAGAAAAGGCAGTTTCATTTTAGCAGTGTTATGAGTAGCTTCGATTGCTTTAACTCCTCAAGAGAGTCATATTTCTTGGTTTTGCTTGATTTAAAGAAATAGTAGAAAACATTCACATATTTTAAACCATGAAATTAAAAAAAAAGATTTTAAATTCCTAAGACATTAAAAATTAAGCTTGGGATTACAAAGTGCTGGTTCTTTGTCTTTACAAATAAGTAGTTATTTTTTCTAAGAACACCAGGCTATATCGGTGCTTTCAAACAATTTCTGCTTTATCTTTAACCTTTTCTCTCTAATAAGCAAGGCATAACAGGGGTCTTCAAACTTTTTAAAGTGGGGGCCAGATCACGGTCCCTCAGAGAGCCGGAGGGCCGGACTATATGAACTATTATACTAATCCCTACTGTAACACCTTGGCTGCGCTCACTGCCCAAAAAACCTGGCGGGCAGGATCAGACTCCCCTGGGGGCTGCATGTGGCCCACGGGCCGTAGTTTGAAGACCCCTGCTAAGCCTATTAGCATCACTGCCTGAACAGCTTCAAGCTGAACACTGGGTATGGATGCCTTGACTGTCTGCTCATGTGCCTTCCTCTCAAGAGAGGCCTGCAAGAGGGATGTTTTCACCCCAAGATGAACATGAGAACACCAGGGCTAATCGTGACAGCATCTGGGCCAGGTTACCAGGGACAGCTGGCAGGGCTGGGCCTCTCCCCTACCTCCAGCTAACCCTGGCATTGGCCTCAGACTACTGGGCTCTCCTGATTACACCATGAGGGTGAACTAGCCCATTTTGTAGTGTGACCATAGTACAGAGGGCTATCCCATGCAGTATGCTATGCAGTGACCACACTCTCCGAATAGCATTGTGGGCAATGCTGTTCTCACCAGCTCCCTTTTTCTCAGTTTTAAGCCCAAGGTTGCCTTTACTTCCAGCCAGCTCTCCAATGAGGTGTGAGTGGAACAGGCATATTATTAAATCTCCTTTAGGCCCATAATTTTGTACTTGCTTCTTAATATACTATCTCTCGGGACTGCTGAAACTTTTGCCATCCCTTTCCTATTGCTGGGTATGTTGGTTCTTCTTTTTTCTCATAATAAATAAATTTGTAAACCGCTGACCAATTTAAATAAGATTCTCCAAAAGAGAATTATTGGGTTAAAGCATATAAGTATGAACAGTCTTCAAATGTACTGGCAATGTTTTCTTGAAGACTTATTTAAAAACTAATTTTCATTCTTAGAGTGTAAAACCTAAAAAAAAAAATATTTTTTCATAATGAAATAGAATCTCTGTTATTTCCTTGCCATTTTCCCTATTATAAGATAGTATATAAGTGTAACAAAAGGTCAAATATATATCATATATAAAATAGGGTAAAACTTGGATATTTTTCATACATACAAGTAGACATACATTATGAGGTTGTTTAAAATTAACAAATTCTTTCCTTTAAATAAAGAATGCCTCCACAGAGAGTTCGTGTTCCAATCCGCTGACGGGCTTCAGCTGGCCTCTGTATACTGTCTGCCAGCCATCCCACCATCAGGAAGCCATGCATCTGAGCCAGAGGGTCTTGCATTCATTTGTTTATGGTCTCAAACACAGAACTGGACAGGGCCATGTGGCCCACACTCACATGAGTAAGAAACTTGCAAAGCTCACTTACTCCTTCAAGAGCAGAGCAGCTTGTCTGGACTATCACAGACACTCTCATACAGAATCATAGCTGAGGACAAAGGACTTGGCACCATTGTATGGTTGAGTAGTATGCTGTAACTCCAACTTCCAGCATCCATCCCACTGGCCATGGGAAGAGCTGAGAACTGGACTTGCCTTGGTTTCCAGTTCCCATCCCCAACCACAGAATGGATCTTCTAAATTAAGCTGCAGCCCACCGCTGCCTATGTATTTGATGAAAAAATTTAACGATGATCAGGTGTGTCAATATTTGGGTTATATAAAGTGTTGAAATTCATGGTCCATAAATGATCTTAGAAGTGCTTAAGAGTCACAGGAAAAAAGCACCTTCCAGACTTGGAGTCTCATCAAGCTTAGCAGCCCCAGCTTGAGAACGCGTATAAAACATGCCTATATGCGTTCCTATAAAATGGTGCATGATAAGGGGAAAACAGGGTTCTCACAACAAGATGTAATAGTTTACACACAAGTGAAGGTTAAAAACAAATGAGTCCTAAAGCAGAACCAAATGTAAACAGTTACCACCTTAGTCTTGCACTTCATTTAGGTCGACTTTGCTAGGAAATGCTAACCTCACTAGACCTTCAGCTCTATGAAAACAGCAGCATTGCGCTTTCAATGTTCTATTTTCAATGACGGTTAACTCAACATTTCAAAGTATAGAAGTTATACGAGGCCAAGAATGATAAATAACACCTCACAATTGCTGAAATCTGATTACACTGAGATAAGGGCAGGCCAAATTCTGCTCATACAAGTTTACACCTAAAGAACAAGGGAAGGAGAGGGAGAGAGAATAAAAAGGGAAGAAAACTTTAGATTAATGAATGCTTCCAGTTACTCCTCTCGATTTAATATAAACAAGGAAACAAAGAAATGAATTCAGGATCCCATTTACACTGAGGGGTGGAAATTAATAAAACAGTCCCATCCTGAATGAAAAACTAAAATTGACTTCCATTTAGGAAGCTAATTTATGCACTCCCGAGTCCTCCCACAAGCTAAGCAGCATAGACTATCCCAGCAGGCGCAGAACAACAGATCTTGAACCCTGCTGTGTTTGTTCAAGAAGCAAGTTAAGCTATTCCTAACAGGAAACAAAACAGGCAGCTGGGCTATTAAGTAGGATCCTTGGCCACACTGTGAGGCCCTGGGTGCATCAATTGCTTTTCCAAGCAGGATTGGAGGTGTGGCTGTCTTTAACTCGGGTTTTGAGAAGACTGCTGTGCCTGCTCAGAATTCTCAGGCTGATAGTAACTAATACCAGACCAGCAACACATAAAGCACCTTCAAAACCTCCAAAAAACTGTCTTTGACAAACTCCAAAAGCATAGGAAAGCAGCACACAATGAAGGCAAGGGATACCAGTGTGTGCGAAAATTAACCCCCATAAACAGCCAATGAGTATTTTTGCCTTTCAGTATGCAAGGCCCCACTCGACAGTGATTAAGTTCACCACTGAGTGAATATCTGTTGTTTAGTTTCTACAGACAGAATCTACTTGAATGAATAGGCAGCTTGAAAAATGGGCCGCCCCCCGCCCCACCCCCAGGTATGACTATTGATTATGCCTTTGCAATGGCGCTGGGAAATTCTGCTATATTATTATAATAAAATATGATCATCCAGATATTTTTGTTGAAGTCAAGAAGTACCATGTAAAGAAAAAAAGGGCAAATCTTTCTCACATATGGATGATTTTTCATTATTGAATTCAAGGGCAATCAATACACTGGAGAAAGCTGTTCAATTTCCACCAAAAAAAGAGATCTGTGATAGCCTGAACGCATCGGGTCTGCACACTACATGATTTTAAACCAACATTTCAGGATGCTGCCTATGTATTTGGTGAAAACATTTAACAATGATCAGGTGTGTCAACATTTGGGTTATAGAAAAGGTTGAAATTTATGGCCCATAAATGATCTTAGAGGTGCTGAGGAATCACAGGAAAAAGCAAAACAAAACCATTTGTTTGCAAACAATTGTTCCAGAAAATAGTCATAAAGGGCTAGGAGATAAGTTTTGAAAGATCCTCAAAATATTAGACTCATAAAAACCATAACTTATAGACAATATTCATTAGTGGCTGCTACATGTAAGAAGGACATCCAAATAGGACATTTTTAATTGTAGATCAGCAAAGAGATGAAAATAAGCATGTTTATAGAGACATAGCCATTTAAAATATTTATAGAGGAACAGTTGCAGATGATACAAGATGGCACAAATACAGACACCATATGTCCAATGTACGCACTCATGACCTGGTGTGAAAAACAGGCCAAAGAGGAAGCAGCTGGAGATGCCTCCCTCTTATCCCAGAACAATAAACTCCTGAGTTTGGAAGGGGCTCATTATAATCATGTCCACAGATGGGTGAAATCTACAGGTAATGTCAAAAAAAGTTAGGAAGAAATCTCTCAAAAACAATTGTCTCTTGAAGCATTTGCTTTGTGGGGTGTCAAACCCAATCAGCATGTCTTTCTGACTCATGTAAAGGGAACAGTCAGGAAATACACAGAGTTTCTAACAAAATAGGAGGAGTCCAGCATATCTTCTAGATCTAGAATCTTCTCTCATCTCCTGATTATCATCAGGCTTGAGTCAGAACCACAGAACACTGCAGAGTTCCCAGACTTCATTATCACACAAGACTTCTCTCTTGACCTGCTTTAGAGCATCCTTTGACAAGCAAATAGTCACAGGACCTCTAAATTTTGTGAGAGTCCAGCATATATCAAGCTCTGTGCTAGGCACAAGTGAGAGAAATAACTCTCAAAACCTAACTGCAAAGTTAGTCTCTCGCTCCTGTTAAATAAACAAGAATTCTAAGGCTTAGAGAGCTTAAGTTACTTGCTCATGGTCACAAGTGAATGAAGGTGGGAATGGAGCTCACCATATTTCTTTGCAGGGTAAGTGCAAGACAACCTATTTGAGGGGAATTAATGATTGTAAGAACCTCATCTTTCCAGTAAAGGACTCTGCAGGTGTCACTGTGGTAACCCTGGGGCGGGCAAGGAAGGGTGAGAGGGGCAAGGATGCTCAGACACAACCAGTGGATACTGGTGGTCCTGAAGGAGGGTGCTTCCATCTGCAGTGGGCCTCCAATCAACAGCCCTCTCCTTCCAGCCCAGATAGCCAGAGGTTTATATTTGGTCTCCTCCAAACTGCTGAATTGCTCAGAAACTACCCCCAAAGAGTTCTGAAACCATTTCAAGCAGGGTTCTTAATAATTTCTAATATTATTTGAACAGAGAAGACAATTTATAGGTGAGCAATGGGAGGAAAAGCTATTTCATGTTATATAGGGCTGCAGAACAAGGCCCTTGCATGGCCCAGCAGGTTTTGGAGACAGGGAAGCCGCTGGGAATCTTCCATGACTCTGAACTTTGTATGATCACAATAACATGCTTCCCTTCACAGGGCATAGGATGTGAGTCAACGCATGACAACAGAAGAAAAGAGTTCAGTGGACTAAGTGCTGTTGAAGAATCAGATGTCCCAGCAACAATTGTTCTTACCATATCCCGCGTTGGTTTGCTTTGAACTTTGTTTAAACTTCCATGGCTGATGGCAATTCAAATTCACGAGGAATCTTCTACAACAGAATCCTTTTGTATATGGATCAGTGGAAAGTTGATGAACAAATGCCAGTAAGTTGGGGCCAGTCCATTTTTAGGCACTGAATTTATTAAATCTCTTTAAAAGAAATCTCAAATGTGGGCAATTAGGAAAGCGTGACCTATCAAAGATGCTAAGTCTTCCAGATACTCTGGAATTCTGACCATATATTTATCCTGGAAGTGGCTGCTCTACTCAAATACTTTTAACTTTTAATGAAGTGTTCAGTCCTTTTGTGATGGCACTGGAGTGTAATCAAACATCACCACAAGCCAAGTCACACACTAGCATGTCTCGCCTTGTTTAAATACTCAAATACATTGTGTAATGATTTCTAGGCCTCTGGTTGTCCATATGGTCTGAACAGACTGTCTTTTGTAGAGCAGTTGTGCCATCTCCCTCAACGAGGAAAAACCAAATTATCTCTTTTACAAACTGGAGAGTCGGGGAGGTGCTGCTGAAATTTCGGACTGGCACCCTTCCTCAACTCCTGAAACAAAACCACCCTTCATTTGGCCCCCGGAAATGACTGTGTCTCCTGGAAATCTTTCTCAGGTTTGTGAAACAGACAAGAACAAGGCAGCAGGCATCACGTGATATGTTTTCTGCCATAACTGTCTTTAAGATACAATGACATGCCATGGGGACGACACAGCAAAGCCAGCACTGCAACCACATGGAGTCTTTCTGGACAGAGAACATTCTAGATGGTGGATCCAGGTCATCTCAGACAGACAATGAGGACCAGTGAAAGGGTCTGGCCATTGGTAAGAACTCTGTTCTAATGTTCTCTGGGTGACAAGACAAGAGAAGGAGCTGTTGGTTTTGTAGCTAGTAAAACCCAAGGGGAGTTTGCAGAGATTTGGCTTCAGAGCCCAGAATCTAAACTTGGTCACTGGGCCTTCCTAATTTATTCACATGATATGTCTCTCTAGGAAAGTTCCCCAGGGAAGATCTAGAATGCGATGTTTGAAGGAATGTGCCAAACTTTACCCTTGACCTATTATTTGAGAATTCTTAGCAAAATGGTTGGGCAGAGATTTGCTCCCATATCACTGTCTACTACAGGGCTCCTTGGGGGGACCTTGGGGGACTAACTTGGCAGCATGACAGGGGACAGCTGACTCAGTTGGCCTTTTTGCTCCTGTCCAACTTCAGGCTGCTGAAGTTGTAAGAGGAAAACCATTTCACTGGTCATGAACAGTGCTGAGTGCACAAGACCATGGAAACATGCACAGCTCGTGAGCTCTGGGGATGACTGGAATGTGATGGAAAAGAGTTTACCTTTTGTGCCTGAGGGAGCTGAAAAATAAGGGGAAAACAAAACAAAAAGAAAAAAAGCAATCATTATATAAGAAGTGAAGATTAACTGTAAAACTTTGTTCAGCTGCATTGGCAAATGAAAAGACCATAATTGGGAGAAAAAGAGGAAAATAAAACTAAAGCCAAGTCATTTCCCAAAATAAAGCTTCAGTGCTGATTATTGCATCTGCTGTCTGAATCTGTAGTGTCAACAGATCGTTGTGAGCAGGCATTTTGGGAATCTCCATGCCCAGCCAGTCTGGTAACCTCCCTGCAAAGCTGGACATGAGGTTCTGTTCACTAGCCCAAAACACACACACTTCCAAGACCCAATCCCTTCTTCCTGTAACATCAGTTCCCACTGGAGGAGGGCTCATCAGACACGTTTGTGGTTGGGAGAGGGAAGGGAGCAAGACCTATTGGTCTCTAGTGGTTACAGATCAGGGCTTAGAATTATCTGGGCCACATGTTGATGGTACCAAAGTTGAGAAACCCTGTTGTACATAAAGGTAAGACAATTAGAAGTAGGTTATGCTTTTAAAGCCCATTTCTTTGCTTTGTGGCACATTAACCATTCCCTTTATTGGTGGTTAAGAAAGCATGCACAAGAATTTGTATTTCTGAAGTTAAGCTGATATTCTTAGAACAACAAAAAGGCAGTCAGTCAATGCATAATATCCAGCATAATCGCTTTCCCAATGGCATAGGCAAGAAACTGAAGTCATAGACATGCAGAAAGATGAATATTTACAAGATGTATTTGTCTATTTTTCTACATTGAGACTGTCAGGCTTAATGCCACATTATTTGTGACATTATAGTACACAGTGTTTTAAAAAGCATTTTTCTAATCTGGAGTAGAATTAGTGTTATCTGCATATAATACCAAATCTAAGAATTCATTTTTAAGACAAACTTATTTCTTAGAGATTAACATTTATTGGCTGTGAATTCATCATCAGGTACCGTATTAAGCCCTTTCTTTGTATTATCAAATAAAATCACAGCAACCCAATACTAGGCACTCATATTATTCCCATTTTACAAATGACAAATAAAATGAAAATTAGAAGTTATGTAATTGTACAATATCCCATAGACAATAAATTACAAAGCTGGATTGCCTGTCTTTAAAACACACAAATTCAACGAAACTCATACATTAACAAAGGTCACAAACACTTGAAAATTGTGACCCCAGACTTCCTGTCTCTAGACTTCAATATGATTTCTTTTATTATTGACTTTGAGAGAGAGAGGAAGGGAGAGAGATAGAGATAGAAACATTAATGATGAGAGAGAATCATTGATCAGCTGCCTCCTGCATGCCTCCTTCTGGAGATCCAGCCCGAAACCCAGGCATGTACCCTAACCAGAAATCAAACCATGATCTCTTGGTTCCTGGGTCAACAACCCATCACTGAGCCACACCAGTTTGGCCACTAATGTTTATAACATCAGAAATACTAGAAGATGCAAGACAACTAAACCAGACATCCTAGGGCCCCCATTTGGATCTTCTTTCCTCCCATTCTTTTTGGCTTTGGAAGAATGCTCTCTCTTCCCATGCACCAAGATCAGGGCTTTCTTGAACCCACCCTACAGCCCTGACCCTGTATAGGAGCCCAGCAAAGGGCAGAAGGATAAATCCAGACCAACAAGATGTCTCAGGTCCCAGAGACTTCTCCAGGATATAGAAGAATGTCCATGAGGGCACATGTTGAGTGAACCTCCCCAACACATATTTTCCACACAATTTTATCCTGAAAGGTCTTCTTCCAACTTAAGAAGACAGGAATACAGGCATGCTTTTTGAATTCTTTCCTCCCAGTTAAGGCTGTGACTATGCAAAAGGAAGTTCACGAGTTCTTCCAGTGCTTCTCAAGAGGTCGGGGAAAATATGTATGGAGAGGTGAGAAATCGAGCTTAAAATGAGGAATCATTTAAAGAAAAATCTCTTAAATATTAAACATCTTTTCACACAATGGAAAAGAAACCTTAGAGATGCGAACATTAGGGGAATGATGAATGTGTGTTTCCTTAGGAAAGCATTTGCCCTGAATCACAGCTATGTCATATGAAATGCACGGGGGGCCGTGAGGATTACAAATGTTTGACGAACTATAAAATAAATACCAAAGTTAAGCCCGTACAAACTGCTGGACTTGACAGGCCTCTCTGGAAGGAGACTTCCCTCTTTCTCTCTCTCTTGCTCTCTTTCTGGAAGTTTGATCTTCATGGAGCAGAAAAGACCACTTTTTGCCTCACCCGATTGAGAAACCCTGGGAAGGAAAATGAGAGACCAGGCCTCTGTGGTGATGTCCTTTGCTACAGCTGCCCTCAAACTTTCCACAAAACATATATTTTCCTCAAGAAATAACTCATGAGAACAAAGAGCAGCTTTCCTATCGGAGCTTTTAAATAACGTAAATTACAGCTTGCAATGCCCTAAACAGGTTGGACCACTGAGAAGGAGCCTTGGAATAGAACATAACAAATTCAGATCAGATCACTGGCAGCCACAGATGCTACTGCTTAGGAGTCAGCCCTGGAGGACATACAGTTCACTCAACATGTGCAAGCAGTATGCAGGGCCCCCAGCTGGGAGCCAGGTCCCAGACCCTGGGTCTGCCTTTGCCTCTGGCTGGAGTCTTGTGGCCCATGCCTTCCAGCCATTGGCCAAGGTGCTGTTCCGTAAAATGGAATGGTGGAGGGAGGGCTGGGGAATGGGCCACATCTTGGATGGCCAGTAGGTGTTGCCTTGAGGGCCAAGTCTGACTGATTAGTAATGGCTGTCTGGAGGAGATCAACCTTCTCACATGTTGAGAAGGATTCTGAAGTTATGTCTGAGTTTTGTTAGAAAGAATGTAACAACCAATTAGCAATGTCTGTTGTGGGCTAAAAAATGAGGAATAGCAAAAACATATTCCTGGACATGATGATCTCGGAAGGTCTGAGCGCATCTATAACTTTTTATGTAATTATTTGTTTCATGTCTCTCTCCCACAAGATCACAAGCTCCATGAGGGCATGAGGAGGATATCTGCCTTGTATGGAAGTCTCCATGAAGTTCTCTAATTGGTGCCTGTGACTGGTGTTCACCCGTTAAAGAAGGAGCCTTATTGTTATAGGGTATACCCAGGGTGGATGTCAGAGAAAGATAACTGAGGTAACTACCTGGATGTCACAGCCAACTGCACCCCTACACACCATGTTGATAACCCAAGTAGATGGCTTTCAAGAAGAAAACAAACATCTCTGCCACAAGAATAGGTACGAAATGTTTGGACACCCATATGCCTGGCACAGGCTTCTGTATATGTTCAGATTGTCTCACCAACCCATGGACGAGCATAAAACCAAGATGGAAAATTCCCCACCACCACTGGGTCTGAGGGGAGGCAACTTCTCTCCCACAAAGACCTCTCCTTCAAGGCCACCTTATCAGGCACTGCCTACCCATGTTTCACTCTCTGGGTCTGTTTCCTCACTACAAAAACAGTCTGCACAGGTAACTTCAAGTTCCTTCCAAGTCAAATGTCCCCAGATGGGATGATTCCACACCAACTGTGTACACCCTCTGGTCACTTTTTTTTTTAAAAAGCGTGAGGAAAGAAAGACGTCGTGGTGTGCTGCTAGCTTGCCCATCCTTAGAGGAAAGCTGGGTGCAGGATGCATTCATGTGGCACTTCATGTTTGAACACAGAAGACTAAGAATGTGTCATTCAAGAGAGAAGGAAGGAGAGGAAAGTGATGAAGATGAAGGTGACAGGAATAATAGAAACAGCCACTCTTCAGTGAATATTCTCAATGGACCAGGCACTTGGCTAAGTGCTTTACCATGGTGAGTAATGCTAGTTCTCACAGCGGACCTCTTGGTTAAATATTAGTATCATCCTCAGTTTATAGATGATGAAATGGATAATACATTTGGCCTTTGAACAACATGGGTTTAAACTGCATGGGTCCGCTTATTCGTGTTTTTTAATAAATGCAGAAAATGTTACTTTTTCTTCTTTATGATTTATTAATAACATTTTCTCACTTACTTCATTGTAAAAATACAATATGTAATAATATGACATATACAAAATAGAATGTGTGTTACTTGAAATTTTATGTTATCGGTAAAGCTCTGGTTGACAGTAGGCTAATAGAAAAATCAAAAGTTATACTCAGACTGTTACTGTTGACGATGCAGGGGTGGGGCACTTTGGGGTTAATACTCAGGACCCCTGCGCTGTTTAATGGTCAAATGTATTTAGAATGGCTAAGTACAAGTTCACCCAGCCAGGAGATGCTTGTGCTAAAGTTAAGTCTGTCTGCAGCCTACCTCCGCTTTAACTGTTAGGAGCAAGATGCTGCTTCTCATGGAGAACAATGGGGCTAGCACCAGGCCATGCCCCTGAAGCCTCTAAGGAATCTCTCAGACCACTGCACTGGGCACCTCCCATGTGAGAAAGGTGCAACGAGTAACCCTGGCACCACCTTTTATGAGAGAGTCTGGATGGAGGACAGATAATCCAGCTTATCAGTTCTCTCAGCCTATCAGTTCTCTCATCCACTGTACACTGGATGTACAGTGGAGCCTAAATATTCACCACTCCCTCTCCTATCACAGAAAGGGTCACATGCTCTCTCCTCCTCCTGGGACCCTCCCTCCCCTTCCCCCTCCCCTAGCAAACACCTTTACTTCTCTGGTAAGTTGTCATTGTCACAGAGAAGCCTTGCCTGACCCCACATATCATATGCCCTGATAATACCATGCTCATCCTATTCACAGTTACTGCCAATTTCAATAACTGACATTCTGCCCCTCCCCTTTTTTTTGGGTAACAGAAATCCAACATTTAGGGAGGCTCAGCTAAATGACTCTATTAGAGCATGCTATGGCTAAGTGATTCAGACATGGCCAATGAGATATCCATGGAAATGGCTTTCCCAAATGGTAAAGAAAAGGATTTCCTCCAGCCTACTGCCAGGAAGGGAGTTATAATGGCTGGCATCCTAGTAGCCATTCTGAACTATAAGGTTATCTTGAGGATGGAAACCACACACTAGGATGTTGCGTATAGCAGAAATGACAGCCAATTATAATAGCCATCACATGCTATGCAACATTCTAAGTCCTTTTCCTATATTAATTTATTGAAAACCCAAAGAAACTTTATTAGGCAAGTACTATTATCATCACACTTTTGCAGAAGTTACAACTGTAAGGTCACAGAGCCAGAGAGCGGCAAAGACAGGATTGGAGAAGGCAGAATAGTGAGAAGGCTATTAAATAACCTAGATGAGTGATAATGGACCAAGGTGCTGGAGGTGGAGGTGGCAGGCAGTGATCTCTATCTATTTGAGTGTAGAGAGGATGGACTGGATGATAACCGAGAGAAGGAAAGACATCAAGGATGTGTCCAAGGTACGTGGGCCAGGTAAATGCAGGAATGAAACAGCCATTTACTGAGAAGAGAGAAACTACGGGTCAAGGATATTTGAGGAAAAATATACAAAGTTCAGTTCTGTATGAAATTGGCAATTTTAAGATGTTTCTGAGATTTGCAGGCAGAGGTGTATGGTAGGTGGTGTAAGCCCTGTCAGGGGGCGGACAAGGCCACCAAGAGAGGGCGGTGAGAGCCCACATCCAGGAACCGCATCATGGGGGATTCCTCTAGCCCCAGGTCTGCATGCTGAGGTGGCCAGAAAGGAGCTTTGGGGGGCTGCAGGTGAGTAGAAGATCGGAGTACTCTCTGAGTCCCAGAAACTATACAAAGGTGTCCCAAAAAGAGACAGCACTTCCATGAGGAAAGGGCGTGCTTTGTTTTAACTTCCCTCATTTATTTCGTATCTACCTCAGAGTTGTACCCAGAGCCATGGGGACAACTGAGAGGACACAAATTGCTCTTTTGCTCAACCCAGTTCTGGGATTGAGTGGACTCCTTTTTAAAAATAAACTCCAATTAAAGATCTATTGATCAAAACAACACATTTCTCTATAAAATATGTAAAGACCAAATGGGAAACAAAGTGTTTTCCTGCCAACTGTGTAGAACAAAAAAAGCCTGGCCTACATATGTTTATCCTATTTGGGAAGCTGGCCCTTTGCCTCAGGCCGTATGAATGAGCAATACATCCCTGCTTGCTGCAAAGGTTCTTTGTGTTCATTTTTTTTTTCTTGTACATGTTAGCATTTATAATCTTCCATTCTTCTTCATTAAGCAACGTGGATAAAATCCCCACTTCTCTCTATATAAGAGGAAGTTCCACTAATCACCTCCAACTCCAAAAACTATGCCAAGCAGGGGAAGGTCTCCAATGAGCTGAGATTTGGCAGCATAGGTTCTGTCCCACATCCATCCACTCCCACCATTGCACAGCAAGCCACCATTGTTGCCCACCTGCCTCCCTCCTCACTTTTTTTCCTCCCTCCAGTCCTTTCTCTTTATTGCATCCAGAATGATCTGGCAATATAAGCCTGTTACTTTCCCAGTCCTGTTGCCCAAGCCTCCTTTGCTTGCCTCAAAGCCTTTGTGTGGCTCTCTCTGATTGGTTGATGCTCCATCCCCTGGCCATGTCAATTCCCTGATGTCCCTTCCCCCACGGATTCCCACCCATCTATCAGATTTTAGCTCTGATGGCACCTCCTCTAACAGGAGCCCTTATATCAACCCCAAGTGTTTTTCTATGACATCATCTTGTTTATTCCTGTCTTAGCATTTATTATATTCTGTAATCTTATTTGTTACCTCCCCACCTGAACTCTTAAGATCCATCCAAATGCCATATCTGTCTTATTCAGTTTTATCATCAGGGACTAGACATGTGCTGTATCTGGCCCTTGGTAAGAATTTAGTACAAAGGAAAGAGGGAAAAAAGAAAAGGAAATGTGGATGAAGAAAGAATGGATGGGGAGAGAAAGAAAGGAAACTAAAAAAAGAGATAAGACAAGAAAACAGGAGGTAGGAAGAAAAGAAGGAAGGAAAAGGAAGGGAGGACAAAAGGAAAGGAAGCAGGAAGGAAGGGATGAAAGAGGGAAGGCCTTGGAGTTTGGTAGGCTAGTTTCAAATCCCACCCTACCACTTTCCAGCTGTGAGGACTTGGGCAACAACATATCTCTGGCCTCTGAATGTCTTACCTGTCAGACAACAGTAATAACACCATTTCATGGGATTGGTGTGAGGACTAAATGAGATAAATACATGCCCAAGTCTCCTGCCTTCCATTAATCCCCTGGCATGGTGCTGCCAATGCCGGAGGGAAGAATGGGAGCAGTGACAGAGACAGACAACTTTTAGAGTGCAAGATGAGAACAAACCAGGGTCAATAAAAGAAAATAAATTTAACTGACTTTTCTATTTTAAAATTACTCAATTCCCCATTTAAATTTTTCTTCCATATCCCCTAAGTCAAGTCCTTCAAACCTTGTTAGAAAGACTCAGGTGAGAGAATGGTATCTATGTATTCCAAATTGTCTTGCTTTTGCCAGTTTGGGTGTTATCTTACATGACCATAGACCAGCAATTTTCAACCGCTGTGCTACAAGTATATTTAACACATGCAATACTTGACTATTTAGTCAGGGGCACTGACCTCTTTTCACTTAGATTGCCAAAAAAAAAAAAAAAAAAAAAAAAAAAAAAAAAAAAAATTACAATAGCCAATATAGCAATAGCCATCCAGTGTGAATGAATCAAAATTATACCTTTTTTGTCAGATGGGCAGAAAATATAATTTTTGGTGTGCCACAGGATTTTAGAAATTAGTTTATATGTGCCATGAGGTGAAAAAGTTTGAAAAACACTTCTGTAGACAAGTTATTATTGATTTCTCAAAATGTAGTTTGGGGTATAGATGAAACTTTTAACTCATTTTTCCAACATTATGTTTAAAAAACAATATATATCTTTGCAACACACAGATATTTTAAAGTGTTCTTTTGAAAAAAAAAATCTCATAAGCAATGCATGTTACTTGTAGAAAATTACATATAAAAGACAGGCAAAGAAGACCTTTAATACCACCTACTATTCTAATATCCATTGCTGACCTTGGGTAACATCATGTTAAACGACTGTACAGTATTCAATTATTTAAATATATAATAAATTGCTGAAACCGGTTTGGCTCAGTGGATAGAGTGTCGGCCTGCGGACTGAAGGGTCCTGGATTCCATTCCGATCAAGGGCATGTACCGTGGTTGCGGGCAATACCCCAGTAGGAGGTGTGCAAGAGGCAGCAGATTGATGATTCTCTCTCATCGATGTTTCTAACTCTCTATCCCTCTCTCTTCCTCTCTGTAAAAAAATCAATAAAATATATTTTAAAAAAACAATAATAAATATATAATAAATTACTTATTGAATTCCTTGTTATTAACTATCTGAATTGTATTCACCTTGTCACTAACATGAATGACATTGTAATAAATATCCTTGCAATAGATGTCCTCATAGTGAAACTAGAGGCCCAATGTATGAAAATTCATGCACTGGAGGGGGTGGGTCCTTCAGCCTGGCCTACCCCCTCTCACAGTCCAGGAGCCCTCGGGTGGGAGGCGACCCAGTGACTGGGAAGGCAACACCCCATCACACCTCTGCTTCTGCCACTGCCAGCAGAGCAAGCCTAGGCCAGCCCTAGTTATCTGAGTCTTGGGCAGCCCTGGACGGCTGGGCAGCCACCATCCAAGGCATGCTTGTGCCTTGAGCTGGCCCTGGATGGCTGGGGGACTGAGGGGACTGGGGAACTCCAGAGGCAGGTGCACAGAGTGGAGCCCCCTGGTGAAGCTGAGGGGATTAGGTGTCACCATCTTGTGGCTATGGGAACCGCCACCTTTGAGGGCATGGCAATCAATTAGTATATTCCCTCCCTATTGGCTGTGGGCACTGCCATCTTTGAGGGTGTGGCAGTCAATTACCATATTTCCTCTGGATTGGCTATAGGTGCCACCATGTTTGCGATGGTGTGAGGGTCAATTAGCATATTCCCTCTTTATTAAATAGGATTGTTGTATATATTTTCAACTTTTCAAGAAGCTGAGTTACTAGTTAAAGGACATTCTATATTTTAGTTAAATGCCCCAAGAAAAGCTTTCTCAATTTACATTCTGAACAGGATTCTGTCTTTATTATTCATCTCACCACCCCTAAGTCAACACTATGTATTATTATTTTAAAAATTCTTCCAGTAATTAAAAGAAAATAAATTATATGGATAGGTCTTTTCCATGGTCCAAATAAGTTACAGACAGAGAGAATACTCAAATTCAAATTTCCTGAACAAGTAGTTCTACTGCTTGGCCACTGCAGAGTAGCTACCAGGTGTCATTTAGGAGGAAAGAAGTGGACTGATAACTAAAGATCAGGTTTTTTTGGATGAAAAAAACCTGTTTTTGTTTGTTTGTTTGTTTGTTTTTCTTTTTTCTTTTTTTTTCCTTTCAGCAGGAGAGCCATGCCTGGATGAAAGGCAAGGCTGCATAGATTACTCACTTAATGGCAGACATTTTTGGGGATGCTGGAAAATGTGGATTATTAATGGGCAGACCATTAGCTATATGTAACAATTCTCACATTACATACAGCTAAGCCTATCGGCTGGAGAAAAGTCCCAGACATTTTGCTCACTATAATGTTCTGAATATTCTCACAATAAGAAGTCATTTCTCATCAGGCTTGAACTCTGCATTGTATTGGGAATACAATTGTCATTCCTCACCCTTACTTTGGGTGGTCCTCTTGCAGAAAAAATTATCTGGAGTTGGGGAGCCCATGCTCCTGCTTGTTCCCTGTGAGAACACAGGTTGGTAGAATCAAAAGAAATTTGACAAAGTTCAGATGAAACCCCAGTGATGCGTTTGTATTTCCTGCTTGGAAACCACATTGGTTCACTTGGCAGTCCAGGGGTCAGTTTACATTAAGGAGAATCTGATAGGAAAGGAAGTTCTTTGCTGCAGGATTCATTTTGGAAATATCTGAACAGGATACAAAACCATTCAGACCTTCTCCTGAACTCCCACCCTACCAGTGTCACTTTTCAACATTGTGACTACTTCCAGTTGGATGCTCTAAGCTTCTGGTTTTAATTAAAACTTAATTTGCAAAAATGTTTCATAATTTATGCATGTCATGTAATTCCTTTGAGTCTATGAACTTGGAGCCAACACGGGGACATATAAGGAGACATTTTACTGAGAAGGTTGGGGGAGGAAAAGGAGGTAGTAAGAGAAGTACCAACAGGGGTGCAACAGAGGAAGGTACTACTACTTTTTTTCAGCCTCCCACAACCTAGATCTGAAGCCACCTGGGAGAGACATGGGCCTTGATGTCTAAAAGCAGAGAATACATACGGCATGTCATAGTCTCAGAGAAACAGAAAACTCAGAAATGACTAGAAGGCCCTCCAAGGAAGACCTATCATGGGATATGGTGATCCAAAGAATTTGAAACCCTTCAAAATAGATGAATAAGTTCTCCTCTTCCATAATGGAGGCATAAAGAACCCTCAGAGGAGGTGCTGGGATCAATGGGAACTCTCTCTGTAGACAGAAGCATTAGCTGGCACCATTATTTCTTTTGTTGTGATCTCCTTCTACTTGGCTGGCCCAGTGTGAGCAGGCACCAAGTCAATTAGCACCATTATAACACCATTATCTCTGTCCTTCTCCATTATCTTGGCTAACACCATTCACCTTGCTCTGCCATTCCTTGAGATCCAGCCCCAACCATAACACTGGCCATAGCCTCTTTCAAGTGACTTCAGAACCCCCACACATAGCAGCTGGCCTTGTTTCTCACCACAGGCTTTCTCAAGTATTGTAGTACCAAGCTCAGCATGAGCATCATATAGTCTCAGCTCACACTACAGCCTTTTTCCAAGTTCAGCATAAGCAGGAGTCTTCCTTGATTCACAATGTAGCCTTTCTAAAGCTGCTCCGAGCCCAGAACAAGTGCCAGCCATCATTGGGCCATACTGGAGTCCCTTCCAAGAAGCTCCAGATGAGAAACACTTCCAAGCCAGCTTTGACCCCCACCAGAGCCCCACCTAAAAAGATCCACATCCCTCATATTTTATAGGGGACCTGAATGGCACCAAAACAGCTCTCTCTCTAGAGCCAACTCCACACACCAGATCATCTAGGGTCATCCCCACCTACTGGAACACCAACAGTTATTGCAGTTCTATTATAAGAGGGGGACAAACACAACCCACGAAAGGGACATGCTTGGGGCACCTGGTTCTAGGGAGCCTAGGGCATCCTGCTACTGAGACCCACAAGATGTCCCCTACAAAAGGCTGTTTTTTTCAAGACCAAGAGATATAGCAGATCTACCCAATATACATAGTAACAAACACAGAGAGATAGCCAAAATGAAGAGACAAAGGAATAAGGTCAGGACAAAACTCCCAAGAAATAACTAAACGAAAATGAATATAAGCAATCTACCAGAAAATAATACAAAGAGATGGTTATAGAAATGCTCAATGAATTCAGGAGAAAACATGAATTTAGTGAGAACTTCAACAAAGATAGAAAATGTAAAAAAAAAAAGGCCAATCAGAATTAAAGAACAAAATAACTGGAAAAAAAAAATCCATTATATAATAGGAAATCAGCAGCATATGAGATGATGCAGAAGAATGAGTGGATCAGCAATCTTTAAGACAATGTAGTAGTAATCACCCAATAAGAACAGCAAAAAGAAAAAGAATAAAAATAAAATAAATGAAGATAGACTAATGGAACTCTGTACAACATCAAGCATAACAAAATTCACATTATAAGGGTACCAGAGAAAAGGAAAGAGAGAAAGGGACAAAAGTCCTATTTGAAAAATTCTCTAACCTGGTGAAGAAAACAGCCATCCAAATCCAGGAAGCATAGAGAGTTCTAAACAAGGCAAATACAAAGAGTTCCATACCAAGACACATCATAATTAAAATGCCAAAAGTTGAAAACAGAGAGAAACTTAAAAACAGCAAGAGAAAAACAGCTAGTTCAAAATAAGGGACCCCCTCCCCCCAAATTAGGCTATCAGGTGATAAAAGAATAAAATCCACAGCCAAGAATGCGCTAACCAGAAGGGTTATAATTCAGAATTGAAGGAAGGATAAAGAATATCTCAGTTCCAGCTGGTTTGGCTCAGTATATAGAGCATTGGTCAAGGGCACATGCTCAGGTTGTGGGCTCAAAACTTAGTAGTGGGTGTACAGGAGGCAGCCAATCAATGATTCTCTCTCAACATTGGTGTTTCTATCTCTCTCCCTTCCTCTGAAATCAATACAAATATATTAAAAAGAGAAAATAAATTTCTCAGAAAAGTGAAAGCTAAAAGAGTTCATTACCACCAAACTAGTATTATATAATAAATGTTAAAGGAACTCCTTTTTAAGCAGAAAAAAGAGGCCACCACTAAAAATAATAAAATATAGAGAAAAAACAATACCATTGGTAAAAAGGCAAACTTTTATTAAAAATTGTAGATCAATCAATTAAAAAGCTAGCATGAAGGTTAAAATAGGTTCGTGTGTGTACAATAATAAAGAATACACACACAAGCTGTAAATTACATTGCCAAAAACATCCAACATGGTGTGGGAGTGTGAGTAAAAATATGTATTACATTCAAATATAAGCAACCATCAACTTAAAAATAGACTACTATAAATATAGGTTATAATACATGATTCTGATGGTAACCACAAACCAATAACCTATAATAGACACACACACAAAAATAGAGAAAGAAATCCAGTCATTATCACTAAAGAGTCATCAATGTACAAGAGAATAGAGGAAGAGAAAAAGAAAGGCAGGCACAGAAAATACCAAGATAATACAATAAATGAACAGAGAAAACCTACAAAATTCACCAGAAAACAATTAATAAAATAGCAAAAGTATATACCTATCAATAATTACTTTAGCTGTAATTGACTAAGTGTTCCCATTAAAAGATATAGGGGGAATTGATGCATAAAAAATATGACTTGTGCATATGCTATCTAAAAGAGACTCACTTTTAACTGAAAGACACACAGACTGAAAAGGAAGAGATGGAAAAAGATATTTCATACAAATGGAAACAAAAAGAAATCTGGGGTAAAAATACTTATATCAGACAAAATAGACTTTAAAACAAAGACTAATGTAAGAGACAAAAAAGGGTATTACATAATGATTAAAAGATAAATTCTATAAGAGGATCTAACATTTGTAAACATCTATATACTCAACATAGGAGTATTTAAATACATAAAACAAATATCAATAGACATAAAGGGGGAAATTTATAGTACAAATATTAATGGTATTTAAATAAATCGATAGATCATCCAGGTAGAAAATCAATAAGGAAATATTGTCCTTAAATGATACATTAGATCAGATTAACTTAATCCATGTCTATAGAACACTCCAACCAAAAAACCCCAGAAAACACATTCTTATTAAGTGCACAAGGAATATTCTCCAGGATAGATACACGTAAGCCACAAAACAAATCTCAATAAATTTAAGGAGATTAAAATAATATCAAACATATTTTCTGATCACAACAGTATAATGATAGAAATCAATTACAAGAAAACTGGGGGGGGGGGAGAGAGAAGAAAGAAATACGCACAAACACGTAAAAAGCTAATCATGATACTAAACAACCTATGGGCTAACTATGAAATCAAGGATATAAAAATATCTTAAGACAAATGAAAATTGAAACATAACGATCCAAAAATCAATAGTTGAATAGATACATACATGCAATAAAATATTACTTAGCCATAAAATAGAATGAAATCTTGCCATAAGCAATTACATAGATGAACCTAGAGGGTATTGTGCTAAGTGAAATAAGTCAGACAGAGAAATACAAATACCATATGATTTCACTTATATATGGAACCTAAATAAAACAAACAGAGACAGAGTCATAGATACAGAGAACAAAGTAATGGTTGCCAGACAGAAGGGAGAAGGGATGGGTGAAAAAGGTGAAGGGGAATTAGAGATGCAGACCTCCAGTTGAAGAAAAATAGGTCATGGGTATGTAATGTACAGCTAGGGAAGAATAGTATTATCATAATGACTTTGTATGGTGACAGATGGTACTAGACTGTGGTGATCACATGGTAAGGAATATAAATGTCAGATCACTGTGTTGTACACCTGAAACTAATATAATATTGTATGTCAATTTTACTTTAATAATAAAAAAAAACCTCAGAGAAAAACTATAATGAAAACTCAAGAGTCTGCAATGAAACCATTACTTCACTCAACAGATGTCTTCAAGAGAAAATTTTCAGATCTGCCAAACTATTGAGACACAAAGAAATCTGTATAGCAACCTAACTAGAAATATTGGACCCCCAAGAAAGATGGCCAGAAAGACCCTCCCCTCAACACAAATCTTTTGCTAATTGTAAAATGAATGAATCTCAAGTCACTCTGCAAATCTGCAATGGCAAGAGTATATACATGGACACCCTATACCATGGGAAAAATTTGGAGGGGCCAGAAAAAAGGGGTCAATTTTCTCTTGAAGATAAAACACACTCCACACACTAGTGATGTCAGAGCTATATTTTTTTTAGTGGCCAACCTGGTAAATTAGATATTTCAGTGTAGATAATATTTATCTCTACTTCATCTCTTTTTCTATAACTCAGAGTCAATTTGGTCCTTTCATTTTTCTGTCTCCTACAACAGACTTAATAAGCTATGAAATAAAAGCAGAAGGCTACGTAGTTCTTTCACTCATTAAGCCTGTATCTCACATGAGTGAGCACATCATATAGATAATCAAGGGTAAAGGTGTGGGCTGTGAGTGACATACAATCCTCAGAAGGGTAAAGGTGTGGGCTGTGAGTGACATACAATCCTCTGTTAGTGTTTTCAATTAAGGGATACTTCAGGAAACTTCCAGTTCTGCGATTCTAGTCTTAGAGGAGTTCTTTTCTATGAAAAACTCTATGAACATTTCCTTCTCTTACATATTGTTTTACCTTGGCCCATCAGCAAATCCACTTTCTGTTCACCTGAACAGAGAAAAAAATGCCAAAGCCATGTGTTGAATATTAGTTCTCTTTTTTTGCATCCAAGAACTGTTCAACTCAAGACAGGAGCCTATTTACTAACAATGAGAGCTTTCACACGCTAAGTGTTCACTGTAAGCCAGGCCAGTATCTAAGGGATCTAATGCATCCTTATGAGAAATCCTTATGATAATCAAGGGGTCAAATGCAATACCTGTATATATTATAAAAATGGAAAAACTGAGACTGACTCCAAACCTTGTTTTCTGACCCAGCAGTATAAACAACTCAGATAATCCAATTGGTCCTTTACTAAAAGCATAGAATAATCTATTTGTGGATAATGAAGGGAACACAGAGTAAAATAAAGTTGTCTGCTTGCCAGCAGAGGAAGAGAGGACTTTATCCTCCTCTTAAGCCTGCTGACACAATGATTTCCCTACTCCTTCAGACTTGTTTTGGTCATGTCTAGAAAAGAGAAGAAGGTCTATTAATATGCTGGGACGGCTGATCTCTCAAACTACATTTTGCACCCCAACCCCCAAATCTGGGGTTTGGCAATCCTTAAAGCACATTTTGCCAAACACATGTTCCTATAATTTTGAAGTCCATGTGTATTTCCATTGGAATTTTTCTTATGGTCTTGATTAACTTACAATTAAGTCATAAAACAGAGTAACTTTTTTTCTCTTTGTTAAGAAAGTCAGGTCTTAACAGTGACACTTGGGTCCAAATCTCAGAGGCCAATATGCTTCTGAAGTTCTCACTTAAGAACTAGAGGAATCCAAATGCCGAGACCTGAGTATAAAAGTATAAGACTACTTATAATGAATACATAAGTTAGGTACCATGGTTAAACATTTATTTTTTATTTTTTATTTTTTTAAATATATTTTATTCGTTTTTTACAGAGAGGAAGAGAGAGGGATAGAGAGTTAGAAACATCGATGAGAGAGAAACATCGATCAGCTGCCTCTTGCACCCCCCCCCCACTGGGGATGTGCCCTCAACCAAGGTACATGCCCTTGACCGGAATCGAACCAGGGACCCTTGAGTCCGCAAGCCAATGCTCTATCCACTGAGCCAAACCGGTTTCGGCTGTTAAACATTTTTTAAAAGAGCATAAGAAGAGGGCTATCTCACAGTAAAATTTGACTTAATATAGTATCATATGTAAGTAAATATTATCTCAATGTCATATCTAATAAATTGTCACTGTCTTTAAAAGTTTATTTTTAAGATCAGCATACTTATCTGGTAAAATTAATTCAAACCCAACATTTTTAAATGTTGAATATAAATAAACAAATGGAACAATTTCATTAAATAATCTTGAAGATAAACAAACTAATCATCATCATCATTTTATATTTTAAATTTTCAATTATGGTCACAGAGGAATAACTAGTATTGGAATAGCCCTTCTGACACAAACAACTTGATATCTGGACATACACACACACACACACAAAAATCCTTTGATATTGGTCAACAATTAGCATAGATTTTGCTTTATAAATGAATGCAAAAAGTGAGGTTAGACTCGAGATCATTGCAATGCTCTCTCTAGAGTTGTTTATAAGACCCTAGAGAAGGGCTTGTGAGCCCAAGCAGAGCTTGGTGGTTGTGCTGACCTGAAAAGGAATGAATCAAAGTTGAAGCCTGAGGTGGCTTTAATTGGCAAGGTGGAACACCAGAGAAGAAAAGCTATACAAATAAAGAGATCCATAAATCTACTGAGAGGTCCTCTTGAATCTTCAATTTAAAATTAAAATGAGCATATACAGGGTGAGACTCCATGAGGCTGGGCAAAGCGCAATTATTGGAGGGAGGAGAGAAGAACTACTGTAAAGCTGTAAGTGAAAAATAAATATCTACTGGGCCTCAAACATGGCTAGGAACTTACAAGTTTCAACCAGCCAATATAGATCACTTAGTTAAACACCTGGGGCATTAAATAGAAACCCCTAAAAGTTCATGCCTACGTTTAGAACTAAGCTTGCTTTCAAGTAAAAGATACACCATACATATTTAACAAAGCCTATAAACAAGTATTGCGTGGGTTAGTCAGATACATAAATTAATTGACAGTAGTACTCAACACTTTTTAAAGGAAAACAATAACATCCAAACACACAAGAACATAATGTCCATTATCACCATAGAAAGAGAAAACTATAACTCATAAAAAGAAAAACAGTCAGTAGAAATATACCCAAGAATAATATAATTGGAAAACCTGGACTATAACTCAACTATTAGAAATGTAATCAATAATATACATGAAAAATGAACATTATAAAGAGAGAAATAAAAACTAAAATCAATGTAAAAATCAAAACCAAATAGGACTCTTAGAATTGAAAAGTATATATTTAAAATGTCACTGGATAATGCTTAACAACAAGTTAGACATTTGGGAGGAAAAAGCAGTGAACCTGAAGAGAGCAATGAAAGTTACTGAAACTGAAATGTAGGGAGAAAAAAGAAAGATGAAGAATTTAAGTAACCATTAGGAAAATATCAAGGGGATAAAAATATATGTGCAATTAAAAGTCCAGAACTGTGTGATATTGGGAAAGTAAAGAAGAATAATTGAAGAAATAATGGCTATATATCTTAAATTTGATAAAACTTAAAAACATGCCAATCTTATAAGTTTAATGAATTTCAAGCAAGATAAACACACACAAAAAACAATACGTATTATTTTTATAATACGTTATAAAATGTTAGATACATTATAATAAAATTGCTGAAAATCATAACAAAATCATAAGGACAAGCAATACAATAACAAACAGATAGACATAGGGGATGAAAGTTAATTATCACTGATTTCTCATCAGAAACAATGCAAGAAAGATGATAATAGAGCAATTGTTTTTAAGTACTATAATAAAAATATAAATGTAGAATTCTGTATCCAGTGAAAATATCCCACCAAAACAAAGTAAAATAAAATATTTGCAGATAAAACAAAATTCTGAGAAAGTGTTTTAAATCACATATAGAGTAGCACTTTAGAAAATATTAAAAAAGTTCTTCTGGTCAAAGGAAAATGTTTCTAGATGGAAATCTGAATCTATACAAAAGAATAAATAACACCAGAAATGGAAAAAAATGGGGTAAATATGATATTTTTTTCTCACTTTTTAATTAATTGTTTTAAGCAAAATGAAAAAAGTACATTGTGTTGGGATGATAATATATATGAAGTAAAAATATAATAATAGCACAGATGATGGAAGGAGGTATGGCATATATTATTGTGAGTTGCTTCCATTATAAAGAAGGTAGACTGTAAAAAATTATAGATGCAAATTGTTACATCAGAGCCACAACTTAAAAGTCACAACTAAGAAGTATAGCTAATAGGCCAATAGTGAATACATATCACAAGCAACTTTAGAAAATAGTTTGAAACAAATGAAAATGAAAACACAATACATCAAAAGTTGTGAGATGTGGCTAAAAATTATTAGGAAGCAACGTATACCTTTGAATGCTAATATAGAAAAAGAGAAAAGTTTACTATCAATGCTAAAAGCTTCACCTTAAGAAGTTAGGAGGGGAAAGGTAAAATTAAACAATATAATCAGAGGGGAGAAAATACTAAAAAAATAAATAAATAAGAGCAAAATTAATGCAACACAAAAACAAACTAACAGAAGAGTAAAAACTAAAGGTTCTTTATAAATGGTTTCTAAAAAAAATATGTGATGCTGGCCAACATGGCTCAGTGGTTGAGCATCAACGATCATGGTTCAATTCCTTGTCAGGGCACAAGCCTGGGTTGCAGGCTAGATCCCCAGTGTGGGGCATGCAGGAGGCAGCAAATCAATGATTCTCTCTCATCATTGATATTTCTCTCTCTTTCTCCCTTCCTCTCTCTTCCCTCTCTGAAATCAATAAAAAAACATTAAAAAAATACCCGAAAAAGTGTATGTCTAGATTGATAACAAATTGCGAATATCATCAATAAAAAAGGAAATATCACCATATATCCTAAATACATTAAAAGAATAAGAGAAGATTATGAACATCTTTATGCCAATAAATTCAACAACTTAGATAAAATGGACAAATTCCTTAAAAGGCAAATGAGAAAAGAGGATATAAGAAGAATAAAATCTAAAAAGCCCCATGTCTACAAAAGAAAAATAATTTAGAATTAAAATCTTCTCCCTCAAGAAAGCTCCAGGCCCAATGTTTTCATTAATAAATTCTAACAATATTCAAGGATAAAATCAGCAACCTTACACTAACTTTGTCATAAGATAAAGATGGAAATACTTAACACGTTTTATTAGATTAGTATTATCAAACTTGAAGATTAAAAGAAAAAAAACAAAAAACCACTACAGATTGAAATCCCTTGTGAATATAGAAACAAAAATCCTTAACAAAATGTTAGCAAACTGAATTTAATATATAAAAAGAAAAAAAACAAACATGATCAAATACCGTAGTGTTTATCATAAGAATGTAAGATTATAATCTCTTTCTATATATAAAAGCCTAAGCAACTGAATGACCAAATGACCAGGCAGGCTATGATGCACACTGACCACCAGCGGGCAGACACTCAACACAGGAGCTGCCCCTGGGTGGTCAGTGCACTCCCACAGCCTGCCTCCCAGGGCCAGCCAACCTCCTGCTGTTCCTCCCCATCTGGCTGGCCAACCTCCCACAGTCCCTCCCCTCAGCCAGTCAGCCCTCCCCCACAATCAGCCCTGATTGCCAGTCAGGCTGAGGGACCCCATCTTTGCACAAATTCATGCACCAGGCTTCTGGTATTTTTATAATTAATATTAATTGGCATAATTTACCAGATATGGAAGATTGCATATTCCAGGGTGAGCCATAGCAATATCTCCCGGGCCATGCTCTATTTACCATGGAATGTTTTCACTCCTATGAAGTACCAGGATCTGTGTCCCC
Source organism: Pipistrellus hanaki (assembly GCF_964339955.1). Classification (NCBI taxonomy): domain Eukaryota; kingdom Metazoa; phylum Chordata; class Mammalia; order Chiroptera; family Vespertilionidae; genus Pipistrellus; species Pipistrellus hanaki. The sequence continues at coordinate 21,643,758 of NC_140515.1, forward strand.
ACCTCTTGAAATTGGTAAGACATTTGTGATTGCTTCAATCTAGAAAGTGTGGGGGAACTTCTAGAGATAGATTATAAAATGTGACTTCTAGAGATAGATTATAAACATGTCATGCACTCCTGCCTTTCTCTGGAGACCTAGCCCCCATGCTATGAGGAAACTTAAATTAGTCCATGCAAAGCAACCACATAGAAAGATGATGTAGGTGTGGCAGGTAAATATACAGCTGATAGCTCACCTGATGCCCTAGCCATCAGCCAGTATTAACCACCTGACATGGGCATAAAGGTGCCTCTGGGTGATACTAGTACCCAGTGATCCATGCACCCTGAGCTTTGAGTCTTCTCAGCAAGGGCCCCAGATGTCTTGGAGTAGAGCTTAGTTAACCTCAATGTTAACCCCTGTCCAGATTACTGTCACAGCATTTGTGAATGTCTGAAAGTGGCTGTTTCACACCACTCTGTTTTGAAGTACTCTTAAAGCAGCAATAGTAATAGAAAGTAGATACCATAGCTTCCATTTTATAGAGGAAACTGTACCTAAGTTAGTGTGGGTGGCAAGTATCAGAGCCAAAGTTTCAACTTAGCTTTCTTTGCAAGATCACCCCACTCTACAGGCCTAGACCAGTGACGGCAAACTCCTCAGTCAACAGAGCCAAATATCAACAGTACAACGATTGAAATTTCTTTTGAGAGCCAAATTTTTAAAACTCAAACTTCTCCTAATGACACTTCAAAATAGACTTGACTGGGCTGTGGTATTTTGTGGAAGAGCCACACTCAAGGGGCCAAAGAGCCACATGTGGCTCATGAGCCGCTGTTTGCTGACCACGGGCCTAGACAATAGGCTCCTGGGTGTGATACCAAGTCATTTTATTCAGTTCTAGCTTAGGGCTCATAGACACTTCGTCCTATCATTACCAAGATTATGATCTAGCCCCCTCATAACCCTGCTTCTCTCAGGAAGACACTTGAAGTCATGGTCTTGTATATATGGGTCACACAGCGAAAACCACCTCACTATTAAGCCTTAGCAAAGACATATCGTCCATGTCTACATTTGCAAAGCTCAAGTAGCTCAATCAGCCATGAATTCTGGGCATTTATACAAAAGTTGGTTGAAACATGAGCTTCAGGAGCTCTTGCCAAACAGCTGCAAAGAGCATAGGAAGCAGAGGAATAAAACCTGTTACAGTCTTGGCTCCCACTTCAGTGCTGCTCAGGAGATATCAGAGGGGGACCAGCAAGTTTTTATGGTAACAGGACAGAAATAATTGATTCATTTCCTTCCTAGAAAGATGACTGCGTTCAGGAGAGATGAAAAGGGTCAGCATTTACTATTTCCTATTGTCTTTTCCTATGACCTCCCCCCACCCTCCACCCCGGACCTCACAAGTCATTTTTCCCTTTATACAAGCATCAGTTTATTCTCCACAGAGGAACAGGTCCTCTCCCACCAAACTTGGACAAAATCACAGATGCGGAAGGGAAGTAGTAGGATGTGATTAGACTCTGAGGTTGTCAGATGTGGAAGGGAACTAGAGGGAACAGCTGCTTTTTGCCTGAACAGAGCCTGCCCTTTCTTTTGGTGGGAGCACTTTGATTCACCTGTGAGACAAAACCTAGCCCCTACTCTCAGGTCTTGTGGTGGGACTGGGGCTGACTCCATTCTCCTCCAAACCCAAGGGTGACATGTCACCTGCCCAGGGCCAATCAGAACCACCCATCCTGCAGATCACTGTGATTAGTTCAGGCAGAGATAAGCTTATAGCTAAAGCCATGAGTCAGCACCAGGGCCTTACCTAGTACCGCAAGGAGAGAGATTTCTTCTTCTGGAGCAAAGAGCTCCCTCCACTAGTAGGAATTGAGCCTGGTGCAGTTGGGGTAGTCTTGACGTAGCAAAGGGAGAGGAGTTTTACTTGAGAATAAATCCACACAGAGGAAAACAGAGCCGAGAGATGGCTAGAAGCAGGTTCCTGAAAACATCTGGACAACTGGATCCAGCCATGCCTATACAAAGCGATATGCACTCTGACACTTCAGTTTTAGGTTCAATAGGTTGTCCCTAAGCACCCAGGTCTGGCTGAGCTGGATTTCCTGCAGAACCAAAGAGACCTGATTCACTGAGACAACAGGCTGTCCCCTATCCGTACCAGTGGTCCAGGAAATTTGCTTCATGAGCCCCAAATTCTGTGAACCCGAGAGACTGAGCAGCAGGGGCCCAATTTAATCAGAGCTGCTCTTTATTTAACATAAAATGACTGTTAGGATTTCAATCAATAATAGAGCTTTGTTAATTAAGAAGGGGTGGGGGGAAGGCAGCTATTCATTTTAGCCACGTTATTTTAGAGGTCCAGGAAACCTGAGCGGCTTTCACAAAGCAAGCTCCGGACAGGAGTATGCCTGGTCTCTCCTGATCCATCCATCAACTCCCCCACCCCTCTACTCCCCCCCTCCATCCCCTCCCCTGTCTCCTGCCAGTTTATCTCCTGGTGCCAAGCTACCCAGGCTGCTTAGGTCACCTTTGGGTCCTGCTTCTGGGATGGAGGCAAGTCCGTGACTTCCAGGCAACTTCACCCCAGCATGTAGGATGGCCCAACATGGATCCTGGCATTGGTTACCTACACACCCGTGAGCGCATGCTCTGGGAAAATATCACAGGTGCATTCTTCCCAGAGTGTCATGCATCGCAGATGCCCAGGGAGCCAGCCAGTAAGTAGAAGACAGTAACATCCATGATCATGGTAGGCTTCAGGGAGAGCCCAACTGCAGTGAATGGTGAAACCTTCAAAGCACCAAGGAGATACAGTTCCTATCTTTGATTCGTGCTGGCAGGGAGCAAACGTTCTCTGTACCCACTGCCTGTCAGAGAAAAGGGGAGGACTCCTTGTCAGTATTTTCAAATACTGGTTTGATTTTGAAAGGCTATTAAAATTTACCATCTTTAAGTTTTTTTTAAAGAAAAGCAGAATCTGGTCAGTTTTTGAGACAAGTTAATTAAGATCCATCGGTCTCCACGTGGCTGCCCTCTATTTTGAAATGGGAAGAAAAGAGAGAGAATCCAAACATGCAATAATGTCCTTTTAATTGAATAAACCAACAGTTTTCTCATCCTAATGAGCATAAACTGTTTGCAGAAAAGATTTTAAATTACCCAGAGTGATTACTTTAAATGCACAGTTTGGTTAAAAGCTACAGTCATAAATAATTAATTTTTCCTTTTAAAAGAATTATGCAAATTTAAGCCATGAGGCTAAAAATGGAAAACGTCTAATCACATGTGAACTGAGCTTGGATTTCTCTTCCTTGCTACTTCATCTCCATTTTTCTGCCTTTGCAACTGTCCTGAATACAATGGATACCTGTCCTCCTTCACCTGGGCCAGGATGGTTCCTATGCCTTCTGACAAGTCTTTACATTCCTACTGAAAACTGGGTGAGACCAGGGGATGGGCCCGAACAGCCTTGCGTCCTGCCCCAAATAATGCCATTAGCATGGTCTTGTTGGTGGAGGGAAGGCAGCATCAACTGATCAGGACCTGTTTCCTAATCATCTACACTGCACAGCCTTTCTGCTGAGCAAGCAGACCTCAGAGGAACACACTCCTCTCTTTGGTTTTGTTACCTATGTTAATCCTCACCTGAGTATATTTTCTCCACTGATTGTTAGAGAGAGACGGAGTGGGGATGGGGAGAGAGAAAAAGAAACATTGATGTAAAAGGGACACATCGATTGGTTGCCTCCCACATGTGCCCTGACTGGGGCTGGTGATTGAACCTGCAACCCATGTATGTGCCCTTGACTGAGAATTGAACCCTGAGACCCTGTGGTGCATGGGCCAATGCTCTAACCACTGTGCACACCATCCAGAGCAGAACAGACTTCTCTTTAAGGAACTTCATAGACTATCCATAATAGAAAGGCAGATAAAAACATATTGTAAAAATAAAGTTTAGACAGTGAAATCTCCAAGTCCCTGGAGGTAGTGGCTGGTTAACAGTACGCAGTGGGAGACACCATAGAGCCCAGGGTTCTGAGTTTGGGGTCAGACAACCTGAGATGCCACAATCTCTTTCACTCTGCATGGCACTGCCTTGCAACAGAGACACCCCTGAGCATAGCCAAGAAGCAGAAGCCCTCTCTGGATAGGGCTGCTGCCATGGGACCATAGGACGCACACGGCAGGGCCAACTTCACGGGGAGTGCTTACAGCGGTAGCAAGACCAGGCCCCAGCGGTAGGAGCTCTGACAGAGGGGTGAGCTCCAGCACAGTGATGCTGAGATTTGTTCCACTGCTCTTCTAGCTGGCAGAGACCTTGTGTGCAGGCAGGGAGGTGAGGGGGCTTCAATCACCGAGGAAGACAGAGGTGGATGCTCGAGGCAGGAGGAGAAGGGGCGGAAGGAAAAGTTGTGAATGGTAGAGTCAGACATAGGAGTTTTCAGCCCCAGCAGATTATCTGTGGTTTCATTTAGTCATCAGCTGTTTTTAAAGGAAAATGAATACCTTTAAATGGTGTGTGCGTGCTGTAGGTCGCCACATCCACCCAGCCTCAGGCCCTATTTTCTTTTTAAAAAAATATATATTTCTTTATTGATTTCAGAGAGGAAGGGAGAGAGATAGAGAGCTAGAAACATCAATGATGAGAGAGAATCATTGATCGGCTGCCTCCTGCACACCCCCTATATGGGATCTAGTCCACACCCCGGGCATATGCACTTGGCCGGAACCGAACCTGGGACCCTTCAGTCCACAGGCTGATGCTCTATCCATTGAGCAAAACCAGCTAGGCTGCCTTATTTTCTTATACTCAGTTCTCCATGTGCTCACTTGGGAACATTCATATTTGCAACCCTGAAATGGATGGTAAACAACACGTGGATATGAACGTGTCAGCTTGCAGTAGCAGCAGGCAGCCTGCTACAAAACCTGCCGGTGACAGGGTTGAAGGCAGGTCCCAGGAAGAGGACAGGGCATCAGTTTTCCCTACAATGTCCCAGCAGGGCAAGTCTATCATCATCCCCTTTTATAAGTGATGAAACTGTGAGGGCTGAGGGGACATCTGCTAAGTGGAGAGCTTTGGAACCCAGGCCCTCCGGCACCCGGGCTGTTTCCTTAGCCAGCATGGCGTACCCCCTTCTCCCCTCCCCCCCATCAGTGACACAAATACCTTATTAGAAAGGAAAGAGAAAACATTCCTCATCATATGAGTTTATTTGACTCTCCCTAAACTCCATCATGCAATCCTTTGGGAGAAGAGAGGAGTGGATCTCAAAACAGAGGAATGGTGCCGGTGCCCGCCAGGTCTGCCTGCCTTCACTCATTCATCCTGACCTGCAGGGCCCTCAGCCCTAGCTCTGTTCGCTTAGATGTGACTCAAATTGGCCTTGCTGAATGTGTCCATAATTCATTTTGGTTTAGGGGTGCTTTAGAGAAAGCTCTGGCAGCTCATATAGCTAGAACTAAATAGCAGTTTAATGAGTAAATGAATCAGAGGCTCAGATTAAATTTCCATCCAAATAACCATAGGTTTCCCAATTAAGACTGGGAGAGTGGGTGGGGGTTGGGGGGCTGCTTGGCCAAACAGTGTGATTTGGCCATCGCCACGTGGATTTTCCCAGCCTGCTGACTGTACATGCCGGGCCCAGAGATCTCAGAGGACTCGGTCACGAATGTGCTTGCAGCCTTATTCGGACCCAAGCCCACAATGATGATTCATTGTCAGTTTTTCCACTTGGTTATCACATGGGGTTTAGTCTCTCTTTCTCAGTGTTCATCTGAAAGCCACCCAGGGTGTTCAGCAACCAACTGAGTGTCCCAAAGCTCAAATACAGGCTGGTTTTATGTTTAAAAAAATGTACATTCTACTGCGGAGAGGACAGTTGTTGTTTTGAAAATCAATTGCCTCAAATGGATACTTGGGAAAGTTGCTCAGCCTTTCATGCCTCAGTTTCATCACCTACAAATGGAGATAATAACATTACCTATTTGTAAGGCTGTTGTATATTTACAGTTAATGCTGAATTTAATTTTATATTTAACTATTTTATATAATAATTTTATATTAATGTTACATTGTTTAGACGTAGTTTGACCTATAGTTATGTGTCAAGCTCTTTGAACTGTGCCTGGCCAATAATGAGTATTCAATAAATGTGAGTGATATTATTATTATTATTATTATTATTATTATTATTGATTGCTCAATCAGTTATTCTATGCACCCAGGAAATATGTATTTTCTCACTCAGAAAAAGCTTATTAAATGTCTCCTACATACCAGACACTGAGAATTGATGGAGAAACCTTTTAGAACTAAGCATCTGGGAATACTTGCAGGGGGCAAATCCAGTCCCCTATTCCTTACTGTAATGGCTACCATAATGCTAATGTTTAAAAAATTCACAGTGTCATCACATCAACTTTGTGTTACACATTACAGTTCATGGGGCATCTGACTCTGTAGGTAGGAAACTGATACCTGGAAAGGGAAGTGATTTATATTGGGGTGCATGGCCATGTGGAGCAGAGCAGGCTTGAACCTCTGTTTTCAAACTCCAGTGTTTCTCTTCCCAATGTCCGCTCAGTTGTCGAGAGCTCAGAAATCCAGGGGTGGGTAGTCACGGATAGTACAGAGAGACAATGGTCAGTGCCTCAGTATCCCTAGGCTTCCCCTTCTTTAGGACTGAGGGAATTTCAAAAGGGACATTTTGGAGACATCTCTGACTGATCTCCTATGGCTACTAAGAGGGAGGCAGTTACTACAGAGACACAGGGAGCCTTGAGGGCTGAGGTGCGAGTGTACCCTGCAGTGTGCCCAAGTGTTCTCGACACTTAGACACGGAGTTGTACTTTGGCGGTAGCGGGACTTTCCTGAACAATCAGACAAGAGATGTCCCGGCAAAGCTCTGAGTGGGAATCAGCCCAGACTAAGGCATGGTAGACGGTGATTCACCATTGAGGTGATTGAATAACCTTCCTTAGATCATGAATGCCCATCACTGGCACAAAGATAGAAAGGACTTTCAAAGCCCATATCCCACAGCTATGTCATGATAGACACAAGAGATCAGATGGCTAAAAATTTACAGGGGATAGGGCAGTTGGCAATGGTCACCATCAGAGACAACAATGAGGCATAGGACTTGCTAAAGAAAAAGAGAACTCTTAATAGCTACCTTCCAGTTTCATATATAGAAAGTATTTGTATTTTTGATCTATTTTTTAAGAGAAAATGAAAATTTGTGATGATTTAATTTAAAAAATTTAATGGTGCCCTAAGTCAATTAATGATAGGCCCTAGAAATATTTTATGAAGCAATGGATTTGGGCTGATGAGGTGGTATAAACCCAAGAGATCAGGTCATATTGTTACTTTGATAGCTCATTACCCATAACAAACTCAAATGAGCTACTCCAGAATCCAATTGCTCTGAAACTCAAGGCAATTGTCATTAATGTGTTGTGAGTTTTGTAAACTCATTCAAATATGTGTGCATGAAACACCCACAAGAAGACTCAGGCTCTGAAACAAGTATGTAGCAATGATAAATTCGATTGTTTTCATCTTCCTTTGTCAATGGAAATTAAAACCCCAGAGTTTTTTCAAATAACAATGCTTCCACATTTCCAAATGGGAAAATCTAATATAATCTAATATAAGATACATTTAAGTCATAGATTCATAAATGCATTCACTTAGTCACACAATGAGCATTCATATAAGTATTGGGAATGCTGGCCACATGCAAAGATAAATAATATATATGCTCTTTGAGGTGTCACTGTATATGTCGCCAGTTTAATATTCCATATGTAAAATCAGTCGTGTTTCTTTTTGAGCACGAATGGATGAGATGGATGTGAAATTGCTAAGTGTTTATCCACTAGGTTATAATTGAATGACAAGCATCACATTCACACTTTTTTTTTTTTTAGTTTTTAGTTTTGAAAACATCATAACTAATAATATAGTTCTTTGGTAATTAACAACTAAATATCTATTAAGCATCGGCGCTGGGGCCAGAGAAAAACAGTGGACATAAGCCTTAGGTATTACTCTGTGCTCTAGTGCTACAAACTGGGAAGACCAAAGAGTAACCTAAAGATAAACACACTGTTTAACTGGGCGATGAAGCCAGAGCAGGGAAGGGACACAGAGACTTGAAGAACTAATGTGCTAAGCAAGTAGATTCAACTACAATAAGGATTAAATCAGGTTCCCCCAAGGAGAGGCTATTTTACCAGGAGGGGGTCAGAATATATGGCTGTAAAATATGCCACTTTGGCATAGGATTGTTTTGATCCTGAAGATAATTGAAAAACAGTAGACTGGGGGAAAGCTCTATACCCCCTCCCTTCCTGCCTAAAGACTGGGTATAACTTTCCCTTTGGGAAGGTGCCCACCTTCCTCTCTCATCACAGGAATAGGAAAATGAGTCCTAATTGTGGGAAATATACTTATCACCCTGGATTCTGCATGCGGTTGAGTCTGCATAACAAACCTTGTTAAAATAACCCTCATCTTCAATTAGTGGCCCCCATATAGTTACATTCATTCTGTCTGGGAACTACATCTTTACTCCCCTACATGCACACCCATCTTGACCTTCCTAAGAAGGTAGAGATATAGAAAATTGGAACTTTTCTATGCTTTCACCCCCAAATCCCTTCTCTGATGCCTTGGAGAAAATGTGATGGACTTTTATAAGGTGTAGGGGGTTACACTGCAGCAGAAAAAATAACATAAAATTTCTAGTAAGTAAGAGTTACTCCTACCCTTGAGAAGATCAAGTCACCTTGCCCATCTGGAGTCAGTCCCCTCTGCCTCCTCCTCCCCCCACCTTGCTAAGTCTGCTGTACCCTCTCTTACCTCAGAAGGCAAGACTGTTTTTCTCACTTGTCCTCTTTTCTTATACAGGGCAACTGTGTTATCCTCATCTTTCATTCTAGGCACTGCCCTGGGGCCTCTCTTTCACACTTTAATGGCCCCAAATCTCTCCAGAGGAATTCTGATTTGGAAGTGAACATTGGCAGTGATTGGGCATGGAGGGAAGAAGGTAAATTTGACCATCTATTCTTAAAAAAGAAAACCACATCCAATGGAACACTACTTAGCCACAAGAAGAGATGAAACTGCCATTTGCAACAACATCGATGGGATCTTGAGAATATTGTGCTAAGTGAAATAAGTCAGAAGGAAAAAGTAAAGAATCATGTGATCTTGCTTACATGTGGGCTATAAAACTGAAAATAACAAATGAACGAACTAGACAAGCAAACACTCACAGACACATCAGTATGGTGGTTATCATAAGGGAAGGATGGGGCTGAGGGCAAAAATGGGTAAAGAGGGTCAAGTATATGGTGATAGAAGGAGATTTGACTTTGGGTGGCAAACACACAATGCAATATACAGAAACCTATATAATTTTATTAACCAATGTCACCCCAATAAACTTAATTAAATATAATAAAAACAACTATAAGTTGATTATTGGGGGGGGGGGTAGTAAAATTCGTTAAAAAAAAAAAAATTCCTGATGACATCACTGCTCCCCTCCTGGTCCTTCCACAGCAGTCTTGGAGCAGAGGCTCTGAGGAGAGGCAGAGATTCTAAGATATGTCAACTCTTAGCCCTAAGGTTAGTTGGAGAGCCTCTTGGAAGGCTTGAGCATAAGCACAATCCTGAAATGTGAGGGTTCACCTTCCTTCCCTAAGTTCAAACATCTTGTTGTGATTGCCTTCCGAACACCTTGGCTTGCTTGATTGCTCATCTGAAGTTTGGATCTACCTTTTAACCTGCTGCTTCACTCGCCTGATTACCCATGAAGGTGGCCAGACTTTCTAAGTCATTCCCAGTGTCCCTAGGAGTTTGATTCAGGACATTCAATTTCCCCCAGGAGAGAAGCTCTGTGTATATCATATCCTGATTCTGACAGCGTGACAGCATTTGGAGCTACATAAATGATAGGATGTGTTTACAGTGTGAGCTGTGATACCACCGTCAAAATCCTGTTTGTGATGTATAACACATTCAAAATGCAAATTCCAGGCTTTTTAAAAGCCCATTAAATAGAATTGTTTTGCCTCCAGATTTAAACCCAGGAATGCTGCGGCTTCTTTTACAAGTGCGATGAGCTGCGTTTTCCTTCTGTCATTTAATACAGCACAGAGAGCTCTCCATGGGAGAGGTACATGCTGAGAAATTTAAAGTTTCCTATCTTGAGTTGCCAAGACCATGGGGAACATAATTTGGGACAAGTCAAGCTCCAGTGTCTTCACAACACAAAGCAGGCACCATGGGCTTTTCAGAATTCAGTGGAAGCAATGGAACTCAGGCTTGTGGGAATGGCAAGGACATTTCTAAAAGCATACCAGGCATTTTAAAGGCTTTGGCCCTCCATCGTGCAGTCTGGTGGGCTTGCTCCTCATCAGAGCACAGACATATGTGTCGGGAGACCTTCCCAAGAGCAGCATCGCATCAAAGAGCACAGACCGCACACCAGGCAGGCAACCTAGGGCTGAATCCCATTTGTTCTACTAATTATCCCATCTCCTTGGAAAAACTCCTCCATAACCCTGGGTCTCGGCTTCTGTGTCTGGAAAATGGAGATAAGAGAAGCTACTTGACAGGGATACAGACACACCTGGCACATGATCTGGGTGCATTCTAGCGCCTGGCCTACTGCCCTGGTGGGAGGGATGCTTCTGAAGATCACGGTTTCTGAGTTTTCCTAGTCAGCCTTTCCCCACAAGCTTCTTGGTTCACACCGGATCATCAAGATTAGGAAGGCGGCAGAATCAGCACAGTGATGATTCCTTACTCTAGTTGTTTCTACAGGATGCAGCCATAAAGACTTCTGAGATAATGGGAGAAAAATGTCATTGGTAGTTTTTTTCCTTTTTCTTTTTCACTCCCAAGCATGGAATGGAGATTCCAGGCAGGACACACCATGCATTGTAGGGAGCACAGTTGCAATGAGTGAAGGTGACTCAGGGATGCCTCTCTGTTGGGAAGGAAAATACACACACTTCCTCCTCTCTCCCCCTCCTGAGGGTGTGAGTAATAAAAGAGAAAGATGCAAATTGACCGTACCTTTGTGACAACCACCAACCAATCAGGAATGGGTATGCAAATTAACCCAACAAAGATGGCAGGTTAATTTGCATGCACAGGTGCCCAGCAGCTAGGGGTGGGATGCTTGCATTGTCGCCATGGCAGCAGACATCCTGGGCCTCTGAGCAGTGTGGGAAAGTGGAAAGGTGGCTCAGGGCTGGAGCAAAGGCAGAAAGGTGGCTCTGGCCCAAGAGAAGGCAGTGCAGACAGCCAAGGAAAGGGAGGCCCATGTAATAATGTTATTTTTAATTTCTAAGTAATAAGAATTACCCTTTATGGAGGACCATATGTCTGGCATGGTGCTAAGCAATAGTGTCTTTTTAAATCTTCACAACTCTATGAGATCAGCAATATTATTATTCCCACTTTACAAAGAAGTACCTTGATTGTAAACAGTTTAATGCTGTTATGTGGCATGTGGTTTATTGTAGACTTCAACATAAATGTGTGCTATACATAATTTTAATCTGTATCTCAGAAGTGGTTAATTGCCCTGATTAGGAATATACATTACAACTAGTATTCAAACAAAAGCTAAGCTACAATATACTATCTATTTACCTGTGATCAATAAAGAGGTTTAGTCAGTTACCCTACTAAACATAAGACATGATTTTTTTTATCAGTAAATTAGAGGTGCCCACTCTGTGTGGGTTGGTTGAATAGATTGCAGAGTCCCTGCCTTTCTCTGTTTGAACCACATAAGGACTTTGGACTTTGGGGGCTCAGTGGCCTTTATCCTTAGAAACAGTGCCCTCGACCTAAACAGACTTAAGCTGCTGACTCAGGCTTCCCAGTCACCTGCTTCCAAATAGAAGGTAAACTGACTCCTGCAAATAATGCATTTGTTTTGATGCAAGACAAAGAGCCTGGGCTTCCTTAAGCTTACACAACACTTGGCTGGATTTTGTGAATGCTGCTAATAAATGTTTGTGTGAATGGCAGGATTTGTTTGAGACTTCTTTCTACCACATCCTGGTAATAGGACTGTGAGGAAGAGGACATGTAGTTTTCACCACACAATGTCGAAGGCCACTGATATCTACCAAAAATAATATAATAATTTAAAATTATATGATTGGCTTGGATTGTTCACTACAAATTTCCTGAAATTGGAAGCTATGACACCTTAGTGCCCAATGTAGGGACTGGACCTCAGCTTAGTAGGTGTCTGGCCAATAAACTCGGTAACTATACATCTGGTTCCACACGTGTTCCTAGAACAATGACGGCCAACGAATCAACCCTCATGTTTGCTGACAACTAGAGAAGGAGCAATCCAGATGGACAGGAGGGCCTTGAAGTCCATACATTCTGAGTGCTCCTCATTCAACCCTAGGCTGGATTGTCATGGCAAGAGAAATGGGAGATTGACAAACCTGATCTAGATTCCATGAAGTCTGGGGAAATCAACAGACCTTACAAAAATGTGTGGCTCTGCCAATACAGCGAGGGGCTGCTGTGAAGCTTTGTACTGTGGCCAAGACAGACCTCACTGTCTTTCAGCATTCCCAGCCACTGATTTGCTTTTCCAAGTTTGTTCTTGCTTGCATTCAGTTGTACTGGCCTGCAAATCTGTTCTTAATAATATTAATAGTTAAAATTAAGATTATTTTAACCTCGAAATAACTTATGTTTAAGAAAACCACATTATTTTCTAAGTAAAATGACCCACACATTTCAATAACAAAATTGAGAGTCAGTAATCTCACTTTAAAAGGAGAGCTTTTTCAACACAATACGGTTTCGTTACATGTGTATTGTCATGCAGTGATCAATATTTCTTAACTTGAGAATTCCATGCTTTTACATAACAGAAAACTAAATAAAAAACAGATTGTCAAGAGCTCTGATGGGGAGCAGCTGCCAAAAAATCTCTTATTTCCCCCCTCTTATTCCCTTAGTATTCTGTTGCAAAAGTTATCCTGAAACACTAACTCATTAAGGACTTCCCAGTATCCTCTTCATAAAACACACTCCCATTCTATCATATCAGACTTTCTGGGAATATTCCTTTCCAGTCTGGTCCACAGTAATTAACTTGGCTTGAATAAGTATGGTGATTAAAAGCAGAAAGCATCTGTATTCTGATGGAGAATTGAGTGCTAATTCTAAAGAAGCTCCATGGACCTGAATATTTTCCCTGGCCTCTCCCAATATCAAGTTTCTCTGGAGTCCACCTAAATTATGCTGATGCTCTACCAAAAAAAAATCACATTCCACTCTTCATCCATAAACCATATCTTTAGCAAGAAAACCACTGTTAGGAACTTTTCCATCAGACCTAAGTAATGTAGCATAAACAATGTGCCTTAAGCAATCAACCCTTTCCCCAACATATTGCTTTTAACAACATGCATAGAAAGGGAACATTGCAAAATCTGGTTCACCCCCGAAAGTTCCCTGTTCTTCCATCTAACATCAGTGACTGCCACTGAGTAGATGAGGTTGGCATTCAAGAAAACCAGTTGCTTCAGACCTGAACTAGACCATTCAGCTGGATTTAAAAAAAAGGAAAGAGATGAGACAGTTGCATTTCAGGAAAAATATTTTATAATCTATCTTGGTGCCACTACCTTCTTTGTAGCTAATATTCTTTATAATTTCTTCCCTAATTCTTGGTGTCTTGCTGTACTTTTTTCAGAGAAGTATAGTATAGAGTGGAAAAAACATACTCTAGTGAGTAGTAAAAAGAAATTGCTGGTGTGACTATGAACAAGCCACTTAGCCTCCTTATGTTAATAATGAATGTGTGGTTCTAGGGACCCAGTACTGACTTTGCCTCAGCCCTTACATTATTGTTGGGCAGGCAGACAATAAAGAATTTTTAAAGAGAAAAAAATCAAAGTGCTTAATTGAAATAATTATAAATGACTATAACTTCTATGAAGGAAACTCATAGGGATCTGAGATGGAAAGTCATTGGCACATGAGGGTGACACTTTAGCTGAGAAATGGAAAATGGAAAGGGTTCTCTCCCTCGGTAGGGAAGCAGAGTGGGAGAGCCATGTTTCCAGTTCAAAAGGAAAAGCATCTTCAAAAGCCTAGAGAAGGGAGAAAGTGTTGGGGTGTTCAAACAACAGGACGCTGCTGACCACCATGACTGAGAGGTAAATAGGAGTCAGGTTATCAAGTGATTCAAATGCTTAGAATTTAGGTTCCCCTGGAGGATTCTGAGCCAGTGGGGATTGCACTCATACTTTAGATCCTCTAACTTATTGGTTGATAGTTAAAATAATCAGACCATTTGTGAAGCCCTTTCAAACTGGGCCTTGGAATGTTTTTCAGAAGCAGTCAGAAAAGTCATCTAATTTGGTCTAGTGATGGCCCTGCCCCTGAAAGGTGTGACTGCAGTCCTGCCCATGGGTTCCTTCTATTGGGATACCATGGGGAGATCAATAGATAAATAGTGCGTGTAAATCCTGTCTTCTCTAAGGAAGGACTCTTCACATGGAAACAAATGCTCGTTTACATTGGGCTGAGTGAAGGAGAAACAGAGAGAGGAAGTGAGGGAAAGAGATAGAAACATCAGTGATGAGAGAGAACCACTGATAGGCTGGATGGGTACTCAGCTCTCGCTTCATCTCAGACCATCTTTAATTTAATCTCCTCAGATAGTACCATAATGAATACCATCTCAGAGGAGAGATCAAATACAAGAGTGTCTAATAGTTGTTTCCATCAATTGGCAAAGATGTTGATGCTCCACAGTTTTGGATAAAACATAATATAAATTGATTTGAAAACCTGTTCCATTTGCCTGAATAAATGATTGCCTTTGCTTTTCCTTTCATTGTTCAGAACAAGAGAGAATTTCCCCCCTGAGGAACTGGTATTAGGAATCTTCAGCAGAATGAGGCTGAAGGAGATTTTGATTGCATATCTCTGATACACAGGTGTGAAAGGCCTTCAAGGAATAATCTTTTCAAGTAAGACAGGCAAAGTGTGGTGCTTGCTATTTTATTTTTATTTTTAAATATATTTTTATTGACTTCAGAGAGGAAGGAAGCGGGAGAGGAAGATAAGAAGGGAGAGATAGAAACATCAATGATGAAAATCATTAATTGGCTGCCTCCTGCACACCCACCACTGGTACTTGCCCTTGACCAAAATCAAACCAAGAACCCTTTAGCCCCCAGGCCTATGCTTTATCCACTGAGCCAAACTAGCCAGGGCACTAATTTCAAATAGAAGCAGTTTAAGAGCAAAAATCAGGTGAAATGTTCTTATCTGTGGTATCTTTGAACCATGGTCCTATGGACAATACATTTATAATTGGCACAATAATCCTTATGGAATAAGAGTAAAATAATTAACTCTTCTAAGTGGAGGAAATTCTTTATACAGCAAGAGAAGAGAAACTGGCAGCTGATATCAAACCACAGCTTGATTCTCTGGGATTATTTTAATTATTCTTCATGCTGCTAGTAAAAGGAATGTGTTCTTTCTAGTTTAAACCATGTCAAAGCATGAGAATCAGCTCCAAGAATCTAGGTTGCCCAAATATCTGGACTGTGAAGGAGAAACAGCAGTACAACTTTGGCTTTGATGGTCAAAATACCTCCCTTTGTTCTCAGAAGACACAAGAGAAGGATTCCAACCACCCATGTAGCAGAAAGGTGGATGGAGGTCAAAGATGTGGGAAGCAGGGCTAAAAAGAAGCCATGAGCCTAGGTCTCAAAGAAGAGGAAAGAAGACATGCTCCTAAGAGTTATTAGTATTTGCGTCTAGATTGAAATATAAATTATAGAAGCCATAGGTGGAAAGACAGAGGTCTAGAAATGCCAACTCCTACAGACTCCAATTTATCCATTTCCTTCTACCATACCCCTTTCTTACAGATTCTGTTATCCGCAATCCTGGCTGAGCTGCTTTTATCATATGACCTATGTCACATGACCTTTCCCTAACCACAGCTGATTGGTTAAGTGGCAGGCATCTGACCTCAATGGAACCATGGGCTAGGAGTAAGTTATGTAATTTGCTGGTAAATGAGCTCAGATACCAAAACACTGAGTTCATCTCTACTGGGTTTGAACTAGGACACCATGTAAAGTAGACTTGGAGGAGAACATGTATTCCCCATGACAAGAGAACTGGGCTACAGAGAATTAAAAAAAAAAATACAGCTGCCTGCCTGATATGGCTCAGTGGTTGAGCATCAACCCATGAATCAGGTAGTCATGGTTTCATTCCCAGTGAGAACACGTGCCTAGGTTGTGGGCTTGATTCCTAAAAGGGGGCATGCATGAGGTAGCCAATCAATGATTCTCTTTCATCATTGATAATACTATGTCTCTCTCCCTCTCACTCACTCTCTCTGAAATAAATAAAAAATATATTTAAAGATATACAACTGACATGTTAGAGGACAGGCAGGAGACTGTGTGGCTCCAGAAAGAAAGAATAGAGAGCAACTACTTGCTCATGATGGCTTCCTACTCTCTTGATGATTCTTGTTCCTGCTGAGGCTGTCCCTGTATCCATCTAATAAATTTCTCCTAAAAAAAGAAATTCCCCTAGTTTAAGTGCATTCTCTCCCTACAGCCAATGTGTCCTAAGAGGTGATATAAGTATGGTGATAATAAACTTTTGATTATCATCAGTAATGAAGATAAATAAGGCAGAAATATTATTATTATAACTTTTTCAATTTGGTTTTCTACTATAACCAAGGATATATCCCCCCAGTCCTTCTATCATATTTCCTAATTGGACCCAGACCACTACCTTGTTGTAAACTTATGGGCACAGAAGATAACCTACACTAGAGAACACCACCCTGAGATTCAACAATTACCCGGAATACTATCTAGACTCTGCTGTGCCAGGAAGGAGCAATAAAAGTGCTTCAGAGCCTCCCTCAGTATTCCCTTTCCAATGTCTACCAGAGCAGCCCTGCCTCTATATGTTTTATACATGAAGGGGCCATGGAAACATTTGACTAGATAAAGGGCTCTGCTGGTTGAAAACATGGTATTATAATGGCTACCATACTGATGGGATACATGATCTTTGGCTTGGATGAGTTTTGAGTTCTACAAACAAGTTCTATGTAGGATTCTGTTGCCTCTCAGTCCTCCCAGGATCAATTTTCTTTGGGACTGATTCATTCCCCACTATAAGATTTGGGCCATCAATTAATAACTCCATCTAACTTCTCAATAAGGTTTTTTGACCCAAACAGGTCTATCATAGGTTTGATATAGATGCTATAAGAGTAAGGGACTATAAAGATAATGAAAGTTAATGGAAGGTAGAGACCTTCATTGCCACCCTTTAGGGAGAATATACCTGGGAAGCTAGTATGATTCAAAGGAGAAGTCTAAATAACATGGGATTGGACCCTAAATCTAGTCATACCTCAAGACAAAACTACATATGTGTCTTGGTTCTAAGAGTCAACAAATTCCCTTTTTGACCTTGGCTACTTTGAGTAGGGTGCTATCATTTATAAACAAAGAGTGCTAAATGATCTATCATACTAAATGATTATTTAGACTTAATGGTCTCATCCACTTCTATAAGGTCTTAAGTCTATCTCTAGAGGCTGTCCTTTCATTATAGACAACTGCAAATTATTATACCATAACTAGGGGCCCAGTGCATGAAGATTTGTGCATGGGTAGTGGGTCCCTCAGACTGACCTGCACCCTGTGCAATCTGTGAGCCCTCTCCAATCCATGAGTTTTTTTCTGTCTTTGCAATCATATGAGCAAATTGTCTGAGGCCCCAACCCAGTTTGGTTTGTTGTTCGCAGAATAATAGAGGTTTGTTCTATTTCTTTGTTTCATTGGTGGAGATTTTCTGGAAGTTTTAAAATATCTTCCCTTTAATTTTTCCTAGACACTCTGATTTTACTTATGTCTCTCACCTTTGCTTTCCCTCCATCCACAACAGTAACTTGCACCAGGCTCACTTTGCTATAGTGTCTAGGAGATTCGTCTGCCACCAGAACTATGATTCCCAGAATCCCTGGTGCTCCCTGTGCTCTTGGTTTTCCCTTCCTGCTCTGTCTCTGTTTCATGGCCTCCCACTCTGCCAAGTCCTCCAAGCTGTCAGCTCTCCCTCTCTGCTCTCTGTTTGGTGGCTTGGGGTACAAAGCTCCCCAAGCTGCTCCACTCTCCAATGACTCTCCTACTCTGCTCTCCCCCTGGCACCTGTGTATGCAAATTAACCTGCCAGCTTTGTCAGGTTAATTTGCATACTCACTCCTGATTGGTTGGTGAGTGTAGCGGAGGTACAGTCAATTTACATGTTTCTCTTTTGTTATATAGGATAGCAGGACAACAATAAATCTAAAAATCAGAGGGGTAAAAAATCCCACGTACTTGAAATATATTCTTTTTCATTTTCAGCTTGAAGCTTTTGGATTAATTGACTGTCATCTATACAGGGTGTTAGGACATCTTCCCTGAAGTTAATAATTTTATGCTTTTGATGTATGTTTTATAACACTAACTCATAGAAAAAAAGAAAAAAAAAAGGATACTCTTAGGAAAAAAAACTAATAGAAAAATATAGAACCAAATGGAAGAGGAAAATAGTTAGATGAATATAAATGGTACCAGAAAACAGGGATGCACTTATTTTTAACATCATCATCTCCTGGCAAAACAAAAAAATAATTATTACAGTAATCTGTTTCAATGGAAATAAAGTACTGTAATATTTATAGTCTGTGCCAGTTATAATGACTGCAGGGCCAGAAGTGAAGTGTCACAGCATGCTCCACATGTTTTTAACACGGTTTCTAAAGGCTCTGGAGGCTATTAAATTTAATGAACCCATCTGCTATGAAATAGAGGTCCCAGCGTAATCAGCTTCCTCCATGCCATGTGATGCAGATGGCACTCTGTTCCACAGCCCAGCAGGACGGTTTATGTTTCTCTTTACATGTGTCTTTTTTTGTTTTGACGATTTGAACTTCTTTGATATGCAGAGGTGTCTTGGGAAAATACTGTAAATTCAGTTTCCAACCCCCAACAACTTTTTTATGATGCCTTTGACCCCCTGAGTAATTTCTTCTCAGCAGTAAGATGTAGCTTACAGCAATGACCCAAAAGCCTCCTAAATGACCTAGGTGCTGCTCTTCTTAGATGGGAAAGCAAAACAAATGTGCAATTTATAAAATGCAAAGCATTTTCTCCAACTTGGACTTAGTGGGGGGGTGAGGAGGAGGGACACAGGTCCAATTTGCAAATGCAACTAAATTGGTTTGAAAGTTCCTACAAATTGCAGACTGAATTGCATCACCAGCAAAGGGGAGGGGCAGGAGGGGTCCAGTAATGGATTCTCATTATTTTAAATGGTCACATTCCCACTGTTTCTAAAAGATTTCTTTGCTCCTCTTCTGTGTGTCACTGTGGTCTATGCAAACTCCCTGGGAAAGAAACGTCCGTCCTCAGTTTAACGCAGGCTCTGCCCTGCACAGCAAGGTGCGAGGCGTTCCCAAGGTGATTAGGATCTGGGTGGAAAGTACAAGCCATTTGCCTGCAAAATGGAACGAATCCCTTTGTTAGCGCTTGTTTTGCTCTGCACCTAAGAGATGATGACTGTGTGTGACTTGTATTCAGATAAGAAGCCCATGAATTTCAGGATTCCAGTGTTTGCTCATTTGTCAATGAATACATGAGCTTTATGAGATGAAACATAATTAATGTTGTGAACATTAATTCATATATTTGAGCTTCGCCAGGAAAGCAAATTGAATAGAACAGCCAGGCAGAAAATAGGATATCTAATCAGACTGGTAGTAGCAAGGAGGGCGAGGGAGGGACGCTGAAGGAAGTCTCCATTCTAGGTCAGGCTTGGGTAAACGCAGCCCCTGACTCTTCATGTGCAAGAGTCCAAACTCAGCTTCTGTTCGCAAACGCTTATCTTGAGCTTGTTCAGACCCAGAACTGTATGAATCAATGCATAATTAATAAAAAGGGAAAGCCCTGTACTGGTAGGTCGTCTTAAGCTATTCATTTAAGCATTAAATCACTTACATAATTATATTTGTTGCCACTGGGTTTTAAGCCACAATCACCAATGAGTCAAGCAAACAGAATTCCTTTTGTCTTTACCACCAAACAAGGAGAAAGAAGACTTGTAAGACCATATTAAGCAAACCTGAGGGAATCAAGTGTCCAAATTCATTAGTCAATGAAGACCTATTTTCTTAGAATTTGGTAGGAATTACATAAATCAGAGGTCTCCTGGCTCCTGGAGGAATCAAAAACCAATTTCAGAGGACACTGCCCCTGAGGCCAGGCCCCTGAGACCCGTGGTGAGCAGAGATGTTCCGACGGAGAGCGCCATGGCCGCCCACATTCCCAGGAGGAGGCGGTGGTGACATTTCCTTCTGGGTTTTCTTTCCCTCTCAGACCACAGCACACAACTGAGGCTACTGCAGTACACAGAGCTCTAAAACACTCGCTGGATTTCTGCCCCAACGAATACATGTCTCTTAAATCCCCTCCCCCGGGATGTCTGATGGGATATCACTCCCATGCTCAGTTCCTATCATTGGCCTCTGAGTTAATGAAAAGAGAGGTTATCCTGGGTCAGCCCGACCTAGACAGCGGTGCCTTTAAATGGAAGGAGAAGGCCCAATGAGGTGGGTTCTTGGTGGCCTGGGAGAAAGTCAACAGCATTGCCTGAACTGTATGGTGGCCACGTGGCCAGGAACTTTGGATTATAGGAGCTGAGAACACACCTTGGGGACAGGAACAAGAAAACGGGAACCATGGTTCTGCGACGAAAGGGGTTGCATCCTGCCAGTGATCTGAAGGGGCCTTGAGGGCAGATGAGAACTGCAGTGCAGCCAACACTTAATGGCAGCCTGCGAGACCCGGAGCTGAGGGCCCAGCTAGCGTGTGCCCAGATTCCCGACCCATGGGAACCATGACACAATATGCTTGTGTTGTTTTAAGCAGATAAGTTTGTGGTAATCCGTTTTTGCAACAGAAAACTAACACAGCTGTCCCGGCAATGCTGACCCACACGCAGTGTGTTGGCAGTTCCAGTTGGGAGGCCCAGCTGCTCTCACACCAGGTGGCGGCCCTC
Source organism: Pipistrellus hanaki (assembly GCF_964339955.1). NCBI lineage: Eukaryota > Metazoa > Chordata > Mammalia > Chiroptera > Vespertilionidae > Pipistrellus > Pipistrellus hanaki. The sequence continues at coordinate 21,664,927 of NC_140515.1, forward strand.
CTCCTGGCGTCTGGGAGGGTCACTCTCCTTCACGGAGCACACAGCCTCTGGGCTACCAAGGGCAACAAGACACTGAGCAGAGGCTACCTTAGCCGCCAGGCCTACACCAGCAACCTAGGATGAAACAGACTAAGCAAGGTAAATGACTCTATAGGAAGAAAGAGAGAAAAGAAGAAACAGAGGAATGAAAGAAGGGAAGGAGGAAGGGAGGGAGGGAGGAAGTGGGAAAAGTTAAGTGTCAGTATCCTTGAATACAGGGGAGACTTTTTCTCCATCTTACATGATTGCTTTGTCCATACTTAGCACACCGGTAATTTTTCTCTTTCCAAGGCATTCATGTACATAGTCACAGAAGTAACCACTTCCTTTTCACAGCAGCAATTACAGGGTAATGAGCACAATTCAATGGTTTAAGTAACAGCTGATGTATACAGCTAGGCAAAATGACATCTGCCATCAGTAGGTCAGGGATGTAGAGGACTGGCTTCTTCTGAGCATGCAGCTCGGCTGGGGGCACAGCTGTGTGGGAATTTGTGCCAGCGTGGCTTCCAAACCGAATGCCCCGTGTGCTGTGGGCCACAGACTACTCCAGAGCAGAGAGGGCACTGAACCGGACGAGGGGCGGCCAGTTAAGAGGGTTCCTGCCACGTTTCCCTTTCTTTGGGCGAGGCAGCCAGCATTCACTTCTATAAGGCTGGGGGACTCTCCTGGGCTGGTGCAGCAGCACAAGCGGCCTCCCTTAGGGACACTGACCCAGGCACCAACGCCACACATTCATGCCTGACCACAACACATAATGGCAGCAACAGGAACTCCAGAGGATTCAAGTTTATCTCTAGAAGAATAGTACTTTCAAGGTGCTCATCATTCTTAAGTCCAAAATTCTATTATCTAGACCAAGCATGTCAAATTCAATGGCTAACATGGGCCAAATAAACAAGGTTAAGTTTATGTGGCCGCAAAAAAATCCCAAAAGCTTAAATTTTCATAGAAACGTGGGTTTATTTCCAGCGAGACATGCTGAATACAAAGGGCTGAAATAAATGAGTAACCGTTAACATAAAATAATAGAACATTTTGATAAAATTTAGTATTTTTTCTTGAACATTAACTTACCAGACATTGACTAACTACACAAATTAATAAGCATAATGGAAATAAACCTATTTTTTTGTTCTCCAAAAGCGAAATATTTCCTGCTTTGCACACCAAACAAGTCAGTACAAGACTAATGACTTGACATCGGCTGCTAAAATATTCGCTGCTAGTATTAGTGGAGAGAAATGGTGAGCCTGTGAGTAAGGCACATAAGGGAAATGAATGCAACACGATTATTGTAATCAGTCATTAGTGAACACTGTAGTTCGTTATTAATAATTATGTATAACAGGATTTTGTAAAAATTAAGTTACAAAATTTTTATTAAAACGTTTCTCACATACCGTGAGAAGCCATATTGTAACTACCCTGAAGTTTCTTGGAGACCCAGCTCAAAGGAAGGAGAGGATTTTTTTATTAACTTCCGACAACCAAGGAGAAACATTCCCACTGGATTTCCTGAGATTGGGAATGATGATAGGCAGTGTTTATTGCACTTCCTCCATGCAAAGACATTTAATCCTTAGAGTCAACTTAGGGTTGCAAATGAGGAAAGCAATACACGAGAAAGCTAAGCCACTTCCTTACAGTCACAAGGCTGGTATGGCATAGAATTCAAACTGAGGTGTAGAATTCAAACTGACATGATTCTTACTCTAAATGCATGGCTTTAGCTATGTTACTAAAGGTAGATTTTTAATACTATGTTGAAATATAAAAAAATCCAAAGGTGCTGATCCCACCAGGACATCAAATATTAAAATGGAGTCCCCAGTGCCAATGCCGAATGCTCCTGCACCTGATCTTCTGATTTCAGGCTGGCTGGACTGTCCTGGCTGTGGCAGGGCAGGCAGGATCTTGCAATTGCTGACCTCCACATCCCATCCCCATCATTTTCTGAGTGGTTCCCAAGTTGGTGGGTTCATCTTAGAATTCAGACTCTGCAGACAAGGTCAGCATACCAACCCTATTTTGACCCCACATCAATGACAGGGGGCCTTTGCCCTCATCCTGGAAGGATCCAGGCCCAGATGAGGTTCAAGAGATTGTTGCCTTCCAGCCCAGAAGCACCTGTGGGAGCAGCAGCTGCCTCTGCTCACTGAGCAGGCTTAGGAAAGAAGGAGGCTGACTCCTATGTGTCCTCACCAACCCAACAGGCTTCTCAAGACCCCCAGGCTCAGAAGGAGCCCTCAAAGCACTCTACAAGAGAGGTGTTTATCAGGCTGCCTGCAAAGGTACACAGAAGCTTGGAAAGCACAGATGTGATGCTGATTTGTCATTTCAGGGACAAACATGGTCTGGGGGTTAGTTTTATGTATGGCAAAGGGTCTGGAAGAGGTGGAATAAAAGAGCTCTGTTACCCTGGCATTCCATTTTACTCAATAATGAGCCACTTAAACCATTATTTTGTCTTAAAGTAAGTAAAGGTGATTATGGCATACAAAGAAAATTTCACGTAAATGTTTAAGATAAAGGACAGGCCTTCAAAGACATTGCTGTTGCAGCTGCGCATCTAGAGCTGCTCCCCATTTCCTTTGCCTCTGCTGTCAAAGTTCATACATGAAAATATGTATGTTTGTATGAATGCAATTAATAAATCTAAAACAACTGATTTAAGTGATTATCATTATCTATAGCAAGACATCATATTAAAACAAAGCCCAGATATAGTGGATCAGGGGTTGAGCATTGGACTATGAACCAGGAATTCAGGGTTGATTCCTGGTCAAGGGGACATGCCCGGATTCTGGCTTGATCCTCAGTAGGGGGTATGCAGGAGGCAGCTGATCAATGATTCTCTCTCATCATTGATATTTCTATCTTTCTCACCCTTCCTTTCTGAAATCAATTATGTATATATACATATATATATATATATATATATATGTCTGTTAAAAAACACACAACAACAAAACATAGCTTAATCTGCTTCCTCCAGGAGCTCCAGGTGACATATCCCAGCCAGAATAATCTAGTTATGTGTCACTTTCTGAAAGCACACTCCTCATGGGTGACACTAATTCTGATGATCCACTCAAGATTTTGTTGATATTCGCCGATATTTTTTGGCCCCTCACAACTTGTCAAAAACCTATGGAAAGGCTCTTTGAGACAATTAAAAGATTCTATTTAAAATTTCCCCCTAGATTTAGCATCCACTGATGACCTTTGCCCTAACTACTCTTGACCAAAATGGTTGCAAAGTGGTACTTCAATTCTGATACCTTCAATCCAGTCTCATCCCACAGGTCTGCCTTGTCTCCCCCCATTTACACATGTGCTCAATTTACCACACTCACAAAATAAATTCAGAATGGCTATACCCACATTACTACAAATGACACCCAAAGTTTAAAATTTACTTGCAGTTCTTTTTTCCCCCCTTAGCCTGAAGGTAGTCAAAAGTACTTTTCAAAATGTAATAAAGTGTGCAACTACTATATTCAAAAGGTTGCTTCTTTCCCCTACTTTTTGGGATATATATATATATATATATATATATATATATATATATATATATATATATTTTTTTTTTTTTTTTTTTTTCTCATTTAAAATGTAGTTGAATTCATTTGCTTTTGTTTGCATTCACTATTGGTTTTGCCCCATCTTTTTTACTTCTCAATTTTTGGAAACAGGCTTTGTCAAAACTATGCAAGAAGATAACTCAGATGTTTGTCCCCCTCCACTGTTCCTTCTTCTTGGCACTCCTCCCACTTCTTGGGGTAGCCAATTCTATTGGTTTCTGACTTTTCTTTCTGTGTGGGTTTTTTTTTTTTTTTTTTTTTTAAATAAGCAGATACACATGTCTTCTTATTCCCTCTTCTTTCTTATATGAAAGATAGCACCTTGTTCATAGACTTGCATTTTGCTCATTCTGCTTAGCAATATATCCTAGAAGTCATTCCATATCAACCAATAGAAACTATCCTCATTCTTGTTTCTAGCATGAAGACTCCAATGGAAGTACTACAGTTTATCCATCAATCTCTTATATTTAAGTATTTAGGTAATTTACAGTGTTTTGCAATCATGAGCAATTCTGCAATGAACAAAATGTATGTGTTTTTATGTTTCTGGGGTTCATCTTCAGGGTTAATTTCTATAATTGGGATTGCTGGGTCATAGTGGGATTGCCCATTCTGTCTTCCATAGCAATGTGTGAATGTCCCTTCCCCTCAACCTCGCCAATACAGTGTACATACAATTTCGCTTTTAGTTTTTGCCCGATAGCTGAGAAATGGTATCTCACTCCATTTCAATGTGCATTTTTCTTATTGTGAGTGAAGTTGTACATCTTCCATATGTTTAAAAGCCATAATTATTATATTCTTTTATTAATTTCATTACGCACATGTCTTTTGCTCATTTTTTTTCTATTGGAATTTTGAGATTTTCCCTTCCATTAAAAAAAGTTCTTCACATATTAGGCTTATTAGTTCTGTGTGTGTCCTGTATGCTGCAAATAGTTCCTCCTATTTTGATCATTTGCCTTTTGACTTCACTTATAATTGTTTTCAACTTACTAAAAGTTGGGTTTTGCTTTGTTTTTATTTTAAGTAGTCAAATTTACTTATCTGTCTTTTTATTGCATCTAGATTTTGGAGTCATTGTTAGAAAGCCTTTCTCTGAACTCAGGTCACAGGGGAAGCAACCCATATCTTGTTCTACTGCTTGTATGATTTTATTTTTTACACATTAGGTCTCTGATCCTTGGGGATTATTATTTTTTTTTTGGGGGGGGGAGTATGATGTTAAAAATAGAACTACTTTTTTTTTTCTAAATGGCTATCTAGTTTTCTCAAAGACATTCAGTGCAAAGCCTATTCTAGCTCCACTGATCTGCAATGCCACATTTATCACACACTACATTTCTATCTTCTATTCCACTGATCTGTCTGTCTATCCAGGTGCTGGTACTGTAATGTTTTAATTATAGAGACTTTGCTTTATATTTTTTAAATTGGTGAACAAATAATGTGACTGATCAAACTGGCTGTTTAGGGTTTCTAAACAAAACCACTGGGTGACTTGATGGCTTCGATCCCGGCTAGCCACACCCCTCTTCATGCTCTTTGCCTGCCCTCCTCAGCCGCATGGAAGAAGGGATGAAACCATCACTGTTGTTGCTATTGTTATTGTTATTGTTATTGTTACTATGGTGCCAACATAAATGAGTGGCTTAGTTATGTTATCCAGGATTCTAAATCAAGCTGGTGTCGGACCCTGACAGTGATACAGGCCAAGACGAACATGTGAACCAGAGAGGGTTTTCACCCTTCCCTATCCTCAGCGTGATTTTCCTCGGGAAGGGACACCCCTTCGGCACCAGTTCATATTCCCATGGTCCCACTGTGACCCGGAGGCCGAGGAGGGACAGGCTGCTGCAGTGCCCCCCGAGCTGGGTTCCCACGTGCCGTCCGCAGCCAGCATCTGCCTGTTGCTGCCAGAAACACCACAGGAATGAGACTCATGGAGAGTAGAGCCGGCCCACAGCAGCCATTGAGACCACTCTGGAGAACAGCTATGTCTGGGTTACAGTGATTAATGTGATGTTAATCCCAACAAAAACGATGGGAGAGAAACCCTGCATGAACATTTACAATCAATTAATGAAAAATGCCACTCCCATCAGACCCATTATCACTATGAAAAATCACCCTGAACGTACACAAGCAACCGGGCCAAGGAGCCATTGTTTGGTGATTGGCAACGTTCCTCCTTTTAAAACTACTCCAGCATCAGAATCCTGTGCTTAGAATTCAGCGTTCGGAGGAGCCTTGGCTGGAGTTCCAAAAGCAATCCCTGGCCTATATCACCGCCACCGAGGCAGATTCTCACTCATCTACAGGAAGAAAACACAGCTGTGGCCTCTGCCGTGGCTCCGATTCACTGGGAGAGCCAAGCTCGGCCACCTTCCCAAGTTCAGACCCAGAGACTGATCCCCAGGACTGGGCCTCTGAGATGGGGGACTGAATCTCACACGCCCATCGTCACTGCTCCAGTGACAGCATTTGTAAACACATGGGAGGAAACAAGTAGCTAGAGAAGACACTCAGAAAGTGAGCTTTGTGTGCTGATCAGACACCTTCCAGAATGCTGGTTACATTTTCACCAACTTTGTCTGCAAACTGTACAACGAAGGAAAATGTCACTGAACCCCATTATAGAGGAGGAGTGACCCAATCACTGCCTTCTGAAATGAACACAGGGACAAACCCTCAGGCGCCCCGGGGGCCGTCACTCACAGTGCTGTCGATGTAAGCTTCAGTCCACACCACGTCGTGCTCCTGGTCGATCACCTTGGGCCGGCTCAGCACGTGGAGGTATTCCATGACGTTTTCCTGCACATCCGCCAACGTGGAGATCTGGGTGAAGAATCCTGCCGAGGGAAAAGCAGGTCAGGAACAGACAGGAAGACCGGCAATGGGGGGAAGCCCACATCTGCCACACCTTCTCAGCCTCTCACTAATTTCTCCCTCTTCTTTTCCTTTTTCTACCTTAGATATCCCCACTGCCATCACCCGCTTCATGAGTCATGTGTTCATGCTAGAAAATGTCAGCAAGCGAAGGAATACAATTAAGATCAACCATAACCCCCGCCCCCCAGAGGAAGCCCCTGTTGGCCCTGTAGAGCAGCAGTCACCAACCAGTGGTCCGTGGACCACCGATGTCCCGTGAGGGCCAAAAGGTTGGCGACCGCTACTTGAGAGCACCTCCCAGCCTTCTTTCTCTGCATGCACATGCAGACCTTCCCGGCAGGAGCGCGCAAGGGTCCTTTTACATGCCATTTTGTAATCTCTGTCTTTTACGTTGGTGGATTTATTTCCAATGGGAAAATTATACCCCTCAAAATTGCAAGGCTATCCATTTTTATCCCTATAACAATAATAGTGATAATTAATTTTTGAGTGCTTACTAAAGGACACAAAACTTGCTGCTAAACACTTGAAAGGCTTTGCCCCATTTATTCTTAACAACACGATGAGGTGGGGAACACTGCGCTCCCTGTCAAGAGAAGACGGAGGCAGACCATGGGTATGTGTCTCCCCCACATTCCCACAGGTTTCCTGTGGCAAATACAGGAGGTGAGCCCAGGATTGCGAGTCTCTCCTTCTGTGCCTTTTGCTTTTACAGATTGTTGCCCTTATGAGTTTGAGGCTGACATGGGGGTTACCAGGCCTGCCTTTTAAATATGCTGGGTGGACCTGGTTGCTAAGCAACAGATACGTCCTAGCCATGCAATTGTCTCCGGCTGGGGATGCTGTTTCAATCTCGAGTTCAGGGAATTGCTGTGTTCCTCTTCAGGGTGTGCTCCCGGTGGCCTTCCTGTGGGTGCATGGGGAGATGTTGGAAGGGAAGGGGTGTCCTGGGGCCCTTCACCCAAACCTTTATGGAAGGCTTTGTTGGTGCCTAGCCCTGGAGAAGCAGGGATACACAGAATGGGCGGGACCCTGCCTCCTGGGCCTGGGGAGTCTGAGTAGAACAACCACAGAATAGCACAGTCAGTGCTGCCCTAAAGCAACGGTCACGTCACAAACCTTTCGGACCTCAGGCACCACCGGCGGAGGACCGCTGCCCTGAACAAAGCAGAGACAGCCAGGCGCTTGGCAGCCCCACGGAAGGGTCAGCACCACTAACCCTGCAGATGAGGACCAGCAGCTGGAGGGAGAGGGTTAAAGGGTGTACAGTAAAGCGAGGAGTGTAAATAAAGGTGAAGGGCAGGCTCAGGCCCCTGCTGGGCACTGAAAATGGCTGGAGTGACTGGGGTAAGGAGCTGGGCGGGAGGTATGAGATCAGAGGAATGCACAGGGCACCTTCACACAGGACCTTGGGAAGGTGCCCTGTGCATTATGAGATCAGAGGAATGCACAGGGCACCTTCACACAGGACCTTGGGAAGAGCTTAGGCTTCATCCCACAGGCAGGCAGTCATGGAGGATCTTAAGCAGGGACACCGGATGGACATGCCATGTTTCCTCCCTGTCCTTTAAACGAGGACCCTTTAACAAGGCTCATGCAAGCTCCTGGTGCCAACACATCAGAGGGGGGGGGTGGGTGTGCCTCTGGAGCCAGGTCTGTCGCAGCACTGGCTACAGTGTTTACAGACACTGTGGCTAACAGGGCTCAGGTAAGGAAATGCCAGCCCTTCTGTTGTCCAGAGAGGGCCGGACCCTCTCAGGGAATTTCCAAACAAAGCCCAGCTGGTTTGAATTTGGTGTGCCAACCCCAAACCAGGTCGGGACCATGTGGCTTCTGGCTTCCTGATGACAGCTCTGCACAGTGTAATTAACATGCATTGTCACTCCTGTCCACCCCCACCCTCCCTGCCAGGGCCAAGGCCTCACCCATCCCAGGGGAAACAGGGCCCTGAGGAGCAGGCACTGAGCTCCTGTTTTAGTGTGCAGCCCAAGAGTGGGGCCCATGGCACCTTGGCCTCCATCAGAGGTCAGGCACCAACCTCAGGGGATCCACTGGGGCACTCCCAGATGGCTCCTCTTGCAGGATTCATTGGAAAGACAAATTTTAAAGAGAGTCACTGGATGAAAGGGGCATCCATAGTTAATTCTCCAGGCTCAGTGACTGCAATCAGTGTTTGAATAAGAAAGAAAATATTTCATCTTTAGTGGACAAACCATGTTATGAGGGAAAGGTCTTAGAAAATCAAGGCAAAGAGGACAGTTAAGGAAGTGTTGCCATGGTGATAAGAGGAGGGGAGAGCTCCACACGATTCTGGGCTATTAGAGAACATGGGTGCATGACTCTCAGAGAAGAATTAATTCCTATTTGGGGTTCCTTTGCAAAATGTGCATAAAGACAGCAACTCTCAGGAGGAGTTCTTGGTTGTCTGTATTTTCTCGATCCTCAAAGCCAACAATAAAAATCCTTGATTTGGATTTTCCAAAACAGGGCCAAGAGAAGAAGGGGAATGAATGTGAGGAGAAGGATGGGAGAGACAGGTCATTAGCATAGAGGGAGTGGAAAGGAAAAACCACCACACACTTGGACGGGGATGGAGCTGAGATCATCCTCACTTGGCACTGCTGGTCACAGTCAACATTCTGAGAAGCTACAAAAAGCTGGCTGCTACCCAGAGCTCCAGACCCACAGCCAACAGTACACCTGACACTTCCACAGGATGACTAACAGCACTCTCAGACTGGACTCCCAAGCCAACTCCTGGTTCCCTCACCAAACGCATTCCTCCCCTGACTGCCTCTTCTCCATCTCAGCAAATGGCGCCACTCCCCAGATTAGGCCAGAATCATAAGTGCTATCCTTGACAGTCACCCCTTTCTCACCCCAGCCCATTGGCTAATCCACGAGCAAGATCTTCTGGCTCTATCGCTATAACAAATCAGAAACCCACTTCCCCCTCTCCTCTGCCCCAGCCCACTCCTGACTCCAGAATCTCTCCCCCAGAGTATGGCAACACCCTCCCCACAGACCCCCTCCTCGTTATCCTGCAGCCGGAGGGATCATCTGAAAGTATAAAGCAGATACTCATCTCTCTGCTAAAGATTCTAAAACTGGTTCTATTTGGAGTGAGAATAAAATCAAAATGTCTTAGCCACACTGCCAAGACTCCAAGACACTCCTTCAGCTGCCTGCCCCCCACCTAGATGACCTCACTCCCTTTGTTTCCTCACCATTGCTCTCGTTGTTTGGGCTCCCTGGCCTCCCTCCTCCTCTGGCAGGCCAGGTTCATTCCCCTCTCAGGCTTTGGCTCCTGCTGTCCCCTCTGCCTGGCTCAACTTTCATCCAGTTTCTCCATGCCTGGCTCTTGTTTATCATGCAGGGTTCAGCTGTCTAAACTCACTTCCTCTCACTTAGCCCTGCCTTCACTTTCTTCAGAAGATTAATCTGGTGCTGAACTCTGACTTGCTTGTTTACTATGTTCCCTTTCACTGGAATATTAGCTCCATGAAATATTACAAAAAACGGTGTGCCCGACTTGTCAGGAGCAGAATTCTCAGAGCCCGCATCTGGGTTAGCGATGTAGGACACCCACTGGGGTCTTACTGGCATCCACCTTGCCCCTGTGTGCCTGGGCAACTCATGGAATCCCTGTATCAGGAGGAACCAGAGCAGAGAACTCAGTGACTCGACCCAGATCAATTCCAACCCAGTTTCATCTGATTCCAGAACCTTTGCCCTTGACCACTGAGGACACTGCTTCTTTCTGCTTCAGAAAAGAACAGACACACGTGGCTGCTCAGAGGTCCTCCCCAGGAGGTCACCCCTAATGGGCTGTCTGTATCTCTGTGGCCAGGACAAGTTGAGGATGGGGTGGGGACATGCCTGGTTCTCCTTGAGGTTCCTGGGAAATGCTCAATAATTAGCACCAAAGGGCTATTCAAAACCCAGGCCATAGTTCTAATTTATATTTCAAAATATAGACCAGGCATGCAGATGTATAGATTGTAAGAGAAGCCGAGATTATAAAAATAATATTAATAACGTATACTGCAAAGCTTCATGCAAATTTAATCATCTAACTCCAACCCATTAAAATCTCCAACCTTTCTGAAAGACTCTTTCTTGCTTTTGAATGTTTTCAGCTAAGTTTTAGTTAACAAATGTACTTTTGATGGATAACAGGAAGTCGCTGAGGGCTGGACGCTTTGGCTGTAACCATAGACGCTTCCCTTGTTTTCCCTCTGCATTCTCTGAACTGGCTCCTTTCCCTCCTCCCCGCCCCCCCCCCTTTTTTTTTTCTTTTAAATTCTAGCTCTTGAATGTTTATTCTCTTCTTTAATGAGCCTTTTTGGACGTCATATATCATGTAGGAAAACAGAATCAGCAATCATTCGGTAATTACCAAGGAGTAATTAATGCTGTAATTAGCCACCTATTACAAATGGTCTTCTCATTTTTCTACGTAACATCTATTTATGTACTTTATTCCCTTGCAGAGACTCCTGTGAACTCCGGGTTACAACTGCTCCCTGTGATCAACCACACGCACCCTGGTGCTTTGTATTTCTGAGATTCCACCACCCTCACCTCTACATTTCTTAGGAGTCCCTTGTCTAAGAGGTGCCTGTAGATGAGATGCTCCATCATTCATGACTCCGCTTTGCAATGACGTCAGAACGGAGGGCCCCAGTTGGCTCCTCAGGGGGAGACCCTGGCCATCTATCTCCCACACCAAGTTCCCATTCACCTTTGCTGTTAGGCACCGCTCCCTTTGCACACACTCCCCTCTGCGTGAGACAAAGCTCAGGTTTCAGTCTCCTCAGGACAGTGGAGTGGGCAGTGAAGTCGATGGTGTGACCTCGTTTGCCTCCTGTCTGGACAACAGTGTTCCCATCTTCCTCCTCCCCGTCAGCATCACATGCTACTGACAAAGCACTTATTTCTGAAAAGAGATACGCAATTTATAAACAATGTCCTACCTCCACCTCCCCTCGGACCTTCGCAGATATCCAGCAAGAGGTCTGGAGGGCCCTGGAGCCCAAGGGCACATGTCCAGTGAGTTAGAAAGAAATGACCATGAGGCCAGGGACCTACCCACTGCCCACCAAAGAGTGGGGGTCTCCGGTGTGATGCCATCAGAATCAGTCAGACTCTCAATTCAGAAATAAACCTTTTCCTTTGTGAATAACGTTACATTTCAAATTTCATGTTAGAAAAGGTCATTTAAAGGATCACATGACGGAGCTAGGAATGCTGGCCTATCTGTAGCTCTGTCGTAGCACCCACACCCCAAACTGCCTTATCTCCTCTCAGAGCCTTAATGTCCCGCTTTGTAAAACATCAGAAACTGAACCACATGCCCACACAAGTGGAGGCAGGGCTGTTTCTGGAACACACACATGCTGGGTAGAAATCCCACTTGGTCTTTATTAGCTGATAAAGTCTTTCCTCCGCCTCTACATTCATTTTCCTAGAGTCTCAAACTCTGCAAGAGTTACAGGAGTCCTCCATGAAACACCACTGACATCTCCCCAAAGAGAGGTGACCTCACAATCTGGTGAAGTGAGGCCCAGGCTTCGGATCCACTGGGCCAGCCTCCTGGCTCTGCCACCTGCTAGCTAGTAACCTGGGGCAAGGAAACTAGATCTTGTCCAGCCAGTGTTGCTCAGTGGTTGAGCATCCACCTATGAATTAGGAGGTCATGGTTCCAATCCCTGACAAGGCATGTATGGGAAGTCCAGGAGACAGCCAATGATTCTCTCTCATCATTGATGTTTCTATCTCTCTCTCCCTCTCCCTTCTTCTCTGAAATCAATAAAAATATTTTTTTTTAGGAAAAGAAAACTAGCTCTCATTTTTCTCCCCAAAAACCTAATAGAGCTTTAGTGAGGGTCAAGATAGATAAGTCACAAAAGTACTGTTGCATTCTACCTGCACAGTTCATCCTTATAACCACTAAGGGTGACACTTAGTTGGTCATCCTTAGTTGTTATAAACAACAGGGGCAACATCTTCATGTTCTAATGGCATGTACACAACTTAAGTGTCTGTCAAAACACACACACACACACACACACACACACACACACACAGTGGCGTATCATTCAACTACGAGAAAGAAGGAAAGCTTGCCATTTGGGACAACATGGATGGAGCTGCAGGGTATTATGCTATGTGAGGTTAGGCAGACACAAACTAATACTGAATTAAATCCCTTATAAATAGGAATCCATATGAAACCTAAAAAAGCTGAGCTTATAGACACAGAGAATGAAATGGTGGTTACCAGGGGCTGAGGGTTGGGGGAATTGGGGAGATATTGGTCAAAGGGTACCAAAAATATTACACAAACTTATCTGAATAACCGCCATTTGTGTCTTCTTCCACTTGTTCCAAAATAGTGAAGGTTTGATGGCCACTTTCCCCTACCCTCACCTGCCACCATTCCAGCCTCATAAATGTGAAGCTACCTTTTAGGGGCCAAGACACTTGAAAACAAATGTAGTGTGAGGGTAATAATTTTTTCATGGAAAAAGGGCTGAGGGTCTGAACTTCTGAGGAGTGCTCAGGCCACTAGCTTGCTTTCAAATAAGGATGGAATGACCATTAACCTATCAGAAAGGGACTAGCAGAACAGACAACCAAGGGAGACTCCTGTGGCATGTCCATTCGCCCTAACAATGACTGATGGGTTGAGAGCCCAAACAGTGAGGCCCCCTCTGTTTGCACAGCTGGAAAGCACTCCCTTCGCCGATTTCCGAAGGAGACATGGGCGGTGCTTGTTTAAAATCCTGGCCCGCTGAGCATTAGAGAAGGTCATCATGGCTTTATGGCATATCAGGGCGCGTCGGCCCCTCTCTTCAGTTTTCCCAGTTCACTTATTTACCCAATAGTATGAACTCGGAACTGTGTATTCCACCAGCCACTGTACAGTGGCAATGATCACTCTAATGGATTTTAAATGGTGTGCTGCTTTGCCTCATTAGGGCCGTTTCCCTCAAGATAGGACCTAGTTGTGCATAAAATGAGACAAACCAATGAGCTCCTGGCTTCTGGTTTTGCTGGTACCGGTAGATCGGAGGAGGCAGCAGACTCCTGAAAGGGGCATATGCGTCCCCAGATACCCTTTTGCAGGGGACATGTCTGAGGTCCAATGGCTGAGAATAGTTTCCATGGCTACCCAACTTGCAAGCAAGAAATTCTGTAGGGAGGGTGGCTCCTCGCCCCCTGACCGGGGAAGGTGTGTGGGCCCAGCTCCTGCTCCTCCTCAGGGCCACCTTGGACAGGCCCGGCCCGGCTGCCTGCAAGCTTCTCTCTGGGCTCCCCTGGGCTCTCCCAGAGTCTGCTCTGGCCCCTGAATGTTAATGACTCATTTCACTGAGGCACTTGTCTGAGTCAGGATGAAAATATGTAAGGGGGGGGCCCCTCTGGACCTCATGTCACTTGAGATGAAAAATGTTATGCTGCCTCCATACTATAACAATCTGAGACTATAAACAATGATTTAATTAATGACCATAGAAGAATACTTGCTCACTGATGTTACGTGGTCTAAAACCCCATAACTGACGCAACACGAAGCCAGTGTTTATATGGGCACAGATGACTGGAACCTAACGTTTTGATGGCAGCTGCTACTTTGAAGAGTGGTAAACAATGACATTTTATTCCCGAGGCCCTTCAGGAGAGAAGCGGAGTGAGGAGGTGAAACTTCTGAGAGGGCCTGGCCCTGGCAGGGGAGGAAATGACTGGATTTAGACAGGAAAGGAAGGAGAATCACTGTGGAATCCAAGGCCAGGCCAGCTCAGCGGCTACTATTACCTCCTTGGATTTTCCAAGTGTCTGTACTCAGAACTTTTCAATATAAAGGGCCGCATGCTATAGCCAGGCCCTGAAATACTCCAAGTTGACTAAACCATCTTCAAAAGGATGCTTCAGAGATTCTTATAAACAATGACTAAAACTAAATTATGGTGTAATATTAGTTGATTAAGACAAGACTTCAATTCGAGTAATTTTCATCAGCTGGACACAGACAGTGGTAAAAACAATAACCCATGACTAACTGCATCCTAGCCGATGGGAGAACTGCAATTCAACGTGGCAAGAATAACAGCAACATTTAAAAAAAAAAATGGAAAAGATCTTTTTTTTTTTTTTTTAAGACCGCAGAATAAAGGGGAAAAGAAAAACAGGAAAAGTGGAGCTCACTCAAGATTTGCAAATGTCAACAAAGCTCCAAAAATTGTTTCAAGAATGGACCTTTCCCCCAAGGAAACAGGATGCCTCAGCTTCCACCCCCTCCTGCCCGCGGTCCTCCCCTGTGTCCCCTGAAATGGAGCCAAATGCATTAGCTCTGAGATAATCATATTACTGATACCTATAGTGAGGGGAGCCAGCCAATACACTAAATTAATCATAGAATATGTTATTTATAGCTTCAAGGAAATGTTGACTTCCATGCAGGTCTCCACTTGCTCATTGAGGGAAATGAGACTTGCTTAAAATATTGTTGCAAGTAGAAGCAGATAATTGAAGACAATGCCAAGCAATGGGAAAGATAGGCTGAGGTTCATTTGCCTGGCCATGGCCCTATTCTATGGGAACTTCCTACCCCCACCCAGTGCTGGGCCCCTCAGAGTGCATATGTTTTTCTTTGTGGGCTTATCTCTGCCCACACCCAAATCAGCATGGTGGGGGGGGGACCTGGACCAAGCTGGGATCATGATCATTTTTGGGGGGAAGTTAGGAGACTTAAAAATCAGAATTTAAGTTGCAGACCAGTCTGAAATGGAGAAGATATAAAATCTTATCTAATATCATATCCTGCTGTGTGCATAGGGTGGGGATTTCTGAATATGCCCATGCCATAGCAGAGAAGGTCTACCTACAGAGAGGAAGAATGCACAGAGTGTAGAAGGAAACCAAGAAGAGGGGAAAACACACACACACACACACACACACACACACACAAAAACACAAAACACATAGCTCCCTGGTCCTCCTGGGACACAAGCTTCCCTTCCCTGTCTAGATTCTGAGTCACTCCCCTCTCTCTCCAAAACACTCTTCTTTTTAATTTCAGGGAACCACTTTGGTTGCTTGCAACTAAAATAACTTTGTTTTAACTCATATTAGACTTAACTGGTTGTGTAGGCTAAGTCATGCTATGGGAACATAGGAAACCGGAAACCCTCGTGGCTCAACACTAAGGTTCCTCACACACACTATGTATGCAGTGTGGGCTGACCTGTGGCAGGGGGCAGGGGGAGTGGAAAGGCATTCACTCCATGTGGTGACTCAGGGCCCCAGGCGGATGAAGGCTGTTCCTTTCATGACTATTCCATTATGTAGTTTCAGAGTTCACAAGAGCCAGAGTGTAGATACCACTGCACCAGCTCTTAAACGCATTTTCCCAGAAATGACCAGGTTGGTTTTGCTTACAGACTATTGGCCAGAACCAGTGTTGAGGCCCCACTGGGGCTCAAGGGACCAGGAATGCTGAGCAAGCAGGTGGGTATTTGGTGCACAGTAAACTGCTCTGCCACAGTAACTCTCCCAATGCCCCTCCGCTACTGAGCAGTAAAGTCGAGAGGCTCAACCACTCTGCTAGACTATGTCCTCAAACTTTATAAGCATATTTTGGGAGAAGTTGTTACAAGTTTATAAAAAATCATTTAGAAACACCCAGACCTTATCTTAGGACTCACAGCCTTCTCCTGGAATTCGCCACTTCCTCGTGACTATCTTGATTTCTGCACATCCAAGGAGAAGGCAATGGGAGCCAGGCCCGTCAGAGGGACCTACCTTTGTTGGCACAGGCCATCCACTTGAGGTTGTCTGCAAAAGCCGCCTCCCGTCCAATGAGGTATGTGAAGATACGGACCTGAGGGGAAGGCAAACACACGAATCAGTGCTGTTCCCTTCCCACTGTCCTGCACAGACCACATCCCGGCTCACGCACATGTGGTTTACCTCCTTAATGCCCCATGCTTCCCATCTGGAGGAACATGTTTAAAACATTTGAAGTACAGTCAGCCTGAAATATATTCAGAACTTGGGCCTTTGATCTTTGAAGCCATGTGGCACTGGTGGTGGTTGTTTTTCGGTGTGGAGCTCGCGACAGAGGAGAACAACGTGAAATGGGAGATTGGCAACATCGCCGGACGGGTTTGCTTGCACACATATGGACAAGGAGTATCCAGGTCTGGCCCAGATCTGCACAGGAAATGCAGCGTGTGCTCTTCTTGGGAATAAAAACGCCACTGAAAGACCCTCAACATTTCCCCCCAGTGGCGAGGACAGGCTGCAGACACTCTCTTGCCATCTGTGGTCCTTAGTTTGATCTTAGGAGGTAAATAACTGGGCACAGCCTGCAGCCAGGAGACAAACGGGGACCCTCTCAAGATTTCCTAAGCTTCAATTTCAACACATGTAAAACCCTGGCTCTGTTCTTTTCCATTGTTTTCCTAACTCTCTCTCATGAGGGCAGAGTACGTTGTTTGTTTTTTATTATAGTTGGCATACATTATATATTAGTTTCAGGTGTACAACAGTGACTCGACACTATATTTCTCATGATGTGATCATCACAATACTAGTGACCATCGGTCACCATGCAAAGTTTATTACAATAATATTGACTATTTTCCCTATGCTGTACATGTCATCACCATGACTTTTATCTTTAAACTCTTATTCCCTCTCACCCTTCTCACCCATTCTCCTTTTCTCCTCCCCTCTGGCAATCATCAGTTTGTTCTCTGTATCTAAGAATCTGTTTCTGCTTTGTTTTACTTGTTTTTTGTTTTAGATTTGACACATAAGGGAAATCATATAGTATTTGGAGAAGATGGAGAGAAAAGGGAACCTTTTTGCATTATTGGTGGGATTGTAAATTGGTGCAGCCACTATTGAAAACAGTATGGAGGTCCTTCAAAAATTTAAGAACACAACTACTATCCAAACCAGAAGTTCCACATCTGGGTATTTATCTGAAGAAAACAAAAACATTAATTTGAAAAGATATACAGGGTGGGGCAAAAGTAGATTTACAGTTGTGAGTACTCAAAGCACAGTTTATTCTAGTATTTTATATTATTTTGTATTATTTTCCAGATGAACAACTGTTGACCTACTTTTGCCCCACCCTTTATGTACCCATATAGCACTGCAGCATTATTTACAATAGACAAGATGTGGAAGCAACCTAGGTATCCATCAATAAGTGAGTAGATAAAGAAGATATGATTTGAACAAAGAGAGATAAGATATAGAGAGGAAGGGGGGGGGAGAGAAAGAGAGAAGGGAATATTACTCATCCATAAAAAGAATGAAATCTTGCCATTTGCAACAACATGGATGCACTTAGAGAATACTGTGCTAAGTGAAATAACCAGAGAGAAATATTTTAAATAAACCACAACCCACCTCCCAAAATGGTACTTGCGGGTTACATAGAAGAAAGATAAAGAATTAAAAGTGTTAAAAATCCTTTCATTCAAATTGAAAGTGAGACATGGGTCCACACTACATGGTCCAAATAAAACTCCTGGCAGGCCAATTCAGTCCTTCAGTCAAACCAGACCCGGTTGGGCACACACGCTGCTCCTTCAGAGTCTTTTTTTCCACTGTGGTTGACTAATATCTGTGTGGTTACCTCTGTGATACTGATCTCCATTAGACTATCCACTTGATGAGGGGAAAAGGGGGCTAGGTCTCTTGCCCCTGGCCGTGGCCCCATGGAGCACAGTGCTCCTAACATCACAAATCAAGACGTGAGTGAATAAAAATACATGAGTGCCAAAAATGAAGATTTTCTTGTAATTAGTCATATGTGCTTAACTGGAAATTATAGCTTGAAGACTAGTTTTAAGTGGTGTTTAAAAATATACATTATTGTTGTGTAGCCATAGCCTGTCCTCATTTTCCTTTGGTGAGGCAGTCATTTCCCCCAGGACAGCTCCTGCGAGGGCGTTTCCTGGTGGAGGAGCCAGCCGGGAAGTGTGGTCCCTCTCCACTCTCCTCCCTCCTCCCCCCACTATTCCCACTGGGGTCTGTGTAGCCAAGGTGGTTACCACCGACCCTCCAACATAGAGCTGTCCCCTGTTCACTTTGTCTGTCTGCCCACTGCTGGCATTTAGCTGATGTCTGATTTAGTGGAAACTGAGGCCCATTGAAAGAAAAGGATTTGATTAGTTTCAAATCCTGATCTAATCAGAGTTCTCTCTGAGTCCCGAGGCCTCAAGTCACACTGGGGTCTCCTCTTATCCCCCTGTAGACGCTGGTTCTGGCAACACAGAAATCCCCACCCAGCTCTGAGGTCCAGAGCCAGCTCCCATAGGAGACCGACTGGACTCCAGGCTCTTAAGACCCAACCCAGGTTGCTTTCATAACACTTTGCCATCCATTTCCCACTTAAGCTATTTAAAGGGGGAAACCCTAGATTGATAAAAACTTGCTCTTAACCAAGCAGAAAGCATAATAGATGGATCTTAGGAAATGCAGCTATGAGTTTGTCTTGTAGGCGAAGTGGAAAAGACCTGACACAAAGCAATCCATTTGGTTTTGGCTAAAGGTGCCTGTAAGTGCCAAAACTCCTCTGCTCTCCAGATGAAGAGCCACAGGATAAACTGAGTTTTCTCAAAGGCATAGATAAAACTCCAGAACAATACCGTGAATCACTCCATAATTCCTGATTTTAAAAGATGGCAACTCATTTGGAAAACCAGTAAGATTGTGCCAAACGTCAGACCAGACATGATTGCATTGCTCAAGAGTAATTGTGCTAACAATCATCACAATAATGAAAACCAGCCCCCACCCCCTCACCACCACCACCATTGTGGCTTCTACTGTCAGCACCTTCCCCTGGGTCAGGTATGTTGCTAAGGGATTTATGGCAGTGTATTTGTTTTGTTGGCTTGTGAAAGAAAATCAGAATCATCTTTAAAATTTCCATTGATAACCATTCCTTGGCTCCCAGGGGACTGGCCTCCTTATCTGAGTAGAAATGGCGTGGAAAGACTTATTGCATCTCTGCCTATAAAATAAACATAATCAAAGGATGCTGGGCTCACACCCTGGACTTCTCACAATTCTGCCTTTCAACTGGCAACAAAAAGGAAAGAGATTTCATCCAAAATAAATATTTTGAAGAGCAATTTAACAATAGCAATTGCATTTTATGGCTATAATGTTTTAGAACCAGTAATTCTACCTCTAGGCATGTATCTGATAGCCTGGATGACAAATGCAATGCCTCTGGGGGCCAAGGTGGTAACAAAGATGACAGGAAGGGGTAGGAGAACTGTAGAGTGTGTGACCTCCGAAAGCCCTGTAGCTCTGTTTTATACATTTTCACAAATATCCTGAAATGATCAAATACAAGAATGTTCAGTGTCATTATTTTTAATGGTCAAAAACTGTTCAAGCTTAAGTATGTCATGATAGCTGATTGGCTAAAAACGTATAGTCTATTCATGCAGGGGAACACCATGCAGCTATGTATTCATGTAGAAAGACATCCATGAGAAATTGGTAAGGGGGGAAAAAAAGCAGGTTGTAGGTGATATTCTGAAACCTGGAATCCTATTTATTCTATAAAGAGACTTACACTTATTACTTCCAAAATTTCAATTTCATTTGAATGTCTTCACAAATGAATAAGTATTGCTGTAATATTGATAATTAGAGATTCTGCCTGACTGGTGTGGCTTAGTGGTTGAGTCAACTTGTGAACCAGGAGGTAGAATTTCTTTCTTTTTTAAAAAATATATTTTTTATTGATTTCAGAGAGGAAGGAAGAGGGAGAGAGAGATAGGAACATCAATGATGAGAGAGAGTCATTGATTGGCTGCCTCCTACAGGACCCCACTGGGGATTGAGCCCACAACCCAGGCATGTGCCCTTGACTGGGATCAAACTTGGGACTCTTCTGTCCACAGGCCAATGCTCTATCCATGGAGCCTAACCAGGTAGGGCACATTTCAATTCCTGGTCAGGGCACATGCCCAGGATTTGTACTCAATCCCAATTAGGGGGTGTGCAGGAGGGAGCTGATCAATGATTGTATCTCTTCATTGATGTTTCTATCTCTCTCTCCCCCGCTCTCTTCCTCTCTGTGAAATCAACAAAAACATATTAAAAAATAATTGGAAACCCCTTAACATAAAAAGGAAGTAAGGACACCCCTGTTTTGGAACCCATTCTGTAAGGATATAGGAAGCATAAACGTGGCAGCGAACATCAAACACAGAAGAGACTATACGTGTCAATTCAATGTGGCCTCACACCTTCCCGGGTGGGCTGCTCAATTAACTGAGTGTGAAACCTCTGTGTAACAGACTTAATTGTTCCTTGTTTCCATCACTGACAGATCCTGTTGCCTGATGGATTTTATTTCCAAGGGTTGGAGAGTTTTTCCCCTAGGAAGTGCCATCAAAATAACTTTCACAAGCCTGCCTTGAGTCCAACCACTTTTCTGTTGTGGCAAGTTGCCTTAGCCGATGGAGGGTGGTCCTGAGGGCCAGGTGCGTGCCATGAAAAGGCATCACGGCACAGTGCAGCCAGGGCCGTTGTCAGGACACACCAGAGTCTCCTGGAGAGCCCGGCCTCCGTGCTCATTGGCCACAGGCACGAAGGCACCGCTTTCATTAACCGGCACAAAGGCAGGGCGGAAAAATGTCTGCACCAACCTATTAGTTCATTTTGATCTTCCATTTAAGTTTGGATGTCTTTAAATGTTCTTTAAACCCAGTTAGGCTTAATAGGATGTTAAGATGTGGACATTTCAAAGTCACTTAACTTAATCTACTTAGTATAAAAGTTCTCAAATGAAACAAACAAAAACACAACCCAGTTTTCCCCAAAAATAGATTGATGCTTCTTTCTCATATAGATGCAATTCCCAGCAAAAACTTGAGAGGGCGTCATTCCTTTCAACTTTTGGTGAACAGAGGTAGTCTTATTCGCAAGGTTTATGGGTCAAATCCTCTCCTTTCTACAACCATTACCATAGGGGAGGGGAAGCAGCTGCCAGTAAAGCTATCAGGGGCACTGCATAGCCAGAACACAGGCTGTTGCCACTCACAGGTCCCTAGTAATGAGTGGCAGGTCACCAACACCCATGTTTTCGAGACAGTCCAACAGCAGCAATTCACTATCCATCACAAGGAACTTTAAGCACCTACTGTGTGTTGGGGATCCAATAAATAAATAAAACAAACTCTCTGTCCTTGGGGAGTTTGGATTTTTGTGAGAGTGAAACAGCTAATAAATGGCAAATTCACATAGGATGTTTATTTGTTGGATTAAATGCTTATTAAGAAAATAAAACAAGGGAAGGCAATGGAGAGCAATGGGGGCAGCTGTTTTAGGAAAGAAGGGAGGGAAGGCTTCCCTGATATGGTGATATTTGAGCAGGAATCTGGACCAAATGGGGTGGCAGAGCAAGACATATGGCTTTTGGGGACAAATGTTCGAGGCGAAGGGACCAGATGGTACAAAGTCCTTGAGATGGCGATGCTCAAAGATATGGAAAAGACCAGCAGGGATGAGTGGAGTCAGCTAGAAGAGGCCGTAGGGGATGAACTTAGACAACAGAGGCCAAATCCCGTGAGTCTTTGTGGCAACTGTTAGACAGTGGTTTTGGTTTTTTTTTTTGTTTTTTTTTCTCGTGTTTTTTTGTTTCTTTGTTTTCTCCAGCAAAAACAGAAACCACAGGGGGACTAGGCAGAAGCTTGACATGAGAAACATGTAAAATTATAAAAGGCCCTTCTGTCTGCATGTGGAGAATAGCCATGGACCATTGCGATCATCTTGGCAGCCATGGTTTTCCTGTGACGATATAACTCTGAATGCTCAGGTCCCATCTCAGATCAATTAAATCAGGCAAGGCCCGGCATTTAATCTCCTAATGGAGTTGCAATGTGCAGCCAAGTTTGAGAACCACTGCCACAGGGAGATAGGGTAGAAACAAAGACGCTAAGTGGGAGGCCACTGAAATGTTTCACATGAGAGGTGAAGGTAGCTCTGGCCAGGGTGAAGAGAGCTGTCAGATTTCTCTGGGCATCAGAATCACTAGGGACTTTCCATCACATGTGAAAGGTGGTGCCCCCAGCACCCACCCTCCAGAGATTCAGATTAAGCCCAGGCATTTAGATTTTCCAAAAGTGCTCATGGTGGGTCTGACAATGTGGTCTAAGTCCAACACACATAAAAAAAAAAAAATAGTACAAAGAAAAGGAGGCCCAGCAAAGGAAAGTGGGACTGGGAATTAGAAATCACTGGAATGTTGACCAATGTCATGCAATTGATTTAATCAATCAATCAATCAATCAATCAATAAGAAAAAAAAGGAAACACTGGAACCATTCCCAATAAAGATGCTTCTATTGAGTGTCAGGGTCCAGGCTGAAAAAGTCCAGTGGGTGGTTAAAAACGAAGAGAGGCACTGGCTCAGGATGGCATTTTGAAAGAAGCTTGTGTCAATCCAACCAAACAGGACCATCAGACATCAGCCAGCCTGGGCAAGCAGGAAAGGGCAGACCTGTGCCCGATGCTGTGGCTGCTGAGCTGGTGTTCACTCGCAAAGCACTGCGTCTTGAGATTATAATAAGCCCACTCTTCCCCCCAGATGCTGGAGAAAGGGCCCGGGCTGGGGCGCTTAGCAGCCTCTGGAATCACGGTCTTTCCTGAGCTAGGAGCAAGAAACAAGCTTCTATTTTAAAGTAACGTTTAACTATAGACCCAGTTTTTCTACCCTTAAAAACCTACAAGGTTTATGGGTGAAAGATATAAAGATATAAATGAAATTTGCTAAAAAGAGTCCTCCAGTATCTACATGTGTCCACACCCACGGGTTCTGAGTTTTAATTCAGTTAAGTGGCAGCTCTGCCAGTGAGCCGGAGGACTCACCTGCACATGACCCTTCTCCCCGGCTCCTGACCCTTCCATCTCACTGCCCAACTCAATCATTTCCTAAAATACCTCCAGGATTTCTCAAAAATGGTGCATGACTTCAGCTTTAGGGAGATGTCTCCTGATGTCGCTATGTTTTAAAGTCAATTTGATGTTGCTCAATACATTCTTCATCTGTATCTTCATAAAATACAGTCCTAACCCACTTCCAGTATTATTTGCTCATTTCTATGATTGCTAGTGCAGGAAAACGTTTCTGAATAGGATCTTTAATCTCTAAGCAGAAGATGAAGGTCAGGCCTCCATTATTCTCCAAAATGCTTGATAAATCACGGCCAACAGGTGTCTTCCTGAAGATGCTGCCCTAGCAGAGGTGGGCTCAGGGAAGGCTGGCACCTTTGGGAACAGTTCTATTGAGCAGGCGGCTTTAATCTGGATGCCATCGTGGCTCGTAATAAAAGGAGAAACATCCTCAGCTGGAGGATGAGGGAGGCAAATAAGATAACGCTGCCCTGAGCAGCAGTGAAATGGGGAAAATTGAATTAAATTACAAAAGTAATAAAATTTCAACAAATGAATATCATAGATCATTATGAAAAATGAACTGTCACTCGGGGACGCTCTGAGAATCTGTAAAATCTCCGCTCCCTCGAGCACAGTCCCTGATACCTCGTGTGTGTGGTAGTGAAAAGATCCCAAGTCAGAAAAAAAATCCCAGCGAGGGGAAAGGAGTTTAGTTTCATGGTCACGTGTTTGGTCAAAGTGAAGGAGAGGGGGGTCCCTGGGTCACAGAGCCTGTGGCCTGGTTTAGCTTAGGGAAGCAGAGGAGATTACACCATGTAGTGGATTTGTAAGAAGTCAGGCAGCAATGCCCTCAAAGTGGGGGTGATAAAATTCATCCGGGGGGCAGATCAGTGAGTGCCCTGACCATGTCTTTTTTTTTTTTTTTTTTTTTTTTTGTATCTCTGATGGCCTGCTCTCTGGAGCCATGCTACTGTGGAGGGACCGCCCCTCCCAGGCTCGGCTAATCCCTGGGGATAGTAGATTCCCAGGTGCCTGCAAGTGCCCCTGGATATACAA
The DNA here is from genome assembly GCF_964339955.1 of Pipistrellus hanaki. NCBI lineage: Eukaryota > Metazoa > Chordata > Mammalia > Chiroptera > Vespertilionidae > Pipistrellus > Pipistrellus hanaki. The sequence continues at coordinate 21,689,445 of NC_140515.1, forward strand.
ACCAACCAATCCAGAGCCAAAGCCTCCAGCCACCTGCTCTTCTCAGGTGCTTACAGCCTGAGCCATTATTCACTTGTCCTCATCACCCTAGGGCCTGGTACCAGGCAACTAGGGGCAGCCCCCACCCCCCAGAGCCCGCCGTTATATTCAATCCTGAACCTGCCTACCTTGCTTTGCCTCTTTCTTCTCAGGAGAACCACAGTAAAGTCTTCAGCCTGCCAATCCCCCCCCCCCCTCTGTCTATATCTGGCCTTGGTACTGCCATGTGGCTTTTTGTGGTGCGGCATGACCTTGGCTTCTAGGGGCCTATGAGTACAATAAACTTCTTTCCTCATGACAGTTATCCCCATGTCTGCGTGCCTTACCATGTCAGATTAAAACAAACCCTGAGTTACCTTCAAAACAGCCAGGAATCAGGAGACCTGGGTTCCAGAGAGCTCCAACGCCACACTTAGTACTAGCGCAAAGATCTGAGTAAGTTAGTTAAACCCTGTGAGCTGTGCTTTATACCTCTAGCAGGTGGATCACTCCCCCCTCCCCATCCCACTTGCTCTAATTAATACTAAGTGAGATAATGGATAAAAAGACAGGTCAGAAGCAATGAATTCCAGTAAGCTAGGGCTGCATTCCACTTGTGTGTCAGATTAATTTTTCTTCAATACCACCACACAAAGTGGGCTGAAGAAAGTTGAATCTCCTGTCCACAAATGCTCCCTCACACTGCCCAGAGGGTTTACTGAAGAGGAAATGGATTTTTGTGGGTGAAGAAGAGGATTTTCCCTAGGGGAGAGTTTTGACAGATCATCACTGGTATTTTTTTTTAACAGGGACAATGGGACTGCCAGTTCCTAACACAATCAGAGGTGTAACAATGACAACTTCTATTAACCTTTGGAGAATCATTAAGATTCACTGAGAACTTGGCCAGGGCTATCTAGGTTCATTATAAGAGGGAATTTCCAATGGTTCTTTTTGCCTGGACCCTAAAGAGAAATTGTATAAGAAAAGAACAAAGGGTGCAAAGCTTGAAGGCATGACTAGGCCTGCCTTTCTCTGGACCTGAGAGAAAAGTTCCTTTTTCCTTAGTGTTCCTCACCTTTGAATCTGTCTTTGCCTTCTTCTGCCTCCTATGGAAGGGTGTGGATCAGGCAACAGAACCTTATTTGCCCTTGGGCACAGATGTGGCCCTTGTGAGTTGCTACTGGGATTTGGGTCAAAGCCCCACAGTAAGAAGCATCCTGTAGTGGAGTAAGCACTCACTCCCTCCCCAACCTGCTGCATCAGCACAGCAGAAGGTCATAGGTCAAGGAATGGGATTTGGAATTCTGTCCAAATCATTCTCAAATTCACTAAAACCAACAGCTGTTGTGAATTCTAAGCTAGCACATTTGTTTTCTTCCGAGGTTCTTGTCACTTCTATTTTCAGTTTCTGACCTACCACCTTCTGGGGCTCACTGTCAGTAAGACGGTCAAGGACTCATCAGACAACTGCAAGTATATTGTCGAGGACAGTGTTAATTCCATTTACCTGTGATTCTCCAAGACGCAGACAGGTAGGGACATGGCCCTGAGAGGTGGGGGAGAGGGAGGGGCTTGTGTATCAGAATAATTGGTGGGGTTTGGTAATCTATAGATTCTCATTTCCTGGAAGCCAACTTCTGCCCCTTCCAGGGGTCCATGTGTTCCCAAGACCTGGAACACCCACTATGGGAGCATGCCCCCTGGGCGAGGGCCCCTATTTTGGCATCTATGAGTAGTAGCCTCAGATGATGGGGCAGGAAGGCACGTGAAAGCTCTGGAGGAACTGTGGAGACCATTATCTTCTCTCTGAGGAATTCCAGGGGAAATTTATATCTAGTCTTCAATCGGGAAGAGTTATCATTTATCCTAAGCAACTGTTATGTGTTAATCCTACAGACTAGGAATCTTATGGCTGTCCAGGACTCCTTTGCATTGGTTATCCTCAAGCAGCAGGCTCAAACACCTTAGATATTGGGTGTTTTGGGCTCTATGCTTATATCCCTGCATTTGGTATCCCTTTTCCCTCCCAACTGACTTCTGATTTGTGTAACCTTTCGGTTTAATGTTTTCCATCCATCACCTCCTACCTACTCTTCCATCCATCGAGTATTAACTGCGTACCCACTAGATTCTAAACCTCCTTTTCAATGCTGGAGACACATGGGGCGAAAAACCCTACATGGTCTCTACCTTCATGGAACTTGTAAATTTTCTAAATCCATTTTATAGAATAAAGAAGGCAACGATACATAAAGAAATGAAAGAACATAGGGTGAAGGATCTGTTGTTCTGTTATTCACTACCCCAGACTTCTCAAAGGATGCTGGCTGAGATCCCCCCTCAATTTTTTATACTATCTCTGTCCTAACTATGTGACCCACACTGAGGCTATAGCTTGCTTTCTCTCTTTGAGAAAGGGGTCTGTCATAGAACCCTAAAGAGTAATCATCTTCCATACTGCTTCACACCCATCCCACCAAACAGCCTGGCTTTCTTGAATAGGACACACGCCACCGAGAGCTCTGGCTCAAACACCAGTTGACAAGGAGAAACTTGGTGTGTGTTTTTGTCTTCAATCTATAACTTACTAGAGGCCCAATGCATAAAACATGTATAAAAATGCCACTAGAATTTTGATATTTTATTAAATATGTAGATTTATTACAGCAACATGGGCATTTCAATAATATTAATTCACCCAATTCAAGGAACACAACATACCTTTCCACTTATTTATGTTTGCAATTTCTTTTGTCCATGTCATAGTTTTAAGTATACAGATTTCTCACCTTCTTAGTAAAATTCCTAAGTATTTTACTGTTTTTATGCTATTGTAGATACCTGTATTTTCCGGCGTATAAGACGACCCCCCTAATTTTACAGTTAAAGCATAGGTTTAGGCCTATATTCGCTGTATAAGACTACCCCCCACTTCCGAGGCAACACCAGTTCTTTTTTTTTAATAGACCAGCTCTCTGACTCTGGCCAACCTGAGCAGGCTTTTTTTCTTTTCAAAAGTCGTCTTATACGCTGGAAAATACGGTACAATTGTTTTTTTTTCTTTGTCAGATACTTTATTGTCAGTATATAAAAATGCAACAGGTGCCAAAACCGGTTTTGCTCAATGGATAGAGCGTCAGTCTGCAGACTGGAAGGTTTCAGGTTTGATTCTGGTCAAGGGCATGTACCTTGGTTGTGGGCACATCCCCAGTGAGGGGTGTGCAAGAGGTGGCTGATGGATGATTCTCTCTCATCAATGTTTCTAACTCTCTATCCCTCTCTCTTCCTCTCTGTAAAAAATCAATAAAATATATTTTAAAATAAAAAAAATAAATAAATAAAAATGCAACAGGTTTTGCTTGTTGATTGGTTATCCTGCAACTTACTGAATTCATTCTATTAGTTCTAATAGTATTTCAGTGGATCTTTAGAGTTTTCTTTATATAATATCATCTCATCTTCAAACACACAATTTTAGTTCTTCCTTTCCTACTGGCATGCCTTTATTTCTTTTATAAGCCTTTGTTTCTTCGCTGACTGCTCTGGCTGGGGCTTCCAGTACTATGCTGAAGAGGAGTGGCGAGAGCAGACACCCTGTATTGTTTCTCATTCTACGGGAAAAGCTTCCCCCTGTGTCCCCAGTGTTAGCTGTGGGTTTTCATATGTGGCCTTTATGATGTTCTGGCATGTTCCCTCTAGACCCCAATTTACTGAGAGCTTTTACCATGAAAGAGTGTTGGATTTTGTCAAACCTTTATATTATAAAGTCATCATATTCCTTCTCTTAGCTTTGGGCTAGAGCATACTCCAGGCCAACGGACACATTCTTAGAAAGGAACCCTTATTTCTTTTGCTTTTACCCCCTACATCCCACAGGTAAGAGAAAACAACTGAAATTTAAGTAGTATTTGTCATGCAAAGAAGTTGGTGAAAAGGGCATTTGACAGATGAGCAGTGAGGAAGTTGAGGTGGCACAGGAAAACAGATCATGGCTGTCCCCAAGGCGCTTTCATGCCATAAAGAGAAGCTGTAAACCCTGAGAAGATTTATACAGAATGTGCAGGGGTGATGGGAAAGGGTGCTCTGGGAGGCGGCAGGCAGATCAGTATCATATAAACCAAGAAGAGCATGGATTTGAACAGAAAAGCATATGCAAACTGAAATAAGGTTGCAGTCTGAGAGCTAGATTCTGTTTTGTTTCCTCGTCCTCACGGATTTATTGTTTGTTGTTTGTTGGTCTTCTGAGGCCAGGGCTTTTCATGTGGATCAAGGGAAGAGCCAGTTAGACACTGTGCTGGAACTGAGGTGGCTTTTTCAAACTCTGTCTCCCCGTGGGGAGCCTCAAGACTGGCCAAAGCTGACAGACCTATGGCTGAAGGAAGTTCCACAATCTCGCATCATAAACATCCCTCCCTCGGTGACTGCAGCTCTTCCTGGAGAAGTACGTTTGTGGAGGGCACAACACTCCACTGGATAGAGGAGCCAGAGCATCTGCCGTAGGCCTGGAAACCCACTCCTTCAGAGCACTGGGTAACTTATAATGACAGCCAGTGTTAAAGGTGATCCTAATTTATAACATGGAATGCAGACATACATAACTTATTTTGCAGCTCATTACTTAACGCAGTTCTTCTGATTTTCATCTCCTCCGGTAATATCTTGTTTGAGCCACAAACACCTGTCACCTGGATAATCAATGAGGCCTCTTTTGTGAGCTCTTCTATTTCTATCCAGTCATAGAAAGAGTGTTTTACACTAGGAGTCAGATATGTCCCTCTTTTGCTCAAAGTTATGCAGGGCCTTCCTTTTAATTTAGAATAAGAATCATCTCTGTCAAAACCAGTTTGGCTCAGTGGATAGAGCATCTGCCTGCGGACTGAAAGGTCCCAGGTTTGATTCCGGTCAAGGGCATGTACGTTGGTTTCGGGCACATCCCTAATAGGGGGTGTGCAAGAGGCAGTTGATCGATGATTCTCTCTCATTGATGTTTCTAACTCTCTATCCCTCTCTCTTCCTCTCTGTAAAAAAATCAATAAAATATATTTTTTTTTAAAATCACCTCCCCCATCCCCATGCTCTGGCCCCTCCCCTGTTCTACCTCCCACCTCTGGTTGACCCCCATGACATTGCCAAATTCCCACCCCATCCCCTTCCTCCAAGCTGGTCTTTTTTCCAATTTCTTGAACACATGGAGTTCTTCCCTGTCACAGAGCCTTTGCATATGCCACCCTTTCTGCACCAAACATTTTAGCATGGCTATCTCCTTTCCATCCTGTAGGTTGCATCATAAAACTTTCCACCTCCGAAAGTCCCTCCCTCCTCATGTTATCTAAAATAAGTACCCCTTTTATTTTCTGAGACCCTAGTGATTTCCTACATAATATTTGATGCAACTTAAAGTTTTATTTGTCTGTCGCATGGCTATGCTCCGTTTGCTACACACACACACTCACACACTCTCTTACAACACATAGAGAAGTGTAAGGTTCATGGTAGAGATACAATAGCAATTGTGTTCACTGCTGTTTCTTTCCCAAACTCCTAATCCAGCACTTGACCCAGAGGAGCTGCCTCCAAATATTTGTCAGGTAAATGAATTAATAAGGACTTCACTCATTCATAGGGTCACCAGGAGATGCAGCCTACTCAATGGCACATGACATACATGGTTATTGCAGGAAATTAAAAGGTATAAGCAAAGGCTAAATGGGACAACCCATCACTTAATATGGGTAGGAACATGCTAAAAGAAATAGGTTAAATGAGTACTCAAACATTAAAATTAAGGAGGTTAAGCATTGGTCCATTGCCAGGACCTGCACATGATTGCAATGAGGGGGACATTATCATTATTCTCATTTAACAGATGAGAAAGCTGAGACCTAGAAAGGGTAGAAAACTGCCTCAGATCACACAGCAAGTAAGTAGCAGCTATTGAATCCTTTTTTGTTAAGGCACGTAGGACTCCAAAGATCATCTTCTTTAACTGCAACACTGACATGATAACATGGTAATACACCAAAGGACATAGACCAGTAGGTCACAGAAAAGAAAATACTCATGTCAACAAAAGCAAACAAACAAAATAATAAAACATTGAAACTTGTTTTTAAGCACAAAGACAAATACAAAGTTTAAAAATAAGAGTTTGGGGTATTTTTGTTTGATTTTTGCTATGTACACGAAAATGACTTGTTAATGACAATGGTAATATTGGGAAATAACCCTTCTGCTGGTAGGAACATATATTGTCATAAGCTTTCTGAAGATAACTTGGCCATAACCTTTGATATGGAAATTCCATTTATAGGAAATCACGTCTAGGGAATTGTTTTTATCGCAAAGTTGAAATTTCTTACTTTGCTAAGATATATAAATAGAACTAATATAACAGTCCATAGTCCATTCTATGGCTTCTAAACATTTATCCATTGATGATTTCCATAAGATGCTATTATCCTTCACAGTTCAAGGAAAGTACAGATGCCTGCTAGTCTGTGAAAGTCCAATTTGCCTTCATTTCTAACCACCAGATTAATTTGTCTTTTCAGAAGTTTTGCCAGATGTTTTCTTGTTTGCCTTTCCATGTTGCCCAAGGAAATTATCATATAGTGAAATAAAGATTTAATATAAAGAATGTATGTTGCAGCACTGTTCATATAAGAGAAAAATTGCAACCACTTAAATGTGCCCACAGAAGCAAATTTTTAAAAAATATATATTTTATTGATTTTTTTACAGAGAGGAGGAGAGAGGGACAGAGAGCTAGAAACGTTGATGAGAGAGAATCATCAATCAGCTGCCTCTTGCACACCCCCTACTGGGGATGTGCCTGCAACCAAGGTACATGCCCTTGACCGGAATCGAACCTGGGACCTCTCAGTTCGCAGACCAACGCTCTACCGCTGAGCCAAACTGGTTTCGGCCAGAAGCAAATTATAGTACATTCATTCAATGAACATTTATGAAGCCATTGCAAAAATGGTAAAGTTGATCACTTAATGACTTGGAAAGATATCACTAAATGAACAAAATAGATGCCAAAAGGCTATGTACAGTCTTATCCAAGCTATAAAAAAAATCAAAATACACATGCAGAGAAAAATAATGGAAAGATGTATGCAAAATATATCTAATGCCATACTGTTTGGCAGTTGGTTAATAGGCGATACATATTTCTTTCCTTTTATCTGCTTTTTTAAAAATCAGTTTTCTATAGTGAATATATATTTTTGTTATAAGAAAATATTATTTTGCCCTAACTGGTTTGGTTCAGTGGATAGAGTGCCAGCCTGCGGAGTCAAGGGTCCCAGGTTCAATTCTGGTCAAGGGCATGTCATGTACCTTGGTTGCGGGCACATCCCCAGTAGCAGGTGTGCAGCAAGCAGCTGATTGATGTTTCTCTCTCATCAATGTTTCTAACTCTCTCTCCCTCTTCCTTCCTCTCTGTAAAAAATCAATAAAAAATATTTTTTAAAGAAAATACTATTTTCAGAAAAAGTCAGTAAAGAAATTTCCATTCAGCAAATACAGAGCATCTACTATATGTCAGGCTCTGTACAAGGAACTAGCATTACAATGTTGATGCAAATAGCTAATTCCACCTACATATCACTCAGGTAGGAAAATATTGTTTAGAACTTAAGCATCACAGAGGTGATATGTTATTAAACAGATCTCACAAGATGTTCCACTGAGAATTAGGAGCAGTATCATTCCATAGGACATAAAAAATGGACTCTACAATAGCTACATGAAGGATTGCCCAGAACTGGTGAGGATAGGCAAGCCCTGATTCTTCTGCATGTTTGTAGCTGAAAGCTTACTTCTGTTGGTATTCTGCCATCATTTGCTGTCACGGTTCTCCTCTTTGGACAAATTCTGACCTGAAAGATGTCTCCAGCACAAGGAGACATGTCAACACTAAGAGTGTACGTGGGTGCCTGAGACCTTCAGATCTATGATCCAGTTGCCATAGATCTGAAGGCCCACTCTCCACATTTATTGTCCTAAAGGAATGAGAACAAAATCCAGACTCTACCCTGTTCTATGACCATATAAGACTTCCCAGGCGATAGGTCTGCTGATAAGAAACCAGAAAATGAATGAAGCCACTCTCATTTCAGCTCTGCAATGACTATGGTTAACACAGTGTACTTTGATTTTCTTCAGAAGTGAAAGAGCAGAAGAGAAATGCTAGCGCGCTTCTTGTCTGTCTCCGTGCTAGTGCAGAGAAGGACCAGAGGACTAGTTCCAACCTGAGCCTTGCATCCCCAGGCCGGAGGCCAGCCTCTGCCTTAGCAGATAATGAGTTTGGCAACCTCTGATAGTCTTTTCTGAACGTTAATCCTCATCACAGAACTTCTATAATGCATGATCTAATTTAATACACCTGGCAGACTCACCAGCAGTTCATTCTCTTGTTATGTAATAGCCCAAAGTGAAGTCGAGGGTGGTTAATGCTCTGACAACCAGCTATTATTCCCAATAATAGGCGATTTTCAAAGGATTATTGCCGTCAGAAACCATTTTGTAATAACTGGCAAATGGAAGCCAATGTAGCAAAGTAAGATGGTCTTTGGGAGTTGCCATTTATTTCGTACAGATCTGCAAAGATGCTTCAAGCACCCCCAAATGGACCAACTGGAAGAGTGGTCATGTTTCACAGGCTAAGCTAAATCTCCTCACTACAAAAGTGCCAGGGATGCATGCCTCAACGTCACTCTTTGGAATCTTTCTAAATTTATAAAGCTTTTCATCTTCCTGCTCATATTTGTCCCTTTATAGTATTCTGGAATCCTAAGAGCCTGCTTCCGGGTAAGGTACGGAAGTCCTTGGAGCTTTCCATGAACTGATTTCCCTTTAAGATGTTTTGCCTGTGTCCCTGTGTCTGGCACCAAAGGAAGACCAGTCATGGCATTGATTCTGAAGGACTGGCTGCTGACATACACATCCTGACTTAGCTGAATCTCACTTTGGGAAGATAATTTGGGTTGGGTTATGACAAGAGAAGAGTAACTTATCATCCTCAGCAAGCAGGCGTTTGGCTACCAGTCTATGGCAAGGTCAGATTTCATTCCACAGAATACTACCCAGTTCCTGATGAGTCCTCTCCCAGGAGAAAGACGTATGGATGATGCATCTCCTTAGGATAGTTCCCAAACACATTCATATCCTACAAACTCAAAACCCAAATTCTGAAACATCAAGAAGTTGGTGGGTATTTTTTTATGTCACTGCTATGATAGAAATCATTGAGTTCTTTATACTTGACACAGATGCATAAATCCCAGCTGTATGAACTTGGGAAATGTGTGCAGTGATAAAGTTAAACTGACACCATCTTGCTTTGTCTTGACAGTTCAGACGACTGGAGGCAATTACCTCTCTGGCCATTAGGTTGAGATAGTCAGGACTAAAATCATTATTCTGCCTAAAGTTTACCTTTGATTAAAAATTGAACTTAACTTCCCTTTATCATTTTGCATCCCCAAACAACATCCATGTGTTCTTCAAGTTCCGTCAAGATGGGGGACTAAATATTTAATAACCTGTTCTAATTAGCTACAACGTTACCTGATTTCTCTCTGTAAATGAATGTGAAAGGGCCCGGGAGGCCTAACGTTAACCTTCATCCACTCTCGTTATAGGAGAGAAATTACAGGCTCTAATTAGATGCTTCGAGTTGCAAAGAAATAGAATTTTCATAACCAGCTTATTAAATTCTAAGGCCCCTTTGGGATAGGGCAAATTGCTTCTCCTCTGATCTGCTTATCCTTGTACAACACCATACAGAAGACGCGTGTTGTCTGCCTCACACAGCTCATATTTCTCCCAAATTAATGAGTACTCAAATTATTCCAGCTGCCCTCTTGGCACAAGGAAAAATTGAAAATCTATGGCTGCCAAGTGACGTGGATAACTCAGCTGCTAAATAAAATATGCTTAAGGGGACGCAGCTGCTGGGGTGCCTATTTACATTAAAATTACTAAATCCATGAACACAGAACAAATGTCCCAAGACAGCTAAACAGTGTTCAACACTCAAGTTAACCCTTTTATTAGTCCAGGCCCTTGTGGTGAAAGTATCCCACATAGAGGGGCAGAAACTTGATGTTTTTACCCAATGATTTATATTTCCCCCAACAGATCCCCAAGTGTTAAAGAGAGAGGAGTAGTGGGGATGGTCACAAGGAGTCCCCACTCTCTTGCCTGGCTTTACTTCTGTTGATGTCTTGAACAAGCCAATTAAACCTCTCATTTCTCCTAAAATTAAGCATAAATTTTAGATTTGCTAAATTTTGACATTTCATACATCTTTAATGAGATTCTCTCTTCTATGTTCTGTCCTCTTAATTGCTTAAAGGGTCCAATAAAGCTCAGATGACTAAGATATGAAAGTCTTAGAAAATGGTGCCCCCCCCTCCCGAAGGTCAGCAGGCAGTGAATGGTATCTCAAATAGAAGTATACAGCCATTCGGTGGTACTTCGTAAGGATGCTTCTGAATAACAAATTCCAACTATGGAAAGAACAAGACAGCATAGCCAATAATAAAGAACAAGAACAAAGCATGGGGGTGTGGGGGAAAGTCCAAGTATATATTTATTCATTAGGTTCTCATTGGCATGAAATTAATGACCTTCCATTACTATCTCAAAATTCCAGACACTAAGGGATTTTGTTCAAGTGCCTTCAAAATCCCTATCATTAATGATATCAACTCTTCCATATAAAAATTCTTAGCCCAGAGTTCAAAGGCTAAAGCCCCTTCCAGACTCATGTCTCAACCACACACAAATATTCAAGAAACCAAATACCCTCAAAGTCATCTTGGGCCATCAAATAATAGATCAGCAAGGACCACCTTCTCTCGTTAGATCTGTAGTACATTAAAAAAAAAAAAGAAAAAAAAAGAATCACAAGTTATAGTCTGGGTTCTCTAGCTAATTACAAAAACATGTTCTATTTGCCGTCCTGAACATTCTGCCCTGAACACTTTGCATTGTCCAAATCATGTAAAATTATAGAGTGATGTCATCCAATAGATCAGGCTCAGGGGAGACAGATGAAGATTCTGTAAACATGTTTCACCCTTAAACACGTAGCCTAAACAGAACACTTCCTCTCTCTGCAAGAGAAAGATGGCAACCAACGAGATTTAAAAAACAGAATGGGGACATGTGAACATCAACCCACACACATTTGAAGATGATTAAGGAGGCACAGACATAAATGAAGATAAGAAGGACAATGATGCTCTCAGAAAGGAAGACAAAAGAGGCGGAAGGAACCCAATTCAAGTCAGTTTCAATTCGATCTATGCCATTGCCATACATGCTTTTACTTGTACTGAAGTGTTTGCCTAAACAGCCGAGTGACTCCATGGAGGGCATATCTGCTTCTGGACATTCCTGCCTCAGTTAGACTCTGAGAACACAGGCATTTCAACACACGGTCTCAGAGTCCCTGGTCCTGCTAAAAAACAAACCCCGCCCCGTTCCCCCCCAAAAGACAGAATTCTTCCAGGTCCTTTGCTGTCATATGTACCAGGACACTTTTGACTCTTCTGGGACCATTACAACTCCAGGGCATGTTCTGGATCAAATGCAAAATCAGAACACTCACTGTGTCCTCAAAGAACGAGCAGATGTGAACGACTGTGACCTGGAAAAGCATTTTTAGTTTATCTTCCTTTGATACCTTATAGTATCAATACAACATGGTCTTCAACAACTTTTGGGGTTACATAGAACCTTAAAAAAATAGCTCTGATATAGAGGCTCAGGCAATCCTGCGACACAAGAGTGAGAGAATCCAGTGGCAATAATCCATGCCGATAGCAACAGTGCCATGGGTCAGATAAAACATCATAGGTTCTCAGCGTCTGTTTCATGGTTAGATATGTATATGCAGTCATGCAGATATAGAATTATAGACAATCACAAGACACACTGACATGCAGTCACTGACTAACTCTCTTCAGATTCTTTTATCTTACTTTTTGCCAAGTCGGCTCTTGCAGGATGATAGCCAACCTAGTTCTGTAAGAGATCAAATGGACCCAGCGTCTTTAAAGCATATTTCCCTATCGTTCCATGTGATGACACTGCTAGCTGATCTTTTGACAGTTTCAATTTAGGATATCAAACCCAAAGATGCATTTAAAGAGAATTTAAATTAATTTTGTTTCTGTGAGGAAGAGAATTTAAATTAATTTTGTTTCTGTGAGGCAGCGATACTTGCTGAAAAGTGTGACAATGTACAGCCAAGAGCCAGACCTCACTGCGGTAAGTTAAATATTCTGTTTCAATGTGATATATTCCCCTGAGGAGGCAAAGCACTCAACAGTGACCATTTCCATTAGATATTCTTTCATCTACAGTCTCTAGCTAGAAAATAGAGTCAATGACCACTGGAAGCAAGAATAAGGCCCAGCAGTTGTCCATAGAGACTAATCTAACTCAGTGTTTCATAAACATGTCATAATAAAAATTCTAAAAACTAAAGGAAAAACCTTGATGTCAGCTAAAAGAATAAAGGACAGTGCACTCTAAGAGAGCAATAATGAGACTGACAACTCTATTATCAACAGAAAAAAATAAAAGGCAGAAAGAACAAAATACGTTGGATTCTGGGCTGAAAAATCTGACAAAGGGTCAAAAGAATCTGTGTCAAATTAGAATTTTATACTTAGTAAAAATATCCTTTAAAATGAGAGCAATATTGAAAGCTTTAGACAATTTTATTTTAATCAGCAAAATTCAAAGAAAATACTTTAGAAATCTCACCTTTTTAACTTTGAAACCTTGTAAGTACAATGTAACTGTAAATAACATTATTTATCTTTTTTAAAATATATTTTATTGTTTTTTTTACAGAAAAGAAGGGAGAGGGACAGAAAGTCAGAAACATTGATTAGAGAGAATCATCTGCCAGCTGCCTCCTGCACACTCCCAACTGGGGATGTTGGAGTGCGCAACCAACCATTGATCGGAATTGAACCTGGGACCTTTCAGTCCACAGGCCAATGGTCTATTCATTGAGCCAAACCGGTTCTGGCACATTATTTATCTTTTAATAGATGTAATAGTGAAAGGGCTGATTCAAAAGGAAAACATAGCAACCCTGCATTTGTATACTGATAACAAAGTCACAATATATAAAACAAAAACTGACTGAACTAAAAGAAGAAATAGAGAAATACAACATCATAGTTGAGGATTTTTTGTTGTTAATCCTCACCCAAGGATATTTTTTTCCATTGACTTTTAAAGAGATTGGAAGGAAGGGAAGGAGGGAAGGGAGCAGGAGAGGGAGGGGGGGGGTGGGGGAGAGAGAGAGAAAGAGAGAGAGAGGGAGAGAGAGAAACATCCGTGACAGAGACACATAGATTGGTTGCCTCTGCACACATCCTTATAGGGACTGGAATTGAACATACAGCCTAGGTATGTGCCCTTGACTGGGAATGGAAACCATGACCCTTTGGTGTGCAGGCTGGCACTCTAACCATCAAGCAACACTGGCCAGGGCATAGGGGAGGATTTTTTTTTTTTTTAACACACCTCTTTGTAATGGCTTATTTGTAAAATAAGCAAACAAAGCAATCAGAAGATCTGAATATTACAATTAGTCAGTTTGGCCTACTTATATATAGAACAGTGTAATCATTAACTTTAGAATACATTTTGTTTACAAGTACCCAAGGATCACTAACCAAAACAGTCCTAGCTTGTCTATAAAGCAAATCTAACTGTATTTGAGAGAATAAAAACCACACAGTATCTGTTTAATATCTCATTTGCAGTAACTTAAAAATCATAAAATATTAACTGGAAAATTTTGAACCCAAATTGCTTTAAAATTATATAATACACTTTAAATAATCCATGGGATGAAGAAGAACTCAAAATGAAAATTAGAAAATAGTTTGAATTCAATGATAATGTAAATATGGTATCTAAAAACATGTAGGATATCACTAAAGCACTCAAAGGAAATTAACAGCTCTACATGCATATAATAAAAAAGAAGGCTGAAAATCAATGATCTAAGGATCCACTATAATAAGCTATTAAAATGTCAAATTTAACTCAAAGAATGTGTAAAGAAGGAAATAAAAAGTAAGAATAGAAATCAATGACACAGAAAACAGATGTATGCCAAGAGTTGTTTCTTGAAAGTCTAATAAAATTGATAAATTCTTTAAAAGAAGGATTAATGAAAAATGAGTGAAAACACAAGTTAACCACATTAGAAATGGAAAACAGAAAGTCCTACAGAGCTTTTACATATTAAAAAGAAAACGAGGGGAAACCACACAAAACTTTAGTCCAATAAGTAAGGAGAATCTGAAATAAATGAAGAAATTCCTCAAAAAGCACAATTTATCAAAACAGATTCAAGAAGAGATTTAAATATCAGACTATCCTACATCTATTAAAGTGATTAACTTTGTAAGGAAAACCTCCAGGTAGCCCTGGCTGCTGTGACTCAGTTGGTTGAAACATCATCCTATCACTGAAAGGTCTCTGGTTTGATTCCATAGCCAGGTTTCAAGTTCAATCTCAGGGCGGGTTGGGGGCAACTGATTGATATTTCTCTCTCACATCCAAAAAAAAACAACAAAAAAAACCATGAAAAGATGAATAATATTAGGCATGAAGAAAATGCAAATTAAAATGACACTTAGATACTAACACACACACACACATATACCAAAATGGCTAAAACTTAAAAAGTTGAGAATATCAAGTGTTGACAGAAGTACAAAAAAACTCTCATTGTTTCAATCACTGTGGAAAACTTTGGCATACTCATGCCTACCATATGCATAACTTATGAGCCAGTGATTTGGCTCCTAGGTATAGTCCTCACAGAAATGCATACACAAGTGTGCAATAAAAGGCACATGGAATAATTTTATAGCAGCAGGATTTGAAGTAGCCAAAATTGGAATAACCTATGTGACCATTTATAGAAGAAAAAATAAATAAATGATGATCTATCCCTTCTACTGGGTGCAACACAGCGATGATAAGAACAAACCACTGCCACGCACAGCAGCCCCAAAAGAATCTCACAGATATAACACTGGGCAAAAAGAAGCTAAGCATGAAGAGTATATACTGGATGGTTCCATTTATAGAAGGGTCGGTAACAGGTAAAACTAATCCATGATGGAAGTCAGAAGAGTAATTGTGTTTGGGGGACATCGTGACTGGAAGAAACATTTTGAGGGGGAGGTTCTGCAGGTGCTGGGGGTACAGTGTTCATTCACATTGGGGTGGTCCTTGTTTAAAAACATCAGAGAGCCCCGCACTTAAGTTGTTTTGTACCATATCCCATGTTATAACTGAAACCTCACTATATAAGGTCTTTAAAACGTTAACTGACTATACCTATTTAAGATTGTATCAGTAGGAGAAAGGGTACAAAGGAACACTCTACACTTCATGTTTTTCTTGTGAGTCTAAAATTATTTCAAAATAAAAAGGTTGTTTTTAAGTTAACAGCCTTTATGACAACCCAGTGCTACCATTAGCCTCATGAATATAAGTTTAAATGAGCCATAGCTGATGAACTGGCCTGGTGAGGAAAGAATCTAGGGTTGCAATATACTTGTCAAAAGTGTGAATATAACAGGGAACCTGGAAGAGGGGACTGAATCACAGTAGCCCTACCTGAAACCCACTGACTTTACCAATTTCTATCTTCCTTTGCTTTCACTCTTAGAAATCTAAAGAATAGTCCTGGCCCAGGTTTCTCAGTGGTTGGAGCATAGTCCCATACACCAAAAGATTACATACAGGTTCAGTTCCCAGCCAGGGCACATACCTAGGTTGAGGATTCAATCCCTGGCCTGGGCACATACTAGATCCATGTTTTTCTCACACATCAATCTTCTCTCTCTTTCTCTCAAAGCAATAAAAACATATCCTCAGGTGACATTTGTTTTTTAAAGAAAGAAATCTAAAGAATACAAGCCTATGTTGGAATCCTGAATGTGGCTAAGAGGCAGAAAAAGGTGATTCTGAGGCTTGTCTAGTGGGTCAGCCATCCTGACAGGACAGCTCGCTCAGAGGATGCCTCAGCCGCAGAGCACAGCATCCCAGAGGCAGTGCACGTGCTGGATAAAAGAAAGAGCTCAGCTTCGATGACTCCTTCAGAGCTTAATCTTGAATAAATAAATGCCATTGCTAATCTCGCACAGATGAACAAAAGCTGTCTGCAAACAATAGCACTCTTGTTTCCAGGCCAGGTGACATTAAAATGTCATCTTGTCTTTCATCATCTTTGTCTTTATCTTCAGTTAGTCCTCCGATGGGAGGAAAACAGCACAAGACAAGATATTACGCCTGCAATATATTTCTTTCCAACGAAGACATTGGGGCTCTCTGCTGTCTGTCCCTCGGCCCAGTTGCCATAATCCACCTCAACCAACAAAGCCAGCCTCCTCCCTACGAGGAAGATTCAAAAACCATCATCACATATGTAAAACTTGAACAATGGCTGTGTTCATTCTCCAGACCACATTTTCATCTCGTAATTACATATGATGCAACCTGGGGAGGGAAGTTTAATGGAATAAACATTTACTTAGATTTAACTACATGAGGATAAAATTTTGAAGATAACACTCATAATCCTTCTAGGTCGGCCTCAGACGAGCAGGAGAATGGCTCTCAACTAATTATTTCCAGCAAGGCCCTTAGTGCATGGGAAAGATTCCAGAGCATCCCCACCTGGCAACCACGGTGGGGCCCTCTCGGTGCCAAACTCTGGGCTGTGTCTGCTCATCTAGTCTTCATCTCATGTTAAGGTGAGTGCTGTTTTTATCCACATCTGACAAATGAGGAAACTAAGGCTTGGGGTCACCCAACTACTGGGAAGCAAAGGAAATCCAACTCCTGAGTCTGTTATCTTAAGGGCATCCTGGACTCCGGTTCCTTCACCAGATAATACAACGCCATCCGGGGCAGCATGGGTCTTCACCTTCCCACCAGCCACGTCTTGCTTGGATCTTGCCCAGTTTGTGTCATTCTTGTTCTTCATAAAATTGGCTTTGCATCAGCCACATGCTTTTTCTGAAGAATCACATCATTCCAAAGGGATCTCAGACCCTGAGCTTTGGCTTTGAAAAGCAAAGGGCAAGCCCTAAAGAGGAATTGACATTTATTCTTTAAAAAAATATATACTTTATTGATTTTTTTACAGAGAGGAAGGGAGAGAGACAGAGAGTTAGAAACATCGATGAGAGTCATCAATCAGCTGCCTCTTGCATGCCCCCTACTGGCGATGTGCCTGCAACCAAGGTACATGCCCTTGACCGGAATCGAACCCGGGATCCGTCAGTTCACAGGCCGGTGCTCTATCCACTGAGCCAAACAGGTTTTGGCTTGACTTTTATTCTTATCTGTGTCCTTTTATCATCACTTCTAGTGTTGAGCAAGGTAGCAAACAGATTCTTCCTAGAGACAGAGAGGCCAGCAGCCTGTCCCTCTGCAAAACAAGTTCATTACTGGCCTGGCGTAATGGGGTCATGTCTGACATTTATCGAGCATGTGCTTATGTGACTGGCACTATTCTAAGCCACCAGAGGAGTCACCTTATTTGACAGTCACAACATCCCTACAGGCTAGTGTGGTAGGCAGCATAATGTTGTCCTCCTCTCCCGACAGGATGTCTACATTCTAATCCCTGGGATTTGTGATTATATTATGTTACCTGACAAAGGGTATTAAAGCCGCAGATGGAATTAAGATGGCTAATCTGCCGACCTTGAACTAGAGAGGCTATTCTGAATGATCCCCATGGGCCAGTGCAATCACAGGGGCCCTTTAGAGCGGCAGAGGGTGTCAGGATCAGAGCGGTGATGTGAGAAAGACTCCAGGGGCCATTGCTGGCTTTGCAGAAGGAAGGAGACCGGGAGCCAAGAAATGGGGTGGCCTCTAGAAATCTGAAACAAGAAAACAAATAATCTCCTCGGGTCTCCAGAAAGGAATACGGCCCTGCTGACACTTTGCATTTAACCCAGGGAGCCCAGTGTCAGATTTCTCACCTATGAACTGCAAATTAATAAATTTGAGTTGTTCTAAGCCATTACATTTGTGGTAATTTGTTAGAACAGAAAAAGGAAGCTAATCCAGGTGGGTTTCATTATGATGGTGATCTCTATATTACAGATGAAGAAGCCAGCACTGAGAGTTTTAGGATGTTGCATGTGGTCATAAGTAATTGCAGCAGAATTTGACTTTACTATCCGGAGTTCTCACCATAATATTATGCCTTCTCCCCACGGCAGCTTCTCCTGCTGTCAAAATTGTCCCTGTTATTTCTTTCATTAAAACAAAAGCTTTGTTTGACAAGTTTAATATTCCTTGTGTAGCATTTGAAAGGGAAGGGAGCTCTAGCTGGTTTGGCTCAGTGGATAGAGCATTGGCCTGTGGACTGAAGGGTCCCAGGTTCGATTCCAGTCAAGGGCATGTTCCTTGGTTGTGGGCACATCCCAGTAGGGGGTGTGCAGGAGGCGGCTGATCGATGTTTCTCTCTCATCGATGTTTCTAACTTTCTATCCCTCTTCCTTCCTGTCTGTAAAAATAAATAAAATATATTAAAAAAAAAAAAGAAAGGGAAAGGAGAAGAGGAAAGCAATCTAGTTTTTAATGCATAAGTCTTTCACCTTTCACCTCCTAAATTAAGTTTATTCCTAAGTATTTTATTCTCTCGCTCTGTGTGTGTGTGTGTGTGTGTGTGTTTTGATTTCAGAGAGGAAGGGAGAGGGAGAGAGAGGTAGAAACATCAATGATGAGAGAATATCATCAATGAGGAGAGAGGGAGAGAGAATATCATTGATCTGCTGCCTCCTGCATACCCTCTACTGGGGATTGAGCCTGAAACCCAAGCCCTTGACTAGAATAGGACCCTGGACCCTTCACTCTGCTAACTGATGCTCTATCCACCGAGCCAAACCAGCCATTAGAGTAGCATCTCATTTTGATGCTACTATAATGAGGTTGTTTTTCTAATTTTCTTTAGATAGTTCATTGCTAGTGCATAGAAACACAACTGATTTTTGTATATTGATTCTGTATCCTGCAACTTTATTATTTCTTAATCCTCACTCAAAGAATATGCTTTTTTTTTATTGATTTATAGAGAGAGGGAATGGGAGGGAGGGAGAAAGAGAGAAGCATCGATGTGAGTGTCCTGACCAGGATCAAACTCCCAACATTTTTGTTATTGTTGTATAGGACAATGCTCCAACCAACTGAGCACATGACCAGGGTAGTATCCTTCAACTTTATTAAATTTGTTTATTTGTCCTAACAGTGTGTGTGTGTGTGTGTGTGTGTGTGTGTGTGTTGGAGTCTTTAGGGTTTTTTACACATAAGATTGTATCATATTCAAGAGAGATAATTTTATTTCTGCTTTTCTGATTTGAAAGCTGCTTTTTATTTCTTTTCTTGCCTAATCAGTTTGGGTAAGGCTTCTAGTATTATGTTGAACAGAATTGATGATAGTGAACATTATTGCCCTGTTCTTAAAAGCAAAGCTTTCAGTCTTTCCACCATTGTTAGCTGTGGGTTTGTCATATATGGCCTTTATTACGTTCTGTTCCTTCTGTACCCAATTTGTTAACAGTTTTTTTGTTGTTGTTGTTTGCTTTTTATCATGACAGGGTATTTAGTTTTGACAATGTCTTTTCTCTATCTATTGAGATGATTGTATGTATTTTATCCTTCACTGACTTGTATATATTGAACCATCCTTGCATACCAGGGATAGATCTTACTTGATCATAGTTCATGATTGCTTTAAAGTGCTATTGGATTCAGTTTGCTAGGACTTTGTTGAGGCTTTTTCATATATTCATCAGAGCTATAGGCCTATAGTTTTCTTTCCTATGAAGTCTTGTCTAGTTTTGGTATCAGGGTAATGCTGGCCTCACAAAATAAGTTTGGAAGTGTATCCTCCTCTTTATTTATTATTTTTTTTGGAATAATTTAAGAAAAACTGATATTAGTTCTTTAAATACTTAATAGAATTCACTAGTGAAACCCTATGATCCTTGGTTAACAGGTTTTTGATTACTGATTCAATCTACTTACTAGTTACTGCTCTGTTCAGACATTTTATTATGACTCAGTCATGATAGGTTATATGTTTCTAGGAATCTGTTTATTTCCTCTAGGCTACTCAGTTTGATGGTTTATAATTGCTCATAGTACTCTTTTATAATCCTTTTTATTCCCATGGCATCAGTTGTAATGTCTCCTCTTTCATTTCTGATTTATTTGTCTTCTTTCTAAGTCTAACTAAAATCCAACTTCATTTATCTTTTCCAAAAGCCAATTCTTGGTTTCATTGATTTTCTCTATTTTCTATTTATTTTATTTGTGTTCTAATCTTTATTATTTCCTTCCTTCTACTAAATTTGGGATTCATTTGTTCTTTTTTTCTAGTTCCTTGAGACATAAAGTTAGGTTATTTATTTGAGATTTTCTTTTTAATATAAGTGTTTATCATTACAAACATTTCTCTTAGTCCTGCTTTTGTTACCCGATAGGTTTTTGCATGTTGTATTTTCATTCGTCTCTAAATATTTTCTAATTTTCCTTTGATTTTTTTATTTGACCCATTGGTTGTTCAAAAGTGTGTTGTTTAGTTTCCACATATTTGTGAATTTTCCAATGTTCCTTCTGCTATTGATTTTTAGTTTCATTCCTTTGTGGTTGGAAAAGATACTTGGTCTACTTTCAATCTTCTTAAATCTTTTAAGACTTGTGACTAAGCATTTGCTCTATCCTGAAGAATGTTCCATATGCTCTTAAGAATGTACATTCTGCTAATGCGTACATTTAATATTCTAATTACTGTGCTTCTACAGAGATATACTACCAGAGCCTTTGCTCTAAATGAGGTCTTCAACTTAAATCAAGATGTTCACCAATCCATTCCTTCTTTCTGGGCCTTCTGGAGAACTGCATTTCCCAGTCTCACTTGCAGTAAAGTTGGGCCCATGTGGCTAGGTTCTGGCCAATGAAATATAAGCAAAAATGATATACCCACTTTCTAGCTGGCCAAAAATATGCCTATGTAATATTCCTTAATCTTTCTCTTCTTTCTGTCACAGTTATGAAGACCACATTTTGAAGTTGGTGGTACCCAATAATTTAAGGAGGATGGATGGTCACCTCCCAAGAGAACTAGTCAACCTGCATAATTACAACCTGGAATGTAAGAGGAAATAAACCTTTGCTTTCATGAAGCCATGCACATTTATTACTTGTTATCGCAACATAGTCCAGCCTAACTTTATTAATACAAATCTCTCATAGAGACATTTACTTTTCCTACATTATATTTACCACAATTTGCTCTAAAATTTGTAATTTAAAGATTTTATATTTACTTCCTGATTTTCACTAAACACAGTTCATCTGTGTTATCCACTGACTGGGTATTAATTCAATGTCTGATACAAAATAGTTGCTCAACAAATACTTATTCAATGCATGAATAAATGCACGTTTAGCAAACAAATGAATCCACTCTGTAATTTTTGTCTAGCACATCTCTGCCCATTTTTGTCGTCGTTGTTTTTGTTAAAATCAAAGGCACATTTTCTTTTTGGAAGACAGCATCCCTACCATATGCTAGGAACTAAATTTCTTTAAAAAATTAAAAATCCTTCTGCAACTGCAATTAAAAATCGAGGAAAGGTGTGAAGTCAGATTTTAGGGTTATAAATAGATGTAAACAATACTTATTTAAAATCAGTCTCATCTCTTCATACCAGAATCAGTGGAAAACTAAAAGAAAACAACATATATTTTCAACTGATGGAGTCATAGAAAAGGAGGGAATCTTAAGATATAACACTAAGAAACCAAACTGTGCTTGTGATAAGTGAACGAGTAACTAAAAGTCTATGTAAGCTTGTTAGGATCTCACTCCTTCACCATGAACTCAGGTGTTGGAGGAAATTCTAGGGTCTCCAGAGGTTTGGGCATTAGAATTATGGTTTAACTTACAAATGTGCATTTAAAAGCATTCTTCTCTAAAAGATTTAGTTATCTGTCTCTTTTCCAAATAGCCCTAGCCCTCTACCTCTCGCATACTTGGGCGAAGGCTGGGGGATATTCAGCTTTCATGAGTCTCTGCTCAATCAACACGCACCTACTATAAACAATCCCAAATCCAGTTTGGCAGTAATCCCAAAGTCTCCAATCAAAAGGATCTTATTCAATTCCATCCTTTGCAAAAAGTGTTTATTTGGGTTATTTTCTGTCACTTTGTCTTTGGAAGCTCTATAGGGTAAACCAGCTATTAATCTGAATCTTAAAACTTATCTCACTGAATGGAAGTTTCCATTTTTTAATATAATATGCAGGCAAAACAGAAGTGGCCCAATATCAAATTAGATAACACCTTTGTATATATAATGTGATACCGTCCAGCTACTTCTCATTCTCAGAGATTACACATTGGTGAATTTGAGTGGATTATTCTGTTTCAAACCCAGAAAAGTTTCACTTGATTGTTTTATATGTTTGAGTTGAGGTAAGGAATATAAAGCCCCCAGGCTCCTTAAATCATGTCTTCCACATCTCTGACTTTTAGCTTCAAATAAACAATTACCCTTTTCAGGCCATAACCCTTGTCTACTGTTCAACGTGGGCAGTACTTCAAAGCTTTAAATAATGTGTATCTGCAGCCTCTCTGTGGATACAGGTGGACCTGAAGTTACCCACCCAAGCCTTGATTATTATAGCTGAGATCCGACTCCAACAGGAAAAAGGGAATGAAAACAGGATTCGGAAGAGCCTTTCCATCAGATGAGTGATCCCTCTGATAGACAAATACAGTGCTACGTCCCATGCTCACTACCCTGCTGAAGTCAGACAAGCAAATGTAAACTCGGGCAGCAGTGTCTCCAGGGGTCCCCTCCCTCCAACCATCCCACACAGTGAAACTCTGGGGTGCGCAGACCATGGGAATGCAATAGGTCAGCAAGAATCCTCTGAAGAGCTGCCCTTACTCAAAGGCTTTTTCATAGCATCGCTTTCAGGTAAGCCTCGGAGGCGTTAGCCACACCTTGGTACTAGGACTGCAAAGAAAGTGCCAGAGATGAAAGACAGGCAAGGTTCTTTTCCAGTCAGTCTTAATCCCATTCACACCCTAGGCTGCTCTGTGAATCCCTCTTATACACCTGAACAAGGTGTAGATAGCTCCTGCATTGAGGCTTTGGATAGATGGCATGAGGAGCCAGGGTTGGCGAACTTATCTGATTTTGGCCTAGAAATTAAAAGGCAATGGGCACATCCAACGAATGTAATAAACTTAAATATAACATGTGGGAAACACACATGACAAACTTCAAATCAGATCTCTCCTCTAACCTCCAAAATGCCAAGAATGTCACCCTTAAAACTGGACTGGATTCTGGCTAATTAGGTCAGAATGCATTACATATGTTGGGGGGAATGGGCTTTAGTCTGGACTCAGCCTAATGAATTGCTGGGCCTTCATGGAAATTCTCTAACGACAACATTTTTCAGAAAGTCGCTGGCTCTTGGCTTCTTTCACTTGTTCCCCTTTATACACCGTCTATGCATTGCTTACATGAAGGGCTTTGAAAGGAGGCCTTTGTAAGGGAAGAGCTGGGGCAGCAGAGCAGCAGAGCGTGAAATCCCCATCTGGATGGTTGGCTCCTTCACAAAATGGGACCAAGAATGGAGTAGCCAAAAACAGAGGTAGGGACCAGAGTGATGGAGCTCACAGTAGCTGATGGAAAGTTTCCCAACCATATCATGATGCTTGGCCTGTGCGGGGCTCTGAACAAAAATCCATTATGTAGCCCACAGAGCATGGGATTCTGGCACGGTCCGCACAGAAATGTTCCCCTCTGTGAGCTTTCAGTTTTCCAGCCTCCCATTGCTCTCACCCTGGGAATTGGGGGCCAAAGTTGAAGAGCATCCGTTCCTACAGTGCCGCCAACCATCAGTCACAAGATGAATTCTAAGGGAACCGAACACAGAGCTTCGGGAAAAGGCAGAGTCTCCTGAGGCCTGTCAGTCATGGCAGCTGGGCTCAAGGGCATCAGGCTCTGGGTCATGAGGTGATTAGTATCTAACTTTAAGTCCAAGCTCCAAAGTCTGAAAACAGGTAATATTTTTAATAAATACAGACAGATTTTGGTCAAACTGCTAATATCACCCACTTGCATTCTAAAGGATGTTCCTGAAATGAAGGGGAAGAGGTGAAGGATGCATAACCCTAGGCAAGCATTGGCACATGCCAGATGTGGCAGCATCACGCATTACTTTTTTCATGGTAGAAAATATGATTGAGATTTGCCACTTGTTCAAGAAAAAAAAAAGTCCTCTTTGGGGGTGAAGCACCCTGTGCCCACCTTCCACTGAAATGTCAACCCCAGGAACAGAGCCCGTATGTGGCCTTACCCAGACTCTATTTTAGCTGAAGAAAATGAAGAACAATATCTCCTTGTGTTGAAAATAGCTTCACTTGGATACCATAAAATAATGCATCATTGGGTCCTGACGGGCACGCTACTAGTCAGAGAAAGACTGGGCATGTGGGAGAACTGGACTAAATCAGAAATGAGGCTCCACATGTGAGTGAGCTAGTGATACTCAAAGGAGGCAGAGAAACCAGAAGAGATCAGGCTATGCTTTCATGGCAATTGCATGACGGAAAAGGGCACTGTGGTCTTCATCTAGTCACCCTCCATTAAAGATGACCTTCAGTATCATTGACGTGCTTGTCTCTTCTCAGGTCTGAGCAAGACGGAGGACTTCAGCAAATTGTAAGCTCACTGAGCTGGGAACATCGCATTATGTGAAACAACTTACATACTTCTAAGGAGAAAGATGCCCTGCTATTTTACAGTTATGTCAGATAATCCAAACAGAGTCAATTTTAAAGTATTAGTTATAGAAACATTATTTAGAAGGCTCAGACTTTTGAATAATCACAACCCTGTTAGAAAACACTCATGGAAAACATTGGTCATCAATGGCAAGAGAGATTTGATATTTGAAAGTCTATCTGAAATGCTTGAGTAAATGGAATTTTCAAAAATGGGTCATCCACTCATTCCAAACAAACAAATAAACAAACAATGACAACAATAAACTTGTAGGGACCCACTGCAGCACTCACCATGTCACCAGAAGCTGGGGGACAACAAACTGGAAGAGGCCAAGTTTTTGTTCTCAAATGCGGAGTCTGCAGGGAACTACAAGGAAGTTACCTTGTATAACTGTCATTCAGTAACATACTCCCTAAGACTCTGGTACAAACAGATATAATTGGGCAATGCTAAGAGCTAACTCTGCCTGGAAAAGGAAATTATGTGACACCCCCAGAAGGAGGAAGGAAGTGAGGACCAGTAAACTATGGCTGAACGATAGAAGTAAATATGGCAAAAAGGGAGTATTTACTGATTCCAGGTAGAGGGTATTTGGTACATTTGAAATATTTTGCAAATGAAAAACAATGGCTGAATCTTTTGCAGACCGAGCCAATTTTAGAAATAAACAGGTGGGAAGACCAATGCAGGTGACAGTGCAGAGGCTGTGTGGGCCACAACTCCAGGGTCTCGGTAGCCCTGTGCCCAGCCGGCATGAGAACACTGCGGGGGACAGGAAGTGTGTGTCACCTTGACTTTAATTCACTCTTCACTGTCTACAGTGATGTTTCCCCTTGAATGTATCAATATATCCCACTTGGTTCAAGGAAATACAGTTTCTGGAGAGGGGGTTGAGGGATCTGTTATGCACATCGAAGACAAGTGGCTTGGGTTCGCTTCTTTCTAAAGGTAGTGAAATAAGAGATTTAAAAAATATATATTTTATTGATTTATTACAGAGAGGAAGGTAGAGGGATAGAGAGTTATAAACATCAATGAGCTGCCTCCTGCACATCCCCCACTGGGGACACGCCTGCAATCAAGGTACATGTCCTTGACAGGAATTGAACCTGGGACCCTTCAGTGCACAGGCCAATGCTCTATCCACCGAGACAAACTGGTTTCAGTGAAATAAGAGATTTTAAAGAATGGGAAGGGAGTCCCACAGTCGATCCATTTCCTCACATTAGGTGAGTGATGCCCATGTCTCAGCCTAAAACACATCCTGATGAAGGGATTCCACAGCAGTAAACTGTGTGCTATTTCTGATCCCCAACATCTGTGAGATCGGGAACTGCTCGCTGTGACATCAAAAAGGAAAATTACTACCTCACAAAATTTTTATCAAGGCACGTAGCCTAGAGAGATCACTGAGGCTGCATCAAACAACATGGGGGAAAGGCAATTTGCCAGGTAACAAAAATCAGAAAAGAAATGTCAGCAATGGAAACTACTTCTGGACTGGGGACCCAGCAATGCCCCTGGTGGAAGACTTCAGCCGTCCTCCCAAGTCGGTTACAAACGCTCAAGGAACATGCTTGGACTGCAGCATTTCTAATCGGCTGTCACACACAGTTAATGCAGAAAAGATGTATTTTTAAATGATCCGGTTACTCTGAGGGCTTTGGCTTCTAACAGCCTTTTTATTGAGATTCTAAATTCCAGTCTGAATAACCTTTCAATTTGTTCCAGTAATTTCCCCCCCTCTGCATTTGCATTGGCAATACAGCTGGAGCCATTTCAAAGCTGGCCCTGAGCACAGGGCCTTTGTACCCAGTCTCCCCCTTCAGCAGAGACGGCGGGTGCCAGATTTGACATTTCTATGAAGCTGTTTGCACAAGCAAAACCACTTGCCTTTCAAAGAGCGAGATTAAAGTGAGCTTAGGAGAAGAAAGAGCACATGTAGGGTTTCTCATCACGCTTGTGATTACCTGGGGCTGGAGGTAGGCGTTTGGACTGCACATCCAGTCACTGGGAGATTCCTTGAGTAGTTCAAGTGCTGCAAACAAACACGCTCTCTCTGACTCAAGTGCTTCTGAACCTGGAGCGTGAGTGACACTCATCCTGAAACTTCGACTGGGAGACATGAGCAATGTGTAAATTCTATTGCTTTTCAGGTGACATTTACCTCCTAAGTATTGAGGAGAAAAAACAGGCCCTTGCAGAGATGGGAGTCATGCAGGAGATAGAAAATTCCAATCAGAACCAGGTAGGAGGATAGAAAATGTTGATAAACCCATGTAATATGTCCAGCATTGAGCTACATGCTTTCAGGAATATTTCTGTCCTAAAGAAAACATCTGAGTAGCAGGCCACCACTCTCATTGTGGGGACACTATTTTGAAGTGTAATACTATCCAAAATCTTGAAACTACTTTGACATTTAATTTGTTAGAGTAGGATTAGACCTACAAAATTTTCTAAGGTAAATTGTATCACGTGGTTGAAATGAATCGTGGGCAGGTTACTTTGAATAACACTAACTTCATGGCACCTTGTCTAACCTAAAACTTTTCAATAGCCATTTATAGTGAGTCGAAGCTTACTACAGGTATTCACATCTTTAAAGCACTGCCTGTGAGCAGGAGTTAGCTACACTGGGTACAGAGAGAATGGGGAGCAAAGTCCGGTAGAATTCCTACTACTTGTCGCAAACAGCTGTTAGGCATCTTTCACATAGTAGTGCTCATTTTATTTTCCTTAAGATCATCAAGGTTTCAAAACCTTGACGACACAACCAGTTTCTCATATAAATGGTTTCTGATCCACTTTCAAACACAAAATGATCATTTTTTGGCGGGCTGCACACATTTTTGACTGGAGAGATAAAGAACCAGAGATGATTTTTGAATCCTAGAAGGACATTCCAGTTTGGTTGCCGAGCTGGTTTCTTTCAAGAATCAGAGGCACATTAGCACAATGAAAAGAACCCAACTTCTTTCATTAGCTATGGCCAGTTCCACTGAAAGAACAGAGAACTCTGCTGCCCCTGCCATTAGGTCAGACAGCGCATGCTTTCTGAGACCAGGTCAGATAGTGCATACATTCTGTCACCAGGCTGTGATTTTAGGGAAGGCAGTGCAATGGTTCAGGGCCACCACTCTGGAGTCCAGAAGGTTGGTGTTGGGTCCACATTCCTCCACTGAACAGCTATGAGTCCTAGTGCACGTGGCTTTCCTACCCTCTGAGACAGCAGACAAAGCATCTGCCTCCGGGCCTGCTATAAGAATGACATGAAAAAACTCATGGAAAGCACTTTACATGGAGTCCAACACATAGAAAGTCAATAATTTCCAAATATAAACCTTTTATAGTATAACTATCATTCTTCTACCAACTGGTTATCCAGTGTTTTATAAGTTACAAAGCCCCAAGAATATAACCTTTATATCGGGAAAAAGAAAACAGCATCCTGACTGTTATTTATTTGAGGCTTTCTGTGGAGCAGTGCTGGCCGATAGAGCTTTCCACAATGATGAAAATATCACAAATCTGTGCTCACACGGCTGCCAGGCACTAAATGTAACTACTGAACACTTGAAATGTTGCCAGTGTGATTAAAAAACTAAATTTTAAACTGAAGTTTAACTAACTGCAATGTCAATTTCAGTAGTCCTGTGTGGCTCATGGCCATCACATTGGACAGCACAGTCATCCTGGAGTGAGAGAAAAATCACTGAAGAGAATAAATGGACAGATAAATAAATATCCATGGAAAAAGGCTCACTTGAATGTTAGTGATCACTTAGCACTCACCGAGGGAACATCTGAGCTGTCGCATGGGGTTAGGCAGGTGAGGTTGAATTGGGAGTCAGGCTGTCCTGAGTTTGAATTCCAGATCTACTGCATATGAGCTGAGTGAGTCTGGGCCAATCTGTTAGCTTCTCTAAGCCTTGGTTGTCCAGGCTGTGATGAGGTGATGTGGGTAGATAATTAAGGCCAGGAATGGGCTCTGTTACTTAAGGAAACCCGTTGGTGACACCTTGTGTGTGTCTGAGTCACACACAGATTATCCACACAAACACTCAATTTCACATCATGGTTACCATGAAGGTATGGGTTGGCATATTTGTTTGGTGATTCATTGAACAGGGGAATAAATCATCTAATAAGCACTGTTGCTATGTGGTGTGACCACAGGAATAGAGGAAGAACTAAGCTAATGTTGCTTAACACATACTGAGTACTCTCCATGCAGCCCCTCGCTTCCTCTCACAGCAGCTCACGATGGAGTCAATACTGTGATCTTCAGTCCATGGAGACCGTAAACTGAGGCGCAGCGTGGTCCAATGGCTCACCGAAGGCACTGAACAGAGCAGGAACTAAAATCCAAGTTCATAAAATCTCAATTCAAAAGAACCACTGCTGAGAACTAAGACAATAAAAGGAGCAATCCCTTATAGAAATTGCTACTAGTCTATAACAGGGAAGGGAAGACAAACACGAGACAAAGCAGAAGGGAATACACACTGTCACCGGGGAGAAGAGAGAAGGCCACACGGAAATGCTGTTTACTGGGCAGTTTGGAAGTGGAACAAGTGGCTGAAGGAACAAGCAAGTTGTTTTCCAAAGGAGGGGAAGACTCTGGTTCATAAGGACAAGGAAGAGCTCACATCTCGGCTCCTGTCTCTCTCACGCCTCCTCACCTGCCCAGTCTACTCCCTCCTGCTCCTCCACTGCCACTGCCCCTCCCAAGCATCTATCACCCACTCTCTGGCATGAGGTCGAAAGGAAGTAACAAAACTTTGTAAACTGAAAACAGATGTCACCAGTTCCATTAGACACGAATTTCTTTTTCACACTCTTGGGTTTGGCCCCGCATTGATGCCTTTGTCTAAGTTTCATCTTAAGTCCTTTGGTCAAGTTCAGGGTCTTCTATGTTGCTAATGAAGCACAGGGAGGACAGCCAAGAATCTTAAATAACAATATATAGTATAATAATTGCACCCTTCTTATCCAAACGCCTCCTATGGTTTCAATAATCCCTGATTCCAGACTAAAACCTGGGCTGAGCTGCCTGCACTTGTGTGGTTCTGAGTGATCTGTACAAGCTCTCATGCTCTCTAGTGCATCCTTGTTCTTGCACAAACTGTTACGTTTGGGAGAAAGCACAGGCTGAGAGAATCCATGCAGGCCATTGTCCACGTGTCAATTTACAAAATGCATCATAAGAGATGAAAAGTGTAAGGCAGACGTACTTATCGTTTCGATGCAGTTAACATTTCCCCAGTCACATTGCATCTCCTTCCCCGAATGTCCTAATCATGTTTTATTCCCACTATTAAGGATTCTGCTTATTCGGCGTTTTCAGCTCCTCTGAGGTGACTGCCAGCAGGAGGCAGAGCTTCTGCAGAATCCTTGGCTCGCCCTCCCCAATGCCAACTGTTTGCATTCAGCATTTCAAAATCAACAGGGACCGTGAGCACATCAAAATGAGTATCGGATCGTCCACGGCCGAATATTAAACATGTCTTCTGTTTGTCTAAGGCAACTTTGAAAAACAGGACTGGCAACAAAGCAAGTTGAAAGTTTATGAAAACAGACAACTCTCGCTGTATTCTATTTCCCTTTGTCTGGGAGCCAGCTCTTTTGAAAGAGTTCAAAGGAAGACAGAATTGTGACTCATCTTCTAAACAAACAACACTATCCCTGTGTGTCAATAAGTTGACCTCCCCCAAGATTCTAATGTCCAAACTTATTCCCCCTAATTTGCTATTCACATTCCTGAGACTACGCCTTGGTTACAAATCTGCTGTGGTTGCTATTAACTCCACATCCTGGGAAACACCCATCCTGGGATCCAACAAGTTTGAAGACGTTGTTGGACTTGCCGTTGATGGTTTTAAATGAAGGTAAGCAGAGAGCAGCAACAGTGACAGCAGACAGTTCCGAGGGGGCAATAAACACGAGTTTCTGTTTGTGGAAAGTGTTCAGATAACATATTGTGCATAATTAAAAAAAATACTAGTGAATGATAGGCCAAGAATGCAGATCACCATGCCCACCCATGAACTGAGACACTAGAAGAAAAAATGTTAAGTCTGGCTAGGGGAAAAATCAATTCACTGCTAAATACCTTAGAGATATTTAGCAAATATTCTTCTTTCTTCTCTCCCAACCCCCTTCCCGGCAGTGACTTTGGCATCTATTAACGGAATGATATGAATTCATGGAGGGTAGTCAGGAAAGGACTAGAAGTCTCCTGCCTGCAGCACTCTTGCTCCAACTCCCTGTCTCTGGAATGCATGAAAAATGAGTTAAGTGTGCACACTGCTCTATCCTTTCCAGCTTTCGGAGTGGGGTGCCCTGTAGCCAGGGCCAGGGACATTGCAGGAGAGGGGAAAGCAGTTATAGGAGAGGGGAAAACAGTTACAAGAAAGGTCATGAGCATGGATAAACGCGGGCAGGATTCCCATTCAATTCGATGGAGAGATTTTCCTCCACAAACTCGGAATCTCTACTTGTCGCTTGAAACTGGCGGGATTAGGAAGAGCTGATGCTTACAGCTCCCAAGAGTCCACCTTCAAATAGAAGACTGTTTGGCTCCATCTGCTTTGAGGAAATGCAGCTGCGGATGCTATGAGCCTTGCTGGAAGCACAACGACTTGTTTTTCCTCTGAGTCTCAGGCGGGAATGCACAGAAGATGCCAACAGATCCCGCTCTCGCAGGAGGTGCCTCCATCACTTGTTAGAAACAGAGCCACTGTCTCCTGTGAGGCCTTTTCTTCCCCAGAGTGGTCTAAGCCCTGCCCAGGTGCAGAGTGGTCTATGTCCAGCCCAGGGAAAGCGCCTGCACTCGCCAGTACAGCTTAATCACATACCTCTAAATGTGGACGGGAGACAGGCAAGAAGAGCCACATGACCTCACCAGAACCATGGCTATTCTCCCACAGGGCCCTCTTATTTCCCCAGTCCCTCGGCACCTGACCATCCTTCCAGGAGGCCTTGGTGAAGAGGAAAGCAGTCGTGCCACCCACAAACTTCAGAGTGAGACAGAGCTGAGTCTGAGGCTGGTGGGGTGGCCCCCAAAAAGGGGTGTGAGCCTGTTCTTACTTACATTCTCCTCGGGTGTGAAGTGAGGACAGATGAGGAAGAGAGAAAGAGGGAGGGAGAGAGAGAAACATCCATAATGAGAGAGAATCATTGATCAGCTACCTCCTGCATGTCCACCCTGGGAATCAAGCCTGCTACCCGGGCATGCGCCCTGACCAGGAATTGCGCTGTGACCTCCTAGTTCTTAGATCAACACTTAACGACTGAGCCACGCCAGCCAGGCAAAGGATGGTTTCTAACATGATACTGCTGGCTAACTGGAGACTGTGTCCTTTAAAATACGATCTGCAGAGTTTAGTGGGCAGAGTGGGTCTTTCATGAAGGGGAACCACAGGAAAATGGTATTTCCAAGTGACGTGAGAAAGGTGGGTGCATGTAAATCACAGGCTAAATAAAATCACCAGAGAAATAAAACCTCTCCGAAGGAAACACCCTAGGACCAGGAAAAGCAAACAAGGGAAGTAGACAATGAGCTGATGAATGAAGGTAAACATATTTCTGTGCTTTGCAGATAGCATTGTGCCTCAAAGGCATTTGACAACAGTTTTTTTAAATTATTGTGGCAGGAAGTAGGCGTACCCCCTGCCAACAGAATTCCAGTGCTCCTCGGAAAGAAACCTTCTCACCAACCATCACGAGATGAGCTGTGGAGGCCACAGGAGTCCGCCCCAATCTGGGGAGGCGATGGCCCAATACACAGATAGCACAGCTACAATTGAAGCTACTAAGAAGATTTTTTTTTATCTGATTGTAATGACAGTCACTAGAAGTCAAAAGCCCAGAGTGGTGAGGAAACACAATTATCGGAGCAGTAGACAAGTCAAACCAGAGGAAAATAATACCAAACAGAAGCACACCCACTCCTTACCCTGAGTCCGGCTACTTTCCTCTCTCCCAGCCCGTGGACCACAGTGGGGAGAGAAGCAAAGAAAGAAAAGGAAAGAGAGGCAGGAAAAGAGGGGAATAAGAAAGCAAAATCCTTTGCAGCAACATTAGCCAAAGCAGAACTAGACAGGCAATAATTGACCATCCGAATTCACAACATTTAAAATTTTTGACATGGTAATAGCCACCATAAAAATCAGAAGGCAAACAGAAAAAGAGAAAAATGTGTGTGGATGATGACAAAGGGTACTGTCCTTATCTATAACAATAAAAGCGTAATACACTAATTTGACTGGCCATCCTTCCAGAGGGCCTTCCTGATGAAGCCGGGACTGTGAGGTAAGCCCGGGTCCCGGGTGCCAGAGGGAAGCCAATGCTGGCAGCCAGGGGAAGGAAGGCCTACTCTTGCACAAATGCCATGCATTGGGCCTCGATTATAAAAACAAATCAGTAAGGATTGATACCAATTAACAAGGAAACAATGAATTCGTTCTTGATTTGAAACAATGGGAGGCAATAAGTCACTTACAGAGAAGAAAATACGAATGACTATATAAAATCATACTAGTAATGAATGAATTTCTACAATCAGATTGGCCAAGGTATTTATGTTTATTAAGTATAATATAGAAAGAACTACATGCCTTTAATGTGTACAAGTTGATGAGTTTGAACATAGGCAAACACCCATATACCATCATCACAACCAAGGTGATAAGCAAATGCAACAGCTAAGGTTGTTTTCAAAGTTCCTTTCTAGCTACAGCTAGTGGGCAGGGGGCAGGTGCCACGGCCCCCTGCACAGGGACATGTGCACTTGGAGGACCGTCCCTGAGGCCAATGGGACTTTCAAAGGCTCCTCTTCAGAACCAGTCTTTGTATCCTAGAAACAATGGGTGCTGTGCACAAGATGGTAATTTTGTTTAAAAAGCAAAAAGAAAAAGAAAACCTAAAAAATAAAATACAGCTCCTCACTGAAATTATGGGTGGTTTTTTTTGTTTTGTTTTTGTTTATATTTTTTATTGGTTTTTCACAGAGAGGAAGGGAGAGGGCTAGAGAGCTAGAAACATCGACCAGTTGTCTCCTGCACACCCCCTACCTGGGATGGGCCTGCAACCAATGTATTTGCCTTTGACCGGAATCGAATCTGGGATCTTTCAGTCCACAGACTGATGCTCTATACACTGAGCCAAACCGGTTTCGGCTGAAATTATGTTTTTAAAAAGCATTTCATAGCATGTCAAAGTGGCACTGATACAATAGAAAGGTAGAAATAATCAAAATATAAAAGTATATCGTAGGATCCTAATTTTGTGAGAAACAGGCATAAAAAAAGGCTACCAAAACGACATTAGATTTTAGCTCTGTGTTCTCTCAGAGAATCATTATAAGGTTTTATTTTTTCCCCTTATGTTTTCCCATTGTTTCCTAAAACAATGCATATACCAAAGTTTTAAAAATATACCAAGAAAGAAAAGAGAGGAATCAGCAGGGAAGCAGGCAGGAGGAGGGAGGACATGCAGGAATGGTCCTTTGGAAGGGAGGGAGGAACAGCCTACAAGTCTTTCTTAAAGCAGCAGCTGATCTTTGGAGTGTGCTGACCAGATAGCATCCACAGCTGTCTGGTCATGGGAGCTGAGAGGCTGCTCCCGGGACCCTCCAACACTGTTAGCAGAGCAGCAGGACTATGAGATCATGTCCTCACCGGTCCCAGGGAAATGAGGAAAATAATAGGCATGTGCTGACTTTCCCATAAAGTCAAATGAGTTTATTTAAGGATTATCTTTTATTCTGAGATAATATCCTGCCTCTATTTTATTTCATTTTATTTTTTAAAATGTTTTAATTAATATCAGAGAGTAAGGGAGAGGGAGAGAGAGGGGGAGAGAGAGAGATCAATAAGAGAGAATCATCAATCAACTGCCTCCTGCATGGCCCCCACTGGGGATTGAGCCTGCACCCGGCATGTGCCCTGAACTGTGACCTCCTGGTTCATAGGTCGAGACTCAACCACTGAGCCACGTGTCTGAGCCTGCCTAAATTTTAGTGTTCAAATGTCCAGTATTCTCTAAGATGTTAGATAATGATTACTGTTCTGTTTTGCTTACGTTAACATCCTGACCAACCAAAACACAAATCTGCAACCCTATGCCACCACACACTTCTTTTTTCTCTTGATATTTTACTAGTCCACGAAGTGCAGCAGCCACATCTCCCATCTACAGGCCCTCACTCAGAAAGTGTTGGCAGTTTCATTTGTGGGAACCAGCCCTCAGCGACTTTTACCCAGGCCTGGGTAAATTCTCAGCAGAGGAAGACAGATAACCCGGTTCAAGTGGGACAGGTTTGGCCAGGCACAGACATCTGTAAAATAAGAGTAACTCTTTCCAAAGAGGCTGCGAGAGACACGGAACCTGCCTGCAGAATGAAAGGAGCTGGTACCTGGGCTGCAGCCCATCCCAGCTGCCGGTGAGTTAAAGCAGGGACGTGGGCTGGAGTCCACCTTGCTTGCTGATGTGTTGCATGCAGGGAGCTGCTAGGAAATGTCAGGAGAACCCAGAGCTGAAATGGAAACTCAGCTTGAACGACTATCTGGAGAGTCATCTGACTCTGACCCAAGAAGAAAGGAAGCCGGGAGCCCGGCACGCAGTCCGCCTGCACAGCTGTGCAGCTCCCGCTCCCTCTGCAGGCACGGTGACCGGCCGCAGGTGGGACAAAGGAAAGGAGACGTGTGTGCTGAAATGCCCCCCTCCCTGGACGAGCTGGGTTTAAAGGTAATTCTTAGGAGGGCAGAGAGAAAAACAAACCTGAGCACTGGATCAGTGTAGTAAATTAAAATTATTAATTTGCCTGATTATCAGCTGTTTGTGATGAAGGACACCATGGCAACTGGTGGGGTATTCACAGAGTCAAAAATAAAAGATAAAGGAAGATGGATAGGCCCCTCGATTGCATTCTCACCCAAGAATCAGCTCTCGGGGCTTAAAAACAACCCTGCTAACATGAACACCTTGTGAAACACACTGAATAAAATAGAAAGTATTCGTGCAGGCAAAGAGAGCAATGCCCACCTCTCACGGGCCCGAGAGAGCCAGCCCCTCTTCATGCCACTGGGGTCTGAAGGAATTCAGCTTTTGTTCAGTTTCATGTTGATAAACTAGACCCTCTGAGCTAGAGATTACTATAACTGCTTTTCTTTCTAAGCTGTGTGCTGGGAATATACTTCCGGCATCTTCCTGGGCGTTCTGATAACCTCTTCCCTGCAAGGCAAGCCAAGTCAAGTATGGCCAGGCTTCCATTACACACTCTCTTCCCCTTCTCGTTGAACTGACTGTCTCGGCCACATGTGACTGGAAGCTACTCTGGTGTATCCACAGTCTGTCCCTCTGCAGGTCATCCAGGTTGCAGAATTGCTATGGCATCCCAGAGGATCCAGGTGTTGCAGCCCCCCGAGGGTAGAGGGCTAAAACATTTGTAATGCCATCTTTAAACACATTGAAAACCAGAGGAAAGCTACACTGACAAGCTTCAGATTTCCTGGTGTTGATAAGCCACTCAATACCATACAGTAGAATTACTCACAGGGCGATACAACAGGACAACCCCAGCTGAGTGGGGCTTTGCTACATTACCTCCAGAAAGAGTAGCCTGAGTCCTTGCAGGGCCAGCTTAGCGTTCTTCCTTCTTATTTGAGGCACAGTGGAAATGAAAAAGCAACGCGAAACCTTCAAATGACACAAAATCTATTCAGCCTGCCCTGATAAATTACACCTATGAGGTCACACTTTTCTAATTTCCCTTATGACTTCAAATGATTCATATTTCTGTCTCAATCAGATACAATTCTTCTATCCAATCACAGGCTGCATTAAAAAAGGGTACTTGGTCCAATTAATCATCTATATAACAATGAAGATTCAATACTCATACCACTAGCCAGATAATCAAATTGTGATTATAATGATTTAACAAATATGTATTGAACATTTATTACGAGTGGGGCCCTGTTCTGAACACCTAGGATTTATCAGTCAGAAAGCTAAAAAGATCTCCGTCCCTGTGCTACCAACATTTTATTGGACAGGAATAAACAACAAACCTTACAATTAAGTTGTTCAATTGTGTACTATGTGAAAAGGTGAAAAGTGAAAATACTATGAAGGGAGAAAGCTAAAGCAAATTAAGAAGTACCTGGAGTTATCAAACCAGAGTCAGTGGGGAAATGCAATTTAAATAGGGTGGGCACGGGAGGCCGTATGGAGAAAGGGAGATCTGGGCAAAGACTTAAAGGAGGTGAGAAAGTCAGAGGGAAAAGTGTCCCAGGCAGAGGGAAGAGACAGTGCAAAGGTCCTGAGGCAGGAAAGTACTGGCTTACCTCAAAGGAGTGAGGAATCCAGCCGGGCTGGAGACACAGAAATGAGAGGGGAATGGGAAAAGAAGTCAGGGATGCAGGTGGCAGGGGCAGCAGCGCAAGTAGGGATGCAGCTTTTTATAAGAACTTGGCTTCTACTCTGAGACAATGGGAACCTGCAGAGGACCATACGCAGAGGAAACTGACAAACGGTTTCCATGGATTACTCTGGCAACTGTGGGGTGTCAAGGAGGCAGAGAGACCAGGTAGGAAGCTAGCACAGTAGTCAGGTGAGTGGACCAGGGTGCTGGCAGTGGGGGAGGATGTGTGTGTCAGGGCCCAGGAATATCTGAAGTGAATTTCTGATTGACTGGGTGGGGCAGGGGTAAGAAAGGGCACCAGGGACAAGACTCTGAGCTTCTGGCTGTGCAACTAGGTCAGTGTTGCCATCATACACAAGTGAGGTGGCTGAGAGGAGTGCAGGCTGGGAGGCAAGTGAGGAGCTGAGCTTTGGATAGAAACCTGGGATGCTCATTTGACAACCAGGGAGAGATGTGGGACACAGGTTGGATGTACAGGTCTGAGCCTCAGAAGAGATGTACACCCCGGGAATATAGAGGGTGGGCAAAAGTGGTCTATAGTTATAACAGATGGAACATAATACAATAATCAATAAATAAGAATAAACTATGTGCCTGGTCAGTGTGGCTCAGGTGGTTGAGCATCAACTGTCAACATGTGAACCAGAAGGTCACAGTGAGATTCCCATTCAGGGCACAGATCTGGGTTTTGGGCTGGATCTCCAGTAGGGGTGTGTGGGAGGCAGCCAGTCAATCATTCTCTCTCATCATTGATGTTTCTATCTCTCTTTCTCCCCCTCTGAAATCAATAAACACACACACACACACACACACACACACACACACACACACACACACATATATATATATATATATATATATATATATATATATATATATACAATAACTCTTTGCTTTGTATACTCACAACTATAAGCCTATCTTTGCCCCACCCTGTATGTTCGGGAGTTGTCAACAGGTACACGACATTGAGACAAATGAGCCCAGATAAGATTACCTTCCAAGGGAGTGAGCATAGATAGAGAAGAAAGCACCAAGCACTGGCCCTGGGGCACTGAAGATCAAGGAAAGGAGAGGGAACTGGCAAAAGCAACTGAGGGGGAAAGGCTGGGGAGATGAGGCAAACAAAGAGGCCTGAGCATCCTGGCAGCCAAGTGAAGAGTGGAAACTCCAGGAAGGGGTGAGATCAACTGTGTCAAATACTGCTGCTCGAAAAGCCGGGGAAAGATTCTAAGTCAACTGCAAAATTTAACAACTGTCACTATCATTATTAGCATCAGTGAGGGCACATATGACTTTGGAGCTCTCTGTCAGGAATTATATCAATGGCTGTATGGACATTACATCATTCAGTCTTTCTTGTCGCCCTTCGAGCTCATTTCACTGTCACCATAATGCAGGCTGGAGACTGAAGGCTGGCGAAGTGTAGGCAGCTACGCAGGGGAAATAGGAACAAACATAAACCTCACCCGAGTCCAATGCTCGTGCTCCTAACAGCGGTGCCCCTAGGCCTTGTGCTTCCTCCCTGAACTGCCTGGGCATTCATGGGAGGAATGGGGGGTGGAGAAAGACAGAAGGGAAGAAAGGAAGACAAAAAGGAGCAAGTGAGAAAGGTAACAAATTAAAACAATGCCTATGGAGAAGAGGGAGGAGAGAAGGAAATAAATGAAAGTCTCTTTATGGATACAAATGGCTTCTATTTGGCGAACATCAGCAGGTAATTTAGAAGACATAGGATATTTATAATGGGGTCCAACCAGTTAATGGAAAGAAAGGAAAAAGAGCCCCATGCTCTAGGGAACAAAACAGTCATTAATTAAGGATTTATCTGCTAATCCCTTTCTTCCATTTTTAAAGGCCAGTGTGATTCTTGTAAACAATAAGAAAATATGAACTCTTGTTCTCTCAGCATGGGAGAAAGTAAAATGGAGAGAGGTATCAGTGCATATCACTGACTAAGAACATTCTGGTTAAAGGCAAAAAAATTACAGTGTTTCTCATGGGTTGGAAAAATCCCTCCCTGGGCAAGGGGTTGAGAGACAAAGGATGTTGTTGGGGGTCTGTACAGGGAAGGATTGTTCTCTGTAGGAGAGTTTCCAGGGATCCTGTGCATCTCATGCTAGGGTGACTGCTCTGCAGGAGCAGCTAAAGATCCCCTTTGACAATCAATGCACCCTGCAGGGTGTGGGAGAGATGCACAGCCTTTGGAAAGCCAGGCTGCTTCCTCAAAGTGACTCCTACAATGCCTCCCTCGAAGCACATGCCTTTCTGCTCAGTGGCAGGACTCCAACATAGAATAAGCATTACATTATTATTGATTGATGGAGCAGAATCCAAGTGACTCCTTTTGGTTTAGATACTCACTCAAAAATGCCGTGGCATCTTAACCAACTAGTTATGAGTAGATTAATTTCCTGTTTTCCCTTCTATATACCAGAATTTTCGTTTCCTTTAAAGAAGACTTGGAAATGGTTTATGCAAGAAAAAGAAAAGTCCCACTTGACTATCAGAATATACTGAGTGCTTCTTCCTGGCACTCAGATGCCCTACCATAAAGAGCACAGATCAGAGGTGCCAGACCTTTCCCAGGCCAAAAAACCCACCCATCCTGTTTTTTAAGAAGTTACATCTTAACTTAATAGGCGTTTGAAAAAATAGTATTTTATACCATCCCTAAACAACCAAATTTACCCCTGATGGACCAGGCACGAGCTCTCAAGCCTTGAAACCAGACTAGAGAGTAACACTCCCATTTCCTGTCCCACATTGATTTTCACATGGTACTTATGCCTTTTCCATCCCAGCCACTGCCCCAAACTCATCCTCACAAAGATGTGACCTCACTGGGGAAAAAGCAGCATGATCCAGCAGAACTCACAGTTTCATGCGAGGTCAGTGTTGAGTGTGCTTCCCTTGGACATTTAAAATAGCCTACAGAGCTGGTGGGATTTTGCTGCCATGCCCTAGGGTGCCTTGGTATACAATTTGGGAACTGTAGCCATGTCCCAACCTTAAGTTTTAGTGTGTCTGAAACCCACAGTGAGAACTGGTGAGACATTTAACTTGAGCCTAGTCATTGAAACTATCTTGGATGCCCTGTTGGCCTGTAGATTCCATCTGGACATTTCTCTCATGCTTGACCACAGATCTTAAGGGGGAAGACACTTTCTTTCATTGTGCACAGTCTGAGTCATTGTATGAACCCTCTACAGTTTAGTAAGTGTTAGTCTGGGTACTGAGGAAGAGTTAGCCCGGGTCTACCAACTTCTTCTGTAAATATTTCAGGCTTTGTGGGCCATATGGTCTCTGCTGCAAGAACTCGACTCAGCTTCCTAGTGAAAAAGCAGCCACACAGTATGTAAAATGAATGTGCATTGGCTGTGTTCCAATAAAACTTTATTTACAAGAACAGGTGGCAGGCCAGATTTGGCCAATAGAGTCTACTTTGGAAACCCTGGTCTAGCTGAATAGTCAGTTTGCTCTATCCCTGATTTGAATTAATATAATGCTGCTATGAGAAATAAGACAATTCAAAACATTTCAGGAAAAAGCATTTCTGACCTCGCCAGATAATTCAGCAAATACTTGCTGGTCACTATCTGGGGGCGGGGGGTGATGGGTTGGGATACAGAGAAGTGAGGGCACTCCTTGCCCTGCAGCATCCCACAACCTACAAGGACGAACAGGTATATGTTAACACTTACAGGATGAAAGCACAGAAGAATGTGATGACTTTCACCTAACAAGGTGGAGAAGGGAATGAAGCAACAGTAACTGAAAACAACTCCACAAAACACAAAATATCTGTCTGGAGGTGGCACCTATGAACAGTCTTTCTGCCATTGTTTGTAGTGCTAGCCAGCTGCCAACAGTCCTCATGGAGATATTCTGAGTCAGCCACCGTGCTAAGCACTTCATATGTACTACCTTATTTTCCCAGAAGAAAAAGGAGGTTAGGTTTACATTGCACCTCAACAACAACAACAGGACTTGAAACTAGGTGTTTTTTTTTTTTCTCTAGAAGCTGGCTCTTACACACTGTACTATACAGTGTCCAAAAAAAAGAGAGAGAGAAAGGAATGAGCTTCTAGAATATAGAATGAAATGTAGAAATAGCTTTTAGAAGGAAAAAAAATCAGATTGACTGACTCATTCCAGGGGTTGGCAAACTATAGCCCATGAGCCAAATCTGGCCCACTGCCTATTTCTACAAATAAAGCTTTATTGGAACCTAGCCATACCCAATTGTGCACATATTGTCTATGGCTGCTTTCATGCTACAATAGCAGAGTAGGCACACTGCAGAAAAAACTTGGAGGACCCCTGATTCATTCATTCCAGGTGTTTCTGCTTGTTTGTTTGCTAGCGTGTTTGCTTTGGTTGTTTTTGTTCTTTGGCATGTTTCGGAGCCAGTCCATAGCACTGGGCACTCTCAGAGGCTGAGCAGTCCTGACACAGGCCATGGGCCTTTGCTCTGGAAGGTTGTCGCTTCCCATATTTGGCCCAGATGCTAAGACACACATGCAGCAGTCGATAGAACGTGTAGGTGACATTTCATCAAAGTCAGGGCTTTCTGTCTTCTGGATTTGAAGGTAAGCAGATGTCTCTGTAGATTCCAATACTCC
The DNA here is from genome assembly GCF_964339955.1 of Pipistrellus hanaki. NCBI lineage: Eukaryota > Metazoa > Chordata > Mammalia > Chiroptera > Vespertilionidae > Pipistrellus > Pipistrellus hanaki. The sequence goes on from NC_140515.1 coordinate 21,731,417, forward strand.
ACGCAGGCTGGATGCATGCAGCCAGCAAACTGAGGGGCTGGAAGGATAAGGCAGCTTTGCAGACCCTCCTCCTATCTGGCTGTGTCTCACCAACCAGCCAGGACCCTTCAACAAACTGACCTCACTGGGCTGCTTCCCTGTGGTTGCGATCAGCTGAAAGCTTTTCCACACAGAGGAGAAGTTTACGAACATGTCAAGCGTTTAATAACAGTTTCCAAGTTTGTATGCTGTCTCCTGAGCCTCACAGCAAATGAAGAAAGTACGAGTATCCCCTGCCTTTTTGCCAGATATCTACAAAATTTACTCAACCACAAAACACATCGAGGGAACACAGGACAGAATGAATACCATGAAGAAGTTGCTAACCCAATGCTAGCTATGGGCAGGATCCACTCGCAGATGACAAGGACAGATACGCAGCTGCCAAAGCAGGCAAAGGCAGAAAATGCATCTGACCTGGGATTCAGGCAAGGCTCCCTGGGGGCTAAGATAAAGTCAGTGTTTGTTTGTTGTGGGTTGGATTCTGCAAGGCCCTGATCCCTGTGATTTTGGCCTTAGTTGGAAAAAGGTTGTTTGCACTTGTAATCAAGGTAAAATGAAGCCATACTGGATAAAGGCCGCCCTAATGCAAAGGCTGTTGTCCTTGTAAGAAGAGGAAAGTCTGGGCACAGACACAGAGAAGGAAGAGGGCCATGAAAAGATAGGTGGAGGTTGGAGTTCCGCTGCCACAAGCCAGAGAACATCAAGGACTGTGGGCAACCACCAGACACAAGAAAGAGACCCTCTCCTGGAGCCTGCAGAGGGAGCGTGGCCCTCCTGACAGTTGACTTCAGACTAAGAGAATGAATGTCCGTTCATTTAGACCACCCCATTCATGGTATTTCACTACAGTAGCCTAAGAAATTAACAGTGGTGGTGAACACAATTGGGAGAAGAGGGAGAACAATTGGTAGCAAAAATTGAAGAAAAGCTTCCATGCCCAAGCCCTCTGCTAGATGTACTGTGTGCACTAATTTAACCCCCACCATCCTATTTCCTCATGGAAGATGAAGAAACCCTCCCTAGAGAGCTTGTCCGTGGTCTCAGGGCTCCAAAGTAGCCAAGTCTGGATTCAAATGCTGGTCAGACCCCAAATTCATGCTGTGACCACTACTTCGCACTGTTACCTACGTCCACTTGGAAGGGTTTAGTCTGTGTGTGCCTTTGTGTGTTTATTTCAGGACCTAGCAAGCAGATCCAAAGAGAAGCTGGCTCCCAGAGCCCTTACCCAGGGAGCAGAAGGTTCAAGGCCCACACAAGTTATCCACCAGAAATTCTAGGCTGCTGGCATCTCCAAAATTCATGTAGAAATCTGATGCGAGTGTTCAGAAATGAACTTCCATCCCAGCCGGTGAGGCTCAGGGGTTGAGTGTCTACCTGTGAACCAAAGGGTCACCAGTTCAATTCCTGGTCAGGGCACCTGCCGGGGTTGCAGGCTTGTTCCCTGTGTGGGCTGTGAAGGAGACAGCTGATCAATGATTCCCATCATTCATGTTTCTATCTTTCATGCTTCTTCTCTCTCTAAAATAAATAATAACGTGGTTTAAAAAATAACTTTAAAAAATGAACTTCCGGTTCTCTTTCCTTTTTATTCCTGTCAGTGAGAAACTCTCTAGAGAGAGTGCAAATGGAAAGAATACAATCTATATTGGTTTGTTTATAAGGACCTTTATCTAGTTGCCTTTGCCAGATAACCGGGATTCCGTTTTCACTTTTCATACTTCATATTTCGCTTTCCATATTTCATATTTCACTTTTCGTGTTCATATTTCACTGCACTGTCATAAAATTTAAGGGACTCTGAAACTAAAGCTCATAGTTCAGCTTCAAAGCCATCATCTGGGCTGGCCTAGCTGTGCACAGGGCGGTGGGTACTGGTGGGAGCATAGCCAGTCCCCACGGGGTCTACAGGCAGCACACACCCAGCAAGCACCTGGCTCTGCCCGGCCTGCTGCTTCGGAAGCGCTGTTGATGGCCTTGTGGGAGAAAACAAATCTGCATTTTCAGGTTTCCAGACATGTTTATGAAAAAGGATATGTTGAAAGCCCATTCTGAGACCATTAACATTTCCTTCCTGAACTTAAAATTATTTGACTCTATTCCGTATTGATATCGTTGGCAATGTTCTAAAGAACTCTTGGTCCACACATACACACTAATTCTGCTTCTCCATTTTCTTCCCCTGTCTTTAGTGAACTACTTTTGTTATCATTACATTATTGGGGTTTTGGTGTGTGTGTGTGTGTGTGTGTGTGTGTGTGTGTGTGTGTATAAGCACACCTGCGGTGGGGTGTTTTATATAAATGAGACATTGAGGACACAGCACAACACACAAAAACTTTGCAATTATGCCAATGTTAATTAAAATTCTGAGTCCTAATTTATTAGTTCTGTAGCTTTGGGCAAGTCACCTATTTTCTCTGAGATTAAGCTGGTCACAGATGAAAAGCTTGGAGCATATAGACAATTAAGTGTTAATTCACTTTCTCTTGCCTGTCCAACCTTCCTCCTACTTCACCCTTTGCCTCTGTTTTCTATTTTCACTGTCCTGTGTCTGCACAATGGCGACCTGGTGTCCTAGATGAAACACCTGAGAAGCAGTCAGGACCTCACCTGGTGTTCCCTCTCACCCCTGGGTTGTCTCATATACTGGAATAGAAAGGGGAAATTTCAGATAAGAACTTCCTGTGGCCCTAGCTAGTTTAGCTCAGTGGATAGAGCATCAGCCTGTGGACTGAAGGGTCCCAGGTTTTATTCTGATCAAGAGTTATGGGTTCAATCCCCAGTAGGGGGCATGCAGGAGGCAGTCAATCAATGATTCTCTCTCATCGATGATGTTTCTATCTCTCTCTCCCTCTCCCTTCCTCTCTGAAGTAAATACAAATATATATATATATATATATATATATATATATATATATATATATATATATATATATATGAATTCCCTATGGCTGTAAGGTTTTGTATAGAAAAGGCCATTTGATAATAATTGAACAAAGAAAAAGCTCTCCCAGTTAGAACAGACCAGGGCAACTCCCCCATCCCCTGGGCCGTTGTCTACCCCTTCCCACCACTCTCCCCTCGTGGCCAGCACAGCGCCTGGAACACAACACACCTGGGGAGTAACTGAGCCAGAGGAAGGGCTCTCTCACCTCTACCCCCTGTTGATCATAATTCCATTTAAGAAATTTAACAAAATGGCTATAAAGCCCTCAAACCTCCCAAGAATCCCATTCAAAGGTCCCTACTGTCATTGGAAGTAAATGTTCTTCTCTGTAGAAAATAACATAACAGGATGCTCATTGAGGACCACTTTTGCTGGGCCAATCCTTGCCATCCAAGGGAAACCCATCCAGAGTGAATCCAGCCTCTTGGGGTCCTGCCATTAACTTCACAAAAGCCAGTTCCTCACTTAAATATTTTAATTACAGTAGCATGTGGGGGCACCGATCAGGGAAGCCCTGAGGATACTAAGACAGTAGAGTATGTTTCCTCAGATGAGACCCAGGCTGGGGGTCAGGGTAAGCTGAAGAAGCTTAAGCACATTTTTACTATCTGAACGCTACATATAAATTCGGTAAAAATGCCATTCATCAGCACAGCCTCAGAAACTTGCAAACATATAAACACACCCAGAAAAATTGGAAACATCTGTGCAGCCAACAGAACAAAACCTTAAAATAAAAAGGAAACGTTGTTGAGCTGAGCAAGATTATCAGCTTCTCTTTTTCCACAATTAAATGAAGGCGGGTCTTTGGAAGTATCTACACATTTGATCAGGACATAGTTGGTGATCCCCGTCCCTCCCACCCCCCACTAGTAAACAGTTTTTTCACCTCTAAATGAATTTGCAAGCTGTTCTACAACTCCATCCTTACCCAATCATGTCATATGCACCCCTGCTTACAAAATTTGTCTGAGAAAATTATCTTTATTCCCACACAAAAGATGAAAAACTGAAATATTTCTTTCTATTGTTAATAGTGTTCATTAAGTGTAGGTTTTAGAATTTAAATTAAAGAGCAGTGAAAAAATTTCACTCTGATTCCCCACACTGGTTCGGACACGCACATAATCTTAAAGCAGATGTTTCTTTAAGTGAGGCCACTTTACTCTTGGAATCCCCTCCAGCAAAACTGGAAAGGCCATTCGATCCTGGGATTCTCTCTGGCCCCTCCAGCCCCCTGATGTAAGTCCCTAGAACTTTTTTCTCATCCCTCAATTCAGATAATTATAGTCAACAGAAATCTTCAAAAACAGAGTCCATCTATAGCTACCTATTTCTATTGCCCCATCTTAAAAAAATCAGCCTATTTGTTCTATGAATCTTTCACCTCTTGCTTCATTTCTCACTCAGTCACCAGATTATCACTCTAGATTCTAAAGGTAACTCAACTTTCCCTTCTAAATTCTGTAGTCATTTACCTTTCTCTGTCTCTGATGAACATCTATTTTTAAGACTAAATTTATTCTGTCCTCTCTTCCTATTTCCATGGCTTAAACAATCAAACTCCACTCCTATGGCCATTACAACATGATTTTTAATATTCTCTTTGGTTCAGAAGTTTGAATTTTTTCCTACCCAAATAATGAATCAACTGGGATAAAAAAATTAATATTTCATAATAATAAAACATAATTTATAGCATGTTCTTGGGACAGGAGAATGAAAGAGAAAGCATTTTGGCTACAAAAGACAATTTTTCAAATCCATCAAATTGTTTCAAACCATTACTAATGGAATTTTCATCTATTCACTCTACTACACCATTCATAATTCACGCATTGTTTTTGAAGGTATGTTACATCTTGATGCTTATTTGAAGATAATTTAAATCTATTTGTCTTGAAATAGAGGCCAATTCTTTTTATTGAAGATTACCATTTGTAAGCTCAGGTGATGAAAGCAAAATTTTTTATTAGTTCAAATATCAAATCAATCTTGCCATTTACAGCTCTTGGCATTGAGAAAAGAAAACTTGGAAGAGATCACTTATGTTCAGGTCTGCCCAACCTCCTTCCCCCCCCCCCCCCCACCATCCTATAGAACTACCAAAATTAGGCTTCCTTGTACAAAAGAAGCCATTCCAACCTTCTAGTAGATGGCTATGAGGCTCATGGTACCAAATACTCTTACCACTTCCTCTTCAAGAACATTCAACATTACAATGATTTTAACTTTAATATGTAAAGTTGCATATTTTGGGATACAAACAAAACCAAAACAACACAAGCTTTCAAATAAATTGGATAAATGTTATTCCTGAGACAACATTTATTTATTTAACTGAGTGGGGGAATCTATGCTTAAGGGCACATATATATTAACTCCTTTCTGACTCTCAAATACCTCACATCATTTGAGTTTAAAAAATAAATATGAAATTTAAAAAAATACCATAGCTAGCTCCCTAAATATGCAGAACTTTGCAGTGTGGATGTCAGACAGCCTACCTGGTACCAAAAATAATGTCTCTGCTTTAGCCATTTTGGGGGTCAAAGTTAAATGCAAGGGATATGGCCGAAAAAGTCTTAGCTCTGGCCAATCTATTTTCCCCTACTTACAAGAGTAATTCCAGTTGAGGTCTATTTTTAGTTTTAATTAATCCACTCTGCCCTGTCTTTGGCAGGCAGCTGGCAGTGCTCCTCTGACCTTCTTTGGCTAACAGAATGTCAGGAGTACTCCTTAGAGAAAGTGATCTTGGACTCTGCTCCTTGCAAGAACAATCCTGATGACCTAGATATCAAGATGAAGCAGAAGTTTGTTTTCCCAAATTCTGTCCACATGGCTCATTTATCTGAACCCTTCTGTCCTGCCAACAGCCCAGCCTGTAGGGCCCATGAAGACCACTGTTCACCACCCCACAACATGTACCCTGGTGCATGAGGGACTGAGCAATTCAACTGTGCCCAGTAACAAAGTCAGAATCCATCAAGGTCCTACCAAGACTTAGGCACAAGCTGGCAAGGACACCAATGCATCTATTCCAACCTCCATTAACCATTGCTTTGATTGGCTCTGTTATGTGTAAAGAGCATGATTTCTTTAACAGAAGGAGTCTGTGATTTAAGTCCAATGTCAAGCTGCTTGGAAGAGGTGAGGAAAGGGACTAACATTTAATGAGGAGTAGCTATAAGCCAAGCATTGAGTCAGGACTTTTATGTGTGTTAGTGCACAGTTCCCACAACCACTCTGCATGATCCATTTATCAAAGGGAAGCCTGGGGAAGTAATGGATGGGAAGCTGGTGGTCACACTGGGATTCAAACCCAGCACTTCCAGGAATATGTTTCAGAGAAGACTACCTCTGCAGAAGATTTATCAGGTTTCTATGAAAAATTAAAAATAAAAAAAGCCATGGAAAATTTATACCATGGAATACTCTGCAGATAAAAAAAAAAAAAAAAAAAAAAAAAAAAAAAAAAAAAAAAGGATCTTTCACCCTTTGAGACAGCATGGAAGGACCTGGAAAGTATTATGCTTAGCAAAATAAGCCAGTCAGAGAAAAATAAGTATCATATGATCTCATTCATATGTGAAATCTAATGAACAAAATAGATCCAGAGATATAGAAGCATGGAACACACTGAAGAATCTCAGAGGGAAGGTGGGGGTGAGGAGTAGGTGGTGAGAGATTAACCTGCGAAATTATATGTATACATGCATAACCCATGGACAGAGACAATGCTGAAGGCCTAGGAGGGTCAGGTCCAGGGTAGAGGGGATCACTGGGAAAAAAGAGGGGGCATCTGTAATGTTTTTAATAATAAAGTTACATGTTTTTTATTAAATAAAAATTGATCCAAAATCTAGGATATAACCATGGGTGAAGATGTTTGAGATGGACAGAGGACATCACCTTCAGGAGGGATCATATTAAGGAATTAAGCTAGGATGTTGAATGATCCATCTGTGTGGATGTTAGATGAAGAGGCAGTGAGCCCAATGCTAAAGTAGCCAGGAGTGGTCAGGAGGTCAGGAGATGGCAGCAACAGGAGGTCACAAAAACTCATTGTCATTGTCAATACTGTGTTAGCTCCATATCTCGATCTTATCACCTGCCTCTTATCCTTATTTCCTTCCTTACCCACCTTTGATTCCAAGGCTCATTTCCTGAACCCACTCTCAATTCCATTAATTCTCCTTCCATATGTCTTGTTCTCCACCCCTAGTTAGATACAATCTCCTATCTCCTCTGCGATGGTACCCAATCAGCTAGTACAGCTGCAGAAAAACACACAACTGTGTTGACCAGTCTACTTTAAATTATAATTTAAAATCTCAAGTGGCCCCTCCCATTGCTAAACATACTCTACTTTTCCCTTGATCTATTCTCTGCCTCACTCTCCTGAAATACTAATTGGCACTCATTTCTTTCCTCAAATATCCATCCTCCTTCCCATCTTTACTCTTAACCTCCAACACTCCTCTCCCTCCTTTCACGAATGAATGAATGAATGAATGAATGAATGGCAGGGGCCTGCACTCCATGGGACCAGTTTGGGAAACTAATGTTCTATACCATCCAGTAGAAGAAAGGAACATTGGAGACCAGATCTATGTTCCAAGAACAGAGCAAATTCTAAGTATTTGCTTGCTAAAATAGACCAACTACCCAAAGTTACTGTACAGCATAATTGACCAAAAATATAGTTTCAATAACCTTCAGGGATAACACAAAAGAGAAAATTATTTATTAACTAGTGGTCTACTGCACAAAATTTGTGCACAGAGGGAGAGTTCCCTCAGCCTAGCCTGCATCCTCTCCAATCTGGGACCCTTCAGGGGATATCAAACCGCCAGTTACCAACTGGCAGTCTGACATTCCTCTCACAATCTGGGACTGCTGGCTCCTAACTGTTCACCTGCCTGCCTGCCTGCCTTATAATTCCTAACTGCCTCTGCCTGCCAGCCTGATCTTGCTCCCAACTTCCCCTAATTGCCTGATCACCCTTAACTGCCCTCCCCTACCAACCTGATCTTGCCCCCAATGGCCCTCCCCTGCCAGCCTGGTTGCTCCAAATGCCCTCCCCTGCTGGCCTGATTTTGCCCCTAACTGCTCTCCTGAGGGCCTGATTTCCCCTAACTGCCTCTGCCTATCTGATCAACCCCAACTGCCCTCCCCTGCTGGCCAATTTGGTTCCGATTGGTTGGTTTCTGTGCCAGTCAGTGTCAAAGCTCCACTTTCCAGGCAGCCCTTAGCTCCTCACAGATCACCCATATTTGGTTCTGATTGGTCAGTTTCTATGCCAATCAGCATCTCCAGGCCTATCTCTGAGCCTGATCAGAGAGGTGGGGATGATCAGAAGCTCTGGCAGAGACCTGGAGGCGTGGCTGTTTGTGAAGCAAGGAGAGAAAGAGAGAGGCAATGGCTGATCAACAGCTGCCATGGAGGCTGTGGATCAAACCCTGGCTCTCTCTTTAGGCCTCTCTCTGGGCCTGATCCACAGCCCCCTTGACAGTCAGTGCTGGGTCGCTGAACCTGCACCAGCAGCAGTCAGTGCTGGGTTGCCACAGCACTGACTGACTTCCGGTGTTTGGTCAGAACTTACCAATGATAAATCAAACCTTCAGATTTCAAGTACCATCAGGCTGCTTCCCTTGTTAACCTCACCTGCATGGGAGACACAGAGGCTGGCCTGGCAAGTGTGAGACATACTGGGGCTTTTCCTTGCCTCTCAGGCATCCTAGACAGGATAACAGGCAACTGGGGTCTAAGGTAGAAAAGGAAGAGTGTCTCTCATCCCACAGGTCCTTGGGAAGTTCAATATTGAGAGAAAAAAGTGTTTTAGCCAAAGAGGAAGCCAAACATGCCAGAATGACTCGCAACTGAACCTGAGATCAGAATGAAGGGGTTCTAAATACTAAGGATTACTGTTTTACCAAATATAACATTTGGTATTATTCGAAGTTGTTCCAAGCAATGAAGAATCATCATTTAAATGTGGCTTTTAAGTGTGCATTTTTTTTAATTAGATGTGAAAAATTCATGGTGCAGAGAGGCAGTCATTAAATTATCTGAGTTTTCAAGACTTACAGATTTCAAGACTTTGGAGAGAGAAAAAACAATTGGCCCATGGGAATAATCTAGTTTCTCAAAATCCATTCTGTACAACATTAGTTTCACAAGTTGCTATTGTTATAAAAGCAAATGTGTTCATGATCAGGTACATTTGGGAAGAATGTCCCCATTTGGAATTTTCAAGCACATTCAACATTCAGAACCAAACGAGCTCTCCGGACACACTCAGTCCTGAGCAAAGTCTGACACGGCAGGTGCCTCAGTTGGTGCTGGGACCCTGATAAAGCAGGATGGACAGGACAACTTTCCAGGTACCGGGAAAACCCCTCTGAAGGGCCAATTTTCTTTTCCCTTGGCAGAGCACAATCACTTCAGTCAAGACATCACTGCCCTTTGGTGACCCTCTCAGGTTTCACTAACCTTCGCATCACAGCCAGGGAGACGGGGAAACCCTCCCGTGGCGAAATACTAATTCCCGCAGGATTCCACTTTCTCCCTGAGTCTTGGGGTGCTGGGCCTTGGCAACCCCTAATTTGCAAGCAGCACTTGGCTTTGAGTCTACATTTCCAGGGCTTTTTCAGCTAGGGAGTGACTTTGCCTCCTCCCTCCTTCCTTCCCTCTCTCCTCGGACTTTTGCATAATTCTGCTGGGCGAGAGGCCAAAACCTCCCTGCTGCCTGCCCAGCGCAGCTGTATTTCCATGCAGAGTCCGCGACTCTCACCTGGCCACTAGCTGGGGAAACTGGAAGGGAGGTGTCCTATGAACCTGAGAGGAACCCAGGCTGAGAGAGGAGCTCTGCCTTCCCTGACACTCTGGATAAATCACCAACTCCCTTCCCCTCTGCCTTCCGGGCAGCAAAGAGATGGCCGAAGAAGCACCAGGAAAGCCTTTGCGGAATGGAACAGGCACAGCCTCTCTGTAGACACAAACGTGCAGCCAGGGCACCTCCCAGCTCCCACAGCCCTAGGAAGGGCTGGAGCACAGACCAGCTGCGATGGAGAAGCAGGGAAAGGCAAGATGATTCCTCGGCTTAAATAGATGTAGGTTTTCCTCCAGTGAAATGAGAACCCAGTTACCTGGTCCACAGGAAATGATCAGTATTCGTTGACTTCTAAAATGGGTGATGGGTCCCCTGGTGAAAATGCATAAGCATCCAAAACAAAGTTCTCACTTATTTCCAGGCCCTGGTTTTTATAGGATCCCCCTCCCCCTACAACAAACACACACACACATGCACATTCCTCCTTGTTTTTAACATCTGCTAAACCTCCACTAGAGACAAGTTGATTTCCTAGCCAGAATCATACATTTCTGTCCATCACAACATAATTAATAATAATTTCCATATTTACTTGGCTTTCATCACACATCTCTTTGCACTCGTGAGGGAAGGCAGAGAAAGAAAGTGATCCTTCCCTGCCCTCCCTCTCTCCCTCCCCCCTGCCTCCCCCACACACACTCTGCTTGGCAACCATTCCCAGTGAGTGGAGAGTGCACCTTATTAAGATAATGGAACGTAAATCAAAGTGAATAGGCCCACAGGCCACGCTGAGGGTGTGTGTCCACTTGCAGTGCCTGCCAGACAGCAAACAGGTCTGGAAATTAAATGTGAAAAATCAGTGAAGACCCAGGGCCCATCACAGGCAGGAGAACAGGGCCCTGACAGCTCAGCTAATGCCTGTAATCACAGTGATAAAGGCTCCTAAATGGCTTCATTCCACCTTGTCACTCACAGCCCTGGCTGCCACCCCTCGCTCCTGCTACCTGCAGTGACCTTTGTCACGCTCGAGAAAACAGCTCCCGCTACGTGCTCTCCCTCACAGAGTGGCCAGATGGGGCGGTTTTGCTCCATTATTTGCGCCTGTAAAAGGGAAAACGCCAACAGAAAGATTCATTAGGGCCCAGCCCATCTCCACAAAGCTCCTCTGATTTATTAGGGCATAAACTGCTGTATGGCTGTAATGAGACATAAATGTTCTGGAAGGCCTGTGAACTCCTGGAGGAAGCGCCTTGCCATCACACTTCTGTGCACCTAATTTATTAACAGCTTGTGCTGGCATGGCCTGGGGAACCCTGCCAACTCGGCCATCTGCGGCAGTCACCTTTGGGGTGGGCAAGCAAGGAAGAAGGGGGAAAAATGTGTCCAACTCAGAAAGTGACAGAAAACTTATGGGCACGCTGGACAAAATGGCAAAGTCTTGCATGTTCCCCGAACCCCTCGGCAGACATTCGTCCAGGGTTCTGTGTGAGCAAGTGATGGATGTTCCAACTGGCCACGCTGTTAGCTGGGTGTTTCCTTGGCCCCGAAGGAGCACTGGGCAAAGCGCTTGTACGAGTATTTACCTCGAGGAGCCCCAGCCTCTGCTTCTACTGCCTCTGCCATTTGGGAACATTTTCCCCAAGGCGGTGTTCGCCCCAGCTTATTACAGCACGCTCTGCAAGATGATTAGCATTTTTGCTCTCTCAACTTCACCCTTTGGGTTCTAAAAATAGGACGAAAAATTAACAACAGACCAGCCCATTTTTATACTTCCTTTTGTACAACCAACTTTCTTTCTTAGATCATAATATGCACGTCTCTTAAATTCAATGTTGGCTGCACGTGCCAAGCTTTCTGAAAAGAATCAGATTAAGTAGTAAGCTGCCAAGAAAATATATAGCATCCTGACTTGAGATTGGGTATTAGGCCCTGTATCCTTCATGCCCTAATGACGGGAAATCATCTTTTTGTCTCCGAAATGCTCATTTACACAAGGCTTCTTGAGCCCAGACCAGGTCCTCCAGATCCAACAGGACCAGACAGGCCCCAGACCGACTACATGATTTGTGGGGCCCAGGGCAGCATAAAATTGGTGGGGGACACTGTTCAAAAAGTACTAAGGATTTCAAGACCTAACAGCAGAGCATTAGGCCAGCATTGGGACCTTCTGGACACGGAACTCTGAGCACAGGGTGGTAGCGTGCTCATGGAGAGGGCCGGACTCTGCCACATGGAATACTTATTGAGCAAAGGAGCCAAACAATAAGATGAAACCACTGAAGAGAAGGTCAGAAACAGACATTAGCCGAAACCGGTTTGGCTCAGTCGATAGAGCATCATCCTGCTGACTGAAAGGTCCCAGGTTCGATTCCGGTCAAGGGCATGTACCTTAGTTGAGGGCACATCCCCAGTCTGGGGTGTGCAATGGGCAGCTGATCGATGTTTCTCTCTCATCTATGTTTCTAACTCTCTATTCCTCTCTCTTCCTCTCTGTAAAAAATCAATAAAATATATTTTAAAAAAAGAAAGAAACATACATTAATGCTCAGAGAAGAGGGGTGTTATCCCATTGGAACATGTGACAAAAGAATATGACCCCACTGGGGCACAGGTGGCAGGACGGCAGGCCTGAGCTGAAATCTGAAAGGTGTGCTTGTTGTTGAGTGAGGGACAGGAGCATCATGAGGGATAAGGCAGCATATGCCATGGCCCCTGGGGAGGGAGAGTGGGACCCCAGCACAGGAGAGCCCAGGCATGAGGTGAGGCCTGAGGGAGACTGGAAGCCAGACCTCAGAAGGGCCTTGTGGGCCACAGGAGGGTGGTCACCTCAAGCACACGGGTGGACTCGCTCCGCATCCATTGTGTGGGTCCTTCTGTCCAACATCAGTGATGGACAGCAGGCCCCTGGGGCACAGAGAGTGGTGCTCTGCCCAGAGAAAGTCCAGGTAGGAGGGGAAGCTGAAGAGGCACTCTGGATGCAGTGAAAATACTTATTTTGTAACCCAGAAGCAGCAGTATGATTTTTTTTTTCAGTTAAAAGACAAAGAATTCCTCCTGTTGCCAAGCAAATGCTGAGAGTAAGCTCACAGTGCATTTCTACACCTGAGGGTGAGCCTGGTAAAAAGTGACTGAGCCTTTGTCACTGTAATTACACAGCAGAAGCCCAAGAGTGCCTCGCGAACAATACAGAGCCTACCCACACATGAACTTCCTGGTTCTGTGCCCAGCACGCTGGACCAGTCTGCCTAGCAGCACCCCTTCTGGCAGAGCCCAGCCTGCGGACCTGCCAGGCTGTTTGCACTTGGTGAAGTTTTATTGTGTGAAGGAGGAAGGCAGGCAGGGTCTTTCCTCTCTCAGCCACATGCTAATGACTCAGCATGGAACACAGTGGGAACTCAAGGCATTATATGTTTGATTGACTTACCTATTTTTTTTTTTCTATTGCACCTAATTCGATATATGTTTTTAAAGCATTCCTTCCACACTCAGGGGGTTTGCTTTTTTGGACTTGAATCTTGAGGCCTACTGATGCTATTTGTTCTTAAAATAGAAGTTTTCCTTAAACACGGAATAATAGAGAGCTATAAGGAGCCCTTGGATTTTTGAAAACAAAAAACAAAACAAAACAAAACAAAACATTTTTTTATGTCAATTCTGCAATTGACTTCTTTAATATATGGCCCGAATATTTATCACAAAAATTCCGCAAACTAGACTGTCTCTTCTTGTAACTCATCAGGGAGCAGTCTGTTGATAACAGTACATCAGTTTTCAGGGTTCAACATGGTGTCATTGAGTGAAAGTAGGAATGCTGTTTTTTGAAAGAACAGAAACAAAATAAAAACATGCTCATCTAATCATTGCAAACGCATGTTCCCCACCAATGGCGTTTGGCCTTACTCTCGCTGCTTCCTCCCAGCCTCTGCCTTTGAAGGCCGTTACTGATTATGCCTCGAATGGCACAAAACAAAACAAAACTGACCTGCAGATGTCATATTTAGTTTTAAAAACGGATTCATGTCTTTCACTCTTTTAAGGTATCTCCAAATCTTTGGGATCTAGGATTCCAACATTATGTTTGGAAACACAGTTCACTGAAGCGTCGTTTTCATGTGCGCATCTCATGAACAAATCCAATTCAGGGTTTTCTGGAGCAATGTTTCTGCAGCCATTCTGTGCCAGCCAGAATGTAGATAAACGAGCAACACGAGGCAACCTGCTCTTCAGGAACTGAAGCCACAGTTAGCTGCTTCTGCCGAAAACAGGAACGCACTAACCCTTTGGTCAGCAGAGTTCATAAAGGCTCTTTTCATGTGAGAAAAACCCAAACCTAGCGCCAGAGAGCTGCCCAGAGCTATCCCACTGGAATCCGGCCACCAACCACGTGGACACGTACTTATAATGATTCTGGTGCCCCAGGTGCTTGGCCAGACAGAAGGTGTTTGATGGCATGAAGTATTTTCAGCTGGACTGGGATAATGCAGGTCCAGGCTCCCTCACACTGCCAGGTAACCCCCAGTCTCCCTGCATCATGGGTCATAAAACAAGACTTATCTTTGTCATAAAAAAACAACAACTTTGTTTAACATCTTTTCAGGCCTTGCTTTCTATAGTTTCAAGGGACAATGTTGGAGATGACGTAGCTTCACAGCAATCAGCAAAAATGCCTTTGGTGCCTATGGCCCTCAGAGGAGAGTCTTGGTGGCTTCGAGTCGGAAAGAAAAGCCAGGAGACAGCTCTGCATCTTCCCTGTGGCTGAGTCAGCAACAGGATGGGAAGTCTCCTCTTCCCACTGGGCAGCCTCATTACTAAATGCAGAAACTGAGGCAGAAACATTCCATAAACTTCACTCCTACTGGGATCTTCTTGGCTTGAGTTCCAATCACTGTTGTGCTATGGAGCAATCTGCATTTCAGGGAAATTTAAGCAGAGCTTTGTCCTAACTCCGTTTAGTTACCCAGGACTTATTTATACTCTTATCTTATTATTTATAAGCAATGAATTTTTATCCTGTGGTTTATGCAATTGGAATGTAAGGATATCTCTTACCTCATCTGTCTCAGAGATATGTCTTCTATTTTCCTCCATGTCTACAATACTTTCCCTACATTGTTACTTTATCTCTCAAAGCTGTCTATTGAAAAATTTAAAGAATCTTCTCTTTTATTAGTAAAGAATTATTATAAAAAGAGCCCCTCTTTTTCTTCATAATTTTCTCTAACAATCATATACAGAATAACACATTCAAAAGTAGATTTTCCTGTGTTAGTTCTTTTTCACCTATTTCCCTTTCCAATTAGTCATCCATCCATTTAAGTACACATCTGCCCTCTTATCCAATTGTCCACTCACTTATCCATCCATCCATCCATCCATCCATCCAATTACCCATCCGCCTATCTATCCAACACTTATTAAGTACGAATGTTGCAAATAATGAAATTCAGAATCAAAGAACTCATTCCCTTTGTCCTTGTCATTATTTCCTTTTTATCTCTGGCAGTTTTTTTGGTACCATGAGCCTTTGTAATGCATTTATGGGGGAATCTTTATGCTTTAGGATTCCTATAGCTCCTTTACACATGGCCATTTACCAGTAGATAAAGCTAAGGAAAACGGATTTTGTTAGAAAAAGTAAAGAAGTACATTGCAAAATACCTTTGTATTTCATTTCCGATTTCTGTGGCTGTAAATAAAGCGTCATGCTTTGAGCTTGAAGGTGAACCCCAGAGGAGTGACTAGGAGCTCGGAGCTAAACGACAGACGGCTGGCCAGTGAGATGGATGCATTTCATTATCTGAAGCCTATTCCATAGGCATAATTAGAACTCCTCTGAGAAGTCGCCTAATTATGTAACATCCAACAAAATATGTGAGGGCTTCATCCTGGCCTTATGTGGAATCTATCAAGCTTGTGCTAATTTACGATTTCCTATTAGAAGAGGAGCAAACAGGACGAGTCATTTCCACAGCCATGGTTTCTGATTAGCACCACCAGATAATATGAATTTGGAACATCCATCTTCCCCTTGGGGCATCGCTGGAGCAAAGGCAGCTTAGATCAGCCCAATATATTATTAGATGTCCCCATTGTCCTACGGAAACACAGCTGCAGGTGTATTATTTCTGGCTGGGACAATGGCAATGTGAGGGATCAGAAGCGACATCAAAGGAGAAACCTTTATGGCTGGCTCTTTTCCTTTCTCTACAATAGTCTGCAGGGAGTGGGGAGACTTGGTCCCAGCATCTGGGGTTTCAGAAGAAGCCTCCTACGCCCAGCCCGTGGCCAGCACCTCCATCACAGCCACCTCTCCTTGCTGAGCTTCTGCTCTGACAGGAGTTTAACAACCTCGCTGGCCTCACAGAGAGAGCAGCTCTGCCAGCCTCTATACCCGCCTGTGCCTCCTTGTCGATCCTCAGGGGTCCCACCTTCCAGGCCAGGCCCAGGCAATGGCTTTGACGCTTTTTTCCAGAAGGCAAGGTAAAAGGAATGAAATTGCCTAACTCTTTAAACTGCATCCTGAGAGTTTCTCAAGTCTGTTGTAAAGAAAGGCAAAAATGGAGCAACAAAGACATTTTTCAACTAGAGGAAAATAAGAGGCACAACCAGGCAGTTTCATTTGCAGGTAACTTGTAAAATGAATGTGACTCCCCCAACCCCAAAGCCCACGTTACTTCAGATGATGCTTTAACAGAATGGTGGGGAAGGACGCTTCTCTGGGACTGCCAAGCAGCCAAAAATGGTCCAATAGATCCTCGAAAATGTCTAATGATAGAATATTCTGGAAGATGTAGAGACAGCTTTCAAGGTTCAGAAAGTCAAGGTTGGGCCTTTGAGATACAAAGAAACCACAGAGAACAGAGATGGCAGACACGTGGCATGAGGGCCACCACAAGGCAGACACTCCTCACTGGCCATACACAGCCTGTCCTCCTTCCAGACAAATGAGCCATCACAGCCCTTCCTGCATCAGCGCTCCAAGTCACCTCTGAAGGCCTGAGCTTAGCCCAGGAGAAGAAACCTCCTTGCCATCTTGAACTGGGTGCCGACAGCTGGAGTTAATGAAAGAGTTAATGTGATTTTCCACTCTCCCCACTTGCTTTGAGGGACTCTGGCCTGATCAAATCACCTTTAGGGAATGGAAAATTCTCCCTCACCGCACAAGAAGGCAAGCCTGGAGAGGAATGCTGGAGATGAACCAAGGCGGGCCGAGCAGCATCACACCATCAGGCCGCAGAAAGGAAAACCCGGCCTCCCGGGGGAAAGGTGGCAGGGAGCAGCCATCTTCCTGACTGTGCGGGATGGCCCCGTTTCTCTCATGTCCAAATCCCCGTCCCAGGGGTGCAGGTTCAAGGCCTGGTGTGCACATGGCGAGAAGCGGCCCGGCCCCCGTTCCCCTGAGCGTCTCACAGATGTGTCAGCTGGTATGAGTTACCAGGCAGTGACCACATTTTGGGGAGAAATCATCCATTGATTTATCACAGGGGCATAAATCATAAATGCATTTAGTTGTCTTCATCGCCTTTCTTGTCATCCTGCCCCTCTGAAGTGCAGTGAAGAGGCAGATGTATTATCTGGGATCAATTCCAGATCCCTTTTGTGTTTTAAAGGGAGAAGTCCAGGAAGGGATGCACACAGCCCTCTGCCACAGGTTGATCAAAGTCTCGGCGCCTTGAAGGCCCCGTCACCACAGAGATGTAACTCCGAGAGGCCTGGTGACGAGCGGGTGGACGTCCCGCTCACACCAGCCCCTCAGCCCAGATGGGGCTGAGGATGACAGGAGTCCCTGCACTATCCATAAAACATGCCATAGTCACCTAGGCCACAGCGCTTCCTTCAATGGCCCGGGCAAGTCATCCAGGGAACAGGGACAACAGATGGTGGTCAGTCACGGTGACATTTAAAATTAAGTCAATGAGAAATCTGGTCCCAGCCAGGGCAGAAAGGGATGCTTCCAGAAAGGCCTGGAGGATTCCTCTCAAATGCTTGTCATTCTCAGCTCCCACATTTCTTCTAGGCATCTGCAGGGGTCCTGCCTCAGACACCCTTTTCACCTTCCTCAAGAATGTTGTCCCATTTCCCTCGCTGGTTCCGTGGACCACAGGCACTGCCATGTACCTTTTCTCGTGGTTCTTGCAAGAAAAGTAGGAGGGAGTTACTACCCTGTTTCCCCGAAAATAAGACAGTGTCTTATATTAATTTTTTCTCCCAAAGTTGTCCTAGGTCTTATTTTCAGGGGATGTCTTATCTTTCCATGTGCTAGGTCTTATTTTCGGAGGATGTCTTATTTTCGGGGAAACAAGGTATTACTAAAGCCATTTTACAAATTAGAAGCTTCGGGGAAACTGGGTAGCTTGTTTGAGATCACAGCTCAAGGACAAGCTGACATCACAATGTGCTTCTCTGTCCTTCACACCAAGACTGTCAGACTCTGGGATACCCCACTGCTTCTCCTGTCCCACATCAGCATAGAAAAGCAGTTTCCTTTCCTGCATCATCTACATACATGGACACATTCCACCACGCACACCTACCAGGTGAGCCTGCACAGCGCTGTGTCAGGTACTAAGCTTTGGGGAGAACCAAACAGGAACTAATCTCGGGACTACTGGAGAAGATAAGCATTGCAGAGATAATGGCACCGCTGCTGTCTAGATAGTCAGGGTGCTGGAGATTGCACTACCGGGAAGCTTTCCCCTGGGCACTCCCTGTCTTCCCAAGGAAGCTCCATGGGAAAGGCCTAGGCAGGCTCTTACCACCCCAGGCTCGGGTCAGGATGGGGTTTTGGGGCACAGGATAAAGCTAGGACTTTGGAGTAGAATTACTTAACCTGCTCTCGAGTCAGTTTCCTCTCCTATAAAAGAGACATACTATGAATACCTATACTGTAAACGTTCTGGGAGAATCAAATGAGATTCTTGGCAAAGTCTGGGTGGCATTCACTCCTTCCTTCCCAAAGGCTCCGGAGAATGTGCATATGACAGGCAGATGGGGTACGTCAATGGGAAGACAGATCCAACACGCTGTTCTCATACCATCATGCTTCTGATGAATGAGACAACAAACACTTTACTTCCTTGTGATGTTTATCTAATAGGTTACAAGATGAAAAACTCTACCACTAAAAGGAAAGCAGTAGCTAAGATTGCTGGCGATTAGGGTCAGGAGTAACTTTAAATCTGATGGTCACAGTAGGTGTCCCTGAAAAGGGGTGAAGTGAGCCAATGTATATCTGGGTTAAAGTGTCCAGGCAGAGGGGGCAGAAACAGCAGACTCATCAGAGAGCAGCGAGCTGTGAGAGGGCACGAGGGCAGGCAGTGGAGAACAGTCCCAATGAGCAGACACCATCAGGCCAGATCTGTGTGCCTCTCTAGGGACCTGGGCTTAACCTCAGCATAAAGTGGGGAGACGGTGGAGGTTTAGGGATTCATTGGCACAATTTACCTGTAGTTTCCAAAGTGCCCCACTGCTGTGTGGAGTGTCTACTTCTGATAAACAAATCTGAGAATTGGGAAGAAATCTGATTTGATCACCAATTTACATGTAGTTGGAAAAGTGGAAAGGGCCAGGGAAACAGTCGGCTGGCAGATTCCCTGCACAGTAGGCACCTTTCTGGATGGCATATATTTTCTGCCCTCCTCTGCACCCTGCTAAGTCCCCTCCCTGCCCCATCCAGCAGGGGGTTGCAGGAAAGTGGGCACAGCTTAGCGGGTGAGATGGTGAACTTCAAGGGCATTTTTTGGCTGCTGGAGGCTCCAAGGCCTCTTAGAAGAGAGAGACCTGCATTTATTTGGCTAGACTGATCCAGGATCCCTCACAGACAGGCTGCTGGGAGCTTCCCATCAAATCATCTGTGGCGGGAGGTTAATGAAGGGAGCACGTGAGGTAAGGAAATAATGTGAGGCTGCTTAAGAGAAAAACGAGCCCACAGATACATACCACAAACTGGTGGGCACCAGGAGGAAAGAGGGGTGGGGAGGGCTAAACTAGTAAATGGGGTCAAATGGATGGCGACAGACAGAAACTAGACTTCTGGTGGTTAGCATGCTGTCCTGTATACAGACATCCTATATAACAAAAGCCTAATATGCTAAGTGTCCTATCATCCAGTCAACTGTTCAACGAATCAAAGCATAATATGCTAAAGATCTACTAAGGCTGCTCAACTGCTCATTGTGACTTGTATTGACCACCAGGGGGCAGATAGTGGACCAGTCCACTAGTCGTTATGATGTGCACTGACCACCAGGGGTAAGATGCTCCAATCAGTAAGTGAGCTTGCTGCCATGGTCCGGCAATCAGGACTGAGTGAGATGGGCCAAAGCACCCTGGAGCCCTCTGGCAGTCCCTCCCTGGTTGGCCAACTGCCTGCATCCCTCCCTGGCTCCAATCATGCACCGGTGGGGTCCCTCAGCCTCGCCTGCACCTTCTGCACCCCGGGACCCTTCAGGGGATGTTGGAGAGCTGGTTTTGGTCTGATTCCACAGGCCAGGCAAAGGGACCCCACTGGTGCACAAATTCATGCACCAGGCCTCTAGTAGAATTATAATGTTGTACACCTGAAACTTACACAATGTTATTAACCAATATTACTTCAATTAAAAAAATAAAGCTAACCACATAATAAATATATTCTCAGGGAAATAAAAAGGATTGAGCACTTCCAAACCCCCTCAACTAGCCACCTGTGTTCCCAAACCCACTGTGCCCAGTCCCATGCTCTTGTTTCACAGCAGGGCAGGTGGCCTGAGGAGGATGTGCAGGTGCATCTGCCAAGCCTGGCCCAGAATCCATAGATCACAGTCTCTTCCCCATCGCTGACATTCACTGAGCACTTCCTGTCCCCAAGGACCTGCTAGATTCTAGGCACTACTCATTTGCCCCCCACAACAACCTTGGGAGGGCAGCACAGCTCTTGTCCCCACTCCCACCTCATTTCCGAGAGGAAGAAAGGAAGTACAAGGAGATCCAACCACTTGTCCAAAGTCACACAGCTCAGAAACGGGCAGGTCTGGACCCAGTCCAGGCAGTTAGAATGTTGGCCACCAGTATAGGGATGCTAATATAAAAGCAACACTACTTTTCAATCTCCGTTTTGCATTTCACTAATACAGATAGGCTGCTCCTCTCAGTTGAGAAACACTAGCTCTTATGTATCATTAATTAATGATATTGAATGTAGCACATTTTGATAGGTGCTACAAATGTAGATATAAAGGACACTGCATACATATTTATTCGTTAAACAGGCAAAGGCAAGGCTTAGACATGATTTAAAATGCAGCTGAATAATCTTCTTAGAAGTCAACCAAGACTCCGCAGAGGAATCCAGATTCAGGGATAAGAAGAGTACTTTCTATTTTCTGCATCTGAAAATATACTGCTATACCATCTTGAATTCAGCCCATACAACTACATTTTAACTGTAATGTTAAATAAAAGTTTTAGCTATGCCAGTGGTTGGCCATCATGGTGACAATGTTAATGGCACAGCACTGCGCGCTCCCCTGACTTTGGGCCCAGCACTGAGCGTGGTAGCACATCCTCTTTCGTTCTGAACAACACTGCAAGGTGTAATTAGCCCCATCACAAGCAGGAGGGCAGATTTGTCAGCATCCAGACACCACCCTCTTCCCAGCAGGCAGCATGTCTCCCTGCCCTGCCCACTCCCAAGAACCCTACTCCTAATTCAGGAGAAATAAAACCCAGGAAATAAGAACCAGACAAGCCATTAGCCTGCAAATAGTGCTCAACTCACTCAGCAAGCTTCCAACTATGACCAAGCCTCAGCCCCAGACAATCAGTCTCTGTGAGGCTGGGCTGGACTCTGTAAGCCACTTCTGTCTTGCTCCCTGCTCTGGCCAGGCTGTACCCACAGGGTCATGAGGAGGAGGCCGCAGAGATGGAGGAGGGAGAAGGGACTTGCCCTCTCCACCTCACTGCCTGCTGGCCTTTTGTCCCCAGCCCATCAGCCCAGCCTGGATGCTTGCCCCAGTAGGGACAGTTTATCCCAATAGAACTGAATGAATCCACCTTTCAGTTTTTCCAACCCTCATCCTTTTTAGAGCATCCTTCCTCAAAAGCCTGGGTCCCAGCCCCACAGCACTTCCCAACCAGAGTGCCCTCCTCAGTGGTCTGGGTCCCTCTGAATTTCAACAACCTTTTCCCCTCTCTGCACCTCTCCTATCCTCTTCCTGGACCAGCCACTGGGGTGGTGGCTGTATACTGAAGCCACTTTTTCCATGTCATCTTAGACTTCTCTTTTTGCCCTTTCTGGTTAACATTAGTTCTCCCATTAAAATAACTGGTGGGGCCCTGTGGGCATGGTTCAGTATTAGAGTGTCAAACTATGAACAATAAGGTCATGGTTCAGTTCCTGGTCAGGGCACATGCCCGATTGCAGGCTCAGTCCCCTGTGTGGGGCATACAGGAGGCAGCTTATCAATGATTTCCTCTCATCATTGATGTTTCTATCTCTCTCTCCCTCTCCCTCCTCTCTGAAATCAATAAGAATATTTAAAAAAATAATAACAGGTGGGTTTTTGCCCTGCCTGCTCCAGTGGTGACATCACTGTCCCCAGTGGCATTTCCCAGAGCACCTCAGCTGAGATGCTCAGTCCTCACACCCAAGGCCATGGAGGGCCATGAAAACTCTCATGACTCACCAAGTCTGGTCCTGAGCCTCCTATCACAATGCCAATTCCAGGGCACATCATCTGCAGAGAAGGGAACTCAGGAAACACTATTTACAAACCCCTTCCCCCCTACCACCGCCCCAGACCACCAGCTCCTCAGTCTGAGATCAAAGGTGTGGGGACAGTCCGACATGGCTAAGGAGCAAAGCCCCCAGCTCAGAGCTGTGGGATCAAGTGACAATGTCCCTGAACCGGAGCACCGTGCCCTGCAAGAGGATGGTGACAGGAGTGTCCCCCTGGGCAGGGCTAAGGATGAAACGAGAGAAAGCAAGTGAAGTGTTTGGCGCTGCACCACCTAGCATGGGGCTGGGTTTGTGGGGACTTCTCTGCAGAGTGGCCTTTGATACCCATCTACTGAGGGCAGTGGGGGGGGGAGGGACGTGTGGGAATGGGCATGGTCCCCACATGCCTTCTGGTTGTGGGTAGAGGCCTGCGCTGCTGTGGCGGGAGGTGCCCACGGCCGTCGAGAGCCCGCAGGCAGGAGCTGGTTTCTCCGTGGCTGGCAGCAGCCACGCACCAGTGGGCTCCACTCCTGACTTGTCTCGTCATGTTCTCACCCGAGTCACAGGATGTCTCATCCCTGCAGAAGTAATTAAAGATACGCTGGGAGACAGCGAACCATTGCGACTCCCCCTTCGGCGGCGAGGGGGGCCCGAGTGAGCTCTCACTGCTGTGACAGAAACGCCTTTTCCTGTCACATTGTTGACTGACCACAAGAGATGAATGTTCCTGCCATTTTCCTGAGACAGCTTTAGGATTTCTCACCCTGGAAAAAATACAGCCATGACACAAACTCAGCCCAAACTTTCAGACCCAAACGGGACTTCAGTCAGGGAGGGAGAGACAGAGGAGTGTCTCCACCCAACTGAGCCTGGAAGGAAATCAGCAGGAAGAACCAGGACCACCTGGAAGCAGTCACAGGAAGTAAAAGAAACCCGCCCCTAGTCCCCACCCACTGCAATCAATGATGATGAAGAATGTCAATACCCAAACTGCAGACACAGCTCAGGCCCATGCCTGGTAGCCTGACCCCCATGCAGCAGAGAATATCTGAAAACAACCAGCTCAGGCCTCTCCCTGATCAAGAACCTCCCATGGCTCCCCACTACCCTTGGATCCCAATCCCAGCCTCTTACTGTGCCCATTAAAGGCCAGAGGAGCTGGCCCCTGGCTGACCTGTCAACCTCTCCCATGACACTTCTATCCAGCCACCTGCCCTTCCTCCAGCTCCTCACACTCCCACCTTCTCCTGGGGCCTTTGAAAGTGCTGTTCCCTCCGCCCTTCCACCCAGCTATTTCATTTACCTGCTCTCCCCTCAGAGGGGCTTCCCTCGTGCCCCATCCTCCACCTCTGGCCCTTGCTGTCTCCTTCAGAAGGTTTACCATGATTTCTAATTCATTGGGCCTTCACTTGTCATCTGCTTTCTGCTCTCTGGAGCTCCTTCCTCTGACAGGTCAACCCCCTACTCCTGGGCTCTGGTATAGTGATGGGGGCACAAGGACCTTCAATAAAAAGTCTGTTAACTGAATGAATTACCCCCCATATAGCTGCTCCCTTCCCTCTGCTTCCTCTGCCAACAGCCTCTGCCACCCTTAAGCCCCCATGTTAGTCTCCTTCTATGTGCTGAGAAACAGACAGAGCCAGAGTGGAGGTGGGGTGGGGGGTGAGGGGAGAGAATCTTTGGAGATCCCTTATCTCCAGGCAGCATGGTCTTAACTCCTTCCCCAGAGGCCTGTGGTCAGGTAAGTCCTTTATCCACTCACCTGGCTCAAAGGAGGAAGAGGAAATGCTTTCTAAAACCTCTTGAAAATCTGACTTATTTCACTTAGCATAATACCCTCTAGGTCCATCCATGCTCTCACAGATGGTAAGATTTCATTCTTCTTCCACCGTGTAAATGTGCCACAGCTTTTTTATCCACTCACCTACTGATGGGCACCTGGGGTGCTTCCATATCTTGGCAATTATAAACAACACTGCAATATAAGACTGCAATATGTGTTCACAGGGGTGCATATATTCTTTCAAATTAATGTTTTGAGTTTCTTTGAATATATACCCAGAAGCGAAATCACTGGGTCATAAGACAGTTCTATTTTTAATTTTTTGAGAAACCTCCATACTCTTTTTTATAGTGGCTGCACTAATTTGCATTCTTGCAATCAATAGTACAAAAGGATTCCCTTTTCTCCACATCTTCACCAGCACTTATTTGTTGATTTATTGATGACAGCCAGTCTAGCAGGTGTGTGGTGACAGAGAAATAGAAATACTGTACGATTTCACTTATATGTGGAATCTAAAAAAAAGACAAAAACAACAAAATAAGCTAATAAACAAAATAGAATCAGACTCATAGTTACAGATAACAGACTGATAGTTTCAGGGGGAAGAGGGTTGAGGAACTGGGTGAAAAAGGTGAAGGGATTAAGCAGTCCGAATTGGCAGTTACAAAATAGTCATGGGATGTAAAGTTCGGCAAAGGGAATATAGTGCTGCCCATGTCCCTCATCATAGACCCACATGGAGGAGGAGAGCACAGGGCCATCTAACAGGCACGGAAGGGTCGTTGTGTAACACAAAGCAAAATAATAGTCATGAACCCATGAGTAGACCCATTCTGGCCCCACCATGATGGGGGTTCCGAGGGTTCAATTTTATTTCAGGGGGGCTCTGCTTTCCTGGGTCTGGGAAAAGAGGAAGTTGGATTCTCTCCAGGGTGCCCCCTGTTGGTCCAGTGACCTGAAAGCTGTGACACTCTGCCATGTGCCATGTCACCATAAACAGTGCCCCAGGGCAGTTACGGATAGCATTTATGAAGATGTCACCTTCCAGGCACTGGGGGCAGCCCCAGGCTGGATGCCACAGCTCGCTTTCCTTCAAGGGCAGTGCTAAAGGAGAAGGAGGGGGACAGAAAGGACTCAAAAAAGCTGAAAGAATGGCTCCAAAGATGGAGGAGAAATACCTATAGCATAAGTAGAAGTATCTGCCATCAAGCCTCCATACCTCCACCATTTAATATGTGGCCAGTATTGTTATTTAAGTAGAGAAAAACTATAGGTACATAGGAAGAAACTGCCCCCACCAATTTGAATTTAGTCAATGCATACAATTCTGAGGGCATCTCAGCGACTTCCAACAACACCCTGTTGGTGCCTTTAGATCAGGGGTTGGCCAACATGTTCTTAAAGGGCCAGATAGTAAATATTTCAGGCTTTGTGGGCCACAGGGTCTCAAATCTTCAACAGTAGACAACGTGTAAACAAATGTGAATGGCTGTGTTACAAGAATACTTTATTGATGGGTAGTAAACTGTATTTAATATACTTCTCACACATTAATATTGAATATTATTTTCCTTGGGGTTCTTTATTTTCACATTTAAAAGTGTGAAAAGCCATTGATTCATAGCTTATAGGCCATGCAAAATAGGCAATGAATCAGATTTGGCCTAGTTTGCAATCCTTTCTTTAAATCACTTGCCATTTCATAATGATTTTGAGTTGGGGGGAGGGAGAAAGAAACATGGACCAGCTGCCTCCAGCGTGCCCCCTACCGAGAATCAAGCCCACAACCCAGGCTGTGGCCTAAAATCGAACCAGCAACCCTTGGTGCACAGGATGACGCCCAGTTAACCGAGCCACATCAGCTAGGGCCTTCCTCACCGTTTCTTACTATCCATTCTACCTTGCACAACAGGGGAAGTAGTGATAAATAAAATAATTGCATGAGCTTTTTTTTTATTATTATTATAGTTCAGGTGGAAGAGCAACTACCTAGGTGGCAGGTATAACGGTTTTTCTAATTTAAATGTAGGCAGCTTTATTTCTTGAGCAGATCCTGGAATGAGTCCCTTTCATGTTGAGAAGTGCATATTTTATTCCAAGTGTACAAGAGCTGCTATTAAGCCCCAAACCAATGGATATCAGGCAAAGGTAAATGGCACCCAATAAATGAATAAATAGCTCCTCATTTCTGCACTCAGAAATACAATGCTGGCAAGGGACACATTGCATCAGCAATTGCTGCCTTCATGGATTCATAGTTAAATTACCAGCGATGCATTCCTTCTCCCCACTCATTCTAAAATGATTTACTAATCAGTTGCCTTACGCAAAGCCCTGGTTAGGTTGTAGATAGTCCCAAGAGCTCCTCTGGTCTGCTCCCAACGTCCCCCCCCCTCCCTTTCTGGGAACCCAGCTACCATACTGTAAGGAAGTCCGGATACTATACTGAGGAAAGTTCACAGGTGGCCCTGGAGAGTTACGCACCCTGAGCTGAACAGAATGGAGGCAGCCCAGCCACGGTCCCAGATTAACTAGAGAACTGGCCACACAGTTAATGCACAGAATTGAAAAAAATAATAAAATTGCTACTTTAAGCCATTAGGTTTTGGATATTTATATTATTGCTATATAAGTAATTGTCTTTCCTTTCTCTATTTTCCTTGCTTCTTTTGCTGCATAACAAGTAACCTAATAATAATAATAATAATAAT
Organism: Pipistrellus hanaki; assembly: GCF_964339955.1. NCBI lineage: Eukaryota > Metazoa > Chordata > Mammalia > Chiroptera > Vespertilionidae > Pipistrellus > Pipistrellus hanaki. The sequence goes on from NC_140515.1 coordinate 21,758,435, forward strand.
AATAATAATAACAGCTTAAATGAGCACACATTTGATATATCAGTATATTTGGGTTCAAAGTCTGGACACAGCTTAGCTAGGCCCTCTGATCCTGATTCACAAAGTTGCAGTCCAGGTACTAACTGGGCTTTTTGCATCTGGAGGTCCGAGGCTGCCTGCAGGCTCATTCACTGTCAGTAGGAGACATCTCCTTGTGGCTGTAAGAGCGAGGCCACGCTTCTCAGCAGGGCTGGAATACTGGGATATGGTGCATGGTGGTGGGACTGTTCAGAGATACAAAACCTGTCCTCAAGGACTCACCAAGCCAGTGAGGATGAAAAACAGGCCGAAAAACTGTAGTCCTGGCCATGAGGCTACGCTCCCTTAGGACAATTATGAGGGAGTCAGAAGTTTAGGGTTCAGGCAATAGAAGCTGGCCTCCAACTGGAGTGGAAAGAGGAGAGCTCAGGGCAGGCCCAAGAGAAAGGAACAAGTCCCCCAAGGTTGCTGATACAAGCCACCCCCCTGAGAAACAGCAAGTACCTGCTGGCCAGCACCGCATCCCTATGGGCATGGAAAGCATATGGGTGAAGTGGGCTCAGAGGAACTGACGGAGTGGTGAGGGTCTTGGCCAAATAGAGCGTGCATTTGCCGTCTAAGGAAGCAGCCACTTCTCAGTCCAGCCAGTTTTTTGTTTGTTTGTTTGTGTTTTGGGGGGGGGGGTTGTTGTTGTTGGTTTTTTTGTTTGTTTTTGCTTTTTGTGTGTTGTGTGTGTGTGTGTGTGTGTGTGTGTGTATGTCTGTGTGTGTTTGTTTTTTGTCATAGGAGAATGTTGGCTCCCAAGTGCCAAGTGTATCCATTTATGAGAAAAACTAAAACTTAAAAATTGCATATATTACAGCCAGGTTTTTAAATAATGGTCAGTAACTGGCAATATTTTAAGCAAAGTATGGACCAAGAAACGTATACCTGGACACTGGCTCTGACTGAGGGGACAGGCCCTTTTGAAGGTTGACAGAGGGGAGCACAAGTGGCAGAGCCCACGGAGTAACCTCACCCACTCCCTGGACTCCATGGCGGCGGTTCCCCACGGGCGCTGCTCCTCTCCCAAAGGCATCACCGGAGAACTGGTTAGGAACGCTCACTCTCAGGCCACAAGGGGCCCCACGGAATCAGCATCACTGGAGATGGGTAAGCAGGGATTGTGGGAAGGAGGTCTCAGGAGGTTCTCTTACTCGCTTTCTCAAGTTTGAGAAAGACTCTCTCATGGGACTCCGGCTCTAGCCTTCAGGACATTTTTCCTCTTCCAGAACCCATTTTCTGTTTCTGTCATCTGGAAGCTTACCAACTACCTCATGACACAACCCTCTGCTAATGTTCAAAATAACAGAGAAAGATGACTGTGTAGACATTGCCCATCACCTCACTTTAACACAGGGTACAACCACATAGGGTGTTATATACATTTATTACCTGCATCTTCATGGAGAAGAGACTGTATGTGTACATGCATGTGTATGTGCATGTATATGTATGTGTACATATATGTGTTCATGTATGCTATGGAACTCTCCAGAATGGAGCAGAAAGGTGTCCTGCTATGAATTTTTAATCATAGAAAAAGACCCTCTTGCTACAGAAAGAAATCTGCTTCTGCCTGATAGTACTTTCTAAGTAGATGAAACTGTTTTTGTGCACCGCTGAAATTTCCAGGACCCTGGTTCCAATCAATCCTAGGAAGCACCTGGCCTAAAGTCAATATTGTTCCTTTGGAAAGACATGTTAAGATTTGTGTTTTGTCTGAAGAATTATGACTGCGCAGCCCTCATCCTCTTCCCCTCTCTGCAAGCAATGCCATGATGTTACATAGACTATTCCGGCAACTGCTCTCCATCAAGTAACACCCAGCGGGAGGGATTCATGTGATTCTGCGCATGAGACTCATATGACCACACATTGGGTGTTGATGGAGCTGCTTATTAAAAGGTCCCTTCACTTTCTTCTTTTATTTAAGATGGTCCTATATTAGTCAAAATACCCTTCAACCTGCTGTGAGATGCCATAGCATCCGTGAACCTCCTATTTGACTGCACCCCCCGTTCACTGGTGCCGTGGCCTCCCTCCCAGCCTTGTCACTTAGCTGCCCTCAGGGTTGGGCATTAGGTACCAGCCACGTGCCTAACACTGTGCCATGTGCTGAAGGTGCACATGTCCCCAGCCTGTTCCTCCTTTCATGTCACATACACTTATAGGGAATGAACTCTGGCTTCCAAATGTCCCCGGAAATCGTTACCAGAAATATAGCATCTGTGTCTGAAGTCAGTGCTTATTGGGGAAGTTTTGTTCAGCCAAATGTATTCCTGGATAAGTTAGGCAGGTGCCCTGTCAGAGCCCTCTGTTCTCTTAGTACACCCAGCACAGCTAGCTTTTCCTCCAGCCTCAGAAACGATGGCTGTTTCTAAGGGTAAGCCCCAGGGAAGGAGGTGGTGACCATGTGGGAACCAGGTTGTACAAAGGTGTGTATATTTAAAAACCAGACTCACACCTGGTGAGGTAAGATGCCAATGTTATCACAGACGCATGGGGACCAAGAGTCAGCGAGGGAACATGGACCGAATCTCACATCCCTCCAGGGTCCCTGCTCCCCAGATATGGCTGAGCACAGCTGTCATTAGCCTTCTGTTTATTTTTTTTGCCAAGTGTGCATAGTTAGTTCAATTCCCAGAAAGTGAACATACAAAGCAGAACAAGCAGGATGGACTTGTTCTGGATGGTCTCATGCACCTATAGAGGGCGCCGTCTGCTCAGGGGGTAGGAGAGCACTTTGTAATGCCCCCAGGTTAGCGCCCTGTCCCAGTGACTTCATTTCCCTGCTGAAATGCCACCCTTTAGGTAAGACAGCGATCCCCTGCTGCCCATCTGTGATTGGTGCCCACCTGAAGAACTGATTGATAACACAGATTCCTGGGCCATAACCTCAGAGATTTTGATTCCGTAGGTGTAGAGGGGGGTTTGCATATTCACAACTTAGGAGCTGTCCCCAGCAAATTCAAAATGGCTAATAGCTTGAGGAACCTCTGGGTTAAGTACTCAAAAGGCGCCAAAAATATTAATATCCAATCCTAGCACATGAGTTCAATAGATACATAAATGTCAATTGGAGAACAAAGTAGTAATTAGAATAGAGTACATACTCGGACATGCGTAGGGAGCAGCACTGGGGGAGGGAGGGATAGCGAGAAGCTTCTGGGTGGTCACAAGGGCTCAACAAGGAACTGCAGCAACACAGAATATCATAAAGGAGATGCTGCAGGGCTGCCGGGCTGACCTCACCGTCCACGAATGCTGGTCCACCAAGCAACTCTGGCTCATGGAGAACGGGAGAAGCACTGCCCCAAGTGGACAAATCATAGGTCACAGCAGATCTTTTCTCTGAACATGTCTTTACGGGGCTCTTCTCTCCTCCAAACATTTCATTTTGAGAACAAGGAAAGCCATAGTTCCGTTGTGGTGAACCAACAAACACAAGGCTGAGAAACCAGAGGCCATTATGAGATTAAATCTACATGGGACACTTATCTGTGGATGATCCGGAGGTTTCCACACAGCAGAGATTCTGTATGGACTGCACTTCGTTGCTGGCTCAGCATCCACTTACCTTCCGCTCGGGCCAGTTGTATTTGGCAAAGATGGTGTCGTAGGTGTCCACTGCCCCGTCGGTGATGAGCATGATGGCCTGGCTGCAGATGCTGCCTTGTCCCGTGTGGTTGAACTATAGAGAGAAGTAAGTGCTGAATAAAACAACTCATCAGAGATACTCCTCTGTGTATCTGTGAGGCTTCAGAAGCAAGAGGCCGTGGGCTTACGGAGCCTCTAGGAAGAAGAGCACACGGGCACCACCAGTGCAGAACCTGCAGGGGGTGATGCTCTGACAACTGGGAATGACATACAGACCACAGAAGGGATTGCTGAAAACCAGGTATGAGGTGGGAAGTGATTCGAACACATCTAACCTCGATCACCTCCCAGTGTGGATGGCCTTCAGAATACAAGCCCAGAGGAGTTGGCACGGCCTGTCAGGGACACATTCTATGGGTGGCAGACCGTGTGCCAGGCAACATCTCTTTCAAAATCTGAGTCTGGTTTGAATGGGTCAATGGATACAAGCTATTCTATACAATAAAATCAAGTAGGTTTTTAAAAAATATATATATATTATTGATTTTGTACAGAGAGGAAGGGAGAGAGAGAGAGTTAGAAACATCGATGAGAGAGAGTCATCGATCAGCTGCCTCTTGCACACCCCCTACTGGGGATATGGCTGCAACCAAGGTACATGCCCTTGACCAGAATTGAACCCGGGACCCTTCAGTCCCCAAGCCGACGCTCTATCCATTGAGCCAAACCGGTTTCGGCAAAATCAAGTAGGTTTTGGACATATAGAGAATAAAGTCAGAATCATAACAATTCTGATTACAGGTAGAAGCTTAAGCACCCTTGGTTTAGGGCTTGTCTTAAACATATAGCTGAAAGCTTGTAACATTTAGTAGTAGTTTATGCATATGAGTATGTGTAGCATGTTCAAATTCCAAGATTGTGCCCACTTGTGTGCAGAGCCCTACATTTCCTCAGCTTTCAGTTTTACATAACATTGAAGAGTCCCAGCCTTGGTGAGAGATAGGCTGGTAGTGGGGAGGGGGCGTGTAATTGGGCTTGCCAGAGCTTCATGTCCTTCCCCAAGTCAGGAGTGAAGACTTCCTTCAATGAATGTCATTCACTCTGCAATTCCAAGCAACACCATGTCCTTTAAAAACCCTACAATGATGTCACAACGCCAAGGCATGGGAACCACAAAAAGTCTCTAGCTTTCAGACATCAAACTCCATCCACTATAATCTCTAAAGTTTTTCATGTATTCACAAATTATTTACTAAAAGCCCACACAGCGCTGGCAATATAACATACAAAAATCCCTTCTCTTGTGTAGTTTATATACTATTTGTGGAGACATAGAAAAACAAAGTAAATTATGTTGGATGTTTGATAATGTGATGCTAAGAGATGGAACAAGAAAAGAGAGAAAAGGGATAGGACATGAGAAAGGGGTATCTTTAGAAAAAGTTGTCAGGGAAGACCTCACTGAGAAGGTGACACTTGAGTAACTTCTGAAGGAAGTGAGTGTCTGGGGTAGGGCATTCCAGAGAGGGAAAAACAAACAAACAAACAAACAAACAAAAAAAAAAACAGTGCATACAGCCCGGCTGGTGTGGCTCAGTGGTTGAGTGTTGGCCCATGAACCAGGAGGTCACAGTTTGATTCCTGGTGAGGGCACATGCTGGCTTGAACCCCCGTAGGGGGTGTACGGGAGGCAGTCAATCAATGATCCTCTCTTATCATTGATGTTTCTATCTCTATCCCTCTCTTTTTCTTTCTGAAATCAATAAAAACATATTTTTAAAAACACAGTACATACAATGGCACTCAGTGGGACTGTGCCCAGCATGTTCAAACTGTTGACCATGAAACTGGAAAGGGATAGAAGCTTCTTTTGGATTGGCTGCTGACTCCTGGTGAACCAAAGAGCTAATAAAACATTCAAGTTGAAGTTTAATGCCCAGTCTTCATGCACTTAGAAGTCTGATATAGAGATTAAAGTTGTAGTAACTTGAAAGACTATAATTGATGGATGGATGGGTGGATGGAAGAAAGGAATGACTTGCCTTGTGACATTGGGACAGAGCAAAGCCAACTGGCAACATCAATGGTGTATCATAACATAATGGAAAGTGCTTAACCCCATCCCTATGCCACAAGCTATGCACCTGGGGTGAGTTCTTACTTCAGAGTGTCTTTTTCTTCATTTATATGATGGAAATACTATGCTTACATGCTTGCTACAACACAGGTTAAATTTCATTATATACTGGGTTATAAGTATATACTTAACCTTTACTAAGGCCTCTGAGGTAGGTAATATCATTATCCCCATTTTACAAGGCAGGGAAACTGAAGCACAGAGAGATTAGCTAACAAGGTCACACAGCTACTACCTGCCATAGCGAGATTTGCACTCCCAGATTCAGCACACTCTACAGCCTCCCAAAAATATCCTTGAGCAGATAGGGGTACATAGTAAGACTCCACAAATGTCCATTTCCTTCTCCTGTCTCCATCCTGTCCAGGTTTCCAGGGTCACTTGGCATTATCAGGGCTACGCCCCTGAGAGTGAGTGAGTCCTCCTTACATTTTGTGCCCTAGACACTGATCTCATTTAAGTTCCGGCCCTGGCAGCCACTCCTGCATCTCAGACTGGACAGGTATCTTTGAATTAATGAGCAGACATGGCCCATGACACAAATGAGTAGGTAGAAATCCTGACAACCAAAATCATCACACCACAAAGCTTCACATAACTACTATCCTATCATCTTTATTGACATACCAATATTCTAGAAAACTCGCTGAGAAAGATAAAAATTGCAAATAACATTATCTACCACTTCTTCCAGAAACTTCCTGAAAGATCCATCAACTCTTGAATAGAAAGCATCAAAGGACAATTCATACCTAAGACTCTTTGAACTCCCATCTCAAAATCCTCCCCTTGCTGCATCTACCAATCCCACTAGTATATTAGGATTCTTACTGGTTCTTAACCAGCCTCTTCCTTCTCCCCCACCTTAAGGACACTCTTTCAGTCAGACTTCAATCAGTCTCAGTAAAGAACTTGGTCTTTTCCATATGAGACATCGCTAAGATCTTATGGTCAGAGTGCACCTGGTTCCTTCCTGCAGGAAGGAAAACAGCCTTGTAGCCTTGTCTTATCAACAGGTTGTTTCGGAGATATTTGGGGGAGCTTGCATCCAACACAGCCTTCAAGCCACTGAATAAACCCAGTAGCAGGCCATGGAATAAAGGTGATCTATGCTTCAAGTCACAGAGGCTGCAGAAAGGCAAAAGACAGGATAGCTTGGGGATGTTGTTCATGCAACTCTTTTGAAAACATCCTGGAAAAACTCTCCCAAATAAAAGGCAAGAACGAGGGGGGAAATGAAGTTATCTGAATAACGCAGACTAGAAGAAGGATGCCCAGAGCTGTTTATTTAAAAACCTCATTTTCCTCTCTGGCTGCATCCTTGGTATTCTCTGCAGCAATCTACAGTTGGAGAATTTGGGAGAACGCAATTAAATTCAAATGCTTTGATGAGTACTATCTCTTCTCTTCATATTTGTCTAGAACTTTTTTTGTGTGTGTTGAATAGCAAGAGTGATGAAAGTGTTTTCCATAATAATAACAGTGACAAGGGCCTGATGATGAACTACAATTAGCTCAGTGATTCATCAGTTAGCGGAGAAAATTTCAATGCATCCTGACATTTAAAGCATTTGGTTGTGATTAACAGTCTTTGAAATGTCACCGAATTTTATTTAATTGGCTAAGAAAAAAATTTTTTTAAGGTAATCACTGCAAAGATCATATTCATTGCCAAAAAGATAATTGCGGTTGTCACATGACAAGGTAGATGCTAACTACTGTAGCAAACTGGCTCTGGGTTCCTACAAAGCCAGCTGAGATATACAGCCAGGAGGGTCTTAACAAGGGTATCTGAATGCTCCTTTCAAAGCTGTTTGTACAGTAACTGCAAGCCTGTAAGTCATCTGAGCAAATACTGAAACTGAAAAGCAGGTAAATGCAAAACAGAATTAACTGCATTTGGTTATAGTTACCTATGAGCTATTCTAAGTTTCAGGCACAGTCACAATTTCAGGTGTGTGTGTGTGTGTGTGTGAGAGAGGGGCGGGGGGGAGGGAGGAGGGGGGAGAGGTGTGTTTATGTGTTTGAGAAATAACTTTTTATTTCATATTTGCTTATAAAGGCAGGCATAATACACAGGAAGAGAAATCCATCTCGTAAAGATCATATCAGTGAAGGAAAATATAGCTAGAGTTTCATTTTCATGAGAGATTAACAACCTTTGTGTTTTTCAAAGTGTTTGTCTATTTAAAAGCCCAATGGCAAGAGATAAAATGGAAATGTCTTTCTCTATGGGATAAATGTGCATTAAAATATATATATATGGTGCCAACTGTCAACCAACCTCAAGTAGGGACATTTTGTACCTTTTGTAACATTTTTTGTACCTTCTGTTTCTTACTTTCCAGATTTACATTTGGCCCATAACTTTCTCTGATTGACCAGGCCCTAGAGGATTTTTCCAGGTGAGTCAGAGCAGGTAGGTATGTGGAAGGTTTCCCTGGTTCAAAAATACTTCTCTCAGCAGGATTCAAGGGAGGAAATCTGCCATGTGTTGGTGAAGTCTCTGGATTGTAGAAGTGTTGGGAGGGTAATCTACCCTCTTGGAGTACACAAAGACCCCATGCCTGAAAGTGTGCTCCTTAGACTGTGACTTGTGCAAGATTCTAATCCTATGGGTATGGCATGATATAAAGGGTTCCTGGGTCACTACGTTTGAATACTGGCATAAACATATTTCAAAAGGTCGGTTAATTGCAGGACTTCCAGGCCTTTAATGTGTCCAAGTGCACCGCGTATCTCACGACCTTGATCACAGCACCTATGGGGGAGCATCTTGGAAGGTCAGCATTCAACTGAGCATGCAATGAGAAACACTGGCTTAGAGGTGTCTGAGAACAAAATGGGCAAGTGGAAGGGAAGGGAAGAGAAAAGAACTGGACAAGGAAAAGAAGAGAGGGGAAGATGAAAGGGATACCATTGTAATTAGTTATTAAAAATAGGAAAGGAGCAAGGGGGACGCCAGATATTAGAGGCTGCAATTTCACACTGCCCAGGGAACCACCAGCCCATTCCCTGCAGATTGCTAGGGAAGGCGACTGGACAAAGTGGAGGGTAGGTGTGTGCTCAGTGAGTCGGGCCGATGTCAGGAAGGTGCTTGCTGTCAGTCAATCCTGGGAACAGTGATCATTGACCAGAATGGACAGGGCCACTGTAGCCCATGAAAATCTGGGGATACAGACAAAAGAGCTCATGCTCTTGACTTGCTCTTGGCTCTCTGGCCCCTTTGGCTTTGTTTCTGCCTATGTTCTCTTTATAGACCCCACAGGCAATGGACTGATGGATCACAATGAGAAGCACAAACTAAACTAGCCTGGATTGGACTATGCCCTGACATGGAACAGAAACTCTGGATACTGGCTTTGATTTTAGCTCTTATGAAAGCAAAATGGGATTTCTTTTATGAAGTTGACTGAGGGAAATGGAACCTTGGAAACTCAGGGGTTTGAATGCATATACATACACACACACACACACACACACACACACACACACACACACAATTTTTCATTCTTGCATGCAAGTCTCAGAAAATTCCTTTTCTCAGAATATTGCAAGAAGCCTACTCCACTAGCAACCAGTAGAGATGAGGACTTCTCTCCACCAATAACAAAGGATGTTCCTGAGGCCTTGGGCAGAGACTAGGACCAAAGCATCTGGAGGGGGAGTAACTCCTAGAAACCACAGGCAGCCTGGCAGAGTTGAGGCAGCCTAGAGTCCCTAGTCACAGAGATGGCACTGCTAACTGAGCCCAGCACCGCTGAGAGGGGACCAGGCACCGCTTCCCATGCTGACTTCCCAACCTCCGTCTACCAGGCCCAACTTCATTGGCCTGTGACGTGCACAGCTGTTCAGCGCCATACACTTGGCTTAACCCTGCTGTCACGCTCTTAAAATTCTTAATAACTTTCCATCAAGGGGCTTGCATTTCATTTGGCACTGGGCCTCCCAAATATGGAGGCCAATGCTTGGTCTACGCCTGCCCCCATTTCACAGGTGAGGAAAGTAAGGGGAAACTGAGCACAGCTTTCTCAAGGCCACAGAATCAGGCTTCTCAGCCCAGCCTGCCTGACTCCAGAGGCCACAAACGTCACCAGAGGACAAGCCTCTTCTAACTCTCACTCCTGCACCACCTCTGCCAAAGAGCAGAAGAACAGAAGTCCACTGCAGGCAGGTTCCCAAACAGGGACTCCCCAGCTCAAAGTAGCCTTCCCCTCTGCAGATATGAGGCTTTGGAGATAAAAAAAAAAAAAAAAAAGAGCCAATTTTCCAATCGTGCCAAGTCCTTTCAATATTAGCTCCTAGAAGCACCAGCTGAGAGGCAGAGCTCCGCATCTTCAAGTCCAGAGAAGGCATCTATCCAGCATCCAAGCCGGAACTTAAAGGTGCAGCTTGGCCCTTTGCTCAGGCCAGGTATGCTTCCAAGTTATTAATAAGGTGTTAACATAAAGGCACTGTCCTAAACAATGAGGCTTGCATAAATGTTAATTATCCCTAGCTGACAGCCCCTTGGGGTGACTGAGAGGGGTGGCCTTGAGTTTACATTGAAGAAGCTGGTGTGGCACCTTCCCTTCTTATTTTTCTCTTCTCTTCAGTTGTGGCATTGGCTCAGTGCTGAGACCAAATGGCCTTCTGGGTGCCAACAGCTGTATTGGTAGAAGGGAGTCTAGAATCAGACCCTATCGTTGGCTTGAGAGGTCAGTGTAGCTGAGTGGGAACAAGTCAAGTTTGGGAACTGGGCATACCTGATCACCACAGAGGACGTGTGCAGTGTTGGCTAGATGCTGCCACCTGGGCCAGCCGGCCCCACACCGCTGCCTGGAGGCTCAGAGCAGTGAGGCCCAGGACCTCTGCAGGCCTCGCAGCTCCTGCAACACCTCAACACAGTGGCCACCTTTTTAGGGCCTGTTCGCTCTCAGCTTCACCCCAGGCCTTTTTCCTGAAAACCATGTTCCCAAGTCTCCCTAGCAGTCTTTTTTTTTTTTTTTTTTTTAAATATATTTTATTGATTTTGTACAGAGAGGAAGGGAGAGAGATAGAGAGCTAGAAACATCGATGAGAGAGAGTCATCGATCAGCTGCCTCTTGCACACCCCCTACTGGGGATATGCCCGCAACCAAGGTACATGCCCTTGACCGGAATCGAACCTGGGACCTTTCAGTCCCCAAGCCGACGCTCTATCCATTGAGCCATACCGGTCTCGGCTCCCTAGCAGTCTTGACAAAGTTTATCTGCAGAAGAATACTGGAGGACACCAGGAGAAGCCAGGCTTCTGAGCGATTTCTCCCTTCTCTCTGCTGTAAGAGCATGGCACTTTTTTGGCAATGGCTGAATCTCCTCCAGCACTATCTTCTCCATGCCACGCCTTTCATGGTTCTGCCCCTCTGGCGGGCCACAGTTAGTAGGCACCCTCCTGTTGTCCCTTCTGGCCTAGAGAGGAGTGCCTCCTGCTGGCATTCATCTGTGGATTGTGTCATTCCCTGTTTGATCTCAGCTTTTCCATCCTTGGTGCAACCAATTCTCAGAATTAAACTCCTGCTGTTTGAAATACCAAGAGTGCTTTCTATTTTTCTGCTTTTTACCATCTCAACTGCTGCCTCCCTGATCCAAGCCATTATTATCTGTCACCCAGATGATTGAATGGCCTTCCTACTATTGTCTCTGCCCACCTACATTGCTTCTAAACACAGCAGCCAGCCAAATGCTGCTGAAACCCAATGTGCCATCCTCTGCTCAGACAACAATGACTCCATCCCAGCCAGAGGGAGAGCCAAAATCCTTGCCAGGGTCTGCAACGCCCCACATGGTCCGGCTCCTGCGACCCCGTAACCTCATTCCCTAGCATGATCTCTCATCCTCACTTTGTTCTTGTCTCCTCGCGGTATTATAAAAATACCAACCATCCCTGCCTCAGGGCCTTTGCATTCGCTGTTCCTCTTGCTAGTAGCTTCTTTCCGGAAGTATGCACATGGCTACTCCCTCACTTCCTTCAGGTCTCTCCTGCAACATCACTGCATTAGAGAGACCTTCCCTGGCCTCACTGTACAAAACAGCAACTGCCATCATGCTGACACATGGTGCTACCTTCCTCATAGGAAACATACCTCATCTGTCTTTGCTCACTAGAACTGGGATCAGCAAGCACCTTCTGTAAAGACTGATATAGTAAGTATTTTAGGGTTTATAGGCCATGCAGTCCCTGGTGCAGTTAACCAGTTCTACCGATGTAGTACGTGAGGAGGCACAGACAATACACAAGCAGGTGGACATGGCTGCATTTCAATCACACATGCAGGCTGGATATGGCTCATGGGCCAAACTGTGCTGACCTTTGCACTAACATGCAAGGTAAATGAAGGCAAACAGTTGCCAATTCTGTTCCATATGGTCTTGTCTGACATTATAAAGCATACAATACATGTTATCTAAATAAATGATCAGGAACTGCATTGATGAAGACAGTCATCATTTTCCCCACCACCCTCTCAGAGCAATGGGGACACAAAAGTCACATGTGGTTCTAGCTACAGACAGGTGGATTCAAGGAAAAGAATCACCTGCCCAACACCAACGCATTGCCTGGGATGCTAGCAGGTGCTACTTGAAAAAAAAAAAAAAAAAAAGCTTTGTTCAAAGTGTGAGACACAGCTGATTACACAGAATTATTTCCTGGAGTACTTATAGGAGCTTTGGCTATGGTACTGTTTATTGGGGATCTCCAAGGGGAAGGGAGGAGATGTATAGCACCCCCTAAACCTCGGGAACATCGTCGCACTCATGGGTCTACTCTATGAAGACATGGAGTTTCTCAGGTGAAAAGAAATCTGCCTTATAAGGTGTCTGGATATTTCTGCATCCAAAAGCATGGCTGGTGGGTCCAACCAGACTGCATCACCAACTCTGCCCAGCATGGGGCTGGTTTGACCTCCCCACTGGACCTGCTTCCCCAGACCTCACACATGGCTGGCCACCTCACCCTCCAACCCTGTGCATGGACACTGCTCAGCGACAGCCAGGCCTAATCATAATGCTGGTCCACAACTAACATAAATCACATCTAGTCTGTTGGACAAGAGAGAGGAGCTTACATCGCTGAGAATGTTGAAGGCCTCGTTCAGAGCGATATCCAGCATCCCAATGCCTTTGGCAAAAAGTTTGTCCAGGTGCTCCCTGAAGTGCTGAAACAAAAAGCAGAAAACCCATTAGTGTTTGCCCTGTTATGAGAAATGCCCCAACAAATTTGTTGCTGCTCCAACAAATGGGCAAGAGGAGCCCAGCACGTGCCCAGGGATGTGTTGAGTGTGTGTGATGTCCACTGAACCAAAGCCTCTGTCCACACAGACTAGGTGCCTGGCATTCTTTTTTAGCTGACCCATTCTGAAACCATTTATTTTGTATTGAAGGGAATTCTCTTCCCAAAGGCATCCACTCCGTGTGCTGGGAAAAACGGGTCAGAGAAGTCACCAGGAGGCAGGAAGGGTGGGCTCATGGAAAACCTTTGCTGGCGGTTTCCTGGGTCTAGGATTATTATTTTTTTCTATTTTCTTTTGCCATGCCCTGGTTCCAAACAATGCCCCAAGCATGCCATCAGCATTGAAATGGTGACACCCACTCATGGCACATCTGCCATGGGACACTGAAACTGATCACAGAATCTGAGCAGGTCATAGGGATGGATTCTGGGTCATGATTAATGGGTCTAAGACACTGTTCTGCCTGTGCCCCCTCAGGAAACACCAGGCCACTGTCACAGGGATGGACTGCAGGCTTGCTGGCCAACGGGACTAGAGCTTCAGTGGGCTCCTCAAGGCCATTCAGCTTTAATGACACCCAGGCCGAACAAGAATCAAGGCTGGATTCAAAGGGGATCGTTCACCCCGGGGCTATTCATACACCCTCAAGCCCTTCCCCAGCCCACCTGGCCCTCACAGCAACCACACCCCATGTTCAGAGCAGCTCTGGTTATCAAAGCCTGCTCCATGTTAGATTCTTAACTACCAGGTCACTGAGTCCTCAGAACAATCCTGTGAGGTTCCTCACCCACCTGTCAAATGGAGAGACTATGGCTCAGCACCATGCCCAAATCCACTCACCTCCTAGCTGCCAGGCCCAGATTCCTCCCATGTCAGCTTCACCCACTTTAATGCCCTCTTTCTTTCCAATATACACCTACTGCTTTTTTTTGTTTGTTTGTTTGTTTTTTGTTTTTTGTTTTAGAATTTTGTATGTCAGGTACTGGCCATGACCTTGGCATACGCCTGGCTAGTCTGGCTCCAGAATGCTCTTTCTTCATCCCTGTGTCTGAGCTGTGGCCAAGTCTATAGGAGATGGTCACTCAGATGCTTGAGTGATGGGGGAGAGAAATGCTGAAGGCCCTGGAACCAGAAAAACCACAGTGCCAGGAACCAAGCTCTGGGCATATCTGTTCTTCCTGCCTGGTGCTCACAGTCCGGCAGGACACAGAGCACCTGACACGCCCTACATGAACCCCTCGTGAACAAATCCGGGCAGTACGTGGGTCTAAGGAAGCCCAGGCGTCCTGGCCACAAAAGAATCAGGACAATCAGAACAGATTGATCCACCTTCACCAAGCACAACCATCTGGAACCTACTTGTGGGGGGTGGCCACTGAGAGGACTCTGGATTGGGGAGTGTCACACGCACGCCCAGCATGCCGCTCACAGAGGCTGCTCGTTAACCAGCCCCATGCTCCCGCGGCAGTGACCAGAGCCTGCTTTGACAAGTTCATTCTGTTCACTGATGTCATTTCTGTCAACTGCATTTCATTGGGCTCAGTCACACCGTTTACACAGTATTGTGTTTTTTTTTTAATAAGACAGCAGCCCTGTTTAGTTTTCCTTTTAATCCATGTGTATCTGCGTGTCCTGTGGAGAAAGCGCTCCGGGCGATGGTTGCTTTCATTACTGGACACTGAGGGGTAAAATGCAACAACATGTCATGGGATTGGCCTTTGTAACAAGGTCAGTTGTGACTTTGTTTTTTCCTGGTACAAATCTGGTCCGTATATTAGATGGAAAAACATTTCCTCAGGTTAAGGGTTTCCAAATGGTACCACAGATGAAGAACTTGTTTTTTGTTTCCTTCTCTTCCAAGTCCCTCGCATCCAAGCTGCCTTTGGTCCTCCTCCATACCCTCAACCCAGTCAGCTTCATTCCCCTGGACCTCCAGGCTGCATTAAACCCTCGGCCCAACTCTCCTGTTACACAAAAACCCATATTGCCTTTCAGGAAAGCTTCTCCCCTGATTGGCTTTCACCAGGAGTGCTCTGTCCACCAAGGGAGCCATGAGCTACATGGAGCTATTTACATTAAATACAATTAAAATGACCTAATATTAAAAACTCAGCTCCTCTTTCTCCCTAGCTGTATTTCAAGGGCTTAATAGCCCCATGTGGCTGGTAGCTGCTGCACGGGACAGTGAGGAAGAAAGAGCATGCCCACCATTGCATAGTTAGTTCTTTCAGACAGCACTGGCCTAGACACAGCACCTGCTCCTCATCAAGCCAATGACCTACTGTCAGTCAGAGGAAACCCTAAGGCTTACAGCCAGTGGATACGTGTGATTTCTGCTTGTCCAGCATCGATCCCCTTTCTTCTGATTTTCCTTCTCCCCCACCGCTCATAATTTATGTGGTGTAGGTATGGCTAACACCTTTCTCCCTCCTTCCCAGATCAAGGGGTGGGCCCATGTATCAGGCCCAACCAATCTGTGAATTCCACCCCATCTGCCTAGGTCAGGCATGGGCACAGGATACAATCCCTGGGCTTCCACTGACATGTGGGGAAGAGGATGCCCCACTGAGATGGCAGGTCAGGGAGGGAGGCTGGTCCTGCCTGCAGCCATCTAGCCACTGCCCAGGAAGAGCTCACCTGAGGAAGGTAACAGCCGCGCAGAGCAGAGCCCACGATGGAGGGGGCAAGATGGCACCAGGAGAACATGGCTGAGCCCCTAGACCCAGCTCTGCTTAGCATTTTCAGGTATGTGAGCCAACAGATTTGCTTTTTGCCCGACCAGATCTAGCAGGATTTGGGCCACTTAATGGACAGGACCTTGATGACCACGACCATCACATAAAGTTGGCTGAGACAGTACCTCCCAGAAGCTCCTCCTACATTACAATGACCCTCCTCATGTCATCTATGCCACTCCCTCCACCCCCTCTTAACCACTATCATTGCATCTTATGGTTTTCACACAGGGAGCAAGGCACTGCGTACCCAGCATGCCCTGGGTGCGCTTTCACTCCCATGACATGGAGAGATTGCTGGAGAATCCTAACCACATGCCCCCAAGGGTTGTGTCTGAAAGGGAACGAAGAAGCCTTTTGACTGCCCTGCGGCCTTCTCATCAGTACGATTCCTCTTCTCTACTCCCAGTTGTGACTGCTCTAGATTCAAAAATTGTTATATTTAATGCGATCATATTATAATCATTGCATGGAAGCAGTTGGTACATAGACCCTGTGGACCCCCAGGAAAAACAAAACAACTGCTGAACTAGGTTGCAGGAGACTTCCTAGGTTCTGGTTACAGCATTTACCGGCTATGAGGCCCCGAGGCAAGTAGCTTTGGCTCTCAGGCCTTAGTATTGCCCCCTGTGGAATGGGGATGGGACAGCTCCTGCAGGGGTGCCTCAGAGAAGCAGGTGGGAGCCATGGCTTGAATTCCAGCTCCTGACTGGTCGCTTGCCCTGCTATCAGCCTGTGTAAGACACTTCCTTCCTGGGAGCCTTCATTCTCCCCTGATGCAAGGGGGCTGGGCTAACCTCTCAAGGATATCACAGGAAAAGAGGAGTCATCTGAAAGACCGTGATGGCAGACAAATGGGAGACTTAGAGTTTCATACTCACTAAAAGCAATACTTAAAAAAAAAAATTCCTACAAAACTCCCTCTCTGCCATCTTCCTGGTTTGCAACTTTACCATCTAATACACCTTGAAAAATGACTCATCTTGCCCTTCCAGGTCCAGGTTTTATTAGATGGGGAGAGGGGCACGTGGTTGATGTCAGGGACACCGAGACCTGCGTGTCTCCCAGAGCCAGCTCCAGAGAACAGAGGACTTGGGACGGCCTGAGCCAGGCAGACGCTCCTCAGCAACTGTGTGCCAGAAGGTGGCCAGCTTCCATTATTTTTCTAAATTAAAATAAACAATTTATTGGAAGTGGTGACAGTTCCGTTTTATTATTAAACTTCAGTGAAGGGGGCGGAGGGTGGCTCTTTATCTTTGCTTCAGGCACGCAGGCAGCATATGCTTCTGCCCGGGACCAGGCCCGGCTTCCAAAGCAATTACGGCGGCTTACTGCCTGGGGAGGTGCAGCGGCACGAGCGCCACGGCTCCGTGTGCCCGAGTGCCAACCGCACAGCCAGGCCGCTTATCTCCGTGCAACACACACAGCATCCAGGCCGCCGAGGGTCCTGCTGGAATAACCCTCTCCCTCCCCGGCATTTGATTTCCTTGAATCAATAATGATAACGCACTCGGTGATAACAGCAACCGTGTTTTTTCCTGTCCCTGTAATTACAGGAAATGCTCGAATCCTGCCAATTAAGAGTAGGGGATTAACATGAAAGTGGACAAAACTGTCCCCCATCCAAGACCCCTTGAGTAGCAATGGTCCTTCCTGGGGAGACGCAGGGGGAGGCTGGCAGCCCCTGTCAGGGATGCCCATCAGGTGACTGCTGTCCGGCACATCAGAGTTTGGTACCCGCCTGGTGTGGACGAGGGCACTGAGGCACCTCAGCCTTGGGAAGGCTCTCGGACTGCCGCCCAGGTCCTTCGGTGGCAGCTGCATGCCAGGCACTGCTTTTCCTGCATTGCCTCACAGATCCTAACTCCCCCAAATTGCTATCATGTTCCCATGTTACATACATAAGCAAATGGAGACTCGGAATAGGGAAATTTTTGCCCACGATGTCAGAACAAGCATGAGGAAGGCAGGTTTCCAAGGACTGATCCCGATATCTGAACCCTCAAGCAGCAATGCCCCCCAGCAGGGGACACAGCCTTCAAGGTTCCTATAAAGCCCAGCATGCAGGGCCCAGAGCCTGCCTGGTCCTGCGCAAAGCCACCATCCCATGCTCAGAAGGTGCCATGCTTGGCTTAATGCTTTGCAGTCATCGCCATGAAATCCTTAATCATTTTATGTTTGAGTTTGTGATGTGTACATGAAGCCCAGTGGAACAAGAGCACGAGTGAGCACAGGAGCTCTGTCCAGGAGTCTGCCTTTCCTCCTGGGTTTATCAGCACACGGGCGCATCAGAAGCGCTCAGCTGTATGCAGTGACTTTGCACCAAACTGAAATGAGGGAGCTAAGAATAAGCGAGCCCTGTTGAGGCGCTCATTTTCAGCTCTGTCAGGAACACACATGGCAGCACTTGCCTTCTTCTAAAACGGGGATATCGCTAACGTCAGTTCATTCAGTGTCCCGACGGTCATGTCCATCTCACTCTGATGTCAAATTCCTCACTGAAATGTCTAAGGAAGCCTGTGAGCTGTCCCATCAGCACTGAGCACCAAACCCAAACAGCAGAAACCCGTTTGCCAGAGGCCCGGAGGGTGTGTGCCCCTGTCTTCTGGCCTGACTAGGGTACTACACCACAGATGATTGAATATAAATATGGACTCAGAATTCTCATATCATTCCTCCTGGCAACACCTTCCCAGCCCCAACCCTGGGATGACTCCCCAGACTCCAGTATAGGTTGAGCAACCCCCGGCTGGATTTTCCTGCCTATTTCGTGCACATGCAACAGCGACCGAGGGCGATGCCCAGTTAATAGAGTTTCCAGGAGAGGCAACCATCTAGCGACGCTGCTACTTCAAAGCCTGGGCTCCGGTGAATCTGATTCTCATTTGATTCCAGTGGGGAAAGCAGACGGTGACACCGTGTTTCTCAAACATGAAAACAGAATGGCCCGAGAAAGCTGGTGCTCAAGAGGCAGCCCAGATGTTTACAATTTAGGGGAGAAAGTGCAGACTCGGGTGGGGCCTCGTCTGCGCCGGTCCCCGTCTCTCCTTCATGTCGTCTAGAACAAATTGAAGTGTCTGAGGGTAGCAGCTGTTTAATGCAAATGCCAAATTAGGGAGGAGATCGATCTCCTGGATGTGAACAGTGAGTGTTATTTCATACCAGGTAGTCAGAGTCGCTACAAGCTCATTTCCAAAGCAAGAACACTAATTGGGCCATGTGTGATGGTGACTGAGCCCGGGTCTGGCAATTCTCTCCAATCTGGAAATATCAACAGCGGAAAAGATGCCTCCACCAAAGCAGTCCATTCGTTCCTCACTCTTCAGGCGGTAAGGCTGGGTCCCAGGGACTGGCTGCCACTTCCCATTAGCTCAGTGTCCTCCCAGTCCGGTGTCTGAGGGAGTGGCTCCATGAATCTCTGAGAGACCGATGCTACGGAAGCATCTGCTTTGTGTCCAAGCTGAGCATGAGGGCATGCGTGCAAACAGAAGCCTCACCCTTCACATCTTTCTGACAATTCCCAGTGACCAGGTTCATCTTTTATAAACTTTATGAAGACCTTCATTGGATTCCAATGTGTCTCTTGAAAGGAGATTGCTTTTCTCGGCTGCATGGTGCGAGAGCAGACAGAAGTCACAGTGCCAGTCCTTTCCCAACGAGACTCTGAGCTCTGTGGAAGCCTGGATGCCAAGCTATGTGACCTTAGAGTGAGTGTCCAGGGAGAGTGCTGTGCAGGCTCATCTTTATCAAAGCATCCCCTCACAGTCCGGGTGATGGCCTTCACACCAAACACAGAGCTACAGCCCAGCGAAGACAGTGTGGGGTGGTAAGGACACTCATTCGGAGTTTGTCCAGGGGTTGGTGGATGTGCCCTACAGTGGCCCATTCAGGGGAGGCCACGTTTATTTCCATAAAGGCTTGGCAAAGGTGTGTCCCAAAACAACAAAAGTGCAACTTCTTCTGTATGACCACTTGCAAGATTCATATAGATTCATAAATCTTGTATTTCCTTAAAATGTATTTATTTTAGTGGTCTCTGTATTTTGCCAAATTATATGAGTATTAGCCTTAATTGCCTAAATTTCTTCCAATCTTATTCAAGTCTGTGAATAAGCTAATACCCTCTAGAATGCTGTGACATTTTTAGACATAGATCAACATTTATTTAACCAGTCTCACACTGATGAAAATTTAGGTTTTCAGAGTCTTATTTTTTCAAGCATTCCTACAGTAAACATTCTTTGTATACACATCAGAGGGTTTTAGTGCATATGTATACTAATATCAATATAATAGCTTCATAGAAGGGAAGCTATTGGGTCAATATTTTTGTAGTTATACCACATAGAGTTACTCTGACAATTTAATGACATTCAGACATAGTCCAGCATATAGAAAGAAATCAGTAGAGGGTAGGTCTTAGTAATAGGGCAGCAATAGCACTGTTGTTTTTGTTGTTGTTGTTGTTTGTTTTTTTTGCCTATTAAAGTATCCAAATCAAAATTTTAAAAACATAAGCAGCCCCTCCCACCGCTCTCCCCCCCCACACCCTCCCCCAATCACCTCTATATATTATATAACAAAAGAAACGTCATGTGAAAGCCTGGAAAGGCAGGCAGGGACCAGGGATTCCAAGGTGCTCACAGGCTGGGTCCTGTGTGTTGAGTACCTGGTCCTGTGTATCCTGCATTCCATCATCAGGGTCCTGACCACACAGCTGCCCATTTCATAGGTCTTATATGTTTCTGGCCTCATCTGCCTGCTGGTCAGAGCTGGAGTCACCAGACAAAATACAGGATACCCAATTGAGTTTGAATTTCAGATAAACAACACATAGTCTACTAAAATTGTATTTATTGTTTATCTGAAATCTAAAGTTAATTGGGTACGCTGTTTGTTTATTTTTTATTTTTTTATTTTTTTATTTTCTAAATCTGTCAACTATACCAGACCAATTTCGGCAAAATTTTTATCAAAAAAGTTCTGAGAGAATCTGATTAGCAGAGCTTGGATTTTATGTCTGGTTCTAAATCGGCCAGATGGCCAGAGAGGAGATCCTTGGCTGACTCAGACCTGGACTATATGCACATTTCTGAACTTGAGGTTGATGGCAAGAACCGGGCTAAGTGTTACATGACCTTCACCAAGTGAATGTCTATAGACAGAGGAAGGAGGGGAAGCTGGACAGACAAGAACTATGGCTCAGTCAACTTAGACAGAGCTTGTGAGAGAGGTGCTGCCTTCCACAGGCTTAGTGAGCTGTGCTGATGGCCTGGGTAGCAAAGACATCACACTGACATGTCACACACACACACACACACACACACACACACACACACACACACACTGAGCATGTGCTTTACTCTGCAGCATGTTGAGGGGAAAACATGCATGGTAAGGAAACAAATAAATGGTGCCTTTCTCAAGGCACATCATAATATGCATCTAAAAAGTAAAAGGAAAGTGTTTCCAAAAAATTGGTGGTCCTGGGATGGTTTGAGGCTTAGCAAAAAGAGAGAGACTGGGCAAAAGAGAAGATAACACTGCTGACAACTAATATTTATAGGGTACTTTCTACATCCCACTTTGGCTTGAGACTCCTGACTGGTGTCTCCTTCAAGCCTTACAACTACCTGGAGGCACTGCACCCTCACTACCCTCATGTTATAAAGGAGGAAACAGGTTTGGAGTGTTTGCCTGGTGCCCACCGCTAATGAATGGTGGAGTGGGGGCTTAAATCTAAGCATCGGGTCCTAAAATATTTATTTTGTGGTTTTCCTAAAAAAACAAAAAAACAAAACAAAAACCAACAACACATAGAAAATTTCCATGACCAATTAATAGAGACTCTCATCTTAGTGATGTCCCACCACTACCTAATTCCATCTCCCTTGTGGTAGCCATCTCCAAGCTGGCCTCCCTGACTCTCACCACCTGCCATCCATGCCCATACTGCGCCAGGGCTGGCTCTGTGACCAAGAGAACACAGCTGAAGTGAGGGCATGCCACGAGCAAAATTAGGTGGTAAATGACTCTGGTTTTCCATTGTGGCTGCTCTGCTGATCTCCACTAGATAACTCGCTCTAAGGGAAGCCAACCACTTTGTTATGAGGAGCCCATGTGGAGAAGCCTAAGCTTCCAACCAACTGCTATCAGGGAACTGAGCTTTCTTGCCAGCAGCCACATGAATGAGCCCAGAAGCAGCTCTTCCATCCTAGGCCAGCCTGCAGATGACTGCAGCCCTTGGCCAACGTCCTCAGAGAAGCCTGGGTGTGACCCTGAGCCAGAACCACCCAGCTAAGGCACTCCCACCGTTCTCTCCCTCGGAAACTGTGCAAGATGATAGATGCTGTGTAATAAGCGATTAAACTGGGAGGTTGGGAGTGGAGGGAGGGGTAATTTGTCACACACAATTGGTGATTAATACACCTCAATCCAGATTATCTTGAAGCACATCGCAGGCCCATCTTGTTTAATTTGTGACTATGGCAATATAATATGTCTCTGAAAGAGAAAGACTTTTAACAAACAAATGCACAGTACACGATTCACCTGTGTCAAGCAGTCACACTGTCTGAATCAGGATTCAAATAAGGATCATGCATTGTGATTGGTTGAGGATTCACTTAAGTATCTCATTCTAGACTTCCTTCACTATTATTTTACTTACTAGAGGCCTGGTGCAGGAAATTCATGCACAGGGGTGTGTGTCCCTCAGCCCAGCCTGCACCCTCTCCAATCTGGGACCCCTTGAGGGATGTCAACCTTCCTGTTTAGGCCCAATCCCGATAGGATTGCTGGCTCCCAAGTGCTTGCCTGCCTGCCTTCCTGATTACCCCTAACCGCTTCTGCCTGCCAGCCTGATCACCCCCTAACCACTCCCCTGCCAGCCTGATTGATGTCCCTGACAGCCTGATTGCCCCTAACTGCCATCCCCTAAAGTCCTAGTCCCTCCCAATTGCCCTTCCCTGATGACCATCTTGTGGCGGCCATCTTGTGTCTGCATGGGGGCAGCCATCTTGCGTTGGAGTGATAGTCAATTTGCATATTACTTTCTCATTAGATATGATAATTTTTTTGTTGAAGTAATAAAGTTGTTTGTCATGAAGAACACCTCAGAATCTGAGTTTGGCTCATTGCATTCTTTGGATGACATTTAACATGTCCCTCTGGCCCCTATATCTTAGTGCAGGGGTCCTCAAACTTTTTAAAGAGGGGGCCAGATCACGGTCCCTCAGAGAACTGGAGGGCCGGACTATATGAACTACTAATTCCTACTGTAACACCTCGGCTGCGCTCACTGCCCAAAAAACCTGGCGGGCCGGATCAGACTCCTCTGCGGGCTGCATGTGGCCCGCGGGCCGTAGTTTGAAGACCCCTGTCTTAGTGTATTGATCAGATTTGATTTTGACTACTTATGCATGCCTGTCGCAGGTAGACAAAAAGGTAAGTAGGTATCCATTTGACATGCACTTCATTGAGGATGCTCTTACTCCCTTCAGACTAATGTCTGGTAGTCTCCTTGTTATTCTGGCAGCCACTTGTCCTCAATGCCTAGGTTCATTAACTTATTGGGAATGACATATTATATTATTCCATCACCCCTATTTATTAGATAAAAAATGCCCAGAAATTTCTAAAAATGGGAGCTTCTCCTCTTATACAATTTAGTTATCTGAGGAACCATTTGCAGTGGAAAGTTGGATAAATGCTTGCTGCTCTTGGTTTGTTTACTGGTTTTAAATATAAAACTTGGTCCAAAAGAGGAAGGAGCTTCCTCTTTTTTCTTTAGCATCATTATGAACTTCTCATTTTCCCTGTGTCATTGTTTTAGTGTCAGCATGAACTGTAGCACATATTTTGTGTTTCAGTTTGTTGCTCATTTGTGGCCGGTGGGAGCCTGTTCTCAGGTTGGCATCCAAGTCCTCTTACAGCCAGTAGTCAGCAGCTTCCTGCGGCCACAACAGGCATGATGTTCCCAACTCATCTTGTTCCTTTTCCACCTAGAATTGGCCATTTTCCTGAGCCCAATACAAGCCCCTTCTTAACCACTCACGCTCTGCAGCTTCTGTGTTTCCCTTGGGTACACACCTGGGAAACAAGCGGGAAGGACAGAAGAAAGAGCACAGAGGGGCCGATGGAGGGGCAGAGGAGTAAAGAACAGCCTGAGAAACTCATGAAGGGCACACAATGTGGTGGGAATTCTATTCCGATTACGTGATGGACGGAAGGACAAGGAAATAAGGTGAGGAAGTACTTTCCAGACACAGCTCAGGAATTTACTTCAAGGACGGGAAGGGAAAGAAAGGTTGGAGTCAGAAGAATTTGATGAAAGAGGCCAGAGGGGTATGTTCTATTAAAGCAGAAGCTATGCTAGGCCAGGGCCATAATAAGAATTCAAATTCCCTGGCTCAGGAGAGGAAGGACATCTATGTGCTCCAACCCCATCTGTTATGAATGAACTAAGTCTGACTGTATTTACCCGACAGCTTCACTACCAAGGTCTCTCCTTCCCTTCCTGATGGTACACCTTTATCCCACTATCCTAAGCCTGCTGGCTTGTATACATTCATCAAGAATCAATCTGATGTCACATTCTGTACTTAAGCAGTGGAGCAAAAGCAGATTTGGTTTCTGCCTATAGAGTTCTCATGCCAGCCGGGGGAGACAGACCACAATGGACCAGCACACCGATACACAAGAGTAACAAGTGCCATCCAGAAAGGATCGTGGTACTTTGGTGGCACACAATAGGAGCACTAAGAGAGGGCCCAGGAATTACAAAGTCAAGAGGGCTGGGGCATGAGAATTGTGGAGAAACAGCGTGTGCCACGGTCCTGTGGCAAGAGGAAGCGGAGCACACATAAATGAGTTTAATAGGGTCCCTGAGGCCAGAGCACAGAAAGGGAAAAGGAACATGGTGTACCATGGATCCAGAGATCCAAGAAGGAACCAGAGGAGGCAGGAACCTGTAGGCCACATTGAGGGCTTGTGTTGAACAAAATTATTAGCGAACATGATTGCTTAAGGATGACAAAGACTCAGAGCTGAGATGGAATGGCAGGTTGGGGGGTTCATAAAATAGACTTCCAGGTCAGGAGCAGGTAGGCCATGGACCTCACAGAACAGAGGGACAGAAGCCTAAGACCATTCACATGCTACAGAGCAAAACAGCAACAATCCACAGGAAATTAACAGGTGGATTTTCAATCACAGGACATGAAATCGACAGCGAGCCTTAGAGACAACATGCACGCTCCCAGTCAAGGAAAATCAGGCTTCACTGGCGAGGTGAGCAGAACAGCAGCGCTCTCTCCAAGAAGGAACTTTATGACCCATGCACAAAGGAAAATTTTTAAATGAACTCTCATTGTAAGAATAAAGATAAACTTCTGTGAATACCCATTGTAAGAATAAAGATAAACTTCTGTGAATATCTTTGATGAGGAAAATGCCTCCTTATAAATAAATGTGCAGTATGAAACTGCAAATTAATAAACAGAATGGATATCGTGAAAGGTCTTAATGATGCAAAGTCACAAATGAGCTAAATATCAGCCGTGCTAAGGCCTGCTCCTTTGATCCCCTTACTGTGGGCAATAATCTATGATGTTTCTTATCCAGATCCACCTGCAGATGCCCTGTGCTGCTCTTGTTCACGTCCGGCCACAGAGGCAGTCTACAAGTCACAGTGCTTCACTGAGACACTCTCTTTGTTCCCAGGCCCCTGGGACTCAAGGGCCCTTCCTCAGCACACAGACCGCTGGTCTGAGGAGGGCAAGAACTACTGAACAGTTATACCTGCTACAGTGATCCCAGTCATTCCAGCTCACTCAGAAACCTGGTTCCCGTGTGTTGATTAGCCACCAGGCATCCTCCAAGTAATTAGCTGGCCTTTACCTTCCCACAGCTGGCTGTCTTCCGGATTGTTAGGGAATGTTCCCAGGCCCCCGGAGTGGGAGTATTGGGGGTGGGAGGGATGGGATCTGCTGCTCAGCCTGGTAGGCAGGAGGTTTCATGAATTTAATTAGCACATCTCTACTCACCTCTAATTGAAATTAAAGGAACTTTACAAGGAAAATCATTAGGTTCATCATGCAGAGAAAAATAGCAAAATGTGCTAATTATCTGACATCTGGATAATGTTCCTTATAAAGCTAACAAAGGCAGAAGCTGGAGTAAGTTCACAGTGTGGGGTTCAGACCCTCCCTGAGCCCCCTTCCTCCATGCCCTCCTCCCAATTTCACCTTCACAGTCTACTTGGCATTGTCCTTTGTTGCTCAGGGTCTTCAGGCTACTTCTGGTTTCCGGTGGGCTATGATTATGAGTCACCAGAACAATGACTCATGGGATGGCCTGGAAGCATTCTGGAAAGTTTCCTGAATCAATCTGGAGGCAAAGGGCCTTGCAGCCTACCTCGAGCAAAGGTTCCCTGACCAGGAAATACCTGGCCAGTACAGAAGAGGAAATCCTCCTTCACCTGGAAGCCACCTGGTCAGTCCCCTGTCCTACTCGGAGTCCCACGTCCCTCCCCTGGGGCCCTAAGAAGAGTATAGGGAGGGGACAACGGAGATCAAGCCTGGGATGAGACAATAAAGGCGCAGTTTCTTTAAATCTCACCCTTTAAATGTAGTTCTTCCTAGATTCATTTAACAAGGAAAATGCCACATGATTTCAATAGGAAGTCTGCAATAGGCACCACGTTTCTTTTTTCCAGCCTTCTCCCTCTGCATCCTGCCAAGATCTGAATGTCACTTTCAAGGAAGGAAGCCCCAGGTATGAAACACTGCCTTCCCTGAGCTGGTAATTCTTGTCCAAATGTGCAGACACTCCTTGGTACCAAGTTAGAGAGGAGACTGAATACCCATGTGCCCCAAGCCTCATCATTCCATGTTCCTAATTTGATGGGAACGTCTCATGTGAGCACGAGAGCAGACATTCTAAATTAATAAAATGGCTCTGCTGGTCAGCCCTTTAGAAGAAAGATGACTTCACTGCTGAACGATTAGAGTCTCAGTGGCGTCCTAAGGATCTTGAGAACAAAGACAAAAGAGCCTTGGCTAAGGAGATGCTGTCCGTGAAGGAAGTCATTGCAGAAGTGAGACATACAACGAAAGGCAGAGAATTTAGGGAGTCATTTCAATGCTGCTTATCGAAGATCTTTCAAGTAACTTCCTGGGAAAGAAATACAATCTGAGAAATGGCCAACAATTAAAAATGTTACATAACTCACAACCACAGCTCAACTCTACGAGATCCCCACTCTTGGAATGCCATGCCCACCCAGCTCAACTCTAAGCAATTGCCACTCACAGACACCCTGCCCACAGTACAATTTTAACATAGATTTCAGTCCAGCCTGGCTGTGTTCACATTTTGCTCAGGCCTGCAGATTGAACTCACTCACCAGTGGTCAGCTCTAAGGGAAAGCTCTAAAAGGTTATTAATGCAACAGACTTGTTTAATCTGTCATTTCTCACCCTCCCTGTTCGCACCAGAACATCTATTAACATCTTGTCATGGAGCTACTGTTTCCTCAAATATGTATTTGGCCAATAGAAAAAGAGAGGCACTTGCTCTTTCTAAGGAACGTGTTTGGACGCTAGATTGCCACCCACACTCTTGTCGCTTGATATGCAAGCAGCACTTCCTACTTTTCTAATATGTTCAGATCCTGTACATGTTTGCTAGGGCTGTGTGATATTGTAATTTATGATAAGAAATACATATTTGGTCTTCATCCTCATTTCTGGCAGAGATCTAAAACTCTTGGGATGTCCTAAATGATAAGAGCTAAATAAAAAGTGATGGCAATGTCTTTTTGTTATTTACATAGCAAGCCCCTTTCCACCACACCCGAATTTATGTTAATGAGGTGAATAATGGAAAGCACTGAAGGATGTGGGGCTGGTTGCCAGGGAAACCAACCAAGAACAGGGGGTTGGAACTTTCAGCAGCTGCCCCTTCCAGGGAAGGGAGAGGGCCTAGAAATTGAGCTCAGTCACCAGTGATGCGTATTTAACGAATTCTCAATAAAAACACAAAGGGACGGGGTTTGGAGAGCTTCCAAGTTGGTGAACTTGTGGAAATGGGCATGTAAACACATGGAGGGTGCAAACCCAGAGAACTGTTTCTGTGAGTTCTGGAAGTCCCTTGGGCAAATGAATCAGATCTGAGGAGGGGGCCATGGAGCCTCCCTTGTATATCCAATCCATCAGAAGCACAGGTTATAACCTGGACTTGAAATTGGTGTCTGGAGCAGGTAGGAGTACAATCTTGTGGGACTGAGCCATTAATCTGTGGGATCTGACAGTATTGTAGGTAGACAGTATCAGAAGGCAGTTGGGGAGACAGCTGAGAATTGGAGAATTGCTTGGTGATGGGAAAAGAACACACGTGGGAGGCTGCCACAACACAATCCCACCCTCTTGGTGGCTTCCATAACAAAAACGTATTTTCTCTATTTTTTCACAGGCTTGAAGGTTGCAAGTCCAAAGAGCAATAGGTGTTCAGGGCTGGTTTCTCCTAAGGCCCCTCTGCTTAGCTTGCGGATGGGAGTTAAGGCTTCAACATATGGATCTGGGGGGCAGGGAGGGGTGTTCAGTCCCTAACACCCTTTCAATTGCTCAGTCAGGAACAAAAGTCCCTGTTTTGTTGATAAGAAAAACGGATCAAAAAGGTTAAGTAAATTGCCCAAAGTCATCAGAAAGTGTCAGAGTCCAGATCACAGCTCAATAGCCTCAAAGTCAAGAGCTCCTTGCACTTCCCCACAGTGCTTCGCCCCCTACTCCAAGAAATCCACTTCCATTGCCAGGGAGTGTCTGATATCACGTGTCTACATGAGATTATGCATTCTTTTTATTCATTCCTGTTACTTTATTGTGTAAAGAAATCTGAGCCATGACACTTTTAAACTTGCAAGAGCCATGTTCACTGTAAGTAAGCCGGAAGCCACATCTTTCAGCAACACCACTGAGATCCCCAGTAGGGGTGGTGTCTGTATCAGAGAGCTTGGTACAGGAGAAAGGACCTTATAGTAGTTAAATGCACAGACTCTGAAGCCTGGCTGCTGGTGTTGAAATCCTAGCCCTATTGCTCTTTATCACATTTAGGATATTGGGGTTCTCCCACCAATAAAAAGGGGAACACAGAGCACATCAGACATGATGGTTAGGACAGTCAAAAGAGATTACAGTACTGAGAAATCAGACACTAGTGAATAGTCAGAAATTATTTGCTGCTATTAAGGGAATTATTAAACCCTTTTATTTTTAAGTAATTATAGGCTCACAGAGAAGTTACAAAATTAGTAACAGTGTTTTGATACACTTTATCCAGCTTCTCCTAATATATATATATATATATATATATATATATATATATTAGTATAATTATCAAAACCAGGAAATTCAGAGTGGAATAATACTATCAATTAAAATATCAAACTTATTTGGATTTCACCAGTTTCCACACACATTATTTTATTAATGCATGGTTTTATGGAGTTTAATCACATGAATAGTTTGGTGTAACCACCACCATAATCAGAAATCCCCTGTACTATCTTCCCATTTATATTCACCTCCTCACCATCTCCTACCCATGGAACCATTGATCATTCCCTACTGCTGTGATTTTATTTTGAGACTGTCATATAAATGGAATTATACAATACACAGCCTTTTAAGATTTCTTTCCACCAACATAATAGCCTTACATCTATCCAAGTTGTCCCATACATAAATAGATCTTTTTCTGTTAACACCATTGAATGAATACACCACCATCTATTTATTCATTCACCAGCTGAAGGATATGTGGGTTGTTTCCAGTTTGGGCAATTACAATGAAAACTCTTATGAGCATGCTCAGACAGGTTATTTTATGGCATGTTTTCATTTTTCTGGGCTACACATCCACACACAGAATTGCTGAGCCATGTAGTAAGTGTAGCTTCAACTTACAAACGATTGTCAAACTGTTTTCCAGAGTGACCGCACCATATCATGTTCCCACCAACAACCTATGACAGATCCAGTTGCTTTGCATCCTCGCCAGCGTTTAATAATAGCAGAATTTGGGGGGAGGGGGGGTATTCTGAAAGGTACGTGGTGATATTATGGAAACTTGTTTAAACCATTTGGGGGGTGTGGCTGGGGATCTGAGGAGACTACTATGATTCAGGGAGCCCAAATGAAAACAGCCGCATGCCAGGAGTCATTCCACAATGAGAGCCTGCCATGCTGTGCTCCTGGAGCAGCTGTGGAGTGCACTGATAAATTTGGGGCCCTTGCCAAAACAGTTTTGGCTCAGTGGATAGAGCATCAGCCTGTGGACTGGAAGATCCCAGGTTCGATTCCTGACAAGGGCATGTACCTTGGTTGCGGGCATATACCCAGTGGGGGGTGTGCAGGAAGCAGCTGATCTATATCTCTCTCATATCAATGTTTCTAACTCTCTATCCCTCTCCCTTCCTCTCTATAAAATATCAATAAAATATATATTTTTTAAAAATTGGGGGCCCTCAGCAGGCACCAGGAAGAAAGAAATCCACGGGGAGGTGAGCATGCCCACTGCACAGCCCCAGATTACTCTGCCCTGGAACTTCTCCAGTGTTTAATCTCAATGGCAATATAAATGTTATTTTAGTGACAGCCTTAAAATTGCATTTTTGTTCACTTGGCTCCTCTGGTTCCAAGGACTAAAATGGGAAATATTTTTTAAATGTATTTTTATTGATTTCAGAGAGGAAGGGAGAGGGAGAAATGAAACATCAATGCTGAGACAGAATCATTGATTGGCTGCCTCCTCCACACCCCAAACTGTGACTTTCTGATTCATAGGGCAACGCTCAACCACTGAACCATACCGGTCGGGCCCACATGGGAAAGAATTTTAAGTTCACTTCGAAGACAAACTAAACATGCTCTTTCCCCAAACCCATGCCAAGCAGTTCAGGTCTGAATGGTATTAGAGCAAAGCGCATGCAAGCGTGAAGCAGAGGTCCATGGAGGAACTGGGAGGCAGGTGCCTTTTGTTTAAAAGGATGTAGAGACCAAGCAATTGTGTTCACTTTAGCCTTTCATGCTCAGAGTTGATGCCAAGAAGGGTTGGGAGGGGGTGAGCGAAGGGTCCAGGCTGTGTCTTCTCAGGTTCAGACCCCAGGGATCCAGTCCCTCATTTGTGCTGTGCAGGGCTGTGTCTGCAGGAGCACAATGCAGGCAGCATGGGGCAGAGGAGGCCTCTGAGAATGTGACTCTCTTCATGTGCCCCGGAGTCCTGGGCTGAGTGAGGCTTCCTCTGTGGACCACTGCACCTCCTTGCACCAGACTGACTCCTGCAGCCCAGAAATGCTGCTCCCCAGCACTCCTCCCCAAGTGAAAAAGGAGCTCAGAAAAAGAATGCACTGGTTGCTGTTATTGACCAATGAATGGAAACTATATAAAAGGAGAGAGTGATCCCAACCCCTCTTGGCATCAACTCTGAGCATGAAAGGCTAAAGTGAACACAATTGCTTGGTCTCTACATCCTTTTAAACAAAAGATACCTGCCTCCCAGTTCCTCCATGGACCTCTGCTTCACGCTTGCATGCGCTTTGCTCTAAAGCCATTCAGACCTTAACTGCCTGGCATGGGTTTTGGGAAAGAGTATGTTTAGTTTGCCTTCAAAGTGAACTGTATGACATGGTCAAGTGAGAAGAGCAACTGATTCTAGACTAAGCCCCCTTTTCCTAGTTTTATGCTATTATTCTGCCTTAAAAACCAAGACAAGGAGGACTGTTCCAAGGCTAGAGAAATTGACCGGACTCGGTTCGCATTTCAGAATTAAAGCGCACTTTTATCTACTATCAAAGGACCGTCAGTTTCAAAGTAAAGGCATCTTGGAAAACAAAGTCATTTAAGTGAGCTGGGACAAAATTTCACATATTCAACAACTAAGTAAATTTCTCCTTTGCTTTGTTGCTGGTACTTGATACACGACTGCCAGTCAGTTCTTACTCCGTGGCAATTCACTTAGCTGACTCTAACAGACACTGAAATTCACATTGTTCAAATAAAGGGCTAGCACACACTTTCTTGGGATCTTTACATGTGTTTACTGAGCATCTACTATAGATGCTGGGAGAATTAGACAAGGCTTCTGGCCTCATGGAACTTGTGCCTTTTTTGGTGGGGGGGTGGGCGGGCAAGAGAGGGACACAATTTAAAATTTAAAAATAAAATAATTTGTGATCAGAGTCCTGTAGAGTGGGTCTGGTGGGAAGCGTGAACTGGGGAACACGGGCTATATTGAGTTGGGTGATGATGTCTCCCTAAGGAAGGGAAGGAGTACTCCAGGCAGAGAAGAGCTGAAAAAACCATAGTGTGTCTGAAAGGCAGCCCACACTCCTCTAGTATGAATGACAGTGGCTGATACTGAATGAGCTTAGATTTTAGGGGTGTCGAACTCAATCAGAGAAGGGGCCAAAATCTAAAATCCAGCCTAAATCGCGGGCCGAATGTTTTACTGAACAGTCATAAACTGACAATGTCATAAACTGACAGCGGAGTGCAGTGATGACAGCGCGGTGCGGGCCACATTGCAAGGCCTGGCGGGCTGGATTTGGCCCGCGGGCCTTGTGTTTGACACATGTGGCTTAGAAGGTGAGTCCACATGGTACAAGGTACATGGGAAGGGCCTTAAAACTTCTTATCGTTGCCACAGAAGTATGGGTTTCAGCCTGTGTCATGGCTTGAATTATGAATCAAAAAGATATGTTGACATTCTAATCCCTGGTATCTCAGAATGTGGCTTTATTTGCAAGACCCTTGCAGATCTCATCAGTTAAGATTATGATGAGGACATACTGGAGTAAGGCGGCCCCCTAATCTAATATGACTGGCATTTCTTAGGCTAAAGACTGCATGTTTGCATCTCCTCAAAATTCCTATGTTGAAACTTAATTCCCAGTGTGATGATATTGGAGTTGGGGCCTTTGGGAAATGGTCAGTTATGAGGGCAGAGCCTTAGAGAAGAGACCCCAGAAAGCTCCCTCATGCCTTTCCCACAGATAGCCATTGATTACTCAAGGAAGTGGGCTCTGGCCAGACACCACTACTGGCACCTTGATCTTGAAGTTCCCAGCCTCCAGACCTGTGAGAATAAATGTCTGCTGTTTAAGCCCTCTGGTCTATGGGCTTTTTGTTCCAGCAGCCAGAATGGACTAAGACATCTTAGAAGAAGATGCCATGTGAAGAAAGACAGAAACACAGGGAGAGCAGCATTCGAAGACAGATGGAAGCAATGTAGCTACAAGCTAAGGAATGCTGAAGGTTGCCCGCAAACTACCAAAGACTAGGAAGAGGCAAGGACATATTCCCCTACAGGTTTCAGGGGGAGCATGACACTGCGGACACTGATTTTCATACTTCTAGCCTCCATCACTTTAGGCAAGAAATTCCTGCTGTTTTAGGCCACCCAGTTTGTGGTACTTTGTTAGGCAGCCCTGGCAAATTACTACAGCAGCGTGGTTCACGCTCTATGATTTTTAAGATCTCAGAGAAAGTCAAGTCAGTGAACTCTGCCAACAAACCCCCTGGCGTGAATTTCTCTGAGATCTTAAAGAGCATACAGCGTGAGGCATAGATATATCCCATATTCCTTAGCCTAGGCCTTCTAGATTTGGCCCGGGAGAGGCCCAAGTCTCACAGTATTCAAGAGCCACCCTCGTGTGCACACAATAAGGTTTAGAAGCAGGAAGCTGGAACTCATCTCTCTCCCTTCAAAGAAGCTATGCAAAGGGCAGCAACATACTGAAGTGGAAATTGTGCATACAGTTCCAACTTCTTAAAAAGTTCATTTGCCAGCGTGTCTGCATTCTTGATTGCAAGCAACAGAAAGGAATTTGGTGCCGCTGGCCATCAGACAGCTTTTAGAATCAATGGGGAGAAGCAGGTGCCAGGTGCACTCAGGGACTACACTACAATGAACAGGCCTCCGAGAACACTTCCCTGCCCCGAATTCTCAGCACGCTGGACACAAAGTCTCATCAACCTCTTTTATGAAGGAGAAAAAGAGACAATGACTTCTCAGAGTATGGCCCTGACAAGATTTCAAACTATGGGTTCTACAGAAGGGGACAATGGATGTAGGGTGGCCCAATACCCACAGATGACAAGGATGCAACTTGTAAGGGAGCTCAGGCCACGGGAAAGAGTGTCCTGTGGCTGGTGGCTCTTCAATCAACAGACCTTGATGACACTTACTCCTCAAGTTAAAAACTCAACTAAATAAGCATAGGGACAACCAGGGGCCACATGCTAACCTGACTCACTCAGGTAAGTCGTGCATGATGGCCTTACAAACTCCAGAGACCTAAAGTAACCACAAAGGATGGTCTGAAGAGAAAACCTTTTCATTAAAAAAGCAGCTTATAGTGGGTAGTCATGGCTAAGGCTGGTATCTTTGCTTACAAAGATCACCTTTGATCTTTACCGAGCCTCCTGTCTCTTTGCATCTAAGATATCATAACTGTGGGATGTCAGGGTAACTTTTAACTTTCCTTTTTCCGGACCCCTCACTAAATGGCTCTAGGGCACAGACCACAAATTCCCTCATTGTTAATTATTTCATTAATTGTTGACTATTAACCATCCTGCACCCACCTATGTAAAAGAAGTGTGTGTCTATCATTTTACCTTTTTATCCAATCCTAGAGTTTCCCTCCCCTGCCCATCCCCTTTGCTTTCTCCCACCTCCCTAATTTGTTACCATTGGATTTTATGTACCCCACTTACGTCTCCTCCTTTGATTGTATAAAACTAGGTGAAAAAAAACACCATTCTCCGGAACATTACCTTAACACCTTGAGATTCTGCTACCAGGCAATCTTCGACAGTTTGGCTTAAATAAACTCACAACAATGTCTGCTGTTTAAGCCCTCTGGTCTATGGGCTTTTTGTTCCAGCAGCCAGAATGGACTAAGGTTTGAATTTTTTTTTACATTAATAAGCACATGCTTACTATTTCCCTCTCCTGAACAACCATCATGACTCCATCACAGACTTTCAATATCACAATTCTTCAGTTCTTCATACAAATAATATGAGTCCCCCTTTTCTCAAACATCACTTGTTTTAAAAAATGGGCCTTTGAATCTGTTTTTTAAGCTGGTAACTTCCTGACGTTTATTTACTTGAGAATATAAGGCCCCTCTTTCCCTGCAGATCCTGAGTAATTCTGGAGAGTGTGTGTGGGAGGGGAGGGGGTAGAAGAGGATCTTGGCTCATATTCTTGTAGGTGAGCCTGAAAATGATATGTGAAGATCTGAGGGGGGGCCCTGGCCTCTGGCAGGTGGTCCTCTCCTTTCTCCCTGAACATGGATCTTGAGTAAATGTCTACAGTCATTTTTCAAAACTTCAAGGCAGTGACCTTTTCCCCACAACCCTGGCAATAGCTTTTCTATAAGCCTTCAGAGATTTTCAAAAGTCGTTACTAGCTCATTGCAAACGAATGCAGTCTTCCTAATTAACAGTACTGCGTTTCACGCCTAAAACAGATTAAGAGCTTTTTTTGTAATTGTTTCAGTAGATTAAATGAGCCTTATTCTGATTTAGCGGGATAAAATGTAAATGTTGAATGCATCCTACCTGTTTCTGAAATTGCTTTTATGAACCCAAATTTAGTTATAATCATGGCAACAGGTATTTTAATGTTGGGAGCGATCTGTCCTGTTGATGCATGAATATACAAATTACCCACTAGTGTAATCAGCACCATTATGCATTCATTTATGATTAGATATACCAGAGAAATGTTGCATCAGTCATTTGCACCAGTCCGATTCTTTATAGTTTTTTACATCTTTTCACATATCTGGTCCTTTCAGGTCCCTCAGTGTCCCTTTCTGTCACTCAAAGAATCACATCTGCATCTTTATCTATATGTTACCGTACTCCTCTCCTTCCACATTTTCCTCCCTATTTAATTTATTATTTGCATAGAGAAAGAGTCATATTCCTTGCTGAACCCCAGCTCTCATCTTTCCTCTTCCCAGGAGAAGTTTGGGGGTGATATAACCTGTCCTGGTTGATCCTCTTCTCCCTGGGATTCCCTATGCTTCCTAATGTGGACATCAGGACAATGAGAAACTCTACCTGAAGGAAAGAGAAGGGCCATCAAAGGTAACCAGACTATTCCCCTTTGCCACTCATCTGCATATAGTGACATAGTGTATGGTATGTATCGTGCAGTGTATGTTCATAGAATGCCTGGATACTCAGTGATATGTATTCATAGAGCCATATGAAAAGTCAACCTCACCAGGGCATGGGCATCACACCCATGACCATTAGAGCTAGCACAGTCCCCCTGAAGGATACACACACCCTCTCTGTCCACAATAAATCTACTGCAAGCCTATCTTCACCCCCACTCACTATTCACCATCTCCGCTAGCATCATCTTAGTTCAAGGCACCACTCTCACACACCTACGCTCAGAGAAGGACTCTCCTGGGATCACCTGCTTCTATTCTGACCTGACATGACCCTTCTCCTCACAGCACTCAAAGGGATTCTTTAAAAACAGATATCACATGCCATCCCGCCGCTCCCGTATAGAACATCCCAGTGGCTTCATCAGAATGGCCAAGGCTGGACCTCAGCCCACCTGACAAGGCCCCCTGGATGTGGCCTTTTCTCACCCAGGTCTCCTCTCAATGTCTCAGAGAAGGTCTCTGACCACCACCTCATCCCCTCTAAATCACATTCTGCCCCCTTATCCTGTTATATTTTTACAGCTCTTGGATTTTTATTTCCTTTTTGGCTTGATTTACTCAGTAGTATTTATCAGTACCTGCCATGAGCCAGGCTCTCCTGGAGTTGTATTTCAGTGTATGAGGGAGACACTATGACTGAAAAGGGCTCAGAATGAGTGTAATACAGAGCAAGAGGGTAATGCAGCTGCAGTTTCAACAGTGAGGTCAGGAAGGTGGCTCTGAGCACAGCCTGGGAGCAGAGTCTTGAGGGGGTGATAGATCTCATCACATGGCTATCGGGAAGATCACCCCAAGCACCAGCAACACAAGTGCCAAGACCTTAGGGGGCAGCAAGGCCTGTGGGTTCAAGGAACAGCGTGGAGCAGGAGAAGTTGAAGCTGGGTGAGGAGAGGTCTCAGAGCGATGGGCACTGAGAGATGAGGGGTGAGCAGGACCACGGCCCTTACTGGCTTTATTCTACCTGGAGCCACTGCAGGAGATTGAACACAAGATGGGGTGGCGTGGCTTTTACTTTAAAAGCTAAAGCATCATTCTGCCCAGAGTGGAGAACAGACTAGATGTCAGGAAGAGTGAGGAGGAGAAGGGTGGGGACAGGGAGGCCAGTTAGGAGGCTATTGGCCACAGTTGAGGGAGCAGGATGTGGCTCAGCCTCTGGTAGAAATGGCAAAGTGCCCGAGTGTGGTCAGATTCCAGTTGTTTAGAAGATTGAGGTGGCAGAACTCGCTGGCAATTGGGTGCCCATCCTCTAGGGAAGGAGAAGAAACAAGGAGAATGCAGTTTGGGCTTGAATCTTACTCTGGAACTGTCACTTGCTAAATTGAGGACAACTTGAGGGGATAGCAGTTTTGGGAATTAAAGCGAAGAGTCTTGGTTTGGGGTGCAAGAAACTTGAGGCTGCTGGTTGATACCCCACAGACCCCCTGAGTAGGCAGGGCTGTGATCAGGGCTGGATGTGTGAGTGTTGGCATCACCAGGGTCTAAGGTGGAGGCCTAACAATGGCTTTGATATGATCTGTCTCACCAGAACTTAGCATCTCCACAGGAGAAGGTAACTTCATCAGCCTTGTTCACATTATACCCCCAACAGCAATGGTGCCTGGCACGAAAATGTTTGTTGAATCAATGAACAAACTAATACATATAAAAAGCCTTACATGTGTGCAAAAGTTAAATATTATTTGACCCTATTTCAATTCTTTAAATCTATTCTAAAGAATTAAGCATATATTCAAATATTTAGGTACAGATGCTCATCACAGCACTGTTTATAGTAACAAAATACACAACCCACCTTATTTTTTAAAGCATATATATCTGATATGATAGTCTTCAGGATAAACACAAAAATTATATAGTTGGAGCTTTTTGATAACAGGGCTACAATGTGACTTTTAAAATGTTCTTCCTATTGCTTATCCATATTCTTGATTATTTCATATATTACAAAATAATTTTAAAATCTCTTTAAAAACGTGAAAACATCATTACACAGACAAGCCTCGCTGCTATGGATGAGCCCCTCTTCTTGGCAGGTCTGTATTTGGGGAACAAATCCATATCTTGTGATCTTAGCCTCAAAGCGACTCTCCAACCTGCCAACAATACAGTTTGCTCTATAGGACGGACAGACAGACAGACAGACAGACAGACAGACATACTATCAAGTGCACATTGGATGCCTGACCCTGGGCCTAGACAAGTGGGAACAGTGGAAGCAAAGAGGGTCCATGCCTTCAAGGGAGACAGAAAGACCTCCAATGGCACTTCAGAGGGGAAGGCCCTTGAAAGAAAGGAAGAGATTGGATAGATGGAGTGAAGAGAGTCTGGCAGGTCGGAGGAATTCTTGGAAAGTAAGAGCAATGAAAGCAATGGGGTAACTCAGCAGCCCTAGAGCCTTGCCAGGGCTGTGCTGGTGACAGGGCAGGGCCAGCGTTGTCTGGGTCTCGGAGCCCAGCTCCTAATTGATTCTGCCTGTGCTACAAATGCAACGGACTCGCCAATTAAGGCAGAGCTCACTGAAGCTTGCCTGCATCTCTGGTTACTTCTTCTTTCCACACGTTTGTTGATAGTGACACCGAACAGAGGGGGACCACCCACCAACACCTTCAACTTCAGACAGCAGGAATGTCTAAACAACGCAGCCCCTGCTCTGCTTCAACTCCAGTTTGAAATCCCAGGTGATGGGGCTGGGCTTTGTTAAAGGGTTCCCACCTGGTCCCCTCTGCTCTGGGTGTGAGTGAGGAAGAGGTGCCTCCCCTAGTGGTCAGATAAGCTTTCACATCACAAGTGAGGCGAAAAACAGTTTGTATAAGTTAAAATAATAAGAATCTTAAAACTCAGTCTACCTACCTCAAAATCTCTACAATAATTCAGGACCCTTTTCTCCTTATTACTTAAATATTCTCTTGACAGCATCTTATAAATAGGTAGGAAAAGAGGATATATTTATTCTCAGAGCTAATAAATTTGGGACAGATTCCAAGGTTGGTCTCACACAGGAACTTGTGTTTAGAAGGGTTCAACCTTTGGTTCAATACTCTTCTGTTGCCATTTTTGAAATTCTTAAGTTTTGAACCAAGGGCCTGAATTTTCATTTTGCACCAGGCTCATCAGCCAGTGTAGGAGGGCAGCCCCAAAACAAATACAGCAGAGACTCCACAATGAACAGCTCTCTCGGTGCCTCACAACACAGAGTATTATCTGCAGTTTCCAAAACCCATCCAAGGAAGAGCCTGGCAGGCAGCCTCTGGTCCGCAGGGAAGGATCAGGAGAAATCAACTCCAAGCCAGGGCTCCCTGACTTGTGCTGGTGCCCCCTTGGAGGACCCAGCGAACTGCTGAATGAAGTCAATCCAACTCGACCCAGCACAAGCTCGCTGCAAATACCCAAGAATGCTGCTAGACTTCAGGCTTGTCCTTGAAGTATTACCGATATAAGAACATCTTCTCTCTAAAGATAAGAAAGAGCCAGCGACACAGGGAAAATGCCTTCTGCTTTGTGCAGGGGAGATATTTAATGAAGAAGAGATGGCTTCCAGGTTAAATGTAAGTGAACTAAGAAATCAGAAATCAGTTAACTGGCAAATCTATGCAAGGTTGAAAGTCAGCCCAAGGTTGTGATCCAGTCTCATTTACCAACAGAGTGAACATGAGAGGAGTGAAGAAGTATTAGCTCATCTACTCTAGCTCTCAACCACCGATTTCCAGGCCCTTCCAGAAAGATTTTACCGGAGCCCAGTGTAAGTTCTTTTTTTGGTAAAAGACTTCTCCTCTAGTCTTGTCCACAGTCCACACTAGGGGTCAGCACCACCCAGGCTGGTACTGATTTTTATAAATAAAGTTTTATTGGCACACAGCCAGATACCCATGTGTTTCTGTATTACCCATAGCGGCTTTCACGCCACAATGGCAAAGCTGAGTAGTTAGAGCAGAGACCACATGGCCCATATTTAGTATTTATATCTAAATTTAGTATTTAGATATAAATACTAATACTAAAATATTTAATATCTGGTTCTAGACCCCTAATCTATACTCATACAAGGGTTCACAAAGCACACTATATTAAAGTGAAGACAACAGAAATTTTAAAACTATATAAATAGTTTTAACCCAGATTATGCATTGATAAATATTCACTAATCTAGATAGTTCCCCAGCGGTTGTTTGACTGTCTTCAAACAAGTGAATTTAATCAAAATTAATATAAAGACATAATGGAATGTGAAGGGGAACATAATTGAGGATAGTTTCTACAACACATCTCCCATGGCAATAGCCTCTGGTCATCATTTTGGTAACTTCCTCTCTACAAAGCTGTTGCACAGAAATCAGGAGACATTTGCTTTATGAATCATTGGAGTCACTGTAATGTAGCAATATTCACATAATAGGGTGACATGGATTTAAAATATGGCCGTATCTCTTACACTCAATAAGCAGAAATCAGGAAGGATGCTTTCTGGAAATTAGCAGGACGGACATCCTCATCTCATGGGTTAGTGTTTACAGACCCGCACTAATTGTTGTTTAAAGACATCTGTAATAATTCTAAGAATAGAAAATTGATATTAAAATACTATATTTCTGACTGCAAAAGTACTTTGGGCTCCGGGTATAGACATTGGCTATTCAGCAGGTATAAAGTTTCAGCTCTGCGTGATAAGTAAGTTCCAGAGACCTTCTGTAGATACCAGTACTATATGGGACACACAACAATTTGTTAAATGC
This sequence comes from Pipistrellus hanaki, assembly GCF_964339955.1. Lineage (NCBI taxonomy): Eukaryota > Metazoa > Chordata > Mammalia > Chiroptera > Vespertilionidae > Pipistrellus > Pipistrellus hanaki. The sequence goes on from NC_140515.1 coordinate 21,799,204, forward strand.
TATCTCATGTACAATGTTTTTAGCACAATTTTTTAAAAATAAAGGTATAAATAAACTTCCTAAATCTTTGCCCTCCCTCCCTCCTTTGCTCCCTCTCTCCCTCCCTTCCTTCCTTCGGTTCCTTTCCTCCTGTTATTCTCTCATGGTAATATACATAAGCCTACCTTGTTTCTGCTTTGAGGTGCATTGTGCTAAGTTATACTGAATCTAGAAGAATTTATTTACATTTAAGTTGTTCCCAATTTTTTCCTTGGTCAGTTACTTTTAATGTACTCATGACATTTTAAAAGCAATGCAATTCTAACTACCTCTTATTACTAAGTTTTGAATTGAATACAAGTAGATTAATGTTCTGCAAACTTTGTCTCCCTTGGTAATTCATCCACTGGTGTGCAGAAGGGCTACATTTTTTGGAGTCTAAATATGTTTTTATTAATTTTAGAGATAGAGGAAGATAGAGGGAGAGAGAGAGATAGGAACATGGATAGATCAATGATCTGCTACCTCCTGAAAACTCCATACTGGGGATCAAGCCCAAAATCAGAAACTAAACCAGGGACTTCTTGGTCCATGAGACAATGCTCAACCACTGAGCCACAGCAGCTGGGCAAGAAGCACTACTTTCTGCCTATAGTGCACATCACGCCCCGCACCCTCCTATCACTGGCACACCTTGCACTGGAGGCTTGAAGCCAAGAGAGGTGGGGAGTTGTAGAAACCGAGGCTGTCTCCCTAACAAACCTCAAGCTGGAAGAAGCAGTACTTGGGGCAAATCCCACAACTCAGATGTGCACTTTTGTTAATTCATGATCGTTCAGGAATCCCATGGGAAATGATCAAAACTGCCAGGAAGATGAGAGTTGCATGGGTTTCTAAATGAATCCTAAACAGAGCCATGCCATTCGGTGGATTGCAGAACAGCTCCATTATGGACCAGAGGGAAAGCACAGGGCCCCCCTTCCTTCCCATCCCCTGAGAGACCACGGGAGGTTCACGTGGAGGGCTGATGAATGCCTCAGAAGGCCTGAAGTAGATTAGGATGCCAGTGTACTGGTTTGAAGTCTATATTTGAGCTCCAGGCTCAGCCAATTTGTCCTGGTTTCTTTTTACTTTAAGAAAAATAACAAAAGTGAGTTATTTGGTACATAAAGCAGCAAAACAACATTTTCTCCAGACAGTAAACAATACTTTCCAAAGCCAAAAACAAAAACTCAGAGCCTTAAACTCACTTGCTCAGGGAGCATGTGTCATGGGCTATTTCAAGCAAAGTCACAGGAAACCTTCAAACCACAAGTTAGTCTGAATGAGGCCAGCAATTTTACCCTGATCTTTTCTTCTACCCCAATGCGCATTAAGATTTTTCTCACACCTCTTTCAAAATTTTAAATGATTTTAATTAAATAGTTTTTTTATAGTTTTTTTTTAAATACATATTTTTATTGATTTCAGAGCAGAAAGGAGAGGGGGAGAGAGAGAGAAACATCAATGAGGAAAGAGAATCATTGACTGGCTGCCTCCTGCACACACACACCGCCCCCTACTGGGGATCAAGCCTGCAACCTGGGCATGTGCCCTTGACAGGAATCAAACCTGGGACTCTTCAGTCTGCAGGCTGATGCTCTATCCACTGAGCCAGTTAGGGCTTAAATACTATTTTAAAATTATCTAGTTGTGATTTTGTAGGCAGTCACCTGCATGTTGTAAAGCTAGAGTTAGCGAGCATAGGGCTAAAAGTGCATGACATAATCATCCCAGATGTCACCCTCTCATGCCCTCTCATGCCCCTTTCATTAACTGGAGGTAACATCACTGTGGTCACCAAGGAAATATTCATAAGTTGAAAAAGTATAGAAAAGAAAGTCTCTCACTTATTTGGCCATGATAAAAATTCGTCATGATACAACATGGATATTTTAAGTGAAAGATGAATGTCCCAAAGGATTTGGCACAGTGTAGTCAGAATTCTTGAACTTGGGGGGTGGAAGGCTGGCATCAGTGTGCACTGGGCCATTTCTATACAGGTTCATACAGAAGTCGTCATCCTCTGTCCCCAGTTCACCAGGAACAGGAGAAGGCTCCCAAGCTATCATTTAAGGGATTTGGCCTGAACTAGACTAGTGAGGATTGCCACGCCTGGAATCAGATCATTTCACCCACAGTCTGATTCAGATTGTCTCAATTATATTAACACTAGAGGCCCAGTTGGCCTGGCCAGTGATTGGGACTGCCTGGGTGAAGGGACAGTGGGAGGTTCGCTGTGGCAGTGCACTGACCACCAGGGAGCAGCTCCTGCGTTGAGTGTCTGTCCCCTGGTGGTTCGTGCATGACATAGCGACTTGTAGACCTGTCGTTTGGTCAACTGCTCTTGTAATGTTCGCTTAGGCTTTTATTTATATACTAGAGACCCAGTGCACCCTCTCAAATCCAGGACCCCTCAGGGGACATCCAACTGCCAGGTTAGGCCCGATCCCGGGGATCAAGCCTAAACCAGCAGTCAGGCATCCCTCTCACAATCCTAGACTACTGGCTCCTAATCGCTTACCTGCCTGCCTGTCTGGTTGCTCCTAACTGCCCTCCACCCCCCCCCCCCCCCCGTTGGCCTGGTTACCCCCAACTGCTGCATCCCACTAGCATGGTCACCACTGAGTGCTCCCCCGCTGACCTTGTCGCCCCCAACTGCCCCCACAACAGTCTGGTCACCCCTCACTGCCCCCCATGCCAGCCAAGTCACCCCCAACTGTCCCCCTGCCAGCCTGGTTGCCCCAATGCAGCCTGTTGTTCAGTTGTTTGGTTGTTCCTCACTAACCCTCCTGCCGGCCTGGTTGCCCCACACAGCCTGCTGCTTGGTTGTTACTGTGATGGTGTCCTGGACAATTTGCATATTCCTCTCTTATTATTATAGATAGATAATGAGTGAGCTTCATGCTTTTGCTTTTAATGTTTTTTGGATCATCTGCTGAAACAAACAAACAAACGTTTTCAAAGAGCATCCTCTCCCAGGTGGCTCATGTATTCATTCATTCATTCATTCATGCTCCTACTGAGCACTTTCCTTCTAGATAGTGGCCCAGATGCCCAGTTTTTTTCCTGATGGAACACTGAGCAGGTCTGTTCAGCACAGGTGTGCCTGCCTGCTCACCACAGTTGCAAACACCTTGACCTGGATTCTTCTGAGCTGCTTCACCTTCTTTAGATACAACTATGGATCCAGAACAGACAGCCTCAATCCAGTCCACAGAAGACACGTGGGGAAGGAGGCTAGAGAGAGGAGGCACGACTGCTGACATTGCATTTAAAACTTTGGGCACAGACTTTTCCACCCCAGGACTTTGCAGTTAGGTGGGCTGGTATATACTCCCATTTTTCTTTCCTATTTTCTGTCCCATGCCACAGAGCGAGTCCTGAATCTATATGACCTAACATCCATCTAATGATAAAAATGGAAATGGTTCAAATTAGCCAAAAAAGCTCACTTTTGTTTTTAAATATCCCAAGATTTCACTGAAAAACAAATAAATGCCTTGCCTTCTGAGAGTTTCTCCAAATAAAATGAGCCATAAGAAAATTGTAACTTCAATCAAAATTTTTTTACATACAGTAAAAGCAACCAAACACACACTATTTGACTGTTTACACTGAACGAATAAAGCCCCCATTTAAGTGTTCCTCATATATGTCAGATTATTTTTAATCAAACTTTTATTTTGAGGTAGTTACTATAGATTCCCATGCAGTTGTCAGAAATAACACAGAACAGTGTAATATGTCCTTTAAGCAGTATTCATTAATAATATTTTACAAAACTATGCTACAGTATCACAACCAGGGTGTTGACATTGATTTTGTTGGATTCTAAATGGCCTCATCACAGTGGGATCCCTCATGCTGCCCTTTTACAGCCGCTGGCCTCTCCCCACTCTAACCTCTAACCCCTGAAAACCACTAATCTGTTCTACATTTCTATAATTTTGTCATTTTAAGAACATTATATGTAGTGTATTTTGTTTGGGGATTGATGTTTTCTTTACTCAAAATAATTCTCTAAAGATTTAAAGATTCATCTAAATTATTGGATGTAGCAATCAGAATCTTTTTAAAATTGTTAAGTACTGTTTTTATATATATATGAGGTTGGGAAAAAGTTGGTTAAATTACCAACTATTATTACCTCAAAAGATAAATAATAATAAGGATATGGAATAACTATAAGAATACAAATAATACAAATAAATAAATAAGACAAGAATAAATTCTGTTTCATGTACTCACAACTTAAATGCTTTTTGTGAATTTAATTCTACTTTTGTTCCCATGATGCCCTGCAGCTCGGGTACTCAGGTGCTTGGGCTTTCAGGTCTGGCTTCCTCACCAGGTATGGTGAGTATCAGCTGCCATGGGAGCCTTGCCTCAGGAGTCACCCCCTTGGACCATACTACTTGAGAGCGGGGGGAGGGGAGGGGAGCGGCCTAGGCAGCAGTGATTTGATGTCTATAACATGCCTGCCAGACACCCCTCTCCCCCTGCAGAGCCATGCTAGTCCCTTCTGGATTGCTGGCAGGGGGCTTCCAGTCTGTGACTGGGGCTGCGACTGGGGCTGTGACTGGGGCTGCTGGGCTGCAGGTGGAGGACCCTGAAATCCATAGGGCTCTGTTACCATCAGGAACTGGAAATATCTATTTTTCTGATTCCCCCCCTGCCGGGGGAACTCTGAGCTTGGGGCCCCACAAGCCCCTTCTTTCCCGCCACAAGGCAGGCCAGGGCGAGGACTCTGGGAGGGTGGACTCTGGGCTTGTGCCCCAGAGGTCCCTTCTCTCCTGCCGCATGGCAGACCAAGGCACTGATGCTGGGCGCAGGGACCTGGGCTCGCAGCCCCGCAGTCCACTCCCTTCCCGCCACACAGCCATGGCTCTGATGCTGACCTCATGTCACAGCTGGCGATGGGAGCTCAGCATCCCACTACCAGTCCTCTGGCCAAGGAGCAGATGCTAGGCTCCTGTTGCTGGGGCGATGCCACCAGCATCTGCTATGGGCACTGCCATTTTTGTTGTGGAGTGATGGTTAATTTACATATTACTCTTTTATTAGATAGGATAGGTGACTTTTATTATTTCATTTATTAGTTCTAGGAGTTTTTGGTTGGTTGGTTGGTTGGTTGGTTTTGCCTTTTTAGTACATTCACTGGAATTTTCTACAATCATGTATAATCATGCCATCTAAAAATAAAGGTAGTTTAATTTCTTCCTTTCTGACCTGTATGTCTTTATTTATTTTCCTAATTTTACTAATTTAATCCACTGCCAGAATTTACAACACTATGTTAAATAAGAATTATGAATATGGACACCATTTCCTGTGCTGACCTTAAGAGAAATATTAGCTGTAGGATTTTGTAGATGGTCATTATCAACTTCAGGAAGATACCTCTGTACCTGTGTTGCTGAAAGTTTTTTTTTTTTTTTAATTTTTTAAATTGTGAGTTTGTTGGATTTTTAAAAATGCCTTTATTGAGTTAATGGATGTCACCATATGATTTTTTATCTTTAGCCTGTTGATATGGTAAATTACATGAACTGTTTGGATACTGATGGTGAACCAGACTCACATAACTAGACTAAAACCTTCTTGATGATGATGTATAATTCCTTATATACATTACTAGAGGCCTGGTGCATGAAATTTGTGCATAGGGCGGGAGGTCCCTTAGCCCAGCCTGCACCCTCTCCAATCCAGGACCCCTTAGGAAATGTCCAACTGCAGTTTAGGTCCAACCCCGAACCAGGACTGCTGGCTCCTAACCTGGCTGCCTATCTGATCACCCCTAACCCTTCTGCCCGCCTGCCTAATTGCCCCTAACTGTCTCTGCCTTGGACTCACCATCATTATTTTGTCTGGAAGGATGTCTGGAAGACATCTGGTCTATCCAGACTAATTAGCATATTACCCTTTTATTAGTATAGATTGGATTTGATGTGCTAACATTTTGTGGAGGACTCTTGCTGTACATCCATGAAGAATACTGGTCAGTAGTTTTCTTCTGTGCTTTGGCTTATCAGGGAACTGCTAGCCTTATAAAAAAAGTTGGGGAGCCGAAACCCGTTTGGCTCAGTGGAGAAAGCGCTGGTCTGTGGACTGAAGGGTCCCGGATTCAATTCCAGTCAAGGGCATGTACCTTGGTTGCAGACACATCCCCAGTAGGGGGTGTGCAGGAGGCAGCTCATCGATGATTCTCTCTCATCGATATTTCTAACTCTCTATCCCTCTCTCTTCCTCTCTGTAAAAAAATCAATAAAATATATTAAAAAAAATAAGTTGGGGAGATTTCCCTCCTTTTATTTTTTTTTCTGGAAGAGATTCTGTAAAATTGGTGTTAATTCTTCTTTAAATGCTTGGTAGAATCATCCAGCAAAACAATCTGGAACTCACTTTGTTTTTTCTTCATTTTTTGGAACTTTAAATTATGAGATAAATTTCTTAAATATTTATAGGACTATTCAGGTACTCTGTTTCATCCTGATTGGATTTTCACAGCTTGTAGTCTTTGAGTACTTGGCCCATTTCTTCTAAGTTCTCCAATTCATGAGTATAAAGTTGTTTGTAATGTCCTTGTATTGTTTTTAACAATTGCAGTATCTGTAGTGATATTCCCTGTTTCACTTTTGATATTGGTGATGTGTAACCTCTCTTCTTTTAATTTCACCAGTCTTGCTACAGGTTTATCAGTTTTATTGATTTATTTTTGAAGAACCATGTTTTGTTGCCATTGATTTTTCTCTACTGTTAACCTGGTTCAATTTAATTTATTCTTCTTTTTATTATATATATATATATATATATATATATATATATATATATATATATATATATTACTGTTTGCTTTGGGTTTATTTTTCTTTCTTTTTCTAGTATATTGTGCTAAACAGTTAGATTATTAATTTGAGGCTGTCCTCTTCCTTATGTAGGACTTTAGTGATACAAATTTCCCTCTAAAATCTGTAACAGCTTTGTCTAACACATTTTGATATGTTGTCTTTTCATTTTCATATACTTATATATGAAATATATAAATACCTCCTCCTTGACCCATGGATTATTTAGAAGCATGCTCCATTTATAAGTGTTTGAATATTTTTTTGTCATCACTCTGTTATAGATTTCTAGTTTGATTCCATTATTATCAGAAAAGATATTCAATACGATGTCAACTCTTTTATAGTTGTTAAGATTTGTAGTATGACCCAGGATATGTTTTATCTTGGCTAATGTTCCATGGGTATTTGAAAAGAATATGCATGCTATATTGGCAAATAAAGTATTCTATAAATGTTATTCAGATCTTATTGGTTAATAATTATGTTTAGTTCTTCTCTATCCATGCTGATTTCAGTTTAGTAATATATCAGTTATAGACTGTGAAATGTTCAAGTCCCCACTGTAATTATAGGATTTTCTTTTTTTAAAAAAAATTATTTATTTATTTTAGAGAGCTAGAGAAGAACATTGATTTGTTGTTCCACTTTTTGCATATTCATCTGCTGATTCTTATTTGTGCTCTGAACTGGAATTGAACCTGCAACTTTGGCATATTGGAATGATGCTCTAACCAACTGAGATACCTGACCAAGGCTAACTGTAGGTTTTTCTATTTCTACCCCAAGTTGTATTACTTTTTTAAAAATTATTTTTCAATTATAGCTGACATACAACATTTTATTAGTTTTAAATATGTAGCATAGTGATTGGGCATTTTCTGGTATATATGTTACAAAAAATTATCCTAATAAGTCTAGTACCCATATGACAGCATACATAGTTATTACAATATTATTGACTATATTCCCTATGCTATACTTTATATTTCCATGACTATTTTTATAACTAGCAATTCGTACTTCTTGTTCCCTTTCACCTTTTTCATGCATTCCCTAACCCCTGTTCCATTTGGTGACCATCAATTTGTTCTATAAATCTAATATTTTTGTTTTTTAAAATTTTTTTTTTTAGATTTCACAGATAAGCAAAAGCATGTGGTAACTGCTTAATCTGCCTGACATATCACTTAGCGTAATATCCTCTAAGTCCATCCATATTGTCACAGATCACAAGATTACATTCTTTTTATGGCTGAATTATAATATCCCCTTGTATAGATGTACCACATCTTGTTTTCATTCAACTAACAATGAACACTTAGCCAATGATACATGTCAAGGGGGGGGGGTTTAAAATCCAAAATATATAATAAACTTATAAACTTAACAACAACAAAAACAATCTGGTTAAAAATGTGCAAAGGAACTGAGTAGACATTTCTTCAAAGAGGTCATACAGATGGCCAATAGACATATAAAAAGATGCTTAATATCACTAATCAACAACTCTGTTAATTTTTGCTTCATGTGTTTTAAAGCTCCATAGTTTAGTCCAAACACCTTTAGAATAGTTTTGTCTGCCTGGTGGGTTAATCCTTTTATCATTCTGTATTTTGAGAATTTTTTATTTTGTTCTAAAGATGATATTACCTGAAGTTAAAATAGCCACCCTTATTAATGTTTGCATTGTATACCTTCTCCCATCCTTTTACCTTCAAAATACCCATATTCTTGTGTTTCAAGTGAATTGGTTGTATCATTTTTTTATCCACTCAGTTAATCTCTACCCTTTCAATGGTGCGTTTATATGAAAGATAATTAGTTAAGGCTTAAGTTTGCCAATTTATGTCTTTTTCCTCTTCATTTCCTCTGAATCTCATCCCTGTTTCTCTTTTCTAAATTCCTGAGTTGCTTTCTAGGAAAACCCATCTTTACTGTTTTCTTATAGTTGCTCTAGTTATTAAAAATATGTAACTTGTCCCAGTCTACTGTTATCAGCATGTATCAATCCCATAAAAAATGTAGAAATTAGATTCCTTTACCCTCCATACTTTAAAAATATAATTGTCTTAAGTATTTTCTCAATAAACATTGGGAACCACATTGGATGATACTATATAATTTTTGCTTCAACTATCAGATATGATTTAAGAATCTTCTGAGAATTATAAAAGTCTATTATACTTATTCCTATTTTTACCCATTCCAATATTCTTTCCTTTCTGCACTTTCAATTCTTTTTCTATTATTTCCTTTATTTTTGGAGAACTTCTATAGCTACTCTTTAAATGCTGATGTGCTGATAACAAATTCTCATAGCTTTCAGTCATCTGAGAATGTCTTCATTTCCCCTTCATTCATAAAATTTATTTTCACTGAATACAGAATCCCGAGTTGACAGTTCTTTTCTTTCAGTATTTGAAGAATACTATGCCACTTCTTTCTGGTCTCCATGATTTCACATGAGAAATTTACTGTCGTTCGAATGAGTAATTTAAGTAACATGTCTTTTCTCTCTGGCTCTTATCAAGTTCTTTCCCTTTGTCTAATTGTATTTAATTATTATGTGTCTTTCCATTGATTTACTTGGGTTTATCCTATTTGGAATTTGCTTAGCCTCTTGAATGTATATGTTTATACTTTTTTATTAATTTGGAGAATTTTTCAGCCAATGCATCTTCAAACATCTATCGAGTTCTACTGGCTCTTCTGGGACTTTCATGACGTGACTGCTTGCCCTTTTGTTATTGTCCACATGTCCCCGGGACTTGTTTCATTTCAGTCCATTTTCTCTCTGCTTTTCAGATTGGGTGTTTTCTATTGATCTATACTAATGTTCAATGGTTTTACCTGCTGTCTTCTCCACTCTACTGGTGAGCTGATCCAGTCAGCTTTTTATTTTGGTAACTGTATATTTCAGTTCTATAATTTTCATTTAGCGCTTTTTTATCACTTCTATTTCTTGGCTAATATTTTTTATTTTTTATTTTGCTTGATTCAAGAGAATTCTTCATTGCCCCTTGAAGCAATTTGATAATTTCAACATCTGATTCATGTCAATATTAGCTTGTGTTGATTGTCTTTTCTCACTCATATTGTGACTTTCCTAGTTTTTGGGTGACAAGAAATGTTTTATTGAATTATGAGCATTTTGGACTATATATTATGAGACTCAGTCTTATTTTATCATTTTTTTCTTAGCATTTTGTCTCTCTGTTGAGGTGGAGCACAAAAACCATGTGGATATCAGTGGGATGGAAAGTCAACTCTCTGTTCAGCCCCACTGAAGCTATGGAGAGTTGTCTAGAGTTGTACCACTGATGTTTGGCTGAAATAGGAAAGGTGTTGTCTCAAAGGTTTTCTTGGATACATCACCCTTCTTCTGGTCATTTAGCTTTTCTTGAAACTTCTATATACAATACTTGTGGGTGTCCATTCGTGTGTGTGTGTGTGTGTGTGTGTGTGTGTGTGTGTGTGTGTATTGCTGGTTCAGATGGGAATCATCTGGATTGCTCTATTCAGGTCATTTGGGAATCATTATGGAAATCCAGGGAGCTCACCTCATGTCTTTAGATTAAGTTATGTACAGGGACTTCTATTTGTAAGGGGGAGAGTCTAATTGAAATGTGCCTACTCCATATTGGCAGAATCAGAATCTGGATTAATTTTTATATTCAAAACTATTCCTGTCTTCAATACCCATACAATCAAAGAGAATTTTAAATATGTTTTTAGCCCACCCTTTCTAACAAGTTTTTCAATCATAAGAATTTATAGCTCCAGATATCAAACTGGCTCTGTTCATTGGGAAGTTACCTAAAGGAAGTTACCTTAATCATTTCAAGCATCTTTTTAATATACATATATATATTGACTTCAGAAAGGAAGGGAGAGGGAGAGAGAGCTATAAACATCAATGATGAGAGAAAATCATTGATCAGCTGCCTTCTGCATGCCCCACACTGGGAATTGAGCCTACAACCCGGGCCTGTCCCCTGACCGGGAATCAAACAATGACCTTCCAATGCTCAATAACCGTGCTGAAGCATCTTTTCTATTTAATGTCATAAGCACCATCACTGGCCACCTATCTGAGGTTTGGAGATGTTCCAATGCTGCTATATCGGGGAAGGTATGCGATCCAGACCTGGGCAAAGACCAGACAAAGGGAAAGTTTCTAGGAAAATCCGCTGGTAGGTTTATGTCATTTTTTCTTATCATAGTCTAGAAAAAGGCCATAAGCCAACATTCACTAGATACACTTGCTCTTGGATCTACAATGTACCTGTTTCTCTCATCTAAGAACAAAGCTTGCTATGGCATGTCTTCTTCTTCAAACTGACGCTTGGATGTCAATTCCGGTATAATGTCTTCCTTCTCACCTGTGTTCTAAATCCTTTGTCCTCCACTAACGCAAAGATGCCCAAACCAGGTTCTTCTAACACTGCATCTAAGCACCAGCGTCACTCCTATTTGGGCCAGGAGGTCTCCCAGCAAATGCACAGAGCCTCACAGAGGCCTACTTTGGCCACTATCCTCGGCCACCTCAAGGGTCTGCTCTCCAGGGCAGGTGCATCATTTCATTCTTTGTATCTGGCAGTTACAACAAAACGAATGTGAGCATCAGCAGCTATGAGTCCCAGGAGGTATTACATTGTTGTAGTTGCAGCTGCACCTTCAGCCTAAATTGTCACCTGGCCCTATAGCGGTAGTATTGGTAGCGGTAGTGGTTCTACTGATTAATTCAAAGATTAAGTAAAAGAAAACAATATTTATTTTTATACAAATCTATTCTGGGTGTTTTCCTAGAATGTTCCAACTGGAAGGTGAACTTCTACCTCATTTCCTAAGGTCCTCGTTTAACCTGTCTTCCTTTTGTTCCATAATATGTAGGAAGCAGGCAATACTTGGAGCATTAAAGACACAGCAGAGAGCAGACATCATCTCTATCCTTGTAAAGCTTACCTTCTCACCTGGGAGACAAGTTACCCCAATAGCTACCTCAATAATTATTTAATCAATTATAAAAGGCAATAATAATATACCAAGTGACTTAAATTTTCTTTAAAATCTCAGCAACAGTCATATTTTTTTCAATGGTATCAACCCAGGTGCCAAGCACAACAGAGGATGTGCTTAGAGCAAAAGAAAGAGAAAACCAATGTAATTGTTTCGCCATTAGCAAGCACCTGAAATCAATGCAATCATTGCACTGCCATGATTTCATCCTGCCTCTTCCTAAATGTTCACACACAAGGGTTCTGAGGCCCGCAGGGAAAGAGCAGTGCATTTGATGAGTTTCTAAAGGTTAAGACATAATTATTATAAGTGATCACCGTGGGCAGACGGGTGTGCCAGGCCCCTGACGCGCCCACCCAGCAGCAGGCCTCACCTCCTTGTTCGTCCTGTCGGCTTGCACCAATGTCCCATTCAGGCAAGGTTCCACATAGTGAAGCTCCTCGTTATACTGCAGAGGGAAAAACAGCCAAGAGGAAACAGTAAGCATTTAAAAAGGGTCCAGTGTAATCATTTAAGGCCACACACACAAAACAGAAAAGCAGTATGATCACAGGTTCAATTCATTCACCTAAGGTGGCTTTTCCAATTGGTGCCCCTGGAGAAACCTTGCCTATGTGCCAAAGATGGCCTTGGTTCTTTTCTAGTTTGAAGAAGAAACTTCTAGAGCATGTGTTGGCCTGGCAGTGTTCAGGGTGTACACAGTTAAATGATGATCCTTCAGGGGGAGCTCTAAACACCAAGCTCCCTGGGCATGGCTGACAGCACACAGCCCATGTGTAAGGTGACCAGATGTTCCGCTTTTGGCGGGACAGTCCCGATTTTTAACAATTTGTCCCGCTCCCCGCGGCATTTTAAAAAAGTCCCGATTTTTTTTTTTTTTTTTAAAGAATTGGGACTTTTTAAAAATGCCGCGGAAAGGGGGACAAATTGTTAAAAATCCGGGCTGTCCCACCAAAAGCGAAACGTCTATTTACCTTACACATGTGGGATCTAAAGGGCATCCCAGACTTGGGCGAATAGACCTCCAGCTCCTGCCTTTGGCTTCCTGGAGCCAGAGGAGCATGTGTGGGTCGCAGGTATAGGAGGCCAGAATAGAGGAGAGGCCTTGATGCTCCCTGGGCACCCTGGGGGGCTGAGCAGGTGTTGGTCACAGCATTACTATGCACAGTGACCACGGCTTCCACAGAGGCCAAGGCCAGCCTTCCAATCATGCTTGATCCTAGAATACACAGAATAAGACCATTTGATTTTGTCCAAATCTTACAACTATGAAGTTGAAATGTGAGTGTTCTTCTCTTCATTTCTCTTATCAAGCAGGATTTCTCTGCACTGTAGCTAGACTGGTCCTTCCAAACTATAAATCTGACTATATCATCTCCCCTCGGCCCCATTCACAGCTCCCACTGCTCTTCAGATAAACCTGCCCAGGCCTTGGCAAGGCTCTGGACACTGGCATCCGTTGACCTTTCTAGCACCTTAACTCAGTAGTCCTCCCCCATGAACTTAGCACAGCCAGTCCTAATTCCCTCACTCTGGCATCTGCTGGCTGACTCCTGCTCATCCTCCAGCTCAGCTCATTCCTGCCTCCTCTGGGAAGCAGCCTGGGGGGCAGATGTGACCCCACCCCTAAATCCTCCCAAATCCTAGTTACCTGGTGCCTAGTTCCCTCATCATAAGGCAGGGCCACATTGCAAGAATCCATGTCTGATTCTGTGTGTTCCCTGTGACAGCACGGGGCTGAGCCCACAGCAGGTGACCAGGAACATGTTCAGTGAGAGTGTCAGGGCACTACATGGACCAAAAGCCAAGCCCAGAGTCCCTGAGGGAAAGAGCCAGAATCATCTCACAAGCCCAGATCTCATGCAAAGCCTGGATAAGGAGTTTGGGCTTTAAACTTGAGGGCATAGAGGACCATGGAGGACTGTGAGCTGGGGTGTGAGGGAAATAAAGTGAATAGCTTGGGACAACTGCTCTGGACAAACTGCAGAGATGACTCAAGAGGACCAGACCTGCAGCCTCTGCTACAGCTATGGAGACTCATCAGTCCCACATGCTGAGGTGTTTACAAGCAAGTCGGAGTAGTGATAATGCTAACACCTACTTTAACTATACACAGGCTAGACTTCATCCACACAGCATTTCCACCTCATTACTTTCCCTTCACAGATAGGGAAATGGGGGCAGAGCAAGGATGATCCACTTGTCCAAATTCATACATCAGGGGTGGAGTCCAGATTCAATTCCAGACAGTCTAACCCCATAGTCAGCAAACTGAGGCTCTCGAGCCACATGCCGTTCTTTGGCCCCTTGAGTGTGGCTCTTCCACAAAATACCACAGCCTGGGCAAGTCTATTTTGAAGAAGTGGCGTTAGAAGAAGTTTAAGTTTGAAAACTTTGGCTCTCAAAAGAAATTTCAATCATTGTACTGTTGATATTTGGCTCTGTTGACTAATGAGTTTGCCGACCACTGGTCTAATCTCACAACCCCTGACCTCAGGATGACCACACTCCCAGTGCCTCCTCTCTGATCCCCAACCCTCTATGTTTATCATCAGTCTGGCTTTTGCTCCTTCTTTAACCTTTGTTCTTAGTCTAGACCAGTGGTCGGCAAACTGCACACTGCGGCTGGCTGTGAGTTTGCCGACCACTGTCATATACTATCCTTTACCTCTTTGCACATAATATGTCACAACTGCCTAATCCTCACAGCTTCAAACTACATGGTAACATATAGTCTACCTGTGGTCAGCAAACTTATTAGTCAACAGAGCAGCAAAACTGAGGCTGGCTCGAGAGCTACAGTTTCCCGACCATTGGTCTAGACATACAAAAGCATTTGAAAAAGTATAGCTCCATGGTCATAGAGCTTAGATCTCTTCTGATGGAGCATGGAGAGAAAAATACATTCAGGCAGTTCTGAAATGCACCATTGACAAATGGGAGTGTAACTGTTCTTGACCAAACAGAACATCATCTCAGGATCCATTAAGAGAGGGCACAGTCCAACCTGAAGAAGCTTCCCCAAAGTTTTCAGTTCATGTTGGACAGAAGAAAATAAAACATCCCTCCCCTCTGCCTCTGCCCCTGCAGTTGTCTGATTTGGTTCAGGAGGACAATATGTCTATTCCTAAAGCCTAACGCATAACAGTCTGAACCAATCACAGCTATCGGGTCCCCTCTGCTGGATGCACACTTTCATAGCCTGTCTTGCCATGAGGGTTGGTCAAGTGACTCCTTTTCAGCCAATGAAACTTGAAGGGGTAGTTTTCTGGACAATTTCAATGAATTATTCACTCCTCATGAAAGGAAAACTCATCTATATCCATGCCTTCTTTCTCACTTGGGATGCTCTGATGCAGTTGCAAGTCATTTTGTAACCATGAGGGGACAAGATGAAAAGTGGAGAGCAAAGTTCAAGGGAGACAGAGTGGGAAAAGGGAGCCAGTGTGGGTCCCTGAGGACACTGCTGAGCCACTGCCACTACTGGCCCTCGGGCTCCCCCCTGGGAACAGAAGGTACCTAGATGCTGCAGCAGTCTTCATTTAGTCTTCATGCAGTCAAAAACTTTCCAACTCCATTTCCCAGCCAAACGTAAACACTTCATCTGTGTTCTGCCTAATACACACTCTTATAGTTGATTCTTGTGGTTAACACTCTGAACCCGGAGTCAGGACACACCTCTAGTTCCCACCTTTGCCAGGTACTTACTGTGTGGCCTTGGGAAAGTCACTAAACCTCTCTGATCCTGGATTCTGATGCATAAGAAGGTGCTAATTCATCTTCTGTTTATCCTCCAGGGGCCCCTGTGAGGATCCAATGAGGCCACAGACCTGAAACTGCTTTGCTAATGCAAAGGCCTGTGCCTGTGGGGGGCTGCGGAGAGGACTTAGAAGTAAAGGAGACCAGGAAGTTCTTGCCCTCATCAGGAGGAACATGTGCAGTAATCAAAACCATGCTCACCGCTGTGGGAGCCTGGGCCACAGCGGAGGAATCTGCTCTTCTGAACCCCCACCAACTTGTTAGTGGCATCATCCAAGCTTGCAGTTGACTAATTTCCCTTGACTGCATCAGGATAAAGCCACGCTGAGCAATCTGGTCTGTGCACCAGAGGGAGCTGGCTCAGCCCTGTGCAGGAACAGTGCACCTCTGGCAGCTGAGCCAGGGGGCTCGCTGGCTGTGCCAGCTCACCACGCTACCCCAGAGCTCCTCCTATCCCAGCGCTCCTCCGGGGACACCAAGCATGTCCTGCCTGTGGAGTTGCCTCCAAGCGCCTAGCTGCTCTCCTACACTTCCGCGTTTGTATGGATGTTCCCTACATTTCTACTCTGTGAGACACTGATGTGGGGTGGCCATATTAATTCACTACTGCAGACCCGGGCACCTCAGTGCTATGCATGGTTCTCCTGCAGCCTTACTTAGACAGCCAGAGAGCAGTAGTCTAAGGAAGAAAGGATGCAGTGCACATTGTCACTGGCAACACAGAGTCTGCTTCTGGCATTTGCTTTTTTGCATTTCCACGGCCAGGACTGAAACTAGAGAGAAACTTGACCAGTCCCCTTCTCCCCAAAGATGCAAGTTATTCCTCAAATTTCTGGGACATGGGTAGAGTCTCTTAGCAGAAAAGGAAGGGGACCAAGCAGCCTGGAGATTGTCTGCCAGCCCACAAATCACACTGTGAGAAGATGGACAAAGCACCTTCTTCCCTTAAGAGCTCAGAAACAGCCATATAGACACAGGGCTTCAGGCACTGTTGGTTTCCTTCTGCCCTCTTCTCATCTGATTGGATCCTCTCCTCTCCTCTGGTTGGACCCATTCCTGTCTTCTAATTGGATCCCCTTCTCTAGTCTGATTGGATCCCCTTGTCTTGTCTGAATGGATCCCCTCCTCTTGTCTGAATGGATCCCCTCCTCTAGTCTGATTGGATCCCCTCCTCTTGTCTGGTTGGATCCCCTCTTCTGATTCGCAAAGGCTAGGGCAGTAGGAACTAATGCAACTGAGGCTCACAGGTTGGGTTCAAATCCTGGCTCTGCCACACACTGGCTGAGAGCCTTCATGTTTGTGTTGGAGAAACTGGGGATTGAACTAAACCTCCCCATGATCTCGCAGTGAAGATGAAATGAGATGACTTAGTAAAGACTCAACATAGATGACTCAGTAAAGACTCAACATAGAAACAGAAAGAAAGCATCTGGCACACATGCACAGAAAGAAAGAAACTACAGTTGTGAGTGTGATGTGTGTTCCATGGACACAAAGACCATCATGTACCCTCTACCCGATGCTGGCACTAGCTAAGCAGGAAGCGATGTGGGGGGTGATGGCAGTGACCCATTCTGGGGTGCATCTCACATGCCTGACTTCCTCTGGAGAGCACAGACTCTACTATTGGAGAGAAGTGCTTCACCAGTAGGCACATGCGACTGTCTAAATCCCTCTCTGTGCCACCCTCTCAACCCTCTCAGTGACTTGGGTCTCTGATAGACCGGGAGCCAATACAGTGCAACCAGCTCATTGCCAATCCCCTTCCAGGCAGGCATTTGCTAGGGAACCAACCCTTTGTTCCTGCATTTGCTCAACGAATGTTAACTAAGCACCTGCTATGTGCCAGGGACATAAAATACTGGCCACATTTCCCCAGGATCATCACTGTGGAATGATCACGAACCATGTTTTGTTCCTGCTTTCATCAGGAAAAGAATATGCTCATTACATCTGAAGATAATGTCTGCCTTCCTTTTCAGAATAAAATGTGCTTATCTTGATGCTGCAGTGATCCATCCAAAAACAAAAGCAGGCTTGAGATAAACCCCCGATCTCGTTCATTCTTGGACTTCATCCCACCAGTCTCTTCTCACAGCAACTGTGCCTTTCTCTCCTCTGTGCAACCACCACCCTCTATGCTCTGAAACATCACCACACTTTATCTTTCTGCTGTCCAATCTCTGTAAGCATTCCTAGCATCTCCTGTTTTAAAGGTACAGCCAACTCCTCAATGGGAATTTTAATGATGATCTCAACTAGGAAGGGCAAGTTTTAAGTTGCATTAAACGAATGGCCAGAATGTTTTGGAGACAAAGAAGCAATGGACTGGACTTGCCCACCAAGATCCATGCAGCTCCAGCACTGGTGTGGTATCATGTCTGTGCTGATTTGTGTGGGTCACAGCTCAGAGGCCAGAGAGTGGAGGACAGCTGACTGGGTTCTGGATGATACTGAGGATGCTGAACCCTGCTTCATTTTTAAAAGCTGGACTTGATCAATGAAAGCAATGGAGCTTTCAGGTATAACAGGTCATCTGTTGCCTAAAAAGGAGAATGAGCGAAGACATGGGACAGTGGAGACTTTAAGGGACCCTCTCAACACCTTCCTGTGCAGCTGAGACTACGTCCATGTCCACTGTCTCCAGACGACATCCCAGGTCCGCGCCGTGGCTGAGCACACTTGCTGGGTCTGGGCTGACCCGCCAGGCCCCTTCTTTCCATCATTGCTCCCAAACACCTACTCCATCTCCTACAGTCACCCTAACCAAGCCTGCACCTCCTGGGATGGAAGAGGAGTTTCTATAACATGCAGACAGTACTTTTCTTCTCAATACTCCTTCCTCCTGCCCTGCCTCATTGCATATGTCTGGCTAATGTCCAACTCCTGTTCACTTAGTCATCACTTCGGCCAAGAAGCCATCACTGAGTCCGCAGCTGGTTGCATGCCCCAGCTCTGCCCTCCCGGCCTCCCTTGCTGCCCCTCTCAAGACTGCACTGACCATGCTACTGGGAGCACCTGCCCTGGTGGCTCCCACATTACATCGATGCCCACTGCTTAACTGTTAGCACTCAACAGTATTTGTAGAATGAATAAATAATCAGAACAAAGAAACAAGAGGCAAAGTTGTAGAGAAGTTTACTGACAGAAAAGAAGAACAAAGCCTATGAAAAAAATAGTTAACATTGAGACAAGAAAAGAAAAAGAAAGGAGAATCTCTACCTTAAAAAAAAATCACAGATAAATAAACAAGTAAACAAAGTATGTGGGGACATTTTGGAGAATCCCAAATTCCACAAAATAACCCACAGAATTAAAATGCTGGCATGCTCATAAGATACAAGAAAACCGATGTGGAATTGCTGGAATGTCATTAAATATTTGTATGGTTTTATTGGTGCACTTTTGATTAAATAACCTTCAGAATGGAAATGTGTAGGGCTTATGTAAAGAAGCAGATGAGCCCACAGTATTTTCACCAACACAAGGAATCCCAGGGAGCTTTTGCATTACAAAAGCTTCTTGTATAATTTGAAACACGCCTGGACATAATTAGTAGAATAGAACAAATGAGCACTGAAAGAAAATACCATCCTCATACTTTTAATACGGAATCGATTACTTTAAAAAGCAAATCCACAGCAGGCAAAGCACTGGAAAGAGGGTTTGAAAGAAAATCTTGCAGATTAAAACCAGGGCACAGAAAGTTCTGGGGTGAACTAACAAACGATGTGCTTCTCATAAACACGGGCTGTAAGAGGCATTTAAGCTGATTTAACAATATCAGCCGGTTAATGCTGTATTCACTTAATGCATGGCTTTAGAATCCTGTAAAATCATTTTTCAAATTTTAGCGTTGGACAAAAGTGAATTATCACCCTCATTTCTATGATAATATTGTTCATTTAATGCATGGCTTGGAGTGCGACTTCAAAGTGAATCAGAAAAAGATGCCTTTTCTCTTGTCGGAAACATCTCTTCATGCACCAGTGGCTGGACCTTACATTTTAGCTTGGAATGCACAAAATCACTCTCACATTTCAGCTGTCCTTTTATAATTCAATCATTTAGTTCATCAGTCTTAGGTAGATTCTGTAATACCCTGCCCATGAAAGCTAAAACCATTTTAAACGTCATCTTTTCATGTGTATTCTCTGGCAAGACCTGGACTGAAAGCTTTTCCATCTAATACAGAAGATGCACTTAGCAATGGATTTAATGCAAACATGCAAAGATGCCTGGAATGGCCAAGGAAAGCCGTTTCTACCCTTTCAACCTCACTCCTCCTGTCCCCCCCAATCAAAGCATGAGGATGAGTTAGGTTTGTACAAACAAATGCCCACAATGCATGAGGGCTTATGACACTGAACATAAAGACTGTTTTCTGTACGTCCTCTCTAAAACACTGACATTCCTCCTCAAACATCTACCCGGCAAGCGAGAGAGAGCTGCCAGTGCAATGAAGGGTGAAATGATAATGTCCTCTCCCGTAAATGAAATCCAGCCCGCAGAACAAGGGACTCAGACAGATTGGCAGGGCGTTCTGGAATTCTCGGTGGAGTTTCAAACATTCACCCCCTTGCCTGTACAAGAGCCCACAGTGGGGGTCCCGTCTAGATAGAGGTAAGTGAATGTTTTAGAGATAGATGGAAGAAAAGCTTGCACCATATTACTGCAGCAATCGTGCTACAATGTAAACAGGAGAAGGTGATGGAGATAACATGACAAAAGGCAACAAAGCAATCCACCGCCACAATTTGGCAAGGCCAAATTGGTAAAATACGCTTAGGGTTGGGAGAGACAGTTCAAGAGAATGAAAATAAAGGTTTCCGATTAGTACCAATCAAATATTAAAAACCCTGGAAATGTTGGTATTACCAACTGAATGTTTGTGTCTTCCCCCTACCCCTTAAATTCATATGTTGAAGCCCTAACCCTGATGTGCTGGCCTTGGAGATGGGGCCTTTGGGGAGTAACAGTTAGATGAAGTCATGGGGGTAGTCCTTCATGAAGGAATCATGCCCTTACATGAGAGCACTCTCTCTCTCTCCATGCTCTCTTCCTCCCAGAGCACATACAGAGAAAAAGGAATGTCAGTACACAGAGAGAAGGTGGCTGTCTACAAACCAGAAAGGTGATGCTCACCGGAAACCAATCCTGCTGGACCTTGATCTTGGACTTCCTAGCCTTTTGAACTGTGAGTAAATTTCTGTTGCTCAAGCCACTCAGTCCTATTTTGTTATGAAAGCTGGAGCTAACTAATACAGTTTCTAAGTGTGTAAATATTACACCCTATTTAATGTATTCCAGTAATACCTAACTTTGGGCATGTCCTTTGGTATAGCAATTTCACATCTAGATTTTACTTAATAGAAGCACAACCAACCCTGCAAAAACACATGCAGGAGTCCATTCACTGTAGAAAAGAGATCAGTAACAGCATATGCCCAGCAAAGGGGATGTATTAAAAAGTTAATGTCAATTACAGGTGCCCTGCTTTGCAAATACAGATGATTATAATATGAGTTATAAAGGCAAGTTGCTGAATATTCTGAAAAATGTGATTTAATTTTTGTAGAAAAGTTATGTATGGATGTTCATGTATGCAGAAAAATTTTTTAAATATATTTGATTTTTTTACAGAGAGGAAGGAAGAGAGATAGGGAGTTAGTGACATTGATGAGAGAGAAACATCAATCAGCTGCCTCCTGCACACCTCCTACTGTGGATGTGCCCACAACCAAGATATATGCCCTTGACGGGAATCAAACCTGGGACCTTTCAGTCCGCAGTCTGATGCTCTGTACACGAGCCAAACCAGTTAGGGCTGCAGAAAAATTTGAAAGAATAGGTGCCAAATGAAAAGGGAATGGGAATGTTTCTGAATTGTTTAAAAAATTTACACATATTGTCTATATTTAAAATAAATCAATGTGGAAAGGTTATTGTTAAGTAGTGATTCATTTTGTGATTTCAGGCTTTTGATATAAATCCATTAACATATTTGGTCCATTCCTTTATCTTTTAGGGAAGCAAAGTTCATGATTTTACTGTAGAGACTTCATATAAAAATGTTCAGAGTATCTTTCTAGTTATTGAAATAATTATATATATAATTATTTATTTAATTATATATATATAATTATATATGTCATTATATAATCAATATATATAAAGTTATATATATTAATTATATATAATTAATTGTATAATTATTTATATATATATATATATATACAAATATATATATATATATATATAGTCCTAATTCTGATCATTTATGTTGAAAACTAACAAAGAAATGTGTAGAGAGGATTAATGGGATTTCTAATAGATTTCTTTACATAAAGGGACAATTTGGGGTAAAAAAATAATTGTTTTTAAGTGTTCTATAATAACTGGCATGTCTACTTTTAATTATCTTAATCACCCTCTCTTCATTATTGTGTTGACACTGTGTATATCTTAATGAATTTACAGAGATTATTTCAATAGATTGGTTTTGTTAACAGAACAATAAATTCTGACTGATAAGAATTCAGGATGTAATTAGTTAGCTCTTCTTATTATGCAAATTTCTGATACTTCTATAATGAGTAATTAAAGATTAATAAGAAAGATAGTCCCAAATTAACTGCTTCTTATCTGTAAATGCTTTAGGATGTGTGGGGATCAGGCTTCATTTGCATATTCTCAATGACTGGTAGCCAGACAACTACCATCTGAAAGTCTCCTGGGGAAAATCCCAGCCCCTGGCCATGGAGTTCCACAGGAATGTGGCTGAACCCTCAACTCCATCCTCTTCTCTTCTGCTCAGGAGGTGGGAGGTAAAGCCAGACTATTTCTGAGTCCTCACTGTGCTCCACTCTCTGGCTACGTGATCTTATGCCAGTTCCTTCTATCTCTTGGTGCCTTTGTCTCTATGCCACCTAGCGCACAGCTGGGAGAGGATCCAATGAGGTAGTCCACATAGGACACTTGGCAGGGGCTTGCACACAGTGGGCGCTCTGTGGAAGGCAGCTGCTAGTATTACTCATTCCATAAACACTTAAACTCCTGCTATTTGCCAGGCACTGTTCTAGGCAACAATGACAGTTTAATGAATTGAACAAGACTAACCCCTACTTTCATAGAATCTATGATCCTCTTTCTTTTTCCTTTCTTCTTCGGTGCTTTGTAAAATCTGAGCTCTAAGTCATGAGGCCCTGTGGTTGTGTCTATTGCTCAGAGTCTCATCACAAGCACACACAGTCAAGCAATCCTCTTTACAAGCCCAAGGCCACTTAAACACCATGCCCTCTGCCCAGCAAATCAAAGCGGGTGTCACGCAGAAGGCTGCCAGAGTAGGGCCCCTTGGTGACGCATCTGCTCTGGGGCTCAGGGGAGCCCAGCAGACAACAGCAACAGCGTTCCCACAGCATGATACCGCTCTTCAAATAGCACCCTTCCACTGGCCTTGGAATCCAGGAGCACCCTGTGGGCCATGTGATTCTATCAGCTTCACAGCTGGCGGGCGGTTTGCCCCCACATGCACAACTGTAGGTGGCAGAACCGATTCAAAACTAAGTCCCAACTCCAAAGCTCAAGCTCTGTCCTCCTCCCTCACCATGCTGCCTCCCTGCCTGCCTCCATGTCCCAGATAGAGGTGATGAGGCACAGCCCAGGTGGCCACACACAGGAGCACCAGGTTAAGCTCTCCAGGAGAAGGACCAGGCTCACTGTGGCTATCCTCTTTGGGAAGAGTGACAGGGTCATAAGGGACCTGACGAGAATCACACCAGAGAACTGGGGAGCAGAGGAAGCACCTGGAGATGGAGATGTGCAGCTGAATCGGTTCTTACCAGAGGGATTGGCCCTGCATCTCCCACTTCCCAGAGCTGTGCCCTCAGCTCCCTTACTGACACCCTCTCAATCCCAGCAGCTTTGTCTGAGAAAATGCCCAATCCACCCAGACCACCTAAAGTTGCTTTGAGCAATAAAAAGAATGCAAATATGAAGAGTAAATGGCACATGGTAGGCACTTAATACATGCCACTTTGGTTTCTGAAGATGAGATACAGTGTTCTGTGAGTGAGTCTACGATGGCTCTTTACTTTTTCCTCATTTTATAATCACGATTGTTATCACTATCGCTGAATCCAGTTTAAAGTAAATTTCCACAGGAGAAAATCTAGCAGTTTAAGGAAAACCTTGCCAGGTCTAATTCTGCAGAGGCTGGCAACCCAGGAAAACCAAACCTGGTGCTGCCCTTCCTGATGGCAGCCGCTGTCTGTGTGGTTAGGAGAGAAACTGCTCACCAGCATCCCAGTCTCCCCGAGCCCCTCCACCCCCACCTGTCACTGAGTCACAGGGGACTAACCAGTCCTCATCCTGGGCATAGAACGCTCCACACACGAAAGCAATAGGCTGTGCAGCCTTGCTACTAAAAGATCAAAGGGACCAGAAGGGCACATAAAGCACAAGCAGCCGCACTCACAGCAATGATGTTGAAGAAGTCATCGTCCCCCAGCGTGTCCAGAATCGACGAGACCGTCTGCTTGGCGATGGTCAGGCGGAGCCCCTTCATGCTGCCGCTGACGTCCACTAGGATGACCACGTCCTTCGGAGAAGTCGCTGCCTGGATGTACCTGGGCCAGGGGGACAGACAGGGACACTGAATCTTGACCCTCTCTGCAAGTTTTCCTTTGAAAAGCTAACTGAGAGGTCTGGCCATTTCCTACCATTTTCGGTTCCTGCAGTCAAAGGCAATGACTCCATTCTCATCTGGTTCCCATTTAATCCCTAGAAGAAAAATGGAGTTATAAGAAACCCAGCAACTTCAAATATTTATTCATAGCACTTCAAGGCCGCTCTGCTTTGCTGACTGAGTGGACAGGGTGACAAATCACAGGCGAAGACCAACCCTGGAGCTCGTCACGTGCTCCATCACCCGCTCTGGGAGCAAGCAGCCTGAGTGCACTCCCACCAAGGTCTGATGGAGGTGGTGACGCCTTGAGTAAAGCGCTGTCCATTGAGGAAGGATGGGGCTGCAGCCCCTTCAAGGCTAATGATGAATTTAGCCAACGTTGTTTCTCCCTGTCCCTCAGATTGCTGGACCTAGGGACTCATTCACAGGTCTCTGAGCAGAGGTGGGTGCATCCTTGGACCTGGGTAAGTTATGTCTATACCATGAGAGGTAGCAAGCGTTTGATAGGTTTCTATCTCAGAATATACACAGGCCTGTTCTTTCCTGACTCCTATTTTTAAAATCAGGAATTGTGGCCTGGCCTTCAAATGAAATGAAATGGCCCTAATTGTGCTGTACAATGGAGTGTGAATTTCAAGCGTGGAGACCTGGAGAGCTTTTCTCAGGTGTAAAATGGGATCCAGCACCTTTCGTTTCATGGTTTGCAGGCAGCTGACATTCTCTGTTTACAACTTAGTTTTTAAGAATAAAACTTTTTTTAAGGGGTTTTGCTGCCTAAAAATAAGATACAATATCATTGTTTTCAACTCTCAGTGGTGCTCAGAGATGGAGGATTTGAAACATAGACTTTGGAGTTAAGAACGTTACAAAAACTATATTCTATGAGAACATCGTGACTCAGATTGTAGCATTGAGAGCCTCCTTTCCAATTAATAATGGTCAGCCTTCCGGACCACACCAGGCTCACAGGCATGAGCTTAAGATAACGCCCCCATGTTATTACACAGATAACTCTGAGATGGCAGTTTGTATTCCAATGAGTCATTTTGTTCTGTCTTCTTTGTACCTACATTTCCCATCTGCAAATGTGCCAAACTTAATGAGTTCCCTGTAAGAAATCAGAAAAAAGTATGAGAAGCCACTGCCAATGGAAGGCCATTAGGTAATGAAGATAAAATAAAGCTGGCATGCTATTGTACACTAAAGGACAGGAATGCAATTTGTTTTAAAAACATCTGACACACAGCTCTGTACAGAGCCAAGTGTAGCTAGATTCATACAGTCTTGACACATAAGCAATTACATCCTTGGTGAGGCGAGGTAATGCTCCACACAGCATTGGTCTGAGTCCAATATAAAGAGAATTTATCTTTCAATGTGTTGACTCATGGTAGGCGGTCAGTGGGTGTTTCTGGAGTTGAATTGTGTGTGGTGTTCTTCGATGGCAAGCATGTCTGCCATCCACCCTGCCCATCACGGGGCTCTACCAGAATGAGAACATGGTCCATTCTCTCCTCCTGCCCAGCATTTAGGCCTGGGCCTGGGGGATGGGAATTGATGCCACTGAATGCTCTCCTTTGGACTGAGATCATTTCTCTGCAAGTGGGACTGTCACTCCTCCCAGTCACTCTGATGAGTGAAGGGCAGACAGCAGTGACTAAGAAAGATGGGCCCAGCCCCTCCTGCCCTCAGGAAGCCTCACATCTAGCAGAAAAACAGACCCTAGAAATCACAAGAACCAGAGATCTCAGGAAGGACAGTACCTGAGGCTATGTGAGTGTATAAAGGTGGCTCTAACAGGAAGAACCTGAGGCTGTGTTAATGAATAATGGTGGCTCTATGCCTGAGGCTAAGTTAGTGTGTAAAGGTTGGCTCTAATCCTGAAGATGAAGGCTCTTCAAGCTGAGAACAGAATGATGGCACATGAGGACTGTTGTAACAAAGGCCTACCAACTGGGCAGCTTGACAGAAGTGTATGCTCTCGCAGAGATGGAAGACAGAAGTGCCCCCTTTGAAGGCTCTAGGGAAGAGTTCTTCCTTGCCCCTCACCTTCTGGTGGCCTCAGCCGTCCTTGGTGTCCCCTAACTTAGAGCTGCATCTTTTTTTCATCTTCCCATGGCTGACTCCCCCTGTGTCCCTGTGTCTACTTCTCTTATAAGAACACCAGTCACCTTGGATGTAGGCCCCACCCAAATGCAGTATGATCTAATCCCAACTTATCTAATTATATTCAAGAGACCCTACTTTCAAGTAAGGTTATATCCTGGGCTCCAATTGGGCATACAATTGTGGTAAAGACACTATTAAATCCACTAGTCGGTTAGACTCATAAAACGTAAGGGAGGAGTGGCCACAGGGTGAAGAAGAATTTGCAAAAGGTACTGAGGCTGAGAGGAGCACATCAAGTTCAAGGACCTGAAGAAATGCTGGTGTGGCCATGCCCAATGCACAGACATTTACACAGAGGAAAAAGCCTGGCAGCAGGAGGAACCTGAGGCCCAGGCTCTCCGAGTCAGGACATCAGTGCCCACTGAGTGAGGATGCAGGTGAAGTCAACCTGGTCTGCAAGTCCAGACTGGATGCACTTTGAGGGATCAACTTACTCAAAACTGACCTTTGGATCAAAACCTTCATTTCACAGCAGGGAATCCAAGGTTCTCAGAATTTAATAGCTTTCCCTGAGATTTTTAGTTAGGACGAGAACTTGATGTCCAGCGTTTTCATAGGGTGTCCCATGAGAAGTTCTCCAGGACGTTAGCATGAGTTAAGTGGAGAAAAATAAACCTGGTTCCCATGCCACGGAGGGACATCTGAGGACCTTTAACCTGCTTCCGCACATCTTCAATCCCCAGGACTGGAACAGCAGGGGCAGCATTCACCAAACTAATTTGACCACTGAGCCCTTTCTCCCCAAAACAGTCTCACAACAAAATATTTTAGGAGAGAAACTTCAGGAAATTCTATTCCAGATGGTACCATCTCCCCAAGGACATATCAACTTTTTAGTATATATGTTTTTGCACAGGTAGGTATTTTTTTAAATATTCAAGTAAACTTCAAATCCCAGACATAAGAATAGTTGGCTCATTTAACATGCAGGGAATTTTGTGATGCAGGAAATTGTCTGTTAATCAAGAACTACCCCCAGGAGCCACATAACTTCTGGGAGTGCTACATGCCTTTGGGGACCCACCCAGGCCGGTAGGGCATGAATCCCCGGACAGGAGGAAGGATGAAGTTCAGCAGACTTAGCTGCTTCTCCCTGGGCCTCTTGGCTTCATTGGCAGCACCAGTGATTGCCAAGCTGCCTTCCTCAGCTTTCAGAGGACAGTCTCCAGAACATTCAGCACATCCCTGAGGTGAGACTCAAAAGAATGTCAGAATCTCTACTGCAGACTCCAATGCTCAAGTCTGACTGAATTGAAAATATTGTACAACATTCTTATACTCCATAGTTGGTCCTCAGGAGTCATTAAAGCAAATATTAGAGTGAAATTAATTTCATCTAAAACAACATATGACTTCATGTACTCCTTCAGCGCATGCAAATGAATAGCATAGCCTCATCCAGCATCATCTGAAAGCCGAGCCACATGCTGCAAATATAATTTCATGTGACAGAAGGTTTAAGACAGTCCAAGAGCACTAAGAACTACAACAAAGAGCACAGCAAAACTCCAATTATCTTTTTGGCCTGTCGATTTATTTCGGCCCTCTTCCTCAACAAAGGGTATCTTTGGCCATTGCTTTTCTTCTCTCCTGAGTGCCAAATCCTTTCCCCAAAACTTCCCTGGAGCCGCTAAGTCATCTCCACAACCCACCACCTGACAAACACTAGCACATTGCAACCTGGGATTTCTCTTCCCTCTCTGAGAATAAAAGTCCAGAAAGATGAAGAAAGAAAGGAAGGAAAATCAAGAGGTAGCAGATGTTGGTTTATCCCTAACTGGTTAAGTTCTGCCCAATTGCTTCCTCAATATTTTTTACTCAGCCCCAAATCTTGAGTTTAAATAAATACCTCCCAAAATAACTTTAGATCTAAAATAGCTGGTCTACAATGCAATGCTAGCTTAACATGATTGAGTTGTAATCGAATTTGGATTGTCTTCTAAGACAATCCTCCAGTATCAACCACACTTCACCTACTGCTAACCCTTGGTGAGGAAGATGGGCAAGAGAATAAACACAAAGTAATGCTGTGCAGGGAACCTACTCTTTTTTTAATTTCTTCATTGATTAAGGCATTACATATGTGTCCTTATTCTCCATTATCCCTCCATCTCCCCCCCACTCATGCTCTCATGCTCCTGTTGTCTGTGTCCATTGGTTGGGCTTATATGTATGCATGTAAGTCCTTTGGTTGATCTCTCCCTCTTACCCCCACCCTCCCCTACCTTCCCTCAGATGTCTGATGGTCTGCTCGATGCTCCTTTATCTCTGGGTCTGTTTTTGTTCATCAGTTTATGTTGTTCATTATATTCCATAAATGAGTGAGATCATTGTGATAGTTATCTTTCTCTTTTTAACCTATTCTTACTAGCCAACAGCTTGCAGAGTGCTCTTTAGTTATCCAAACTTGTAGAGAGCTCCTTAGTTAGCCATCTGTCCCCGTCCTTGAAGCTGTACTGTGAAACAACTTTCACCTTTGTGTGGCCCAAAAAAATTATAGTTGAAAGTATTACATGTATCTCCCCCTCCCATCCACATTGAGCAATGACCTCTTTTAGCCCGCCCCCCCACCTTCCACCTCAGGTCTTCACCACCATATTCTCTAAGTCCATGGGTTATGCATACCTGCATACAATGAACAGAGACTTTTAAAAAGCTCATAAAAAAATCATGACAAAAACAAGAAAATCAGTTCCCTTTGTGATCATATAGTCTCCTGGAATAAGCTCTTGAGATGAGGCTCTGAGATGGGGAGAGTCTGACACTGGGGAAGGAACTGATCTTATCATCATGCATACACTTAATTGTTTTCTGTGTTCAATTAGCTACTTATCTGTCTATGACAGATAGTTTTCTCCCTACATATATATTTAAGGACAGCCATAAATGATTGTCAGTTAGCCATATCATTGTGGATAAAGGGAAGAATTGGCCAGAACATGAAGGATGGATCAGCACTGGAGGCCCCACCCAGGTAGAAACTGGGGCACACACAGAACTGTAAAAGCATGAACTGACAAGGCTCTCAGAATATTCACTGTGCAGGTATGACTCTATCTCCAGAGGTGATGAGCCTGGAGAACCCTTTTAACTATAACATGATGGTCATGAGGCATCATGAGGTAAACTACCAACAGAAGGGGGCAGCCAGTGTCCTGGACTTGGTCATTATTGGGATAGAAAAGACAGAGGCTTAGCAGGACTTGGAGAAGAGGAAGCAATGGGGGATGGGAGGTGAGGCAAAAGTGGGTCATGGCTCCACACTGTATTTATGCCCATTCCCTCCTTGGTCACTGGGTCCCTTAGACAGAAGCCAGTGACCAGCTTCCTAGAGAAGGAGCACCACTATTGTTCCTGGGGAAGGAAGGCTGCTAATACCGGTGTGATGGGAGATATTAGATGTGCTGGATCACACTGGTGATCAGATATTAGATATTTGATCCACTGGTGTTAAAATATAAATTTAACAAATACATGCCAAATACCTACAATGTGATATTCTTGTGCTGGTGACAAGTGATGGACTAAACAAATGGCTCTGTCCTCCTGAGGCAGGTATCCCAGGAAAGGAGTCAGGGATTAAAAACCTGATGCCTCAGGACTATAGGCCAGAGTTCATATTCTATAGGGTAAAAACCACCATGAGAGCCAACAAAAAGAAGAGGTGGTTGAAGCATTAACATCATTGCCAACTCCATTTGACTCTGTTGGTATGTCATGGGTCAGTCAGTTCATCTCTAGGCCTCTGTTTTCTCATTTGCACAATGGGCATTGCAGGAGCTTCAGCTCAGAAGATCCTGTGAGTTTAAAGCAAGTGATGCTTGTATGAGCAGGCAGCAGAGAGCTCAACAAACAGGGGCCACCATCACTATCATCAGCATGCGTGTTACATTCACAGCACTCCCAAAGGCTCTCGGGGATGAAACTGAAGTAAACAGAGCTTCAGGAGCCCTGAGGAAACAATCCTGTAGACCCCAGAGGCCCTTTAACAGCAGTTTAGTTGTTGTTGTTGTTGTTGTTGTTGTTGTTGTTGTTTAGAAGAGCTTATCTGAAGTTCCCTAGCCAGTGAGACCCTTCTATAACACTAAAAGGCAATGCCAGTAGTACCTTGAAAACTGGGCATCAGATTATACAGGTCTTTTTCTACAGTGTTAATACTGTTCAACACAGTAGCTACTAGCCCCATGTGACTATTTCATTTTACACTTAAATTAATTAAAAGTATAAAATTCAAATCTTAGCTCCTCAGTCTCACTAGGCACATTTCAAGTTCTCAGCAGCCACCTGTGTTCAGTG
The DNA here is from genome assembly GCF_964339955.1 of Pipistrellus hanaki. NCBI lineage: Eukaryota > Metazoa > Chordata > Mammalia > Chiroptera > Vespertilionidae > Pipistrellus > Pipistrellus hanaki. The sequence continues at coordinate 21,830,002 of NC_140515.1, forward strand.
GCTACCACATTAGACACTAGATACAGAGCACCTGGGTGGTTACAGACAGTGCTTTCAGACAGCTCGACAGAACTGCTGCCACCTGCCCATACCCACAAGGGGAACTTGCAGAGGCCTATGTGAAGTCATGCAGAAGTAGACAAAATCATCACAGGTGCTGCTAGGCTAATGCTGACTAAAATTCTCCTTCCAGAAAGAATTTCCTTCCCCCTCCGGAGATGGGATTGGTGCTCCTTTTCTGTGATCCCCCAGCACTCTCTATTTCCCCTATCTTAGCATGAAACACACTGTACCACAATGACCTGTTCATCTCTCTCCCCATGGTGGTCACTGTTCCTTCATTTAAATGCCCTCTCCAGGCAAGGCCACAGTATCCTCCCCAGTCCCCATGGTTTCACTTGACTGGCCCTACCCACTGTCCAGTGTCCCTGGCTTCCCTGTGTGCACATGACCCAGACCAGGCTAATCTTTGGACTTTCATCCAAGCTACTGAGATAGATGCTGTCTCTTCCTGGGACCATAACTGAAGAATGACCTTGCAAGTCCTCAACCATGTTCTCCACTGAGAGGAGGTCATCTGCCAGAGGTGAAGAATGAAATCAAATAGTCAAAATCCAAAAGGCATTACTGACTTCTGGAATCCGGCTACACCTCAAAACTGCACAACCATTGGGTTTTGAGTTACAAGAGCCAATAAATGTGCCACTTACTGGAGCTAGTTATAATTGGGTTTCTGTCCCTTTTAATCAAAACCCCTGATGAATGCATGTTCCAACAAGAGGGACCTGCACAAGGGCATAGGCCTTTTCTGTCCAGTTCCCCATTTTATCCTCAGGGTCTCCCACAGAGCTCAAAACAAAGCAAGAACTCAAGATATACTTTTGTAAGAATACAGAAACATCCCTTCTGTTTAAAAACATGCATGCTGATACTGGTTTGTTGTATTATAGGGCTCTACTCATGGAAAATTGCATCCTGAAAAGCAAAACATCCTAGCAAAAAATGCCCCTGGATCCTTTTTCCAAAGGTCATGTTATGTGCTCTCTGTTCAGAACTCAGCACTGAGAGACCTTGTGACATTTATCAGACAATGAAATTCCTTTGGGGGACCGTGACCTATGTCTACATCAACATAGCTTAAATTAAGCTATGAGGGTGGGGCCCCATGATGGGATTAGTGGCCTTTTAGGAAGAGTAGGAAACACCAAAACCTCTTCTACCATGGGAGGACTCAGGGAGAAGGTGGCCATCTGCAAGCCAGAAAGAGGCTCTCACCGAGAATTGAGTGTGCTGGTACCTTGATCTTGGCCTTCCCAGCCTCCATACCTATGAGGGATAAATGTCTCTGTTTCAACCTTTCCATCTATAATATTTTGCTATGGCAGCCCATGATTATTTATACACCTTTATTTTCAAATTTCCTCATGACCGTAGTTTGAGGGCTTCCTGCTGGTGGAGACAACAAATGATCTCCGGTGTCTTCTTATCCTCTCCACTTCAGCCAAATGCCACATGGAAAGATGAAGAGTTGTCCTTGTGGCTTTCTTAATGGATCAGCCACCCACCATGCTCTCATTTCAGCCACATCTGTGTGAAATTTACTCTCTGTTGGCGTGTTTCAAAGCAGACTGCAACCGGGTGATACGGGAACTTTAACAGACCGCTGTTTATTATAGTGTTATCTTTAATAAGATACTTATTGTTTAAATTCCTGTGAGCTGCAGGAGGAACATGCATGCCCTGCTGAACACAGCTCTTGGGAAATGGTGAATAATCTGGCAAAGCAGACCTTGGCAGGCAGGTCTCAGGGGACAGATGCTGTGTGCAAGGCAAACAGCTCCTCGGGCCGGAGGCTGGCAGTCTCTGTGCCTCAGAGCGGGAAGACATCAGGTGCCTAGTCTTACTTAATGAAAACATAAAAGACTCCACTTAATTGCTCCAAGATTATGCAGGGTGTTTTTTCCCCTTCTTTTAGGTTGAGCTTGTTAATTTGTACAGCTGTGTTGCTGGCACAATTGCAGCCTCGAGTCCTGTTTTCACAACTTGTAAGCAAAATTAAAACTTCCCTTTTTAATTAAAATTCAAACCAAACCAGAGTTAAATTCCTATTGCAAAGTAGAGGCCTGGGAAGGCTCCCAAATGAACACCTGCTTCGCGGCAAGATGGCCAGACTCTGACAAACGTCCTCATTGGGAGGTGCTGCTGGTGGCCCCTAAGGATAGGTTCCCGACATCCGTGGCGCTTTGGCCATTTCGGCCCCTTCTTCTAAGGGCAGTTGGCTCCGGAGGGGGAAAACTCAAGTTCAAATTTTCCATTTCCTACTCCTTTCAGTCAGAACTCATCTCCTCCAATGATGACTTGTTCCTTTCCCCGATTATAACAATAGTAATAATAATGATAATAATGATAATAATAATAATAATAGAAGCAAACCCTTTTGGAGAAGTTTAAATACGGTATGTCTCACACCACCATTCCCCACTTGGGGCAGCTCTGTGAAAGATGCCTGGTGCCTGTGTACGAGTGGGTGTAGATGCCATTCCTGTCCTGCACCTGATAATAGATTTATTGGTTTTTAATTGGCATAGAGTTGCCATGCAATATTATATTAGTTTCAGGTGTGTGACACAGTGATTCGACATTTAAATACCTTTCAAATGATCACCATGGCAAAGTAATGAACAAATGTCACCAGATAGTTATTACACCACTACTGACTGTAGTCCCTGTTGTACAGTACATCCCCATGGTTTATTCATTTTATAACTGGAATTCTGTTCCTTTTAATCCCCTTCACTTATTTTTCCCATGCCCCCACTTCCCTCCCCTCCGACGACCATCAGTTTGTTCTCTGTATCTGTGAGTCAGTTTCTGTTTTGTTTTGTCTGTTCCTCTGTTTTGCTTTTTCGAACATTTCATTGTCTCCGAAAGGAAGGGGAAACAGTTTTAGCCGCGAACCCTGAAGGAACTATCCCATGTCCCTTTGTCCGAACCATCACCCTCCATGCAGGATACTCACCTGGATACTGCCGGAAAAAGCCCTTTGCACTTCCAAAGTACTGCCATATGAGAGACGGGTCACGGTCAAAGTTATCCACAAAAACTTTGTTTAGGGATTCAGACCAATAAACACCATTGACAATTGCTGGGTCTGGGGAGAGAAAAAGACAGAGAGAGATTACAAACCAAAGTGAGCTAGAACCAGGCTGGCATTGCATAGCTGGTGGTGACCAGCATGAGGCCGCCCTGCAGAAAGCCAAGAAGACAGTCACAGCCCCTGGAAACTCCATTCGTCAGGGTTTCCCTATCCTGCCCGAGCCCTCCCAGCAGGCCGGGAGCCCTCCAGATGGCTCCTTACCTGAAAGGCACATCCCTTTATTTTTAACTTTCAATCTCCTGTAGCCCACAGCTCTCCAGGGAGCAGAGAGAGACCTTCTTAGCATGTTTACACTTTCCTCGCCTGAGCCCGAACTCAGCTTAACAATAGGAAAAACCTGTGTGTGTGTTTTCTCACTGCAGTTACCTCAGCCAACACAATCTCGTTCAAAGTCTCTGCACCTCAGCCTTAGAAATTTGCTTTAAAAAAATAATAGTTAAGTAAACTGGAACTGTGCAAGTAAATCCCTCCATTTCTTTTGTTCAGCAGCGTGAGCGCGGGAGGGAAGGCACCACCTCACTGCGCTCTTCTGCTGGACTCCTCTGAAGCACGTGGCAGAAACTCCAGAAGTGAACGGAGTGGTGCAGAGATGGCTGGGTGGCTGGATGGGTGATTAAAACACAGATTACGGACAGCTGTCTGCTCTCTGACCAGCTAACCCAGGAGCAAATCCCTCTTCCTCACCCTGGGCCGCCCAAAGGTAATCACTTGCCCTCTGTCCGCAGATAAGAATTAAGGGCAAGGACCCCGAGGGAGAATGGGCAAGATTTCTTGAACATTGGTGGAAGTAGGGTGGAGCAGCGAGGCTGTCATGACTGTCCACTTTTTGTTTTTTTTTTAATCTCTGAAGCTCCTGTTTCAAAATGATACCACATAAGGCATATTCTGTTCTAACTGGGGAAATAATTGTCCAGTCCCAGTATGATGAGGGTAATACTAACAATCGGATGAGCATATTAATAAATAGGGAGAAGAGGAGGAGGAGAGACCTTTAAGTCCTTCCTGTGGGACAGGCACAGTGCTATTTTATCACCTACCACCCGACCTCAGTCCTCCAAGACAGGCTACCTCACTACCCTGCAGGCTACACAAGTGGAAACTGAGCAAGGAAGGTTAGGTTCCTCCTATAGGCACCCCGCTAGGAAGTGACAAAACCTCTGGTCAGTGTTTTCCTTATTTGTAAAATGGGGGTAATAGTGCCCGCCATCAAAGGCTGCTTGGAAGGTTAAAATAATTGGCAGAAAAGGACTAGTGGCCAACGGCATTCCCAAAGCCATCAATGGAGGTATTCACTGGCCTGGAGTCCCACACCCTCCCCAGAGCTCCTGTGGGACTCCAAGCCACAGCAATCCCATCATGGCATTCTTATTCCAAATGCTCTTCCTCACAAACAACTGAGGGGATGAGGAGAGACTGGGTCACTCTGGTCCTCAACCTCATGGTAAGACAATGAGATAAATCATGTCGGAAATGTTCATATACATTAGGTACACTGACTTGTTCACTATAGTGTACCCCATACCATACCCCTCACCCTCCTCCACATGGTCTGCCCTCTGCCAGCTGGCTGCCCCCAACATGTTCATCTGGAGAGGTCCCAGCAGCGCCCACGATGGTTCCTGACCCGGTGGGCATGCATGGTGTCCTGTTTTATTGTCTTACGTCTGGCTGCCTTAGTTTTTCAGATCACTTACTAGGACTCAATAGGCAATTGGGATTCTGACTCTCATTCTAATTCATGTGAACAATAATAACCACATCACAGGCGAGGAGAGTGAAAATGACCATTTCAACCTTTTACCGCAAGTAATTTCAAGAAGGACTTGATCTTTACAATCCTGGAGAATAGAGCCCTTTATTGTTCCTGTCCAAGCTTGACAAAAATTATTCTGACTCACTCTCTACTACAAAAGCCCCTTAAATTAATCCTCAAAAATGCAAAGACAATAATGACACTGGGGGGGAAAAAATCTATGGTTCTTGCCTCCTCCATCAATGGCCGCAATTATGTTAGTGTCATATAAAAACCTTTCACAATTAGAAGCAAAAATTCCAATTCACCAGCTAACTGTCTCAACATGTTAAGGAGTCAAACAGTTTCCAGTTAGAGGATTCTTTTTTCTTGGGAGTGGTTTCTTTGGGGGTGGGAAGAGTCAGTCCCTGCCTCCAGGCGGTTCTGGGAACCTAAGGTTACCACCCGGGGTAGAAGTGAGTGCATTCAGAAATGGTGGTGGTCTGAGGATGGCCTCGCCCACTACATTTGGACCTCAGATCTTGCTATGAAATTATGCCTCCTCAAGAAAAGGGGGCCTCAACTTTCCTAAGGCGAGGTGAACTGGAGAAGCAGAAATACTAAAAGATATGATCTAGTTAAAATGGAGACTGTTGCACACACCTATTTCATCAAATATCTCAACACTTCCTCTGGCCTGTAAAATTGATTTCACAAGCTCTCTTAGCAAGCAAATTAATAGAAGGAAAAAAATCTTAAATTGCTGTCCATTGTTACCATCACCTAAGACACATGTGTCAAACACAAGGCCCGCGGGCCAAATCCAGCCCGCCAGGCCTTGCAATGTGGCCCGCACCGCGCTGTCATCACTGCACTCCGCTGTCAGTTTACGACATTGTCAGTTTATGACTGTTCAGTAATCCATTCGGCCCGCGATTTAGGCTGGATTTTAGATTTTGGCCCCTTCTCTGACTGAGTTCGACACCCCTAACCTAAGAGGTAGAAGAGGAAAACAGGAAAATGATGGCATTATGAAGTGGGGCATTCATCTAGGTATTTGGGATTTAAAAATATTTCAGTTAAAATCGTTTTCCCAGCTCATTGCCAGAGAGCAGAAGTGAAGGAGCCCAGAGGGTCATGCAGCCCATGTACCCAGGACCACAGCCTTTTCAGCATTGACTAAGGAGGAGGTAGACATTACACTGGGGTGTGGACAACTCCCCAGCCTGATGTTCCCTCCGTGTTTGCTGAGCAGATTTGCTTTCTTAAGGTCACTTGTAAAAATGACAGAAGCTTCCTTAGTGGTAGGTGTATATGTTTTGTTTCAAAATTTGTTTAAAAGCCCCTTTGCTTCATTTGGGATTTTCCAAGATTGATTTGAGCTTTAGCTTTCACCTCCACCCTTAATCTTCTTAGGGGTTTAATATACTATATTCGCTTCATGTAGCTGCTGTAACAAAACACCACGTACTAAGTGGTTCAAAACAGAAATTTATTCTGGAGGCCAGAATGCCAAAGTCACGGTGTTGGCAGGATTGGATCCTCCCAGGATCCTGAGGAAGAGTGTGTCCCATGCCTTTCTCCTAGCTCCTGGTGCCCCCAGCTACCCTTGATGCTTCCTGCCTTGTGGATGCAGCACTCCAACTCCTGCCTCCATCTCTAAATGGCCTGTCCCCTCTATTTGCCTTTTTCCAATTGCCTCTCCTTTCTTTGAAAAAAATAGTCATTGGATTCAGGGTCCACCCTCAATTCAAGATGATCTCGTCTCGCAATCTTTAACTTAATTACATCTGAAAAGATCCTAATTCCAAAATAGCTCACATCGGCAGGACATACAGGAGGCCGCTGCTCAGCCCAGTACAGGTACTCTCTTACTCATCCTAAATACACCCATATTCCATAGTTTGTGTGTATTCCTTTATAAATACAGCTTAATAAATGCAGGCTTTTTACCCTACAAAGGATGTTTAAAGGCCTTCTTCTTTTTCTTCTTTATGGGGACAATTCAGATTTTTATGTCTGTTTTATAATTTTATGAGCTTCCTGACTTGTGCCAATGGGTCTAACCTGTAATGTACAGCGTTGGGTTAAAATATTTTCCAGTCAATGTTCAGCCCTCTGTGCTCATTATAGCAAATGCCACATGACACAGTCATTTTATCCAATGTTCCTGCCCATTCCACATCAACTTATTATTCATGTTGGTCAATACAAAGTCCAGGAATAGTGGTTCTGCTATCTCCTGAGAGATAAATCCCTTCCGATGCCAGTCAAAAATGTTTAAGATGTTCAGCTTTTAGTAAAATAGATGACTAGCAGATGTTTAGAGATTGAAAGTCCCACACCACCTCTGTGATCAATTTGCAATTGGTATCTGAAAAGCATCTTACACATCTCTAATCTGTCTTTCTAATGTACCATATAACCCATCAAAAATCACCTTTGCAGCCCTAGCTGGTTTGGCTTAGTGGATAGAGTGTCATCCTGTGGACTGAAGGATCCCAGGTTCGTTTCTGGTCAAGGGCACATGTCTGAGTTATGGGCTGGATCACCAGTGGAGGTCATGCGGGGGGCAGCCAATCGATGATTCTCTCTCATCATTAATGTTTCTATTTCTCCCTTCCTTCCTGAAATCAATAAAAATATATTTTTAAAAATCATCTTTACAGTTTCCTTTATTTCCCCCCAAATAACTGCACTCCCCCATGGTTGGCAGTTGGTACAGGGGGGTCACCTGATGTTACACATGGCTAACGTTCTCTCTCCACACTCCCTCCTACACACAGTCACACAACTTTCCATTTCAGGTCTTTATCTTTGAAGGAATAGCCCCTCTGCCATCATCTTTCAGTCACCAGTCCCATCCTCCTGAGTCCTACCAGAGATGGTCAGCCCTTTGTTCAAGCAAATCAATGGACATGCACATACAAAACGCTCCCAAGGGGGGCTGTTATTTACTCTGTGCATTAGTAAATGAATAGATAAGAAGAACTCCCAACTTTTGTCCCTGTTAGCTACAGAGGGTGTCCCCAGGCAGCACCCTCCCTACAGAGGGTGATCCTGGGCAGCAGCCTCACAGAGCTGAGAAGCAGTCTAGAACTCAGGCTTTGGAGCTGGAGTTCAGGGTATGAGTCTTCACTGAACACTTGTAAGCTAACAGCTCTGCACTTGACAACTTCCCTGAGCTTGCATCCTCATCTGTAGAAGGAGAGAGAACTGGCCTTCCCTCAATGGCATGTAAAGTGGGAGGCCTCTTAACCCTCCAAGGGTACTGCACTGGTCTAATGCAATTCTATGATAAGCCCCAACCCTGGGGCAGCTCAGTGGTTCTGAGACTATCCAGGTGGGGTTCTCCTAATCTCATCCACCCTTCCTCAAATTATCAGGGCAAGGCCCTGTCCGTGAACCTTTCATTCATTTGATCTATCAAGGAACACTGAGCATCTAGCAGGCATTCAGCACTAAGCCAACAGACGGTGAAGCTGACATTTCAGTTTGAGAAGGGGAGAAAATGGACAAATAAGGAGAATTCCCAGTAGAAATGGGTGTCACCAAGGCAACAGAAAGGAATGGTAAGCTACTTGCATGGAAAGAAGGAAGGGGAGTGACTCGAAATGGATGGTCAAAGATGACCACTTTGAGGAGAGACTGGAATGCTAGGTAGGCATCAGCCCCAAAATGTGGAGGCCCACAAGAGCTTTCTTGGCAGAGGGAGCAGCACTTCCAAAAGCCCTGAGCTGGGAGGAAACCGGTGTTTTGAGAAACAGCACATCAGAGCGTGTCTCTGGGGTCAGGGGAGAGGTGCAAGATGGGATGGAGGGCGGGCAGGCCACAGTGAGCATGGGTTTTCTGCCAAGCATACGTTCCTAGGAGACCTGACCTGTGCTCCACTAGCGCCAAGGTCCCTCACATTTTTACTCACAGTCTTCAATTCAAGTCCCTTTTCTTCCGAACTCTACAGTGAGCATGGCCTGCTTCCTCTTTCCAGGACACCCCTTCAAGCAATCAGGATCTTCATGGAGTTTCCTCTCTAGACCTCAAAGTCATTGATACCCACTCCATCTTTTCCCTCAATAGTATTTACTCTCCAGTGAATTAATAGTACTGGGTTGATTTAAATTTGCCATTTTCTGCTGCAAAAGATGGGTCCATTTCTAGAGAATCTGAGTATATGGGAGAGATTATAGGCTAATATAGAACTACTATTACCCAGGAACCATTGCTTGAAGGGAAAGGACAGAGTTCAGGTTCAACTAGGGTTTGAAGTGTGGCCTTTGTTAAAAAAGGCATTTCCTGCCTTGAACAAGGCTGGAGGAAGGAAGGACCTTGGGCTTTTCTAAGGTCTTTGAAAGTGTGTGCCTCCTGATTTTGAACTGGCATCCAGCCCAGGTAGAGGGCTTGAGCCACACAGGAGTTGTCCTCAGCACTGCTTGCTGGATCAGATTCAAGAGGAAAATGGCTGGATAGTTTTCTTGTCTTTCATTACAGTGAGTAAATGACATCTTTCCTATTCATTCTATATAGATCATAGATTAAATAATGAATAGGTTCTACACTAATTATCAAGTACTTATATATGTATTGGAAAAATAGCCCTTAATGTGTGTTGAATTATAAAGTAGGCTTATTTGCCAAACATTTACCATTCCTCTAAACTCAGTGATGTGCTAGATATTAAATGCAGGTTTCACATTTAATTCACAAAGCTGGAGCCAGTTTCTGCCAGCCCTGGTACTGAAAGGATGAGGAGAACTCATGGCCCAATGCTGAACCTCTCTAGATGAAGTTGAGAAGCAAAATGAATGGTAAACAGGCACCCCTACCAGCCTGGCAAGTCTAGAGAGTGCTCTGGACTCTCAGTGTGCTAGGCTTCAGAGGTCATTCTCAGGTCACATCAATGACTAAAGTCTTCTGTTTTTTTGCTTTTTGCCTTAAATATGTGAACTTTAAAGAGTCCTCCTCCCTCAACATACTATAAATCTTCTTGGTCACTCTTTATTCTCCCAGAACAAACCATCCCCCAGTCTTAAGAAGAAAAGTATATAATAGAAATGAAAACATTGATGACAATAATGATAGCATCAGAGATTGTCATTTCTGGAATATTTACAATGTGCCACGCGATATGCAGCACCCTTTTCAGGTAGGTACAAACAATTCTTACTAGCCCCATTTACAGATGAGTAAACTGATCCTTGGAGCACTGAAATCCATTGCCTGAGAACATCACCTTTCTGAGGTAGAGATGAGCTAAATTCCTTGTCCAAACTATTAGATGGAAGGAGACTTGAGGGGAGGCCTCTCAGAGAGAAGCAGGGGGAAGAGGAATAGGGTGGCTAGAAATGTACAGTCTGGTCACCAGGGAACAGGTGGCTCATAGCAGACTGAATGTCCCCACTGTCAACAAATAAAATGGGAGGTTGCTGGAGAGGGGGACTGGGCTTAGTCAGTCTTAGGGCCCTGTCATAGTGGCTCTGCACCTGATGCTGGGGACAGTGAGCTGAAGGGGACATGGTGGGTGAAGACAAAGCAATGCTGGGGACGAGAGCCCTTCTTCAAGAGCCCCTTACACATCCGCCTCAGCATCTCTGTGCAAAGCTGCCAGCGAGGCTATTCTGTCACCACAGGCATTTGGAGTTGGGGTCTGGAGTGAAGATGAACACTATCAAGGGGCTTCTGACTCTAAAACAGCATTTAATAAATTACAGTTAAGCTGGTACTCACTATTGTAAGACACACACACACACACACACACACACACACACACACACACACCATGACATGTGATATTGTCGCACTCACTGAGTCTCCCTGGAGGCCTAAAAAAGCAGAGCCTACCCACTTCCTGAGGGTTTGCTCTGGTTGGAAAGAGAACAAACTTCTCTCAGACACGTTTGGCCATGGGATGAGCAGTCACCCTACTCCCACCAGCATGCATTACAGCACCAACCTTGCCTGGCCCTCACAGAGGCTCCCTGGAACTCAGTGTCCTTCTCTTAAATCTGCTCTACATACCATGGCCAGACCATCTACCCTGCCCCAGACACAGCGGTAGTTCCTGCCATGCCATCATGCACACTACCCATCATTGCCTGGTGCACCAGGCCACTGGGATCCAGTCCAGGATCCCTTTCAAATCTGCTTGCCCTCCAACACCAAACTAAATACACCCAGGTCAGCACCCTGGCCAATCTCACTGAGGCTTTTCCTTTTTTTTCTTCTAATGATTATATTTATAGTAGCTGTTTCTACTGCCATTGGACAACCTGTTGAAGGGTATAAATCATGTCCTGGCCATTGTGGTTCAGTAGTTGAGTGTCGACCTAAGAACCAAGAGGTCACAGTTTAATTCTGGGTCAGAGCACATGCCTGGGTTGTTGATCCTCAGCAGGGGGCATGGAGGAAGCAACCAATCAATGATTCTCTCTCATCATTGATGTATTTTTATCTCTCTTTCCCTATTCCTTCCTCTCTGAAAGCAATACAAATATTTTTTACTATAAAACTCAACACCAAACAAACAAACAATCCAAATAAAAAAGTGAGCAGAGGACCTGAAAATATACCTTTCCCAAGAAGACATATGAAAAGCCAATAGATATATAAAAAGATGTTCAACTTCACTGGTAATTAGGGAAATGAGGATCAAAACTACAATGAGCCAAAACTGGTTTGGCTCAGTGAACAGAGCATCGGTCTGCAGACTGAAAGGTCCCAGGTTCAATTCTGGTCAAGGGCATATACATTGGTTGCAGGCACATCCCCAGTAGGGGGTGTGCAGGAGGAAGCTGGTCGATGTTTCTCTCTCATCAATGTTTCTATCTCTCTATCCTTCTCCCTTCCTTTCTGTAAAAAAAATCAATTAAATTTATATTTTAAAAAAAACTACAATGAGATAACACTTTACACTTGCTAAAATGGCCATTATCAACAAGACAAGCAATCACAAGTGCTGGAGAGGTTGTGGGAAAAAGAGAACCCTGATTCACTGCCAGTAGGAATGTAGACTGGTACAGCCAGGATGGAAGCAGTTGGGCCATTCCTCAAAAAATTAATAGAGATATCACGTGGCCCAGCAACCCCTCTCCTGAAAGGAGACAGTCTCCTCTCATTTCAACCTTTCAGAAGAGAGAAAGAAATTTAAACAGCTCTTCCTTCCATCTTATGGACAGGCCTTGCTCCCAGAAAAATAAGATTTTATACTAAAAAAAACCCTTGAAATCATATATATGCAACCCTATGTTCACTAAAGCATTATTCATGGTAGCCAAGACATGGAAACAGCCAAAGTGTCCTGTGATAAAGGAATGGATAAAGAAGATGTGGTAGCTACTAGTATACACAATGGAACACTACTCAGCCATAAGAAAGGACAAAATATTGCCATTGGCAACAACATGGATGGACCTTGAGAACATTATGCTAAATAAAATAAGTCAGAAAGAGCTAAGAACGATATGATTTCACTCACATGTGGGATATAAAACTGAAATTAATGAACACAATCAGCAGTATGGTGAGTGCTAGAGAGAAGAGGGCGGGGAGAAGGGGACCCTAATATAAGGTGACAGAAGATTTGACTTTGGGTGGTGGGCACACGGTGTAATATACAGATCTTGCGACAGAAATACAAACATGAAACCTATATTTTCATGTTGACTAATGTCACCTCAATCAATTTAATAAATATTTTCAAATAAATATTTTATATGTATATGTGACACGATGTATATATATATAAAGGGTATGAATCGTTTCACATTTTCTAATATCTCAGGAGCACTTAGCCCTGTTTTGGATGTAGTGTGTGTTTATTCATTCACTCAGAAAATATTTGCTAAGTGTTTACTATGTTTCCACGCACTGAGATAGGCGTTGGGGATAAAGATTTGGGCATAACCAGACATAGATTTTGATCCTTTGGGACGTACAGTCTATGAGGGAAGCAAGCTCCCTTGCTTGGTGCTTCTATGTGCCCACACAGTGCCAATGGCCCTACACCCCTCATTCTCCATCATGTTCACTGTTTGTTTGGTTTTTTGTTGTTGTTTTTAATACATTTTATTGATTATTTTACAGAGTGGAAGGGAGAGAGATAGACAGTTAGAAACATCGATATGAGAGAAACATCGATCAGCTGCCTCCTGCACACCCCCCGCTGGGGATGTGCCCGAAACCAAAGTATATGCCCTTGACCAGAATCAAAACTGGGACCTTTCAGTCCGCAGGCCGATGCTCTATCCACTGAGCCAAACCAGTCCTGGCCATCATGTTCACTGTTATTGGGAAGGCCCACACTGTCTCAAGGGTGAGGGGACCAGGGTCCAGTGAGGGAAGACCACACAGCCAGTGAAAAACGAGGCCGTCCTTTCACCTAAGATTCTGGTCTGAGGAGAACTGGGCACTCTCCCTCAAAGTAAAGCCAAATGCACTCCCACCCATTCAGTCAACACACCTAAATATGTCGAGGCCCCTAAAGCTGTGCCCTGTAGTCCACAGGGGGCCCCACAAAGAAGCAATTCTGGAGAAAACAGATGTTATGACAAGTCACACATAATCAAGGACAGCACCCAGTCAGAGAACACAGAGCTGCCAGCATTCAGTGAGAACCCGTTCCCAATACTCAGACAGTCTCCTCTCATTTCAACCTTTCAGAAGAGAGAAAGAAATTTAAACAGCCCTTCCTTCCATCTTTTGGACGGGCCTGGCTCCCAGGAAAATATGATTTTGCGAGCCTGCCATCTGTGCCGATGCTATCAGCTTTTTATTGATATTTAATATAAACACAGCCCCGAGGCCAGCAGGTACCTTGACAGGGTCTGAAATATAATTGCCAGGGAACTGTACAAATGTGTGTAGCAATTAAGGAGCTGTCAAGGATATTGCTGGTGGGAAGACACAGAGCTGTGGGTTAGACAAGGCAGCAGGCTCCAGGTGGGGAGGGAGCCAGGGCTGCAAAGAGGGACCAGGGAATAGGCCTGTATATCACTGCTGCTGCGGGCCCAGACATGGCACACAGGGAGGAGATAAGTGGATTATGGGCACTCAGAAAGGGAAATGGACCAAGTTTAACTGCTGTTTGTTTTCAACACCCACAGGCCAAGAGAAAGCCAATTCTTCTACCTGCTGTGACATTTATACTGCAGAGACCACATGCAGCCTTCAGCCTGGGTCTGCAGAGAGGCCCCGGTGGGGGGACGTGAGGGCCAGGTGGAATGGGAAGGAGGCCCCGTTTTTAAGAGCTGTCCCAAAATTGAATTGTGGGTGAGAAAGACAAGGTGGCTGGGAAAGAAAGGGGCGTTCTGAGCAGGGAAGAAGGAAAGATGTGGCCACTGAAGGCAAAGGTCCCACAGAAAGGAGACTGAGGTGAGCCGTGAGTAGGAAGCAAGAATGCCGTAGTGCCCCGTGCCAGTGCAGGTCCTGTCCACACCTGCGCTGTGACTGACTCCACAGGCAACACTCGTGTTGGGGACGGGGTCATCGTGGTGCTAGGAGTGGAGACACAGTCTCCCCTCTTCTCTTCCTCTGAGATGTCCATTAGCCTTGATGTTTGTGCCTGGAAGAGGTGGAATGAGGAAGGGAGTGATGCCTTAATGAATGGCCTAGCTGTGCCTTCATTGGTCAAATGGAATGCTGCTGCCTGGGCTACAAATAACTGCCCATCGGGCAGTAGAATAGAGAAATCTTGGTTTCTTCTTTACTAAAAAGGAAGGAATGGGTGGAAAGAGACGTATGCCCCACCCTCACCACTTCCAAAGACAAACACACCCCACAACCCAGCGTAGGTAAGTGCTTCCAGGTAGTACACAAAGAAACTTTTAAGTCTTTTTATGAAGTTCATGATGTTAGAGAAATTTTAACCAACACATTAAACCTACGGGCACTCAGATTATTGTGCAGAATGAGGCTACGTTTATTTAGATAAAAATAAAGAGGGAGTTAATTTAAAGAAAAGCATTAAGCAATTATACAGGTGTTGAGTAAAAAAGAGATGAAGTCATACATGTGGCCCATGAGTGACAGGCTGGGGACGCAGCTCCAATGGCTCAAAGCAGCAGCTCATGGTCTCCTCCCAGCCCCTGCCCCACCCCAAGGAACTCACAGGCAAACATTAGCACTGTCTAGGCCTGTGTGTGGGTGGCAGGTGACACATGAACACAGTCATTGTATAAAGACAATCCTCTATGACTTCCAGCTCAGAGGCTGACAAATTCCTGAACCCATTCAGCCCCAAGGATATGAAAATGTGGATGTGGTCACAGAGTAAAGGTATTTGGCTCTATACCCCTAGTGAGGCCTGTGAGCAGAAGTCAGGAGTAGGACTGAGAGAGTGCAGAATGATGCTCTAAGAAGCAGGCATATTCTCTGCAAGTAACGGCAGGGAAGACCTGCCCTCTCACAGGCCTCCAGGAGCAAGCCAAACTCCTGCCTAGGTGGCTCTGATGGTTATGGCACAAGGGAACAGGGCTCACATGGCTAGAACACTAGATGACTTTGCTTTTGATGCCCAATTTCATGTGAATATCTACAGGTCATAACCCACCGCCCAGGATTTTATCACTGGAAGTTCAAATTCCCAAAGAGCATGATGCACACTAGGAATAATGCCAACTTCCAATAATATTGGCCAAAAACTATTAACAAGGCAGCTCCAGACATCTTTCCACCAGACTTCACTCAACCTACAGATTCTTTTGTCAACCATTTCTTGGGCTTGTTAAGCAATATAATTGGAACAAATTAATTGAGGCCAAATGATTGAGTTTATGGACCTTCAATAGCTGGTGCACCCTAACTCTGAGTGGCAGGGACCCATGACTAAAGGTACCTCCTCTTGTCACAAATAGCTCATGAAAAATCAAAGTGCATAGGTTCAATTCTATTAAGTGAATTATAAGTAGGATGCCCATGTAATTTATCAACCAAATTGGGGATTGAGGGGTCTTTTCATTACTATATATGGACTACCACTGTAAAGGGGGTCTGTCTTTGGCAAACCAAAATGGACGGGCACCCCACTGAGAGCTCACCTCATTTCATAAGGCATAGAATTGGTTGACTCTGTATACATATGTGTATCTTTGATGTGATCATGCAGTTGGTTGATTAACAAAAATGAAATAGGGCAAAAACTCATTTTTAAAATAAGACATCAAATGCCTTCTTTTTAACTCTTATTCAATGATTTCCTGTAAGACCATGGCCTTTTGAGTATTGTATGCAGTCCACTAGCTATGGACATTCAGCATGCCCTAGACACCAGCCTAAGTGTTTCACTGATGGAGAAGAAATGAAGAACGTTAATTGATCCACTATATTGCTAAACTTGAGGTTACTTAAGAGTTTCTACTATAATTATGTCAGTGCAACCTCTACTTCTTCAAGTTGGGCATCTGTCCAACTGAAGAAAACAAACCCCCTACTCCAAATTCCTAAAGAAACACTGGGCCACAGAACTCAGAAGATGAGGAGTAGGAATGGCTTAAAGGGCAGGCTGATCCAGAGATTAGAAATGGTTCCACCAAGGACTTGGCTTCCAACTTTCTATTTTGCATCCTTCTGAATTGGCTCCATCCTGAGACCCTTCCTCTCACACACCCTGGCCTTTCAACCTATAGCCCTTGCCCCAGCAGCTGCAGTCGATCCCTGAATAGCGCCAGGAAATTGCTGCAGCACTCACAGCCAGCCATCTTTCCTCCATACTTCCCATGGGCTCTGACCATTGTAGACCCGTCCCTGAACTAGTCTACTCAGAAGTGGGATGAGGCATGATGAGTGATTGCTTAAACTTGTTAAGCCTTGTGTCTAAATGAAAGCCCACTAGCCATGAAAGATGGGGTCCTAAAAGCAATTCAGGGTTCCATGAGGGGGGAGTGGAGGTATGGACACCAAACCAGAAACATCTCCTAGTTCCCAATATGGTCACAGGCAGCCAAAGAGTCATCTCAGAGGCCACAAAGCCCATGTGACTCAGGACTTCCCCAAGCACTAATTCAGTTAAAGCATTTAAATCAGGCAGAACCATACCTCAAGTGAAGCATTTCATAGCATACTATGGTATAAGAAATATGTTGAGCATTCTGAAATTGCATGCCAGATAGAAGGAACTTTATCAAGGAAAGTTTAATGCCAAAGACAGATCCCTGGGGATAACAGGAAAAATCAAAGAAGAGAAAAAGAAGTGCTTCCTGGGAAATAATGCTTCCAGACCTGCTGATAATGCTACAAATAACAATGAAGAAGAATAAAATGCCATTTCTACTAAAGTAAAACCAAGCAGGCCATACATATTTAACAGGAACTGCAGCAAGAGAGAAGCTGACTGCTACAAAAATGATGTGTGACAAGGACAGGCCTTCAGAGATGGAAGTTGATCTCCAGAAACCTTCAAGGACAGAGCTCCTTCCAAATTTTAGCTGGCATTGTTTAAATAAGAGAATGCTTTTAAGTCAAGGTTTGAGAAATCTTTTCTTAAAAAATTCTGTAGTCCAACTGCTATTTTCATATTTTAGAAATAAATTTATTTAGAAAGAGCTAGCAATAAAGATGGTGAGATTTTTATATTATGATGGTGGTCTGATTCAATTGTTTGGAACACATTTTAAACTGCCAGAGGTACAGAATAAATTAAACCTACAGTAACATTTTAGAGTCCTAACACATTTGATGACGAATTTTATTACAGTGGCTAAATAGAAATAAGACAAGCCATCTATGCAGCTCGTATCCAATTAAGCTTTTTTATTTAATCTGCCATGATTTCACTCTTTGGTTTGCGTGATTATTATTAAATAGCTTGGTTCTATTTTGTATGTGAATTAAAGGACATGTAAATTTAAAGTTGCTGATATTTTGATAGCATTTACATGATTAGAATATAATGAGATGTTTGTAAGATCTGAAAGCTATATTACTCATGGAATGTCCTAAAGCTAGGACCATCCATGATGCCAGATCAAGCATACAAGGTCAAAATAAAGAAGGCTGGCATGGTCACTGAGGATCAAGAGATAGGCAGACTTAACAACAACAACAACAACAACAAAATGTGAAGAGAAGATAATAAGCACATTCCAAAGCAACAGCCCATAATAAAGGGCAGAAATATTTAAGAGAGAACTTATTATTTAAAACAGAGATTTGATTTAATGTTTAGTTGCTCAATATTTGTTCTCAAAGACATACTACGTATTTGCCATGTATTTATGGAGATCTCATCTCTTACAATTGAATTAGGCATGAGCACAGTTCATCACATATGGGATCAGTATACATTCATACAAGCAAGGCCAATACAATCCTCTTGATTAATGAAAATTCTATTTCAGAAGAAAAAGAAAAGGGGGAGGGAGGGAGGACAAGAAAAACTGGGCCCTTTTGTCTTGAAAGTAGCGGACTATGGTGCAATGAGGGGTACAAAAAAGTTAGTAACTTTCCGGGTCCTTAACTTTCTCCAGACATCATCTTTAAAGCAAGAGGAAAAAAAGTTCAAATGCTTAAAAATCTCCCCAAAACTATTAGCAACAACAATATGGAAATATATAACAGATGCGCAAAGGCATCTTGGGATGAATATATTAAGGACCCACAACTGCAAATTCTAAAATCTATTTAATTGTGCCAAAGAAGAAACATAAGAAAGACCGTTTGGTAAACAAAATGCAGACAATATATATGTATGTGTGTATGTGTGTGTGTGTATATATATCTTCTGTTTTGAGCCAAGAACGAATCCTCAGTTGGACGCTTCAGACACTGACTAGACTACCAGACAGGTCGTGCTGTCACACTGACCACCTCTGAAACAGAGACAGGGCTCCAGCCTCGGCCTATGCGGTGAGAGAGTGGAATGATAGAGGTATTCTGTGTGAGTTTCCACTTGGCGCTTTTTATCTTAAACCAAGCATAGAGCCCTGTTTGGGGGGAGAAGAGAGTGGAAATCACACTCTAAAAATAGTTTTATTCTTTACCTTAAGAAATAGCATCTCATTTAATTAACAAAGGTATCCTCAATATTTGAAAAAATTAAACGCTCAGAAAGACAATGAAAGTCCCCCTCATCCTATCAATGACTGTGTTAACATCTTGATGTGAAACTCTGCCCCCTTGTCTGCCTGTGGTTTTTATTAAGACATTTTGTTTTTATTAAAATGCAGTTGTGCTGTGTGCACTCCTTTACACCTGGACCCTCACTTTATATTCCATTTGTCAATTTCCCAGGCATGTGCACCGCCCTCTCCTGTGACGGCAGTGAAACATGCATTTCCAATGCGGAGAAGCAAGAAGCCTGTCTCCATGGGTGGAGTTTTTAGTACCCAGAGTACTTGGAAGGATTTGTTTGAAAATAAATTTAACTTCTTCCAAAGTGTAAAGAGAGAAATGTTGGTGAGAAACGATGCCTGTGTCATTACTATAGAAATGGCAGCTCACCATTCTTATTATGTCCAAAATAATGCCTCTGACCTCTTTCCCACCCATCTTTCTCCTGTAAAACCGACAGTATCACTGGTTTAAATTTCCCTTATGAAATACACCCAAAGTTTAAAACAGTTGTAAAATGTGTAAGAAAATAAATTCCCATATACCCTTCACCTAGCTTCCCCAAATGTTAACCTGCTCCTGAACCACCACAGTCCAATAGTCAAAGCCGCACTGACACTGATAACTAGCACCTACTCTACAGCTCTCATTTAGACTTGAGACACTTGTCTAACAGGGCCCAGAAGAGCCCTGGCTTGTATGTAGATTCCTGGTGCTGCCATAAGGAACTGCAACTAACTGGGTGGCTTTAAGCAACAGAATTCTCTTCTCCCACAGTTCCTGAGCCAGGAGTCTGAAATCAGTGTGTCCCTAGGGCTGGCTCTGTCTGGAGCTTCTGAACGAGAAACTGGCCCATGTCCTACTTCTACCTCCTGGTGGTTGCTGGCAATCCTTGGCATTCCTGGGCTCCTCTATGCATAACTGCAATTCTACTTTCTCTCTCTCTCTCTCTCTCTCTCTCTCTCTTTCAGAGAAGGAGAGAGAGAGAGAGAGATAGAAACATCAATGATGAGAAAGAATCATTGATTGGTTGCCTCCTGCATGCCCCCCAACTAGGAATTGAGCCTGAAACCTGGACATGTGCCCTGACTAGGAATCAAACCATGACCTACCTGTTCATAGATCGATGCTCAACCAATAAGCCACTGCGGCTGGGCCTTCCTCTCTACTTCTAAGGCCACTTGTCATTGGATTTAGGGTCCCACCCTAAAATCTATTGTAATCTCATCTTGAGGTCCTTAATGAATTACATAGGCAAAAACTCTATTTTCAAATAAGGCCACCATCTGAGATTCTGAATGAAAATGAATTTTTGAGGGAAATATTATTCAACCATGACAATGTCCTTCAATTTATTTCTTTAAATTGATATTTTTGGCCAATAATATAGATTTTTGTTGTGAGTCCAGATATACATTTCTCACATTAACTTAATATGAAACAGCAGGGGCAGGTAAAAAGGACCATTTTATGCCTTAGAATGGCATCGAACAAACTCAAAACACCCATTGTAGGGGAAGATGATGGCAAATTAAATTGAGTTTTACATTTGGTATTTCAATTATAGCTACGACTCAGCAGCAGCCCCTCGGCTCCCTGCTGTTTCTCACTCTGGGTGAAAATGTATCATCATCAGTCTGCTACGAGCAAAGAAACGTAAACACTTTGGTCCAGGGAGGCACCAGGGCTTTGATGCTGCTTCTGAATTAGATGCTCTTGTAAGAGATCATTATTTCCAAGAACTGCTAAGACGCTCGCTCTGCCTCGCAGGCTCAGGGAAAAGACAACTGCCACTTGTTCAGTAGCCCGCTGCCACCTGATTAGAGAATGAGATGAGGTTTGCTTTGCAGGATTAGTTCCCCGCAGAAATCCCCAGTGGGAAGACAGCAGTTCATCCTCAAACTGGCCCAGCGGTGACTTCACTGTGCCCCCCAGATTTCCACACTGAGTAACAGGAACAGTGGTCCATCCCTCCAGCACAGCCCCGACAGAGCCTGCTCTGCACTGGTTTGCACACCTGGTCCTGAGAGGCCCGGCCATAGACTGGACAACTCTCAGATTGCCCCACAACACATTGGTCTCCAAGGTTAAACATTTTTATTTCTCAGCCATTTCCTCATCCAAGCGGAGGAGACCCCTCCTGCTCACAATTTCTGAGATGCCTGTCCCACCCTCCAGGCTACCAATTTTGAAAAGATAAAGCTTGGGAAAGCAAGACAAATATTGAAAGCACACACACACACACACACTTAACCTCACACCATCATACATGTCTTCATTTGGATTGAAATTTCTGGTCTGAGAAGTCAAAGCAGAGAAAGGCAAAAAGACTCAAGTGTCCAGATGGAAACGGTGAACACCGTGCAAATGCTCTGGGTGCAAGGGAAAGCATTTAACATGCACTCGTATAACACACACACACACACACACACACACACACTCTCACACACTCAAACTACAACCGACTGTCCACAAAATTGATGGTCCTGGAAAAGGTCCATACACTGTTGACCAGGTTTTATTTTATTTTTACTTTATTTTTTAAAAATATTTTATTGATTTTTTACAGAGAGGAAGAGAGTGTGATAGTTAGAAACATCGATGAGAGAGAAACACGAACCAGCTGCCTCTTGCACACCCACTACTGGGGATGTGCCCGCAACCAAGGTACATGCCCTTGACCGGAATCGAACCAGTCCCTGGTTCGATTCCAGTGGCATCGCCAAAGTGACAGGTGCTGGGCACCCTTTTAGTCCCCAGGCCGACACTCTATCCACTGAGCCAAACCGGTTTTGGCTGTTGACCAGGTTTTAGTGGAATAAGAATTAACACGGGAAAAGAGAAAAGTTGGCTCAATTTCAAAAAACACACCTCCCTAAACATAAGGAGACTGGCCACGTGTGCAGCACTTTCTGTCTGCCTGGCTAAGCACGTTCCGTGTTTGGGCTCACTGACTCCTCTGTCACATGGGTCCTCTGTGCACATTTACCAATGTGGACACAGGGGCACTAGAGAGCGTCATTTGCACAAGGAGACACCTTTGCAGGGAGCGGAACCTGAACATAGTCAGCAGGCACTGAGCACTCAGGATGTGCCAGGACATCCATGGATAGGGACACATTTGATTCTCAAAACAACTCTAGGGGGATTAAGGACAGAATCCCCATTTTACAGGTGGGGAAGCTGAGCTTATGCTTCTGAGTAGCCTGCTCAGGGGCTCCTGGTAGCTCTTCTTGACCACACCAATAGACAAAACCCAAGGCAAAAAGAGAAGCAAACACTGGGTCACATGTCCAAACGTTCTAACTGAAAACAAATCCCCAGATACAGCATGTGAACCCTCTGGGCCTGGTGAGCAAACGCAGCAGCGGCAGCCTTGAGAGGCGGCCTCAGATCTCCCACACACCGGTGCGCCTGGAACAGAGCCAGGAGGACCCTGAGAAGCCTGCGCATCTTGGCGGGACACTCAGGGGAATGGAAACAGAGCAGCGCGGACAGGGCATCTCTCAGACACAGGCCTCCTCTGTCAGGAGACAGTCTCCCCTAGAGGGAGCAGCGAGGAATAGCAGAATCTTGGCATCCTCTCTTCCTGCTCCCTCACCAAGGCATGGTGGTGAGGGCCCCACTGCACAGGTGAGTGAGGTTAAGTGGCATCGCCAGAGTGACAGGTGCTGGGCACCCATGAGCACTCAATGCAGAGCTCCAACCATCTACCCTCAGCCTGCTCGGCTCACAGAGCAGCAGCCACATGAGCAAGGAGACGGGAGTGACAGGGGGACACAGTGCTCATCACTGGTCTGCTGACAGGCTGGGGTCTGGAGGAGTTTCATTCAGTGCAGTGGGTGACTCCAAACTGGCCTGGAGATTATCCTGCTTGCTCTCTGGGCATCTCGGTTCATACACACATGGAGAGTGGCCCAGCCCAACCAAATTCACTTCCCAATACTTCCACACGGTCTTTAACAAGAAGTGTGCCCTGCAGAAACCCAGAAAGCACAGAAATGCGCAGAGAGAACACTTAAAGCCACCCTCATCTGATGGGCAGGCTCACCCTGGCAAACACCCAAGCCACTGCATGAAACGGTGCCCTCAGTGCACGCAACTGCCCGCATCAGCGGTGACCTTTACTAGGATGGGGGGGGAGGGGGTGAAAACTGGACGTTTTCATGACCTTTTTCTGCTTGAGGGCCATTCGGGTGGAAAGCCCACATTATGAGATGGAATACACACAGCTCAGCTGCAGACACTCCCCTGTAAATAGCTCTGAGCAGTGACATCTCCGAGAGATTCTCTGGAAGTTGGAACTTCTAATTTTCCAACAAATAACCTTTTAGTCCCTTTCATTTGGCCATTCTACCTGCTGGCCACTTCATCTGTTCTGGAGACAAGAATGCATTCAGAGCTGACACTGACAAATTGGCCTAGTCTGCGAGCAAAGGTCTGCTCACACCAGGCATTACTCAGCATACTGACAGGTGACCCGTCCACCCACTTCTATTCTTAGCGGGTCAGTGAGGCCTGGCATGCACCCTGGCTGAGCCAGTTCACCAGCTCACACATCCTATATTCTCTCCACAAACACTCAGCAGCACAAAATGGCAATTCTAAATTATTCATAACTAGAGCCCCTGCAAGGATCAGGCCAAAACTGGCTCTCTGACATCCCCAGAGGGGTCCCAGTCTGCAAGAGGGTGGTTCTCAGGTGACGCATCCAGGAATTGGGTTCCCTTGTCTCTGGTTCTGGGTGCTTTACTCATCACCTAAGAACCACAGCTGCCAAGTCACTACAGGTTGGCTGCTTCTGCATTGAGAGTCTGCACTCTGGTGGTTAGTGCATGTCATAGCTACCGGTTGGAGTGTCTGCCCCCTGGTGCATAGCGATTGGTCGAATGGTCAGACAATCACTTAGGCATCTATATCTATATCTATATTTATATCTATATCTATGGAGAGAGAGAGAGATGTGGAGCTGCTAATACTATTTCCCCAACAACAGCCATGATCAGAAACGTCAAGCAAAGAAGGCAGCAGCAGCCTACAACAAAGGAGGCACGAGGGCCAGCAAATAAAACAGAAGTTATATCTTAACTTTTAATCCTCAGAAAGCCCAAATTTGAAATATTCACACCATTTTAGTGGGGAAAAAATGTTTTTGTGGAATAGAATTTTAAAGTTCTGAATCAATAAGGCAATAGAAAGTGAGCATTATAACACAGGCAAGCAATTAAATGTTTGTTTGCTTAAGTCTTTCTTAGAACTTAACTCAATCACTACTTGAAAGCAGCGATTCTCACA
The DNA here is from genome assembly GCF_964339955.1 of Pipistrellus hanaki. Taxonomy (NCBI): domain Eukaryota; kingdom Metazoa; phylum Chordata; class Mammalia; order Chiroptera; family Vespertilionidae; genus Pipistrellus; species Pipistrellus hanaki. The sequence continues at coordinate 21,854,226 of NC_140515.1, forward strand.
TTTGAAATCGTACCTGAGTCAATTGGACGAGTTGTAAATCACAGATTCTCTGCACCCGCCCTCGCTCCGGGAGCTCAGAGTACCTGATTTTATAGATCAGAAAAGAACCAAGAAATTTTCATTTCTAACAAGTTCCCAAATGAGGCTGATGGCTGCCGTTCTGAGACCGCAGCCTGAGAAATACTGTTCCAGGCTATGGAAACACAGAAGAGACAAACCACAACCCCACCTCCTGGGGCTTACCTTCTATCAGAGTGATAACAATTAAGCATAAGATAATTTCTTTAGTGGCAAAATGATCATTCCTACTGTGAAAAACTGAAGTAAAAAAAAGAATTGAGGATAAGGGAGGAAGAAGGAGTCATTTTTTAAAACAAGATGGTCAGACAAGGCATTTCTGAGGAGGTGACCTTCAAAGAGTGAAGTCACATCTTAATGATGTATGAATAGAGGGGAAGCCACACAAAATCAAAGGGAAAGGCATTCCAGGGAAAAGGGGCACTTCAAGGGAAGAACCCCATGAGCTTGGAGTGCCCAGCACAGCAAGACCAGCCTCAACAGAGCAGAAGAAAATGGGAGGGGATGAGGTCTGAGTCGGCAGGAGGTCAGGTTAGACTGAGAAAAACGGTATCAATGGGGAAGTGAAGTGAGATGACCTGTGTTATAAAAAGGACCCCTTGGCTATTACGAGGTGTGGAGACTACAATGGAGGCAAGAAGACCAGTCAGTGAGGAGGCAAGTAGAGATGGCAGCTTGGACCACCAGCTTCAGTGGCCACCAGCAGACCTGGCAGGGAGGATGGAGATGGAAGGCATCCTGCAAGGGGACCAACACACTCCCTGTGGGGTGTGTGTGCGAGAGTGTGTATGTGTGTGTGGGGGGAGGACCTCCAGGATGACCATTGTTTTGTCTTGATTTTATTGGGGGTGAGGGACAGCAGCTGAAGATAAAATATTTTTTGGTAACATTCTCAAGCCCAAAGAAAAGCTGTAAGACTAAAAGCAGCATGAAGACTACCTATTCACCTTTCTATATTCTCCCACTTTCAACACTTTATCCCATTTGTTTCAACCTTTTCACTCTACACACACACACACACACACACACACACACACACACACACACGTGCACAATTTTCCATTCCCAACCACTGAGAACAAGCCACCCACACCATAGCCCTTCCTCCCCAAATTCCTCGGAACCACAAGGTCTCAAGCTGTAGATCCAGTTGTACTTGTGCAGCTTCTCTTTCCAGTAGTCATGACACTGAGCTCAAGAGAAAACATGCCAGCCCATGCTGCGTCCTAGCTCGGAACCAGCACACCCGGACAGTGCAAGAGAGGCAGGAGCCCTGCATGCATAACCCCAGCAAGCTGTGTGAGAGCTGGCAGAGGGCTGGCAGGATTCGGGAGACTTTCAGGAATCTGGCAGAGCCCCCAAGGAGGCTCGGTGGCTTTGAAAGTGGACAGGATTTAGTCTGACATGACCAGGCTAGGGGCGGGCAGTCTGCACAGACCATGACGAGAAAATGGGTCTGGAATACACAGTGACGGACAGAAGGCCACACTGTGCTGGCAGGAACTGGGTGGCAGGTGTAGAAATGAGGTCAGGGAGGCAGGTGGACACATCAGAGAGAAAGGCACTGACAGCCACCCAAGGACAAGCTGCAACAGGGGGCGGCTCTGAGTCTGCTGGTCTCAGGCCTGACCACCTGTGGAGGGTTTTAGCTTTTGAACAGGAAACTTGTCCTGACTCTTTCAGTGCAAATTGACCAAATTTCCTTTTCTTGCCAAGGCTGTAAATGTCTAATATTATCTCCTCTGCCTCAGAGTTCTCTTGTCAGGGTCCCACCAAGCAATTCAAGTTCCTTGGTGACCAATCCTGCTGCCGTCTGCCCTTGAGCGATGAGATCTGGCGCTCCCACCTGGACTTCACAGAAATGCCTCTACTTGGCTTCTCTTGAACTCCGTAGGCTGTTCTCCTCCGAATGCCATTGCCAGAGCCCACCTCACTGCCAGGCCCAGAGTTGAGCTTCCTCACTGCAGTGGGTCAATGCAGGCATCATCAGAAGCTCTATTTGCACAGAGTCTGCTGAGGGTGTAGAGGCAGCCCTCAACAAGACTGGACTGAGAGGAACTACTGCCATTTTGGGGGTTAAGTAGGGCTTTTTCATTTGTCACTTAAAGGGAGCTATGACACCCTTCCATCGTACACCCCTATCCAAGAAGCAATTGGGCCAAGAGTACCTTAACTAGGAAGCCCTGAAACTCCCTGCCTGAGTGTATTCCCCATGGGGGTCAGAGGTGATGATCTATAGCCAGCAGTATGTAAACATCCTGTTCTGGAAGGTTCAGGATGCAGGAATCAGAATCGGATCTATGGCTAGAGCGTGTCATCTGTTCCCACAACCAACACAGCACAATCTTTCAGGTGTCCATCTCCTACAAAGGATTTCACAAGCAGGCAATACTGCATATGGTTGAGTATTCAAAAATGCTGTGGGACCCCGAGCAAGACTCGATGTCTCTGAACTCCATCCTTCACCTATAAAATTATGATCTAAATAAAAGAGCTGAACTTCATAGAATTGCTCTGAAGATTCAAGATGTACATTTAAAACATTTAGCTTGGCAGGGGGGGGGGGGGGGGGAGCAATGGTATATGTACACAGATAACAATTTAATAAAAAATAAATTAAAAAATGAAACATTTAGCTTAGAGCATCATATGTTCTTCAAAAAGGTTATTATTACACCATTTGAGTTCAACTTTCCTATCCTACTTTGAAGACACAGTAAGATAAACGAACTATAAGATGATGGCCCTTTTGTCCCTTTAAGCTCAAAATTCACCAATCCAAACAATAATTAGAGTTTTTTTTTTTTATTACACTAGAGGCCTGGTGCATGAAATTTGTGCACAGGCAGGGTCCCTAGGCTTGGCCTGTGATCAGAGTCAACCTGTGGGATGACTGGTGAGGCGATTGAGGGACCTCCATTGGCACCTGCTGTGGCTGGCTTGGTACCGCCCGCTCGCCAACCCCACCCCCAACTGCCAGCCCCATTCCAACAGCCACCACCGGTTGGGGCCTGTGGGCTCAGGGCAGCTCCTGCGTTGAGTGTCTGGCCCCTGGTGGTCAGTGTCCACCGTTCGTTCAACTTGTATATTAGGCTTTTACTATATAGGATAATATGTTGTTATATTATGTGTTATAATATTTATATGCTTCACTGTGTTGCTCATTTAACCCTCACTATTTTTATAAATCAAGAAACTAATCCAGCCATAGCCAGTTTGACTCAGTGGATAGAGTATTGGCCCATGGACTGAAGAGTCTCGGGTTCGATTCTGGTCAAGGGCACATACCTTGTTTGCAGGTTCCCTGGACCTGATTGGGGTGCATGCAGGAGGCAACTAATCAATGTGTCTTTCTCAAATAGATGTTTCTCTCTGTCTCTCCCTCTCCCTTCCACTCTCTCTAAAAATGGAAAAAGATCATTTTTTCTGGGTAGCAATTAACAACAAGAACAACGACGAAAGAAACTAACAGGTAAGTGACACTGGGCCCAAGAGCTATGATGCACATCCAAATCCATGCTCCCACTCACTTGCACTGATAGCCTTCATCCCACTGCACACTCCAACCTCCTGGGGTTATCCCAGCCCTACCTATGCCTCAAACTCTGCCTTCCCAGAGGGTGTTCATTCGGGCAGCATCCTGAGAGCTTCCACTTTTACCACCAGAGAGGAGGAGCTCCTCAGACTTGCTCCGCAGTGAAACTGGCAAAGCTATTTCTACAAGAATCACTTGAAGTTTCTAGAATGGTCCCAAGTACACACTGTAAGGAAAGGAACATTGACCATGATGATGTGCAAGACCATGCTTGCACATATCTGTGAATATACAAAAAACACACAAATAGTACATGTAGTGGAAACTGTATGTAAATTATATCCCCATAAAGCTGTTTTCTTTTTAAAAAAGAAGCTTGGAGTGATTTTGATCATTAAGTGGACAGAGATAAGAACCATTGCCCTGCTCTCTGGTCCCTGGAGTCTCCCCAGGTTCTCTCTGGACAGCATTTCCGGTTCCTGCACTTACATGATGCAGGCTGGGGACTGAGTGAGTGCCGGCTTCTGTGAACTGCTGTGCTCGGGCCAAACACAATGACAAATGAGCTGTGTGAAGGCCCCGCCTCCACTGCTCCTAGGACCAAACCCTGAGGCCAGAGCTCTGGCTTCTGGGCCCAGATGCCAACCTCTCAACTCTCGGGATGAAGAGGTGCCTCTGACTAACAGCCACCTCTTCTCGGGAGCCTCGTGTGATCCATGTGAATGAAGCTGGGAGACTGCGTGGAGGCACGAGTGAACTATCAGCTGCTGCACAGGTAATGAACTTCAGCCCTCCCAAACATGTATGCGGAGGGTGACTGCACCATCGGGAATTTTACCTGTTACTTTCATGAAACCAGCCTCCTCACAAGTCGCCATTTCAACATCCACAGTATGGCTTCCCCCCACCTAGAGTTTTCATTGTTAACGCAGATGCACCAAAACAGAGCAGCTGTGTGCACACTCCTCGCTTCTCTTCTGGAATGGCAATCCCCTGGCCCCAGGTGTCCTCCCACCACCACCCCGAGCCTGGATACTCCAGCAGATGGTTGTACTTCTCACCAACCAAGTCAGCGCTCACTCCCCGTTTAAACTCAGGCCTTGGCATGTTTGACTTAGATTTCTGTCAGCTGCGCTCATGTGAACCACATCCCTCCAGAGACAACCTTCTCTGCAACAGTCTCTCTGTTCTTGGCCATCCTTTGGACAGAAATGCAGGCCAGATAGAGCCTTCCTGGCACAACCTGAAATGCATTCCGTGTCTCCCATGACTAAGCTCTTGATTGAGAAGAGGGGAGGCTCACAATGGGAAGAACAGACGAGCTTTGCTGTCATACAGGCTGAAGAGGAAGGGGGGAGCTCAGAGCAGACTCCCCACCGTACTGTTCAAATGTCTGACTTCACCAGGAATTCACCCTGGTGTGGGTCTGCTGGTCTCTAGATCCCGATTCTATGAACAGGGCCACTCATGCCCTCCGAAGGCTGGGACGTAGGAGGCAAAGCAGAGACCCTAAGGACGGAGGGGACTGCCTGCAGGATGGCATCTGGGCAGAAAGTCGGCTCCTTCCTGGGCAACGCTACTATCAACACCAGGAGGTGGACCTCTACGTCACAAAGGGTCTCTGAGGAGCAGCTTCCCTAGGGTAAACCCTGGCTGTGGAAGAGCTGACCTTCATACAGACAAGCTCCAGAGGTGCCCGCATTCCATATCCCACCACCTGTCAGCCCGCTGGCCCCACACCCAGGAAGGCTCCTTAGTTCTCTACCCTCGTCCCCTAAGTCTATTTTTGGCTCCAGGTGACAGTGTATTTGTTAAGGCTTCACATTAGCTGGTGAATGTCAATTTCTGACATCTTATGTGGCTCTGAACCTGAAGGATGAGGACGGCTTTTCCTGTATAAGTAAAAGAGTAACCACCAACCCTGCCTCCTTGTGATCAACTCCAGTGAGACTTGGGAGGGGGGATCCAGGGGGAAAGAGTGACAAAAGGATTTCATATCTCGACAGTTGAAACAACTTTTAGTCATATTTTCTTCCACGGACTCCTTAGAATGAGCTACGGAGGGAAAGAAATCTGAAATTCTAGACTGAAATGTGTCAGGATAAGAGAGTATTTCTGCTGTCAGATTATCAATAATACCAGCCACAAAAATAACCCACTAGGTGACAGAGGCTGAGGGAGCCTGGCACAAACCCTCTCCCTCTCCCTCCCCCTCTTTCCTTCCCTATCCCTCTCCCTTATTCCCTCTTTCCCTTCTTCTCACTCTGCTCCCCTCCCCTCCCCACTACCATACTACCACTCTTCTCTGTGCTCCCAGATGCTCCTGGCCCCTCACCATGGGGACGAAGGCCTTGTAGAAGTGAACTGATTGGCAGAGGCTCAGGAGCTGATGAGGTCAACATCCAGCATGTGGAGCGTAGGACTGGACCCCAGGCCCACGCTCAGAACCTGCACTGGCTCTGCACCTGCCCGGGAGAGAGCCCCCGCCCCGTCCACCCAGTTTCCAACAAAGAAGTTCCTGAGACCAGGCCACTCCCTGAAGAGGATCCATCAGCCCAGCTCTGGGAGCCCACGGCCCTTCCTTAGAAGGACCCCAAAAGATCCACCCGACAATGGGGACTCCAGGGATACAGAGCACTTCTAATGGGGTGCAGGGGGCTGTCCTGGTCTGCTATGCAAACATTCCCTGGGCCACCCTAGGCTCCACCCTCAACTGAATGGGGTCCTGGCCCAGTAGTTCTGTGGAAGCCCAGAAGCCCCTGAGGTCTCGCCCAGAGGGTATGGGGGGGAAGCAGGGAGGGGGGTCAAGGCACAGGAACACTGGGTCAAGACTAGGCAGCCATAGGGAGCATTCAGAGAGACAAGGTGGAGGGCTTGGCCCCACTGTGAGGCTCTCGGCATGGCCCTAAGAGAAGAGTTAGAGATCTCGGGGGTGCAAAGGGATTGTACTGTTCCCCAACGCTCCAGTACCTTCTGATGGCTCTCACCTGGCGCATGGCCAGCCCTTCCGGGCCCCATAGTTACTTTTCTGACTCTCACAGAGGGGTGGCTGCTCCTGCTGCTGCCGCTGGGGGCCAGCCCACCCTTACCTCCTTTGAAGCCTTCCAGACACCCCACTTCCTCACTCTCAGAGTCCCTGCCCCACACTCTCCCACCTGGATGCCGGCTCACAGTTTAGTCTTTCTGTCGGACACACTTCACTAGCAATGACTCCCTGCCTGCCTACCTCCTCCTCTCTTCATCTCAGGGGGCACAGTGCCTTTACACCTGGGCAGCAACACTCAGGGTCTGCAAGCCATATGGCAGGTGCCAACCCGCCACAATGGGCAGAAATGGCAGCTCTGCAGAGGCTCCCCTGGGTACCAGCCCTTCAGCTGCAGGGAGGACTGAGTGGACAAGGAGCACTGGGAGGGGACTGGGAGCAGCGGCTAGCCACCAACTGTACACCTTGCTCCAAAAATAAGCCATGCCCAGCTACACTGAGGCTTCCTGGCTGGAGGCCAGACTGGCTGCAGGACAGCTGTAAGAACTAGCCATGGCGACACTGAGAGGGCTGTGAGCAGGCTGACCATGAAACCCTTTCCTCGGTGTCAGTGAGGAGCAGCAGGCGCTGCTCCCAGGCCCTGTCTTGGGAGGCTCACCTGGCACCAGTAAGACAGCTGGCTTCTCAGAGGGCTGGACCTGGATTCACGCTTGGCAGGTAACTGAACCTCCCTGAGGCTCAGTCTTCCCATCTGTGAGTGGGTGAGCATGAGCAATGACACTGCCTGATGCTTTCTTTCTGGGTCTACCAATATATCAGAGTCTGTGTGTCTCCCTCTGGCTGAGTCTCTCTACCTTTCTCTCTGTGTCTCCCTCTGTCTCTCCTTTAGTCTCTCTCCTCTCTCTCTTTCATCCAGTCCTTAAAAAATGCCCTGTGCTGAGGTGGGTAGTTATTCTCCCTGGGGCTGTCTTGTCTTGCCTGTGTCTTGTCTGAAATCACACCACAGCCGAATAGTGGAGCCTGGATGCTAACCCAGGCCAGTTGGCTTGGGAGCCCATCCACGGCCCCACCGACCAGCAGGCGGCATTACTCCCAGCCCCTGTGGGGGCTGCAGGCGTCCAGGGAGCCTGTGGAGCTGGCCATCTGCCAGCACCTGCCTGTCAGGCACAGCATGGTGGCGTCCCGGTGGCCCTGTTATCTTGGGGAGACAGGTGTGTCTCCGTAGACCTTACGCTGATACCTGCTGGTGTTGTCGCAGAAAAAGAGTGAGCAGAAGAAAGCTTCTGGCTGAGATAAAACAGTGTTTCTTACACATAAAACTGAGAGCTCTAGGCGTTAGTGCTCTACCTTTTATTCCATACTGTGGCCCCAAATTGTACTTACAAAGCCAGTGCCTTTGGGCACAAAGAAATGGTCCCTCAGTCACTGGCTAGACTCTGCACAGAAAGGAGGGAGGAGCAAGAAGGACAAAAGAAGAAAAGACCTTTTGGCCCTTCAATACACCTGCCTCAGATCCTCTTTGAAAGAAGGGAGAAAACCTACAAATAAGAAAAGAATACAAGGCTACAAAGTGATCCCTTGGAGACCAGCAGATGCTCTGTGGCAGGAGATGAGGGGAGAAGGGATGGGGAAGGAGCCAGAGGCCCATGCTGCCAATGGACTGGAGAAAACCAAGATCAGAACAGACACTATGAGAACCCGTTCTTAAATCCAACAGGACCTTCTGGAAAGGCTGTAAAAGATGACAGGGCACTAAGCCCTGGACAGTCTTTAAATCTGCTTTGTGCAGAAGCAAACCAGCCCCACCCACTTCTGGCGCATGTCAGAAGGCCTTGATCTAGTCTGCTCTATGGGGCTCCTCTGCTCCCTGGGAAATCTCCCTACACTCTCCCTAATGCTAGTCCATTGCCAGTACCCCAACTGGTCCTTAGCCTGCACCCCGACAGAGAGCCCCTCACCACCTCTTCGTCTGGGTTACCGAAAGACTTGGTCCTGCAACTTCCCTCCTCCACTCTGCCTTTAACAGCAGGGAAACCCCACAGGCAAAACCACCCCAGAAAGTCTGTGAAGGACAAGGATGATCTGCCTCCCTGCACCTGGCACTGGGCCTTGAATCAAGCAGACCCTAGTGAGGATGCGCCCTCGAGGACTCCACTGCGAGGCTCTGCTTCCAAGCTCTGGTGAGAAACCACAGATTTGGAGCTGGAAGACTTTTCCCTCTGAGTCCCGCCATGCCTTCAGTTTCTCTGAGGTGTGGGTTCATCCACCTGACAGAGATGAAGTCATAGCGTGTTGCCTCTACCTGCCTGCAGGTATGACCCACACATGACCCGGCAGTGGTTGTTGAGGTAGAGGTCACCCAAGAATTGTTCTACCCCCTGAAGAAAGAGGGGAAAAGTGATCTGATCAGAAATGTAGAAAATCACTCTCCCACGTCCGAACAGTGGAGGAATGCCTGATGATGGCCCTTGGAGATTATAAGACAGAGCTGCCATGCTGCTCAGAAAAGGATGTCTCCAAAGATAAAGAAGGAAACCACAGCCATTTTTACTAGAAACCCATCCTAAGTAAGGGAGGCATGGGCTTTAGGCTGTCACAGCATTCACAAGCAGGCATCTGAGGAACTGGGGGCATTGAGCAAAGAACACAGCTGAGAGTGGTACCCTGTCCCCAAGATCTACCTGTGCATCCTTCAGGAGGTGAAGATGCAACCTCTGGCCCCTACCCCCATGACTCATGTCACCAATGCAGGCCGGCTTGAAGAGGGGTCTGTGACAGGCGGTCAAGCCCCAGGGACCGACTGGGGCACATCCTCATCACTCAGCCCTGGGCCTCTGTCAGGCACCTCCCTCCCCTCTAGGGTGTCCCTGAGGCCTAGGAACAGCTGCTTCAAAAAGCCACCAAGCACGGACCCTAAGGCAGTGCCAGTAAGAACACAAGCAAGACTCACTCACGGCCACCTGTCTTTGGCTTGAGACCAGCAACCCTCGCTTCTAATCCCATTTCCAGGCTGACGGCTGGAAGCACTGATTTATATTGTGCCAAGTGTAGAAGATTCCTCCGTTTTGAGGAAGGGCATACTCATGCCTGTGACACCTGCCCACAGGTGACTGGAGTATTATGGAATTGTTTTAGAGGGAACCGTTTCTCCCTCCCCAGGCCACATCACTTGGATGAACATAACTAATGCCACCGAAGGGCACAGTATGACACTCAAGGCAATCTTCAGCAGAGTCAGCGTCTGCACATAAACAACTTCCTCCATGGTCCTCTGCCTCAAGCAAGAGTGCATCAGCCATGCCCACCGCAAGCTGAGAGGACTGTCAACTGGAAAGCCATTAGCAACTAACACACAGCTGTGCTGCCTCTTCTCGGATAGCCGTGTACCTGAAAAATATGTGCAGATGAGCAGCTTCTGTGAATCAAGTGCTTTTGTTCTTTGGTTTTTAACTCCTAAGAAAAGCAACACTCTTATCCATGGGAAAACACTTACACCGAGGGTGGGACATAAAATGTAAGTACTTTAATTTCCCATATATTCTTAGAGAAACGTTCCACATATCCACCACTTATGAATGCCCTTCAAACACGCACGATGTCCTATGGGCTTTCCTCGGCACCTTGGCCCCTCATTGGTGAACATCTGAGCCTCTCCACCTGAGCCCTCTGAGCTCCATCTCACTCATGTCTCCCAGGCAGTGTCCTTGCCCTCCGGGAGGCTAATGCTGTTCCTTATAGAGCACGCCGTAATCAGGCAAGTTTGGGCAAGCTGACTCATATGGTGCAATGGCCTCCTCCGGGGAACAGACTTGTATTCCTCGAATATCCTGTGTACACAGTGGGTCTAGAGTGGCAGATTTCACATAGCATCCCCTCCCTTATTTCATCCCAAAACATGCTTTCAAGGATGCTTGGCAACATCCATTCACTGTGACCTCTCTGCCTGCAATAGCCCCCCTCCTACCACCCCGCTAAGTCCTTGGTTATTATTTCCCACCCACCACCCTTCAGACGGCAGCCAAGCTCATCTTCCTCAAGAACTTGTCTTCTGGCCATGGCCGCCCCCAGCCCAAGTTCTCCCCTAGTCCAGACTGAACTGGTCTGGGACAGAGCCTGGCAGGACCACAGCCCCCTCCTCCACGGCCTTTCCTCTGGGTGCACTAAGTGCTCACTGTGTGTTCACCTCCCCTCTGCCTCCCCACAGGCCTGTGAGGTCCAAAAGTACATGGCAGTGTCTTCCCGTTCATCACACCTTCCTATGCTAGCCTCTGATGTCGGCACACGGGAGATGTTTTGTGAAAATCTATTAAATCAATAGACGATGGTGGTGTCGAACCCAGCTCAGTGCTGTCACCCCAGTCACTATGGTGGAGGAATTCACTTCTAAACGCGCGGATGCCAGGGAGCCAGAGAGCCGTTCTGCGCTGCAAATCATATTCCCTTGCCAGGTACACATCCCTGTCTGGCAGGTTTGTAGAATTAGATGTGCAAGTGTCTCATCTCCAACAGAAATATCCCCAACGTGTGAGCAGCTGGTACAGACTGACATTCCGATGCAGTTTGCTTTACATTTTTTAAAAGATTTTCTGCTACAGCATTTATTTTGCTCAGGGGAAGAAATTGGGAGTGTTTATTTTGTTTGGTTTTTTTTTTAGAAAAGACTAATTTTCATTTATGATGGATTTTTACATGCTGAGAAGAAAATAGCACAATCTGACAAAAACAGGGCCTTCCTTTTGCCACCCAAACAACGTGTGTGTGTAAATAGGCGTGACACAGCTAAGTGAACACCGGGGCACAGCCACAGGGTGGTGGATATGGGGGCACGTAAACACGATACCAAAAGGCAGTGTGTCCCGGTGATTCTGAAATCAAAGTGTGGGGGAGTCATATGCTGACTTGCCCATTTCACTAGCTGAGTCATCCCCAGCAAGACTCTAAGCCTCGGTCTCCTCTGTAAAATGGGAATACAATCTCTCCTACTTCACTGCCTTGTGGGTGGGATTATACTGTCTCAGATCATGCTTGTGTCTGCACTTAGTAAACACCGCATCCATGTTATCCAAAGGAAGAACACTGACGAGGAAGACATCCATGGGCTCATGCACAGGGGAGAGCCTCCAAGGAAGAGGAGTGTGTGTTCTGGATAGAAGATTCCATTAGCGTAGAGCAGGGGATAGAAGAAAGAGAAGTGGAAAGAAAGATGGCCTTCATGCCCCGGCCATGACTAGTACCAGCAGACTGCTGAGGGCCCGAGGACCCCCGGGAGCCCTGAGTCCCTGGAAGAAGGAAAGCCAAGAGTGTCATTTGGAAGCCCTACAGCAATTAACTGAGGACACCACGATTCTCAGCAGCCATGTGGCCCAGCAGTAGGATCTGCACACAAGAAGGATCCCAGGTCTGAGCATGAAGAGCAAAGAAAAGGCGGGTGAGCATCCACAAGCAACTGATGAGGTCAACATCCAGCACCCGGAGGGGCAGGACTGGACTCCAGGCCCATGATCAGAACCACCAGACACACACTGCACTGGCTCCGCACTTGCCATCGGCTTCTGACACCCCAAGCAACTCTGGCTCCCCATTGTGTTCTGTGCATTGAATGTCCAGTGGTAAAAGGATGTCCAACATTCAGAAGGAAAAATGATGTTACCTGGTTCAGGGTCACACACACTCCAGGCACAGGTCAGCCACTGTGGGGTATTCACTAGCATCACTAACAGAAGTGACGCTTAGTAGGCATTTACCACGTACAAGCCACAGTGCTAAAGGCTGAACATAGTGTGCTGCTTCATTTAATCCTCGCAAACTTCCATGAGGTAGATGCCATCATAATGTCTGCTTTACAGAGGAACAGGCTGCTGAATCCTTGTGGAGGCAAAGGTCAGCATTGAGGCCACGCATATATCATTGGACCACATACCCTTGAACGAGCCCCATGGCTGAGCTGGTGCAGCCCAGGGAGGGGGCAGAGAAGGCCTGGGTCCACCTGCAGGACAATCTGCTCACCTCCCTGCAGGGCTAGCCCCCATATTCTCAGCAAAGCTGCCTCTTGCTCATTCTCAGGGCCCTGTGGCATCTCATGGCTGGTGGAGTCAGTCCGGGCACAGAGGTTCTAGTGCTATTTCCCCCGCTGCCTGCCCAGGCTGCCCACACATCGCTGTGATTTCCAGGTGTGCGAGGTGGCCCCAGCTTTCCCCTTCCCCATCACAGCACAGATCCAAAGCAAGTGCGGAGGCCCAGCCCCTGGAAATGAAAACAGATTCAGAGAAAGGGACACTCATCACCACCATCACAGAGTGAGGAATCAGTCTGTCTGTTACAGTCCGATAGGTTCTTCTGAAAGCCCAGGCAAGGGCAGTGGTCTATGAGGAGGACTTGGGCCCTGTGGGAGCAGAGCTGGTGCAGTGAGGGGGACTTGGGCCCTGTGGGAGCAGAGCTGGTGCAGTGAGGGGGACTGGGCCCTGTGGGAGCAGAGCTGGTGCAGTGAGGGGGACTGGGCCCTGTGGGAGCAGAGCTGGTGCAGTGAGGGGGACTGGGCCCTGTGGGAGCAGAGCTGGTGCAGTGAGGGGGACTGGGCCCTGTGGGAGCAGAGCTAGCTGCAGTGAGGGGGACTTGCCCCTGTGGGAGCAGAGCTGAGCTGGTGCAGTGAGGGGGACTTGGGCCCTGTGGGAGCAGAGCTAGCTGCAGTGAGGGGACTCGCCCCTGTGGGAGCAGAGCTGGTGCAGTGAGGGGGACTTGGCCCTGTGGGAGCAGAGCTGGTACAGTGAGGGGGACTTGCCCCTGTGGGAGCAGAGCTGGTGCAGTGAGGGGACTTGCCCCTGCGGGAGCAGAGCTGGTGCAGTGAGGGGGACTGGGCCCTGTGGGAGCAGAGCTGGTGCAGTGAAGGGGACTGGGCCCTGTGGGAGCAGAGCTGGTGCAGTGAAGGGGACTGGGCCCTGTGGGAGCAGAGCTGGTGCAGTGAAGGGGACTGTGCCCTGTGGGAGCAGAGCTGGTGCAGTGAGGGGGACTTGAGCCCCTGCCGTGGGGATGGGCAGGATTGCTCTTGGTGGATTTGTCAGATGTCTCAACCTATTTTTCAAATGTTGGGTTTGATAAAATGCAAAGTGCATTTTGCCAAGCACTTTTCCCCTTAATTACATGTGTATATTTTAAGGGGAATTTAATCCATATGTTTCTGATTCGTTTACACGGAAATCATTAAAATGTTTTCTAAGAGTTGTTTGACGTGTAAGAAGGCTCATGGACCTTTAAAAATGCTGTGTTTAAGTTTGTTTTTTTTTTTTTCTTCTCCTCACTGCCGCTAGCTCTGCTCCCACAGGGCCCAGTCCCCCTCACTGCACCAGCTCTGCTCCCACAGGGCCCAAGTCCCCCTCACTGCCACTAGCTCTGCTCCCACAGGGGCAAGTCCCCTCACTGCAGCCAGCTCTGCTCCCACAGGGCCCAAGTCCGCCTCATAGACCGCTGCCCTCGCCTGGGCTTTCAGAAGTACCTATTGGACTGTATCAGACAGACCGATTCCTCACTCTGTGATGGTGGTGATGAGTGTCCCTTTCTCTAAATCTGTTTTCATTTCCAGGGGCTGGGCCTCTGCACACAGCCCAGTCTTGTCTGACTAGGTTCCCTGACAAGAAGATAAAGGGTTAGCCTAGGCCAGTGGGCGGCAAACTCATTAGCCAACAGAGCCAAATATCAACAGTATAAGGATTGAAATTTCTTTTGAGAGCCAAATATTTTTAAACTTAAACTCCTTCTAATGCCACTTCTTCAAAATAGACTCGCCCAGGCCGTGGTATTTTGTGGAAGAGCCACACTCAAGGGGCCAAAGAGCCGCATGTGTCTTGAGAGCCGCAGTTTGCGGACCATGGGCCTAGGCTGTGTCCTGCAATTCACACCTCCCTTACGCCTGCCAGTCAGGCAGGCCACCTGTCCCCATGCCCTCCTTTACTGCTGGAGGAGGGGAATCATGAGGAGAGTTATTTTGGGTGCCTTTCTTCATACAAACAAAAACAAAGTGTTTTAATTTGCACTCTTCTTTCCTTCACTCACTTTGCAATAAATATTTATTGAGCCCCGACTATGTGCTAAGTACCAAGCTGGGGCTGAGAAATCATGAGAAAACAAAACAGATAAGGTCCCTGCCCTCACGGAGCTAATATACTTGATGGAATATTCTTGCTGTCTGGGGCCCACGCCTGAGAACCCTCACCTTGGTCATCCAACGGGCCAGGCACCATTCCTCTCCACCAGGTTTTCTCATTCTGTGTCCTGAATTCCTTCCCTCCCTTCTGTCCTCCCCTTCAGTGTGGGTGAGACCAGCGCACACCTGTTCCAGCATGCACCTGTCGCCAATCAGCCAATCAGATTGTACCGTTTCTCAATGCTCCAGTACCTTCTGGTGGCTCTCACCTGGCACAGGGCCAGCCCTCCGGGGCCCATAGTTACCTTTCTGACTCCCACTGAGGGGCGGCCGCTCCTGCTGCTGCCGCTGGGGGACAGCTCACCCTTGCCCCTAGCTGCAGCCTCCCAGACACCCCACTTCCTCACTCTCAGAGTCCCTGCCCCACACTCTCCCACCTGGATGCCAGCTCACAGTTTAGTCTTTCTGTCAGACACACTTCACTAGCAATGACTCCCTGCCTGCCTACCACCTCCTCTCTTCATCTCAGGGGGCCCTGTCAGTAAGTCCCAGGACCAGGTCAGCACTGCACTCTGCCTTTGCAACTCCTGTCACACTAATCATACCTTGCTTAGTACCTGTCTTCCCCGACTGCTCAGGGCAGGGCCCATGTCTGTCCTAGTCATGGATGGATCTCTAGAGCTTGGCACAGTGTTTGATGAATGAATGAAGGATGGAAGGCATGCACGGAGGAACAGATGAGATATTGTACCGAGACAACATATAGTTTGTTCTCCCTGCTCTCTCCCCCTTTCTCTTCCAGGCAGGTAGTCAGAGACTCTGCAGTTCTTGCTCCCAGGATGTTTGCGGGGTTGACATGTGTGAGCTACATAAATCAGGAGCTCTCCCCAGTCAGTGTGGGGGTCTCAACTCAGAGCAGTTACCGGGCAGGGAGCCAAGGTGTGCAAAGGGGAGGAGGCAGAGGGCAGCCAGGACATGATGCTGGAGATGGATCTGCAGTCTCACTAGAGCAGAGCCTGTCCCCACCCCCTAGCAGTGCCCGGGAAATTTTGTGCTTCAGAAGGAAGGCGGGCAATGGACCTGCAGTGGTGGAACCCAAGGCCTGGGGCCTCAGCCTGTGCAAAAACTCCCAGCCCCCAAAGTGACCTGAGAGTAGCCGAGGGGATCCTGAGGGACCAGATTCTTATTCATTCGGACCTCACCCCCAGAGAGGCAGCGGAGTAAGTGGGACTTGTCACCAGAAAATCAAGGTCCAGCTTGGCACAGCGCTTCCCAGGCATAGCAGCTCCCAAGCAAGTCTCAAACCACTCTGCCATGCACCCCTCCCCAGGGTCCAAGCTGCCCCATGGGAGAGCGTGAGCAGCATGGGTTTCCCTTGTGGGGAGTAAGATGCCTAACCCCGAAGCATCACAGCCAGGGACCAAGTTCTGAGCATGTGTGTTGAGTACATGTCATCAATAACTGGATCGGAGCTAGAGGATCCTCTAAACATAAAATACATCTCTGCAGCTTGAAAAGAAAAAAAGACAGCTTGGGGATGGTTTGAATTAGGTAGAAGGGAGACAGGAATTTTCCTGAAGCCCCTCCCCTGGGCAGCTCCTCGCTGCCTAGCAGACTAGACAAGGGACAGAGCCTGACTGACCCCGCTGCCTGGGACCAGTGAGTCTGGGTGGGGGCAGTAGGCAGACCTCAGCGCTGAAGAGAATGACTTTAAACATCATCACCTACCTCCTCAGCTCAAGGGAACTGCCTGTTTTTTAGATTCGCCTGATGAGGCTCAGTCCCTGTGATCAGTGGCGGTGCTGGTCCCTCATGTGCTGTTGCCACCGAAAGGTACAATTATGCCTTTAAAGCATACGGTACAATTAAATCTCTCTCCACAATGGTGCTAAGGGCTCCAGCAACCTTGAAGCAGCTGTCGTATTTTTTAAAAGATCATTCTGAATGGTTTTATGTCTGAAATTGCTCTGTAAAGTCTTGTTAATTTTTCATCTTCAGCTGAGTGTGTATTTAATGCTGAGAGGATGGCTTTCTTCCAGCCACGATGCACAAAAGGAGCCTTCCTTCCTCGCTGACAAGACTGCCCTAGAGGATTCAACCCCACCAGAGATGTGAATTCAGCCCCTAAGGCTCGGAGCTCAGGAATCTGCCCTCTAAGGAAGAGGCCAAATTGAAGATTCGGTCACGTGGCCCAGGCCAGAGCCCAGCAGAGGTGGTTCAGACTGACATCACTTCCTCCAGGAGGGAGAGAGAAAATGGCGAATGTGTGGCTGCCACACGAGCGAGTGACAGGGTCCCTCCACTGCCCCTGGCTTTCCGTAAAGGTGACCGCTAGCGAATGATCTCATTACCTGTTTGTTCCCCAAGTAAAGTGCGAACCCCTCAGGAGGAGGGGCTGTCTGCTTCACCATGTGGTTCCCCAAAACCATGGAGATAATGCATGAATGAAGTCCTGCCTCCACTGAGGATTAAGGGCGGGTAACAGGTAAACAAGGAAAGGAAGGCATCAGGTGTCCAGCCACAAAGCACAGGCAGGAGAATCATGCTTCAGAGGCAGTGAGGAGGGGGTTCTTTAAGCACTGACCTGCCTTTGCACACAGGGACCTAGAACAACTTAGAAATGCAACTCATGGGCATGTTATTTCCCAACAACAGTGGTGGCAGCTAAGATGACTGAGGTCTCTCATAAGCCACTGTTGCGAGAAGGCTGCATCTACATCGTTTTACAATGGCCCTCCAAGGGAGCCAGCATCCTCATCCCAGGGGGAGACTGAGGCTCAGGATCCAGCGAAGGAAGGAGCAGGAACCAAACCCACAGCCTTCTCTGGACCACTGCGCTCTTGTAGGTGACACGGAGCTGGGTGGGTGATGGCCCTTGCCCCTGATACTTTTGAAACCTCAATGGCAGGCAACCCAGCAGAATTTTACTTTGAAGATGCCAGCACTTCCTGACGTGTTTTTCTGAGGGAATGGCTCTTTGTCTAGGTGCCTCTCAGGGCTGACAAAGCAGAACAAAATCCAACTCAGTGATGGTGATGGTGACAAGGGCAACGTCATTAACGTAAACTTTTATTCACACCCTCTGTTAAGTCCTCACAGCCACCCCATGAGTTAGACACAGTTATTATCCACATTCTATGTAAGAGGAAACTAAGGTCTTAGGAGAGAAGGTGGGCCCCCAAGGTCACATCCATTCAGAGGTGAAACCCTGGGTCTAACCAGAGTCCATCTGCTGCCAGAGCCCAGTCCTTGGCCAGGATAATCCCAACTCCAATGGGCATATGGGAATTTGGGGAAAATATCCCTTGACTCTATGTGAAGGCTGGATTTGAGGGCCACAAGCCTGAAAACAGGGAGCCCCATGAGGCCCCTGCTGCTTTGTACTCTAACAAAGACCACAACTCATTCTGCTGCAACCCCCGGTGTTGCTGAACACTTAACTACCATTACAAGGAACAGAGGAAGAAGAGAGAGAGATTATACCATGGGTCGGGATGGCCTCCTACAGGTCGAATCCAGCCATTGTTTTTTGCAGGTGAATGTTTCACTGAACCACATCCACATCCACTGATAACTGTCACCTTGGCTGTGTTTGTGCCAGAACAGCAGAGTTGAGTAGCTGTGAGCAAGCTAGATGGCCCTCAAGGCCAGAGATATTTACTATCAGGCCTTTTACAGAAGCAAGTTTGCCAACCCTGGACTGGCTGTCAGAGCTCCTGCAAACAGCATGGGGAAGTAGCAAGCCGAAGTCTCCAGGCTGATCCAGCACACACTGCACCTATCCAGGCTGACATACCCAGGGTGTAATTGTGGCTTTGAAAATAACATAGTGTCCCAAATCGGCCAGCCCCGCACCCTCACCACCTCCTCTCCACCCCTGAAAGGAGGGCCCCAAGGCTTACCTTTGTTGTACATGTTCGTTGGCACCTGGACGTCACTGAGACTGATGTTCACAGGAAGATTATTGAAATGGTCATTGGGGGCCAAGATGAATTCCTTTCCCAGCTCCAAAAAGTTCCCGTCTTTGTCCCTTTCATTGATCAGCACGGCATTGAAGTATTCATACTGAAAGAGAAGGCCAGGAAACGTTACATGTGGCTCAGGCAGGGGGCTGTGGTCTCAGGCAGACCAGGGCTGAAGCTGCGGGCCATCTTCACACTGTGGATCCTACCCTGGTCTTGTGGGCCCTTTTAGTCTTCCATATCCTCTACGGCAGCTTTCACAGGGGTGTGATAGTGGTATGTAAGTGTTTCTCAATGTCATACAATATTCTTGGGGGGAAATGGAAGGAGCTGCACAGTAATTCCTTTTGTATATATAGAGAAAACTGTCCTAAAACCATTTTAATTTTTGAAAATCTGAAGACAGACCCTGTCCTTATACAGCCTACGTCTCAGTTGAAGGAGCCTGGAGAGAATTAAAAAATAACAAGTAAACAGGTAATTTGTCAGGTAGTCATACTTGCTAAAGAAAAATAATAAAGCAGGGCAAGGGGAACACAGCAGGGAAGGGCTCTGCTTTTATATAGGAGGTCTCACTGCTTCAGGGACTCGCACACAAGCTGAATGAAGGGAGGAAGGGAGCTGTGTGGGCAACAGCACAGACTGAGAGGACAGCAGAGCAAAGGCCCTCATGATGCGAGTGTGCAGACACGTTTTAAAAATGGCTGCATCATCATATCATCACTGTCATCATCATCATCATGATCATTATCATGGAATCTATGTATATAAAAAGCTAATATGCTAAGTGACCCCTTGGGAGTTTGATGGGGAGACCGGAAGTTCTACCACTTGCTATGTGAGCTGACCACCAGGGGACAGCGCAGAATGAAGGAAGGTTCTGGCTGGCAGCCAGCAGCAGGGAAGAGAGGCCATAGCCAGCAGCTGGGAGGAAAGCTGTGGTCCGCAGCCAGAAGGCCACGATCAGCTCTGATCAGGTTTAAGGGCCCTACCTGAGCATAAATTTCATGTATCAGTTCTAGAGTATATACACTGAGTGGCCAGATTATTATGATCTCTGAACACATAATAATTTGGCCACTCAGTGTATATCCTACATAATAAAAGGCTAATATGCAAATTGTCCCCTGGACCAGGAGTTCAACCAGCAAGCAGGCCAGCCAACCACCCATGTCCCCTTCCATGGCTGGACCCCCCACCCATGCACAAATTCATGCAGTGGGCCTCTAAAATACACACACACACACACACACACACACACACACACACAGAGTGGCCAGATTATTATGATTGCTGAAGGCATAATCATAATAATCTGGCCACTCAGTGTATACAGAATGCTTACATTATTCTAAGTGCTTTTTATCGGTTAATTCTCCTTTCATGTGTTGATGTTCCTAACAACTCAATGAAAAAGATCTTATGAGCATTCCCACTTCACAGATGAGGAGACTGAGGCATAGAGAATTCAGGTGCCCTGTCAAAGATTAATGTGCAGCTGCTAAGCAGAGTCAGGGTTCACACACAGGCAGTCTATTTCCATAGCATGTGCTCTTATCTTATAAAACTGCAAGATGACAGACGACAGTGTTGTCAGAATGATCAGATTGGGGATAAAACAACTGTGATTAATATGCTCAGGACACTAATGGAAAAAAATAGAAAACAGATAAGAACAAGTGGATAATGTAAGCAGAAAAAAAATGAATATTCTAAGAAAGAATCAAAAGGAAACCCTAGTAACCAAAAACTCTGTGACAGGATGAAGAATGCCTCTGCTGGCACATCAGCAGACAGAACACAGCTGAGGATATAATCAATGAGCCTAAAAATAGCTCAATAGAAACTCCCCAAACTGAAAAGCAAAGAGTGAAAAATGGAGAGAAAGAAAAGAAACAGAACATTCAAGAACTGTGGGACAATTACAAAAGATGGAACATGTGTAATAAGAATACCAGAAGGAAGAGAGAGTAAGAAACGGAAGAAAATTTTGACATAATAATGGCTGAAATTTTTCTAAAATTATGATGAATACCAAACCACAGATCCAAGAAACTCAGAGAGCATAAGAATCTGACTTAAAAAAAAATCTACACCTAGTCATATCATATTCAAAGAGCAAAAAAGTCAAAGAAAATCTTTTTTAAAAAGTGAGGAAGTGAGGTTTTAAATATGTATTCATTGATTTTTAGAGAGAAGGGAAAGGAGAGAGAGATAAAAAACACCCATAAGAGAGAAACATCAACATCTATCCGCTGTCTCCTCCTGGTGGAGATCAAACCCACATCAGGAGCATGTGCCCTGACCAGGAATTGAACCAGTGACCTTGAGGCACACCAGCAGTATTGTCTCTGGTAACAATAGGCTAATTTTAGAAATTAATATATGATAATGATATAAAACTATCAATGATATCTAAGAAAAGTGTATGCCTAGAAAAACCCTAAGGATTTGGAAATTAAACAGCACAGTACTTAATAATATATGTGAAAAGAAAGAAAATATTTTTAAATGAATAATAATAAAAATTGTCAATATGTATGAGATGTAGCTAAGAGACTTTACAAAAAACTATAGATTTAAAAGCTTATGGAAAAGAAGCACATTTTAAGATGAATAGTTGAAGATAAGAACAAATGAAACTCAATATTAAAAGAAGGAATAAAATAATAGAGATAAAAGCAAAAAGCAATAAAACAAAAAGCAAATAACAGAAGGGGGAAATCAATAACATTGAAAGTTGGTTCTTTAAAATAGTTACTAAGCCCTAACCAGTTTTGCTTAGTGTCGGCCTGTGGACTAAAAGGTCCCAGGTTTGATTCTGGTCAAGGGCACATGCTTAGGTTGTGGGCTTGATTCCTTAGTAGGGGGCATGTGGGAGGCAGCCAATCAATTATTC
This sequence comes from Pipistrellus hanaki, assembly GCF_964339955.1. Taxonomy (NCBI): domain Eukaryota; kingdom Metazoa; phylum Chordata; class Mammalia; order Chiroptera; family Vespertilionidae; genus Pipistrellus; species Pipistrellus hanaki. The sequence continues at coordinate 21,875,820 of NC_140515.1, forward strand.
TTTCTCATCATTGATGTTTCTATCTTTCTCTCCCTCTCCCTCTCTGAAATCAATTAAAAATATATTTTAAATGGTATTTAAAAAAATAAGAAATTAAATAAAAGTTAATAAAATTATAAAACTTTAGCTAGATGGATGAATATAAAAAAGAAAGCACAGAATACTAGTATCAGGAATGAAGAAGGAAACATTATTATATATTTTAGAGACAATGAAAAGATAAGGAATTAGTACAAACAACTTTATGCCAATATTTGATAACTTAAGTTAAATGTCAAATTTCTTTTAAAAATAGAAATTACCAAAATTGTTAAAAGAAGATATGGCTGGCTCTATACACACAAAGAACTTAAGTTCTCGATTAACAGCCATGCTAAAACAAATGACTCCAGGTTCTGATACCTTAAATTATGAATTACATCAAATATACAAGAAAAAAAACACACAAACTCTCTTATAAAATTAGAGGAGGGAATATGTCTCAACTTATTAAATGAAGGAAGCATAACCCTGATGCCAAAATCAAACAAGAAAATGTTTTTTAAAATTATACACCAATATCCCTTATTATCCTAGATATAAAAATCTTAACAAATTATTGAATCAAATTCACCTATACTTAAAAAGATGACCAACTTGGGTTTATCCCAAGAATTCAAGGTTGGTTTCAATTTGAAAATACCAGCACAGTTCACTACACTAACAGAATAAAGAAAAGAAAAAAAAATCACATTACCAAATAAATGAAAAATCATTTAAAAGAATTCAACTTTTATCAAAAAACTCACAGGAAATTAGAAATAGAGTAAAATGTCCTCAACCTAATAAAGAGCATTTATAAAAAACTTACAGCTAAAATTATATACACGATGAAGCACTCAATATGTCCCTCTAAGATCAGGAGCATGGCTAAGATGTCAGATCACTTCTATTCAACATCACACTAGTGGTCCTGGCAAATTCAGTAAAACTAACAAATAAGTGGTCATAGAGATTAAAAAGGAAATACTCTATTTATATGCAGCATGATTACCTATGTTGCAAAACCTGAGGAATCCACATAATCTACTATAACTAGTGAATTTAGCACAATCATGGGAAACAAGATCAATATATAAAAATCAGTTGGTAAATACACTAACAAAGGACAATTGAAATTAAAATTAAAAGGAAAAATAACATTTACAGTAGTATGAAAAAGATGAAATAATTAGGTATTCCTTTTCTAAAACATATACATAATGCCTATATGCTGAAAACTACAATACAGAGTGGGGTAAAAGTAGATTCACAGATATGAGTACATGAAACACAGAGTTTATTCTTGTATTATTATTTAATAAGTAGAGGCCCAGTACATGGCTTCCTACACCAGTGGAGTCCCTTGGCCTGCCTGTGCTCTCCCACAATCCAGGACCTCTCAGGAGATGTTGGACTGCTGGTTTTGGCCTTATCTCCACAAGGCAGACCGAGGGACCCCACTGGTGCAAGAATCCCTGCACCAGGCCTCTAGTATGCATATAAGATCTTTGGTGAATCTCTTCCCACACTCTCTCCACCCCCTTTCCTCTGAGATTCATCACTCTATTCCATGTTTCCATGCCTGTGCATTTAGCATTTGCCCCATGGTGGTCAGTGCATGTCACAGCTACTGGTCGAATGGTAAACAGTCAAACAGTCGCTTAGGCTAGGGGTGTCGAACTCAATCAGAGAAGGGGCCAAAATCTAAAATCCAGCCTAAATCGCGGGCCGAATGGTTTACTGAACAGTCATAAACTGACAATGTCATAAACTGACAGCGGAGTGCAGTGATGACAGCGCGGTGCGGGCCACATTGCAAGGCCTGGCGGGCTGGATTTGGCCCGCGGGCCTTGTGTTTGACACATGTGGCTTAGGCTTTTATATATAGAAAGTGTGATATTATTGTCCATTCGAACATCTGTAAACCTATGTTTGCCCTATTCTGTTTATTGCTGTGAGAGATTTTAAAAGGTTTAAATAAATACAGAGAAATAGCTTGCTTATGGATTAGAAAATTCAGTATTAAGATGCTAATTCTTCTGAAATTGATCTATAAATTCAACAAAACCCCAATCAAAATCTCAGCAGGCTTTTTTTCTAGGAATTGCCAAGTGTATTTTAAGTTTTACATAGAAGTAAAAGGGATCTATAATATTGAAAACAATTTTGAAAACAAAAAACCAAATCCAAGGAGTCACATTTCCTGATTTTAAGTTTTAATATAAGCCTAATTAAGTAAAAACAGTATGTTATTGGCCTTAGAAGAAATGAAGAGATAAATGGAACAGAGAGTCCAGAAATAAAGCCACAAACACAGTCAATCGATTTTCCTTTTTTTCTTGTTTTTAATATTAAACAATGGTTTACTTCTTTATTTTCAGAAGATTATTGTAAACATTACTGTTGTCTGGAAAGAGTCATTGTCAGGCTTTCTTTTTCCTCTTATCATCATGAAGCAACATTTTCCATAATATGTATTTTAACTCATCAATTATGATGACTGATTTTGCCTTTCCTGCTTTGTAACTCAGAAACCTATTATTTATTGAGTTTATTGTGGTGACATTAGTGATAAAATTACATAGGTTTCAGGTGTACAATTCCATAACACATCATCTGTATATTGCATTGTGTGTTCACTTCCCCAAGTCAAGAGTCCTTCCCTCAACATTTATGGCCCTCTTTACCCTCTTCTTCCTCCCCAAAACACCCTTTCCCCTCTAGTAATCAGCATACTGTTGCCTGTGTCTATGATTTTGCTCATTTTTGCTTGATAACATTTTCACCCAGCTTCCCAACTCGTCTCCCCCCGACACATCAGTCTGTTAGTCTGTTTTCTGTATCTATGAGTCTGTTTCTATTTTGTTTATGAGTTTATTTTGTTCATTAGATTCCACATGTTAAGTGAAATCATATGGCACTTGTCTTTCTTTGATTGGCTTATTTCACTTAGCATAATACTCTTCAGGTCAATCCACACTGTCATAAAGGGCACAATTTCCTTCTTTTTTTACAGCCAAGTAATGTTCCATTGTGTAAATGTACCACAGCTTTTTTACTTGGCTGTTTCCAGATCTCGGCGATTGAAAAAACACTGCAATCATCACAGAGGTGCATATATTCATTCGAATCAATGTTTTGGGTTTCATCAGATATAGTCCCAGAAGTATTGATAGAATTGCTCTGTCATAAGGCAGTTTCTTTTTTTCCTTTTTTTTTTTTTTTTTTTTTTTTTTTTTTTTTTTTTTTTTTGAGTTAACTCAATACTGCTTTCCACAGAGGCTGAAGCAATCTACATTCCCACCAACAGTGTATGAGGGTCCCCTTTTCTCCTCATCCTTGCCAATACTTTTTGTTTGTTGATTTATTGATGATAGCTATTCTGACAGGTGTGAGGGGATATCTCATTATGGCTATTATTTGCATTTCCCTGATGATTAGTGACAGGCATTTTTTCATGGTCTATTGGCCAGCTGTATGTCTTCTTTGGAGAAGTGTCTATTCAGGTATACATTTTTCATACTAATCCTTATCGGATGTATCTCCCATTTAGTGGGTGGTCTTTTAACTTTGTTGATGGTTTCCTTTGCTGTCCAAAAATACTTTAGTTTGATGTAGTCCCATTTGTTTAATTTTTCTTTTGTTTCCCTTTCCAATGGTCATATATCAGGAAAGAAAAATGTCTACAAGAGATGTATGAGATGTTATTGCCTATGTCTTTTACTGGGACTTTTATGATTGTGAATTTTAAAGTAAAGTCTTTGGTCCATTTTGAGTTTATTCTTAAGCATGGTGTAAGAAGGTGGTCTAGTTTCATTTTTTGTACATTTCTGTCCAATTTTCCCAGTACCATTTATTAAATAGACTATCTTTACCCTATTGTAGGTTCCTGCCTCTTTTGTCGAATATTAATTGACCATAAAAGCATGGATTTATTTCTAGGCTCTCTATTCTGTTCCATTATTCTGTATGTCTGTTTTTATGCCAGTACCATTCTATTTTTATTTCTATGGCCTTGTAGTATTTAATATCCAGTATTTGATAACAGTGATTTTTCCAACTTTGTTCTGTTTTGTGAATGCTGTGGCTATTCTGTGTCTTTAGTTGTTCCATATACATTTTGGAATATTGGTTCTAGTTCTGTTAAATATATCATTAGTATCTTGATAGAAATTGCATTTAATCTGCACATTGATTTGGATAGTATGAACATTATAATGATACTAGAGACCCAGTGTACAGAATTTTTGTCCTCGGGGTGGGGAGAGGAGTGTTCCTCAGCAGGATGGATTCTTGACTTGCCCATGAACTGCCCACACCAAGGGGAGGCCCTTCTTCTAAAGGGATCTGCTTTTGAGGTAACATGTCAACGGGGTTTCCTCCCATAGCTCCATGCCGGGTAAGGTCTTAATCTTCCACTGACCCAAGTGCTTCCCAGAATATTATCAACACTTTTTAAAACTCAAACCTTCAATGCTATTGTCTCATTATAACTGGATGTTAAATTAACAAAACAAAGCCTCGGCCTGCATGGTAAAGGCCAGTGCAATCATGGTTCACGCACAGGCCCTCCGGAGGCCAGGCCGTTGGATGGAACAATCTGCACAGCCCAGAATGCAAATGAAGGAAGGATGGAAAGGCAAGCAGGCTTTTGCTCAGTGGCGCTCATCATTTCCCACATATGACTGTGTATTAGTATTCTGCTTCTCTCAAATCCGTTTGTCCTTATTGATTTGGAAAAGGCTGACTTGATGCAAATAAGAAGAATCATTCCTCAGATCTTGGAATTCATTGCTAACATTATGAGGCTAGGGCGTTTTGTCCACATGATCAAGAAAAGATATGCTTAGTTCAAGTCATCTCAGTATTTCTGAATCTCATGGAGTAGAAGCAAATCAATTATATTGTGACGAGATCTGATCACCTACTGAGTGTGATGGGGTACAGAGGAAACTAACCCAGGGCACAGACTGTGGCATACATAAGGGCTGGGTGTGTTGGGCACCAAAACCAGGCCCAGCATTGGCTCAGAATGAGGTGGTCCAGTGAGTGCCTCAAACAGACTCATCCAGGCAGGTGCAGACACAGTTCTTCTATAAACATCAGATAGTAAGTATTTTAGAAGTTGTAAGCTATAGGGAAGTAGCTGTGACACCTCGACTTCCCTTACAGCAGGGCAGCGGCGCAGTGTCTAAACCAATGTGCATGGCTGTGTGTCAGTCAAACGTAATGTAATAAAGTGTGCAAAATTACAAAAGGGACTTGACCTGCATTATAGTTTGCCATCCATTTTACTAGGGTGCTATGAGATTTTCAAGAGACATAAATAGAAAACCTCAAGCTGGAAGGAATTAAGCATTTCTTTTGCTAAAAAATTATCAAGTACATATTGAATGAAAAGAATAATGTTGGAGGACTGATGCTACCCAATTTTAAGACCTACTATAAAAGTACATCAATAGAAACACTGTGGTATTGGTGGAAGAATGGATAAATAGATCAGTGAAGCAAAATGGAGAGCTCAGAAATAGATTTCCATAGATACAGTCAACCGATTTTTGACAAAAGAGCAAAGATAGTCTCTTCAACAAATGGTGCTGGAAAATCTGAACATCCACATGAAAAAAAAATAAATAAGAAGGAGAAGGAGAAGGAGGGGAAGGAAGAGGGGAAGGAGGAGAAGGATAATCTAAACATAGAGCTTAAATACACACACACACACACACACACACACACAAAAAAAAAAAAAAACAAAAAAAAAACCTCAAAATGAATTATAGACCTAAATGCAAAATGAAAACTATAAATCTCCTAGAAAATAACAAGAGAAGCCTAGATGACCTTGGGTGTGATGATGTTTTTCAGGTACAACACCAAAGACAAAATCCATGAACGAATTATAAGCTAGACTTTATTAGAATGAAAAACCTCTGCTTTATGGAAGACAGTGTCAGGAGAATTAGAAGACAAGGCACAGACTGGAAAAGACACGTGTGATAAAGCACTGTTATCCAAAATATATGAAGAACATTTAAACCCAACAATAAGAAAACAAACTCAATTTTAAAAAATGGGCCAAATGCTTTAAAAGATGCTTCACTAAATAAGATATACAGATGTCAAATGAGCATATGAAAGATGCTCCACATCATATGTCATCAGGGAAATGTGAATTAAAACAATGAAGAGACACCATTACATGCCTATTAAAATGGCCAAAATCCCAAACACTGACAATACCAAAAGCCAGTGAGAATGTGGGGCAACAAAAACTCTCTTATACTGCTGGTGGGAATCAAAAGCAATACAGCCACTTTCAAAGAGAGTTTGGTGGTTTCTTACAGAATTAAACATACTTTTACCATGTGATCCAGCAACCATGCTATTTGGCATTTACCCAAAAGAGCTAAAAAATGTATGTCCTCACACAAATCTGCACACAGATGTCTATATAAGCTCTATTTTAACTTGGAACAAACTGAGATATCCTTCAGAGGATAGACAAGTAAATTTTGTCCCTCCAGACAATGGAATGTTACTTAGAACTAATAAGAAATTAGCACGGCTGGCATGGTCAGTGGTTGAGCGTCAACCTATGAAACAAGAGATCCCAGTTTGATTCCAGGTTGGAGCACATGACTGGGTTGCAGGCTCAATCCCCATTATGGGGTTTGCAGGATGCAGCCAATCAATGATTTTCTCTCTCATCATTGATGTTTCTATCTCTCTCTCCCTCTCCCTTCTTCTTTGAAATCAATAAAAACATATTAAAAAAAAAAGAAATGTGCCATCAAGCCATGAAAAGACATGAGGAATCTACATACATGTTACCAACTGAAAAGAAGCCAATGTAAGAAGGCTACGTATTGTATGATCCCAACTCTGGACATTCTGGAAAAGGCAAAGCTGTACAGACAATACAAGATCAGTGTTTTCCAGGGGTGTGGTGGGAGAGAGGAATGAATAGGCAGAGCATAGAATTTTCAGGGCAGTGAAAATAGTTATGTAGGATATAATGAGAAATATGTGTCATTATACACTTTTCCAAACTCACACAATATAAAATACCAAGAGTACCTCCTAAAGTAAACGATGGGCTTGGGTGGTGATGTGTCAATGAAGGTTCACCCTTGGTGAGTGACGTGTGGGAGCAGAGGGCAGCTCCGTATCGGCCTCTCAATTGTGCTGTGAGCCTAAACCTGCGCTAAATAAACGCTCTTTGAAAACATGTTTTTGATCAGCATCTCCTAGATACATGTTTGTTTATAACATATGTACTGCTTACCAACCATTATATTAACATGAACATTCTAAAACAAACTACAAAATATACAGTAAAATTAAAGGGTACCAGTGACATGTTCTCTTTGGGGCGTCCCCTGGCGGGTTCTTTGCATCCCTGGATGCAGCACTTCTGGGCAGTGTCCCAAAGCAGCATTTCCAAAACATGATGTGTACAACAGAGAGCCACGCCACAGAACACTTGCAAGGAGCGAGTTTTAAAATGTGTGCTGTGGTGAGCAAAGGTTGCAAAATGCATGGAGAGCCGGAGTTTAAGGAAAGGCAAAGAGGTTTCTCCATTTCAGAACTTCTCAAGGCCTTGAACTCCTTGAGACTATGCTGTTAAGTGTGAAGGTTGGGAGGCAGAGATGCTGAAGGCAGCATTGTGCAGACACAGCTGATCATGCTGGTGTCCTCCCAAGCACTTGCCAAGGAGTCATTGTACACGTACCCGTGTGACTGTTTTATCAATGGTGTCTCCCCCAAGACTAGGTCAGCAACTCAGGAATCACGTTCATGTTAGGCACTGCTGTATCGCCAGGCCCTTGTTGGTTGACTGACCGACCACATGACCAATGTCAGGATCCACTGGGTTACCTGTCTTCACAGTCAGCTCTCCAGGCCATGTGGTACCCAGGAGCGTTCTCAGCGGGGAGGGAGGATCATGCAGTAGACAGAATCTTCCATGGCCCAGGGAAAGGGAAGCTGGAGGAGGCCAAGGTCATACTGCTGCACTGCCAGTCACATTCAGGGAGAAGAGTGGACAGAGTAATGGGTGAACGTGACTCCACAAGTGACCCAAATTGCTGATTGGTGCAAATCACCATAAGATGAGGACAAGGCGGTAGCCCTGTGATACCTTCAGGAACCGCAGCTTCCCCAAGGGCTGGCTGGGCACCTCACCCCCACCCCCGCGGGCGGAGGCCCTCTCCTGCAATGCCATTGTCACAGAACATGGCAGTTTTCAGTTCTGATAGGGTGCACCAGTGAAAACAGTTCATTGCTCCACCTGTCTACCAACTAGAATCCAACAGGTAAGGCCCAGCTGCACACCTGCCGCCATGCAGAAGCAAACCCCCCATAGCCCTGGGCACTCCTCAGCCCTAGTTTAGAGGTTGGCACAGTATTTCTAGAAAGAGCCAGGTAGTAATTATTTTACCTTTTGCAGGGCAAACACTCTCTGACCCAACATTTCATTCTGTTGTTTTAGCAAGAACACCCAAGTGCAATACATAAAAAAAAAAAAAAAAAAAATGGGGGTGGCCGAGTCCGAATAAAACTTTATTTATAAAATATACGCACCTGACCTCTCCCCTGCTCCCTCTTCATGCTTACAGTGAGAGGCAGCTGACCTAAAAAATCCAGATATCCTAGCAGTGGTCAGCAAACAGCGGCTTGCAAGCCACATGCGGCTCTTTGGCCCCTTGAGCGTGGCTCTTCCACAAAATACCACGCGCACATACAGTGCTATTAAAACTTCATGGTGCATGCACAGAAGTCAGTTTCCCCGCCTGGACGAGTCTATTTTGAAGAAGTGGTGTTAGAACACTCGAGGGGCCAAAGAGCCGCATGTGCCGACCCCTGTCCTAGGGCAATACTTTTCAACCCCAGCCTGGGAGCTTTCACATCATCTGGCCAGATCTCAGGGCAATTCTATTTAAATACCAAGGGGGTGTTTCTCCGGCCTCCGCCAGGTGATTCCAGGGTGCAGTCCAGGCGGAGAAGCAGAGTTTCTGGGGTGACTTCCGTTTCCCTTTTTGCGAGGTGAGTTGCATACCAGAACGACAGGGCATACTTCAGCAGCCTGCCTCAGGGGCGGGGGTATATGCTCCACACATTTAATTAAATCCCGCCTGGAAAGCTGGCTAATTGTTTCCTCTGTGTGTGTGCTGTGGAACCACCCAGCTGTAAACTCCGCAGCAGGTGGGCCTGTGCTTCTCCGCTCACCCACTGGCCACTGAACCCTAGTCTCCCTCCAAGTCATAAAACGCAGCCTGAGGGTGGAGCCCAGAACACAAGCCATTAGCAAAGCCAGCACCCACTCAATAAATGCCCAGATTGGTCAGAATGTCCCGGAGAAATTGATCAATGGGGGCAGGGGAGAGGGAGAGGTTGAGCTTTATTGAGTTGGCTCATTTGATTGTGGCACTGGCAAGTCCAGATTCTATAGGGCGAGCTGGCAGACTGGGTATTTCGGTAAGTGTTGGAATCCAGATTGCACAGAGCAGACCGGGCAGCCGGGACAGACAGGGCCTTCACGTTGCCCTCACCCTCGCCAGGCAGAATTGCTTCTTCCTCAGTGAACCTGTCTTTGCTGTTAAGGCCTGCAGCTGACCGGAGGAGACACCCCCTCATTACAGACAAGGGGACCTGCTTCCCTCAGAGTCTGCTGATTGTCAATGTTAGTCACACCTGAAAATGCCTTCACAGAAACATCAGAACTGGTGCTTGAGCAAACAAACAGCTGGGTACCACAGCCTTGCCAAGTGGACACATGACCTGAACCGTCACAACTGTCCTTCTCAACGGACTGTGGCAGCAATTTGTCAGCTGGACTCCCAGCTGTGCCCTTGTCCCCTGTCACCCGTCCAGGCAGCAGCCAGAGTGATTGCTTAGACAAGTGAGTTGGGCGGCGTCACACTCCGGGGGTTCCCTGCCACCCTCTGAATAAACCCTTCCCCAAACTCTGAAAGGCCCTGTTGTCCAGCTGCTCCCCACCTTGTCCACAGGGTCTCCTCCAGTGACCAGCCTGCCACCCCACTCCAGCCTTCCCGCTCTCTTGCTAGGGTTCAATCAGGTTTGTCTCCACTTCGGGCATCACAGGCAGGCTGAGCCAGTGCCTGGGGATGCCTGAGGCAACCACTCCCTGCAGTATTTATATTAAGCTCTCTCTTTTCCTTTATCAGATTTGCTGTTGGCTAAGCAAGTGGGCTTCTGTTACTTCCAAGCTTCCAAGCGGAGTCTTAACTTGTACATTCATCACACCCTGTTGCTGAAGGCCCTCCAGGACCCCATAAGATTGCTCTCAGCATTGCCAGGCCTCGGGTGGTGGAAGTGTCCCTCTGGCCTTGGTGCATTCCTCACAAGGCCCTGTTACTGGCTTCAGACTCTACCTACCCAGTCCTGTTGGTCCATCATCACCTTCTTTTCTCTATCTGATCTTTATGTGCCTCTATTTCCTCACCTATAAAGCCAAGCAACTATGAATTTCAAGCACCCAGCACGGGGAAGAACTCAGTAAAGGGCACCATGGTGAAGGGCTCAATCCCATCTGCAGGCCCAGGGCTCTCTCTCCCAGTGCCCCAGCGCTTCCTCCTTCCCAGTTATCCTACCTCCTCTAACCCCCTCTCCTGACTCAGGAAATCAGTGCGTCCTTGGGCCTTTCTTCATGGGATTTGCTTCCCTGGAGGAGGGTTAGCTTTGGGTGGCAAGTCACCAAAGGGCAGGCAGGCACCCACACCTCCCTGGATTTCAGGAGTATCTCACCACCCCAGAGACACCCCACCTTTCTCACCTCTGCATCCCTGGCACCAAGCTCAGTGCCTGGGTCCTCAGTCAGGTGGAAGGGCGAATAAACAAATACAGTAACCAGGTCTGCACCACTCAGGGAAACATCTGCATGCTCCACCACCAGCTGGGAGGAGCCTTCCCTCTGCCAGCCCAGAAGGTAGTGCCACGTGGCGGCAGAAACCTGCATGGACCTCCTGATTCCCATCCCTCGTCCTGCCTGGATTTCACCATGTTCCATTCATGAAGCCACAGCCAGCCAGGGATGGCAAGGAGAGGAAGGGATGGCTTTGGAGCCTGGTGCCCAGGGTTGAAAGCACACTTGCTTCCAAAGGGCACTCTAACTTTCTACGGCTCTGTTTCTTTCTCGGTGCAGAGGGAATGGCGACGCTTCCTCTTCAGACCTTTCTGAGGATTGAGTGGGATAAAATGTACAAAAGCATTGGGCACAGTGCCCAGAGCAGGCTCTTAATATGTTTTGGTTCTCTCCTCTTTTCCTTATTATTTTCCCCTTCCGTGCTCTGGGATGGCGGCCAATTTTTTACAACTTAGATTAAAAAATAAAAATTAGTAAGAATATTAGCTCTAAATGAGGCCAGCAAATACCAAGTTCTCAGTGCACAGGCATCCTATGGGGACGTGACATATACCCTGCTCCTCCGTGGCCCTCTCCGGTGCTATCTGTTACTACTCAATAATCCCATTTTCTCCTCATATGTGAAAATTGACTTTTTAATGATCTGTTCCAGAATATTTCTAGGTATTAATGTTACATTAACTCATTTATAATTCCCCAAGCACTGCCGTTCCTTTAAAAAGCAGATAATGAATATCCTTCTCCCAGCCATCTGGAGTCTCTGGCCTCTGAGAATGCTCAAATATGAGTATTAATGGCCCACTTAACAAGCTACTTATGCAGTCCTGGACCGCAGCGGTCTGCAGGTCTAGCTGGCTACTTGGCATTTAACTTTAAGAGCCTTGGAATGGAGTATATAACTCAGTCATGCTGGGTTCAAATCCCAGCTCTGCTGCTTAGCCACAACATCCCAGTTACCTCGTCCATATGATGGGATTACAACCACCCACATTATAGTGGAATCCTGTTGAGTAACAAACACATAAAGGATAAAAAGCACTCAGTTCACTGCCTTACAGTATTAGGTTGAATTGCATAACAATGGTATATATTGGTAATTTCATGCGCTTTCGCCTAACAGGGTTTCGACAAATAATAGCGGTCACTACTGTGGTGGAGCTGACTGGCAGACCGAGGGCAGAGAGAAATGCATGGAAAGACAAAGCAGGAACACCGTTATCTCCCACTCACTGGGGATGGTTTCCCAGGTGCTCCCTCAACACCTGCTTTGCCCATCCCCCACTCTCATCTCCTCAGTGTGAGCTTCCTGACTGGCCACTGACCTACAAGAAATCCTCCAGGGATTTCCCAAAGTTCTTAAGACAAAGGACAAGTTCCTTATCATGGCAGGCAAGGACTCCTAGCTCCGGCTCCTACCCACACCTAGAACTGCCCACCTCACTGAACTGCTCACCTCATTGGTCCCCATTAGTGGCTCCTTCGCTCCATGATCCTAGGTCCATGTGGCCACTGGCCATACTGTTCCTTCCTGTCCAAAAGATTTTATCCAGTTGACACTTCATCAACCCCATCCCCCCTTAGATCCAGTTCAGTTATCACATTCTTTGGACAGCCGCCTTTGACTTCCCTGATTGGGGCCATTTCTATTGAGTGCCCTTGAAGTCTCATGGGCCTCTCGTGCACAGCACTTATCCCAAAGGTCACAGCACACTTATCTGAGCAATTATTTAGTTTCAAAGGCCTCCGCTCTACATGGTGAGATATATGTTTGCAGGGACCACTGCTGCTTTTCTTGTGCCACTGTAACCCCAGCATCTAATTCAATAATAGGTACTCATTTGGACTGTTGGAAGGAAGATGTAGGGAGTTGATAAAATACTGAAGCAGAGCCCTGCAGAGGTCCTCAAGACACAGCAGGAGCTCAGAGTAGCTGAGGACAGCCAACAGTGACCCAGGCTCTGCCCCTGAGAGATGGAGACAGTGCAGGGAGCACATAGGGTCTGAGTGCTCAGGATCCTCTGGGATTTCTCTGATTGACTGCTCAGTCTAACACAGTGACAGGGAACTTCTTGAGGCAGCTGGGAACCCCTCTTTGGGCTCTGTCAGGGCCCTGAACCCTAGCAAACTAACATCAGGCTAAAGGACACCCTGGGCTGGCTGGGCCTTCCATCAGTTTTTACTTTCGTCCAACAATTTTGGAGGTCTTCTATGTGCTCCTTCTACCATTGATACTCTCTTCCCCCAACAGCCAGAATGATTCTTTAAAAATTAAGTAAAAATGTCACTGTCTCAATAACTCAAGCAATGGTTTCCCACTGTGTAGAATACAACCAAAGGTAATATCGATCTAGCTCTTTCCTGCCTCTCCAAAGCAATCAGAGACACTGGCCATCTTTGGATATTCAAATAGGCCACGCCTATTCCCATCTCAGGTCTTTGCATGTAATGTTTGCTCTTCCTGGAATGCTATTCCTTAAGATACTTGCATGGCCTAGGTCTTAGTATAAATGTCAGCTTCACAGCAAGGCCTTCTCTGAATAACCCTGTCTCTTTCCAATGTGATAGAACTTTATGCAGTGATGGACATGTTCTACATATGCACTGATGAAGTAGCTAACAGCCTCTTGTGCTGACTGAACACATGAAATGTCACTGGTGTGACTGAGGAACTAACTTTTTAATTTGATTTCATTTACATATGCTTTAATTTAACTTTAAATATCTACACACACAGCTAGTAGTGACCAAATTAGATAATGATAGGCCCACTCCCCTGTTTTATGTTCTTGATTGCACTCAATATCTGAAGTTCTTTTTTATTTTTTCCTAAGTTTATGTCCATCTCCCCCATTAGAAACCTGAGATCCATATGAAGACTGAGATTTTCTCAGTTTTGTTCATAGCTGGAACCCCAGTGCCTACAACTTTGCCTGGCTATTGGGAGGCACGCAGATGTGCTTTACTAGTACATAGGTAGGCAGTGTCAAAAAACGTGTTGGTACAATTATACTCATAACATCCATCCAAGAGCAGGGACCTCCACCCAGTATTTGTGCCTCAACAATTGTGAAATGTGTCACACTTGTTCTCACTAATGGTAGGAGTACTCACATTTGCAAAGGACTGACTTTTCTAATTAGTTAGAGTAGATTTAAGATTATCTGAATAATAAGCTCACAGCCAATCACCTATATCCATATTTATTTTCTTGAGTGGGAGGAAGATGACCAGCTGGTGGATAAAAGTTGCATACAGTGCGTGTCACACATGAGTATCATCTGTCACTTCTACTCAAGCAGAGGAATAAAAGTAAATGTGCTGAATAAGTTGCTTTGCATGACTGCTCCGCTTCTCTTCTCCCTTGTTTTAGTAAGGGAACCCCAAATCTCTGATATAGGGGGAGATGCCAATCAAGGGGCCCTGTCAGTCACTCTCCAGCATGTGACACAGGCTGGCCAATCAGAATGCTTCTTTTTAAGGCAATGCTATGAAAGCTGGGAGACTGAGCTCCCCAAGCCCTTTATCAATAGTCACAAATTACAGTGTTGCTGCTTTGGGCTGCCAGTGGCCACTTGCTCCACCCACATCCAGAGATCACTCTTCTGAGGACAAATCCACACAACAGAGCCAAGAGTTGGCAGAAAAGAGTGAGGCTTGATGAAATGATTCTGATACAATCCTTGACTGCAATCATGGTTAAAGACTAACCTTGGAATGCCCAGGTAAGTAAGTCAAAAAATTCGCTGGCTTTATTTTTTTGTTTGTTTGTTTTTCATTTGACTTGGGTTGCTAGAGTCCTGCTTGAGTTCAGAAACACTACCATCAACACTTGCAATATGATCGGCTTCCCTGAACCTCAGTTTCCTTCACACACAAAATAGAGACAAAAACAACTACTGATGTTAGTTATTTTGGAAGTGATAAAAGATATTCTAAGATATTAGAGTGCTTGATGGAATTCAAAGAACTGAACATAGCCAGGTCTGAGGAAAGACCTGGAACTACAATCAAGAAAGCCATCAGGGCCCTGGGTCAAGTTCCCTCACTTGCCCTTTCTATTTTTCTCCATTGATTTCCAGAACAAATACCTAAAGCTTCTCCCTGTTTACACCTTTCTATTCAGAGGTTAGCCCAGGCTAAAGGAAACTGTGATCTAATTTCCAGATCCTGGGGAGAGGAAATCTAATTGGTCCACCATATGTCAAAAGACCACCCATGGTCCAATCAACTGGGACATGGAAGGTGGGAGGAGGAAGGAGTCAAATTGTATAAATCCTCATGAGTAAAGGACTTTTGGGGGAGAGTCATTGTTAGCCTGGCAGAGACTTCAAACAATGTCTATACTACACTATCGAGGGTTTTTATAAAAACTTACTGGGCTAACATACACTATATGAAGTCATCAGTAAGACTAAGTAAAATTGTTACATGGAAGACACTCAAGAACTATAAATGGAATATGAACATATGGACTTTAGGTCCAAAGCAGAGCCCCAGTTTACAAGACTAACTATCCAATAATGAGCTCCTGTACTGTCCAATAACTGGAATTCCTTGGTTCAAGGAAAAAAAAGAATCACCTACGAATTTGAATCTGAGCAGCAAAATGTGAAAGAACAAGACTCAATTAGGGTACTCGGGCTTTAGAGTGTAGTGCTTTAAGCATGACTCTAAGGCAAATCGATATTTTTATGCTGCATATTAGTGGTATTAAACTATATTTAAAATTATCTACCTAAGTTGTTCTTCAAAGAAACTCTCACAATTCTCATTAGACTAGAAAAAGTTTCTTCACAAAGCCCAACTGAAGTAAGAAATAAATTATCTCCCCTCATTTCCACATCATAATAACATTTCCATTCCCACTTAAAAGAGTTAAGAAGCAATTAAAAGACAGGCAGAGAATATGTGGCCTCATTATCATGATTATTACTACAATTTAGAATGTTCTAGCATTTAATATCGCAGCGGCTCGGTTGCTCTGGTGATTTACTTCTGCGTTTCTCACAGGAAGTTAATTAGGGGAAGAGATATCCAAGGCCACAGCATACACACCACAAAAAGAGGTGGCATCCATCTCTGGTTTCCAAGGTAATACATTATACTGTCTTTTCCATGACTCCTAGCATCTTAAACACAACTGCTTCTCTGATAAAGAAAAAAAAAATGTGATAACTCAATATTGTGGGTATCACCACTGTGCCTAATGTGTGTGTGTCCCAAGTACAGTGCTCGATTTTCCAAAGATGACTAAGTCTATCCTTGGGGTGGGGAGGGGACAGGGTGAAGAACGAAACAGAAAATATAAGCTTTTAGACATATCTAGAGTTTTTCAAAATCTAGAAAAAAAATGTCATTTCATTTTCAGTACACCCAGGGTGATCTGGTTATTGAGGGTGATGTGTACAATAGTGTTTCCTTGCTACACCTCTTAAGGTCTTCCTCAAACTCACCTACCCATCTTCCTTCTGAGGAAACTGAAGCTCAGTATGACTGAGCAACTGTCTGAAGGTCACACAGTTAGGAAGTGGCAGAATTACACTGGAAACCTCATGTGACCAACTCCAATACCTACGCCATTTTTGATGACCTGGAGTTGCTTTCCAAAATTGTAACTTACCAAGGTATCACGGAAAAGCAGTCATCTATTACAACATATCTATGTCATACATTGGATTGCATGTAACAAATGTCCTGAATATGTTTCACCAAATTGACCTATTATCTGAATTATAATAAGTTGTGGGAATGAGATGTCAGGAGTCAAGAAAGCAAAAACTAGAAATTAACACAACAGCATTCCTTAAGGATTCTGCAAAAACTACTCAGGAACAAGATTAAAAAAAAAAAAAAAATGTGAGGCTGTCATCTTTTTCTCATTCAGCCTTCCCTGTTTATTTCTGTTATTGTTTTAACCTCTCATGACAATAAACAAGTGGGATAAAAATTAAACATCAAAATAAGAAATAATACAAGATGGTAAATCCATTTAGTGCCCTGACACCTCATTTGAGATAATGCCCTGGAGAAAATGGATAAGCTTCTCTGTGCTGACAATACAGATTGGGGACTGCTCTGCAGACAGAGAAAATGGCTTCAATGTTGTCTTGTCAACGGAGGTTAACCTTCTCTGTAACCTTAACAAGCTCCGTTTCCACCATGCACACCGTGAGGGGGGGTTCTGACACACCTCCACCTAACTGACTACAAAATGCTATTTGCTTTAGAGGCCTTTAGTTTCCAAAAATGAAAATTTTCAGGCCCCATGTGTCAGTACCTCAAAAAAAAAAAAAAAAAAAAAAAAGCATTGTGCAAAGCAGAGATATCTAGATTTCAACAACCAACGAGATGCCGTAGCTGTCAATGTACACAGAACATCCTTTAAAGTTCCTATTCCTCCAGCCATTTTTAGTCCCTCCTCTATCAATTTAGGATGCCAATTTAAAATGACTGCCAAGTTGTTTCGAGGATTCATTATTCACTCATTTGTTCTCTCAGTTAACATTTGCTAGGCACCTGTGTTGTGTTGTGTTGTGTTGTGTTGTGTTGTGTTGGGAATCCCTGGAGAGGCAAACATGAGGGCCTCATGCTATCTCGATATTCCTAATTGCTCTTGCAGTTGGTGTGGGGCATGGCTAGTGTGGCCAATGAGCAGTGAGTAGATGTGCTATGTGTCATTTTCTACCTACACTATCAGGGATGAGTAGCCCACATTGTATTCCCCTTGGAGCAATTCCTGGGTCCCTAAGTCACCCACTGGAAGAGAAAGTCCCAGGAAAACTGGACCCATGGGGGGCTTCTCCATAAGCAATAAATAAATCACCATGTGTTAATCCCCTGAGGTTTCAGGTTGTTATACTGACTAATGCAGCTGGGAACTGAAAAGAAGAGAAATGATATAAATCCCTGCCCTAATTTATTCAAGTCAAAGAAAACTGAAAATAAACATATAAATTATGGGTATTAGTCTTTTTATAAAAATGTTTTCTCAGATTAGTTTGAAACCACCTCAATTCACATTCAGATCTCCCTGCTTGGGAGTAATGAAGGCATTCTATTTGGTTGAAAGCCTTCCATTAGTTTAAAAGCTCCAATTGTTGAACCATCAACGTCTATAGGAGTGTAATAAAGGACAGAATACCAAAGTGTTATGTAAGCAGAAGCTATAGCCATATTAACATTTATGAGTTTACCCACCACAGTTCCATTCATAGCCATTTAGAAATACAAATACAGTAATAAAATTTCCACTTATAAAGAAGCCAAATGCTTCTCACTTCCCCTCCCCACTCCCCTGAAATGACAACTAAGTCAGGGGTATCGGTTTCTTTCCTGACATCCCAATGCTGTTCTAATTATTATGGGAAGGAACACTATTAGAGAGTTACCCAATACAGCCAACGCAATTTGAGGGGAACTCTAATTATAACTTACATACTTATTAATGCATATTTCTCCCAAATGTTACCTTTAAAAGGGAAAACATATTTATCTGCCAACACAACCCAAAAGAAACATAAATATCTGGCTGTCCAAAAGGAAAAACCCATTTTAGAAATCCCCATGTGTTTATCTTAGCATCCCTTAATGAAAACGTTGTATAAACTAATAGAACCGATATGGTATCATGGTGTTGAGTAAGTTTACACCCCTAAAGACCCACTCCTATAAATGAACACAAACATGGCTTACCCCCTCAAAGTATAGCTTCCCTCTCCTCAGACAACTACACATTAATTCAAATGCATTCAATTCATAAGGTCTAAGCAAATGGAATTGAGATAAACTCATCTAGCAGCAGAGTGGCCTGTAGTTCCATCGCGGGTGGAACAAAATGAGAATGTCTATTAGAGCTTCAACCGCTCCGGAGAATGAGTGCCATGGGCAATTTTTGGAAAAAGATGTAAAAGGGCTGGAATTGCAAAAGCAAATAGCTGTGGAAGAACGGAGCATGGTTCCCAATCGCTCTCCATGCTTGGGCTGTTCTGAGAAGTCTTTGATCTGGCCCAGAGAAGCCAGGGAGGCCAGGTCACTTCGAAGCCACCCCAGATTCCATGGCCATGGTGGAAGATCAGCCACAGGTTTTCCAGAGGGTGGGAATGAAGATCACATAACTTATCCATCTGCTTGAGGTTTTCGAGAAACCCTGCGGGCTTCCTAGAAACACTTTGAAAGAACAGCTCCTCTTGGGTTGTGCAGATGCAGTAAAGGTGTGGGGGAATCTGGGGATCGTCCCAAAGCTTTGGAAGAGAAAACATGTGTTTGGCTTCTCATCTGATGTCTTTCCTATTTCATCACCTCGAGGCGGCCTCGCCAGAGGCCAGGTTTTCATGTCTGACCTCTGTCTTCCCTTCCTGGAAGCAAGAGCAGAAGTGCTGTCCACCTCCAGGGATTCCCAGAGGCCACCAAGGAATGAGAATTCCCAGACCTTGCTGCCTCCCCACAATGGAGGCAGAGCCACACACAGGATCAGAAGATGCCCCAGGACCAGGGATTCCTGTGGTCATCGCAGAAAGAGTGATCTCAGGCCTGAGTCAGAAGGCTGGGATTTTTCTGTCTGGATTGTTTTTTCACCTGGGATGAGTCTTTAACTTTCTGAGCCTCTGTCTCCCCATTTGTCAACGAGGCCTTTCCATCAGATGACCCGAGGGGTTCCCTCCCAGCTCCCTTCACTTCAGATTCTGGAGTTTGTACCCAAGCCTTCCAGGCATTTAACACCATCTATCACCCTGGCATATGGAAACCTAAGTCCAGGTTTCCTACCCAAACCGCCCCACATGGAAAAGAACTAAAGTGTCCCTGGAAATCAGGAAGCAACCCCAGTTGACAATCATTACATCCCTGAAAGTTGCATGTTTAAATTTTAAATTTCCATGCACCTTTTAAATTCTATAACTTGTTTGTGGACCCTTGTTTGTTTTATTCTAAGTTCCTGTTTCAGGTTCCTGCCCAGGAACTGAAAGCAATGCTGGTGGTGGAGCAGGTCAGTAAAAGAGGAAGAGAAAGCATAATGAGGTGGTCCCAAATGGAGAAACTTTTGCATGTGGATGCAGGCTCAGTGGCTGCAAATCCCCAGGCCTCTGCCAAGCAGCAACAATCTCAACATTCTGTCTTCAAAACCCCAAAAGAGAGCGACATGGGGGATGTATAGAGGAAGGACTAAGTGAGGCCACAGGGAGAAGATGGCTACCTGAGAAACAGAGAGGCGCCAGAAGAAAACAGCCCTGCTGACATGTTAATAGTAGACTTATAGCTTCCAGAGCTATGGAAAATCAATGTCTGTCGTTTAAGCCCCTCTTCCTGCCTCAAACAAAAACACAGGAAGATGAGAAGTTAAAGAATGCACTCTTAGAGTCAACACTCTGAGTGCAATTGTTTTGGGAGGAGCACTGGTATTGGAAATGAGGGGTTAGGAGAACCTTTTAAAACCCTATTATGGACTCTGCTGTGGGAGCCTGTGTAGGGGAGTTTGGGAGGAGCAGGTTCCTGTGACTGTCATATTCTGACAAACAGTTGAGAGGAGAGAAAATGCCCCTAGGGTTTTATAAAAGTATTCCCCCAAAGATAAGACAGCCTGCTAAGCAGAGATGGATTTCTAGTTTCTGAAAGTGGTATGATGTTTGATTGAATAAATTACTGTAAAAAGCTTGACAAACAGTTGCCCAGTTATTATGGTAAAATCTTAAAATTCACAACTCAATCATTTGCTTGTCCACATATTTAACAACACCATTCAAACAATTTCTGCTTCAAATGACACTGTTTAGTAAAATAATGCCTATCAGTGACTAATCCGTGCTTGCAGGACACATGGACTAATACAAAGTCTCCTCTCCTCTTGAGTTCTGATGTCTCCAAGAAAGGAGAGAGAGGAAGGTGGGCCTCACTGCACAGCTCAGTACACCATCAGTTTCAAGAGATAATCCAAAATGGAATAAATATGGGAGAATTGAGGCTGGCAACACAAGCAGGGAGTAGGTTCCAGAAAGCTCTCTAATTAAAGTTTTCCAAACTCCAGTCTTTCTTGTACCATGATCAATTTTTGCTGTACTATTTCTCCTGTGTTTTTTATTAATAATCTTATTACACTTTTACTTTAATATTTAAATACTAGAGGCCCGGTGTGCAATACTTGGCTGGCCATTAGGGCCAATCTGGCCTTCCTTCTCCCAGCTGCTGGCTGCCAGCTGGGGCCGTCCTTCAGTCCACGCCACCCAGTGGTGGTCAGTGCACATCACAGCCAGGGGTCGAACTCCTGAGGGGACAATTGGCATATTAGCCTTTTATTATAGAAGATTATATAAGATAGCCCTTTTAAAAGGTAACCTGGTTATTACTACTATACTTGGGAAAACTTGTATCATAAGTCATAAAGTAGAAGAAAAACCTAAAAACACAGTAAGAATAAGCAGTAGTATTAAATTTTAGTCACTTAGTCTCTCTTGGTTAAAAATGGAGATAATCAAGAATTAGAATATAAACACTAACTTGAGACTTTCTTCCTGAGGTTGTCAGAGGGATTAACTGAGGCGGAATAATTCAATCACTGCCGGTCAAGTGTCCCTTCCTGTGAAAGTCGCACACATTCAGTGACCATGTACAGGGGTGTACATTGTGGGGAAGACAGCTCTCCACCATGAGATGGAGGATCCACTGAGGAGATTTACCCTCCAAAAGGACCTCCCTGAACAGAGGTACAGAGATCTCCCTGAACCACGGAGATGGGAGTGGAAGAGAGACAACTAGAAGACAAGCAAGGAGAGGGAGGCAGAAATACAGGCGAGAGACAAGGTGACTTAAACAAGCTAGCGGCCACGGGGTGGAGAGAAATGGGCAGGTGAGAGAGTAGCGGGATGTGAGGTTTACAGAAGTTGGTGACGGAGGATTTCTGGGGTGGGCACAGGAGGTGGCAAGTCAAGGATGATTCTCTGATTTCTGGTTTGTGAAAGTGAATGGCTGGTGGGTGGGCTGTCCTCTGAGGCAGGAAACACAAGAAGAGAAGAAGGTTGGGATGGTGGAAAGGATGACTGTTCAGTTTTCCACATTCTGTTATGGGGATAGTCCAGCATGGTGGGTAACCTAAAGTAGGGCGGCACGGCTTCAAATCCCTGCTCTGCCACTAACTATGTGTTATTACAATGACCTTGGTCAAGCTACTAATCCATTTTAGGCCTCAGTATCCCAATCTCAAATAACTGAGGATAGTTATTTCCTCACAGGCAAGGAGGTACTATATATAGCAGATTCCTTTCTAATCACTTTACATATGAGTATTAGCTGTTATCATTCCTCATAACCCAACGTATCCTGAGAATATTTTTGTGGTCAACAGATTTGAAGTACAGAGATCTCCCTGAACCACAGAGATCAGATTGTAAGAGATCATCCCACAATGAACAATATGAACCCTGGGCTGGTCTCCATTGACCTTCCCAGCAGGCCCAGCCACCCCTCTGTGCTTCCTACTCTCCTGTCCTTGAAGCAAAGCAGAGCTTGCCACTGTAAAATATGCCTTTAGGAATATTGATTATTTTAGGGTATTGATTATTTTAAGCTGGTTATTTTTAAGAAAAGAAAAAAAAACCTCAAGAAAAACTTTGATCTTTGTCCTCATTGCCTAAAATAATTTCGATAGAAGACTTGCTACAGGAAGGGAGTTATCATCATAGATAAGAATAGTTTAATATGCACTAGTGTGATAGACAGCAAGGAACCTAGCAAGGCCCATTTGTTGCAAGTCCTCACTGTGCCCCACGATTAAAGATGGCCCAGCAAACATTCATTTTCCAAACATTGTCTTTCCTCTTTCCATGTGAACTGTCTTTCTGCCTTTTGAAGTCCCAAACCACGGCCCCCTTCTCTTTAGCTCAAGATGGCATAGAAGCCATAAAGGGCCCATCTGTCCTTGGGTCCGTATTCTCACATGTAATAATTTAGGTCATTTTTCTTCTGTTAATCTGTCTCATGTTAATTTTATTATCAAGCCACTTGGAAGAATTCAGAAGGGCAGAAGGAAAATTACTCTTTTATCCCCCAGACCATCCCATCTACTGCTTTCCAACAGCCAGACTTGAGAGAGGTGTCCATATTCCCATGTATCATGATATACATCTTGGAGAGTGAAAAGAAAAAAGTTACTGAATTTTTAAAAATGTATGAAACTGCCTTCAAATCTAGGCAAAGGGTTTAGTTATAAACAAAAAACTTTATTTTTCTTGGGTTTGCAGGTAGAGAATAATAGTCGACCTTGGTGGTATGAACCCCTACTACTCCCCCATGACCCACAGAAAGCAATGAGACCTCTCAAGCATGTTGACCAACTTTCTTAAAAGGATATTTCTTCATTTGTTCCAAATGAATGTGTTTCTGTACCAAAATCTCAAAGCAAAACAGAGAGGGGGGAAAGGGGCATTTATTCTCATTTTTCCCTTTGCTGTGAGACTTTACACAACATTTGCCATTTTGCTTAGGGAGGTAATTCCATTATTCTCCAAAAGTCAGAATCACAGGAAACCTTAAAGGTATTCCACCCCAGATTAAACCCTGGGGTGTGTTCTTTCCTTTGCAACTCACAATGGGGACAAATCCAGGGACAGTAACTCTGGGAGGGAAGCTCAGTGCTGGGGAGGAGCACAAGCCAATCCCTCAGTCTCAGGATCCCTCAGGCAACCCCCCTGAGTCACTTCATTCATTTCCAGGGAGACCCACTATTCAAAGCAGCATTTCACTTAGATTTCTCTTTAATCAGTCCTCCTGAGAGTATGTGCTGAGTGTTGGAGTGAAAAGTTTGATGCTAACATCTTTAGTGTAGAGTAAGTTGGCAAATAAATTGACTGGTGATTATAAAAATATTTCCCAAGGCTACACTAATATCACCACTAGAATACAGGAGCATCCTGTGGGTTGCATTGGTCAGTCCTTAAAGCTTCACTTAAAAGGTAGAGAAATTCAACATCCAAAGAGTTTAAGCAGTAAACAGGGTTCATCCTAGAACTCAACCTCTCTCGGGCAATGAAATATCAATTTGAACTTAAATTCTTCTTCTAAGTGCATTGAATCCTGATAAACTAGACCACCTCCTTCTTCTGTTTGCCTCCAACAGTATCATTTCCCCCTATTCCATTCCTTCCTTCTCTTTTTCTTTCTTTTGCTCTTAATCTTTCCTGCTTCTTTCTCATATGAATTCCCTTTAATTACAGCCAACATCTGCTAAGTACTTGCATGCCAGGTACTCTATTAAATGACTTTATGGATCACTTAATGTAGTAGAGAAGAGGCATTGTTTTAGTTCATGTGGGTATCTATAACAAAATATCTTTTATAAGTCTGGGTAACTTTTAAACAATAGGAACTTATTTCTCACAAATCTGGAGTCTGGGAAGTGCAAGGTCAAGGCACTGGCAGATTCTGTGTCTCATGAGAGCCTGCTTCCTAGGTGACTGTCTTTTTTACTATGTCCTAACATGGTGGAAGGGGTGAGGAAGATTTCTGGAGTCTCTTTTGTAAGGGCACTAATTCCATTCATGAGGGTTCCACCCTTGTGATCTAATCACCTCCTAAAATCCTTCCAAACACTATCACATTGAGGATTCAATTTCAATATATAAATTTTGGTGGGGGGGACACACATATTCAGACCACATCAGATATTATTATTATTATTATTATTATTACTATTATTATCTCTGTTTTCCAGATACGGATGCCATAGTTTGAGAGATCAAGCAACTTGCCCAAATCTTGTTCAAGTTAAGATTTGAAGCCCAGTATTGCTCACCCCATAAATATCACTCCTCATCAAATTAGCTTCTCTCTCTCCTTTACTTCCTCCTTCTCCTTTTCACAAGTCCAAACGGGTTCAGGAAGCATTGATGTATTTCCAAGACTCTTCCCAGGTTTACAGTTCACAGCACAGAAAGGATCCCAAGTGGGTTCTCAAGGGCACCCACAGAATCGGTGCCTCTTGCCAAGTCCAATTGGTTAGACCTTCATTCAGATGCCATTTGGTACTCTGCTTTGAACTTATTTTCCTGGAGACAGATCAACTGAGGCAGGCAACTCTTGCCAGCCAGAACTCCTATTGTTGTTTATTTGATATAGAGAAAATCCTGCCTGGGACCTCTCACTCTAAAACAACACATGAAAAATAGTTGCTTTTAAATTTAAAAGTGAATTAAAGCTGATTTTCAGTACTGAACACTGCATGGTGCTTCCAGCAAATAGGCTGCAAGCCACAGAATGGCAAAATCTACCAGGACTCTAAACTTTTCTTTCTGGAAGATTCCTGTTTCTCAACCCAAAGATAACACCACAAAATGATGAAGCAAACCTTTCAACATTGGATGGCCTACAAAATCCTAACCAACCATACCAAACTTTTGAAGGGCACCCATGTTTCTAGCTCCACTTATAATTACAATGTTGGGCAACTAATGAAACTCAATATAGTTCAGAAATCACAACATTATAATGAGGTGGTTCCTTTTTTACAACTATTTTATATCGGTCATACTAACCTTCTTCTTTTAAGCTTTTCCACATGTTTAAATTCATTTTCTTTTTTTTTTTTTATCCAAGACCCCCAAAGAAATAAACACTATATATGAAGAACACTTGTAATGCTACTGAGCAGTGCCAGCCATTGAGGGGAAAAAGTTGGCCCAGATCAGCAGATTTCACTTCCTTCCAAAACTAAAAAAGGCAACAACATCAGCATAATTTACTGGTTTCTTTGTTTTGTTTTGTTTTGCTTTTCTCTGTTAGTTTGTGGTTTTCTTAGTCACAACAATAGGCAGTATAACCAGAGTCACACTATATCATATTGAAAAGGGCCTGAAATTAGCAGAGGTAAAATTTAATTAATTTGGTACTTTATTTTTTTAAATGTCCTACTCTCTCCTTGATTCAGTACAATAAATGAATAAACAAACAAACAAACAAACAAAAATATTTACATAACACCTACAATGGTGGTCAGGAATCTAAATATGGCCCATCCAAAATTCCTGTCCCCTAATTATTCAATTAAACATTAATAGGGGTGTATTTTGTTGATGAAAATGAAATCTCAAGTCAGATGATCTTTAATTAGGAGATTTGGGCCTGACCCAGTCAGGCAAGCTCTTTAAAAGCAGAGAGTTTTGATAATCAAGATAGCTGTGTAGGGAAATGCCTGTATTTTCCCCCTCCCATAACCACATCAAAATTACAACTAAAATATAGAACAACCATAATCCAGAACTGCTGAAAGCTAGCTGAATAGAAGTCCTACAAAAAAGAGAAGTAAAAAAAGAAAGAACAGTGAGACTGGTAGGAGGTGCAGAGGTGTAGATCAGGCGTGCATCTTTTTAAATCAGGAGGGAGATCATCTCTGAGGAGGCTGCCTAGAGGTGTAAGGGGTCCCAGCCCCACACCAGACATCTAGCCCAGGGTCCCAGAGCTGGAAACAGAAGTTTCTGTGACTACCAGCTGTAAAAACCAGTGTGGACTGCGGCTCAGTGACACAGAGGCTGTTGGGGACCCAGTTATTCCTTTTTAAAGGCTAGCCCATTAACTGAACTTACAAGGTCCTACTTCCTCTGAACTCCAGTGCCAGGGCCAGGCTTTGGAGGATACAGAAACATAGGAGGAGGAACTGTATTGTCTGGGCAAAAAACTAGAGGGTGGATTTCTCCTAGAAGAAGGTGCTCTCAGGGGTCACTGTTCTTATGCTGGGACATCTGCAGATTACGGGGCTGATTGTCAGCCATTTTGTTTGCTCTGCCCTGGCTATTACCCTGCCTCATCGAATTTATAATCCTACCCAGCTGTGTGCTATGGCTTTTGCATATGAATGGCCTGTCCTTGCTCAGGCTAAAATCTCAAACAAGCTGAAGCTGGGTCAGGGATCCCCAAACCTATCAATAAAAGGCCCAAGACATGGCACCAGCACCAGCCTACCTTTCTTCACAACTGGGCCTCATGAGGGCACTTCCAAACGCAATACAAAGAGGAGGACCTTCAAATCTCTCTGTAACTCCTGCTGGGTGGCCCCAGGCAGTGGCTGAGTTTGCACCATCCTGGAGACCTAAGAGCCAGTGTAACCAGTGGTCAGTGTCAGAGCATACCAGATTATAACTCTACACATCCATAAGCAACACACTCAAGGCGCAGACCCACTGAGCACCCAAGCCCCACTGAAGCAAGTCCTGCTCATTAGGGGTGTTTCCTGCACAGCAGCTCTCTCACTGTAGTCACAGCTGGTCCTCACAGCCAATTGGCCTGGAGGGCAATTCTTCCCAGTGCACCAACAGAAGTCATGTCTCAACTACAATAAGACTATGCCCACACTCCACAAAGGGGTGCATCTACAGGGCCCAGCTGAGATGACTAAGGAGGCTGAGCCACTGGGCCCTCCAGGACACCTACTACACAAGGCCACTCTACCAACTCAAGGAGACATAGCTGCTCTACCCAATACATACAAGCAAACACAGGGAAGCAGCCAAAATGTGGAGAAAAAGAAACATGTCACAAATGAAAGAAATGGAAGAAAGCCCTGAATATAGGGTTCAAAACCACCATTATAAGATTAGTCAAGAATCTTCTAGAAACCTCTAAGGAACTTAATGAGACTTTCAAGGATTTTCATGAGAATGCCTCCTCCCCCTAAAAATGGAAAAGGACCAGACAGACATTAATCATACATTGATTGAAATAAAGAATATTATACAGGGATTCAACAGTAGAGTAGAGGATTCTGAAAATCAATCAAGGATTTGAAATATCAAGAAGCAAAAAACACCCAAGCAGAAGAGCAAAAAGAAAAAAGAATCCAAAACTATGAAGATAATGTAAGGAGTCTCTGGGACAACTTCAAGCATACCAACAGCTGGAATATAGAGGTACCAGAAGAAGAGAGAGAGCACGATATTGAAAACCTATTTGAAGAAATAATGACAAAAAACTTCCCCTACTTGCTGAAAGAAATACTTATAAGTCCAGAAAGCACAGAAAGTCCCAAACAAGAGGAACTCAAAGAGGACCACACCAAGACACATTATAATTAAAATGCTAAGAGCTAAAGACAAAGAAAGAATCTTAAAAGCAGCAAGAGAAAAGAATTTAGTTACCTACAAGGGAGTGCCTATATGACTGTAAGCTGATTTATCAACAGAAACAGAAAGGAATGGCAAGAAATGTTCAAAGTGATAAATAGTAAGCACCTACAACCAATATTATTTTACCCAGCAAAGCTATCATTTAGAATTGAAGGTCAGATAAAGAGCTTCACAGAGAAGAAAAAGCTAAAGGAGTTCATTAACACTAAAACAGTATTCTATAAAATGTCAAAGGGTATTCTTTAAGAAGAAGAAGAAAAAAAAAAGATCAATAATATAAAAAATAAAAGGGCAACAAATACATATCTATCAACAACTGAATCTAAAAATCAAAATAAACAAATAAGAAATCTAATGAATAGAATAAGCTTGTGAATAAAATAGAATCAGAGGCATGGAAATGGAACGGACTGACAATTCTCAGAGGGAAGAGGAAATTTAGCTGAGAAATTTTCAAAGCAATATGTGCAAGGTGTGGCCTTGATTTCTCCTTGGTGCTTATAGTAAAATTCAAAAACAAAACAGATAATTCAAGGATGAAATTATTAAACAAATAGAACCAGCTCTTGGTGATCTGGAAAATTGTTGGCCTGTCTAGATAAGAAAGAAGAGGGAGATTAGTCATGTGACTCATGAGTCCAATTGCCTATCTAAGCAGACACAGGAATGGAGACAGGGTTACCCAGGAAGAATGTGTGGAGAATGCTCCTGGGTATTGGCATGAATCCCCTTGACATTCAAGGAAGGCTACAAGATTTTTAGACAATTATATTCACAGAAACACTGTCAGCCTGGACTAAAGGAGACAGAGATAGGAAACTAACTCAGGGAAAGACTTGAGTAGCTCCCCAGAGCCAAGCAGTGGCACAACTATCAACTGTGAACCTGCATTATAGAATGATTTAGCTTATGAAGGGGAAAAAAAAAAACCTCACAAGTTACATGAGTATTTTAATAACTATTTTTTCTACAAACAATTGGTTGTTCCAATTATTGCATTTATAGACAAAATGCCAGAGAGAGGAGACCAATAGCTAAGTTTATGTGCAGTATATCTATGTAGAAACAGAGCAACATAGAATTGGCACTGAGGTTACTATTTTCCTTCATAAAGAAAAGCAAATGTGAAACAAAACTTACACTAAATTAGGACATCTTTTTCACTGAAAACATGAACACACCGTGTTCTTTAAATAGCGTGAATTTGACTCACCCTATATGGAGACAAATTCCTATACTTAGCTAATTGCTTTGTATTAGCCAGCAGGAACAATTCTTTTCCTTTTATACTGTTTATATCACAAGAAGCCAGAGCTCCCTTTGCTGTGTTTTGTACAGTCCACTCTATAGAGGTATTAACTGTGTCTAGTCACATTCTGAAATCCAGCTCCCCAGCTACATGATAGTCTAACACAGCATGCATGACTGAAGAATTTAAAAATACAGTTCAACTATGACATTAAAAAGCAGTTTGCATTTTCCTGTTTTTCACTGACCAGTTGATGAGTGATATTGACCACTCTAAAATAAGTACATATGAGATAAAGACGGATATGGTTGCAAAGTACTCATTACTGAATTCATCTTGAGTTAACAGAGATGTGAACAGACACAGAATAACAGAAGATGAACCAATCTCTTCAGAGATGACATATGGCTCCCCTGAGAAATAGAAGAACACAGCTCACCCTGTAGTTAGAAAACTAAGACACGCTAATGAGAAAAGAATGCAGCAGTGAGGCCCCTGCCCGAGGACCTGAGTTCTGGACAATAGAAACAGCTGGGACCACTTGGTTCCCAAACACACTGGAAGTCTTGGGTGGTTTGATACAAGGTTCAATGATGACCAAAGAGGCGAAGACGGATCACACTGGAGGGAACATGAGCACTGCTCACTCATTTCTCCACTTGTTAGTTCATTGGCACGTTTCTGTAAAGAACATCAGTAGGTGTGGACCTTTTTCAGAGCCCTTGTCCTACCTTTTGTTTCAATCTCGTTTTTTGGAGGTCAGCTGGGGACCTGAGCATAAAGACATCATACAGGAAGAAATGGAGAGACAGAAAAAGGTCCTGGGACTTTGTTCAGATCCCTGGATGAAATAGGGTCTGGCCCAAGAATCTGGAGGGGATGGTTCTTCCTCTCCCAGGGGAGCAACTCCTGATCCAGACCTCAGCAACCAGTGCCCAGTGGTCAGCTCAGAGCTGGGCATGTGACTTAGGCTACATTTGCTGGGTTAGTCAAAGGCAACCAGCCTCAGTTCTGAGTCTTGTGTATTGAGCTTTCAGATGTAAATTTTTCTCTTGCACCTTAGTTGTCTGGGAAGATATGGGGCTGGTGCCCAGCCTGCTTAACAATGGACTAACCAGGCAGATGGGACTGAAGCATGAAGACATGCAAGCAGGATGCAGGTCTTCTTACAACATCTTCCATACCAACCTTGTTTGAAGCCACATCCCCCTTGAAATTTTTTGAAAATGTTTTTATGCTACTTTGGGTTGAGTTCTCTGTCACAGCCAAAACAAATATAATCAATAAGCAAGGCCTTTTCTTTTGTTAAATTCAGCAGGAGCTAGTTCTTTCTGAAATCCTCTCCCAGAAGTATTTATGAAGGACCTGAATCCATTACCAAGTATTCCAAGGCCAAAATTAATATTATTCTGAAATGACCAGAAAGGTTATCTAAAATAGCTCAAAGGTTGGTTTACAGTAATATGTGTCATTATAAGAAAGACTAATCCTCACAGCTTCCTTTCACAAATGCCAAAGCCTCATTTTCAAAAGAATAGTCATGTTGGGCTTTCTGGCCCACGTTTGCCCTGATGTATAACTGTGACTTAACAGGAACCTAGTAGACCTTGCCAGAGTGTCAGCAGGAGCCACAGATGGATGCCCCTTATTATCGTTCAAGGCCAATGAGAATCTAAACAAACAAAAGCTCCATACAGCTCTCAGCCACAGAGGCCCCGCCATACCACATGAGATGTGGAGGCTTCACTTCCGTGGTCTGGCTTACAAGCCCTGTCTATACTCCGTTTGACTGACATGAAAACAAAACACTGGAAATAGTTCATTTTTCTGGAAACTTCCTCTCACAGCCATTTGAGGTTCTGAGACTTGAACCAACACCCTCCCTGAAATAGCCTTTGCAACTGCTGATGTTCTTTTCAGACAACTTCCTTTTCCAGGATTTATCCTTTGTTTTCTTTTTCATATTTTCCCAATTTTAATCATTTTGGTGAAGAATCCATCACTGGTATTTTCCCCTGGTATAATACAATTTCTCAGATTTCCCCCCTTCAAATAGATAATTTTTTAAGAAAAACAAAAGTCTACAGCTGCCATTCAAGTGGTGGTTTTCCTCTATTGTGAATTGGAGCAGATTTGCCTTCAGACACATTGTGGAACACGGATCAAAGAAAAATGAATTTGGAACATCTAGTTCACAACTATCAAAAACAAGGACAGTCTCCTTGGATGAAAAAACTGCATCTTGTGTAATTAACCAAGATGTCAGAGCTAGGCTAACAAAATGTTCCTCCCAGATCCCACCTTGGAGAATCTGCAATGTGGAAGAAATCTCGTCCGTGGCTCGGAGAGTTCCAGGAGGCTCCACCCCAATGATGCAGAGAAACCTTGTAGAGGCTGGGAGGGAATGTGAGGGTAGACACATCACAACCCACACACTGCAGGTGCCCAGCACGGTTGGAGACATGAAGAAGTCACCCTCAGTGGATTCTGAGATGGCTTAGACATCATGATGCCTCCTCAAATACCATTGTTCAGGAATCCCATTATTAGTACTACACCTCCAATAAGATTTTTTTTTTGGGGGGGGGGGAATAGTACTCCTTAAGGAAAGTTAAAAAAAAAAAAAAAAGACACCCAGAAAAGTGAAAAGGACAAAAGGTAAAACATCCATTTATTCTGGATGGTAATCTTGGTGTTTGTTATATTACTCATTGTCTTTGTCTAAATGTTTTTAAAGAAGCAGCATGGTGTGAAAGAGTCCTAACTTATGATGGGCCCAGACATCTGGCCTTTCCCTTTCCAGTCTCTCTCAACCACCTGCGATGCTTCACTAAGTCAGGTCCCTGTTCAAGCTTCACTGCGCCCATTTGTGTAACCAGAGGTCTATCTTCTCTCCAGGATCTATGGATGTTTCCCATCCATTATTGCTCTTGATCAAACTGGCCAAAGTTTTGGAACTGAGAACTGGAACAGGTAAGGGCATGTATTCTGATCATGTGTGAATGTCCAAAGAAGAAAGATAGGCTCTATTCCGGTCAAAGGCATGTACCTTGGTTGCGAGCACATCCCCAGTAAGGGGTGTGCAAGAGGCGGTTGATCGATGATTCTCTCTCATGGATGTTTCTCTCTATCCCTCTCTCTATCTCAGTAAAAAAATCAATGAAATATATATTTTTTTTAAAAGAAGAAAGATAGCAAATAAATTAGGAGGCACCGAAAGCATCAAACTTGATGCATCTTATAAAATGGCAGATCAGCCTGGCTGGCATGGCTCAGTGGTTGAACATCAACCTATGAACCAGGAGATCAGGGAATATGCCCAGGTTGTGCTCAATCCCTAGTGTGGAGCATGCAAGAGGCAGCTGATCAATGATTCTCTCTCATCATTAATGTTTCTATCTCTCTCTCCATCTCCCTTCCTCTCTGAAATATATAAAAAAAATATATATTTAAAACAAAACAAAACAAAAAACTGCAGATCAGCAGACATCTTTCAACAAAACATGCAATTATCTCTTCTTATGAACACAGGTGGGTGAAACTGTGTTGAGACAATTATGCCATCAATGCAGGCAGTCCAAATCTGCTCTTGGATTCTTCATTACCAGAGCTGCTTCTATCAACCTGCCTCTGTCATGCCTCAGTCCTCTCAGAGCACACTGATGGTCACCTATGTACAGGGGAACTTCTATGACAGGTACCGGAGACAACCAAAATTAGGAGCTCTACAATAAGCAAGCCTTGTAAACAGCTTCCCTATAGGATAGGGGAGCGGATAAAGATAATACAGCATTATCAGGCCCCTGCTCTCCTCCCATTTTCATTGTATCCTTTTGTTTTTCCTGAATAACAAAGAAAGACACGCTTATAACTAAAAACATACACATTACAGAAATGAGTTATTAAAAATTATAAGTACCCCCAACATGTCCCCACCTTCTCCCCTCTGGAGATAATGATGTGGATTCTCCACTTTCTCTCCATAAATGTGTGTGTATGTGCATGTATGTTTATGTGTATTGATACAGTCCATACATACAGGTAGATAAAGAGGTATATATAGGCATGGATAGACATGCATTCTATGCATGCTCTTCTGCCAGTTGCTTTTTTTCTGTTAATTACTATAACTCAGACCTAGTTCCTAAGTAGTACAGAGGTCAAGAATTCTTGAGAACCCAGTCTATGTTCAGTCTGCAGGCATGTTTTGTTTGGCCTAAGTAGTGAGGTCTGCACAATGTTTAAAATTTCAATCTGTTTAGTAATGGGATCATTCATTTCAAATATGGATGTTCAATTCTGACAACAGCAGAACTACCTGTGCATGTGGCCACAATGGCTGCAGCACAGCAGTGTGAAATCCCAGTCCCTTTCCTTGCCACTGTGCCCCTCACCTGAGGCTCAGAATTGCTATCATTTGCCATTGGACACCTGGCCTACTGGACTCCTACCTGCCCCATGCCTAGCCTAGGTGGATTCTGGAGTCTGTGTCCTCCTGCACATTTGGTTCAGGCTCGTTCGTGGTAGGCAGGCGCTCACTCTGTGTGGGTGAAGGGGAGAGATGACAAGAGAATTATTTCATGGAGGACATGAAATAATTTGGGCTTCCCTGGGAGAGGAAGAGTCTTCCCAAAGAAAGAATCTTTATCTCTAAATCAGCAGCAAAAGGAATTCAGTTATTTTTAATAAGGAAAACCTAAAAGAAATACTGACTGAATGAGCTAAGTTCTTGGTAAGGACTCATTAGCCATGTTATTCAGAAATATAGAGCTCTGAGTGCCTCAAAATCCAGGCCAACCATTCTCTTAAAACCAGCAAAAGCAAGAGCTACATGCTGTTGGCAGCTCTGAGAGCCTCCTGGAGAGAAGAGGCTCAGCTCACTAGGGCCCTAATCACTGTCACTTGGTCTCCATGTTTACCATCTCAGGAGGGAGTGTCCACAGACAAAATGGGACAGAAATTGCAAGAAGAGGAATGGGCCAGTTTATGAAAAGGCCAACTGCATTAGCCAGGATTCTTTGATTTCAAAAAGTACTCATTGTGGCCATTTAAACCAAGAGGGAATGCTTTGGAAGCATGTGGGACCTCACAGAATGAACAAGAAGCCTGGAGAACACACCTTGAGAAAGAAGGAACAAAGGCCACTGTGGATTTCCAAGTGACAAGAATTATTCATCGTCATGGTCAGGAAAACACTGGAGAAAGTGTCTGGGACTTTCTGCTCAAATTTCAGTCTTGGGAGAGGCTGACAGGCCAGGAGTTTCCCTCTAGCTGAGGGGGGTGGGGGGAGTTGGGAACCTTGATTAATAGTTTTAACCAATAACACGCACTGAGGAAGCAGCCAGAGGAAGATGGGAACAGATAGAAAGGGGAAAACAGTGTGTCATGCTCATTGTTTCGTTACGTTAAAGGTGGCCAGGTCTCCACTCTTTCCTTGCCTTGCGGGGATAAATCAGGCACCACCTGTAGCTTCAAGTCTACTGCCAATGTCGAACAACATGATAAGGAAACCCAGAAGGAAAGAGAGCTGGAGGATATACAACCAAATATTCAGCCTGCTCTCCCCAACAAAACAAACAAAACAAAACAGCATGTTTTGCAATAGAATTCTATGAAGCAAAGACGACTTTGTGGCCACTTTGATCTGTGACCCATGACTCAGATGAAAGGAGGAAAACCGTGAAAGTCATTTTCCCTCCCAATCTCTTCTATCTGCCTGTGGTAAAGGCAAGACGTGGCAAGAGACAGACATGAAGGCTGAGCACACTGTGGCCGACCCTGGGAGGAAAGGACGCCAAGTCCCTGCAGGCCAGTTGCAGATGGAGGGCAGGGTGCATGCCAGGCGGTTTGTCTGCAGATCTGCCTCTGCTCCTCCTGATAAACACTGGGCGGGCTGACAGGTAGGTGTGGGAAAGAAAGCATCCCCAATGAAGGTGGTCCTTCCTCTCACGGCTTCCAAATTCTTCAAGTGAAGAGACCTTGAAGAATCAGCAGTCCTAGACAGGGCTACCTTATATAGCGATCAGTATACAAAAACTGGAGCCTTCCAGTCAAGAGTTTTGCAACACATTCCCCACAATCTAAGACACTGCCTAAAGGGAACTGTTCTCATTGCCATGCCTGCCTGCCCACCTCACCACCACACACAGACAGGCCCTGAGACCGTAAAACTAAACAACCCAGGGGAAGGCAGACGGCTGGTGGTATGGAAGAATTCCTGCTCTAGCCTGATTCCCTAGAGACTGGTTCTGGCACAGAAAGCTGTCCCTGTCCCCTGACTCATGTAGTCTCTTTAACCAAAAAAATGAGGGGCTTCCCTTAGCTTCCTTCCCTCCTGACTTTCATTCAACACCTCTGTGTCCAGAACATATATTACATCTTTTTTTAAAAATATATATTTTATTGATTTTTTACAGAGAGGAAGAGAGAGGGATAGAGAGTTAGAAACATCAATGAGAGAGAATCATTGATCAGCTGCCTCCTGCACACCCCCTACTGGGGATGTGCCCGCAACCAATGTACATGCCCTTGACCGGAATTGAACCTGGGTCCTTTCAGTCGGCAGACCGATGCTCTATCTACTGAGCGAAACCAGTTTCAGCCAGAACATATATTACATCTTTAATGTTCCATATAGCCCTTCATGATAGGTAGGTATTGATCTACTGACAAGGCACCTCAGGGAGATGTGGCTCATGTTCAAGTTCCCAAGCAGCTAGCAAAGAGTGGGATGACTCCATGATCCACCAGAAGCCCAAGTTCTTCCTCTAGTGGGTCTCTGAGCTTCATCTCAGCAGAAACTGATGAAGTGGCTGGCCACAAGTAAGATGGGGACCATTTTCTCGGAGTGCCGGGCCCAGTGCTACACATACATAGGCCTAGACCTGCTCATATGGATTAAACGGGCATACAGATGGTTGATTGGCTTAATGAAGGATGGATTAATGGATGAGGAAGCACTGGCTTAGGGAGCAACTGAATTAACTACATCATCCAAGCATCCTGATTTTTATCACTCTTCAGCTAATGATTTGATGCTGCTGTATCAATGTCAGTTGTCTGACAGTGCATTCAACCACAAGGAAGGGGAAAACCAGTGAACCTTGGCTTAAACAATTATTCTTTTTCTCATGAATAATGGTAAATAGAAGGAGGTACTTAAGGGCAAGGGCAGTTGTTCAAGAACATCACTGAGGTACCAGTTTTCCCCATCTTCCTAGTCCACCATCCTTAGCTTATGGCTTTCAATCTCATGGTAACAGAGTGGCTGCTGCATCTCCAAGCACAGCATCTGCCTTCTAGGAGGAAAAAGGCAGAAGGAGAAAACCCTTCTCTTTAGAAATCTTTGTGTGTGGTTTTTTTTTTTTAAAGTATATAACCTTCTGTATTGATTTAGAGAAAGGGAGAAAGGGAGAGAGAGAAACATCAATGTGAGAGAGAAATCAATCAGCTGCCTCTCATGTGTCCAACTGGGGACCAAACCCACAACCTTTTGATCTATGGGGTTTGCTCCAACCAACTGAACCACAGCAGCCAGGGCAAATCTCTGTGTTTTTAACTGATGAGAGAAACCATCTCTTAGAGCATCTGCCTATTCCCCTTTGCCAGAACAAGGTCACATGGGCATCCACAGACACAAGGGAGGCTGAGGGATCATGGAGAAGAAAAGGAGAAGGACTTGAAACAGCCTCTGTAAGCCACCCTATTAAGTCTACCATGATGGGTTCATTACTTAAGTCCATGTCAATAATTTAGGCAGATTCAAGCAAAGGGAACAGTTCTTTGTGGGTTTCTTTGTTCCAGAGCCAGTATGAAACCATGCATAATTAGAGACTTGGAAGTAGAAGATTTTGTGTCATTACAATGCCAATCAAATATATCATCCTTCACAATTTATTCACTCCATGGGCCTTTGTTGGGTCCAGGATACTTTTTTCAAAGAATGATATCTGACATATAAAAGGGAACGTAGAAATGTTTACTGAATGGAACTATGTCACATTTGTCTAATAATGAAGAAAAGCATTTACTTAGTGCTAAGCACAATGGATTTAAAAAAAAAAATTGGAAACACCATTCCTACCCTTAAGGAATTTTCAGTCCAGCAAGAGGACTCAGGAAAAGCAGTGTGTACTATGCAGCAGTTACTTGCTAGACTGTGTTAAGGAGACAGAGGCAGACTGGAGATAGCAAGGGTGAGTGTGGTTTGGGTGGGCTTCCTGGGAAAGGCGGGGCTTCACCTGGGCCTTTAACAAAAGCACCTGCTGCTGCTGCAATCTTCCTAACAGAGCTGTCAGGCCCAGGAGAGAAGCTCAGAGCTAGCTCCTCCCCGCACCAATCCTTCAAGCTAGGCATGACTCTTCCCACTCCAGATGCTTAACCCCAGGTCCACCTGGGCTGGGCCAGATCTCTGTAGCTGGAGAGGAGAGAGGTTAGGACACCTCAGACAAGGAGCAAAGCAGAGGCACAGGTCCAGGTAGTGGAAGAAAGGAGTGGACAGCCAGACAGCCCTGCTGGGTGCTGGAATGGCCCACAGTGTAGTGGAGATGAGGCTGGCCAGATAAGGCCAGAGAGCCAATAGAATGCAAGAGAAGGCCTGGACTGTGTGGGAATCAAAAAGACCCTAGCTTACTAGATGTGACAGTGACATAATGTAAATGTTATACTGGAGAAGCATATCAGATAGCTGTGTGGGAGGGAAGAGGGGAAGGAGCAGCTGAAGGGGAGGAAAACAGTGAGAGCCAGTTCCAGCCTTCTGGTTCCAGAGCAGAACCTGGTCTTCCTTGGTGAGGGAAGTGTATGTGCCAGTGGTCAAGGGCAGCCATCAGCCTTCTCTGCAACTGCCTTCCCTGAGGTATGCTTTATGACATGTACCTGTCCTCCGGCCGTGCGGATTGAAACAGGGATGGATGCATGATCAAAACACAGCCACATTTTCTCCCTTCTAGGAATCTGGAGTTGGGACACAAACTCCCTAGTCCATTAGTGGGCAGCACTGGTCTGAGAAAAGCACATAAGTTCAGGACTGGGACCCACATTCCTGGCAAAGCAGAAAAGCCAGTTCTGCAAAGAGGTTAAAAGGAAAGCAGCAGATGCCAGTGGGTGGGAGAGAGACAGCCTAGGTTTCTAGGAACTCCCCTCTGTTCTACCCCAGGCCCTCAGGAGGCCTCGTTATTCTGCTACCATTGGGTTCCACAAGCTTTCTATCCTGGTTTTTTTTTTTTTTTTTTTTAAAGGCTCCTTTATACAGGCCACCTTGAGTGGGTCTCTTTCATTTGCAAACACACTAACCCTATAGGAGACAAAGATATTTTGAAATAAGACACAAGATGGCTGGACAAGGTGAATCCAGGCTCCTAGCTGTGATGTCCAAAAGATGAAAGATGAGCATCCCCTGTCATAGGATCAGTTGTGCAGGGCACTGGGGAGAATGATGAGGCTGTTTCTGTAACTGTTGAACTTGAGACACTGCAAGGTTTCTTATCATGGCAGGTGAGTATATGGATCCATCTACAATTTGATACTAGTATTCCCATGTATCTTACTCAAAGTTATGGAACAAGCACAATATGTATGCTTGCTCATTTAATTCTTAACAGAGCTACCAGAAAACTAATATATATATATAAATGCCCAGAGACCAGAATGGCAGAACGACCAGAACTGTTGTCTATGACATGCATGCAGCAGCCAACCAGCCTGATCCAGGCCCCAATCAGCCCTTGCCCCCAGCCAGCCTGGCCCCTGATCAGCTCCCAACACCCCAATGGGGGGCAGGCTAGCTGCCAACCACTCATGGTCCCTCTCCTACCCTGCTGACCTGGTCCAATGGGCCCCCATTGGGCCGGCCAGCCAGACCCCACCCATGCACAAATTCATGCACCGGGCCTCTATTGTGTGTGTGTGTGTGTGTGTGTGTGTGTGTGTGTGTGTCCTACATAATAAAAGCCTAATATTCAAATAGACTAAATGGCAGAACAATTGGTGGCTATGATACCCACTGACCACCAAGGGGCAGATGCTCAACACAGAAGCTGCCCCCAGCCTGCAGGCCCCAGGCCAACCAAGGTGGGTGCCAGTGAAGACCCCTGATTGCCCTGCCAGTTTCCCTGCAGAAGGAGGCAACCGCCAGGGGGTAGGGCTGGCGAGCAGACAGTGCCAGGCCAGCCAAGGCAGGTGCCAGCAGGGACCACCCCCCCCACCATCCCACTGGTCATCCCACAGATTAACCCTGATTGCATGCCTAGGGACCCTACCTATGGGTGAATTTCATGCACCTGGCCTTTAGTGTGTGTGTGTGTGTGTGTGTGTGTGTGTGTGTGTGTGTGTGTATAGTTTTGTGGTTTTTTTTGTGTTTTTTTTTTACCAAAGTAAAAATGGCAGATTAATCTTTTTGGTATTACATAAAGTTTAGATCAAGAACATCATTTGTAAAGATGATCACCAATCTATTAGTGCCTCCCTTAATGATTGTTAAATTGCCCCTTTAATGGGTAATTAATGCATTTAATGTCTCTCACTATTATGATTATTTTTATGCAAATTTAGAATGATAATAGCTGACAAATACAATACTCCCTTTATCATAATTTAGCCATCTAAATGCCCTTGATACAAAACACAGGTCACCTTAAATGCTTTTAATAATATTCAATTCAGTCTCTCCTCTAAACAAAGTACTATGCATTTAATTATACTTTGATTTCTCAAAGAGCCTTCCCTCTCCCCGGGAATTGCTCTGAAAATCATCAACAAGAGGTCATCCTGATTTCCCAAAGCAACATTTTTCCCCAGGAA
Source organism: Pipistrellus hanaki (assembly GCF_964339955.1). Classification (NCBI taxonomy): domain Eukaryota; kingdom Metazoa; phylum Chordata; class Mammalia; order Chiroptera; family Vespertilionidae; genus Pipistrellus; species Pipistrellus hanaki. Next base: position 21,915,871 of record NC_140515.1, read on the forward strand.
GGTTTACAGAATGGAAAATTATTTGTAAAAGTCCTCATGTCCCTTATTTGGTGGCTGATAAAGATAAATCACCCAACTAAGGCATATCATGAAACACACTTTAGTAGTTGAACCCTCTACATTCCAGATTTCAAATTATTTTACAATCATATTTAAAAAGTAAGCCAAAAGGAAGTTAAAATAATTTACTTAGAAACCAACAGATTTTCCTCATGTGGACAGCATTGTAGTAAAAAAGGAGTGATTCTGTGTGTGTGTGTGTGTGTGTGTGTGTGTGGCCAGATTATTATGATCTCTGAATGAATAATAATCTGGCCACTAGTGTATATTCTATATAATAAAAGGCTAATATGCAAATTGTTCTCTTGACCAGGAGTTCCACCAGCAGGCAGGCTGGCCAATTTCCCATGTCCTCTACCCCTAACCCGGCTGGCAGGACCCCACCCATGCACAAATTCATGCACTGGGCCTCTAACACATACACATACACACACACACACACACACACACACACACACACACACACTGTATGAGTGGCCAGATTATTATGCGTTCAGAGATCATAATAATAATCTGGCTACTCAGTGAATATACTGAGTATATATCTATGTCTCCGTATTCTCTCCCAACCCCACCAAAGAGCTGTCCAGCATCCATTTTCTATGTCCATCCTGACCAATGAATGATGGCATCCCAACTTGCAAACAAGCTCAATCAAAAAACATCTGTCTCCAGTGCTACCTGAGGCAGTGTTGGCACCCCTGGCTACCATGCCCTTGTTTTCCTGATGCTTTGTTTAACCATCTTGGCTGGTGCAAGGGATCATGTCCATCTATGCTGTAAGTAATCAGGAAAACAAAGAAAGGAGCATGACTGTAACTGAGAGGGTTTTTTTCTTTTTTTTTTCTTTTTCTTTCAATAATGAAAAAAATATACCACTTCTTCTGGCCTCAAGTTTCAGATGTTAAATCTGCAGTGATTCAAATAGGTGTTCCCTTATAAATAATAAGTTAATTTTTTCTTTACCTTTAGTTTTCAGAAGTTTGATGCTGATGTATCTTCATGAAAATTGTTTTGGGTTATATAATGTGGAGTTTACTCAGCTTCAGCTTCTTGGTTCTGCAGATTTATGTCTTTCACCAAATTTATGAAGCTTTCAGGCATTATTTCTTCGAATACATCTTCAATCTCATTTTTTTCTCTCCCTTTATCTCTAATGATTTAAATATTAGTTCTTCTCATTTTTATTTTCCCACAGATACACCCCCACACCAGGATCTGTTCTTGCCACTCCCAATCTATTTTTCTGTTTTTCAGCCTGAATAATTTAATTTTCATCTGTGTCCAAATTCCAAGTTCACTGATTCTGTCATCTGTCATCTCCACTTCACTACTGAGCCCATCCAATAAGTCTTTATTTGGGTGGCAGGAGAGGCGGGACAGGTGATGTATTTTTCAATTCTACAACTTCCATTTCATTCTTTTTTAATAATTTCTATTTTGTTTCTATTTTCATTCGTTTAAAAAAAAACTATCATTGCTTGTTCAAGTATTTTTATGATGGCTTCTTTAAAATCCTTGTACGATAATTCCAATAATCAATTAATTTTCTATTTGTGATTGTCTTTTCTCACTCAAGTTGTGATTTTTCTTGGCTCTTGGTCTTTAATGGTATCCTGAACAACTGGATATTATGGGACTGTCGATCCTATTCAATCTCCTCATTTTGCAGCCTCTCCTTCTTTGGAGGTGGAGCAATAGGCTGGATTATCATATATTGTCACTATCTCAGCACAAGGGGTTCACTGAGTCACATTGCTTTATTGCATTCGGGTGAGATGGCAGGACAGCTTGCCCTTCAGCCTTGCTGACATCTTCCCAGTTAAAGTGGAGCTCCAACTACATCCCCCTGTTGGCCCTGGGAAGACTTGTAAGCTCCACTTGCTGTTAGACTGCCACTGGAGGAGTGCGGGAGGGGAGAAGTGACAAAACTCCGTTTCTGAAATGGACACAGAAGCCCAGTTCCCCACTGGGTATTACTAACCCCAAGGGAAAGGGGAGCAGAGTACAGCCTGCCTCTCACCACTTTACACCATTCTTTTGATGCCAGGTGGAGGTGAAGGCTCAGCTCCTCACTGGGTCCCAATCACAGGGGCTGGAAACACTGCAGTGCTAATAGCCTCACCACACACCACCTTGTTCAGCCTCACTGGTGTCACATGGGACCTCACCAGCATTGGTGGGAGAAAGGGAGAACCAACTAGCTCTGCTTTACACCGTATAGTTCAGTCTCATTGCTGCTGTGTAGAGGTTAAGCTTCCTAGTGGAGTGAAAGAAAGGAGAATGCTGATGAACCTCAGTTTGCTCATTCAGTCATGTTGGTGCTGGGCACTCAGGGTACCCCACTGACAGAGCCCTGGCAGGGAAGTAGGAACACTGCTGTCTACCAAGCAGGGGATGGAATATCAGAGCCCCACTCAGCCACACAGAGATGCCACCCAGGAGAGAAGCTGACACTCTCTACCTGCTTCAGCCAGACAGGGGTAGGAGGGTAGCCCCTGGCTCATCTCTGAGGGGAAATTGGAGCACCATTGCTTGATTCTGCTGGTTGGGACCATGGGGTGGGAGATCAGCACTCTGCCTGGCCCTGCTAAAAACATCGGGGAGGGGAAGAGGTGATTTTTTTTCCATTGGTTTTTGGCTGTGAGGCCATCCTTTTCCCAGTCCTGAGGGAACGGGCTTTCCTTACCATCTGTGCTTGTTAGCCATCCAGGTGGGAGGCTTCTGGAGTGTTCTGTCCATGATGTATGAGAAGTAACAGGAAACCCAGGAAGCCACAACCAGGTGGTCCCTCAGGTCTGAAGGTCCTCCGGCAGTCCATCTTCTTCCTTCTACCTTTCAAGTTCTTCCTATGCTCGTTTTTTATATGATGTCCAGACCTTTCTAGTTGCAAGAGGGAGGACCTGGGTGTAATGAGGCTATTCCATCTTGGCTATAACTGGATGTATCAGTTTTGTTCTAATGTTTCTTACGGAGATTGGATTCAGACATCAGTTTTCGTAGTCCAAATTTTAATTTTATGAAAGCTTAAGACTCTTTGTTGAAAGGAAAACTAACTCCTGGCAGACATATTAGAAAATGACAAGTCTATTATTTCCAGAATATATTCATTCAGTTGATATTTATTCATGGAGCATCTACGAGTTGCAGGAACTGGCTAGTATCTGGAGTTACAGCAATGAAGAGGATAACAGATGCTGTCTCCATTCTCATAGAGCTTACAACTACAAAGAGAGACAGACATTGAATAAGTACTTAAATACCCAGCTACTCACAACTTTGATAAGCAACAGTCATTGTTCCATGACCTATACTTGTTGCTCCTCTTCCAACGTTAAATTAAGCTCAAAGCAAAATCATTTTATCATCCATTTCACAACTGGATTTGTGTTCGTTTCTTGCTCTGAATCAAAACATCAGCTCATAATATACTGATTAAAATGTGCCTGCTTACCCAAATCAAAACCTTTTGATTTTCTTTAATAAAAAAAATCAACTACTTAATTATTTTGGCCCAAGAAATGGCCTGGTGAAAAAGGTTATGGCATCAAGCAAGACCCAGTAATCCTTAGTCTTCATCTGCAATTGGAAACCAGAAGATACAATGCAGACATGTTAGGGGAACTTCCCCAAATGTCAACCTTTACTCCAGTCTCATTTTATATTTTAATTAAAATAAATTGAATCCAGACAGGCTTTCTTAAAATTAATGCCTGAGGTAACTTAGGGGAAAAAAAATCCATAATAAACAGCAGCAGCAATATGTGTATGCAGAAAGCCTCACATTCCTAATATATTTGTAATGTTCTGATAAAACTTTAACAGAATCTTAAGTGGGAATCTGAGTGGGAAGAATTGTGAAATGGGTCTACTGGCACTGAAGACTTTGAGAAGGTGATGTCAGTGCTTTTGTTTCCAGGGGGAAACTCACAGTTAGTTAGGAGAGAGCGTGTTTTACTTCTTCCTTCTTTAAAATGAATTACAATATTTTGGAGAATGATGTATTCTAGAATTCATTTGGTTCCAGAAATGAATCTGCATATTATGCTCCAGTTATATTTTGATAGCAGCATCTGGAAACACCAAGTAAATTGAGAAATCGAAAAAAAATACGAGACCTTCATTTCTCCCCAACAGGAAAGAGCTTCCTTATTTATTTTCTGATAATAAAATGTATCTTCATCATAAAAATAAGAAGCTCCTGAAGGACCAAAACATTCTAAATAGCTATAATTTCTACTATTCTGTCAATACAGAGCTTTTAGACGTATATCTATGAACATACACATTTATAAAAATGGGACCCCAGGAGTAAAGCATATTTTAGGTTTCCTATTTTAATTATGGTTTTGCCTGAAAATGCAGCATAACTATCTTCCATATTAGTAGCATAGGCCCTCATCATGGTTTCTATGGCTAAAGCTGATTTAAAGAGTCCCCTATAGACATGAGGTTTGAAGAAACAGCCTTTTCAATCAATACATTTTATAAGGACATATGCTGATAAACTATAAGGCTAGGTTCCTTTAAATATATATGAGTTATTTCATGAACGAATTATTTCTCAAGAAAATTCCCACAATAATCAAATATATGTAGAAAACCTTCAACTGACAGTATCGTCAGAGATGTAAAGCACTTGCTCTAGTCCAAAAGAGCTGGTCTTGCTGTGGTCATTATGGGTCTGGAGGAAATTCAAGGGTCCAAATGGTTTTACTACTTACAACAGGGTAGACCCTGGGCATATCTGAGGGACCTAGGACACCCAGGGCCCAACAAAAACCAAACCAGGTCTAGAAGCAGGCCAACTTTTAAGTATGTGAACTTGGAAGAGGAGCTTCAATAAAAGGTATTTTTAAAAAATGGTTACTGGGTGTTGTGAATTCCAAATGTTGGCTCTGAGGACAAAACATTATAAATTATAAAAGTCAAACAATTCACCGGGGCTCTTACTAACATATGCACAAATAATTCTGAATGAGCCTAACAACTCTATCAAAACTGTATTGTTGACCCAATCCCAATACTTTGAACACTTTGATTGAAGGGGAGGGAACAAGAACAAAATTTTTTCTGAAAATGAAAAATTAGCAACACTCCGCCTTGGTAAATCTTCAGAGAATAATCTGTATTGTAAGAGACACCTAGCAAATAGCAAATTCCCACATACAAGCTCAATGTAAAACTGGTGTTGGGCTTGGGAATTTCTCACGGTTTCCCACAATTTACACAGGAAGTTGTTGTATAGCAAGGACATAATTAGTATCAAATATGATTAATTCATATTGTGGGGGAACTCAGGAAGTGTTTTGTGTTTAGATACTGTATTGTGGCTTCTTTCCCCCCATCTCCATCCACAGCACAGTCGACTAGACATTTTTAGGATATTCATTCCCTGAAATTCTAAACAGAATGTCAAATTTTAATCAGGAAACTTAGAGGAAAAAAAAAAGAAAAAAAAAGGCCTGCCTTTTTCTTCCAATGATTGGGAAATCTAAACCTCTTAAGATGACATTATTCTTATTTCATGGATGTTAAATTTTCTGCAATATAATGAAATCCATAAAAGACTATTTAAAAATTAACTCAAGCAAATACTTCATTCCACCATCCAAGAAAAGTCCCTGGCAAAAAAACAGCTACTTTAAATTTTAGGGGGCTGCATATTGCTGGATGCCAAAGTAGGCATGGGAGCTGAACAGTAGAGTTTGCCCTTCACCATACAGTTGTCCACCAGGGCATAAGCCCTAGGAAATCTTTTAGTCTCATCCCACTGTTTTTTGGGGTTTTTTTTTAAATATATTTTATTGATTTTTTACAGAGAGGAAGGGAGAGAGAGATAGAGAGCTAGAAACGTCGATGAAAGAGAAACATCGACCGGCTGCCTCTTGCACACCCCCCACCGGGGATGTGCCCAAAACCAATGTACATGCCCTTGACCGGAATCGAATCTGAGACCTTTCAGTCCGCAGGCCGACGCTCTATTCACTGAGCCAAACTGATTTCTGTTGAGCCTACTTTTAAAGAAGTCCCTCCACCAACAGGGCTCTGCTGTAAAGGCAGGATCTACAGCCAATTCCTAGTCTAATACAGGGCTCTGATGCTCCCCTCCACCCGGGTGGTTTGCTATTTCAAAAGTAGGAACTTCTCTTAAAAAAGAAAGAAAGAAAAAGAAAAAAAAAGAAAAAAAGGAATGGCTTGCCATTATAATACTTACAAGAGAACTTTCCATGGGTCTCAAGCTTTTCTAAAAATTAGTTTTATGACTTTTTTTTTTTTTTTTGGTTGATTAAAGCTAACCTTACTCCCTTTAAACATTCCTTCTTTTTTTTTTTTTTTTTTTTTTTTTTTAATTTGAGGATCCCATCCCATATTAGCCATGCTCTGGAGGAAAAAATGTAGCTCATTAGGAGTGGAAATCTATAGCAGCTGCCAGTCTTTCTGCTTTTGAAATTGTTGCCCAGCCTCGAACTAACCTCCACATCCAGCCCTCCCACCTTCCCTCAGGAGCATCCCTCCAGCGGCAGTTTCTAAGCCAGAGGCTGACCAAGGAGTCACCCTCCTGGGACCACAGGGGCATCTGATACCTCCTACTGTCAGGGGCCAACCCCAGGGTTACAGATGTCCTCCCTGTTCAAAGCAAATCGAGCATAGACCTGTAAGAGGAAAATCAGCTTCACTGGATGTAGGAAATCCACTGGAACTTAGATAAGTTGAGTTGGTACGCACTAACCAAATTCATCAAGGAAATGAAGTCTGACGAGTTTCACAAAAATTTGAAAAAAGCAACATACACCAAGAGTGAGATGGTTTAAATACGACAGCCTTTCTTATCCTCTTCAACTTCTTTGACAACTTTAGAAAGATAGAAAAAAAAAAGATCATGGACGGGAGAAAGAAGGCCCATGTGGATGAACACAAAGAAGATATGAAAGAGGAAAAAGGTAGAAACAAACAAATACTTGGAAGACCCAGCTTTTTAACTCTGGGTTGACAGTGTCAAGGACTTAAGTGGGCTTGCAGTGGCACTGGTGTGAATCATCAGCGACATCTAGTGGCTGACGAGGTTATGGTGTCTGGCTGCAGCTTAGATTCAAATCAGATCTGGGACCTCAGTGCCTCGCACCCTATCTTAGCATTTTTTGTTGGGGGGAGGAGAGGGGGAGAAATAGGTGACCTTCATTTACTTTAATTCAATACGTCTGTCTGAGTTTAGTGTGAAGATAAGAACCTGGAAGAAGCTGTTGCTTTGCTTCGTCAACCTGGCTAGGATCATGCCTATGAAGAACCTGAGAAAATCTCACTTGTCCGCGCTGAGACCTGGGTTGTATAAAGCTGCGTCGTCGCTCAGATTGATTTAATTCGAGTGGAGAAGAAAGGCCTGTATGGTAAACAAACACTGAGGTAGTAATTACGTGACTATGGCCAATGCTGTTTCACCCCTGTCAAGCACATTATGCTTCAGACATTTTTCAAAATGACTTGACATTTTTTCTGCGTGACATGTTTTGGGTTCGATACAGTGAAAACAGCTGGTTGCCTCCTGCTGCCTGGAAAATCCAGTCATGGAGAAAAAAGTGCTGAAGACTTCACTTCCCTGCAGGATCTCTTTAAAAACCTGCAAAAGGAGCTCCTTGCTGGTGCACGAAGGTCAGAAGGCAGGAGGGTCGGGTGAGCACGGGGGAAGCCTTCACAGGTAGCAGGGTGGGAGCTGAGATCCTGGTCCTGACTCCCCACTCCCTCCCCCAGCCTCCAGGCCCTCCCTGCCTGACCTTGGGGTGGATTACCTGTTAGTCCTCCTTGTGAAGTGAGAAGGCACCACCCCATTCCAGGGCTGCTGGGCCATGTTAAGTAATCAGTGTGACACCGGACTGAGGTCAATAACCTGCAGGGAGGATGGCTAGACTACAAGCTCCATACTGCACGGCGCACGTCTCATGTGTTTATGACCACAGATAGCGTTGCCAGGATAACAATGAGAAACAGGACTAACAGCCAAATTTAAATTTCAAACTTAACTGGGTGCCCTATATTTTATCTCCCAATCTTACCATTGGCCTAGGGTAGTCCTGCTTTACAACTGTTATCCAAGAGTGATTATCAATAGTTCCTCTTTCATTTTGAAAAGTATAACGGTTTAAAGATAACTACTTTGGGCCCTCGGTGGTGTGAGTGGTTTGAGTGTCGTCCCATACACTGAAAGGTCTTGGGTTTGATTCCAATGTCGCAGGTTCCTCGGTCCCCTGTCCAAGAGCATAGGAAGGTAACCAATCGATCTCTCTCTCTCTTTCTGCCTTCCTCTCTCTTAAAAAAAAAAAATCAATAAAGAAACATCCTCAGGGGGAGGGTTAAAACACACCAAACACAATGTCAGGCATGTAAGAGGATCTTAACAATGCACATCTTAAACAACCAAATGAACAGTTCCTTTCTGGACGGGTGGCCAAGGGAAGCAAACATGTCCTGGATGTCTGCTAATGTAAAGACTGTTCTCTGCTACACACTTTGAAAAATCTGTTTTATAAAAAAATTTATTAGTCAACAAATATGTCTTGATAATCCACAAGTGCAGGACTTTCTGGCACTTGGCAAGGTCAATGATGGGCCAGAAACCATCCCCAGTCCCTCCTGACTGAGCACAGCAGGCGTATAAGTAAACACTCCCAGTTCTGACTCCCCATAACCCTTTCCAAAGCAAAGAAAGGGGACAAAGACATAAAGAAAGGAAGGGAAAGGAGGGAGGGGAGGACAGAGGAAAGAAAGGAAAGATAGAGAATGAAAGGGGAAAGAGAGACAAAAGAAAAGGGGAAAAACCAAGACTAAAGGAAGACACAAAAGTAGAGATGGTACAAGTGGGCATGTTAACAGGGATAAGGCATACTCTCCTTGAATCAAGAAAGGATTTTATAATTTAACTGAATGAAAAGAAATCAAAGGGTAAGATTTTGCAAGCAGACATCATTGCCAACTGTGGTTACAAATTACTGTGTAAAATGGGGGGAAATGCCAAAGTGCATTTATACGCAAATGGAACTATTAGGCATTCAGCTATGACAGGTGACACTCAGCTGTTCCCCGGGGAAGGACCCAGCATCCACCGCTGTTTGCTGTGCTCACACGTCACTCCCCGGCTGGTTTCACGTCTGCACACTAATTGGGGCTGGTGTCTATAATGGGTTAGTGACAGAGCCGGTGGGAAAGCCGAAACACTATCATTCACATCGCCAGGGGAGAATAGCTCAGCAGGCTGTGCATCGTAATTTATGTCACCTAAGAAGTTATTTCCAATATGTAAAATATTTAAGGGGAGAATTGGTGGTGCGTTTAAGGCGAAAAAAACAAAAAGCACGGAGTAACTGATTCCAAAATATCAGAACCCATTAAAAGAGTGGGAAGGCAAATATTATGACATGCACATAAAATACAGTTTATAGCAAAGATGGAAAGCCGAAAAGGATCAAAATACTTGGAGCTATAAAAACCACTGCTAGCTTATGACACTCTGGAAAATCAGTATGCTTTAAATAAGACTTTGGTACCTGAGGTAAACTTTGCAAATATCCTACATCTTTAGATTACAAATAAAAATGTCTCCCAACAAGCAAGTCTGTGATAGTCATGCCCCTGGCCTCTCCTCTCGGCCCTGTGAGCCAGAGACAGACATCTGGGTGCAAAGTTACCCAGGATGCACCCTGAGGCTCTGGTCCTCACCTGAACTGTCTGACCAGGAGCAGCAGCTCAAATCTCATGCAAACCAACCAACCTCCCAGGCGCCCTGAGTGGTGGTGTCTCCAAGGCTAGGGACACGCTGATCTGAATGGCTCTATTGAAACCTGGGCTACCAGTGAGCCCATGTGTCAATCTCCAACCTCAGCCTCAGGGAGGTCAGTGAGGTCACTCATGGAATCAGCTCTTCCCCAGGCTTTGCTCTGATGGTGGAAGCTCTGATCTTGGGCTTCCCTCCCTCTGTGGTTACTGTAAGGCAATGGGTATTAACCCAATAATCACTTCTTCATTTTCTCTCAAAAAAAAATTTTTTTTAATTCAATTTTGATTAGCCCAGATAATTTCCTTGTAAAAATTGAATAATCATCCCAAATAAGATCCCCCTTTGGTCAAAGGTGGCGGAGCTGTCTCAGGCCTGGGGCTGGCCCCTCCCCCACCCTCAGTGCCTGAACTGGGACCTGGCACCCCAGAGTGCTTGTTCACAGAAACAATGCTTGTTCACAGAAACCACAGCAATACCAGGGCTCTCCTGTGAATGATAATGTGCCTGGATTTTCCCACATTTCAAAGGAAAACCCAAAGCCGCTTCGCCTTGGCCATTCCTGGTGTCCTTAGAGCTGTCCCAGTAGTGCAGAGCGGGGGTGGGAGAGGAGACAACAAGGATGCTAGTGGACAATTCCAGAAAAAGAGAAGAGCAGCAGAGGAGAAGGTGCTAAAACAACTCTGAGCCTGATGCCTTAGCTCAGTGGTCAGAAAACTCATTAGTCAACAGAGTGGCAATCCGCAGCTCGCGAGCCACAGTTTGCTGACCTCTGCCTTAGATCCCTCTCTCCTATCATCCTCAACCTGAGGCTCAGAGTTAAGTAACTTCCCTGAGAACTCATCCACCTGTTAAAAGACCACACTGTGTGTTGAACTTAGAACTTTCAGACTTCTAAATCCATGTCCCTTCTTTAGTTGAGGCTGCTTCAGGCAGGGGCAGGAACAGCTGTGGGAACGTCTCGCCTCCTACTCCTCCATCCAGGGTCCATGGTAGGGCCGAGGGCAAAGGCAACGCAGGGCCCCTTGTTCAAAACTATCAATAATTTCAAGACGACAACAGCAGTGTGTTAAACCACACGTGGGCCCCTTCTAAGTATGGGCCTTGTGTGCCCACACAGGCTGTGGGACCACAAAGGTCAGAGCCGAGCCTCCACCTGGGCATGCTGGCTGAGCTTATGTGAACCTAGGGCCTATCCATGGGGCACCCTCTGGCTACAAGGCAGAGGACAATCATCTATTGCCAGTTACATGGACACACTAAGACCTCCAAGTTCAGGTACTCGGGCAGGCACTACGCTGGGGCTGAGGAAGCAGGGGAGGAAGACATACAGATCCGCCTGATCTTCACCAGAACCCCTTGGGGAAATGGGGTTCTAAGCCCCAGAGGAGAATGAAAACGGGGTGTTAGCACTCCATGTTGGAGGCCTGATCTCTGGCTTCCCTCTGTGGCTACTGTAAGGCAAGAAGCAGACACTAATGGATATTAACCCACCAACCAATTCTTCATTTCCCTTTAAAAGGCATTTTAAAATTCAATTTTGGTTATCCCAAATAATTTCCTTGTAAATGCCAAATAAGCATCTCAAATAAGACTCCCTTTGACCACCCTGTTAATCTCAGGCCCTTCTTACAGATGCTATGCACAGACCTTCCCCCTGTAATAACAAAGATATATAGATTCTCAATAGATGAGGATCTCTTTTCTGTTTAACATCAATTATATCACATTGTAAAAAGAACTCTAACCCTGCCTTGGATTTGCGAAGTTAACAATACATGTTCTGGGCATCACCTGTAGGTCTGCCTTATTCCTCCTATAGCTATGCCCTTAGTAGTCGGCAAACCACGGCTCGTGAGCCACATGCGGCTCTTTGGCCCTTTGAGTGTGGCTCTTCCACAAAATACCACGTGCAGGCCCGCATGCACAGTGCAATTGAAACTTCGTGGCCCATGCGTAGAAGTTGGTTTTCGGCCTGGGCGAGTCTGTTTCGAAGAAGTGGCATCAGAACACTTAAGGGGCCAAAGAGCCGCATGTGGCTCGAGAGCCGAGGTTTGCCGACCACTGCCCTAGAGTCCATGGATCTTCCAGAGTCTCACCAGCCTTTCCCATACCAGTAAGCATTTATGCAGCCTGTGGATTTTTGCTAAGTCCAGCGATGCTGGCTTCTGGTGCACATGAGCCAGCATTCCTGTAAGTAGAGGTGAGGTGTGCAGCGGTATCCCCACGGGGCCTGTGCACTCCAGTTTACAAGCTCCTGCCAGGTGGCCGCACCATGGAATCTTGTCTCCCGAGGCCTCACCTGCATTGGATACCATCATCATCATCATCATCATCATCATCATCATCATCATGATTATTTTTCCAGCTGATTGCTAAGAGTGGTATTCCTCTGTGTGAATTACTATTCCCTGACTAGCAGTGGGATTGAGCCTTTTGTCTCTGTAATCCACTCCTGCCAGTGGGCTGCCATCTCTTTGGCCTGTTCTGCCGCTGCTGCTTTGCAGTAGATCGATCTGGAGGAGGTTTTATTGTGGCAGTTCTGTGACTGATATGGAGGAGTCCCGTCTCAGTCCTAGGGCCTGGCCCTGCGTCTGCTGTCTGTATTGCAAACACGTTCCTAAACATTTCAGGATCGATCACTGCCCTCTGAAGTCTTGGGGATCAGAAATGGGTACAAACCTAGGAAAGGTTACCAGTGCCCGCAGTTGGGGTCTGCGGGACACAAACCCCAGGACCTTCTGGGTGCTGAAAACACCCGGAAGGAGGACACAGGGGGACCAGCACAGCCCCGGGGTGTCTGACGGTGATTGTTACCGGGTTCAATTAACTGCTTTACAAAAGCAAGGCTCATTCTCCCCAGCCAGTGAACCCTGACATCCACACACCACGATTAGAAGCAAAGAATAAATCAAAAGCATGTCCTCACCGCCACGTGGAATACTGTGCAGAGGGCAGGGCTAATCATGGTTTTTAAAGCTGCAAGTGAATTACACAAAGACAATGGACAACCCCGAGCGGTGATTCCTCGGGCTCTCAGTGAGAAGGCCCACCCGCCTGCTGGTAGAAGCACAGGGAAGGGATATCTCTCTCCCCGATGCCTCTCAGACATCTTTTCTTTTACGATCCAGTGAGATTTACTCCCCCAAATATCTCACATCCGGAAATGGGAAGGGCCCAGGGCAATGCGAGGCTCAGTGGCTTGAATCTCTTCTTCTCATATGTATTCATTAAATCCTTATCTCCCAACCCTCCCAGGATAGGGAGCAGTTACCTCTCCCAGAAAAGCAAACACACAAACAGCCCTTCCCCCGCCCCTATGGAGTCCAGGTGAATGTCTCAAACCCAGGGCTGGCCTGTGTGTGCCACGTTAGAAAAATGTACATCAATAATGTGAATCTTGCCCTGGACAGTTGTTAGAGCATCAGCCATTGGACCAAAGGGTTACTTGGTTGGATTCCCAGTCAAGGCATGCACCTTGGTTGCAGGTTCCCCAGCCCCGGTAGGGACAAGTGTGGGAGGCAATCAATCAATGTGTTTCTCTCTTGTGGATGTTTCTCTCTCTCCCTCTCCTCCCTCCTTCCCATTCTCTCTAGAAATCAATTGAAAACATATCCTTGGGTGAGGATTAAAACAATAACGTGAATCCCATCAGCAGACACTCCCCAACGGACCCCAGGGCCCCCCTTGCTCAAGAGCAGCGTCACCTGCTCTGCCCTTTTCCTATCTTTAGTCCATTAAACTGAAAGGCAATAGAACAAAAGGCAGAGCAAGGGAGCAAAGAGAGCTCGGCCTGTCTGACTGGCTGTGCCAGGATCCTCCGGTTGTTACCGGCTCCCTGCCTGCTGCTGCCAGTCTCGGGAGAACATTCTAGAATCTTTTTCTTTGCAGGCTGACTCGAGAAAATAATGAACCAATTAATCAATAAATCAATCAGAGTCCTTGGTATAAAAGTGCTTCATATTACAGATGCTCCCACATGCCACCAGCAAGCTCACTGCATGGTCATCTCGCCAAAGGTGCCTCCTGCTTCCTCTGGGAGCAGAGCACCGGCCTCCTGGCAGAATAGCATATGGAGTGAAAAGGGCGACCTCAGGAGACACAGGGACAGCATCACAGTGCAGGAGACATCGTGCAGGAGATAAGCCCCATGTGCACGAAGGTAAGAACACCAACCTGGCCCATCTGATAGTCTCTCTGCTTTTCTAATCCATTACAACTTCCAATCACCTGTCCATACCAGGTCAAAGGAAGACCTGGGAACTGAACATTTACAAAGTCTGCCTTCTGGAAAGTGTAACATTTAAGTGCTTTTCATGGAATGAAAACCAGTTAATTTCTCATCATAGGTCTGCCACATCCTCCCATGTGACTTGGGATATTTTATTTAACTTATATGAATATCATCACTCCCGAAGTAAGGACAATCATATGGTACATACTCCCCCGCCCCACCACCACCACCACCACCAAATGGATGCCAGGATTAAATGAGATAGTCATAGCCCTCAAAATCCTACCTTACCTGACAGACTCAAGTTTAAGGCACACCTTGTAATGCTGAGTCAAGATCCTGTAACTCCTCTCAAACCATGACCTGAGACAGGGTGTGGACCTGGCTGGGATGTGACTGAGAGTCAAGGTCAAACCCTGCCCTTGGGGCTGGGGCATGGGAAACCTGTAAAGTACAACTGAGAGGGCCTCAAACAAAGGAGGACTTTGCTGATTTTAATGGCTAATGATGCCTTGAAAAGTTGAATGAATAGAACCCAGACTCCAGACATCCATCTTGCTAAGACATTTCTAAGAGTGTGGTGGTGTGTCTGGACAATTACACAAGAGGGTGTGCCTCTCGAACCACCTGCCCTACAGTTCAGTGCCCCTGTAAGTCAGAAGGTCCCAGAAAAAAATTGGCACACAAAGCCAAAAAAAGTGAAGAATATAATAAATGGCTGGCATTTAATAATGACGACAGAATGCTTATGGCAGTTACAAGAGATTTCCTTGAAAGCCATCTATGAAGAGGAACATAAACCATGTCCTAGCAGCAGCCTCTTGTCCAGGGTCCTCCTCTGACACAGAAAGTTTAAAACAACAACGAATCCAACAGGCTTACAATTCCAAAGGGAAGTTGCTCAGGTCTTCTGTCCTCTCTGCCATCTTAGATAGGAGCCTCTCCCAAGATCATTCCCCTCCCCCCGCCCACCCAGGAGAAGGCAGGTGTGGCCAAAGATGGTTAGAGTTCAGCCCCTGTGGACAAAGAAACACTCACTCCTGTGCCCCCTCAGATTCCCAGCCTGGACACCCTCCTGCTGCTGCGAAGTTACCATAATTCTGCTAGCAGCATTGTATTATCTTTCTCTTTGGCCAAGGCTGCTTTTAACCCCCTCCTAATGGGTGTCTAAATCTTCAGATGATCCTTCATTTTTTTCCCTTCAGTCATTCGGTCCTTCCTGGAATATATATTGAGTGCCAGCTGTGTGCCTAAGCACCAGTCACAACACTGAAAAGCAGATGTGGTCCCTGCCTCACGGAGCTCACAGTCCCCAAAGGAGGCAGAGGCTAAGGATGCAATTATAAATGGAATCAACCACTCTGTGTTTGCAAGAGTGCTGGCCAAAATAATGATAAGGCCCAACTGGGGTCATCTTCTCCAACAGTGTGAAATCCTTCATGAAGCTAAAGCAGCCCAGGAGGCCTGACACCCTTACAGGAACAGCATCGTCATCTTAATAAT
Source organism: Pipistrellus hanaki (assembly GCF_964339955.1). Classification (NCBI taxonomy): domain Eukaryota; kingdom Metazoa; phylum Chordata; class Mammalia; order Chiroptera; family Vespertilionidae; genus Pipistrellus; species Pipistrellus hanaki. Next base: position 21,931,434 of record NC_140515.1, read on the forward strand.
ACGAAGAGGAACCGGAGACTCCAATGAGCGAAGAAATTTGTAAGAAAAAAAAGAGCAGTATTTAAATCTGTGTTTTTCTGTCTTCAGAAGATGTTCTTTCAACAGCTAATATCTACCTCATCCAGAATGTTAATCAGCAAGATAATCAGACATAAGAAATCCTCTTTTTATCCTTGTAATCAAAGGGCCATTGTGACCAGACAAAAGCTGTCTGTGGACCTCTCTTCTCTTGACCTGGGTTTCGGAAAATATTACTATGAAGCTGTAATTTCTCCTTCTCAAGTCTTGCTCCTTTTTAATCAGATCAACTTCTATGTGTCAGCCAGTCTCATGTAAAACAAGGTGACAAAAGGCTTTAAAACCCAGGGGAAAAAATGTTAAGGCTGTATGTCCTGTCACCTGAAATCTTTTAGGAAACAAGATAAATTAAGAATACACTTATAGCCATGACATAATCACTTCCAAATAAGTCAGAGCAAAGGTTTAATTTGGTTCTGAATTTCTTTTAACTATACAGCAAACGAAGGTCAGGAGTAAAACAAGTCATTTCAGTTCCAGTTACGTTCTTAACATCACACACACACACACACACGCGCGCGCACACACACGTCCTTTATTATTCATAAGATTCCCTTTCAATCTAAACTGATAAAATTATTTACCGGGAGGAAAGTCTATGGATGATCCAATCAATCAATCTTGCCTTAAAGTTACACCTTTTCAGTATTAAAGTGGGAAGTTTATATCTATCTTGAGGGGGAAAAGAATATAAAAAGAATTTCACTCTCAGAGATGCTTCCCTTAGGACAATGCTATGTCTGTAGAAGTTGCTGAATTTCCTAAAAAAATAAAATAAAAAATAAAAAAAATGAGTGCAACCCCTCTGGGAAAAGAACTGCTCTCTCTCCAGGAAAATAAATCACCAGATCAGAGTCTTTGTTCTGGGTCAGGGCGGAACGCCACTCAGTCCCCACCTCACTCACCTGAGGGAACAGGAAGTCTAAAAAGCACATGAGTTGCCCAAGGTCAGACAGAGGGCTAGCAAAACTTCCAGGCACCCGGCTACTAATGTGAGACTCCAAGGAGGAAAACCATTTTTTTATTTCCTTCTGTTAAGGACTACCAACAAGAGAAAGGACTTTTTTTTTTTTTTTTTTTTTTTGCAAGGTTGTTTGTTTATTTGATGTTGTTTTCTTTCTCTATGAACAAGTGAAATGTAAATTCTATGATTTTCCATGAGAGGCTGACAGCATAGCATGTGAAGATATCCTAAGGAGATGATTATGAAAGAAGTTCACTTTCTGCTAGATACAAAATTCAGGTAGGACCCCAATGCACACCCGTTTTTGCTGTCAAATCCTCATTTTCAGAGCCTGGTTATATCTCCCTCCAAACTCCCACTGTATGGAAGAGGCTTCTCCTGCCACAGGCACATCGAATCCCCGGCTCTGGCATTGACGGCTGGGAAGTGAGTGGGAACCTGCTCAAGAGGGGAATCCAAGTTGCAAGAGCTGTTTTTCATCCAATTTTTCTCCTTTCTAATTTTAAAGATGTTTCCGCTATAAACATGCCTCTTTCAATAAAAATAACTAAACAGCTATTTATTTAATATCGTATTAAGTAAACATCATTATGTTCATAATTAGTATATTCATATATTTGTAACTACATATTAAAGAGCAGAAACATATCATTAGGATGGGAAAAATTAGCAATTTTTTTAAATTTACTGCAAAGAACAGCAAATGCCAACTGTTCCTTCCACTAAAAGGCCACCATTAGTCTATGAAAATGTCTTTGATTATTACTGCAAAAACTGCATCACTTCTGGGAAAGCCTAAGTATTCATTTTAAGGAAGAATCAGCTTCCTGTGTTACTGACAATGCACAACTCTGGTGATTGGCTGTGGGTCTTAGTATTGTATCACCATCACACATTTCGATGGATTTTAACCAATATCTGTGGACATCTGACTAGTTGCCATGTGCCTACTCTTGTGGAGCTTATGTTTTGCAGGAGAAGACATAAAAATAAATAAATAAATCTTGGTGGGGTAGTGAGACAGGAGCACAGGCCGGAAGGAAAGTGTTGGAGGTGACTATTCATCCACATGTAATGCTGGGCAGGTTAGATAGCACTCCGTAAGGTACATGGGGAGTTCAGATCTTATTCTTAAACCTAGTTGTGTTTCTGTATTTAGAGGATGGATCCAGTTGCCAAATAAGGGAGTGTTTCCCTTATGTACACGTTTCTAATAATATCAGTAAACTGATGTGTAATCATTTCCACTGAATCATTGCCTTTTATTGAGCTTTCTTTAATTTCATAGATATCTGGCTTAGAATTTACGACTCTGGAAAATTCCATTTTGAAGTATTTGATAGACCTTTTAAATAAGCCTATGATAACTTAAATTTATATCCCTATACGATTGTGTCCAGTGCAAATTAAGATTAATGTTGTAAACTGCAGTTCCATGAGCCAACGTAACTTATTGGTCTTTGGAGCCAGATAAACCCAGTTGTAAATTCTGACTCATTCCACCCACTGCTGCATGACCCTGGGCCCAGCATGTGGCCCCTCATTCTTCAGTTTCTCAGTATGTAAAACGGAGATAATAGCAGCACACATCTCACTGGATTGTGAGAAGAAGAAAATGAAATAGTGCCTGTGGAGCACTGAAGCCACTGCCTGCATATAATACATGTTTTATAATGCCACCTATGACTCTTAGCATTGTTACCAAATCTATTAGTGCTCATCAGCCAATAATGAGAAATGTCCTAAAATCCTTACTCGTGAAAGGAGTTTTAAATGGGAGAATGAGGATTATCATATCCCAGGTGTGTGCTTGGAACTATGCATATATTATGAAAGCCTGTATCACAAACAAACCTGAAAGTAGAAAAAGTAAGAATTCACTCATCTGTGTACCTATCAGGTACTTTAATAATAAGCTTAAATCGAGGTTAGGGAATTTCAAGTTGAGTTGTGTCCTTTCTGGGTTGCCATCAGAGTCAAGTTTAAAGGATTCAATAGCAGTTGGCAAATCCCTAGATCACAAGACCCTCAAGTGAAAAATCAGCAACGGAAAGGCATTTCCATTGCTTTCAGATGCTGCTACTGAAAGATCCTGATGCAATTTCTGGGGCTGCCTGTGACCTCTGTGGTCAGCCAACTTAATGAAAGACACCACAGTTTCTGGAAATGTACCGTGGGACTCTGAGTATTATGATTAATGAAACCACTGACTGTTTACTTAATTAATGTAGATATGCAAACATTGTCTGGTGTCCTAAAATGCCCCATTCCAACCTGGCTGAGGTCTGAAACGCCAGAATCACACTGTGCTTAGGAAAACAATAAAACTGAACATAAAAATTATTTCTTAATTGGAAAATTTAATAAATTTTGAATTTGTGGTTTTTATAGTGTTTTAAATTATTATTTAAAACAAATGTGTCTTAAACAAATATTTATTTAAAACAAATATCCCCATCTTTGAGAAAGCCCAGTTAAGAAATCCAAGAATCTCATAAGAACCAATGACTTTTGGGTAGGAAAGAAAGTGCTTTCTAAAGCAATCATTCAGAATTCTATAACAAGCATTGCCTTCAAGTTCAGTATGCATGTTCACGATAAAGAAAAGAAGGCTGTAACAAGAAATTTGAGGACAATGAGGAAAACACTAGGCTGTTCATTATTGATGACATTAGAGATAAGTGACCCAGAGTTTCTAAACTTACACCTGTTTTAAAAAAAAAAAAAGGTCTTTCTAAAGAACCTCTAAAAAGAGGGTTGCTAATGTGGGAATGTTGTACATGTGCATAAAAGGTAACTTTGGAAGAAGAAGTAATGCCATTATTTCTTCCTGAACTATAAAGTAAGATGAATATGCAAAGAAAGCCATATCAATTATCATTGCTGTAAAATTGCACTTTTGTCTTTATTTTGTTAAGTCTTTATTGTTGAAAGTATTATATATGTCCCCCTTTCCCCCGCCCCCATTGACCTCATCTAGCCCACCCCTGCCCCCACTCCCCAAGGCCTTCTCCACCCTATCATCTGTGTCTACAGATTATACATCTATGCATACATGTTCTTTGGTTGAGCACTTGCACTTTTGTCTTTACATTTGTTAATATTAATACCTTTATCTGGATGGTACTAATACAATTGATCTGTAGAAATTATAAACTTTTGAGAAACAATGTTTACATTTCAAGATTTTATTTTTAAAATCCATTTTTCTCTTTCTTTCAGCGGGAAGAAGGCCTTGTATGGTTCTTTTGGGACAAAGAAGACAATATTGTACTCACAGGTTATGTGATGCAGAAGATCAAATCACTGTGGGCTGCCCTGTTTTATGTGGTTTATCATCATTTTCTTTTCTTCTTTTTAATAATGGTTTCTTAATACCAATTTAATTAGATTCAATAAATTGGTATTTTTAGAATACCTACTACATGAATCAACCAATACTAAGTTACAATAAGGAAATTTATAAAAATCAATCAGAATAACCACAATGTCCATTATAGAACAAAAAATAAGTAGGTATGTGAAGAAGCAAAAAAAGTACATTTTAAAAAAGGCACTTCAAAATAAGAAAGCAGTAAACAATACAAACATGACCCAGGTACTAGAATTAGCAGAGAAGGAATAATAATAATAATAATAATAATAATAATAATAATAATAATAAACTACTGTAGGTATGTTCTAGGACATAAAATAAAACATAAATATAACTGGTGCATGTAAGGGGAATTTCAGCAGGAAATGGAGAGTATAAAAAGTTGAATTAAAAAATTCTAGGACTAAAAATATAATATATAAAATAAAATATTGACTGGATGTGTTTAACAGCAGATTGGAGATTACAGAAGAAAGGGTTAGTAAACTTAGAGACCAATTAATAGAAAGTGGACCTGTGGGATAATATTAAGCAATCTAACATAGATGTGACTTAAGATTCAGAAGAAAATATAAAGAGAAATAGGTAAGATTTTGAGAAAATAATTACTTAAAAATTTTCAAATATGTTGAGAATATTCAAGAATCCTGGCAAACTCCAAGCAGACTAAATACAAAGAAAATAACATCTAGGAACACCTTTAACTTATCAAACTTTATAGTATATGAAAATCAAAGATAAGGAGAAAAATCTTGAAAGCAGAAGAGAAAAATGATACATTGCATTCAGTAGTAGCTTAGCACCAAAAGGCGGACAGGCACAAAAGCAAAAGATCCGGATAGTAAATACATGAGGCTTTATAGGCCTTATGGTGCCAGTCACAACTACTCAATTTCCCCACTGCAGCTCAAAAGCAGCAGGAAAAGATATAAATAAAGGGGCATGGTATTATTCCAATAACACTTCATTTACAAAATCAGGCACTGGGCTGGATTTGACCCAAGGGCCATAGTTTATAAACTCCTCTTCCAGATCAAGACTGAATTCAAGTGCACTATCCATATAGTTATTTGAGGTGATTCCTTGCCCATAGACTACAACATCCACTATGTGTTGTATAAATATTGAATAAATCATTCTGTGCTGTATCCAAAAAAAATAAAATTAAACTGAAAAGGAAGATTAGTATTTCCTGAAGGATAAGGGTCACCTCTGAGTTTGTAGCTGTCCCTAAAAGAAGTCCTAACATGTACTGAGTTCTGAATAATGTTAAATTTTTACAAAAGGACGCTTACAGGAATAAAATTAACAGAATAGGAAGTAATAAGCATCATAAAAGGCAAAAATAAAATATCTTTAGATATTATCAAGATTATTATGTAGATAAAATCAATTTTTCACTTAAGGAAAATAAAGATAATATGGATTCCTTGTGTCTGGGAGATTTCTTCTAACTGCGGTAGAGGTGAACCTGGAATCTCCCTCCATCAAGGCAGCTCTGCAGGGATTTGCTCCGGTGCACCTTGGAATCCCAGGCTGGGAGAGGTCTCTTGTCGTGCACTGTGATAATACCCTGTGCTCCTCTTTCCTGTCATTTACCATCGTCAAAATCTAATGATTATTCCTGTTGCCATGTCTTTATCATCCCTCTCTCTCATTCGACGGTGAGCTCTGTGAGAACAAAGACAGCACCTGCCAAGCTCACGGTCATATGCACAGTGTAGTGCTGACTACAGGAGGCCACTGATAACTCTTCCTTGAATGAATTACAGGACATGAGATGGCTGAGGTTTTGGAAATCACCTCGATTCTACAAGCATGTCATTTTACAGCTGAGCAAAGAGACCACAGCAAACAGATCTTGGAGCATGTAATGACCCAGTTGGGACTGGCACTACCATAACCCACGTCTCCAGGTCACCAGGCCAAAGCTCTCTCTGTTGGATCAAGCTGCTGAGCAGTAGTCAGTGTGCATAGCACGTGAGCACCAAACAAGCGAATAGCACAAACCTCCAAGGCACAGCACTGGCCTTATGAGAAGTGATGATGTTCTAGCTAAATGAACAAGTACAATAGTGTGTGTGTCTATGGTTTGTAACAACTGAGAAATGACTTTGATTTTAAAGTGCTCACACGCAGCGTTTCCTCAGAAACTATTTACACATCGGTGCTGGGAATTAATGACGAGTGGCAAGTCCTAACTAAGAACACCTAATGTAAGATCGTAAAATGCAGAGCAATGTGACCGCCCCTGCCAAGCTGATAAAAAGAGAGGAGAAGAAAAAAGAAAAGAAAAAAGCCAGAGGCATGCCCCATAGTTGTATCAGGAGAAAAGACTGATTTTAATACAAAGAGCCTGAAAATGTCCTTCTCTCCTCATTGATTTCTCCGATAGGTGCAGCCCCATCTTTCTTCTTTACTGCACAGAGTCAACCAGCTGTCTCCATACAGTCACCACATAGGGAACAGAGTCAATAACTATGGATGGAGCCAGGTGGGCACTGGGAATGTCAGGGGGAACACTTTGCAAAGTATATGATGGTGTAACCACTGTGCTGTTCACCTGAAAGCAATACAAAATAATATTGAAAGCAAACTGCAAAAATAAAAATAATAACAATACATAAAAAAAAAAAACACCCTCTATTTCCAATTCCAGAGCCTTCTGTGTCCACTCCCACTTCGTTATTGGACTGTCACCAGGCTTTTTTTTTTTTTCCTATCACTTATAAACAACAACAACAACAAAATCCTATCTAATAAAGAGGGAATATGAAAATTGACCATCACACCATCACAAATATGACGATCCCTGTAGCCACAAGATGGCAGTGCCCAGTCCCCTCAGCCTTGCCAGAGTCCTCCAGTCCTTTCAGCCCCACAGGAGGGTGGGGGGATGGGAGGTGGCAGGCACACGGTGTTGCCGGACCCACCCTCTGCCTCCTAGCCACCCAGGGCCAGTCTGAGGCACAGGCAAGCCTCAGATGCCGGCTGCCCAGCTGCCCAGGGCCACCTGAGGCTCAGGTAACCAGGGCCAGCAGAGGCTTGTGTTGCTGGCAGTGGCAGCAGCAGAGGTGTGTTGGGGGCATTGCCTTCCCCTGATTGCTGGGTTGCTTCCCGCCCATGAGGGCTTCCTGACTGTGAAGAGGGGCAGATCGGGTTGAGGGGCCTCGCCTACAATGTATGAATTTTCATGCACTGGGTCTCTAATATACTATAGAAAACTCTGTAATGGAAAAGGCTTCTGCAGGATACACAATTCAAAACCACAATTTTCCCCACTGTGCACCAGGACTGTGCAATTGGCACTTATTTGAGGCAGTTTTCAAAGTAAATATGTTTTCCATTCAAAGATAATCAAGTTTTTAGTAAACTGTCAAAAAAAAAAACAAAAAAAAACAAACAAAAAAAAAAACTTAGGTCTTCTTCATGGCTGGCAGAAAACCCAAAAAGGAAAAGTAAGAGGGGGAAGAGAGACTGAGTTATACTGCATGTGTAGACCTAGTTTTCTGGAAATCCATCAGTAGCTAAGATAATCAGGGCTAGGATCCATCCCCACCACCTCACCCCAAGCCCAAGGAAGATTTTGCCATCAAAATAATGAGGGTGAAACACTAAAATAATTGTGCATGATAATTAAGACAGTTTCTAAAGCTCTGTTTTTATCACCGTCATTAACCTCACATGTGCTGTACATTAAAAACCTATGTTCATTCAAAACACAAACTATAAGAGGGAAGATGCCACTTTAACAAGGCCTGTGTTGACATCAACTATAACTGAAAGTCGCCCTAATGTAGGTATCAGGGAATAAAGAACAAAAGGCCCATCGAGAACCCATGGAGGGCATCTTAAAGGGGACACCAGAGGCTGGGATGACACCAGCATCCACACAAGCTTTGCAGCCAGTGACCACCGGGCAGCCCTGCTTCCTCCGGAGGACGCTGCACTGCGGTTGCTCACACGCACTGCCCTTCAAAGGCTGCGTTTTGCTTTTGCCAGATACATTTTTTGTTAGGAACTAACAACCTGGTGCCAGACTTAGGGGCCTTACAGAAGGGACTGCCAACTTCCAGGCCATACGCAAACCCCTGGGGAAAGTGTTAAACCTCTGGAGAGACAAATGAAAAACAAAATGCTGGCAACAGAGGAACCATAACTTTCCAGTGATAACTTTCGAAGATTCTGCCAAGAAAAACAAAACTTCCACTTTTAAAATACATGGAGGTACAGTGGCACGAAACCCCCAAGCTGACGGAAAAGAACGGGCAGATGCATCAACCCTTTGGTTTTTGGAGAGCAGAGGGGCTAAGACTGAATAACATGAAACCACACAGGTTAGGAAGTTCCACAAAAACATTCTTTAAAAAACCAGCTCGCAGTTCCCTTTGCTCTTACTGAGCTAATCGTGTGGGGACCTTCTCAGCATTATTTTACGGTGAGCAGATGGTAGCCTGAAATTTTTTTTGATATCAACAATCCACTGCCAGGGGTTGCCAAGAGGTCAGCAGAACCCAGATTAACAATTGATCAGCTCTAATGGACCGTCATAGCCATAAACTCAGAGCCCGTGCACAGAACTGCTACCCCAGGAACAGCAACGGGGCTGACACCCAAGCTGTTAACAGACTAGTGCTAACTAGCACCGCTCTGCAGCTTCAAAACCTTCCTGGAAGCCGACGGGCATTCCTCAGTGCACATCCATTCTCTGGAAGGCCTCTCTCTTTCAGCTTTCCACGAAAGCGCGCGGTTTACTCTGACCCGGAGATTTCATGGAGGACTGAGGTCTGGGCAGTGAAGGACACTCTGCAATATGGACTGGTTATTTCAGAATCCGCTCTTGTGCTCAGACCACAGCTGAGCCCCTGATATTTCTCATGTCCTCATACAAAACAGACGGCAGGGTCCCCCATCCTTGTTCCCAGGAAAACAAAAGCTGTAACACTCCGGAGACTCATTTTCTCGTGCTCTGTTTTTCCCCCCAGAGAGCTCCAAGGCTGCATTTGTGTTTACAGCACCGCCTCTGACAAGGAACCGCTTGTGCTACAGCAGGGTTTTATTTTGAAGCCTCAATAATGGGAAGGAAGTCAGAACACTCTGGGAAGATAACAATAGCTCCAGACAGACAAAAAAGAGGGAGCGGATCAAGGTTAGTTGCGCTAAACCACAGAACATGTTTCCGCAGCTGAAGAATAGAAATCCCCTAAAGTCCATTAAAGCGTTCCCTCCCTTGCCCATCTGCCTGGACTAGACAACTGGTCTCAGCATAAAACTGACTGTGAGACACAAACACCAGATTTTACGAAATAGCCCTGACTTCCAAGAATCCTCTCTTGCCCTCCTGCAAACTCACTCCTTCCAATTGGACCGATGGATCCAAATATTTGGTCCAGAGAAACCCAAGAACAAGGACATTCTCTTACATAAACACAATACAAGGCTCAAAATCAGGAAAGTCAACATTAATGCAATATTATTGTTGCATGCATAGCCAATATTCGAATCTTTACTTCTGGTTCAGAATCCAGTTTAGGATTTTTAGTTGTCATGTGTCTTTAATGTCCTTTAGTCAAGAACAGGTCCTCAATGTTTTTGGTTGGTTTTTGTTTTGTTTTGTTTTGTTTTGTGGTTTGTTTTGTGGTGTTTTTTGTTTGTTTGTTTGTTTTTTGTCTTTCTTGACCTTGACTTTTTTGAACTGTCCAGCCAGTTACTCTGTGAAATATGCCTTAGTCCAGATCCTGCTGGCATTTTATCATGATTAGATGAAGGCTACATCTTTGGGACACGCTGTGAAAGAATTCTACATGAGCAGCATTGCATCTGCCCTGGTCATCACATCTGGAGACTCTAATGTCATCTGATCTCATCACTGACGACGTTAACTTTGGTTACCTATTCAAAAGAGTGTCTGCCAGCTTTTCCCTAATAAAGTTAATATTTTCTCCTTTGTGATTAATGAGTAATTTGTGGGTGGATGCTTTAAGACTGTCAATGTCCTATTCTTCATCAAAGTTTTATCTGCTAATTTTAGTATCAACTGAAGATTCTTATCTCAATCAATCAATACCATAATTTTCTAACTCCACCATTTCTTCTATAGTTATTAACTGCCATGAGATTGTAAGAGCTTCCCTCCTCATTTATTTATGCATTTATCTTTTTATCTACCTGTTTATTTATTATCAGAGTAGACTCATGGATTCTTAATTTATTCAGTGTTATAGTCTAAGTTGATAAGAGATGAGTTTCTGTCATTTAGTACCAGAATATTCCAGAAAAGGTTTCAGGAACTCCTGAGGAGAGAAAGACAATTTTTCCTTGGCAACACATTCAAGAGATCCTTACAATCGTCACTCTTACAAAGGTGCTTCCTGATGCTTTCATTGAACCCGCCGTGGCCACTCTAGAAAGTCCAGACCCTCTGAAGAGCAGGCACACGGAAGTCAGTGTGGCCAGTAAATGGCCCTGGACCTTCCTGGAGCCTCCACATGGTTGTAGCTATAGGAAGCACAATGCTTCTTGCTAGATTCAGCTGATTTCTCTGTTCTTTCTCTTGCAGCTCTGCTCAGAAACCTGGGCTGGCTTCCCCATCCTTCTCCAATGTTACCAACAGTGACTAGAACAGCTCGACCTCCCCCTGCAACTCATTGTGCTTGGCTATATTCCAGGCTCTATTTGCTTCATATGTTGGGGATTACGCCTAAAAATGAACCCCAGATAGTAGATTTGACATTTTCTGCTTCCCCTCCAGACCTATTCTTCACCCTCTTCACCCAGAAGGCTAAATCAAGTCAACTATACTGGCACGTGGATTCAGCCAATGGTGGGTACCAGCAAGAGATAAGAAGTCTAGAGATTATTGTTAGGGTGTCTTTCCCAAAAACTGCCAGATCATCATGGCTGCACCCCTCTATCAAGTACCCTTTCCATATAGCTACTCTCCCTGGCTATTAGAAACCTCTCAGTCCCCTGGCTCCTTCAGACCAGGAGTGTGGCTTGACCTGGGGTACAACACTATACATGTTGGTTTCATTTACCACACATTTGTAAATATTCCCTTTATTAAACTTCCATCAATTACCACAGTGGAGTGTTCATGCTTTTACCCACAAGGCAAAAAGAAAACCAAGGTAGACAGTAATGATGACAAGAGGTAGACCCATGGGACAGAGATACAGCCAAAGTCTATCTTAGGTATCACTATCTTTTCTTTCTCCTGTCTTTAACTTTTTCATATATCACTATTTCCCAATTGTCACCACTAAAAGAGTTATGTTCTATCAAAATACAGACTTAGTATTCAGGTTTACTCCCTCTGTTTTTTTCTAGAAGTAAGGAGAGGCCACACAACTCAGGAGCGACAATACAGATAAAATCTCCCCCAGGAGAGACCCAAAGGAACCTCCACGCATTATTCACTTCACTGTCCCCTACTACTATGTTTTCTCTCTACAAGACAACATCAAAAGCCTTCTCAACCAGACACAGGGTGCCATGATTAGATATGTGATTACTACATGAAATTTATTAAATGGATGTTCAAATCCCATATCTGTGAAGGACTGAATTTTTAGATATAATTAAAAGTCAACTTAACATTAGATCCATCACAACATTCCTTTCAATCGCGTAAGCCAAGGAAGTGTCTATATTCTTCTATCTATCTTATCAATTTACCATTAAGAGCTCTGGTGATTAGTGTTAGTTGGCTGATTAACTCTCCCGGAATTGGGGAGGAATCCATCAAAATCTGGTTATATGCATGAGCTTGTGTTATCCCACTGCAATTATCATGGTGGACAATGGTTGAGTTCCCTGTCTTGCCTTATCAAAAAATAGACACATTTATTCCAACTCAGTGTCATCCACTCAAAGCCTTTCTTTCCCAGCCACTGACCCCTGGAATTCCTGGTACATTGAGTGTTCCTCCTTTGGCAGAAAACAATGAATTTGAACTATAATCACGTACCTGCAAGTCTGCATCGAATTCATGTTTCAGGTGTGCTTCTTCCGCAGCCTCCACCAGGCGCTGGAAAGACAGAAAGCAACAGGAAAGATTACAAGTGTGGCCTGGACCCCATCCCACAATGTGAAAAGACCGAGCTTTCTCCGCTGCCCCCAAGTGACAGAGAATATCATGTTCATTGTGACTGGTACCTTTACGCCCATGACACTGAAAATGGTAACATCAGTGTCAAAATTAGCTTTTGTCTTCATTATTCAACCATAATTCTTCCAACAGATATTTCTTGTTATGGGTGTATAAAGACACACACGTTCCACATTCGTTTTTGTATAAAAGACATTGGCCCTGGAGGCCAGATATGGACTCCAAAACCTACCTAGAAAGCACATTCCTTAGGCAGAGAGGGCCCTTATTCAAGATTTATTGAACTGAATTGACTTCAATTCTAAATGGACTAACTTCCCCAATGCTTTGGAAAACACTACTTATTTTAATTGCCTGCCTCATTCAAGGTCAATCTTTTTCTGCACCCAGTTCCAGTATGTAATTATCGGGTGACAGTTATTTGAATTTTATGGGACATCAATGCCATTTTGACAATCTTCATCCCAATAATAAAATCACTGAAATTAAACATACAATTATTCTTCTTGGCCAACTAAATTCAACCACTTCATATTCTTATGAAAACAACTTAATGAAATTCCATTTAACAATTATTCAACAACCAAAATCATTTCACTTTAATTTGAATTTGCCAGTAAGTTATTTCCCACCAAGAAAATGCAAACAAGAAGATATTGCAGAAAACTTATTTGATGAAATAATATTTCACTGAAATTTCATTGAACTAAGAGCAAAATCTTTCTATCCAAATAAAAATTCAACCATTTCTGTTTTTCCCATGGTTAATCTTGTAGCCCATGCTACCTTTAACTTGCTTCCACTTGACATTATACAGACCTGAATTTAAAAGAACATGTTTAAAAAAAAAAAAAAAGATAACATTGGTATTAATCTCTAAACGATCACAAATCCACAGATAAATGTTCCATAAATGATCATTAAATTGGACATAGAAATGAAGAGGCCGTGCCAAAACTGGTTTGGCTCAGTGGATAGAATATAGGCCTGCAGACTGAAAGGTCCCAGGTTCGATTCCTGTCAAGGGCATGTACCTTGGTTGTGGGCACATCCCCAGTAGGGGGCAGGCAAGAGGCAGCTGATCGATGATTCTCTTTCATCGATGTTTCTAACTCTCTATCCCTCTCTCTTCTTCTCTGTAAAAAAAATCAATAAAATATATTTTAAAAAAAAAATTTTTAAAAGAAAGAAATGAAGAGGTTGAATATGGCTGGGTAACTTTGGGCTCCTTATAGAGCACTAAAGTCTTCTCTCTTCATAGGGGCATACAAGGAAAGAGATAGGCCAGCCAGAGACCATGCTGTCGCAGACAGGAATCTGGAGAGCTGGATAATCTGGCACCTCACACTCCCTGCAGGTGGTCAGAAAGTGGCTTCTCCATCTCTGGTCCTTCAAAGAATAGCCCCCAGGAAGAGGACAGGGCTGGCGACCGAAAAATGTGTTCTAACTCCAGCTGCGATGCAACACCCTACAATTGTGAGATTTGGGGCAAGACCCTTCCTCTCTCTGGGTCGTTTCTTCACCTTATGCTCATGAAAAGGTGACCCCGGAGCAGTGGTTCTCAAAGTGTAGTCCCCCATTGGCAGCATCAGTTTCACCTGAGAGCTTGTTAGAAATACACCTTCTCGGGCCCCCTCCAGTCCTGCAGAATTGAGAGCTCGGGGGTGGGCCTGGCGGTCTGTGTTAATAAGCTCTCCTGGTGGCTGATCCACTGGCTAAAAACACCACTGAGCCCAGATCATACCTCACCCCGATGTCTTCCTGAATGAGCTCCACCAGTCCTCTGAGATGCATCAACTCTCATGTATCTTTTCAAAACGTGGGTTTACATGTATGTTCACCATAAAACATAAAGTACTTTATAGAAGAGAGGCATACAATGGAGAGGATGAGACACAGAGGGAAAGAAAATTAAGAGACACAGTCTCCGTAGATTGGATGTGTTTGCCCAAAGCTCACATTGGGTCAGCTTTCAATGGGTGGCGGTTTTCTAGGAATTGTCCCAGTCGATGAAGCTTGTCAATCTCCTGGGATCACAAGACACAATTTGCAAATGGATCGATGTGGACCCCGACAGAGTGACTGACAGTGATATATCAAATCAATGTTTGCTTGAGAGCTTATTCTTTTAATATTTGTAATAGATTTAAAAATTGTATGCATGTATCATAAAAATCAGTCACATATTGAATGTGTGTAAACATTATGCATGTCTGAACATTTACATGATCTAAAAGTCATGCTTTTTTATTATGTATTTACTTAAACACATAGAGGTTGTTTTTATCATAGTGCTTAAGCATTCTGAGAATCCAGAAATGTCCACAAAATGTACAAATGATCAAAAGATAGGAACAAATTAATTTCACAATGACCCGGACAGATAATATTGAAAAAATAAAAGTGAAGAATTGGAAATGTAGAAAAACACAAAAGCAATATAGGACCAACACATAAGAGAACAAGATGAAAATTATAGGCAAATAGAAATCATGACAGAGCATAGCATGAAATTCATTTCTTATATTTGAGTGTTTGTATGTATATCATTCACACCATATAAAATGACAAAATATTAACATATCGTGAAGTGTATTTCAACCACAAATACTACAATGCATGGGGTACAAACAGGTAACACACTGGAAACAATTCAATGAAAGTGTACTAATCACTGAGATTAGCCAGAATACTGCTATCAGTGTGGAGCAGTGAGTACAAGAGAATCTGAACCCTTCTGGCCAGTTTAATGTTAGGTTCATTTTCAAGTTAGGTTGCTGCGTGCCTTCTTCATTATCACAATCATATTTCTGATCACACTCACTGCAAAGCTTAGGAAATAAGAGTCAGGAAAATACTCTGGAACAGAGCTATTTGAAAGAATATACCCTTCCCACAATCAACCATGGGGTTATCCCAACTGCACCCTGATGTCAGTGGGAGACAGGCTTATTTTTTACGAGAGAATTCCGGAGGAAACCCCAAGAATAGGATCAGCTTTTGTGCACAACAGTAATGACAAGCAGGATATCAAGAATTGTGTACCTTTTGAAAGGAATAAAGGATTGTTTATCTTTCCTCTAAAACACTCATATAAAGGAGTTAAAAAATTGTATCTAAGAAGAAAATCATGTGTCATAAACTTGCCGAAAACAGGCTTCTGTGGATAGAGGTTCCCCTGTTAATAAAATAAAAATAAATTAAATTATCATTTTTAAAAATCAAGACACACTGGTCAGGTAGCTCAGTTGGTCATTTCATTGTCCCAATATGCCAAGGTTGAGGGTTCAATCCCTAGTCAGGGCACATACAAGAATCAACCAATGAATGCATAAATGAGCAGAACATTTCCTCTTTCTATAAAATCAATATGTTTTTTTAATTAAGACAACTCAACTTTAACTCTGATGCTTGCCAGTAAGTAAATAGCATAAAATGTCTCTTTCCTGCACAAATATCTCTATCTAATTCAAATTAAGTATGTTTTAAAAATAAGTTTAATTACCACCTGCAGGTACAAAAAATCAATTTAAATGTGCTAATATTTTAGTTATTATATAAAAAGCTGCCACTGAGCCTGAGGAAAACTGTTATTCTATTATATCTATTAGAAAGGCAATATGCTTTTAATAATAATAAGTTAATTTTCTCTTTCATGAATTCCCCTTTCGGTTGTGCAGATGGCTATAGAATTGTGACTGTGGTTTTTAATTAAAACTGAACACTGGAAATAAAAATGGCTTTAAAGACTAGTATTCAAAAGTGTGCTGCAAGGGAAAGAAGAACAAAAGTTTTGTCCACAGCCCCTTTAATGCCAAATTCTCCCCTCGCCCTTTAATGCTGACAGTTTTCCTTATTCAATACAAATGTAATACACTGGGATATACACCCTGGAATTAGAACAAAGCACCTAAATGCACAATGTTGTAATTCACGAGTTGATGTACTGTTCATTGACTTTTATATTTCTAAATCACTCCTTTTCAGTGAAATAAATGTAAACAAAAGCTACCTTTATAAATAACAAATGCTAGAAATCATGGACCCTGGACAGTGTTTATAGCCAGGGTGAAGTCACCACTGCCTAGGGGACTAGCAGGGATACTAAAGCATTTCACTTAATATCTCATCTTATCTCCTGTTCCAACAACCCCACATAATCCCTACAACACTACAGAATGCTGTCTTCCATCTCCTCTCCCAAAGCACTGGAATAAAGACTAGCGTTAAAGACATCTTAGAGGTCAAACTTCTTGTCGTGGTCCAGCAGGGGGGAATAGGACACCAGGTCAAAGTGAAAATTCACTCAGAAGAAGAAAATAATCTTTTGTTCTGTCTGCATTTCATCTTTTTGTTCCCGGTCATTCTGGCTTTCTAGGAGGAATGAAGGGAAGATGCCACGAATGTGGGAGGGGATGGAAAATGTAATCACACAGCCTCAGTGACCTACTGTTGGACTCCTACTGGTTCCATCAGGATGAGCAAATTGTGTACAAATGAGAAAAGTTTCAATAAATAGTCCTAAAATCGGAGAGTTTATTATGGACAAAACTCTTAAAGCAAAACAAATATTAAAACCAAAAAAAAAAAAAAAGACGTTTTTATTTCTCCTGCTAAAGCTGAAAAGTGTTGCTTTGTAAATGCTGTTATAATGGAATATTGGAAAATGCCAAAGCACTTAATATGTTTAATGGTTTTCATTGAATGTTTTGCAACAATACATTTAATACTCACACCAGGGTTTTTATTGCCCTTTTTTTTTCTAGAATGAATACATAATTCTTTCTTAAATACTGTTTAAACTCCACTAAGGGGATAACCGGGAAAATCCATAATCATTAACATGGATTTAAGCTGCATGATGATTAAGTTGGAGACAGTTTTGAATTGTCATTAATACCCAATCAATAAGAACTAAGTGTGAAGGAAAATAGCCCAAAGGAGTGATCCAAGAGAAGTAACCATTTCCACCACAAGCACACCCAGTGTGGCACGTCTTCTCCCTCACGCGGGATTTAGTGCCTTCTGTCCTAAGGACTAGCATTTAATGGAATGAGAGTTACAACACTGTGTACATGGGATTGATGCTCTCCTAGCGCCAAGGTTCCTGGCAGGCTTGACCTCTGCATGCTGACCATCTACAGAGGTGAGGACAGAGAACACCCATATCCTCTCTATACTCACAGATTTCAAACTCAGTGGATCTTTAAAACAAAATGAAAATTCTCCATCCTCATTAACATGAATATAAGCACAGCACAACAGCACATCAAAAGATGTCTCTGGTAATCTGGGCAAAATGAGACTAATTTCAAGCACTCTTCTCCCCTATGAAGGTCAGGAAACATTTAGCTAAAAAAATAAAAAGATGCTAAAATGTACATCATCAATTCTTCTGTCACCGAGGATAGAGTTTGTATCACTCTGTAAGTGTAGATTAATCCTTGCTGCTTTTGTTGCTAGAGTTATTGAATGATGATTTCAATAATGTGGAACCTACCACCATGAGCCATGAAACAACAGGAGGCGGTTTCCAGAAGGGTGAGGGACAAGCACAAGGCAAGTAGCTTTTCATGGGAAGGGATGAATGACAAAGAACATGGGCAGTAGGTCAGGAAGTTCCCAGAAGTGGCATTTCGGCTGAGCCCTACAGGAGAAGGGAGGTTCTTCCAGAAGGAAAGATGCTGACAGATTGTTCCACTCTGGAACAATGGAAACATTGTCAACAAAGCTTTGGAGGCAAAAGAAAAGTTCTGGAAACAGCTGGACCTCAGAGACCTACACGGAGGCCACAGCCTTGGCTGGGTGACCATCAGGCAAGACCAGAGCAAAGGAATAACCTGGAGAGATGGACACAATTAGACAAGAAGAAACCCAACTCATTTCCCCCTCCCGCTCTGACATGCTGAAACTGCCGGCAGAGTCCTATCTGAGAACTTAATGATATTTAGTAATCCTTCCTGATACAAGTGTTTTTACTTTGCAATTCCAATCGAAATGACCCATATAATTCACCAACTATCAAGATGATCGTTTCTTTAGAGAAAAACAACTTTTTAGGAGCCTCCATTATTTCTTTGTTCCTTGGGAAGAAATAAGCTTTGCTGCACACGAATGAACATTTTGTATAAAATGACCTTCTACTTGAAAGCCACGAAGATTGCTTTGGCTTTAGAAATAGCAAACATTTCAAAGTGGATTAGAAAAGCTAATCTATGAAGTTTCCAGAGAAAGCAGGTAACAGAGCAATAGAGCAAACACATCTCTGTCTGGGTGGGAGCCCTCCTCCTCCCCTTCCTGTCTCTTTCAGATCACAGGAGGCTACACCAGCCTTTGACAAGACAAACTAAGCCTGGAGTCGACATCAGAAGACACAATCACGATCAATACCAAATTATCTTTGTTTCCACTGGAGATACCAGTTATCAATGTGAGGTTGCTTAAATGAATACCTGTTATCAACATGAATGGCTTGTTTCCAAACCAAAGCCATCTGGCTCTACATCTGAGGCTGTATTGGCCCAAAGTGCAGCATTGGCAAAGCTTCTGGAAATGGGAACAGCCGAACTTTGCTGAAAAGGCTGCTCACGGGCCAAGGCAGCTGGGGTGGAGACAGGGAAAGAAGTCAACCTTGTCTTTCAGCCCACGTAATTTTCCCCAGTGATGCAGCGTTTTAAGGAATGGTCTTCTGCTTAGGTAACCCTCTGGGAATTGTTTAGGGTTGATAATCAAATAAAGGCTATTTAACCATAAACCTTAGAAAGTCTGCTCAGGACCCTTCAGTTCTGAGACAGCTGATCTAGTTCTTCTGTGGACAATGGAACTGTCACTCATTTCCCAAGAGGACAGCTCAGGATGAGCCAGACTATGGCATTGTATCAGCTTGAGGATAAACATTTGTTTTACACACTGGAAAACCATCTGTCCCTGAGGGCTCTGACCATGCTGAACACAATTCTGTTGCTGCCCTTAATTAGATCCGTTCCAGCACCTCCTCAGAGGTTTGGACTGGAACCCGCAATGGCGGAGCTTTGAAGGTATGGACCAACTACCTGGGGACATCTGCCTACAGTAAGACAGGCAGGGCAAGAAAAGGCACAGCCAAGGTAAGAGGATGATAGTCTGGGTGGGAAAGTCTGTCCTAGAACAGTTTCCATTCCTGATGGTGGTGACACATGCCCATCACTTCCGTTCAATTTAGTTTAACAAGCATTTGTTGAGAACCTATGAAGTAACCAGAATGGCAAAAGAATTGAGTGGGACCCTGGAGATCAATGAGTTCATCTTGGCCCTCAAGAAGCTTTAGGTCTTTTAAGCTTTATGGCCCAGTAGGACCAGACCTGTCTTCGAGCCCAACAACAGGGTCTGAATCCTGGTCATCCAGCTCTCTAGCTGCTCAACTCAAAACTGTTCTTCTCTCTGGGCCTTGATGTTCTTATCCGATGAACTAAAAAAAAAAGATCCTCTTTAGTTGATCTTCCACATGTGAATTTGATGAGAACACACAAAAAACATTTCCTCCAGTTCTGCACGAGTGTGAGATATTGTTGCGATGGGGCTGTGGGAGAGGCAAGGTTTTCAGGCACAGCACAGCTTGCCTGGAACAAGGAAACGTCAGAGTCTGTGCCTCCCACACTTGGCTCTCACATGGGGAACTTGGAAGAACTCCTCAAGTTCACAGTTACACGGAGGTTATGTGAAAGTTAATTCCGCTGCCAACGAAAGGACTCCAAGCCTGTGTTCTCAAATGCGAGGCTGAGCACCTGTTCCTTAAAAACTGGTTTTCAGAATCCAGCACTCTCTTTCTCAGCTTCAGCAACAAAATCTGTGATCAGTGAAGCTGAAAATGAACTGAGGCAAGGGCCTGTATCGAAAGGCTTGACTGATGTCCTCAGAATTCCACAGGCACAATGAGTAAGCTGTTTGCCAACACAAGCTCCTTTGATGGATGGCACTGTGAGACTTAGAGTGTGACAGGATGGTGAGTGTGGCAGGACCAGTGAGTGTAGCAGGCAGCTCCCAGCCGCTGACCCCAATCACAAGCCAGGAAAGGAAAAATATACCCTTCTCCTTGATCACGGAAAAATGAGGAACAATTTCCATGTCTACTCAGACTTTACCTGCTCAGGATGGGTTTTTGTGTAAATCTGATGCAGGAAAAATGCTATTTTAATTTCCTTTTTATTACTTCCTTCTATCTATGCTTCCAGATACTTGCTAGGCAACTTCAGTTTGGGAGGGAACATATCATATTGGTCCAGAGAGCAGCCCTGGGTCATACAACTTGACTAAATCTTGGCTCCAGCTACTTAATGAAAATAGTCTGGGCAAAAGTCCTTAATACATAGTAAATGTCCATTAATGTTAAATTCTTATTATTGTGAATGGTGATGATGATGATTAAGTATGTGAGAAGAATTATGCTAGAGGCTTGGGCCAGGAAGACGACCAACACACCCATAGTTTAGCTGGAAGGAGATGAAATTAGACAATGTGACATGGGCTATCTTAGGAGGTGACATAAGGTGATAATAACAATAAATTATTGGGGTTCACACTTCCTCTCCTAGTGCCAACTGTTTTAGTGATTCAGTCAATTAATCCAGTTAATCCTCACAAATGTCTTATGAAGGAAAGCACAGATATCATCCCAACTTTACACATGAGGACACCAAAGGGCGGAGAAGTTTAAGTGCTATGAAAACTCAAAGCAGAGAGCAGACAACTCTGCTAGGGCATGGGGCACCAATGGGGGGAAGATTTTATACATTATGTGACAGTGAGCCTGAGGAACAGGATGAGTGGAAGTCAGCCAAGTGTCCCAGGAAAACTATGGAAGAATGAGCAGCAAAGGCTCTAAGGTAAGAGGAGCCTCATGTGTCTACAGCATGGCATGTGGTTTGAAAGGGGGAAGGTCAGTGTTGAAGAAAATAGTGCAAAAAGGCAGGCAAGTGAAGTTCAGGTGAGCAAGGGCAATGAGCAAGGCTAAGGAATACTATTTCTGTGCACAATGGGGGTGAGGAGCTAAAGAGGTCTGATTGGGCATAAAAGCAGCCGGATCAGTTCTGAAATTTAAGTCATCTTTAAATTAATCTGGTAGCAGGGAAGGAGATAAACCTGAAACAGAGAGAGACTGTAGCAGGGAAACCATTTGCTTTAATACCACTTATTCTGCAAATATTTCAAGCCACCAGTGAGTCCTGTAGAACCTCTCTACAAAATATGCCCCATGTGTTACAACTCTTAGCAGGACCTCCCCTGGAACAACCCCAATCAAAGCCATGGCTATCTCCCCCTGGAAATGCCAGCCTCCTAACAGGTCTTCACTTTCTTCTCCAGGCCCCACAATCAATTCTTCACACAGTTGCCAGGCAGCGCCTTTTAGGATAATTCTGATATCATTCTCCCATTTAAACCCCTCAATCACTTCCCATTAATCATGACCATGACCCACAAGCCCTTCACAATCTGACCCTGCATCCCAGCCATCTTTCTAAACCCAGACCACCACATTCTTATCTCTGTTACTATTGCTGTCTCTTGGCTTAGAATATTCCTTTCCTAAATCCTCAGATGTCTGCCCACTCCTCATTCATTCTGCCATGAAAATGGCTCCTTCTTAGAGATACAGTCAAGTCTCAGTTCTAAATATCTCTCTTTTTGAAAAATTTAGTCCTCAACTCAAGTTGTTCAAGAAAAAAAGGGCTTGGTTGTTGAAGGAAACTTCAGTTCTCGACCTGACAATGCTTTTATGCTGATACCTCAGCATGACAAAAAGCATCCCTCAGGCCACAAACAAAGGAGAGAAACCTCATGTGGTTAATATCTGAGGAAACTGTGTTGTGAATATTTTTGTGGGTTTGGGGTTTTGTTTTTTTTTCTGTGTATGGGGGGGGGGGGTTTGCTTTTGCTTTTGTTGCTGGCAAAATGGATGATTAGTACAATTTTAAAACATAAAGAGACCATCAAGAATGCTAATGTTGCTAAGGGTGTGAAAGAAACAATGATCACAGGCAACTGGAGAGGTATAAAAATTGTTATTGATTTGTATAAACAAAAAGCAGTTAGCTAGTGACAGCGTTTCAGAGGCAATGACATGTGAAAAAGCAAAGATGCTCACACTGACCTCCTGAAAGACAGCCCCTGGGTGAGTGCTAAAAGTGACATATTTAGGTAGGGGTTGGTTTGATAAATGTAAGGAAAGAAGTGTTTGTTTATAGATTAAGCAGTATATTAGATATGCACTGTATATAAGAAAGGTCAAAACAAGGAATCATTTGGCGGTCTGGAACGAATAAATTTAATTTACATTATTTCTAATGGGAAAAAATGATTTCGTTTTCAGGCAAATCACTGTTCAAACAGCCTTCCAGAACAAAGTAAGTTTGAGACCATGGCTCTACTGTGCAATCCCCACCCCAACTGAATGAAATGGTGACTTGATTCCTGCTAAAATGTCATACAGAACATGGCCAATGCTCAAAATACAGCTGCGAAAAAATTAAATATACTACTGAGTGAGTTCCAGGAACTGTGTTTGACTGGGACTATAAAGTTTATAAGAATTCCAGGAACTGTGTTTAACTGGGAACATAGAGTTTATAAGACGTAGCTCCTTCCTTTGAGGATGCTATAGTCTAGGGTGAGAAAGAGACAAACAGGCAACCACCACTCAATGTGACAAAGATTCCAAGAGGAGGGCTGAAACCGGTTTGTCTCAGTGGATAGAGTGTCAGCCTGCGGACGAAAGGGTCCCGGGTTTGATTCTGGTCAAGGGCATGTACCTTGGTTGCGGGCATATCACCAGTAGGGGATGTACAAGAGGCAGCTGATTGATAACTCTCTCTTATAGATGTTTCTAACTCTCTATCTCTCTCCCTTCCTCTCTGTAAAAAATCAATAAAGTATATATTTTTTAAAAATGGTTTCAAGAGGAGGAAACAAGGAATACTGTGGACATCTACTGAGAGGTCAACTAGACCAGGCCCAAGGGTACAAGGAGGCTTCTCATCTATGTTGAAACCTGAAGGCAAGAGCTAGCCCAGAAAACAAAGGAAAGGCATTCCAGGATGCCAGCAACAGGCCCTAAGGCAAAAGAGAACAAGATGCATCCAGGCAGTTATAGGCAGGTCAGTGTAGGGAGGTATTTAAAGGATGGATTGACCGCATGGGGATGGAGAGAAGCAAGAAAGAAGGCCAGAATGTTTTAAGTGGCTGAATATTATTGAAGTTATCTAGACTTTTAAAACTATCAAATGGCTATCCAAGGCAATAAAGAGAAAGACTGTAGAGAATGCTTGCAAAAGCTATTTAGGAAAGAGAAATTGTAAGAAACAGAGGCGACCAGGATCTAAAGAATGAGAGAGAAGGCAGAGTAAGTCATTAGCTCCGGTGCTATTAGCCACTGCCCAGTACTGTGCCAGAAGCTATCCAGAAATGGTCAGAGAGGGAGCTGGTGCTCACAGAACATTTGAGAAAAGAAGGGTGGGCAGGAGCTGCAAACTATCACAATAGGACTAAGAAATGCAATGATAAAAAGCTTGGCGATTAAGGGTACATTTGGGTGGCTGCTGCTGATCCTCACCACCAACCACAACGTCCCATCTATGGCAGGAGCAACCCAATATTCTCCAGTCAAAGCGGTGGTCAGGTATGTGGGCATCTGCAGATGGCAGGTATCTTTTGCCAGTGCCATCCAGGTGCCCTCTTGAGAATTACCCACTGGGCCTGCTGACAGCCCAGGCCATTAGTGGTGGCTCCCTGTGTCTGGGGCACTTCCCCAGTCTATGAACTTGGGCAGTAGCTTCCCTGACCCTCATGCCCCCAGTTCTTCTAATGATGAAGAAAGCTTTTAATTTAGAAGATTAAATCCCTGCTTACTCGGGAATACCTAAAGGGTTTTTTGTTTTGTTTTGTTTTTCTGATCAAACATGACTGAGTGAGCCAGGGGGTAACTATGTAAGATCATTTCAGAGCAGAGGTAGAAGCAGGGGTCAAAATGCAGGGAGCAGAGAAATAGGAGTGAGGGAAGTTGGGGGAAATAAATCTAGATCCCTATTAAAAAAAAAAAAAAAAAAAAAAACTTAGAAAAAAAGGAGGGAGAGGAGGTAAGTTAAGGAAGGCTTTGAGATGAAAACATACCACTTAAAAAAAGCAGTAATAAGAACTCTCATTGGAAGCTGCCTGCAGACCAGCTCGGATAGCTCCAGGACCCTTCCTGGGAGCAGAAAGCCAGTGGGCCCAGACCTCCATTTCAAGGGCCTGCGAGTTAGACTCCACATTGTCTCCTAAAGAGGTTATAGGTATAATCACAGAGAAACCATGGAAGGAGGCACTGGAAGGAGGCCTTGTGTAAAGTTGCATCCCTTTCCTGGACCACATGGCCCATGCCACATGATCATTTTTCTTTACTGTATCCTTAATTTTCATGGAAAGAATCCAATTATATGGTTTAGGCACTCTTTACCAAAAGGCAGCAATTTGTGAGTGTAAATATTTACTTATGCATTCACTTTTTTTTAATCCTCACCCAAGGATATGATTCTAGAAAGCTTATTTCCAATGAAACCAATAATAATAATAATAATAATAATAATAATAATAATAATATATAAAAGCCTAAGCAACCTTTCAACCATTTGACCGGTAGCAATGATGTGCAATGACCATCAGAGGGCAGACACTCAACGCACAGGCATGGAAACATGAAACAGACTGATGAATCTCAGATCAGAGAGAATGGGAAGGGGGGGGGAGGGCGAGAAGAGATTAACCAAAGATTTTATATGCATACTAGAGGCCTGGTGCATGTATTCATGCACCAGTAGGGTCCCTTTGCCTAGCCTTTGGGGATCGTGCCAAAACCAGAAGTCTGACATCCCCCAAGTGGTCCTGGATTGCAAGAGGGCACAGGTCAGGCTAAGGGACTCAACCAGTGCATGAATAAATAATAAATAATAATAAATAAGACTGTTCCCAAAATCTTGGTCCCCACACACTTTACACAAGCTCCTTGTTCAATGTCCTCAGAATAGGCCTTCTTCCCACAACATATAAATAAACTCCTGAAGCTAGCAATCTGATTCTTGCTGACACTTTCAAGAAAAATGACAGCTTCAACTCAAAACATGGGCAGTAAGGAGACCAGCCCTCATGACATAATATTTTGTGCATGAGCTCTTGAGTCCACAGGTTGCTGAGTTAGCCAAGGGGCTGGTTCTGAAAGAAGTGTGCCTTAAACTCATCTTTTTGTTACTTTCCTATTTCTCACACATGCCTTCCTCTTGCATTCAAGAAATGACATTTTTATCCTCTGGAACCAGACTTAACATTTTTAAATTTCCAAGGATGAAAAGCTAGCTTAAAGGATAGTCTGCCTGTCCCTTTTTTAATGCCCAGGTAATGAACTAAATTACATAGAAGGTTTGAATTTTGATGGAAAGTTATTCATAGACTTTATTTTCTCAGCATTAATTCTTTCTCCTCTGTCAATTCTTAATTATAACTTTATTTCAAAATGACAATGTAATAAGCAGATATATGAACACATGCTGGTGGAAAAAGACTTATGGATTTTTTTTTTTTTAACAAAGCAAAGGCAGAACTAATGAAAGACTAAATCCATTTTGCTTAAAAGTAAACCAAGAGCAAAAACGTAACTTCCCTCTGGCCTCTACGCAGTGTCTCATTTGTGTGCCTGCTCTGTGCATTCATCCGGCTTCGCTCTCACACCCTCCTCACTGCAGGTTGGAGTCCTGTACCTTCCTGATGTGCTTACAGGACCAATAAAACGGAGTCCTCATTTCAATACAACCCACCAACATTTCTCATTCTCCCTTCTGTGAACACCCACACTCCTCTTTTACTGTGAAATAGACTCGGAGAAGTGGTAAATTCCACTTTGTGAATCAAAAGCAGTTGAATATCAGCAATACTACATATGAGCAAACTCATAAAATTTATTTGGACTTTAATGGTGTTTAGTTTCCTTTAATATTCCAAAGTCGCTAAAAGATTTAGAGCCAATTAAGAGTCCTAGGAAGGCCTAGGCCAGTTTTGCTCAGTGGTTGGAAGGGTCACAGATTCTATACCAGGTCAAGGGCACGTACATTGGTTGCAGGTTCAATCCCTGGCCCTGGTTGGGCCACGCGCAAGAGGCAACCAGTCAATGTCTCTCACATTGATGTTTCTCTCTCTCTCTCTCAATCTTGTGCGCGTGCGCTCTCTCTCTCTCTCTCTCTCTCTCTCTCTCTCTCTCTCTCTCTCTCTCTCTCTCTCTCTCTCTCTCTCTTTCTCCCCTCTACCCTTCCATTTTCTCTCTCTCTAAAGATCAATGGAAAAAATATCCTCTGGTGAGGACTAAAACAAAAAAAAAAAGAGTCCTAGGAAAATGGAGAAGATAGGAACAGACATGGTCAAAGCCCATCCCTGTGTCTGGTGCTTTATAAATGTTTGCCCATTTAAGCAATAATAAGCCCTTGCAAAGCCCCTCGACCCCACTGCATAGATGTGATTCTTGAAGTGAACCAGCGACTAAGTTATGGGATGGGGATGAGAATGGAACTCAGGGCACTGCCACTTGGTTAAACTGTTGTGAAGACTCAGAACACAGATGCTAATGTGGATGCACTCTGGAGTGACACAGGCCCTTGGAACCACAGCCGCTGGCAGCTCTCAACTGGTTCTTTAGAGAAGATACTGAATCCAACAAGCAAATAAACTGAGGCTGTGATGTCTTGACTGAAGCCTGCCTGCCGTCTATGCTTTAAAACCAGGTGTAAAGTGAGGAGCAAAGGGACTAGACAGGAGGAAGTTATGCATCCTCAGATCTTTTGCATTGTGTCAGAAAGTATGCCTGCCACCGATTCATCTACAGACTGAGGAGAAAAGCAAAAAGGAGACTGATGTTCTGGTGACAACGTCCTTCCTGTCCCAAAAACAGGGATGAAAATCTACCTTTGAATAAAAAACAACAGTCTGAAGGCTGATGATTGCTTAACTGCCAATCTGCCCTCCCTTTGGGCCAGGAGACAAGTAGAGAACTCCCTGTCTCTGTCTCCATGGCGACAGGAGGTGGGACAAGAATCAAGACCAAACATTTACTTTTGATGTGCTGGGAGAGGCAGCAGCCTTATGTGTCTGACAGCAGCTCCTCGGCAGCATTTTTTAGGTCAAGTCCCACTCTACCCTCAGGAGGAACCAAGCACAATCAACTCTGTAGCAACAGAACATGCCAGCAGGGACACAGGCAGCAATCAGGGGAAGAACTGTGTTAGATCACATCAGGTAAGCATGGATCATAAAGCAAGGTGACACCATAGAGAGTGAGGGGACATGCATGTTTGGGTGGTCAGGAAAGAAATCCCTGCCTCTAAAAACAAGCAGAAGGTCAGAGAAGTTCTGGAGGAAGTTTCCTGAGAAGTACAAGTGCAAAGGCCCTGAGGTGCTGGCTTCTGAAAGCAAACACAGGTTTCCTGACAGCATCTGGTGGCCTTGTCTGGGAATGCTATGACAGTTCTTGATGATTTAGACTTTAGAAAGATAAAATGAAACATGTATCACATATTTATTACAGAGCATCCCTAGTGAGGGCGAGGGCAGCCCTCCATAATCAAATACTCTATTTCTGTAGTAAGACATGTGATTAGTCATGCTAATTAAAAAAATGTTATTCATATTGTACATATGTCCATTTAAGTCAGGCTTTTTCATCAAATGATTTATGAAAAAAATTTTGATTTTTGAAGCTTTCTAGGTTTCAAAATTACGGAATGGGCTTGTGAACCTACTGGGGCTTGAAAAAAATGAAAGTGAAAGAAGTTTCTCAGTTTTATGCTTATTAGTCACAAAGTTTTCTCAGCCCTTTGGCTCAGCTACTGCCTGGCCCTCAAGTCACAAAGTGAAGTGAGTGAGGTCAGATTGAATACCTGGCAGCAGGAGGTGATTTCCTGATGATGAGGATGCGCACACTGCGATGTGCACCGGTCACCACATTGCAGTGACACATGCACAACCCAGAATTCTACTAAAGCCACTGAATTCTACGCTGAAAATGGTGACTTGTATTGACGTTAAATGTCAATAAAGTTGTTAGAAAAACAGCAATGAGAGAAACTCGGGAATGTGAATTAATGGATCTGTTTTTCAAATGCAGAAACCCACCTCCGGGTAATGTGATCCTATTTTATCACAGTAAGCGTATTCCAAGTGCTGTAAAATGACAGCCACTTTGGAAAACAGTCTGGCAGTTCCTCCAAAGGTTAAACACGTGAACTAGTAATTTCACTCCTAGGTATATACACACAAGAAAAAGAAAAAGAAAAATCTATGTCCACACAAAAACTTACACACAAATGTTTGTAGCTGTGTTAGTTATAATAGCTAAAAGTGGAAACAATCCAGATGTTCGTCCACTGATGAATGGATAAACAAACTGGGGTATATCCATGCAATGGAGCATTATTAGGCAATCGAAAGGAATGAAGTGCTGATACACACTACAGCATGAGTGAAACTTGAGAACATTATATTAAATGAAAGGAATCAGTCACAAAAGACCAATTTTATACGATTATGTGTACATGAAATATCCAAAAGAGGCAAATCCATAGAAACAGAAAGATTAGTGAATGTCTAGGGATGGGGACCATAATGAAATTGAGGGTTAATGGCTAAAGGTATTGGGTTTCTTGTGGGAGTGATGAAAATATTCTGAAGCCAATTGTTATGATGATTGTACAACTGTAAATATACTAAAACCCACTGAATTTTATTCTTTATGTGGGTAAATTACATGATATGTAAATTATATTTTGATAAAACTGTTATCCCAAAAAAAGTGTCTTTGTTAATTAGGGTGAAATTAAATATATATCGTTGTCTCCTGTTTCTCAAAGCATGCAGTGACTCAGTGGTACCAACTTGTATGTGCATCCTGCCTTCCCAGCGTGACCTGGACCACCAATCACCATCAGCAGAGGAGTCCTATCTCCCAACCGTGAGACCAGGAAAGTCTGTGCCGAGATTTAAATCTGCTTTACAGACTTACTTACTTGGTTCTTCATTAAGATCTTTTATGCACCTTTAGCACAACAACCCATTTCAGATTAACTAGCAAAATTACTGGCATTTGCAATAGCTGTGATTAAAAACAGTAAATAAATATTACTGAGGTAATGTAAGTTAAATATATTTGATCCTGATCCTGAGTAGTGTATTGTATTGTCAACATTCAACTACTGGAGTCTAATAATTAGAACTCAGAGGGCATCTAGCAGAATTTGAGGTCAATCCGGAGCTAAAAAAAATAGTGCTAATTAAAATCTTTCTCACGCCTTGGGAAAGGAAACACCACATGAAGGAAAAGATCATGGATTTGCCATATTATGAAAGGCTTATTAGAGTGTATTATGAGTCATTTTTACCCCACCACATTCCCAAAAGATTTTCCCATTGTTTGTATGCTACATCAAGAAAAAAAAAATACCCTCAATTATTAAGCTAATTAAGAACATCGGATCTTTAATTAATTTTTTAAATATTTATCGTTGAATGCATTACATATGTCCCCTTGTTTCCACCATTGACTTCTTCTAGCCTGCCTCCACCATCACCCCAGGCCTTCACCACCCTCTGTCAATGGGTTATGCATATATGCATACAAGTTCTTTGGTTGATCTCTTCCCAACCACCCACCCACCTTCCCTTGCCTTTCCTCTGAGATTCAAAAGTCTGTTCTATGCTTCTATATGTCTGGATATATTTTGTTCATCAATTTATTTTGTTCTTTCTACATGTGGTGAGATCACAAACATCTGATCTTAAGGGGCATGAAACCAATTAGATAACAAATATTTATTAAGCATCCACTATATACAAAGAATGTGGCCTGGCACTGAAGAGAGGTACAAAATACTTAAGGCAGTCTCTGCTCCCTAGGAATGTGTAATGACCTCCAGCAATAATAATGAATTAGTACCCCTGATGCTGTTTGCCAATTTTCAAGTAAGGCATCCAGTTAATAGGAGGGGTAAGAGTTGATGAAGGATGACTTCCCACTACTAAGGCCAAAAATTTGAACTAACATTAAAAGGTGCCTAAGACTCAGCCCCAACTTGTCCCACCACCAGCTGCTTGGAGCAGAGGGTACCTCACGGAATGCCATGCAGAAGACTCTTTCTCCAGCACAGCCACGGCTCCTCATCACTGTCAAGTCTAATCACAGCCATCAATAATGAACACAGTCCTATTCTGCACTGCTATTTAAAAGATGTTTTGTGTCATTAAATTATTTTATGAGTTTTTAAAAAGAAAAATGTTCCTTCAGCCTTGGGGGAGGGAGAGAAGACAACCTTTTCAATGACTTGGCATGGCCCTGAGATAATGATGTTATATGTATGCATATGTGTGATTATTTCTATGATGTTAATTAAGCTTTCACAATTAGGGAAGGAAAGTAAACAGGATAATTAACGCAGAAAGAAGAGTATGTTAAAAGGGAACCAGGCCCCTAAATATTATTATAGCTTGCTTCAGAACACACGTGATAATTAATAAACTTATTATGGCATATATGCCGGTTATATTCTAAAAATTAAAATGTATGTGCACCAGAAGAGATAAGTGACTTACCTGGATTTTCTTTCCCTATCTGGATCTCTCAGAAGTTAAATTCAACCATTATTTATTAAGCAAAGATTAACAATACATAGCCCTTCCTCTTGAAGATTGCACAAAATAGTAAAAGAGGCAAATATGCAATCAAACAACCACTGTTTGATGTGATGAATGGTATAGGTAACTCAGATGTGGTTAGTTCAAATAGGTATTAAAATGATAACTGTTAATAAGTCAAAACAAGAATATCAACTTGTCCCTATGTGTTCTGTGTACCAAAATCTTGCTCCTTGTATAATTTCCCTCATTTACCAATACATCTTTAAGACAACCCACTTAATTGATGCTGTTTAATAAATCATAGTTTTTAACCAACAGGTACTCAATGAAAACCATCAATAGTACATCCCACTTTGCTGACAACTAATAATAATATTATAAGCAACAGCCAGGCAGTGGATGCTGAATCACCTGACAGCCCAATACCAGAGGTCAAGGTGGGCAGGTATCTCAACCATCCAAATAGCAGGGAACATTTCACAAGGTCAAGGCCAAAAGCATGTTGCAAAGTCCAAAAGGGCCAATAGGAACCTGACCAAGGACATTGGGAAAACTATGATGATGAGGCAAGACCCTGGCTCAGTTAAAGCAAGTGTAATGTGGTGAGACCGGCTGGCAAGGTTCATCTAAAAAGGAGCTACTACAAAACTCAAGTTGAGCTCTTGCCCTAACTCCTTGGGTCTGTGTTTTGATCCTTCTTGAATGGGTTGCATTCTCCAGGAACCTTTATTCTGAACTTGAACTAGGAGCTTTTGACAACTGCTTCTTGTGATCCAGTGATGGGTGGTCAGATCCAGACTCTTCAGCTTCCCTTTCTCTAATGGCTGGCTCTCAGCAAGGCCACTTGGCTTTGGAAACAATGTCTCCAGGGACAATATGGTGAGACCACCTCAAACAAGGTATGGGCCCTTGAGTACTGGTGACCAGAGAACCCAGTGCCCACAGTGGATTGGGAGTGGAGCTGACATTCATAGAAGTCGTCTGCCCTTTGGTAATTTAATTGTCTTCAAAGAAATGTCTTCCTTGGTGGAGGATCAAGTAAGTGAGTGCACTAAACAACATTTAATGGGGGAAGGGGGGAGGAACCACGAACTCTAAGCAATCTGAGTGGACAGCTGTTGGAGAAAATTATTAGAAAAGTTAAGTTGGTACTGAGAGAATTAGACTTGGCAGTTTATCAAATGTAAACAGGAGAGGAGGGATGAATTGAAAGTGAATAACCATTTTATCATTCTTAACTTCCACCTGGCAGGTGCCTGGAACCCAGCCACATTCACACGCAAAATGCGTTTGCTTTGTCTCCATTTTCTTTGCTCTTGGCTTTGTGTTTGTAGCACCCTTCTGGATTTTTGAGGTCGGTTTTCTCTTTTCCAGCATTGTAGCCTCTTGTAAGACTCTTAACCATAATTGTTAGATCATTTGAGATAATACAAATGTGTATGGAGTTAAATAAGCAGCTGCCTTTTTCTCATCAAGAGACATCTGGGAAAAAGGAGGAAAGTTAAGAAAAGCCAAGTCCAAAATCCAGGGACCATATCTATTGAATATTTCAGCTAGTGGTTGCCAAGGTGAAATGCATAGGCTCTTCTCAAAGATTTCTCCCCCAATTTTTCAGTTGTATCAAAAGCCTTACTCTAGTGTATGGGCAAAGTGCCTAAATAATTTCAAAAAAAATAATCTAGCACATATGTGGAGCTGGCATACCTCCTGTAAATCCAATTGAAGCCCCTAATCTTTGCATCCTAATGGACTTAAACATTTTCTGACAAGGGGAAAAATGTATTTTACATTTGCTTTCCAAATTTCAGAGAAAACTATTTTCTAGCCCTAGGGTTACTAATCCTCAGAAGGGAAGCCTAACTCCTCTTTCATTTCGAGAGGTTATCTAGATAAAGTGCAGAGTAGTGAGAGAAGTCAGGCCCACGCCATAATCATTGCACACTGCATGGCAGATTCCAAACCAGCAACAAGCAGGTAGTCTCCTCCATATGGTGTGCCTTTGCCTGGACTCATCTCATTCTTGCTCAGTACCCCCCAATTTCCCCTCCAAAGCCCTCATTCAATATCTGCTGCTCTGTGAAACCTTTACTGAACCCTCCTAAGCAGAATAAATGGCTCCTTACTCTGGGGTCTGAGACCTCTTTCACTGGAATGTTTGACCAATCTGTACTCAGCTGAGATGCTTTGCCTGTACTGCATTGTAAGCATCAGCCACAGAGCTGATCCTTCCCCCCTTCTATGCTTGGATACCTTGGACTTGTCCACAGCTGTGTTCAGAGCATACGTGAGAATCCTTGTCTGGGGGTACTCCATCAGGGACTGCTTGACAGTGAATGACCCTTCCCATCTTTGCCCGGCCCACCCCTCTTTTATTAGGCTGAACTCTGGGATAGCAGACTGTCTATCTAACCTCTGGCACATAGTAATTACTAAATATAGGCTAAATGTATGAGTGAATGAGCGAACGAATAACTGCAGAAATATAAAAGCAGCAGTGTCCAGTCTCCATTTGACACATTTGTTGAGTTAATGGTTACCTCCCTCCTGTCATCCCACAGCTTCTACCTTGTATTTTAGAGGTTTATAGACACATCCTAAATAGATGCACAACAGAAACCCCGAAGGCCCAGAACTGGTTTGACTGTTCAGGACCCAGAGTGGAACATACTGAGCCCAGAAGTCCTTCAATGCCTGTTGACTAAATAGTCAGCCAAGATTACATGAGAGAGATTACAGGGTATTTGAGGTGGCCCCACTTTACTCAAAGTCTAACTTCTGAGCCATGTCAAAGGTTCAACAACGTAAGTTGGTGAATTGAGTTCAGATTGCAGAAACAAATTTCACTCTAATTCCAGACCACAAATCTCAGTGCTTGCTGCCAGCCACTTCATTTCCCCATTTCTCTCCTATCAGACAGAAATGACACAAAGTTGTTCTCAAGCCACTGTAAAAAAATAAATGGGAAATGCCTGAGGTGGTATATATTAAGAAATCCGAGCTTCTCTGACAAGAGGAGGTCAATATGTTATTAGTCAAATACAATGCTTAGAAAATATGATTATTTACTCGATAGTTATTCATCGGTGTCAAAATTGGACTTTTCATTCACCTCCTTCCTCGTTCCACTTCCTTGCACTTCCTTTTGGTTGAGAACAAATGTATTCTGTGAATTAAGATCTATACTGTAATAAACAGCTGGAGAGAGTCCCTGTAATCAAGGGAAAAATAATCAATATTATAAAATGTGATGATTTTCAAAAGTCTAAAATTGTTGTATAATTGGCTTTCTTCCATTTGCCATTCTTTTTTATTCACAGAATTTTTTTTTTAGAACTGAAGGAGTAACTTGACCTACATGTATTCAGAGGAAAAGAAGTCATTTAAGTAGCAGCAAATGAGATATTATTATCACAATTCAATATAAAATCGCCATCCATCTTTTAAACAACTTGATCTGTGTCAGGGACAGGAAATTTCCATAGACATTCTTAAAAGACTACAAACATTTCTCAAGCCATCAAATTAAGAGGCGCAGAAACAATTAGACGTGGCCCAAGGTCTTTCTATTCTGAAGGGAGAGATATTTCAGAAAGATAAAATTGTGTCCCTGTTGTTTTGATATTTGGTCTTAATAAAAACAGGGCCATGTTTCAGACATGATTGAGCTACAAAATATCACAAAGCTCTTCACTAATTATTTTTTTTAGGTAGCTAATCAACATTTCCTACATGGAGAGAATGTTAATGTGTCCTCCTGAGGTCTAGACATGGGCGGGTGTAAAAGGCATTCTGCAGTATCTGCCTAGCCAGCCTCCCTGCTCTGAGCCAAAAACCCCGCTGAGGGGCCCAGCTGCCACACTGCGTTAAACAATCTTGTCACAAGAATGGAGGTGGGACCAAAAGGAACTCCTCAAGAATTTGGAATTAGAGGCTTGAGACTTTCGTCAGCTTCTGTGGAACATTAGAAGTAAGACACATGAGCTTGGAAAAGAGGCTACTGCTGCCACCAACTGCAATGTACCGGAGACCCAGAGAAAGCCAGGTGCTGAGAGAAGAAGGGAGCAGGAGGAAGAGCAGCAGAGGTGAGAGTGAGGGCGGCTCCCCCAGTTCTTGCTCATGGCCTGGCCCCACGTCTTCCTGTCAGGCTCCACCACACACCTCTGCTGCTGCACCATCAAATCCTCATTTCACCAGTGCTATTTCCTGTGGGGTTTGGTGACTTGTCACCAAAAGAACCTTGGGACAACCTTGACAATTCACCTGAACCGCTTGGTAGACCAGCAGAACAGCTTCTCTATAACCTCTAAAACCAATGGCATAGTCATGATCAGCAGGGCTTCTGAATATTCTGATTCAAAAGGCCCCCCCATCCTCGGGAATTCAGTTTGAGCATTTTTAGGGTTCACTGAGCAAGAGGGGATGTGCAAGAGCAAAGGCCAGAAAGAGCTGTCCAAGGTCTCAGCTACTTCTGTAACCCAAGTAGTCTTCTTCCCGTGGATTCTTTCTCAGCTCTGGAGCGAGCAGAGAGGCACTGGGGCCTTATCGAGGCCAGCAGGACTCCTCACACTGCAAGTGGTGTAGGGTCCAAATTTGGGGTTTATTGGTTTTTGTTTCTTTCTGTTGTGTGTTTTCCAATCCATCAGAGTTCAATACTTTCGTAAAACACAAAAGTAGAGTATGCTTGATGTCACAGCAATGTCATATTGTGATAACTATTTCCAAACACTTGTTCTCAATTTCTGTTCTTATTTTATTGGGATAACAAACAGTTCCTTGAGCCAACACCAGCCCATAGCCCACACTCTGAGGAGCTTTGGTCCACACTGCAGTTGTCCCCTCCCAGTACTTTCTTAAAGACTTGTGACATCTCCCCCAACATCTTGCCTGGGAGGCTGGTGGTAATCAAATCCTGTTTTCTCCTCACTGGCTCTGTGACTCAGAGCTAGGAATGAAACTTCTTTGAGAATCTTCTCCCATTTACAAAATGGGGGTGTAAGGTAGGCAGACTTCAAATATGGCATCCCAAGATCCCCATACCCCAGTCAACAATCTCGGCATAATCCCTCTTCCTTGAGAGTGGGCAGGGCCAGTGAATATGGTGGGGTAGCCACTCCCTCCGTTAGGTTTGAGGAAGTATGCTGCCTCTGTGAGAAGGCCATGTGGCTAGGACCCGAGGGGGGCCTGGAGAAGCAGAGAACAACCCTTGGCCAACAGCCAACAAGAAAACAGGGACCTCGGTCCTAGCACCTCACGGACTGAATTCCGTCAACAACCTGTAATTGGAAGAGAACCCTCAAATGGGATTGAGGCCTCACCGGCCTTTTGGTTTCAGCCTAGTCAGACCCTGAGCAGAGAACCCAGCCAGCTACACTATGTCACAACTTCTGACTTACAGACAATAATAATAAATGGGTGCTGTTGTCTTTTTTATTTTTATTTTTATTTTTATGCATCAAAACAAAAATTATGCAGAGTGGCATGCCTCTAGCTGTGGGATTGCTGCAACGACTGAAGATATTTTATGGGAAATGCGGAGCACATCATAACCATTTAGCTCACAGGAGCTGTTATGCCCATGTTACTGATTACTTTTCATAACCCATGTAGGCCCATTTACGGTGAGTAAAGTATGTGTATGTATAAACACACACATTCACGTACAAAAAATTCCCACAGAGGACAATCTGCCTATCATTTTCAAAACCTTTACTTACATTTCTTAGATCCCTCTCATGCATGTGGGCTCGCTCTCTCTCTCTCTCTCTCTCTCTCTCTCTCTCTCTCTCTCAACCAGGTCCCTATTTGAGCTGGGCATGGGAAGTTAAGCAGCCATGGGGGCAGGAGACTCCCTCAGCAGGGGTGAGCATTCAGGCCCCTGTAAAGTTGGGGGGGGGGAAGGTCTGTGCCCCACCTCATTTCACCCCCAAGTTCTCTCCCGATGGCCTCTCTTTGACTGTGCCTGTCTTAGGTTGTTCCTTCCCTGAGGAATCTTACCCATCTCTGGCTAACTAGCCATCCTCTGGGGCCAAGCAGGGTGATGTGAGGTTCAGTTCTGACTCCTTGGTATCCTATGCCCCCGTGGCCTCCATGTCCAGCTCCTGCCTTAGGATCCCCTCACCTGCTGACAGGGCCCCAGGTCTGATCACATATCTTGGGGAACTCCGGTTCATCTCTCTTTTGATCACCGTCAGTAGCCTGGGAGGCAAATACTACCATTTCCATTACATCGGGAAAGACCTGAGGCTCTGGCTCCGCCCAGGATCACCTAGCCAGTTGGCTCATAGCAGAACCAGACCACAGTCTCCTCTTTTTAATATCTACAGCAGCCTTACTTTTACATGCAAAGATTTCTGCAATCAGCTGCCTCAAACACTTTCAAAAAAATGAATTTTTTAAACATCAGAGATGTCAGTGATTATCATCTAGGTCTCTGTCGTGCTGAAATCACAAGGTAAACTCTACTTTCTGGTTTTCACGTGAAAAAATAATAATGTGGATATTCCCGTAAGCAAAATCCTAGAAGTTGAATTGGACCTAAAAGCCATCATTCTCAGATGAGCACTAAACACTAGAGCGGTCGCCGTGGGGATGTGAAGAGAGGCAGGCCAGTGCTCCGGCCGGACCTGCTCTGCAGACCCATGGACGGTCTCAGGTCTCTGGTCTCCGGAGCTGCCAGCCAGCCAGGCTGTTTCCAGTTCATCTCACGGGCCCCCAGCAACCTTCGCACTTCATTTACAACCGCCCACTTTATAAGCTGTGGAACTCACTGCTGGTGCTTAACTTCCCGTAAAAACAAATATTCAAATCATGATTGGATGTGAACGTTTTCCCTGGCATGTTTCGCAGCTAAGAAACATTACCTCTTTATGTTTTCTGTGCAGCTCTCTGAAAATTCTCTTAAACACTTGCTAATACCTTAAGGTGACAAATACTAGCAATTCTTCGAGATTTTGTTACAACTAACTTTCCTAGAGTCTCCAACATATCAACACCACCGAAACAATACAGTTTCAAATTTTTAGATCGCTTACACATGAGAAAAAATAAAATAAAATAGAGCATGTACTGGGTGTTGGGTAGCCAGGCGTTGAATGGACCACATAAATCTGTTTTGTGGGAGAGATGGAATTGAATGCCTCCACTCTACCTTTTGGGGTAACCACATACTTTATCATTACAAGACTTTACATTATGCATGCTATATAAATATATGTGCCCTGAGAAATATGTGTAGAAAGATGGTCTCCCAGAGAGAGAGCGGACAACGTCTGCCAGTATCAACAGTGTGCTGGGGAAACTGGGCTCAGAGGAACCAGAAACTGCAGCTGGATTCCTAAGGGTTGTGACAGCTTGAGATTGTGCCAAGGGAAATGATTGATAGCTTAAGGCCTCAACATCTGAGGACAGAAGTGGCCTCTTGGTCCCCTGCAGCTGGGTCCCACCAAGGGAGGGATACACAGCCCACCAGAGACAAAAGCAGGTCTCCCGTTTTCTCGGACCTTCAGAGCTGAAAAGGATGATGCCCGTTCCTGCCCCTTTCATGATGCTTTCAAGTCAGGGCTGACTCCTAGAATCTGGCATTTGGAATGTTGTTTGTATATATTTGTTTGCATTCATCTGTTTGAAGAAACTGGAACAGAAAATCCCTGATAATTCCCTTCCATTTGCATAACTAAAACTAATCCAATCAACCGCTCAGAACAGGGGTCAACAAAAGTTTCTGTGAGGAACCAGATGGCAAATATTTTTTCGCTTTGTAGGCCACATGGTCTCTACTTCAGCTACTCAACTCTGTTGTTATAGTTGAAAAGACAACATGGAAAGGGTGTGACTGTGTTCTAATGAAACTTTATTTATAAAAACAGGTGGTGGACCCACCAGATCTGGCCCGTGGGCTGCAGTTGGCTGAATCCTGACCTTGGTGTCTGAAAACACACCGCATGATGCTTGTGATGCCACAGCCTTGGGTTCTCGAAGTGGTGCTCTAACAGATGTCCTTCCTCCCCTCCATCCTCCACCTGTTACTGCAAAGGACCAAGCTTAACCCTCCCTGTCAAACCTTCTGTGCCCCAGGGCCTGCAGCAGCACCTAGCATCTGCACCAGGGATTCCCTGGCATTAACCCAGGTAACCAGAGGCAAGTTTCACACACAACACCCCATGTTTGAGAAAAGCCAGCATCAGCTTTACCGCGGAACCTGTGAGGACCGCACACCACTGAGCATCACGCAGCTATAAAGGCTCAAGAACCGTTTCTCACACGTGTGCCCATGAAGGCCTTCATTTCCACAGACTACCCCTCAGCACTTGTGTTTGGGGAAGATGTCTTGGGAACTACTCCCACATTCCTTAGCATGACATGAATTACCCTTTATAATCTAGCCCCCGGTATACTGTTTCCATTTTGCATCTGCCCGGACCCCCCAGCGTATCCTCTACCCCACTCACTTGAGCTGTGCATCACACGCCAGGGTGTTTTATTTCTCTATGCCACAACACACGCCACAACGCCACCCACACCCCAGCAATTCTACACTGCGGGGACCAGCTCAGTGCTTAAGCAGCCTCTCCTCCCAGGCCTTGGGCCCAGAGAATATTTAAAATAATAATAACCCCATACATTCTGATTTATTCCTAACCTGATGTTAAAACAACATAATCCTGGAAGAAGTGATACTTCCCATTTGACCTTGAATACCTAAATTGAGGAGAGACCCTGAATCTTCTTCTATTAGTTTCTCTAATCTGGTGCAATACATTCAGTTTGCTAAAAGGTCACTTCACCCATAATGCACATGTTATGAATATATGAAGTATCCTCTTTCCTCTCTCCCTCCACCCTACGTTGGTTCCGGGGGCCTCCTCAGACAATATAAAGGGATGGCTGAGTGGAGGGATACAGGAAATGTTTATGGAAGGAAAAAATGAGGTCATGAGAAGGAAATTATCCTAAAACATGTCCAGCGAATACCAAGTATAAACTATTAAAATTAATTACCTTATTTGTTCCCCTGATTTTTCCCATTACCTCTTGCCTTTTAATAACTGAATATTGGCCTTCCAGCTCGCTCCCGGTTGATACCCAATTTGCTGAGTTGTTGATTCATTGGTAATTTCACACACTAAGGACCAGGATAGGAATTACCGAACACCAGGGCCGGAGGGAACAGCGCGACCGTTTTTCAGCCGAGGAAGCCATGGGCCAGCGGGGAGGCGCCTGGCCCCGCAGCCCTCCCATGGAGGCCTCACATTCCAGGAGATTGCTCAAGGGCCCTGCGATGCCCCTCTTCTCCTTGCACAGGCCTCTGATTTTAAGTATCCTCAGGCATTATCGTCCTAATTTTACAGATGATGAAACCAGGGCAGGGGGAAGATGATTGGCCCACCGGAGCGACTCACTTGAACGCTGAACGTTAATGCCAAAATGTTACAATCAGTCCTCCTTGCAGCTGTGGCCTCAAAAGTAGAACATTTCCTTTACTGAAATAAAACCGCATATTCTTCTCTACAAAGAAACAATTTAATGAATTCTGGATCCAGATACACATAAGGCTTTATTTTTTTTTATTTTTATTTTTTTTGGTAAATCCAATGGCAAAAAAAAAAGAAAAAAAAAAAAAAGACATGATCAGCCCTCTCCTTGCAATGTCTTATGTTTCCATAGCATTTTACTTTTTGAAAACTAGATTTTATTTTTTTAGCACCATTTTGGGTTTACAGGGGAAAAAATGACAGACAAATAAAGAGAACCCCCAAATACCACCTCACCTCCCCCACACGCAATTTCCCCTATTACTCCATCTTGCATTAGTATGATGGACAGGTCACATCAGATGAGCCAATGCATATTATTAACTAAAGTTCATAGTTTACATTAGGGTTCATTCTTTGCGTTGTACATTCTATGGGTTTTGCCAAATGTAAAATGACATGCATCGATCATTACAGTATCACACAAAATAGTTTCACTGTTCTAAAACTTCCCTGTACTCCACCGAATCACCCGCCCTCTCTCTAAACCTCTAGTGACCAGGATCATTTTACTGTCGCTATCGTTTTGCTTTTGCCAGAATGTTATAGAGCTGGAATCAGGCAAGATGCAGCCTTTCACACTGGCTTCTTCCACTTACAACATGCATTTAAAGTGCCTCCAAGCCTTTTCATACTTGACAGCTCTTTTTTTAAAATCTCTAAACAATAGTCTGTTGTCTGGATATACCATTTATCCACTCACCTATGGAAATATATCTTGGTCATTTCCCAATTTGGACAATTATGAATAAAGCTTCTATAAGCATTCATGTGCAGGTTTTTGTGTAGTGTTTAGTTTTCAGCTTAGTTGAGTACATACCAAGAAGCACAATTGAACTGCTGTTTAGTTTAGTAAGGAAAGTCCAAACTGTCTTCCAAAGAGGCTGCACCCTTTTGCATTCCCACAAGCCATGCACCAGAGGTCTTGTGGCTCCACATCCTCACCATCATTTGGTGCTGCACGTGTTACATTTTTATAAAAGATGTGAGTGGGATCACCTCAATTTATGACAGCCATTTGTAGATTATATCTGTTACACGCCAAGGTCAAGATTTGATATTCAATATGCCTAAACCCATACTGTATAATAATGATGTTTATTCCAGGGTCCTAAAGGGTGAACCGTACCCACTGACCACATATCACTCACTGAGCTACCTCCCTCTTTCCCCTCAGCCAGTGCACTGAGCACCACCATGGCCCTGAGAGCAGAGTGCTTAACAAGACGTGGTCTTGCACTTGGAGTTCCCGGCCTGGCAGACACGGCAGTCGGTACTCCTGGGCATGTCACATCTGGACCAACCAACGGGAGGCAGGAGCTGGGAGTGGTCACCTCCCCTGGTGAGCTCTCCATCCTGGCATCCCACAAGGAGGAGCCCTCTAGGATGACAAAACAAATGGCCTTAACCTCTTTTTGCCAATTTGCTCTGCCAGAAAACCCGGGGAGAAAAGTGACATAAGAGGTGCTCAAGGTTTCTGAGTCGAGAGTGCAAGCCACCCCTGAAAGGCCGCGGGAATGCAACTATTTTTTTTATTAATACCACTCTTGTACCTTCTAGATTCGTATGGGCCATG
The DNA here is from genome assembly GCF_964339955.1 of Pipistrellus hanaki. NCBI lineage: Eukaryota > Metazoa > Chordata > Mammalia > Chiroptera > Vespertilionidae > Pipistrellus > Pipistrellus hanaki. The sequence continues at coordinate 21,973,743 of NC_140515.1, forward strand.
TGCACTAACAAAAATTTTTCAGTATTTTTTTTTTTGGAGGGGAGCATTCATTAGCATTAAATACGGAACACTCCCTATATTTTAAGACCACCACCCCATCTGCCCTCTATTCTTTAAAGCCAGTCACAGACGTGCTGTGCTGAGCATCTCCGAGCCAGCCCGGTTATTTATATAGGGTTTCACAGGAATGCGGTGCCAGAGCATGGCTGCCAGTGAATAACTCACCTCACTGTGCCAAGGTTAGACCTCGGTGCCAATTGATTCATTAGGTACGAAAAACTGAATCAGCAGTGTCTTTGCAGTGACCTGAGCCCTCAAGTTGGTGTAGAGCCCTGGATGTTCTCAGCAAAGAAGAAAATTAAGACTGAAAGGCAGCTTTTTAATTCACATACAATAGGACAGCAATAGGGACTAGCAGCCCACCCCAACTGGGATGGCCAAAAAGGAAAACTAAGTGACCTTAAGGAAAGCCACCCCACTAGCTCACCTCAGGTTTCCTCCACCAGCCCCCTGGGGAATGACAACTCGCCTACACTGTATTGACCCTGGCCCTGAGCAGAGCTGTCCAGATTTCATCTGGGAGTGCCCTCCCGATCTGGATGCTGGAGGAAGTCATCACAGAGCACTTCAGAAGGTGCCTCTGCCATTTGTAAGGAAATCACACCCAGATGTGGCCGATGCAGCCAGTCCTTGTGAATCTCTGAATATCTGACCAAGAACTGAGCAACTCCTCAGTGACTTGCCAGCCTTCAGAGCAGCCGGCCAGAGCAGAGCAGTGAGCGGCAGGACAATTTCTGCTCGTGTACAGTGGGGTTTCCAGTATGACCAGCATTGTGAGGTGAAGGGGTAGCAGTCCAACCAGGCTCTTTTCCTCTCTCCCACATCTGTAAAAGCCCCCTAACATGACTTACTGTATCACCTATCCTCCAGTCCTCCCAAGCTTCCATCTTCAGCCTGGACTCTTGCCCTTATAGAGCTAGTGGCATATTTTACATCTCCACTTAGATGTCTAAAAGACATCTCAAATGTAAGGTGGCTAGAGCTGAATGGAGGCTGTAAAGCAAAGTCTAGGAGGTGTGTGTTACTCTCCTTTCCTCAGGACCTTCTGCGCACGCTGCCCTATGGCCAATCTGAGCAATTCCTGATGACTGACTTCCAATGTCTCCTGACCACACCTCTCTCCATCTCTACCAATACAACCCTATTCCCTGGTCTCTCCCCTGGTGAATGCAAGAGCCCCCTAGCTGCCCTGTTTCTACTCTCACTCCCTTGCATTGGTCTCCACACAGCACCTGGGGCAACCTGGACATAAATCAGGTCGTATCTTTTAGTGTCTGAAACCCTCCAATGGCCTCCAGTCACACCTAGTAAAATCCATACTCCCAGCCCTTGCCTGCAAAACTATATACAGCCCAACCCCTGCCCATCTCCTCAATCTCATCCTTCTGGCCATGCAGACCCCAATGTCACATTGTCAAATACACAGAAAGACTGGACCTGATCTCCCATATAAAGAGACCACCACCCAATCAGTCTCTCATATCTGGTTATTTTCATCTTCTGAAGCATCCTTATCACTACTTTCCACACACACACACACACACACACACACAACTGTAAATTTTGTTTCCAACAGGATCTCCACTCAGGACAGATGAGGTCCTCAGTAAATATTTTGTTGGAGAAAGAGACAATGATACGCCATCGCTCATAAGTCTAGTATAGTCATTTTCCTCTCTGGTGTTGCAAATGGTTTTTCGGTTGTTATTGCTATTGGGTAAAAGAGGCGGTAACTAGGTTACATGTATGAACCAAGTTGTACAAAAGATATTATCGTCAAATACTGGAGTCCCATTCAAAGGAAGGAGAGGCATGCGAGAACCAAGCAGCCTGACAGGTCCAGCAGACAGGCCTTAGATCTCACAGTCCAGCCACTGAGCAGAATGACAAGTAGAATTAAATTTAATATTTAAACAGTTGTGTCTTTTTTTCCCCCCTTTTATCTGATTTTGCATGAGTTAAACTGGCTTTGCTGAGAAGTAAAAGCACTGACAGAAAACCCTGTATGCACAATAAAGAAACTCAATGCACAATAGAGACTCAGATACTCAGAAGGGTCCCAGGGAAGGAAAGCACTGGAACCCCGTTAAACGGGCAGCTCGTCACAGCGCTGTTTGCCATTTTTTATTATACTTGCCTTTTTTTTTCTTTTTTGGTTTTAGGCCTTAAAAGAACTTCCATACTTTATAAGATGGAAAGTAATGGAAACACTAGTCATTGCTGACTTTTGCCCATGCCTCAAATTCAATTTAAAGAGATAGCATCAGGGGGCTAAAAGGCCCTGGGCTGCACTCAGAACAATAGTAAACCGGATTCTGTCTCCGGAATTCCCTCTGTGAGTGTGTTTGTGGCCGACCTATAAAGTGCACATCAATGCCAGTAATTCCAAGGAGGAAAATTCCTCCGCTTCCAAGACGCAATCCAAAGCAAACAGTGCACAGCATGTACGGGTAGGTGTTGAGGGGCTGGAAGGCTAAGATTTATGTGCAAAGATGAAAAGGCCCTGCGTGTGTATAGCTTGGCGAAAGAGACATGATAGCAGCCCTTAAGTGTCTGACTGAGTAAACACCAAAAGGGAAGGAAAATAATGGCTAAAGCTACACAAAGGAGGCAATTAGGGGTAACGGGAGTCCTGGGCAAACATGATAAAACGCCATCCTGGCAGAAAGACTTTCTAGATGGAAGAGTAGTTCTCTTTCTTCCAGGACCAAATACCACCCAAGGGGCCTCTGCAGGTCCCTTCCCACCCTCCCTCACATCCCCCCCTGCCCCTCACTTCTGCTGCGAGGCTGGCCCGCTAACTTTCAGGCTGGGACAGGATGGCCAAGAGCCCAAGTCTGTAGGGAGGTAGCTTGGCCTGTTGCTCAGGCATCTCATCACCGCTCTCCCCTGCCCTCCTGAAGCCTGCCAGGGAAGAGGGGAAGGTTTCTGAGGGGCCAATTCAGGCTCCGAAGTTGAGACTGGTATTTTCATACATTACTCTGGCCCACTGCATTGCTGGTTCTAGCATGCTCACCGCTGCCTGTGCCAACTTTGCTTATAGCTGTGGTTCCCAAACTCTGCTGACCAGCAAAACTACTGTGAAGGGGGAGTAGGATGGTGATGTTGTAAAAATACCATTCAGGACCTTCCCACACCCGCACCTGCTGAGCCAGCCCATCACATCACTGGGACAGGGGAGAGGTGGGACTCAGCCGACCTCAGTCTGGCACCAAGACTGCACTCAGCTGCTGGTGATGGGCCTTGAGGGGCAGCTTCCTTTCCTAGAAACTTCAGATTTGATCTCTGTTTCTTTCAGAACTACGTAGGAATTCTGCGGCCCTGCCTGTCCTGCCTTGTCTGACTTTGAGGAAGAGGCTGTATCAGTACGTTAACTGCATGGGATGACTTCACTGTGATGACTAGAAACGACCAGACGTACTGGCCAGAATGTATCAGGATTCTCTACCACAGCGGTATCCCAAGCTCCCACACATGGGTATTTCTAACTTTTGTGTATATTTCCTTAGAATTAGTACCAGCACCTTCATACCCATTCACATTTAAATGTGATATATTTGGTCCTGTCTAATGTGGCTCAGTTGGTTGAGTGCACCAAAAGGTCACTTGTTCAATTCCTGGTAAGAACACATGCCTAGGTTTTGGGCTTGATCCCCAGTAGGGTGCATGCAGAAGGCAGCAGATCTGTCTTTTTCACATCAATGTTCTCTTTCTCTCTCTCCCTCTCTCCCTCTCTCTCTCTCTCCAAAAATCAATAAAAACACATTAAAAGTCACACACCACACATATATGATAGTGCCATCCAGAGTCAGTTCTACTGGTGCCCCAGTGACCAGGAGATGCCTGGTCTGGGTGGGTGGAGCCTTTACTAACCTACTGGTCACTGCTTTCTTGTTTGTGATCTTTCCTCATGTTGATTTAAGTGTTGGTGATCCTGTAAGTTACAATCGATCTTCCCCAGGTTTATGCCTATGATTGGCACACACCCAATTTTTCAGATTCAAATCATGTTGACATATATTGAATAACTTATAAGAGGAATAGTAATATTTCCACTAAGAATAGTGATAATAATACAACCACTGTCTTTAATTGTACTGTAGCTTGGAGCTCTATCCTTACAAGGATCCTACGAGGTGGGCGCTACCATCACCTCTATTTTGTAAATAACTCAATAGTGCCTTGTGCATATGAAATAGTTTGCACCGTGAGGGGGCAAGAGGCAGAGCCAGAGGAGAAATCAGGTGCACCTGCTATGCTCTCACCCTCATGCTGTATGACCTCCCACTATGCCTAGTGCAAGGGGATTATAAGAACAAAGGAGAACACTCTAGCTCACAGAGGGCCTGCCATGACTGGGGTAACAACAACACTACATATATCTGTAATGATGCGCTACAGGCATCAAACGTAAAGCACCCAGAGCCATGAGGGCCAGGGGCTCCAGCAGAAGCACAGCAAAGGGGATCAGATTCTAAAGCAAGCATGTCAAACTCAAAGGCTAACATGAGTCAAATAAATGAGGCATGCAGCCCACGAACCACCAGTTTGGCATGCTTGCTCTAAAGAGAGGGGTCTGACATGAGTTAAGGTGAATTAGGTGAGTAGCCTGGGACCTTTCTGTGGGAAGCTAGAAGGGAGTTGAGAGGGATGATATAACTGGACTGTGCTTTAGAAAGTTCCCAGCAGTGGGCACAACTGTGAGCATGGGGTGAGACAAACGACCTCTGTATACCTTACCAAGTGATTGTGCCACAACTAAAGGATGTTAAAAGTCCTTAATAAGTCCACAAGGGGAATATTAATATAATACCATTCAGGTAGGCAGATAGGGAGAGAATACATTCAAGACATAGATCCCACAGAATTCATGACATTTTACAAGGCTCAATGCTTCGAGTATCTCTCCTGCAGTACATTTACCTGAGATGAGAGCAAGAGGATGCAATATGACTAGGTTGATAATAGACATGTTGAGCCAGTCATCCTGAAACTTCTAGATGTTTCTGACTGTGCTCCAAAAAATTATGTATAAAATGTGAAAGTGCGAACTAGTTTGCAGTTAGTAGAATCTAATATACTCTACCACTGTGCCATAGAGTCTCTGTGTTCAATTACATTAACTCGCCCAACACACAGACTTTAAGCTGAAGGAGGGAAAGACCATGCTTATCTTGTTCGCTTCTCTATTTCCGGGCGTGGAACAGAACCTGCAGTGTCATTGATGCTTCATGAAGGTTGCATTAATAAAAAGTAAATAGAAAATGGACTAGTATCAATCAGGAAAATCCTACACTTATCTGAAATATCCATTTAAACAAATAAAATAACTAACATGACACTGAGCAACAGAAAACCCATTTGGAATTTCGAGAGTACAGTTATTTGAACACCTCATATTTTATTAAAGGGAGGAGGGAAGGTGGTCTACTTCCCATCCAAACATCTTCCTCTCTCTCTATCCCCTCACAATACCAGTTGTGAGGGGATAGAGACTGGAAAGGAAGGGGGCAAGAAACACTGCCCACCAGGCGATCAGCTAAGTATACCCTGATGAGCAGACAGGGCTGAAGATATAACTGAAGTCAGTTACTTTGGTCATAAGATGTCAAAGACCCGCCCTAGCTGGTTTGGCTCAGTGGATAGAGCATTGGCCTGTGGACTGAAGGGTCCCAGGTTCGATTCCAGTCAAGGGCATATGCCTGGGTTGCGGGCTCAATCCCCAGTTGGGGGGTATGCAGGAGGCAACCAGTCAATGATTCTCTTTCATCATTGATGTTTCTATCTCTCTCTCCCTTCTCCCTTCCTCTCTGAAATCAATAAAAAATATTTTTTTTCAATGTCCAAGACCCACCACCCACAGCCAAAACACAGCACAGCTATCTGGGCAACATCTGAACCAAAGAACCCTATGGTCAAGGCAGGTGTTAAAGAGATTTCACACCATGGCAGCCAGCTCTTACCCATGCACCACCAGAGGCAAGCAACTGTCCTGAACAGGGGGTGAAGAATAAAGGTTTCTGATGCTCAGGCACAGGGAGGAATTCTAAAGAAAACTGAGGGAAGAATTTGAAGAGTCATGATTGGACAGAGCATGACATCCATCCTAACAAAGAAGAGATGCCGGGCCTGGGCGGTTCATTCCGTAACAAAGGGAAGCCATGGGCTGCCATGATGAATGCCTGGGCGCTGTGATTTTTCAGGAAGCTTTGTGGACAAAGGGGGCTTAGAGCTAATTAAAAAGAAGGAAAGCAACTCACTGGTGATTTTACAGATAAGGAAGCGAATAATGAAAAGTTAGATGGGAAAAATTAAAGGAGCAGAGTGAAATAAAGATAAACAGAGCAATGCTCTCCGAAGATAAGGAGCCAGCAGCTTGGTTCAGCCAGGGGAGCCATTAGGAGCCGCTGGGAGGAGGAGTGACAGATGGGGCTGGTGCTGACAATGGGCTCCATGAAGTCTGTGTCTCGGAATTCCTGAAAGGAGCTTCCTCTTAAGAACGTCTCCTAATGAGAGATTCCTAATGAGAAAGTGCAATGTTCAGAACGAATGGCTGCAGGGGGCTGGGTCTGGACAGATTCAATCCACAGGCTCGGTGTGCTCTGGGTAGGTGGGCCCTCCCTGCCTTCTTCATCCGTCTTCCCGAGGCCCCCTTCTCGGGGCCTGCAGTGTGATTGGGGAGTTGAGAGGTGCAAGGGGGAAAACCGCTCAGAAACTCAGCACCCCACTCCCTGAAAAGCCTTTTCTTTTTTGTTGTCTCTTTCCCCCACTCCCATCCTCATCACCACCCCAACCCCATTTTCTCTCTCCTCTGTGACTGCAGGCAGCATCTTACTTTCTACAGCAGGATGCTAATCGAAAAAGCCACAGTGACAATTCGGTGTGTTTCTAATACAAGGATCTCTCTTCTCAACAGAAAAGAAAGATGAGCAAATAATTTTAATGTTATTTGCAATAATCCACAGAATGAGAAAAACGTGTCTCGGGTAAAGAAATAGCGGCATTTCTCCTACGAACAAGAGGCTCCTGATCATGTGCCTCAAATTTCCATTTAAAAGGAAATAGATGTTTCTGCAAGTTCATAGAATCAAGCATTTTATAACTGAAACACAACATTGCACTGGCAATAGCATTACTAGAAAATTACCCATTTTGACTTTACTATAGAGATTCTGTAAATTAAAAAAAATATTTTATCTTGCAGTTAAAATGTTTCAATGAATCATGGGTCACAGTTCTTTTGGTCACAATGCCAGCCAATGAAATAAAAAAATACAAGCCCTGGCCAGTGTTGCTCAGTGGGTTGGGCATCGTCCCACGCACCAGGAGGATGCTGGTTTGATTTCTGGCCAAGGGCACATGCTTGGGTTGTGGGCTAGATCCCTAGTTGGGGGTATGCAAGGAGGCAGCCAATCAATATTGAGCTCTCACATTTATGTTTCTCTCTCTCTCCTTTTCCCTTCTTTTCTCTCTGAAAATCAATTTTTTTAAAAAACTATTAAAAATAAATAAAAGTAAAATAAAAAAATGAAAAAAAACCTCACCAAAATGGTTAATATGTACTCAGGCTGAGAACAAAGAGCCAAATTCTAAAAAGAACAGTAATTGGTTATGTCGAACCCATTAACAGGGCAACAGAGGGGTCTATGGTAGGGAACTGGAGTACAGTGAAAATTCGGAGTTTATTCCTGGCTAACACCCTGGGTGTTCTTGATGAAGCCTTGTGCTGCAATCAACTCGTCATTCCAACAAACCCAAAAGCAGAACAGTCTAGGAATTTTCTTTCAAGAAACACTAACTTTTTTGAATTTACATATGAGAGTCGAATTAATGTAAGAGATGAGTTTTTATACCTGTGCCTGCTTTGAAAAGCATATAGCTCTCTACGGTGAAATAAAAAGTTATTAAGTGCCTAAGGTGTACCAGGCCCCGTAGACTAGTCAGCGCAGGGAAGGGCCCAGAGGCTGTGTGCGTGTGTAGTTCCATCTGGGATGCAGCAGGAGCCTTGTGTCATCTAGCCATGTCCAAGGAGTCACCTGACAAATGTCTCTGAATAAAAAAATTCAACGACAACAACAAAAATTCAGCCAAAACAAGTTATTTCTGATCCCGACACAGTGTAATCTCATTCTTTCCTCTGTGTCCCCCAAACTTCTAGCGTTTAACATAGAAATAAGCGTGTTCTGTATTAAGGGTATATATTACACGTGTCTATCAAATCTGCTGGAAACACAAGTAATGGGTAAACAGAAGCATCATCTGCAGTTATTACATAAAGGACTTACTAATAAGGCAGCATAAAGATCTCCATTTCAGCTGGTCACCAGAATAAAAGGGCGTGAGCATCACACCCTCAGGAGAGCATTGCCACCTGGGCTTCATCAGGTGCCACAGTGGCAGGAAAGTGCAAGGTGCAGAGGCTGAGATGTGGAGGTGGGCCACAGGGGTTTCATCCCAGCTTTGCCATTTCTGGGTTTATTGTCCAATCTCCTTCTCCTTCCTCATGTAGTAACATCATCTGCCTGTGAGTACTCACATGAGAAGTTAACATCTGCATGTGAAAAGTGTGGCCCAGGCTCCATGCAGGCAAGGCTCTGTGGGCATCCGACATGACCGCAGGCATGAGCCATGTGTCTGGCTCCGTCATTTTCCTCATCATCTTTGTGGCTTCAAAGTCAGCCACCTGCCTGAATCTAATCCCCATTGAACATGCATGTGAAGAAACTGTTAATGGTTAAAGTAGTAAATTTTATGTATATTTTACAATAATTTAAAAAAATATATACAGAAATAGAGAAGACTATGGAGACAGCAAAAACATCACTCATCACTGGAAACACAGCAGATTTTTAGGCCATGAAGTTGTTTTGTATGACACTGCAATGCTAGATCCATGACATTACACGTTTATCAAAACCCATAGAGCTGTCTGCTCTAGAATGCATGTTTGTGTAGAATGCAAAATTATATGTTGAAACCCAATCCCCAATGTGATGGTATTTGGAGAGCGATTAGGTCATGGGGGTGGAGACCTCATGAATGGGATAAGTGCCCTTATAAGAGGAGGCCCTGGAGAGCTGACTCGCTCTCTTCCCACCATGTGAGGATACTGTGCAAAGTCAATGATAAACCTGGCATGGGAGGACAGATGCCATAGAACAAGTGAAGTCCTTCGGGCCCCTTATATTTATTAAACCTAAAAACAGCTAGCAGAGACACCTGGTTGCGATTCAAACACTAAGCTGAGATTCAAACACTAAACATGCAATTTTGAAGGAAAAAAAATAAGCAACAAGAGACACCCCATAACCAATCATGTTCCATCTAGGGTAGAAAAGGCCTGGCATCTTCCATGGCCAGAGGGAGGGGCCTGGGGGTGATATGGGCTTCCGGTGCTTTGGGGAGTGACAGTAGGTGGCCACTAGACACCCTATTAAATAACACTGAACCTCGCAGGGCGAGAAGAGTTCTCTTCCAGTGCTCCCTCAAGCCTCATGATGAAAGATGAGGAGCAGGAAAGTCTTAGCCCAACATTTGGATCTCTAACCCCTTTCCAATCAGGACCCATCTCACCACAGGCCTCGGGCTCACCCCTCAGGCCATGGCAATGAATGAGCACTGAGCAAGCCTGTTTGGGGTTCACTCTACTTGCTTAAGTCGCTTCTTCATGGCTTTCCGTCAGCACTGGTGAGTGCTTTTACAATACTTGTAAGAAAAAGGGAAGTCAATGTAAAGAGAACACCCATCATTTCTGTAGGTGCTACTCAGATTAGGCAAGAATTATGAAGGCAAAGCTGGAGTCTGGGTCATTCCAACTCCCTCATTCACTGTTTGGGAAATGAGACCCCAGAGGAGGAGCATAGAGAAAGGCCACTGAGACAACCAGCAGGCGAGCTGGAACCCAAACCAGGTCTAGTGAGTCTGCGTCTCCATCCTGAGAGAGGCTCCCTGAGGAAGGAAAACCTGGTCAGGGGCCATATTAGCCACAGAAGAATGGGATAGGGATAAATGGTTTATTGTTGCCAAAACACAATTTGCTCTTGTTTTATGGTCTCCAGCATGCCAAGGGCGATGACAGAAAGCAATGGATAGAGTCCTTCCGTCCCACATTCATTCAGTCACCCAACACTTGGAGAGTCAGGCACTGATGTGGGTGGAGACGCTGGGCTGAAGGAAGAGCTCCTGACTTGAAGCAGCAGATATGTAATGAGGGGTCCAGATCCCAGGGAACGCAGTGCTCCCCGCGGCACCTACAGGAAGATGAGCCCAGGGTGCTCCTGGAAACAGGGAGGCGAGAGGGAGAGGCCCTGTAGTACACCTTAGTAACACTTGTTATTCACACGTTACACATGCAGTATGCAGCTCCATTACCATTCCCTCCTCTCATTATCTGTGACACAGCACGCCTGGCCTGCTTCAGCAAGATGAATCCTAAAAACTTCCTTTACACTAACTGCCTGAATTTTAAAAAAGGACATTCTTATCAGCAAAACAGGAAACAGTGAGCATATGCTTGCAAATAGGTACATTTATATACACATTATATAAATATCACTATTATGTACATTATGGCAATGTACTATTGCTCTGCTGTGTACATCATAAAACACACACAACAATGGGTATTTGAAAAAGAGACATTCTAATACTTTCTGCCTGCATGGCAGAGAAGCATCTAGCCCGCCCTCCTTCTGAAGTTATCACCTGGCTCCAGGCTTCTCAGAGGGAGACCCCCTAGACCTCGGGGCTGGAGTCTGCCTGCGATGTGAGGATGGGTAGTGGCAGTTCCACAGTCCTCTGAGCTTACTGAACGCTCCCTCCAAGCAGGGCCCTTGAATCTGCATTAAACAAACTTCAAGGTGGGGGGAAGCACTTAAAGTCAGTGAAGGTCTAGAAGCACTATTCTGGATTGAATACAGTTTCCCAAGAGGAAACTTCTTTAATGCATTCATTATATTCCAGGTGTTTTCTATCCAAACCCATCAGCCTGAACAGCAGGGACAATAGCAAATTGTTTGGATGTGTGGTGATGTCGGTCCACACAGCTGCACCAGGCAGCCTCCTGGACCCGGAGCCCCTCAGCCCCAGACCACTAGAGAGTCACAGCCTGGAGGCTCCCCACTGGGAGGTTCCAGCCCAAGTGAGGCTTCAGTAGGCACTTCTTCAGCTTTACTGGTAGCCATTGTCCACCTTGTCAACCTCAAAGGGGTCCAAGCCAACCACCTCAGACACCTCTTTATTGATGTCAGTTTAATCTCCTGGGATCCAACATTTTCAAAGTTCAAACAGGTCAGTAACTTAAAATCTAATCAAGTGGTTTGGAGGGAGCACAAGGCTTCGAGAAATGAAGCACCAGTTCCACGAGGACTGAAACACCAGTTCCACACGGTGCTCCTAAGTCACTGGCACCTGCTCCCCTCCCGCCTCCAGGCAGCCCACAGGGCACCTGGTCTCAGAGCCTCCCCTGCCTCACCTCACAGACCAGCATCAATCACATGTCCTGTATGTCTCAACAGGATGTGATGTCTTTAACAGTCAGTCCCATGGCCTCCTAGGACAGCTTTGTGCATAGATTTCTATCACTTCCTCCAGTCTATAAGCTTCTTGGATCTTTATACTGCCTTTCTCATCTTTAAATCTGATCATTTACACATGGTTCAAGAACCATTCGGTGGATAAGCAGCCTATGCTACTCTGTTATGAACACTTTTAAAATATATATATTTTATTGATTTTTTACAAAGAGTAAGGGAGAGGGATAGAGAGTTAGAAACATCAATGAGAGAGAAACATTGACAAGCTGCCTCCTGCATGCCCCCCAGTGGGGATGTGCCCACAACCAATGTACATGCCCTTGACCAGAATCGAACCTGGGACCTTCCAGTCTGCAGACCAATGCTCTATCTACTGAGCCAAACCGGTTTGGCTTGAACATTCTTGATATATGTTTAGGTGACACAGTAACATTATATGACTTTTATATTATTTCATTATTAATAAAGAAAATATTATATAGATTTGATGGGCTCAAGTCCAAACTCATCCACTTGCTAGCTCAGTGATCCCTGGCAAGTAGCTCACAGCTTTGTGAGTCAGTTCCCTCTTCCAGGAGACAGGAAAATAGTTCTACCTACCACCTTATTATTATTGTTGTGATGCTTAAATAAGTTTATATATAACGGGATTAGAACCATGTCTGGCCATTGCAAATGCTCAATAACCGTTACTTATTATTTTGTTAATTTAACAATTATTGGCTATTATTATTGACTCAGGCGCTATGCTGAGTATTTAGACTACAAAAAAAAAATAATAAAGACCTCACTCTAGCTTGTAGAGAGAAGGAATGTAGTTAATTACATGCACAATGCAATTGCCATGCGAGGAGCTAAGCCGATGTACAGATTTGGAGTCTCCCATAAAGATCAGTAGATGAAGGGAGAGAGTTCTCAGTACCTTGTGCTTAGCAATGCTGGAGATGCTCCGAACAGCTCCCGCCTCCCTGGCTTTGACCTCCTAGGGAAGGGGATGCAGCCGAGCTCCCTTTCCCAGGCTTCCCTTTGTTATGCCATCTCATCTGCGTGTACCAGATGTTCAGTGACCCAGCTTTCCTGGTCCCTCCAGGTCAGAGGAATCAGTGGGTGCCTCCACCTTGAATTTATCTCTACATCACACCTTCAGGTCTCATCCTCTCTCCATAAGGCCTCCCACGAACCTCCATCAAGTACCCAGCTGGGAGCCCATGGTCACTAGCTCTGCTCAGACAGTAGCTCGACTATCTGCCCCGGGGCTCCACTCTGGGGAGGCTGCATCAGCCATCATGGAGTCCGAAGGCTGGGAAGCGTGGTGGAAGCCAGAACACACACGGAAGGAGCCTGGCCAGAGGTAGCAGTCCCTCCTGGACCTATTTAGCAGTGAGAACAAACTACTAACTCCAAGTGCTATACAACATAGGGAATGTGTTAGCTCAAGTGACAAAAGAAGCCAGAGATGCTATCTTAGTGAGGTTGACCAGGAAAGATCTCTCTGAGAACTGACATTTGAACAGGGACCAGAATGAAGTGCAGGACAAGCCACATGGCTGCCTGTGGAAGAGCAGATCCGGTGAAGAGACAGCAGACAAGGTGGGAGGCGAAGCACAGTGAATAAAATGGTGAGAAGTGAGGCCAGGGAGTGATGAGGCAGAGATTATACCCACGGTAAGAATCACGACCCACTGACCAGACCATTACTTCCTCTGTATATGAGCAATACCAGCCTTCTGCTCATGCCTGGGGTCTGCTCCGAGTAAACCATATGGACTAAGGAATGGGAAAGGGCAGGTTCCCACAGAAAATCAGGAAGGAGAGTACAAGGAAGTAGAGTAATGGATATTGTACAGGAAAACGAAAAAAGGGGGGGGGGAGGGAAAGTGCAGCATCCGTTACCAGAAAAACAGAAATCCAAGTCAACTTCAGTTAGAACAAGCACGACTTTCCCAATGACATACATTTCATAATAATCGTACAGCCTGGTCATGATTTGAGTCGCAGCACTAACACAGACCTCTCTCTACATCATGCAATTCTGAAACAAGGTCAATGCCCCAAATGGAACACACACACACACACACATACACAAGGTCTGACAAAGAAACTTGGTGAAACAGACATGAATAAGACAACAGTGATTGTTTCACAGCTTTGTTCTTGCAGACTTCTAGTTATGCTGCTTATCCCGTACAAAGGGCTGGAAGCAACACAGAGTCATGTCTGTTTCCATGTGGGCGCTGTTGAGTAGATGATCTCTGCTTTACACCAGCACTTGGAAATAAAGATGTGACTGTGTGTGTGTATGATCTCAGCCAGAGGCATCCAACAAGAGGTCAGCCGAGTCCCATTAGCTCGATGTTCACAATGTAGCCAGGATGCCCAGGTGCAAAACTTAAAGAAATTTTGAGGCCGAGGGGGCCTGTGCAGAGGACCCTCATGCAAGTGAGGTTCAGTGGGACCCCTAACTTTCACAGAGCTTCGAGCAGTCACAGCTCAGTGGTAAATCCTGAAAGCAGAGGGAGTAGCTGTTCATTCATTCAAAGTAGACTAAACTCCAGTGAGGCTGACCTTACAATTCCGTGAGGTGATAAAGAGAAGGACACCAAACTGGCTCTGGGGGGATAGCCCAGGAGGGCACCAAAGAGGGAGGTCTCAATGCAGAAACATCTGTCCATATCGAGAAGAGGTGCCCCATGGTGAAAGCTTGGATGGTTTCCGGCCTTTGTGTTGTTGATTTTTAATGAGTGGTATATAGGGCAAATTTAGTTACAAATGACAGATACTGCAAATGGACTCAAGTTGTAAGAGGGGTGAGGGGAGAAAGTAGCTCATAAAAGTAAAACATCCAGGCTAAAGCTAGCTGCATCCACAGCTGAACTCAGTGTCAAGTCCTGTCACCACGTGCCTCCAGGTCTGCATGAGAGAGCCTGCACGCATGGCCTGCATCATGGCCATGGGCTTTTGCAGGCAGGCGCTCTCCCTATGGGGCTGAGGGAGCATGGCTGAGGCACCTCCACACCCTATCCTAGCAGCTCAGCCAGCGTGGTGCAAAGAGAGTACCACTCTTCTCTTCTTCCCAAACAAAACCCTTATTGGAGTTTCTTTGGGCTGACCCAGGTCCAGTGCCTATCCTGAGACAAATGACTACGGCAGAGAGATGAACTATGCAAACTGTCCAGACCTGGGTCATGTATCCATCACCTCCACCCCCACCCATGGCCTAGAATGAGGAAGGAAAATAGGGTACAGCTGCCTGAGCAAGAGGGACAGCTACTTGGAAAACAGAACATAGCAGACAGCAATGCCAGAAGGATCAGGTGTACTTTGAGCTCAAATCTGTCCAAAATGTGCATTAACCTGACTGTGCAGCTCTAACATGGAATCCCAAGAAACCCTGAGGGACAGGGGTTGAGATATAAATGATTTCCCTGGGCTCTAAGCCAGACATTCCTGCCCAGTTAACACAACCCCACGTCTGTCAGTCTATCATTTCCACTTCATTCCTTTGCATTTTGGAAGGATCCCCAGTCCTAGACCCTTAAGATGCCATTTGAAAACACGTGCTTTTGGGAGGTATTATTATATAAGCTCTTTTTCACCAGTTGTTTATCCATCCATCCAATCACATTTGTTTTGGTGAATGTAAATTTATTAAAATTCAAAATGACAGAGAACAAGTCATGAATTTTAATTCTGAACATCTGTAATAGCAAAATACTATTATCTCTATCTCCAAATGACATTAGAATACTACACACATTCCATGAAAAACCATTGAAGTGACTGACTGTTAAATAATTCCTGTTAAACAATTGCAAAGGACTACTTTCTCAACATTCTAGATATACTATTCTAGATGTAAAATTTTCACATCGGCTTCTGATATAATATTTGTTTAACATTTTGGTGCTGATTGTTGGTAATGTGCTTGGCCCCATATCTCAGGGGGATGGTAGCCCCAGAACTACATTTCCCAGAATCCTCCAGGCAGGGTCCGGGTTAGATTCAGTCAGTGAGAGGCTCTCCTGGGAGATGCTCAAGAGCTTGAGGAACAGGCAGCAGTGTCTTCCTGGGGCAGAGTCACAAACAGGTACTTGGGCCTCAACTGAAAGCAGCTCTAGGCTTTGCCAATGGCTTCCAGCAAATTCCCCACCCCAGTGCTGCAGGCAGCTGAAATCATGGTGGGGGGTTAGCCTGGGATCTCTTCACTCCCCAGTTTCCTAAAAATTAAAGTTGATGATCTCCGATGTTTGTTTTCTCAGTCCTTCCAACTGTTTTTCTAAGCCTTAAATTCTCTGTGTTAAAGCTCTTCCTGTCTGAAATACCAGGAGGGATTTCTATGTCTTTCCTCATACTTAAAAATTCTTTAGGAGTGTATCTGTCTAAGACAGTGCACGTGATAATAGCAGGTCACATCAAACACAAGGTTAGAGCCCAAGAAGACATTGGATGCTGTCTAATAAGGCCGAATAATTTGCTAACACCATTTCGAATTTTGGCATTAAATATATTAGACATATATCAGCCCAACTTCTACAAAAACATGTTTCATTTTCAATGACAAATGGATTATTGAAAATATCATCAAGTCTGCAATTTCCTTTAAAATTCACTAAAAACAAGTATACTAGTGAGTGAAGAAAGGGATGGCTTTAAAGAGAATGCTTAATGTCAATGGTAGAAAATGGGTGATGGGTATATGGATTTTATGGTGAAGCTATTTCAATTTTGCTGATATTTGAACATTTTCATAATAAAGTGGTGAGAGTGGGGAACACTATCAGCCCAAAACTAAAAAATAACATTGGTGAGAAATTTCCTAAGTATTTTCTTTTAATCTATAGGATTAACTTATTTTAATCTAAGTTTTCTAAAATCATTTATCTCTCCATGTTGTCAGTTTTCTCTGTCTTTTGTCACCCTCAACAGTGAGATAACCACTGTGACTCATCACTTTTAGAGAAATATTTACCTTAAAAATAACTGTACAGTATTATTAAATAAATACATGTAAAATTCATAATTAATTTTCAATAAGTATTTATAGGTCATTGCAAATTATACTCTTTAAAATCATGAGAAAATTCAAGTTTGACTATTAAAGTTCATATTACTCTCTACCCTATAATTCCCTAGAGCTAGTGGTATCATCCGTAATTTTAATTCTACCCATTAGAGTGCATCTTACAACTCACTCACAAAGAACAATATTAATGCCTAAAACTTTAAAAGACCATTAATTAATAAGGATTTATTTAAATTGCTTGCGTTTCTAATGCTTTTGTAGGTAAAATATTCTGATCTTATCTGCACAAGAAAAAAACATGCACTTCTCATTCAACAGATACTTTTTGGGTATCTGTGCTATAGAAGGCTCTGTTCTAGTTGAATGGGTCTCAGTCCTCTTCCAGGGCCTTAAATTCTAGCAAGGGAGGAAATTAAAGCCAGATACATGAAAAGGTAATTTCAGATACTGAAGAGTTCCATGAGACAAAGCATAAACAAGGCTATGGGAAAGAAAGTGACAGGGCAGAGGGAGGGAAGGCAAAGAGGGAGCAAGAGGTATTGTGAAGGGTGGGAGAGAACCCTCTCTTGGGCAAGGTGGCCAAAAAGGTTGCCTTAAAAAGAATCTGGGCTGAATCTTGAATAACAAGAAGGGACCAAATTCTGGCAAAGAAAATGTCAGTCAGAGAGAACACAAGGGCACTGCAGAGAGAACAGGCTGGGAATGTTCAAGGGACAAGAGGGAGGTAGGTGTGAGAACTCAGCAGGAGAGGGGCTGAATAAGGCAGGCAGGGTCAAGATCATGCCATGGCCTTGCCATGGGTATCAACTTCATTGTAAATGAAGTGAGAAATAATGGAGGACAGTAAATTCTCTGCAATAACATCAACTTCCAGCATTAACATGGTTGCTTTAATGTATAAACTAGAGGCCCAGTGCCTGAATTCGTGCACAGGTAGGGTCTGGCTGGCCCTTCTCAATGGGGGCTGATCAGGCTGGGCCAGCAGGAGGGAGGGGACATGGGAGGTTGGCTAATGGGCTTGCCCTTAATCAGGGTGGGAGGAGGTGATCAAAGATGGGGCCGGCCGGGAGGAGGGGATGACTCAGGGCAGGGTCCATGGAAGGTTTGCCTTGGGCAGCCAGCCAGGCCCCCAATCTGACTGGAGCTGGCCGGAGGAAGGGGTCACTCTCCTATCAGGCCAGTTGGCCAGCCACAGTGCACATCATATCAACCAGTCGTTCAGTGTTCTGGCTGTTTGGCTTTTATATATAAAGGCCGCAAAATAATTCTACGTTAGAGATAATGAAGCTCTGGGGATGCCAGAATATCTGTGGTGATGCTACCAATTGCTGCTTCCGCCACACAATAATGATGAGCAGGGACAATTATTAGGCACTGTGTGACTAGTGTGGGGTCGCATTTTATGGGTCCACACCAGTGAGGCAAATCACTGCTCCCATTACAGTTGATAATCTTGAGGATCAGGCAGAAAAGACAGCTATCAAGAGGTAGAGTCCGGATTTAAACCAGAATTTGGACAGCTCCAAAGCCCATCTTTCACCACTAAATCAAGTGGCTATGAAATATATAAAGCCTTGGGATAGTATTCTAGGAAATTTCAGAAAGACTGCATCTGTAAGCTGTTAATCGCTGGGGTGTGCATCATTTCCTGGTTAATTTTATCTTAACCCATCTCAGCCTCAATAGATAGACACACACACACACACACACACACACACACACACAACCACACACACACAGACACACACACACACAACCACACACACACAGACACACACACACACAACCACACACACACCCATGCATACCATGTATGTGTGGAGAGAAGACAGAGAGAGAGGAAAAACATAGCTGGAAATTGTCTTCGGTCAAGTTTATCATCTTTTCCTATGGGAACAGCAACCTGCTTACAACCTGCTTGGTTCATAAAAGATAAAGAGAGTGCACACCTCGCAGTGGGCTATAGTTCATATTTTCCTTTCTGGTCCACAGTAAACAATTCACTGCGTTTTATTCCCACACACCCATCACCCAAGCCATAGGAGAAAAACATTGTTCCCAAATGTTTTCTTACTGCAGAGCCTTTGTGCATTGGTGATTGCTGTAATTTAACCTCCATAATAAAACAGAATCATCACTGGATGACAATTTATAGCATGGTTTCAGAACTGTTTACTTCTTCCATCGGTGCTCCATTGTGATTGCGATTTACTGGCGATGTCTGCCCTTGGGGAGCGCCTGCACAGCCCTGCCAACAGCCATCAGACCAGACAAGTGCTCAATTAAGGCACTCAAAAGCTCCGAATGCAAGAGCTGGACTACATCTTAATGACCAGGATGGACTCTGCGGCTTGATCTAACTCCTGCGGACAGTGAAATAAACTAAAGCATTCTGAGTGATTCAGCTGTCCACTGTAGAATCTTGCATCTCCCTGCTAAATCATGTTGGAAATACTCACTTGGAAGCCCGGTGTTATGTACTCGCCTGCTATAAGCAGGAAGATGCTGTCTGAAACCAAGCCATTTGCCTGCCTGGCTCAGGGCGAGGAGGATGATACTGCAATACTCCCTAGGCCGAGGAGATACATCAGCAAAAACATTGCTAAGAGAGATGTCTGCGATTTTATTGCCTATGCTTTCTTCCAGGATTTTATGGTTTTTGTGACTTACATTTAAGTCTTTTATCCATTTTGAATTTATTCTTACATGTGGTGTAAGTTGGTGGTCTAGTTTCAGTTTTTTGCATGTACCTGTCCAATTTTTCCAACACCATTTATTGAAGGGACTGTCTTTACTCCATTGTATGCTCTTGTCTCCTTTGTCAAATATTAGCTGAGCATAAGGATGTGGGTTGGTTTATGGGCTCTATGGATCTATATGCCTGTTCCTATGCCAGTAACAGGCTGTTTTGATTACAATGGCCTTGTAGTATAGTTTGATAACTGGTATTGTGATACCTCCAACTTAGCTCTTTTTTCTTTTTTTCCTCAAAATTGCTGAGGCTTATCAAGATCTTTTGGGGCTCCTTAATTTTTTTTTTTTTTTTAATATTTGTTCTCGATTTGTGAAATATCCCATTGGTGTTTTAATAGAAATTGCATTGAATTTATAGATTGTTTTGGGTGGTATGGACATTTTAATTATGTTAATCTTTCTAATAGATGCTTCTACTTATTACATTTACACAATGGAAAACATGCAGCCAAAAAAAGGAGGGGGGAGCTCTTATCTTTTGGGACAGCATGGATGCACCTGGATATTACTATGCTAAGTAAAATAAGCCAGTCAGAGAAAGACAAGTATCAAACGATCTCACTGATATGTGCAATCTAATAAATAAAATAAACTGACAAACAAAATAGAACCAGAGGCATGGATACATGAAACAGACTGACAGCTGTCAGAGGGGAGGACGATGGTGGGCGGGGAGGACTAAAATAAGGTGAAGAGATTAGCCAAAGAACATATAAGCATAGCCCATAGACACAGACAACAATGTGTTGATGGCCAGAGGGAAGGGGGGGTGGGAGCTGTTTGGAGGTGGGCAAAGGAGAGGGTGGGAAATGGGGACATTTCTAATAGTGTTAACCATAAAAGTTTAAATAAAAGAGTATAGGGAAAAACACATTATGCGAGTGAAGGAAATCAGTCACAAAAGACCACACATACTCTGCATGGCTACATTTATATGAAATGTCCAGAACAGGTAAATCTTTGGCAACACAAAGTGGAATAGGGTTTGCCTAATCTTGGAGGAAGAACATTTTGGAGGGAATGCAATGTGGCTACTAATCAGTCCAGGGTTTTCTCCTTGGGTCGGTGAAAATCTTCTACAGTTGGCTGGGGTAATGGCTGTACAATTCTGTGGATGTACTAAAAAAACACTTAACTGTACACTGGAAATGAGTGAATTGTATCATACATGAATTATATCTCATTAAAACTGTTAAATAATGGCAAAGGTAACTGGGTTAGGCTGTTGATTAGATAACTATTTTTTAAATGCGAACAAGTCAGTTATTAAGACACATTATACACATGACAAACATCAGAGGGGAGATGTGAGAATCTAATTTAAAATCATCCACTATGCAAATGTGAAATTTCAAAATATGTAAATGCACCACACTGTGATAAAAAGGAAGGATATACGCGGCTAATTTCTTCCTGTTAATTCTGCTAAAATAACTCCTTTATTGTCCTGTTCCTGCCATGGTGAGTGTTTGATGTTGTTGTTGATGAAAGCTCTTTTTTCTTGAGCGAAGTTTGATGAATTATTTTTCTGTAAGGGGCCTGCACAGAGAGATAAGTGCCACATATTCAAATGTAACCACTTTGAGCATTTTTCATCCCCTTCTGGTGAGAGATATTGTCTCAGTCATCATTCTAGCAGGAAAGTGTGTTCTGGGGGAGGGGGTTGTGAGCGAGGGCACCACTGTGATTTTTTGCTTCCTGATTCTGTGAATGAGACCAAATTGGTAATTATTTACATAGATCAGGTCTTCTCAGAAATGGGGGGGGGGGGGGGGAGGTGGAATACAATAAAACAAATAGGACTACTTGCTGTTAAGAGCCTAAAGCATGGGCTACATCGCCAAAATATTAAAGGTGAAGAAAATCTCAGAAACAACCTCATGTGGTTCTCAAAATGAGAGAGAGAGAGAGAGAGAGAGAGAGAGAGAGAGAGAGAGAGAGAGAGAGAGAGAGAGAGAGAGAGATGCTGCCCTATCCTTTCTTATCCTGTGTCTTGTGAATGACCTTTCTTCTCCTCCCTCCCAGCCAAGAACTTCACAACGTTGTAACACTGAAAGGAGATAATATACTATATGGAATGCACCACATAGTGTCTTGGCAAATGAGAAGTACTCGTTAATGTGCCAAGGATGACAATGACAAAGACCCCAGCTACTGTCCCTAGAGACCACTGTGAAAGCTCTGAGCATCCCCCTAATGAGCTTTCAAGCTTCAAACACTTAGACTCTCTCTCTCTGTGTCCCTGAAGAGGCTGTGGCCCTGGTCTGACTAATCCAGGGGTTATAAACTCAACACTTTTGGGGGTAAAGTCAATGACTGGGGAACAGCATGGAAATCAGCAAACTGGACAGTTCATGCTGGTGATTGACCTGTTGGAATGGGGACCCAGGATGGCTACCCCTCTCAATTTTTCAAGCTTTAGATCTGGGTATATTTATATGTGATTTAATTCTTGTAGAAGCCCATGTGGGCCCAGTGATGCCTCTCTGTGGCCAGGACTGGCCTGGGGGCCATGTAATTCTAGCTGTGACACAGATGCTTGCTTCTGACTCCCCATCGCCCCTGAAACAAGTGTGAACGGCCACACTCCACTCTGTACTCACGTCCGCGCAGGGAAGAGGGTTGAACATGCTTTCCAGGGATAAACCTTCTCCACCATGTCCGGCCTCAGAGGCCACTTGATTTCCTGGTGAGAACAACACTGTTCCCAGACCCTGGCCTTGGGGACTACTGCAACAGCAGGCTCCCAGCACAGCCGGGGAGGGGTGCACCGAGCAGGTGGGGAAAGACCTCATGGAGACAGCCTGCGTGACTCAACAAACCCTCAACAAGAGACCACTGCAGAGCTGGCCCAAGAGCTGCCAGCTTGGCCGTGCTGGGGCTGCCTCTATGGCCCTTTGCAGCTGACACCGTCTGCCCACCTCTTGGTGAAAGTGCCGAGACCAGGACCTCTGCCAACCTGAGGTTCTTCCAGAGGTGCCAGCTTGAGAAAAGGAGACTCCTCCTTGCCTCGGGGGTTAGATATTTATAAGCAAGCTCCCCATCATGACTGAGATAAGGGTCTGCTCTCTGATGGCCACCACCGGCTCCTCGGGCCCCTGGACAAAGTCCTCTCTATAAAACCCATCCGACAGAGATGGGCAGCGAGGGGATTCCCGGGCTGCACAGTAAGGGATGCTTTCTAGGTTTATTCCCGATGGCTTTTCTCCCCGGTTCACATGCAAAAATTCAATTAAAAATGACACAAGAAAAAAAGAAAAAGAAAAACAGTCCACCTTTGCCCCAATGGTACAAAGCTTTGTGTGGTGTCTGCTCAAGCAGCCAGCATAGCCTGGGATGTGCAATCAACAATATCCCGGCTGATTGTTAACAAAGACTCTGATTACCAAGAGGGCCGCCATCCCTCCCCTGAATGCAGGGAAAATGAAATGCCAATGAATCCCTAATTGAGAAAACGTAAATAACCTCCCTGCCAGCGCAGGGCCAGCTGTTCCTTACCTCCACAGAGAAAACTGAGCAAAGGCCAAAAAGAGACGACTCACACCACCAACACATCCTTGGTTAAACATACTAACTATGCATTCACAATATTTCTGAAAACCTTTCATTTGTTGCCAGTGATTTATTCAATTATAGCCAGTGGCCTATTATTATTATTACTAGAGGCCCGGTGCATGTAATTCGTGCATGAGGGCGGGTGGGGAGGTGTCCCTCAGCCCAGCGTGCACCCTCTCCAATCTGGGACCCCTTGAGGGATATCAGACAGCCCGTTTAGGCCTGATCACACATAGGCAGTCAGACATCCCTCTCACAATCCAGGACTGCTGGCTCCCAACCGCTCACCTGCCTCTGCCTGATAGCTCCTAACTGCTTTTGCCTGCCAGCCCGATCACCCCTTACCACTCTCCTGCCAGCCTGATTGATGCTTAACTGCTCCCCAGCTGGCCTGATTGCCCCTAACTGCCCTCTCCTACTGGCCTGGTCACCCCTAACTGCCCTCCCCTGCCAATCTGGTCACCCCTAACTATCCTTTCCTGCAGGCCTGGTTGCCCCCAACTGCCCTCTCCTGCTGGCCCGATCACCCTAACTGCCTTCCCCTGCAGGCCTGGCCACTCCCAACTGTCCTTCCCTACTGGCCCAGTCACCACTAACTGCCCTCCCCTGCTAGCCTAGCCCCCCCACCCCCAAATGCCCTCCTCTTCAGGCTTGATCTCCCCCAACTGCCCTCCTTTGCTGGCCCGGTCACCCCTAACTGCCTTCCCTACTGGCTGATCACCCACAACTACCCTTCCCTGCAGACCTGGTCTCCCCCAACTTCCCTCCTCTGCTGGCCAGGTCATCCCTAACTGCCTCCCTGCTGGCCTGATCACCCACAACTGCCCTCCCCTTCAGGCCTGGTCCCCCCCCCCCCAACTGTTCTCCCTGCAGGCCTGGGTCCCCTGCAACTGTCTTCCACTGCAGGCCTCATCCCCCCCCAACTGCCCTCCCCTACAGCCCTGGTCCCCCCCAACTACTCTCCCCTGCTGGCCTGGCCTCCCCCAACTGCCCTCCTCTGCCAGCCTGGTCACCCCTAACTGCCCATCACTGCTCTCCTCTGCAGGCCATCTTGTAGCAACCATCCTGTGGCCATATGGGGGCAGCCATCTTGTGCCTGGGAGTGACAGTCAATTTGCATATTACTCTTTTATTAGATAGGATTATTATTATGGCTTCTTTCTGTCATTTGGACCTATTGACGGTGACACTTCAGTGAAGTACCAATTTTCTCCCACCCATAAACCTTTTAAGATTTCCTTTACCTTGCTGAGTGTAACTCCTGTGGCAGTGTTTTCTACCTGGCCTGCTGAGCTGAAATGACCATTGCTGGAAAAGCCAGCAAGCACCTTGTTGCAATATTGCTGTTGAGCTTCCCATCCCCACCCATCCCCGATGCATCCACTCTGGTCCAGACAGTGCTGCGTATCTTCCCCTGCAGAAGACACCTTGGCCTTCCAGTCCCAGCAGATGACTGGGCTCCCTGATGGGGTGTAGTTGTTCCTTGAGCCAAAGGCAGGAACCTGCACTATAATTTCATACATGGTCTTGTGGCCACTGCCTCTCTTCCCTAGGCTGCTTGGTCCACGCGGTCTTAACCAAAGTGACAGGAAATCTTTCAAAATGGATTTTTTTAAATGGAATAGAAAAACAGGCAATGAAAATAGGAAATATGATTTTAAATGACATTTTATTTTGGGTGCAAAAAGTAATTCTTTCATTTTCTTTATCATGGTGCAGCACAATCCAAATTCCACGTGTGAGGCAGAGGACAAATGGATGGTTTCATCCGGAACAATGGGCAGGGCAGGCACAGGCACACGGGAAGTGCTTGGGACCTTACCCAGCCCTGTGTCCTGGTGACATCACCATTACCAGTGGGACAGGTTCATTTATGGACACTACCTGAGCCCTGGGGACATGAAAGGAAACATGACCATCGTGGTCCCTGCCCTCAATTCTAGGCAGAGCCTGGCAAGCTGCCCGTCAGCACTGAGATAAAGAGGAAGCACAACGTTTAATGTGTATAAAAGGAGACAGCAGGATGCTGTGATGGACAATCTGGTGGGTGGGGTTGGGTGGTTCTAGGTGAGTGTCCTGGCCCAGCCATGCCCCAGCTGGGACAGCGCCATGCCGCCAGCATTTACTACTCTCAGCATCGCTCCAAAACTCTCCTGCATGACATCACTCTCCGATTATGGCAAGCCTCTCCAACCTGCTCATAGCATCGATTTGTGCCATCTCTTGGGGGTAGCAGGCTGCCTGTTCTCCACCTGCCACATGACGAGAAACATCTGCCCAGCCCAGAGGCACACACCCCAGCTTTAGAGTCCAGCTGTGCATTGTGACCGAAAGCTCACTCAGTCAGGCCCGAGAACACCAGGGTGCTCGAGGCTACTTTGCTAAGTCACGGCCTCACAACACTGATTTCTCCTCCCTCACCTGCCCAGGAATCAAGTCTTCCTTTATCAGTTCCAACCAAGTAGGAAGGAAGGAGGGAAGGAAAGAGGAGGGAGGAAGGATTGATTTCAATCTATGGAAATCATTAACCTTTAATTTCCACTCTGAGCAGCTGGCTGGTATCTGCCTTTTTCAGCTCCTCCCTTCACCCAGTTTCGGGAGCAGGTCGTGGGGAGGACTGAGCTGAAGCCCATAGCCAGCGTCCAAGCAGACTGCAGCACACAGAAGCCTCATTTAAATGGACAGACAGTGAGGGGTCTAGAAAGCCCATGAGCCTCCACAGTTTCTCTGCAGTGAAGCTCGAGTCCTTTTCTTTCCCCTTCATCATTCGGGAGTTCTCTGTAATCTGTGATCACTCTGACATCCAGGTACCCTGACTCCAAGGTGAAGGTCTGTGAGTCAGTCAACAAACATTTCATGAGCATTTCACTGGAGGTTCAGACCCTGAGATAGGTACTAGGGCCAGAGTAAGGACAAGCTGAGATAAGGGAGAAAAAGAGTATAATGTAAGTGGTGGGGAAGGTTATTAACAGGCAGTTTATTAAAAGGAGGAGGACGGCAGGTGGGGGAGGGGATGGGGGGAAGACATGACCCATGAACCTATACAAAATGGTCAATTCTCCTACATGGTCCCATAGGAGAAGTGAACCAAAGTGACTCAGGCCCTCAGTCTGATGTCCCGACAATGAGCCACCTGGGAATGGGTCCTTTCCCAGTGAGAGGGGCTGCCCCAGCTCACGTTTTCTTGGGGCTGGTGACTTTCTCTGATGGTGGGGGTCTAAGACACCTGAGTACCATAATCCTCAGGTGCTGAGCCACTGACAACTTTCCCAAACAACTGCACTCCAAATCCAGGCAGCTTGGTGCTGGTCAGTGTGTCCCCAGCCCCCCATACACCCACCAGGCTGTGCTAGGACACGCTCCAGGAAGGGAGAGGGTACTCGCCTCTCCGTAGGATGGCAGGCGGCCAGCACCAGGCCCTCTCTGGGTCACGGCACCCAGGCCCACGCTCTGAGACCCTGGGTGGTTTACTTCAAACCCTGGTGCAGGGCCCGAGAGCCATCATGGCTCACCGTGAGTTATTACCAAAACAATGTAAATTGAGCTGCTCTTGCCTGTAAGATGGACAGGGACTAAAAGACTAACGGTAGTCAGATGCCAGAGCAAAAAGTAAAGAACTGATGGCTTTGAAATCACACAGGTGGGAGCATGAGTGAGCGGATGCTGCCTGGGGGACAAGCCGGCAAAGGACCAAAAGCCTTGATCTTTCTCCTAGAAACACACCCCAATGGATGCATCGAAGGAACGGACAGAAGTTTCTCTGCAGGAGAGTGTATCACATGATCGCTCATAGTGGTGAAACACTGCCAGTGACATCAGTGTTCACCAAGAGACAGCTGCTGGACTGGGACGCCCCGAGAGAAGACGCTTATGCAGTCGTGCAAAGGAATAGAAATATGTCTTCCTTAGCATGGATGCATGTCCACAATGTGTACAACTTAAAAAGAAAAGAAAAGCTGGTTACAAGAAACTATAATCCAATGTTTTAGAAGTTAATATAAACACAACACATGTATGCATATGCACATGCCCAAACAGAAAAACATCTGGACGAATAGAAATTAAGATGGCTAAAAGCAAAAGGTTCTGAAAGATTGTGCTGCTATCTCTATTTTCTCCTTGATCATCTTTTCACATTTCTTTTCTTTTATATTAACCATGTATTGTATAACTAGTAATAAATAAATAAATAAATAAATAAATAAATAAATAAATAAAAAGCTTAAGGAAAGAAACAAAACATGGTTGAGGTGAGTTACACAGAAAATCCCAAATTAAGGGGTTTTTTTTTGCCTGTAAGATGGACAAGGACTTACTTTTATATGGCTCTGCACATGGAAAACTTTGAGTCAAATATTTGGGAATGGGACAAAAAAGTCCATGAATTTGGGGCCAGTTTGGCACAGTGGTACTACCCACAAAGAACTCTTTCTATGGGTCAGCATCCCAGAACTGCAGGACCACTCAATACTGTTCACCAAGCCAGCCAACTTCCCGTACTCGAGGTGATGGGAGAAGGGTGGGTCTCAAAGAGCTAGGAGACAGATGGCACAGACACAGCCCAGCAGTCCTCCCTGCCTCCGTTGGCAGAAAGAAGCTCGTACCCTCAGGAGGCAGGGAGCTCTTACCTTCAGTGTGGGTGGGACAGCAGCGGTGCAGGCCTCCCTGTGAGGCTCCGGAGTTCCCCAGCGGAAACCCCACCCCCATCCATTGGGGCAAGCTCCAGGAAGACCACGCAGTTCCATGTGGTCTTACCCTCAACCATTAGCCAAGAATGGCTTGCTGACCTCATTAGAATTGGTGTGGCCAGACCGCTGCTATTTTTTGTGTCTTATGGTTTGAGGTTTCTGCTCTAAATTCTCTTACATATATGTAGGAAATTTTGCAATCCAGTTTCGGGGGGGGGGGGAGGAGGGGAGGAAAGGGGAGAGAGAGAGAGAGAGAGAGAGAGAGAGAGAGAGAGAGAGAGAGAGAGAGAGAGAGAGAGAGAGAGAGAGAGGCGACGGGGAGGGAGAAAGAAAAGAAAATAGAATAGTCTTTTCCTTCTTCACTTGTGACTTAAAACATTTGGTTTTCTCAGAAACAAATTTACTCCTCTTTCAAAAAGCAAGTTTTGAAAATTTGAGATGAGATCAGCACATGAACGCAAGGCAGGAAATGTGCTTATGTATGTACAGCACCTCCAAGGAGGCCACCTCTGCAGCTCATTTTGGACTTAATATCCAAAGAGTCCTCACAGTCTAAGAGTCCCTTTATACAGGGAGGACCAGTTCTGTCTTAAGAACCTTTCCTTAGTGTATACATTTATAAACAAAAAATGGTTGATTTCATTTCCAACTGAATGGGGATCCTTTTGAAAGCATCTGCACCAATAATTTCACCTGGCCTGCAGAGATAGATGGTTTTTGTTTTGTTAATCCTCACCCGAGGATATTTTCCCATTGATTTTTAGAGAGAGTGGAAGGAAGGGGGAGAGACAGAGAGAAAAACATCCATGTGAGAGAGACACATTGACTGGTTGCCTCCCACACACAGCCTAACGTGGGCCAGGGATAGAGCCTGCAACCCAGGTATGTGCCCTTAACAGTAATCAACCCGGGAAGTTTCTGTCCGTAGACTGGCACCCTATCCACTGAGCCAAACCAGCTAGGGCGATATAGATGGTTTTTAAATCAGAAGTGTTCAGATAGCCCTGTAGATAGCATAAATTTAATCCCTCCCACAGCATATATAATACTTGTGGTACAGAGCATGCTTTCCCTAGGCACACCCAGCTTGTCATGCCTCGGTGTACACATATTTACATAAAAACAAAGATGTGCTTTGTAGTAATACATATGTAGACACACCCTCATCAAAAAACATCTAGAGAAAGTCGCTTTAATAGTCCCCTCTAGCTTTTTGGGAGACTGGTGTAAATCTCTTCTGCAGGGGGAAATATCCATCTTTGGGGGAAGGTAAATGTTTATTAAATGCAAATGCTGGTATTCGCTACCCAGGAAAAACGTTGTGCTGCATGTGGCATTTCTCGATAAAAAGCCTTCAAGTCCCAGGTCCCTCCAGATAAACCCCTATCGGTGAAGCGATGCGTGAATGCCCTGAAATTGAATTACTGTACAACAGCAATTACTTTCCTCGGTACAGCTGTAATGGGAGGCAGCTCTGCGGTGCACAGCAGGCGGCTGCAGGAAGGGGGCTTCGCAGGCAATCTAGTCTCTCCAGCCTTTCCCCAGGAGCAAGCGCGTTCATTTTTAAGCAAAACACTCTTTCTTCGAGTGCCAGATTTATCCCTGTATCAATATAAATAAAAAAATAAGCGAAACAGGATGAAGTTTTATGTCCAGGCATGAGCTTCTGAGTGCCTCCAAAATTTACTCAATGGCTTATCCAGGGTTTGAAAACAACAGACGCCTCCTCACTTTGTGAGTTTAGCTACAACCTGCTTTGTGTGTCTCCTCACTGTCCCCATTGCATTTGAACAACAGATAAAGTACTTAATGCTTTGGCTGATATGTGGCCGGAATAGATATCAAACCAGTATTATATGAAATGCTAAAAGGTGTTCTTTAAAAAGAGAAAAAATAAGAAAAAAGTAAAGATAAAAATTATGAACAACAAATACATATCTATCAACAAAGTGAATCTAAAAGCCAAGTGAATTAAAAATCTGAGGAACAGAATAAACTGGTGAATATAATAAATCAGGGGCATAGAATGGGAGGGGATTGATAATTCTCAGGGGGAAAGGAGTGTTTGTGTGGGGGGTATGGGAAGAGACTGGACAAAAATCATATAACTATGGATGAGGACTGTGGGGGGGGAGAGTAAGGGCAGAGGGTGGAGTGGGGACCAGATGGAGGGGAGCTATGGGGGAGGAGGGGAAGAGAAGAAAAAATTACAATAATCTAAACAATAAAGATTCATTTTTAAAAATAAAAATAAAATAAAAATAAAAGATACCATCCTATAATCCCCTCTCTCTGGAGGGAGGCCTGGACTCTCCCCCTGCCACCCTCCGGATTTGTGAATGCCACGTGGGTCGGTGCCTTCCCAGGAAACCGGGAACTCCTGAGACCAAGACCAAGGAAGTTACTAGTCTGACCCAATTCAGTGTGACGAAGGGAGTGCCACCCCAGAGCCAACAATCAAAGGCAACAACCACTCAGGAGAATCCACCCTTTGAACCCCATTCTGGAGGACCCTAGTACTCATTTATATATTCTCCCAAGTCCTTGCTGTCATTTCCTGGTCACGCTTTGTGGGCTGTGCTGCTCACCTGGAGCCTGTGGGCCATTTCGGAACCACAAGACCATCACCTCCCCTGGCAGTGCTGGAGTCTGTCCCTAAAGTGGGTCCCTACAAGCAGAGAAGCCTGAAGCGGCCTGGTCACTTCCTACAGTCTCCTCCAGCTACACACGGCCCTGTGCCCGCTCG
Organism: Pipistrellus hanaki; assembly: GCF_964339955.1. Classification (NCBI taxonomy): domain Eukaryota; kingdom Metazoa; phylum Chordata; class Mammalia; order Chiroptera; family Vespertilionidae; genus Pipistrellus; species Pipistrellus hanaki. The sequence continues at coordinate 22,004,103 of NC_140515.1, forward strand.
GAGGTCCCTGGGGCTCAGATGGCCCTTCCAGCAGGAGGATGGTTTGTGGTCTTCTCAGGGGAGGCTGGGATCTCAAAGACAAAGGAAAGGCTGGGCAGCCCGCCCACAGAGCCAAGGCCATGGGGGGGGGGGGGCGGGGCACATCCTTGGCCTTCTCCCTCTTCTCAAATCAGGGAGAGGAATTGGTCACCATCAGCAAGACAGGAGAAAGGAGAGCTGTGTCCACGGTGCCTCCGTCAGTATTTCACAGGCGCTCTGACCTGTGATGAGCTGAGCATTTCCAGGTGTCACGTGGGAAGGCCCCCGGGAGTCGTCAGGTGGCAGAGGACTGAGACCACCACTTCCTCCCTGTCCAGCATGTGAAATATCTCCTTGAAATGTTAATGAGCTGAAAGCAAATTGATTCCATTCCTTGTCCATTTATAGGACTTAAAACTTGATAAACCGCTCAGCAGCACTAAATGAGGACTTGGTTGCATGAACGCGTTTGAACAAAGAAGTTGGGAGATAAGGCTGAAGGCACGAGTGTGATCCGAGAGAGCAGGGAGCAGCGTGGCTGCATCAAACTTGATTTGGTTCTAAGTCAAAACAGCCTGTCACCAGCCTCCAAGAGGGTCTGGAGAGATGATTTAAACCGCCGATGGCATTAAAACATGCTAGACTGTATTGGTTAAGAAGTGATGCCATCATGATGCCACCATTATGTTAATGGCAATTATTAAAGCTAAGGTTATTTGTAATTTGCTGGCCTGGAGGGGGAAAAAAAAGTTACATACAGTCCATTACCAAGCAGAGGACAGAGGTTATGTAATGGGCAGGCCACTTTAGGTTTCCCATTTGCTTCAGACATCTGACGGGGAGAAAATGGGACTGTCTGTGATAGGATAATTGCATAGTGGAGAGTAATTCAAATAGGGGACGAGCATGATAAAATCACTCTGATTCAACTAATCACTGGGGAAAGCGATGGGGTAAAATGCTGAAATCAAGCCAGAGGCGACAGAAAGGATCAACACTGTTGAACAGCCCAGGGAAAGCAGGCCTGGGGAGGACGGGTCTCCTTTTCCCCAGAACTAGCTGAACTGCCTTTGCAGACGAAAGGTGTTAGTGCCGCTTTCTAAATTGCTGTTTCCAGCCTCATAAATGTTGTATGTACATCCATGGAAATGTTAGCAACCAGTGCTGTTTGTGACTCCGTGTGCTCACTCAGGTCCCCGCTTCCTCCCTGCCGCCCACCGCTGATGAGCACTTGGCGCTGCCTCAGTTATTGGCAGGAAGACACTCCAGAGGCACTGGAACCTCCAACCTCCAACCCTGCTCAGGTTGCTGAGGGTGCAGATGGGCGCTTGGAAATGGGAGACCGTGAGGTGTGGGACATCCTCAGTGATTGAGTGACTTCTAAAATGTTTGTTTTGTTTTTCTCCTGGGCCCTTTGAGAAGAAGGCTGCTGCTCTGTGGGTGGCACAGGGAAGGAAGGAACCCCGGGCACCGAGTGTCTTCTACAGCAAAGCTGTAGATAATGCTGGACTGCAAACCACAGGCACATCGGGATGGGAAGTGTCGGCCCTCCAGATACCCGTAAGTTCCACCGGCAAATATTAACTGTTCCTATTCAAGAAGTGGGGTGCCATTATAGTAGATGAAAGTCACACCTTCTGCTTCCCTGGTCTCAACACCAACCCACATCCAGGAGATCTCTCAGTGGCCACCTCACCTTATTCCAAACGTCATGTGGTTCACGACTGTGGCCAATAGAGCTGCACAGCTGACAATGAGAGCAGGTCAATCACAATGATGAAGCCGGCTCCACACCAGACCCCAGCCTGACACACAAGCCCTCTCTCCTGTTAAGACTGGGAGGAGGAACCAGTCACCCTAGACTTTGTGGCATCAAGTGTGCTTGCAAAGGGCCATCTATTTTAAAATACATGGCATACACATTTCAGCGCACTGTGTATATGCCTGGGTCTGTGCTAAGTGGCTCTAAAGCATAACTTTGATTAAACTTCACACCTCTTGTTTCCCCATTTACAAAAGAAAGAAAGTTGTTTCTCCAAATGCCAAAGCTTAGGAAGTGACAAAGGCAGGCAATGAACCCAGGTCAGACTCATGCTCTTACCTACTAATCTGCAATCCTTCCTACTGAATCAAATAGTACAGAAATGCCTAGAGTGGCTCAGCAGTTGAGCATTGCCCTGGGAACCAGGAGGTCACAAGGTTCGATTCCTGATCGGGGTACATGCCCAGGTTTTGGGCTTGATCCCCAGTGGGGGACGTGGAGGAGGCAGCTGATCAATGATTCTCTCTCATCACTGATGTTTCTATCTCTCTCTCCCTCTCCCTTCTTCTCTGAAATCAATTTTTAAAAAAAATAGCACAGAAAAGTTTCAGGGTCAAGCAAAAGTGTAAGGTCATCAGGTTGAAAACAGAAATTAACTTGTGGAAATTTCTGTGGCCAATTAAGTGTAAGAGAAGCTAAAGTCAGAAGTGTCCTTTCTAACAAAGTGATTCTGGAGATGATTATTAAAACTGAGTCAACTTTGGTCTCTGAGAGTTGTGTTCACCAGAGCCAGTTCTCTGCAGCTGCCTTATGTCTACGGACCATAAAGAGCTGAGGCCGAGGCACTTACCCGCACTGCTTCAGACTTCTTGTGAAACATCTCCTCCATGTTCTTTGCCAGCTTCTTCACCAGCTGGAGGCCATCGATTTCTTCTATGGCAACATCCTTCTCATACTCTTTGTATTTCTGTAAGGAGGGAGGGGGACAATGAAGGCTCCAGATACTGCAAACACCTCACCCCTGCCTTCCCAGCATCTCTACCTACAAGGAGTCTGTAAAAGTAAAGTTACAAGATGATTGTCTCTGTTGGCTTTGGGGAGATGTGACTGTATTTTGTAATTATTGAACCAACTAAGGAGAAATGTAAAATTTGGCTCTGACTCTCCAGAAGCTTAACTAGCACCCAGGAAAAGAATAAACTGTGAAGCAAGTAAACACTATCATCCATCCTCTTCAGTTCCTGGAATCAACACTATTTCCAATCTGCGCACAGTCAGTGGTTCCTCAGAGGGACTGCCTGCAGCCAACACCACTGGAAGCTGACTATTCCAGATGTGTCATAAAGTAAAACAGAAGAAACTCAACCTTTTTTTTGTTTGTTTGTTTTATTTTTCCTTGAATATCACTAAATTTTTCACAGCTGAAGACTGAGGACTTAAGGCAAAATAGTCTCAAGGCTAGGCCCCTAATGTATAACTACCGCAGGAGCCAGCAAACTAGGACCCTTCAGCCAGATCCAGGCCATCACCTGTTTTTATGAATAAAGTTTTGTTGTGACAAAGCCATGCCCATTTGTTTACATATTCTACCAAGGTAAGTAAGTAGTCACACAGAGACCAGAGGACTCACAAATCTAAAATAGTTACTCTGATCCTTTATGAAGAAAACATGTCATCTAAACCAGACTAGAAGTTAAAGAAAGTAACGGCAGAGCATCTTAAAAACACTTTATAACAATGGAGCCCTTGCTATGGATTTCAGCAATTCAAGTCAGTTACTGAGGACGTCAGATGTACCCTCCCCGAGCTCACGGAAGGAGCATGTGCGACAAAACCATAAAAACAACACTTTATATAAGATTTCTTAATTTGTTCCTCTGTTCCATAAGAGACTGATTTGACCCACAGTTCACCCAAATTCTCACAATGTTTCGTTTAAAACCCATTCATGCCCTGGTAACTGGTCTGCCCAGGCAGTTCTCAGAGTGGTCCCAGCACCCCTGCGGGGTCTCTGAGACCCAGGCCGTGGCCCTTTTTTCCAACATCAAATCTATGTGAAGCCAGATTTTCTTCATAGAATTCAACAAATCACCACAGACTGAAACCAGAAGCAGAGGAAAATCACCTCCCCTCTTACACACAACATGACAGGCATTTGCAAAAATGAAAAGAAAAAAAAAGGCCAATCCTCTAAATGTTCTGTTTTAGAAAATACGTTTATTTTTCATAAAATATGCTATGTATGTTAACATGTAAGAAGGTCTTACGTTTTGAATAATTTTTAAATTTCCTAGGTTTAATTTCTAACATGGTAAATATCAATAAACATAATCTATATAAGCAAAAGGTCTTAGTGATCTCTTCAATATTTTGTAAATGGAGTTCCAAATACTGTTAGCGTGAACAGGAATCACTTCCATTTACGCAGCTATAAAGGCTGGAAACTGAAAATTCTGGGGGCTTCTCATTGACTCTTGTTTGTGGGGAGAACTAAATCAATTAATAAACCTCTCACCACAAGATCCTAAGGGCTGCGCATCTTACCTGGACTCTAGTAACCTTGACAGTCAATTCTTGAAGTGAAAAATATAATGACTTTTTAAAAATGAGGTCACTCCAAGGAAGGGGGAGTGAGTGTGTGTGTGTGTGTGTGTGTGTGTGTGTGTGTGTGTGTATACACACACGCCGGTGAGAAAACACTTCCCTTCCTAGAGTCCATTCCCACATCCTTTGAGGCCAGAATACTTGTGACTTAAAAAAAAAAAAAAAAAAAAAAAAAAAAAAAAATTAGAGATTAAAGACAAAGGGAGTGACTTTAAGGAAATAAATGTAGAGAGAATTCCTCTGATCCTTCACAGTAAAATGCATTTCCTAGAGTCTGGGGGCTTCTGGCCAATCAGAATCCCCAGGGCCCACCACTGGACTCTGGAACAGGCAGGAAGGGACCTCAGCCTGGGCATTGGGTCTCTCACCTGGACATCAGGCCCTAGGGCTTGGTTGCTCAGAATTAAGGTTACCTTAACATAATAAAGTGCTATTTTGGACCACCCAAGTCTGGACCAAAACAGATACCTGCTTGATTGTTTATAAGATGCTCTGAGCTGCTCTGCGTGGTCCCATAATGGACCTTGAGTTGTGACATGTTTCTCCCTGCTCCCTGGAAACATCCATAAAAATCTTAAGTGTTTGTATCTAGAGTCTCGCTTATATCTCACCTAGAAAACCCATATTCCTTCTTCTAACTTTCCCCTCTGCCTCACCAAGGGGGTCCTGGCTCCCCAAGACAAGGAGGATGTGCCCTCCCTCTGAGGCCCAGAGCACCCAGTGCTCTCTCTTCTCTGCAGGTTTTGTAACGTGTGTGGTCCAGGGGGTGAGAACAGGTCCCCATGGCCACCCACCAGCCCACAACAGACACTCACGGGACCTCTCCGGGTGAAGCTTGTGGAAGAACTATTGTGGTGTTACAAGACAAGCAAGAAGCCGGCAATGCAGCTGCGCCGGCCTCTGGTTCTGTAAGGGTGACCTTCCAACCTCCTGGGAGGTGGACTGGATCAGCCTGGGATGTGGGACTCCAGCCAGCCCACGCCTGCCTCAAGCTAACAGCGTCCTCTGCTGTATGGAGAAAACTTCAATGGCAATTCCTGGAAACGTTCCCTAAGTTCAAATGCAAGCCAGCGTCTTTGGAGCCAAAAATCCTGGGGGTTCTCTGCTGCCCGCCAGATGTGCTCCGAAAGCCAGCAGCGGAGACCAGCTCCTGGCCAAGGCTGATTCTCTACCAAAAACACAGAGTTCAAGAAGTGAGTGAAACCAAACAAAACTAATGTCCGTCTAGTATTTACAGAGGCAGTGAAATCAATCTCTGTCTTAAGTAATTCTGAAACTAGCGTTGATCTAGAGATTTAAGATAAAGAAAAATAAGATGGATTTTACCATTAGCCTTTACCTGAATCTTTTGATTTTTATATAGGGGAGCCTTTATTCTGGCCATATCTGTTCCTTGCATGTGTTTCTCTCCCAATTGAATTCTAAAAGGGAATCAATTCATTTCTCACCATCCTCCCACCCCCAAGATCTTCCTGTGTCCTTTCTCCTTCTGAATCTGTTCTGTGAAAGGAGCCACTGACTTTTGGGGGAGTTGTCTGGGTGCCTGGTGACCTCGCTAACCAATCTCAGCATGAAGGTCTTGCCAAGCCAAGGACCGCAGATGTGGGACAAGCATAGCCATTCACTGAGTCCCTTCCTCTGCCAGCCTGTCTCCGCCTCTCCTCCCTTCAGGGCACATGACAGTGAGTCCTCTCTGGTATGAGTCAAGCACATGCTCCTTTCTCATCACCCCGGGGAAGTTAGTCCATAAGTTAAAACACACACCCTGCTTTTCAAGATGTGTTGATGCCTGCTGGAATCAAGTCAGAACAACGTAATGCCTTACTCTTACCAGGAAACACTACACTTTGCTGGAATCAAAGGATTTTCAAGAACAGAGAGATCAACCCAGGATAGTCATTAATCAACCGCAAGCCCTTAGCAGTTTAGAATGCAACATCAAAACCTTTAAAAGTGTGCCTCAGTGTGAAACCAAGTGATCTGACCTCCAGCAACTGGAGGGAGTAAGCTCAACAGTGCAAGAGAATTCCACATGGCCATCCCAAAAGTGTATGGAAGAAGGCAGGAATTGTGCATGCAATGTGATATGATATGGTACAGACAGTAATCGATGCTTTTTATTTTCAGTTACTAACCTGCATATACACACACACACACACACCCTGCTAGAAGAAGGTGCCAAGTGTTCACAGCTGGCTGTACAATTACAAATGGGTTTCTTCCTTTCTTTTCTTGCTTTACCTGCGTGTTCTCATTTTTACAATGAACACACATTGGAAATTAGAAAATATAAAAGTTGTAGTTGTGTGTAGAGTAGCATATGGGCACCTCATAAACAGATTCCTGCAGGGGAACGTGGTCCCAATTAGAAGCTGTGTAATTAAGCAGCACGTCTTCATTAGCAGAGCCTGAGGAAGTCGGTACAATGAGTCAGTCCTCCGCCTATCCCAGGCCCAGCACGGCGCCAGAAGCTCTTCCCAAATTAATTCCTCTCATCCTCACAGCCACACTGGGAGGTTGGCATCATCCCCATGTTGCAGATGGGGAACTGAGGCACTGAGAGGTTTAGTCATGTTGAAAGGCAAATGGTTAGAGTGCGTTTTAAACCCAGCAAGGGCTAACTTCTAGTCGCTTGGTCATTTGAACTTGGAAGTAAAGGGTGAAGGAGTGACAGCCTAAATATTTGCAAGCTTGTTTCTGAGGCTGCATTTCACCGCCATAAAACTCCTGCTTCATTGACTTTTGTAGCCAATAGTGGCTTGGACTTGCCAAGGGAGTCAAGTGGCAAAAACTAGAGACATGGCCGAAACCGGTTTGGCTCAGTGGATAGAACGTTGGCCTGCAGAATGAAGGGTCCTGGATTCTATTCCAGTCAAGGACATGTACCTTGGTTGCGGGAAAACCCCCGGGGGGGGGGGGAGGGGGCGCGTGCAGGAGGCACCTGGTTGATGTTTCTCTCTCATGGATGTTTCTAGCCCTCTAGCCCTCTCCTTTCCTCTCTGTAAAAAATCAATAAAATATATTATTTAAAAAAAAAAATTAGAGACATGGTCAGTTCACAGGGTATGCAATGGCTCCCAGGCTGCTCCAAGGGAGCCAGAGCAATGTGGCCAGGGCCCACTGGGTGTTCCAAAAGGGGGCGATATTCAACCACAGGGCCACCGAGGGGTGAGGTTGAAGCTGGCATTAAAGGAGCAGAAACAGCTCCGGATAATAAAAATACCCTGAGGGAAATGAGCAAGCCCCCTCAGAATGTGGCCCTGGAGCCTTTATTATAAGTAGACACCAAGGCTGTGTTTGGGCTACAAACCCTCTTTTGTTCTCTAAGGTACCAGGACTGTGCTGGAGACAAAACACCTCAAGCTTCTTTCCCTCCAGGTGGGCCTCCCACACAGCTGTACAGGCAATGGCTTTGTTTCCTACAGCTTCAAGGGGTGCCTTAGCAAGTACTTGTTTCATGTAAAAGCAGTCCTCCTTTCACTGGGAAAAGTATTAGGAAAGTATCAGCAGGTCCCTGAAAACACAAAGGAAGCCAGAAGGGAAGATGAACATGGAAGAGATCATTGTGCCACCCAATGAAAGGTTCAGGCCGGCCTGGATTTGAATACTGTCTCCAATGCCCCATTTACGTGTTCTGCAAACATCTTTTTTGTGTCTCTGGTATGCTGGGTGGAGGACTAGACACCCAGCACAATGAAAAGTAAAGCAGAACTGAATAAGGCTAGCATTCTAATAGACAAGAGTGTTCTGATGAGTAAACAGGCAAAGAAGGTACAACATAGTAGTAGGTTGAACCAGTGGGGTGGTCAATGTAGTGACTCTCATATGACTGGGCCTTTAAAGGACGACTAGGCTGGGAAGGTGGGAGATACAATAGGGGATGAGCCTGCCTGGCAGAGCGAGAGGAAGGTATGGAGGTCCAGGGACAAGAAGCTGCTTGGGGCTCAAGAAACTACCCGGTTTCACTTTATTGGCACATGGATGATGAGGGTGGGGGATTCTAATGAGAGATGAGGTTAGAGTAGTGAGCAGAATCAAGCCATCAAGGGTAGTGTTCTAGGATGTAAGGGTTTGGACCTCATCCTGATTAGGGTAGGAGGTGGGGTGTGGAGACAGGCAACAGTCAGAGCCATTGAAGGGTTTCTGGGTAGTACTGGGACTCCATGATCAGATGTGTCCTTTTGAAAAATCTTTGTGTGCACAATGGGTGGGAGAGAGTAAAGCTGGATGGATACAAGGAGTTGGGAGGTGGACTCGGCCAAAACTTGGGACTCAGCAATGGCGAAAGGCCAGAAGAGTCACAGGAATGACAGGTGGGCTCCCAGGAGACATGCAGAAGTTTGATAGTCAGACACAGCAGCAGTTTGGGAGTTTGGCCATGTCACTTCGAGGAAATCGCTTAGTCTCCTGGGCCTCAGGGTCCTCATTCAGAATGCTGAGAGGGTTACTAGAAGGCTGTCTGTGAAGGCCCCCAGCACAGTGCTGGCACATAACAGGCCCTTCCAATCCTCACAGACCTGGTTTTCCCTCCAGGAATTTCTGCTGCAGATGATTCTAGTAAGTGTTGTGCTTTCGTACTGATGCCTTCCTGAACTGAAGCTCTTAATATAAGAGACACATCCAACAGGGTGCTGTGATGCCAATGCTCTTCACTCTGCCACCCTTGTCCTCTGGGCCTCCCCAGCTCCCTGCCCCAGGGCTTGGGGCCATAGCCTGGGACACCTGGGCAACCCAGCCTGCGGCTTTAGCCAAGACCAGGGAGATGGCAGAACACAGCCCTCCACAAGGGCACCTCTCAGTATGCATGACAGAGAAGGCAGGCGAGCCTGAGGAACGCTTTCTTCCCTCCATCTCAGGAGAGCCTCCGAAGCCCCCACTCCTTCTGTTAGCAGAATCAGCATTTGGCAAGAAATCTCGTGATGAGCCAAGAACATTCATCACTGGCGAAGGGAGGCCCAGAAATGCATTATTTCTGCAGCATCTACTTTGCCAGATCATTTCACACAAACACCAGGAAGAGAAAAGCACTACGTCACTGTCAGAACACTTAATGCTGTTCATACATTTGGGTCATTTTTCTCCTACGTGATGACGGCGTATCTAGAGTGACTCACCTGGAACAGCCTCAGAGAGGGGCTCCAGCCAGGAGGCTTATGACCAATCACAGTTAATTGGTATAAACACCAAACATGAAAGGGGGGCTCTGAGGACACTCAGCACAGTGAAACATGCCCTCCGCAGGGAATGGATGAAGGGGGATCATTAGCCAAAGAGCCGGTGCATCTGAACATGGTCTCTTGGCCAAATTTTTCATCAAAAACTGCAATTTCATCTCCAAAGTGGGAAGACTTAAATCACTAGATAAGGGCTGACAGCATATCCAGGAAGAGCAATAGCAAAGCAAGGACTTGCTCAGCCCCTAGTGAGAATCTGGGGTGGTGGTGGGAGTTTACCTCAAAGTCAGAGAGAATGACCTGCTTCTCCATCTCTCCCCTAAGCCTGTGGCAATTCAGTTGAAATCCCTGACCCAGATCCACCAATAAACCCTGTTCCCGGGAAAGCACCTGGAGACTGGCTACGCCCAGGCCCTCAACATGAGCAGAAGATGCTTCCTGTTCCTACCTTAAATTTCAATTGTCAGTCTTACTCTCTAAAATTGCAACAGTGCAGTTGTAAGTTCATCAAACCAACCATTTAAGTAATAATCACACCAACACAAAAAAGGAACCTAAACTGAAATCACTTTTATTTTCATTCATTCAATGTGCCAGGTTGGGGGGGAGGGGGTGGTGTTAGCAAATACATATGCTCTCCTTGCGGTATAAAGAATCTAAATTTTGGTTCATTTTATTAAAAATAAGTAATAGTTTTGGCTGGGTGGCTCAGCTGGTTGGAGCGTCCACCAATACACCAAAAGGTTGCAGGTTTGATTCCAGCTCAGGGCACATAGCTAGGCTGTGGGTTCAGTCCCCAGTTGGGGTATGTATGGGAGGCAACTGATTGATGTTTCTCGCTCATATCTCTCTCTCTCTCTCTCTCTCTCTCTCTCTCTCTCTCTCTCTCTCTCTCTGTCTCTCTGTCTCTCTGTCTCTCTTCCCCTCTCTCTCTAAAATCAATAAAAACAACATGTTATCAGATGAGGGTTTTTAAAAAAGTAATAAATAAATTGGATCAGAGCTACACGAATCATTTCAATCTAAACTTGAGCCCTGATATTCCATCCAGCAGTCCTGTATGTCTCTCCTGATGTCACTCCTGTCTTCAGTGCAGGTAAATCACTTATGCCAGAGGCAAGAGCATGTTGTCTGTTCTGCTGAATGTATAACAGTCTATAAAGCACAGACCTATATTTCTTCCAGAGTAGGAAGGGGTCAGTCTCAGGTACTGTGAGCAACCCAACAGTTCTGTCAACAGTGAACATTTGACCAGGAACAGGAAGGACGTCACAGTCATTGAGTAGGAAAAGGGTCCCAGGGAGGCGTGTAAAACAATAAATGAGCCAAGGTCCCTGGAAAAGGGAATGACTGGGAAGAATATACAATCCCCTGCCTCCTGGGAGATGAGGTTGATGGAGTACCCCGTTATTTAACAAGACGGTCTTGAGCCAACACAAGGTGGCTGGACTCTGAACCAGCTTGATGGGAGAGTGAACACCACAGGAGCAGGGGAAGCCTTTTCAGGTTGCATGTAATCCCCTTCCTTGTACATGTACATGTACATGTGAGCATGTATGCCCCTCCATCAGGGAGAACGAGAGGCAGTTTTTGTTTTGCCTTCTCTGTCTTATTGCTAGCAAAGAGGGCTGACCACGATGGGATGGGTGGGAAAGAACCCGCATGAATTTTGCTGGAATACTATTGATTTGGAGCCTGGGAGCATCCTCCTCCCTGGTTTAGAATAACCTGCCAGAGCTCAAGTAGAGGAAGATCATCAATATGCATCCCACTCTCGAGGACATTTGACATGGTACTAAGACCAGGGACTCACTAGCCAGAGGTGTTAAGTTCAAGTCCTAATGTCCTCACTTACTAGCTATATGACAAATTGCCTGACCTCCATCAGCCTCCTTTCCTTCATCAGTGAAGTGGATGATACTAGGCCTCAGACTGTTGTTGGGATGATCAAATGAGGTTGAGTGGGTCAAGTACCCAACAGAATGCTGGACACAAAGTGCTCAAAACTGTCATGGTGAGGGCAGAGGTTAGTAATAATTTCTGACCTGTGGTCTATAACTCCTGAAAAATGTTATTCTCTTGCCTCAACAGTAAGAAGAAAGTATCAATCGACATTCACAGCCTAACAGGTGAACTAGCCCTCAATGTTAGTCTGGGATTAGCAGTTTCCAAAAACACTCACAAGGTCCTGAGGGGTCTTCAACAATAATTCTGAGGATGGCTCCTTCTGCAAAAATTGGATGATAGGAGCCTACATTTGTGTGTGTGTGTGTGTGTGTGTGTGTGTGTGTGTGTGTGTGTAGGGCTGGAGGATGGTGGTTTTTAGATATGTTACTAAAGATGTTGCCACACAAACAAATCATCTGCAATTCTTAGAGTCTCACCTTATAGGCAGTGTCATTTTCTTATTGTGACGTAAATGTACTCAGTATTCCTCTCGACTCAATTACCACATACAGTGTCACTTCAAATACAACACTCCAAAGCAATTATGCTTCCAAGTAAATATATTTCTAAATCCTTTAAGCTGGTGTTAAGAACGCTCCTTTTTAACCATAATAACAACACACCTAACTAGACTCATGGAACTCTAGGTCACAGAAGGCTATTCGAATACTTGAAAATGAGAAGAGCCATTTTGTACAAACAATTCTGTGTCACACAGGTGTTCTGATCAAGTGTCTCCAAGGTCAAAATTAAAACAAAAACACCCACTAGTGATTCTGTGCTCTCTCAGACCTAGTTAAGTTTGAAGAAAAAAATCCTTGAAGAATGCTGTTTTTCACTGTCAAAACCATCAGGACAAGAGGCAGTTTGCATAAGAAGAAGAGGCCTTGGTTTAGAAATGACAGGAGAGGAAGGAGGACAGGGTATTCAATTACAACCCAAAGAGCAGAGGAGGCAGGGAGCGCTGGGCCCCACCTTCTGCAGGGCTGTGGCACTCAAGGAATTTGGGATCATTTTTTACTCCATGGGGTGAGAAACATGGACATGTTTCTGTCACTGATTGCAGAGCTTTTAAGAACTTGTAGCTGGGAGTGGAGGGGAGAGTAAGTGTGGTTTAAATTACTTATCAAGGTACCTACTGGTACTCTAGGAATTATGGGGACCCCCACACCAGTGTCCCTGGGGCCCTTGTTGCAAGCTCACTGGGTGGAGTGCCCTCTTCTGGAGTCCCAGGGAGGCTGCTCTCAGAGCAAAGGGCTCCACAGCGGGTACCCTCTGACAGATTCTACTTCCAGATTATCAGGTGCTGATGTAACAGAGGAATATCCCTCCTTTCCTGGTTTACTGTCTATACTTTAAAAAACAAAAAAAAAAAACTCTTGATGAGTCTCATAAGCTTTTACTGTTCAACACAGTCAACTGAACAAATACCACTGATAAATGTAGCTCTATGATGATAAAAACTGAGTGTGAATGCTGCATCACACTCCCTATTCTATAAGGAAGATTAAGTCAGAGGCAGGCTACTCAACCAGCTGTTGATACAGCCATCCTTGCCTGGTGTGGCGCGGAGCACACTGCTTTAAAATTGGGAAACCCATCTGTCTACTAAATAAAATCAAATGGTCTCAGTGATTATTGAAAAATAGCATTCCTGGGTATTTTCAGATCACTGTTTGGAGGGATCTGAGGCTCTGAATATAACTATTTATGGGGCACATACATCCTCACAACATTAAACCCCAAAATAATGATTACAGGCCCATGTGTGTTAGAGAAGAAAAATCTCCTTGTACACATCATTTATGGGTGTGTTTTATGTACACCAACCAATTTAACTACAGCCAAAGGGCAAACAATAAAACATTTATTATTTTATTGTTATTTATTATGATGACAAAGCCTGTACTACTTGGTATAGATTATTTTATGCAGGCTACTTTTTTCAAACACATTTTTCTGATGTTCCCATTTAAAGTAATTAATCCTTCCTGCTCCCCCAAAATCAGAAGGTAAAAAAAACAAAAACAATGATGACAATAATAATAATAACGAATTGTTATTAATAAGAGCAACCAGCATTTATTGAACACTTACTTTGGGTGAGATAGACACTATCTCCCCCCACCCCCCCATTTTACAGGTTAGAGAACTGAGGCCTGCAGGGAGAACAGAGACACAAGGGAGGATCCAAGGTTACTCCACCAGTGAGTGGTTGAATTCATAGGGGGAAAGAAGCTGGTATAATAAAAATATCCTCAAATCTCAGTGGCTTCACCCACGTGTAACCATCCCACATGGCAGATCCTTGTCATCAGAGGCTCTCCACATAGTGACTCGGGAACCCAGGATCCTCTCATGAGCCCTGCTCTCCTCGCAGGCCTTGCACCTTCTGCATTCAGCCAGCAAATGGGGGTACTGGGAGTGGAGAAGACACACCCGCTTGCTGAACTCCATGGCCTGGAAGGGACAGGCATCAGCTCTGCTCACTTTCCACAGGCAGGAACTGGCCCAGGTTAGAGAGCCCAGGAAATGGGCCTGGCAGCTGGAGAGCCATATCCAGGCTCTACGTCAATACTATGGAAATAGATATGTAAATCATCCCGGGGGTCTGTTAGCTGCCTGTTCTGCTGTCATAGAAGCAGGATTCAAACCCAGAGTCCACACTCTTTACCACCACTCTGGAGTATAAAAAGCTTGATAAACTGTAGACAGGTGAAACCGCCAATTAAAACTTGTCTTGGAATCACAGGCAAGATGGATACTCCAGAGCTGGTAAAATCAAGCTGCAGGCTACAGGAAGGGTAATGTCACCCGAGTGCTTGTGGACGTAATTATGGCCAGGCCCACGTGTTAAAGGGCAAGTTAGTGCAACACAGAAAGAAATACATTCTAAACAATTCTGAGACCTTTTGTACGATTTCCTTAATCCCAGCTCAAATAAAAGTGCTATTTGATTAACATCAATGACCTTCTCCAGCATACGATATTAGTCGCCCAGGCCCCAGGAAAGTTAATTGGCTTAACTAAAGTCTTTTTAATTCTACGGCCAAGATGTCCTGAAAATCGAAGGCAATCAATGAGTGAGTCTGCAAGATCTGTAACAAGCTTAGAGCTAATGCTATTTGCAGCTGCTCAAGTGGTTCCTGTACTCACAGAGCCAAAAGCTGGAATGAGTGTTAGGACCCTGCATCTGGATGGATCTTTAACTCCATAAATTCCAAACTAAAAAGAGAGACACCAATGTATGGCACTGTTGGACCCACCTTTTTGTTGGGGAATGTAGAGAACCATGGTGATGTTATTGGAGAAAAACATGCTCGTCTTTCCCAGTTGCTAGTGGGAGTGGGGTTCACGGGGTACAGCTGGAATAAGACTTCCCAGAGCCCCCTCCCCCCCCAACCCAGGAGGATGAGACCTGGTAAAAAGCTCTATTTCCATGGAATTATACCCCTGTGTTTCCAAAGTCCCATTTCTTTTAGTCCAGTCATAGAAGAAGTGGAGCTGGGGGTTCAATGAGGCTAAAAGTGTCCAGGGTTTCCTCTCCATGTTGGAGCTGGGTCCAATTCAGCATCAGGCTAGATACAGTCCATTGGTGCACTGTGTGTGGGGCATCCACATAGCTATGGGCCATGTGGGCAAATGCAGGGGAGCAGGAGCAAAAGAGCCCCAAAAGCCCAGAGTCACACAAGTCCCAAGAGAGCGACATCCTCTTGCCTCACCTAGCCATAGTTACTCTTGGAGTCAGCGGTAGGTGACCCTCCCGCTTATCTGCCATCACAGTACCAAAGAGTGACGGTGCTAGAGCACAGCCATCCCCATGCTGAGATGCAAAACATAATCCGAGCTTCCCAAGAATTTAAATGTCACCAACTTCAGAACTAAATAATTTTGCTGACATACTTCACTAAGCCCAGCACACAGGATTTCTCCCAATATCTTGAAAATCACAGTGTTAGAATCCGAAAGAAATTTGGAAATAATCCATTTCAGAAGCAACAAACTCAAACACCTCCAGACGCCAGACAGGTCATTTCAGGTGAGGGGGATGGAGCCAGGCCAGGCCTGTGGCGAACAGCAGACCTTCATCTCATTCTAAAACGATGGTCACTTTTTGGCTGATCGCTGTGATTATTCAGTTTTCCTTTTTTTTAAAAAAAAAAAAAAAAAAAAAAAAAAAGCCAGAAATCTTTGTTTTTATGTGAAATCACCCACTGAGTCCCTTTCTTTGGACCCTCTGGCACGCAGATACAATATGTCAGTAAACATCCTCCACCTCATTCCTCTTCATGTAAGGAGACTGAGACAATAGCATGGTCTCCCACAAGGCAATGGGGTGCTGGGCAGTGTGGGGAAGACTTACAGGAAGCTATCACTAACCCTAGGACCAGACACTGCTGTGATCTCCACCGTGAAATGAAACACTGTGAGAGGGCAGAGCCAGCTCAGGACTAGAAGGGACCGATGCTCCCCTGACCACCAGGGTCCCAGGCATCGTGTCCCCTGGCCTCACAGGCATGAAACCAATTACAGTGAAATTCAGTTTAAAATGTTTAAAGCATAAATTTGTAATGTATGTATTTTTTCGTCAGTACATTAAATACTTCCTGGTAAGTGTTAACCGCCATCAACCTGGGTGTCAAGGATGAGCAGCAACAGCAAGGAGATGCCTGCCTCAACTATGACTTGATATGAAAATATCTGTGGTTTCTGCTGGTGACAAAATCACAGGCACTGCCGCGGCTTATTACCATGTGTACCATAAAGGAATACATTTTGGTTAGAGATCAATGCAAACACTGATGTCATTTTCCTCCCACTAGGTTCATGCCCCCCGAATTGTCCCCAAGGCTGTGGACCCAGGTTAAGCCCTCATGTGCACTACCCCAGAACAGCAAGAGGGCCCAGGAAAGGTCACGTGATGTGTGAACAGTGACAGGGCATCTGCCCCAATTCATGTACAGCAGCAGGATGTTCCCCACCTGTTGACAACTGCTGGTCTGTGTCACGTGTCCTGTCTGATCATTAGCATATATTTACAATCCAATGGGAGCTTTCTGTATATTAAACACATACATCAAATTATGGACATTTTCGGCAATAACTTTGGCAGACGGTTTTGCTATGTTAAGTATAGATTACAGCTTATGAGGTTCTCTGGGGCCTCTGTCAATAACAATTTCTCAAATGGATCAGGGAAGGGTAAACAACTAAACAGTATTTATCTGGAGCCAGGATCTTAAGGCACAATAAAGGGGAACTATGATGTTTCCCTATGTTATACTGGACTATTAGAATTCTTCACACAGAGCATACACTCATGGTTTATGTGAGTGATTAAAAATATATAAAGTGTCAAGTTCAAAGAAATTTAGAATGTCTGACAACATGCAAACCACAAATGTGACTGACTCGGGAGGTTCAAACCGGAGACATGAATTAAGCAGCCCCTTCAACAAGCCTGGCCATTGTCCACAGCTATCAGATGACCACGTCAAAAATTAATTTCATACAACATACATGTAACTGTGTACGAGCATGGAAATCTGTTCATGAAATAATGCTAAGTGAAGTGCACTACATTTATAATTAACGCCATGTAAAAACACAAATCAAAATTCTGACCATGGCTGGGTTATGGTGGCAGAATTTTGCATAAATTTTCCAGTTTTCTAAAAGAAACTTTTGTGATAGCACTTTTCAAATGGGGGGAGTAAAGTCTAATACGGAGAAAAATGAAAGAGGAGAGTGGGATTCAAATCCAGGCAAGCTGGTTCCATAACCCATGTTCCAACTTCTCTTTATAATTCTCCTAAAATAGTTGATGGTAAGTGAGAGTTTTTACTTATTATAAAAGCAAAATATTATCACTTCAGGAAGAATAATCAGAAATAGACATAAGCAAAGAGATGGAAAAAAAACAAAACATTAATCCCAATTCCTCAAAACACCAGGGAATACCTTTTGGTTCATACCTCACAGATTTTTTCTTAAAAAAAAAAAATGTAAGACTTTAAGTGTAATTGTGTCTTTGCAATCAACATAATATCATCCCATACATATCCTATACATTACAATGGGATATATTTTTCAAATTATTTCCCACGAAACTTAAGTAACAACAACAACAACAACAACAACAAAGGACGAACTCATCCTTCAGACCGCCAGAATAAGGAAGGGGGGTTGTTCAAGGGTACAGTCACAGGGGTGCAATGCCCTGGGGCCCTGGGGATTGGCTTCTCCTGAAAAAGAAAGGCAATGCATTCAGAGACTGTATGTTCTCACCAGGGACCATTTTGTCCCCCAGGACATTTGGCCTTGGTGTGAAGAGAGCTTTGGTTTTCACCATGGAAGTAGGGGAGGAGGAGAGAGTGCTGCTCATATATAGTGGGCACAGGCCAGGGGAGCTGCTATAAACCTTATGTAGCACAGGGCACTCTCCACAATAAAGAATTACGCAACCAAATATGTCCAAATGTAGGGGTTGCAAAAGCCTGGGAGAAATAATCATTTCCAACACTGAATGCACATAACACAAATCTTAATGACCACCTCCCCGTGGCATTTTCTACATCAAGTTTATCACCTGCCGACAAAACATCACATCCCATAAAACCTTCATCAGGTAAATTGCCATGTTCTGCTGTCAACAGAGAGGATGAGTCCCAGGACACTGCTCTGAAACCAACAGAAACGTGTTCACAGAATTCAGGTGGAATGCTGGGAGGTAAATATGAAATGAACAAAAATCCAATACCAGGCTCTTATTAAAAGAACTTGCCCCGATTAAAAATATATATATATTTTTAGCTTCTATTCCAAATGCCCAAAAGATGGTAGAGAATCCTCCCCATGAACCAAAGTCCTGTTTAGAACAGACTCCTGAGCTAGCCCAGCCTCTCCCAGGTCTCCATCACT
Organism: Pipistrellus hanaki; assembly: GCF_964339955.1. Classification (NCBI taxonomy): domain Eukaryota; kingdom Metazoa; phylum Chordata; class Mammalia; order Chiroptera; family Vespertilionidae; genus Pipistrellus; species Pipistrellus hanaki. The sequence continues at coordinate 22,022,529 of NC_140515.1, forward strand.
TAGCTCACACAGAGAGACTGAACTCTCCCAGGCGCACATCAGTGTCACTGCACTTGTGAGAGGCTGGGGTTGTTCTCCGCACAGAAGGGGTAAGGCCAGCAGCCTTGAGTGAAAGATCACGCTGGGAGAGGAGGCTGTGCTGCTCAAGTCCACAGCTCTGACATAAAACTGAAAACCATGCGCAGGTTTTCCAGGAAAACTGAGTTTGGTGTAGATGGACCCGAATAGGGACAAAGTGAGACAAGAAAGGTTCAAGTTGCCTGTTCATTTGTTTCACACACTCTTGTAGTTCAATTTTAGGAAAGTATTTTCTTTTCTTCCCTTGAATTCCATATTCTGTAATCTGCATAAGAAATCTTAAACAATGGTCAGGTGGGAGACACATGGCTGCCTGCTTGAGTCACATGACTCACCTTTTCCAAACATGGGTTGATCCAAAAGCAACATAGTTCCAAGGGAACATCACTCTCTACATCCTCCCAGAAAGGTGTGTGTCCATGTGTGCATGCCATGTTTCATGTTTCATGAAGGGGATAAATTAGCAGAACAAAGAAAACCAGAACAAGTGCAGGAAATGAAGGGCTATTTTATTTTTTTATTTTTTTTAACTATATTTTTTTTATTGATTTTTCCACAGAGAGGAAGGGAGAGGGATAGAGAGCTAAAAACGTCGATGAGAGAGAAACATCGACCAGCTGCCTCTTGCACACCACCCACTGGGGATGTGCCCGCAACCAATGTACATACCCTTGACCGGAATCGAACCTGGGACCTTTCAGTCCGCAGGCCGACGCTCTATCTACTGAGCCAAACCGGTTTCGGCATGAAGGGCTATTTTAATTGGTAAAATAACCAAGTTTTGTTTGGAAAAGCCTAAGTAATAAATGCAGTACCTTTGGAATTTTAGTAATATTAAATAATTCCTATTAAAATTATTATATATGTAAAAACCCTGTATAATATTAGATCTGTAATTATAGTCTATTTGTTAAATATGTTTCATTTCCCTTTTTCTACCTATAACATTAATAATGACAACTTCAATGACAATATAAAGAGACCCATAATGACAAAATAAAGAGACCCATTCACCCAATGGGTCATCAGATATAAGAACTAATGACAATGACATTAATGGTAACATTTGTAACCAGAAAGCAGCAAGTCAAAAGCTAAATACATAACGAGACAGAGACACCCATTTCCTATATGAATAGAAAGAAAGAACAAGAAAGGGACATGAATGAAAAAATAGTAGGGTATTGTAATTAAGTCAGGGGGGAGGGGGTAAACACATGGTCACTTTTGTCTTCTCACAACCTCCATCCACTCCCTGCTCTGTAGCACAGCCTACATCCCAAAGGCAAAGCAACTATAGATCATCGGAAAATCAATATTCCTTTGTGAATTGATGAGCCCAACAATACAGCCCAGCATTCTCTGGAAGGGTGAGATACGGGAATCCAGGCAAGGGCCATTTCTGAGAATGGGCCACGTGGCACAGATTGCCTGTGGCATTTTCTACATCAAGTTTATCGCCTGCCGACAGGACATCACATCCCATAAAACCTTCATCAGGTAAACTGCCATGTTCTGCTGTCAACAGAGAGGATGAGTCCCAGGACACTGCTCTGAAACCAGCAGAAACATGTTCACAGAATTCAGGTGGAATGCTGGGAGGTAAATGTGAAATGAACAAAAATCCAATACCAGGCTCTTATTAAAAGAACTTGCCCTGATTAAAAAAAAAATTATTTTAGCTTCTATTCCAAATAATGTTTGTTAAGTTTTAAACTAATTCCTTTGATCAGAGGGGAAATCCTTTACATTTCTAAAGTAGAAAAAAAAAAAAAAAAAAGTGCACCTGAGACATACAAACACCAAGGGAGAAATCGATCTGGCAGCCTTTTTATAGGATCCACACCAGTCCGTGTTCATCAGCCATAAGATTGTCATGGAGCATAGCTCCACTGGGGAAATCACAACAAAACACTGACAGCTTTCAATTACCAAATATTTATCTCCCAAATAAATCTCGTGTCTTCTAACCCTTAACAGAAAATCGATTTGTTAATTCACTTCCATTTCATTCTGTAATGTCTTCTTTTGTTAATCTTCTTTCCCCGAGGGACCCTTTTCAAATCTTGTCACTTATCCTTTACCAGAAAAAGTTCCCTTTTCTGAATTCAAGGTGAATTGTAGTTAATAAACGAGCCCTGAATTTATCTGCCTTTTCTTGCATTCATTTTGTGTTCCAGGGTCTCTCTCATGAACTGAAGGTTTTTTGAGATGTTCCATTTCCGTGTTATTACCAGGCTTCTTTAATTCATTCACCTTTCATTAAACATAGCAGGGGGTGGGCAGGAGGGGTTACATAAGGTTAAACAGAAAAAAAGAAGTAAAACGCAACCTCAAATAAACCTAACCTTAAAAGCATGATGTATACATTACTGAAGAAGCTCTCCAGTGTAAGGCAATTGTGCAAACACTCTCCCTGCTAACAGAATTGAGGATAGCCACCCCATAGGCCCAGAACAGGAGTGTGGCCTGTGGACCTGCCCCCTGCTTTCCCTTCATTACATTTCAATGAGGCTATAAGGCACTAACTAAAAAAAAAAAAAAAAAAAAAATGATGGAGCCCTAGCCAGTTTGGCTCAGTGGATAGAGCATTGGTCCTCAGACTAAAGGGTCCTGGGTTTGATTCCAGACAAGGGCATGTACCTTAGTTGTAGGCTCAACCCCTGGCTCTGGTGGGGGCCCGTGTGGGAGGCAACCAATCGATGTGTCTCTCTCACATCAGTGCTTCTCTTTGTCTTCCCCCCTCCCTTCCACTCTCTCTAAAAATCAATGGAAAAATGTCCTCAGGTAACAACAACAAAAATTATGAAGCCACATATAGCTCAGGTAGATAGGGAGCATGCATTTCATGACTTTCATTACAAACCAAGTTTTCCCAAGAAGGAAGGGGAAATTTCCAAAGCTACATGTCACAGATTAGGAATCTGAGGCTTCTAGCTGGCCCAAGTTTCCTCCAACAATGGCAGAGTGTAGGTCCGGACCCAGATGGAGGAATTCCAAAGCCACCCATAGTCTTGCCTCCTTATTCCCAAGGAATCCATTTATTGCAAAGTGGTAATAACTCTCCATCTGGTTATGAGTCCACATTTCACATATTAGCGTTTTGGGGAGCAAGGTACTTCTGCATTGTTGAGAAATTATTTCATATGACCCAAGCTCATGCCCTGTGTAAATGCTAAAAAAAATTCAGGAAATGATGATAAATGCAAAAAGTGAAGGCAGGTCAAATGATCTTGCCATCATTGTCTTTGTCTTGAGAAAGTCCCTCCCTCCCTTTATTTGCCCTCACTCCTTCTCCTGGCAACTCCCACTCCTCAGTCAATACCCTGGTCAGGGGTCACTCCCCTAAGGAAGCTTCTCTGTCCCTCAGGGCATGGCTTTGATGCTCCTCACTGGGACTCACTCTTTGGTTCAGTGGGAGAATGGACCGGTGAGTGGGAGATATCACAGCACCTGACATTTTAATATGCACATAAATCTCATGGAGAGTTTTATTAACATGAGGATTCTGATTCAGATCTGGATGGGAATAGAGATTCTGTATTTCTAGCAAGCCCCAGATAATACCAATGCTATTTGGACCACAATCTGAGTTCTAAATGACAGTGATTTTGGTTCTTATCTCTATATCCGATGCTTGGGCAGCAGGAGGGCAGGTGAGGAGGAGGCTTGCTGAGGGAATAAAGAATAGTTCTCGCCTAGGTAGGTCAGGAAAGCTGTTTTGTGGTCCTGCCTTATGTCTAGCTTTTAAATTTCTTTTAGCATTCAACATTAATTTTTTTTGAATCCTCATTTGAGAAGATGGAATGTATACACCATGGCCTCAGTCTAACTCAAAGTGATTCCTCCCATAGTCAGCAGGTTCAACCAACTTCAGCAGCTCAGGGAGCTAAGAAGTTAAAAGCAACAGGTGGGACAACAGGATATTCTGGGGGGAAATAGATGAGGTGTCAATGTTCTCTGTAATCTATGGCTCTAACATGTGGCCTCCCTTCCCCTCACTATGGACTGGGTTATGAAACTACACTTCCCTCCTGTCCGAAATCCTCTGCCAGGACTCTCCCTCAGGGGCTAATCATCTATAATAATAAAAGCTAATTAGACCGGACAGCCGAATGATCCAGAAGTCCTTCCTGAGGAAGCCAGGTCTGCGAGGGCTGAGCCCCTTGCATGAATTTCATGCACCGGCCTCTAGTAATAACACTAATGACCACAGCAGCCTAACCGAACACCCCATGCCCATGCAGGGCTCTCAGTGTTTCACATAAAGGGTAAGCAGTTTAACCTCACAGCCACCCTGCAAAGTTGGCTACTATTATCACCTCCATTTTCCCATGGGACTATGAGGACGCCTCGGTTTGCTCAGGGTCTCAGAGCTGGTGCTCAGCAGGGCAGGATTCACACCCAGGCTGTCTGACTCCTGAGCGTATGTGTGAAGAGGCACTCTTCACCAGGTAGACTGAAGGAAAAGGTGACCCGGGAGACAAATCCTGGATCACAATACTAAACAGGAAGTGGGGGGTATTCCCTGGGGTGTGCACAGAGGACCCTCAGGCCTCAAAAGATGCTGGATTCAGCCCAGACACCCGCCCAGTTCTGCCCAAGTCAGTGTGACCATCAGGTAGTTCGCTGATCTCGTCTCACTCATTTGCTCCTTACTTTGCATGGAACACATTCCTCTCCTTTTTCCACAATACAATTTGTCTCCTTCTCACTTGGCTTTTTAGTTAAAAACAAGAGAGATGAAGCTTGAAACCTAATTAAGGAAATGGCCCGTGTACAAAGAAAACAGCCAGGGATCATTATTCAAACAGCAGCCTCTCCTTTTATTTTTGAGGGAAAGCTAATGACTGCTCTGCAGCCCAGTGGCCTCTATATCATATCGAGTACACATCCCGTTATTAGAGGATAATGCCAGCAATTGGGAAACACGCTGGATAAAAGCATGCCTGGATCCCTGTTCTCGCCTAAATGCTGTTTCAATGATTTAAAATAAAGACAAATGTTATCCTGGGAAATGCAGAGTTCCTTTGGCCAAGCCCATCCGTCTTATGTTAGTAAGCTTCCTTTCCCACAGGTCCGGGTCTGTGTGGTGAAGGCCAGGGCAAGGAACAAGAAAGCAACAAGACCCACTGCGTCTGCTGGCCTGGGGTGGCTGGGGAGGGAGAGAGAGAAAGAAGGGAAGGGGGGAGAAAAGGCAAAAATATAAAAAAAACCCTCTGGAAAAGGTCTGGTTGCATGCCCCCACTGTATTTTGCTGAATCTGTTCACTTCTAACCATTCCAACCACCATGTCCAACTCATACTCATGACTCTACCTCAGTGGCCAGGCACCTTCCCAATGTCCTCCCAGTCTTGCCCTCTGAGTCCATCCTCTCTCTGGCTCCTGCAATGTGCATCCTAAAACTCACGCCCTTCAGAGGTTTGACAAAGGCATTCACAGCCCACGGGATCTCCTCCATCTGAGCTCCAGCAACCTCTCCCTCATCCATCATCACACCCATCTTACACCTGTGCTCCAGCCACACTGAACCCCTTCCTCTCTGTCAAATTCCTGGGACCTGGGGAGGAAGGTGCTGCAGAGCTCACTCCATCTGGATGCCCTCTGTGCTCCACACTCCCCATCGCCTATCTGTCTCCTACAGGGCAGGTCTGCCCTGGGGCACCGCTGCCTTCACAGAGGCCTCCTTGCACCCCCAAGCAGCTGAAGCCTCCATCAGAACCACAGAGCCTTAGAAACCCCAACTCTTCCCATCACTGACCTCTCCACCCTTTCATGGGTTGGGGCTGTTATGAATAAATCTGCTATGACCATTCAGATACTGGTATTTGTGTGAACACAAGTCTCCATTTCCCTTCAGGATGTGCCTGGGAGCAGAATGGGTAAGTCATATGGTGGTACATGCTTAACTTATAAGAAACCATCAAAGTGGTTGCACCATTTCACAGTCCCATCAGCAGCATATGGTAGTCCCATTTGCTCCTCACCCTCACCAATATTGGGTCTTTTAAGATTTTGTGGTTTCGCTTTTTTGAGAGAGGGAGAAAATATGAGCCATTCTCACAGGTGCATAGTAATATCTCACTGTATTAACAGACACTTCTCTAATGACTAATAATGTTAAGTACATTTTCATGTGCTTATTTGCCATCCATATATCTTCTCTAGCAAAATGTCTTTTGAATCTTGCCCAATTTAACGGGGTTGTTCATTTTCTCATTCTTGAATTTTGAGTGTTCTTTATATATTCTAGATACAAGGCTTCTATATGCTGAAATTTCAAATATTTTCTCCCAAGCAGTGATTTGTCTTTTCACTTTTTAAATAGTGTTTTTCACAAAGAAAACGTTTTAAATTTGGGTAAATTTTAATTTGATCTTGTTTTTAGTGGATAGTGTTTTGGGTATCATGTCTAAAACCTTCATGCCTAATCCATAGTCACAGAAATGTTTCCCTATATTTCCTTTTGAAAGTTTTATAGTTTTATAATTTACATTGAGGCTTATGATCCATTTTTATTTATTTTTTCTAAAAAGATGTGAAAGTCAATGTTAATTTATTTTACATATGGATATCCAATTATTCCAAGCCTCATTTGTTACAAACTCATGTGTTGTTGTTTTTGTTTTGTTTTATTTTTTTTTGGGGGGGGGGGGTAAAGGAGGTTCTAAAAAACTTAATGCTAACACATTTATAACTCCTTTTTGTTAAAAAAAAAAAGAATAACAAAATTCTTATAATTGCCAATAAATTAAACATATTAAGTAAAGCAAGAGAATTTTGAATAAAAATTTGACTTGGAAAAATTCAAGGTTCCTCTCATACTCATCTTGCTTAGGAGTACAACTTATTTTTGTGTGTGTGGTAAAATATACATAATATAAAATTTGACATTTTAACCATTAAATGCACCATTCGATGGCATTGAGTACTTTCATCACATTGCAACCATCACCACTATCCAGTCCTAGAACTTTTTTTCATCCCAAACTGAAACTTTCTACCCATCCTATCTAATAAAAGAGTAATATGCAGATTGACCATCACTCCAACACACAAGATTACTGCCCCCATGTGGTCAAAAATCCTGCCCCTATGTGGACATAAGATGGCCACCACAAGATGGCCACCAAGGGAGGACAGTTGAGAGGGACTAGGCATGCAAGGAAGAGCAGTTGTAGGTGATCAGACAAGCATGGGAGGGCAATTGGGAGGAACCAGGCCTGCAAGGGAGGGCATTTGGGGGCAATCAAGCCTGCAGGAGACGGTAATTAGGGGTAACCAGACTGGCAGAGGAGGGAAGTTGGTGGTGACCAGGCCTGTAGGGAAGGGCAGTTGGGCAGGACCCAGGCCTGCAGGAGAGAGCAGTTGTGGGAGACCAGGCCTGCAGGGGAGGGCAGTTAGGGGTGACCAGGCCTGAAGGGGAGGGCAGTTAGGGGCAAACAGACTGGCAGGGGAGCAGTTAGGCATCAATCAGACTGGCAGCAGAGTGGTTAGGGGGTGATCAGGCTGGCAGGCAGAAGCGGTTAGGGGCAATCAGGAAGGCAGGTAGGCAAGCAGTTGGTAGCCAGCAGTCCTGGATTGTGAGAGAGATGTCTGACTGTCAGGTTAGGCCTGATTCTTGTGGGATCAGGTCTTTCAACCGGCAGTCAGATATCTCCCAAGGGGTCCAGATTGGAGAAGGTGCAGGCTGGGCTGAGGGAAACCCCCCTCCAATGCACAAATTTCATGCACCCCACCTCTAATTCAATATAAAAGGAAAAAAGAGGAAAAGATTTTATGATACAGATATCTATGTAAATACATACCTCCGAACAGTAGTAATGAAATCTCTTCCCTGGGGATATGTCTACACACAGAAACCTCTCTGATGTTAGAAGATCAAGAACAACACGGTCATTATCAGCTTTCAAACTGTACAGCGGGAGTGTGATACCCCTGAGATTTATCCTAACTCTCAGAACTGCTCAAAGACACAACACTTGCTTTCTGATAATGCTGATTAAATCATATCCCCAGAACCTTACTCTGTGCGATGAAAGCCAGGTACCCAGAGTGAGCCATAAAGCAATTTCTTCCCCTTGCTAGGAACACTTTCTAAATAGTTTATCTGCTCTTACTGTGAAGTATTTAAACTCAAGACATTTACCCATTAAGAATCTTGTTCTCGTGTTTAACGTACAGATAAAATAACCCAGAAACCCAAACTTCACATTATATTCTGTGACCAAGAGCACCGGCTAGCATCATTGTAAGGTACCAGTGAAGGAAAGACCCTGAAAGTCTATCTCTTCCTACACCAGCGGATTCTCTCCCTGTAACAAGGAGGGACCTACTCCAGGGAAGTCAACAGCGTGTCCAGGATCAGAGCCCAGAATTGGGGAAAGTCAGACTGGCCTCTTCTCCACTACACAGCTCTGCCTTCCCTATTCTTTCTCTTTGGACAAGACTTCTTCTCACAGAACTTTTGCAATGTATATCCTAAAACTAGAATCACATTTCTAAGTCCTGCTAACCCAAAGCCCAAATCAACCCCTTTTTAAAGATAAAAATGACTTTAGTGTCACGTAAAGCCACATCCTTCCATACAAAACTGCTTCACCACAAGTAAATTTGCCCCAGAAATAAAGTCCTGTTTCTCCCTGTTTGATAACGGACTTCAATCTACAAGCACAGCCAGTGCTAACTACCATGATGTAGTTTGTGATTCAGCAAATAATGACCATATTTGATTGGGGGGGAAAAGCCAAAACTGAGAGTTTGTGCTCATCTGAGATGGCTAATTACTAGAGAAAGGGGTGTCTCTTGTTCTCTCACCTTGAACTGTTTTCTTTTTCTTAACACTTATCACAATTTGTAATGTTTAAATATTTATTTGTTTAATAGCTTATGAATCATTACACTGTAAGCTTGCAAAGATCTAAGTGACCGCTGTGTCCTTGAGCCCAGAACTGAGGACAGTGCATCCCTGGGCACAATCGCTTTTTCTCCTGGGTCGCTTTAGATGCTGAGAAATGTACATGGCATTAACAGGAAGGTGTCTCCGCTCCCATTCCTGAGCGCACAAGCACATACTACCACTCTCTGAGGGTGTCAGAGCCCCAGAATGACCTGCACCCAAGCCCGTGTCTCGGTGTTAACACACCTGTTCTTCCCATCTCATGGTTGTCACTAACCAATGGCTACTATTCAGAGGGGCTATTAGCATGTCAATCTAGTCTTAGAAGGTGGCAGAAAGAGTTTGTCCTTACTCAACTCCCAAGGCTATTTCATCACACCTTTATTAGCTTATTAAAATATTAATAAGTTCTTATTGAGAAAAAAAAGGTGAATAAAACTAGAACGCATGGTAATAATTCCACTAACCTGCCACCACACACACACACCAAAAATATTTAAAAAACATACAGGGTGGGCAAAAGTAGGTTTACAGTTGTGAATATGTAAAACACAGAGTGTATTAGAGTGCATTCCTGTATTATTATTTATTAATTATTGTGTTAGTTTCCATATAACTGTAAAACCTCACCCTGTATATATGCCATTTTGTGAGGTATTTTTTTACGTATGTGATGAAAAGCTTTCTGTATCACTCATTTTGTTGTCACCATTGCTTTTGTTAGTCATGCATTGATTTCCTGTTATCAACTACAGAATAAAGCCTTTCTGTTTAACATTTCAAATGTTGAGAGAGAGAGAGGAAGAGAAGGAGGGGGAGTGCTGGTTTACTCGCTGCCACAGGGCAGCAGGCCTTCATGCTGTGCTCTCTGGTGAGCAGTGTGAACAGGACAGGACAACATGGTAGAAACCCCTGTCACACGGTCACATGAGACCCTCTGGGACCCCACAGCTCCAGAGGCACATATCCATTCCTGACTGCCGGGGACTTCTAAGGCCCGGTTCTCCTCGCCTCCTAACACACCGCCATCGCGCAGAGCTTCAGCCCCTCACAGGGAGCTTTAATCCACACAACAAAATATAATCCACCTCCCCAACCAGAGTCTGCAGAGGAGGGAGGCCATCCATAAAACAACCACACAACTGGACATTCTGTGGGTGTCTCCACATGACGGCGTGTGCAGTTCTCAGCTGTTCAGGGAATGAAGAATCACCTCATTACAGAGCTGCCATGTTTGAGTGAGCTCTGGGGTCCATGGTCTCCCTTTTTCCCCAGAGGCTGGCCGTCCCCCCCCCCCCCCCATCATGGCCCATCAAGACGCTGGGGAGGGAACGGGAAGAGGGAGGTTTGCCACGCCTCCCTGCACACCACCAGCTTGGTCTGACACAGTGTGCTTCGGGGCCACCTGGATGCACAAGGGAAAAGATGAAAAGTCGCAAAAATGTGTGAGAATCTACATAAAATAGTGACGCCTTCCTATTTCAAAAACCATGAAACATTCCTGTGAGCACAGAGCCGGGGGAGGGGCACTGCTCTGCAGGCTGTTTTAATCTACAGGGCTTTCCTGCACCTGAGAGGGTGAATAGATCCCCATGCACAGTCAGGCTGCCTGCAGTTCCCGGGCTGCTTCCTGCCCCCTCTCAGCTCCAAGTTTTCTAGGAGCCAAAGTGCCATCCAGCCCTCACTGGCCCACATCTATGTGTGCCAGCCACTCTTAGAGTGGATGCCGGAGGCATGAATGAGATGTCCACGCTCCCTGCCCCGGGGAGCTCACAGCCATATCAAGGAGGAAACCAAGAAAGCTCCACCCATGACAAGGGAAGTGCGGGGTGTGCAGACCATGTCTGGGAGCGGCCCCCAGTCCAGACCTGAGGTCACCAAGGGCTGCCCAGAAGAAAGGTGCCTAAGCTAAAGGATGTGTAGCAGCTGCTTAAGAAAGATGAGGATGAGAGGGAATGAGATAACCATGCAGAAAAGGTAGTTTGGGAGGAGTGTCACCTCCAAGCTCAAGGGGAAACTGTCAGAGAGACAGGCACAGCAAAGATGGTGACATAATCAGATCTCAGCTTCCATGTCACTTCTCTGAGGCCTGCCCTGACTGTCTTGACTGCCCCCCATGCCAGCTTCTCTCTCTCTCTCCCTCTCTCTCTTCCTTCCCCTCTCTCTCTCTCTCTCTCTCTCTCTCTCTCTCTCTCTCTCTCCATAGTGCTCATGGACTCCACAATGCCTCACACTTTGTAGTTATCATTTACTTGGGTTCCCTCCACTGGACTAGAGCTGTGTGTTTATCCTCACTGCATGCCAGTGCCAAGCCTGAGACACAAGAGGCATAGCACTCAACAATGAGTGTTAAACAAACAAGTCATCTTTTTATATTCATTTAGGTATAATGATGCATCAGAGGAATAACTGTTAAAATTACTCTATGGGCGGAGTTTATCCTGGATTGCCTCTACTACTGAAAACTCAGGGTATAAAATGCCAATTGGGGAACCTTTGCTCCAGGCTACCCCAAAACCAAAACTAAATGAATGACTCTGGTTATACCCTGACCACACTGAGTAACTGAAGCAACTCCTCAAAAATCAAGCCAAAGCCAGGTCCTCAGCCCTGGGTATGAGGACAGAGACAGCTCCATGCACAAGATGTGAGAGCTCAAAGAGTTTCCATTCTTAGGACTAATCTGGAGTTCTGCTTACATAGTCCAGCCTGGATGTGTAGTGTTACTCACACTACATAATGCTTTTTAATATTAAAGACAGCATGATGGAGAAGGAAAGTTCTAGAAAATAAAACAATCCTCTTGCAGACAAGGCCTCTCTTTGAAAGCCTTGCCAGGCCCAAGTTATGTGCAATCTGGGCACAGTCAAGGTCATGTCCAGGCAGGGCATGCTACCAGGGAAAGAGAGAGACAGAGCTAGTCAGCATTCCAATATTTAATAAATCCACCGTCCCTTGGGAAATTACTCAGCTCCACTTAGATATGCATCATAATTGGGCCATGCTGTTTGGTCCACCCTCAGCCAAGGTCATAACTACCTGTCCGAAACCATGGTCTAGAGGTGCTGCTGAAATTGCTTGTGATGTTTCAATTCCTGAGTCAGAATCTGCATCTCATCCTTACTCTGCACTTGCGCATTCCCCTCGTGTAACTGGAAATTAAATGAGTCATCAAAGTGGCACCGCCAATCTCTTCATCGCTGAAGCCTCGCAGGGGAGGAGCAAAGCTTTGGGGAGTAGGAAATAAGTTCATTTAGAATGGCGAATTAGATATCTTCACAGGACCCAGATACACTGAAGAATGCTGATTTGACTCTGTTGGCTCTGTGGCTGGGCTGGCGATACTCTTAAAGCAGCAGGAAGAGTGCAGAAGTTTTCAATGGCAGTGGCGTACTCCTGCAGGCTGGTTTTGATCTGAAGGACAGACAGGAATGGTCCAGGACATTTCTCAGGGAGACCCATGGGCCTTTATCTGGAAGCACTTCCTCCAAGTCATGGGGCAGAGCCTAAGGACTATAACATCTGGAAAAGCATGGTGCCCAGAACTTGAAACTGGAGCTGTAAAAAAAACAGGTGGGCATCCAGACGTGATCCTAGAGCCTTGGTACATCAATCTTGGTCCACACACATCATCACAGTACATGGTCATTAGTGAGCAACCAGGCCAGGACACCTACACCATGTCAGCTTTAGCAGAGAGACAGGTTTAAAGACACAACAGTTGACAGCTAGAAAACACAAGATTTGAATTTTTATCTCGGTCTCATAGATAAACACAGAAGAATATCTTCCATACCCCCATGCCCCAGCTCTCGTATTTTCTCTCTCCTGCATACCCTGTAGTCTTATTTCTACCTCTCACCCAACCATGGTCTCTCCATTCCCGGATGCAGAACACAAAACTCCCAGCCACGCAATCAACACAAACAACCTTATTCATCACGTCTTCTTCCATTTTCTTATCAAACTGCTCTTGCCATCCTCATATTTCCAGTGGAAACCCTACTGCCCTTCCATTCTCCATCAAGAGGTCAGGTAAGGACTCCTTAACCTGGGGGCAGTGCAAGGTAGAGCATGTGGAAAGAAAAGAAGATGAGGGGTATGGGGAGGCAGCTAACCCATTTCTGTAGGTGGGGTTCTCAATCAGGGTTCAGGATGTCCAAAAAGAATCATATCTGGATTTTCACTGCTATCTCACTTGATTTTTTAAAAATGTATTTTATTGATTTTTTACAGAGAGGAAGAGAGAGCGATAGAGAGCTAGAAACATCTATGAGAGAGAATCATTGATCAGCTGCCTCCTGCACAACCCCCCACTGGGGATGCGCCCGCAACCAAGGTACATGCCCTTGACCGGAATCAAACCTGGGACGCTCTATCCATTGAGCCAAACCGGTTTCGGGTCACTTGATTTTTAAATAATTAATAAAAGTTATATTAGGAGAAGCTAGCTTTATCACTAATAGAAATCAGATATTTTCCTAACACAGTTAAGTTGTTGTCAGTATCTTAAAATGGCATTTACTTTCATCACTATTTTGAAATTAAACCTGATACTGGATCTTGATATTTAAGGTGTTAATAAATAAGCACATATATTACAAATATGGAGGGTTATTTTGATAACTGTATTCATTGTAATTTGGTCTCCCTATCATTCCATGCATGTCATGTTATGCACTTGAAAGTATTTTTTTCTAAGAAAGTAAGTATTAGACTGTCAAAGTGGTTGATGGAATAAAAGAGGTTAAGCACTGCCTCCCTAGTAGATGGTCCATCAATTGAGACTGGAAGGACTGAGAAGAATTATCCAGCAAAGGTGGGGGTGGGGCAGAGGTCACATGCTATGAAAGCCCAAATGGTCACAGCAAGACAGGTTTCCAAGTGCGTGCCTCAGGTGCACAATGCACCTGACTAAGCTGTGGAGTGAAGAGCTACGAAGGTGATCGAGCAGGGCTCTGCTCAAGATGAAACACAGTCCAGTGCAGGAGAGACAGCAGGCTCATAAATAAGCCTGTCTGTGTAGGCAGCTTCTGGGATGGCCTCCAATGGTCCATCCTGCTTCCTGGGATTGGTGCCTTTGGGTAACCCCCTTCCCCTGAGTGTGGCTGGAACTGGTGACTTCTTTCTAACGAATAGAATATAAGAAAAGTAAGGTAGTGCCACTTCCCAAATTAGATTATAAAAGAATCTGACTCTTCTCTTGCCTGCCTCCCTGGCTCTTTTACTTCCTCACTATGAGGGAGGCCAGCTGCCCTATAATGAGCTGCTCTATAAAGAGGCTCACATGGTGAACACCTAAAGAAAGCCTCCAGCCAACAGCCAATGAGGAACTGAGATCCTCCATCCAACAAGCATGCCAGTGATCTGGGTGCAGACCTGCCCCAGGCAAGCCTTCAGATGAGACTGCAGCCCAGCTGATACTTCAATTGTAGCCGGTAGCAGATCCTAGGGCAAAAGACCCAGTTAAGCTGTGCTCACATCCCTGACCCACAGAGACTCTGAAGTAGTGACCATTTGTTGTTGTAAATCACTGTTTTTGATGATCTGTTAATATGATGACCCAGAGTATACAATGAAGAGCAGGGGAACCAACATTCTAAGGATGCTAGGCTATGTCTTTTAGTCAAGAAAGTGTCTGAGGATTCTCGTGCTTTAAGTTGGCCACAAAACACACACACACACACACAAAAAAAAAAAAAAAGAAAAATCTAACACACAGACAAATTCATCAGAGGATTTTAAAAAAGAAAATAAAAATAAGGTCAAAAGAAAATAGATAGAAATGATTATAGTCTGGTGATGGGTTTTTATACTTTTCTGGCTTATACTTTCTATATTTCTTGGATGGTTCTATTTAGATAGAAATGATTCTATGAATATAGAAATACATATTTGTTTTCCAGATTTAAAATGGAAAGATTTAGATTTCATAAGAGAAGGTCGCTTCCAGTAGACTATGTGACAGAAAGACCAAGGAACAGATAAGGCACAGAGAATGATTTAATTCATCTGGATATTTGTTAGGTTAAAGAAACCACTGGGATATCAATCAGGGAAGCTGGAATAGGATCAGAGGGTGGAGGAGGGCATGAGAGTAAGAGAGAGACAGAGAGACAAAGAGAGGTAGAGAGACCGAGAAAGAGAGGGGAAGAGAAACCTCCCTTTTTCAACAGTTGAAAAAGGAAGAAGAGCCCAGCAGCCAAGAGTAATGAGATGGAGCCAACCGTTCTTTCCAGCCAATAAGCACAGCTGGATGAGAGGAAAGAACAAACCTAAGACCTTCACAAATTCCACAGTTTTCCTCACCAAAAGATGTCCTTGTGTTGAGTATACGGAACCACAAAAATCTGCTTTCCCTTCTCAAGTGACATGTTTACAATGACCATGACAGGATAATGACTGAAAATGTGAGGTGATGAAGCAGAGTAACACTTTCATGTGCTCATCAGGAAAGGCTGACTCACAGCAGGACCCACAAGGAGTGAGTCCAATGCTTGGCTTGGAACTTTCTGGGACATAAAACTTGGGATAAACTAAGCCTGGGAAGGATGGAGTCAGAGGCAGTCAGAGCCACTTCTGTTCACTCACCTGCTCACCAAGGCCCAGACTGGAAATGCTGGCAAGCTCTCAGGGGAGGACAAGTTGTGTCCCTGGCAAGGAACCCTGAGTCCTCACCATCCGGTATTGGCAAGTCAGACAGGATGATGGGAACAAGAGAAAAGCTTAAGGAACCTGAAAGCAAGGGAACCTGCACCTCCTATTCCCACCGCAGTGTAGGAGCCAGCAGGATTCCACAGGGCTTCTATAACCAGTACTGTTTTCTTTAAAAAGAACAAGAAAGTTATTTTCCCACTCAGTTCTGGGGGCTTTGATGTCAAATCATACATAATTTGAGAAATACCAGAAACCTTCCTAATCACTGTGACCATCTTAACCGCCACCTCTACAGGGATCTCACTGCCAGGCATTGCTGGTACACCAATCATGAAATCCCTAGTAAGATATGTTCAAATAACCACAGGTCTCCAGCATAAAGGCTGCTTCTGAGTGAGCCTCAATCACCAGCATCTGTCTGATTTTTCCAAGCATACACTGATCCTCGGAGAATGAATTGCCTCAAATATCAGCTTGGTGTAAATACTGCATGCCCCTGCTGTCAAGAAAGTGGGCAAAAGATATACATGTGTGGTCCAGGTGTGCTAAAGAGCACATGCAGGCCCAGCATTTGCCCAAGCTGGACAGGTGGAAGAAGAACAGAAAGCCTCCATCACTGGCTGAAAGCAGCGTGAGCAGAGCACAGAGCTGGCAACCTGTTCAAGAACTACAGGGAGCCGAGATCGGGTCGGCTCACTGGATAGAGCGTCGGCTTGGGGACTGAAGGGACCTGGGTTCGATTCCGGTCAAGGGCATGTGCCTTGGTTGCGGGCATGTCCCCAGTAGAGGGTGTGCAAGAGGCAGCTGATCGATGACTCTCTCTCATTGGTGTTTCTAACTCTCTATCTCTCTCCCTTCCTCTCTGTACAAAATCAATAAAATATATATTAAAAAAAAAAAAGAACTACAGGGAGGGTGGGGAAATGTGGAATCAACTAAAAATGAATCAACAACTGTGGTAGCTACTGGCAGTGCTCACCTGACGTCCATCTCCCCCCACCCCACTCTCTCTCTTACACACACACACACACACACACACACACACACACACACACCCCTCTCCCTCTGGATGGGAGGGTCCCTGTACCCAGTTTTGGCCAGTACATATGAGAAGGAATTGGTCACATCCAGACCAACACATTTAAGAGTCACCCCGTGACCTTCCAGCTCAGTCTTCTCGCCTGAGAAACTAGGGGCCATGTGCTGAAACAAGACAGCCACGGCTAGCTCCTTGATCAACACATGGGTGAAGGATGCCTTGGGTAATTGCCCACGTCATGGAGGACTTTGAGCAAGAAAATGACTTAAGTTACTGAATTCTGGGGGTTAATTCACTAACGTAGCCTCTGCTGGACAAAACCAACACCTGGGAGCCAGGATGTGTCCACAGATGCCATCACAGGCTGGTGACAGCAAAGGACCAGCAGCCCCTCCACCCCAGGCCCAGGCTCAACGTGGCCCGTGGAACTTGGATCAACCCCAAAGAGAGCCAGAGGGAGTACCAGGACTTGACTGGGATTTCATTTCAACAACTTGGCAGAACAGGGACTTAAACTAGAAATGAAGTTCAATTAGAAAGAAGGAAAGTGATTTTTTCTGCACACCTCAATTTTGTGGCTTGGAATCTGAACCGGTTCCCCAGATGTCTGTATGACAAGCAAAGCAAAAGCCAACTGGCTCTCCTCTGGCTGGCTGCAGTTGGACCGAGGGAGCTGACATTTCCTCATTTCAGAGAACCACCGCATTTCAGGATGACAGGAGGCCTCCCAGTGCTGGGATGACACACGGGTTTCAGCTCCAAGGCCAACTCCAGTGGATTGCTGGTGACTTTCTGGAGGGCCGCGTCAAAAGGATTCTAGAACTGCATCCAGGCTCAGTGGGGAAAAGGAGGAAAGTTGATTTACAGAGATATTCTGGGGAAGACAGAATAAGAGTGGGAGAGTCGAGGGGAAGGGAGACAAATAAATCAAGCTGACCCTAAACACCAGGCTATCTCATCCTACAGATGGTGAAATCAAGTTCCAGAAAATGTGCTCAGGTTCCTCCAGACACAGGGTCCCAGAACCAAGACGTGGAGCCCCATCTCTCAGGTCCCATCCATTGGGGTGCTATTACCACCAGCTGTGGTTTACAAATAATTACTTCAAAAAATGCAAATCAGATGCAGCCCTCCTGCTTTTCTCCAGAGTTTTTTGGTAGCTCGCTGTTTCTGCTTTTATACAAAAACAATACATGAAACTAAATCATCTCCCAAAAGCAGAAAATGTCCTCTGATTGAAGACAGAAGGGGAAGCCAAGGAGATTGGAAGCTGGAGAGGCCCCATGCACTGTTGCTGCCTCTGAAGAGGAAGGAGCCACCTGAAGCATTGAGGGCAGCAGCCTTAAGGAGACAGAGACATCCTCCACTGAGAGCCAAGGAAACAGAGCCCGCAGTCCCATGCCTGTGAGGGTCAGACTCCCGCTGACAGCCTGAGTGAGCATGGAAGAGCGTCCTTCCCTGAGCCTCCAGATCGAGGCCCAACCAGGCAGCACCTGGATTTTGGCCTGTCCAAATGCCAAATACCGAAAGCAGATCTCACCAGATGAGCGATAGGACTGTGAGGTGATAAATGGAAGTTGTTTTTAGCCACTGAGTTTCTGGTAAATTGTTAGGCAGGAATAGAAGGCTGACATGGTTGGCAGCTGACATGTGCCTCCTGTGGATGCTGGCAAAGGCGTGTTTGAGGAACGAGGACTGTCAACATCTTGTTAAGTGGTGGCAATGCGGAAAAGCGACTTGTGTGGTCAACTCAAGAAAGGTGCCAAGATAGTGGCTGGACGAGGCCAATTCATTACTATAACACTCATTACATGGTATTTTTAAATCTTAGATTTAAATAAAGTAAGGTCTGCACAATAGCAACACACACACACACACACACACAGACACACACACACACACACACACAAATCCAAAGTGGAGGCTAAGAAAAGCAGAGGAAAGAGACTCTTTTTCTCATTCATATTTGCAAATTCAGCACATAGGTAATTCTGCTAAAGGCTGCTTCAACCATCAAATCTGCAGGACCCCCGAGGAGGATGCTAAATGCAGGGAGAATAAGGCAATTTCCAAACCACTTTTAAGCTAAAGCATCACCAGGTCTGAATGAAACGGTGTCCACATATGACTTAGCCCGGCCTCAAACTCAGACCAACTGCTGCTGGTGCTGGTATAACAAGCTGACAAAAGCTTTTGTTTGTCTGTTCCCCGGGCCAAAATCGGATCGATACTAATGTTATTATTACTAAACAACAACAACACAGCAGCTACCATGTATTCTGAAGTATTTTCTCAGAGGCCAGGCACTTTTTTAAGTGTCTGACATACTGTTTAAGTACCCTTCATCCATCAAATCCATGAAATAAAACACAAAGGGTTAAGGAACCACTGCCTCCAAGGCGCTTTGTTTCCGTGTGTTGACTCCTGTGTCCTATCACATAACGGTGAGAATGCAGACAAAGGCCCAGGTTCAAGCCCCAGCACTGCCACTCACCAATGAGCGGCCTCGGGCCAGTTCCTTTCCCTCTCCAAACCTGTTTTCTCATCTCTAAAATGGTGAAAAGAACTGTCCCTCATTCACAGGGTTATTGTGAAGGCAAAGGGAGATCAGTCACACCTTAGCTCAGTGGCCACCAGGTGATTGCAGCTCAGGGAGGGCAGCCACATGCCATGATACCAGCAGCGGTGGAGTGACCCCTAAGTGGCCATCATAGAAAGTTGTCCCACCCCGGAGAGACAAGCAGGATTTCTTATACACAGGCAGCAGCCTCTTTCTTATTAAAAATGTGTTATAGGAGCCTTTTCTTTAAACCTCTTTTCCAAGTTCCCATGCCACGGTACAGAATATTAATATTCCCCAACTGCCAAAGCCAGCACACTGTTCTGTTCTGAGTATAAACACATACCGCGCCTAGTTCCAGACCATTAACTTCTTTCCTTTTTCTTCTTTTTATTTCATCATTTTTAACTTGGAGCAACCAGAGAGATTTATGTTTTAAACATTATTTTTAAAATACCCCGAAACATTTCTTGCTTCTAGGCTGAAACCTTTCTGTGCCATTAGATTAAGCCAAAAAATTGGTATATGAATGAACTGCAAACCCTTGAAAATCACCCATGTTTAGGATGAAAAAATTACCCAGGGAAGTGAGGTCTGGAATAATGACTTAGAAAACCCTGCCCCATGGCCATCAAACATTGCAAGTACCTCCCAGGTATATTCCATTTAGGATATGTTTTGTAACGTTTAAGTAAAACTTAAAACAGCCAGGGATTGGCTGTTCCTTTCCCTATTTCAGACTCCTATCCAACTTTGGGCTCTCAAAAAAACAATGACTAAATTCTATTCCATTCTAGAAGGATACCTTTAATTTGTTCTTGAAAAATAAAGTAACATATTTCTACTATGGCTGACCACGTTTCTGAAATTTGCAAAGCTCTCATCCCAGTGGCGGGAGGGGAGGGTCCAAGCGCACCTGCAATAGAGACTATGAACTCCCTAGAAATTTAAAGTGAACCAAGTACTCAGAGCAGGAGCTTCTGGGTGCCATAGCCTCCTCTGCCACTCCAACAAGTCACTGTCAATGAAGAGGATTTGGGAAGGGTTAGTAAGAAGTACACATTCCATACTGGCAATATCACTGTACAACACCCAAGCCTTAAAAAGTGTAAACACCCACCTGATATGAGTGAGTACACCAAGGCATGTGTGCAAACTTCAATCACTGGTAACAACGTCATATTTAGATTGACTGCACACACCTGCAATCTTTGTTTTTTAATAAAGTCACATTTTCTTCTTACTGTCTATGTTAGCTTCATCCTTAAGCCCAAATGACAATGACATCATGGTTGTGCTAGTTATATTCCCCTGTCCCCCATTTCACACGAAGTAAATGCAAACGACTGAAATGTAAACCATCTGTGGTCCATGCTCAGGTTAAAGCTAAGAGGAGGTGTATAGAGGATGAAACCATTTACATGTGCTCATGTTCCTGCTGATTGGGTCACCTGGAACCACAGAAATGAGAATGAAGTGAACCAGTCACATATCGACAGTGCCTGAAAGCTAGCAAAAGGCCTGGTCAGGCCGGATGTCATCCATGCCTTAAACTGGAATTTAAGGTAAGAACAGGCAGGCACTGGCTGACTGATGGCCCACGTCATGCCCTGCAGCCTGGAATCCTGTGTCTTCCACATGGACAAGGCAGCTCCTGCTGTCATTCATTCAGGCACCAACTGCCCGCTCAGCACATGTCAATCTACATGAAAGCCCTAATGGCAAATGACCTGGATCAAATGCCTGTGATGTGCATGAGCAAGACGTTTTCCGGGCCCCGGCTGTTGGTGCTCCTGTAGAGAGTGCCCACTGTGAGCCAGCTGTGCAGCCTCAGCGCCCTCTGTTCCCCACAACTGTAATCCAATGCCTTCAGTCGAAAGGCAGAGTTAACCTCAGACAACATTATGCTCCAAAATCCAAAACAAGCTCATTCAGGAAATCAGTGCTCTTAGGGAAAGTTTAGAGAATTCCTTGATGTCTTATCTCATCTCTCTCAACCTTATTTTCCATTTCAGTTATCTGGAATGATAGCCATAGAAACCCAGTAAATATTATTGACAGCAGCTGGCAGACAATTCAATTCCAATTATAAGAACTTTTACCAAGATGGCATGTTCCAACATTTTGCATACTAATTTCATTTGTCATAGAACTGGCTAAAGGAGTTGTCATTTCTAGAAAGCTCAGGCTGAACTGGTCCATTTTCTGTGTTTAACAACAACCAAATCTTTCCAAGAGCCACTGATCTAAGTCCCAGTTCTCTAGACCTAAGAACTTTTCCCTCCGCTTTTAAATACGATTATATATAAAGAAAAACCGGCCCATATTTTTCTAATTCCTGTGTCCTTCATTCATCAAATGCTTTCTCTGAGAGCCATTTGATATCCAAGAAGCCTTCAGAGTATTTTAAAAGTCTTTAAATGTCCGACCTCTTTGAACTAGGAAACTGCCTTTTTTTTTTTTTTCTTTTTTTTTTCCTAACAGCAAACTAAACTTGAACCTCAAAAGGCATTAGGTCAGTCTGAAATTTAAACCTCTTCAAAGTACAATATGCTTTCTTCTTTTAAATATATGTAATTGTTCATTTCCCCCTTATATGCATAGCAAAATGAGAAAAAAGTTACTTAGGACAATGTGTCTCTTAAAAATGTGGTCTTTGCCCTACCTGGTTAGGCCCAGTAGATAGAGTGTTGGCCTGCAGACTGAAAGGCCTTAGGTTCAATTGCAGCCAAGGGCACATACCTAGGTTGTAGGCTTGATTCCAGGTCCTGGTCAGGCTATACACAGGAGGCAACCAATTGATGTGTCTCTCTCACATCAATGTTTCTCTTTCTCTTTCTCTCTCTCTCCCCCTCCCTTCTATTCTCTCTAAAAAATCAATGGAAAAAATATTCTCAGATAAAGATTAACCAGCAATAAAACAAAATAAAAATGTGGTCTTTAAGCAATGAAAGAGAACTTGATAGTTTTTGGTTCAACAAACTAAACAGTAGAAAGTCATAATTTAATTTACCTAAGTGTTCCCAAAATAGATAGATAGATAGATAGATAGATAGATAGATAGATATGGCCAACATTTCCTTTAAGCTCTACTTCATTGTTGATAGAAAAAAAAAAGAAAAAAAAAAGATGGCCCATTGGACATTCTCATTCCTAAACTAAAAGATTATTCTCGGTCCAAGTAAAGAGAGAAGAATAAGCACACTCACTTCATCTAAGCTTCAGGACAATTAATGCATCCTTGAATTCAAAGCTAAGTGGTTTATACTTCCTTCTGTCCTTAAATGTTCTCCTGATTGTCAAAGAAAAAAAAATCACAGGCACTGATTATCCTTCATCATTATACAAGACACACTGAACATTTCCTTACTTTGTTTTTCAACACAAGAGCAGAAACATCAACCCACAGAAGTGATATGAGGACAGGAAATAAGAGCAGTTTTCCGAAATGCCTGGCAAGCAATCTTTGTAATCAGGGGAGGACACTACCCACCACATCTGGGTGGGCACCAGAGGCAATCATGCTAATTATGATTGAGCTGGATGAATAGCAAATCTATCACATTGTGACTGGGCAACAACTGGGGATAAAGCGCCAGGGCCCAGGACATGCTGCCGGACAGAAGGAACGCAGAAGGCAATAATGCCACCACAGAAAGGCTAGACTCCTCCAAATGTGCCGAAGGACCCATGTTAAAAACGCAGTTTAACAAATGCTACCAATGTGCAAGAAAATGAAACAAAACAAAATACATAACCCCAGAGGGGACACGATCCGCACTCGACCAGGTGCAGACATCGCGCGTGGCTTCCGTAGGTGGTCACAGCATCATCCTAGCTAGCTCACTGGGAGCTTCCTGAGGCACAGCTGTGTCTCTTTGCTGGTTGCTGGGGACTCACACAGAACCCAGCACGCGGAAGGTGCTCAACAGGTGTTGCCTGAATCAATGGGTTGAGACACATGCAAACCACCCACCGACCCCTCGGTGATCCAGTACCATCCTGTCACACACTGCTTCGTTAGTAGCATTCAGCACCTAAAGTCCCAGAAACCACAGAGGCCCAAAAGAACCAAAAAATCTCTGGCTCTAGAATTGCACTACCTGGTTTCAAATCTTGACATCATTGTCTAGCTGTGTATCCTTTGGAAAATTACCTTATTTCTCCATGCCTCAACTTCCCTCTTATAAAATGGTGGTAAAAACAGTACTTAGCCCACGGAGGTGCTCTCATGATTAAATGAGAAAATCCATGTGAGACTTAGAACCATCAGGCAAATCTTGAGCACTCAACACACCCAAACTCCTTCTATCTATTACTTTTGCTCTTCCGGGTCAGTAGGCTGCCACCAATATACAAGGTGCTAAGGAGGCGGATGAATAAGCATAGCATTCAGTAATTAAAATTAATCCAGTTCATTTCCAGATATCAACACGAACTAATGTAAAAATATACTGTGGAAGAAAAGACACAAGTTGCACAATAATGTCTGCATAGCGTGTGCTGCACTTGGGTTAGAATAACGTAGTCACATTTCACACACAGTGGAAGTACAGCAGAAATCCTCTGCAAAGCCAGACCATAGATCTATCACAGGGGGTGTCTGGGGTGGGGAAAGTCTAATGGAGCTTGTGTTTTATCTGTAATGTTCTAATTACAAAGCAAGTGGGTTCCTGAGTTTGTTTCTTAAATTGTCATCAAAAACTGAAAACAGACTTTTAAAATGTTGATCAGGAAGAAAAACAAAAATGGGAAAAAGAAAAGAGAATCGTCTCCATGGACAGGACCCACAGGGAGAAAGGGTGCTCTCCATATGGCTACAGGGAAGGGAACTGGAATTACTGGGATAATGGCTCCCTCTTGGCTGACCACAGGTTCTGCCTGGCAAGGAACCCACCTGCCTCATCATATTCTTGTGTCTCCAGCACCTATCACGGCACTAGGTACACAGTGGGCACTCAGCATATGTCTACAGGCCAAACAAATGCATTTAGAAAACAAAGTTCAAAATCCTTTAAGCAATTTGATAAGATCTTTTTTTTTTCAATTTTTTTTTTTTTGAAAGCCTAAGACACTTCTAGTCAGGGTTTTAACTGGCATATTTAAGTCACAGATATTCGCCAAATAATGCTCCTTGTATTGTTACTCCCCTGCCCCAACCCCCAGAATCTCACATCATGACCTTGGAGACACAATAAATAGCTTTCCTTCCCTGTCCCACTGAGGCCTGAGATTGTGATATGATATGCAGACGTGGTCTGCCGAGTCTTGCAGCCTGGAGCAAGCACGTCAGCAAAACTACCCATCGTTGCTATAGATTTATGTCGGTCCAGCAATTATACAGGCTGTCACGGGTTCTGGGAACGCACAAAAATGAAATATAGAAGAATTCCTTAGAGAGCAGCAGCAAAAAAAATCAAAACTCGTGCTCCCTTCCCCCAAACCCCTCTCCACCTCCACTGAGGTCACAGCCCCCAAAGAGACAGACCCTTGTGGTGTTGCAAAAAGCCACCTGGCCTGTTAGGGTGGGCCAGATTCAAGCACCATGGAGGGATCTGTGCCTCCTAAGGGGGCAAGTGCAGGATGCTTCCAACATTTCAGCTTGCTGCCCCTTATAGCACATTTGTATATTTTGGACCATGTCCCTGACTATCAATTTCCATAAATTGTGGGTAGGATGAGAGAGAATCTAAGACTCCATATCACTAAATACACAAGACTTTACATTTCTTTCAACCCCTGCAAAAGAAAAAGTGAACAAAGAACTTCTAAATGTTCTCGAGCCATGAGGAAACACAAATGTGTTCAGAGGGAATTCTGTGGTCACAAAATCATGTATCCAGACCAGGCAGAGTTAGGGATTCAGCCAGGAACCCCCTCAGCCTACCCTCATCACTGGCCCTAAGCCTCCTTGTCTGAGTCATGGCCCTTTTTGCACTAAGCCCTCTACAAAGCTCAAAGGGTCCAGCAGTCCTACAACCATGCTTAAAGGGGAAGAAGGCAGCACACATATACAACTGACCCTTGAACACAGGCTTTCCAACTGTGCAGGTCCACTTTGACGTGATGCATCTGCTGATTCAACCAACCACAGATCAAGCCTGTATTTTTAATCCACAGTTGGGAACCCACAGATGTGAAAGGCCAACTGCATGCATTGTTCTATGCCATTCTGTATAAGGGACCTGCATTCCACGGATTTTAGTACCCATAGGGGATACTGCAACCAATCCCCTGTGTAATTGAGAGTGAACAGTAGTTAGTGTTTATGGAGTCAAAAGTTATACAAGGATTTTTGATTGCATGGGGGTCAGTGCCCCTAATTCCTGTGTTATTCAAGAATCAACTGTAATCACAAAATCAATTGATCCTCTCATGGTATCCAGAGCCAGGAAGAAATTCAGGTGCCAACAAGTGAAGCCAGACTCCAGATGTGGAAAGAAGATGGGCTTTAGTACTGTTGGCTCTTCGGGCCTCTGTAAGGATTAAATGAGAACACTGAAGCATCCAGCTGAATGTAGAGTTCCAAACTTCACTATAGCAGTCCCCCTCCCCCTCTATATCAGAGAAGTGGGGAGAAGGAGAGAACAAGCTGGAAATGAGTTCAGATTTCAGACAAAGTTATTATGGAGAGAAGGAGCGGACCACATGCTATGGAGTTAGTTACTGGGCAAGGATGTTGGATCACCTGTTCAGTGCAAGCTGCTCTGTGGAGATAACATGTGAGCTGAGACCTGCCTGGTGAGCCAGGAGGGCAAAGGCTGGGGGAAGTGTATTCAAGGCAGAGGGAATGTGAACAGCAATGTGCTCAGCATTAAGAGGTTGGTTTCCTTAAGGAGAAAAAGGAAGGCCAGTGAGGAAAGCCTTGCTGAACACTCGGGGAAGGAGTAAGAGACATACTAGGAAAGGAGACAAACCCTTGGGGCTTTGTAAAGCAAGGTAGAAATTTGAGGCACTCGATTCTAAGGGCCTGGTCTGCAAAGAAAGAAGAGATGAATATGAAAGATTCCAAAGAGTGACATCTGAGCATGAACACAATAAATATCTAGTTTCTGTTAGAAAGCAAATTTGTCACATGCTGATTCCATATGAGAAATGGCTCAAATAACTAAATAAATAGCTGACTCATTTTTTATAAGCATCAAACGTTACTGGGTTCAATTCTTGGAAGAAGCAAGGGCTACAGATCCCGGCTCCCAAGGAGGAGAAGGAGGAAACGTATTTATTCGAGACTCCCCTGCCCATAAATCACTGCCTCTCGGTAGAGCAGCTGGTCCATAAAATTCCCGAGCATCGCAAAAGCTGAGCGGCTAGAAGGCAGTGGTTGGCTTAAGCAGCTGCAAATTTTGTCTCTCTTCTCAGAAGTCCCTATTTTGCAGCTACATAAACGTATGGGCAGGCTTCTGTGTTACTATATGGACTATAATTTTGTGTGTTTCCTTCACAGGTGGCCTGTATGATGCATATTTATGATGCAGTCATCATAAAAGTCGCCAAAGAGAACTTGCACTCACAGGAAGTGCTTCCGGAGAGCAAGCTGCCAGGTTCCAGCTCCACATCCCTCCCGGGAGAAGTCTTTCAGGCCCACTGCACAGTGAGAGCACTGCCACCTGCTCCCCAGACAACGGGGACGAAATCTCACCAACGTGGCTTAATGAAGTGGAAGCATATTTCTATTTTTTTTGTTTTTAGAAGATTTCCCCCCATTAGATTTGTATACTAGATTAAACAAGGCAATCTAAAGAATCAAGAGCCCACAACTGTGGCTTGTCTCGACACCTGCAGTGTTTATTTCCCTCTCCAGCACAGCTCTTAGCGCTGCCTGACTTCCTTCTAAGCAGGCCATTCCAGTGGCCTGTTCACCCATGTAACCATGCCAGACTCCCATCCTATCAGCTTAGACACACTGGCAGGAAGAGCACTGTTCTTACTGGCTCCTGGAGAGAAGTCCAGGAAAGCTCTGGTTGGCCTACCTAGTCTGAGTCACAAGCCCTTTTTGAGGCAAGTCCTGTGTCCAGAGAGGTCTGTGACCATGGCAGGGTGAGCTTGGGCATACTTACCATCTTGTGGCTGGAGCTTATAGGGCTCTAGCCTCAAAAGGAAGGAGGCTATGATCCCTCAAAATGGAAGCTAGGAAAGCATAATGAGCAGGTTAATACTACAGCCATCCTTGGTCCCCTATGGTGGAGATAGGAGTTAACAAGGTTACATGCAACTGGATAATATGGAATCTCCTCCCTAAGTAGTATTATCTGGAGTTTTACAATGCTCTAAGTTTTACTTTTGTAGATTATTTATTATTCATCACTCCTGGTTCCTTCAGGTGTTTTGAAAGTGTTCAATCAATACTGTCAAATACTTACATGACTGAGCAGAAATCGAATCACGTGCCTCTAAAGCCATCTTCAACATCTCAGTTGAGTTTTTTAAACTTCTTTCCCCTGCACTGAATGCTGATAGCTTGAGCTCTCCTCCTTCCAAAGTGTAGAAGGAAACTCAGCTCATCTCAAAGACAAACCAGGTTTAATGGGGAAGGTAGCTTTAAGCCTCTGAGCTGGGTTGGATTCAAACCCACTTCACTTACTCTTCCTTGGTCTTAATTCTCCAACATCAGATAGAGTTGCCACCATCTGTATAAAGTGCCATCCCTAACATCATCTGAATCATCTTATATATTTTAGTATACAGTTATTATCTGCTTTCTTAAGTTTCCCCCAAGAATGTAAGCTTTCAAGTTGCAGGATGTCATTTCCTTAGCTAGCCCCGGCGCCTAAATAGTGCTTACACAGAGCAGGTGCTCAGGATATATTGGTTGGCTATAGGATCAGTTGTCTATAGAATCCATTCTTCAGTAACCCATAACAATTGGATCTTAACTTGGAAATGCTGTCACAGACAACTATTAATTCAAAGGGCATTGCCGAACCTAGAAGTCCTAGCTTCTGACTAATCCTAGAATCTAGGAGTCCCACCTCCAGCAGGACATCCATCCACCCCTGGAGGCCATGAAGGGTTCTGTGCTCTGATGCTCCTCCATTTCTACGGTCTTTTCCCTTCCTGCACCTGCTGTGAGTGTGTATACTTGATATTCTTATAAAAACATTTTACAGCACTTTTCTCAAGTTCTATTGAGGTCCTGATTTCATCCGATGGCCAGCTGGCTGAGGACAAAATGACCAGCCCCTACTGAGACTGTCTCCATTTTCCAATCTACTCAGTTGTCATTGACTTCCCAAGAGGTAGCCTAGTGGTCCCTCCATCCACAGGTCTCTGAGGGCCAAGTCTATTCAAAAGATTCTCAGCAAAAGGAGCACTTCCTGAATTAGCCTATCACAACCCTGGCCATTTGCCTAATTGTCTTACATTCTTGGAAATGCTTTTCAGGACTTCTTGCTTTTGTGTCCGCCAACAAACCTCTTTTTATGAACAAGCTTTTCAGAAAAAAAAACATGTACTCTAGCTCCAGTCACCCTTTCTAGGAGAAAAACATTCTCTCTGACATGACAGACCCACTAACAAACAGCAGCAGGAAGAGCAGCTGTACAACACTGCTGACACCGAAAGAGGAGGAAAAATAGCTGCGGGGGAGGAGAAGGGGAAGGAGGGAGGGGCGGGGGGGGGGGGGGGGACACCTAAGTCCATAAACATTGCAGAAGCAAGGCTCCCCCAGCTCTCGCGCTACATGCAGCAAACAATTACTCTCTCCAAAGAAGAATGCAGGTCTTACATGGAGTGGAACAATTAATTTCACGCTTGTCATCCTGGCCTCAATAGTAAGTTGATTTGAATCAGATATTTGCGGTACATTACAGCTTGCAGGGGACAGTCCGGGTGCCTCCGGAGCTGACGGACTGCCTTGATGGCTACCATTGTACAACAATCCATCAATAAGAGTAATTATGGTATCGATCAAAGCGCTTGGCTGCTTCAGATTGGAATCAATTCTCAGGAGTTGCTGGGAACAGGAACGTCTAATGGACTATTCCATCACCAGTCACTGCAGGGACTGAAACGGCTAATATTCTGGAAAGTTCTTAATAATTACTCATCGAATCTGCATTTCTGCTTTGTTGGACATAACGAGACCCTGCTTACTGTAGCCTAAAAGTCAGTCCAAGTGGATGTAGGGAGGGCCAAATGCAGACTTTTAAAGGGTCAGCATTGGCCAAAATATAGAACATGAAACATGGAAAACTATCTTCAATGTTTTCATGGTGTTCTAAGCAGAGAAGGTCATTTCTTTTTTCCAGTTTTTGAGTGAGAAGTTTCTGGGCGGGGGGGGGGGGGGGGGGGAGCGAAGGGGGAGGAGAACGGTGAGAGAAAATAGCTTATTTTGCAGTTGCTGCTCTTAAGGTGGTCCCTGTCAGAGAAGACAATTCTGCATGTCCTGTTGATGATACAGAGTGTAATGTCACTAGTGTGAGATTCTCCTGTATGTGTCACCCACCATATTCCAGCTCCTGCGGGGAAATGTGTACTCTCTAGGAAACAGCATAAACCTGGGGATACCCACCATAGTCCACAAGCCTAAGAAACCTTTCTTCTCCCTCCCTCAGGTGCCTATTGATGTAGGAGCAGGCTCTGCCACAGCCAGGGAGCCCCGACATGGAATAAGAAGACCCCGGCAGCTGCCACACTCCTTGTCAGATGGCCCCTTGCTCAGCACAGTGAGAGAAAGGGCGGCTGTCTAGTCTGGAGGACTTCTTCCCGTCACGGCCAGGCTTGGCACAGCACCTGCCAGCACCAGGGCAGAGAATGGGCATCTCCTTAACGACTAGATGGCAGGTCCAGCCGAAAAGGTGCTGTGGACCTCAGGCTTGGGGCCTCCCTTTGCGGGACTCGGCAGAGATAGCCTTCCTCCAGGATGCATTCCAACGGTAAGTCCTCTCAAAGCCTACGCTTCACGTGGGCATTCTATTTGCATGGCCATTAAGTGTTTCCTTGCTCAGCCCAGCTATGATGCTGAACGCATGTGCAACCTGGGTAAGTTCCTAACCTCTCTGTGCCTCTGTACATCCATGCATCCCAGTCAAGACAGGTGGGATGATGACATCTGAGGGCAGAGTGTTAGAAAAGGCTCCTCTGAAAGGCAGTGGCGATGAGCCGAGGGGTCCCACAGTGCCAGCGCACCTGGCTGTGGAGATGGGGAAGGGGCTGTCGGGCAGAGCAAACAATGTGAGCAAAGCCTAGAGGGGCCCACGGGCCGACCAGAGTTGTCTCTGCACAGGAGGGCTGGGGGCAGGGGAAGCAGACACAGAAGGGCCTGGAATGCAGAGATCTGTGGATTATACTTCTGTCAGAAGCAGCGGGGAGCCACAGGGGCTTGTGAGCAAGGGAGCGAGCTGGTGGGAACACCGTTGTAGAAAAGGTAACCCAGAATCGTGCAAGATGGACTGAGGTAAAAAGGGGAGAGGAGCACGAAGACCAGTCAGGAGGCTGCCGCAGTCTTTCAGAGGCGAGATGATGATAAGACACCAAATTCCTCGAAAATAAATCTCATGCAATCAGAAGAGCGAGTTGATTAATACTCGTGTGGACATCTGCCAACGCACGCCCCTGCACTGCATTTCGTTTTGTTATATTTAAGCCGCAAGCCCGGCCGCGATGTTGTTAGGAATTTACAGGATCATTAGTTGTCCACCTCTTACATTTCAAAGCTCCGGGAGACGCCTGAGTGAATTCCAAGTTCAGTTTGGAAAGTTTCAAGATAACAACAACATATTTATTTAAAGGCTTAGAAGGTTTTAACGCCAGGATGACTCTTAACTCTCCTTCGCTCTTTGAGCATTACCATTAAATCAAACAGGATTCCATTTTTAAGAGGGGCGTGGGGGGGGCACAGGTTTCGACAGTTGTGACCTGAGAGAAAAATGTGTGCAAGAGAAACCAAAAAGCCATTCCGCAAGGGGAAAGTTACAGATGTTTGTCTTCCCTCACACCCAAATATTAATTTCACTGATGGCCAGATTAAGGAGGCAGACAATCGTCAACTGGGATTACTCCAGCGCTTTTATCTGGAATTGGCAGCACCTCTGAGCCGGGGCTGGAGGACAGGAAAACGTCCTATTAACACTCTGCACAGCAGATTGCCTGATAAAGGCTCCCCGCTGCAGATAAGGGCTGAGCTCGTCCCAGAAATTGCACCGACTCCCTCAGAGCATAAGCCGCTGTGTAGAGGGTTCTCCCATCTTTCTTCTTGATTCCTATATATTTCTGGCAAAGATTTTTACTTTAACTCAATAATTTAGCAACCATAATAATGCCAATAAAACTACTGGCAAGTAACCCTTCCATAGCACTTATTACATGTGAGGCTCTATTCTCAATGGTTAGCATTTAATGATTATAACATCAGGTACACTTATCATCTTCATTTTCATACTGGGGAGCTGAAGCTCAGATTTTAAGTAACTGGCCCAGGGCCTTATCTTCTCCATGAAAGCACACAGGCACACACATGTAACCCCCGGAAGCCAACAGAAGATTGCATTTGGTGGGCACATCATTGCACGCCTACAGAGTAGGTACATCCTATGGTTCCAAAAAGCAACAATAGGTTATGAGAAGCTCCTTGGCAGTTCTCACTGGTCCCCCGGACAGCTCCTGGAAGGGGAAATTGAAGGAAGCCGTGGATTGTGAGATAAGGAACCGTCACTTAACCCCCATTTCTATCTGGAAATGGAAAATGACCTTCGGCAGATCAGACACATTCCTGGCAAACCCAAACCTGCCATCTGATGGGTGTCAGCCCTCCTCGGAGAAGTGTTTTTCACTTGTCTCTAACAGGGCTAGCCAACATCGGCCAAGAAAATGGAAAGCTCCACACATCTGAGCCCAGCCCAGGCAAGCCCAGGGACTCTCCAAAGAAACATGGGAAATTACCCTTTTAAAAAATATATATTTTTATTGATTTCAGAGAGGAAAGGAAAGGGAGGGAGAGAGGGAAAGAGAGAGAGAGAGAGGGAGGGAGGGAGGGAGGGAGGGAGGGAGGGAGGGAGGGAGGGAGGGAGGGAGGGAGGGAGAGAAACATCAATGAGGACAGGGAATCTTGATTGGCTTCCTCCCACATACCTCCCACTGGAGATCCAGCCTGCAACCCCGGCATGTGCCCTTGACTGAAATCGTACCTGGGATCCTTTAGTCTGCAGGCCAAGACTGGGAAACTATCTTTTAAACAAGATCCCTGCATGGCTGTCTGAAGATTCCCGGATTAGAAACTGAAGTTATCCTGATCTAGCTGCTCAAGCAATCTTCCAAAAGGCACACACACACACATAAAAACACCGGAATCCTCTGAATAGATATGGGGAACAAGAATGTCGAGACCCACTCACAACTCCTTATTCACAAATTAACACCAGGCTCCTGGTGCTGAGCTAAGATATCCCTTAAAAACGCAGCATCCATACAGTATTTCAAAATGCCATCCGACATGAAGACGCCCTGAGCAATCGCTCTTCAGAGATCTGGTCAAACTTGGTTTTGAATCTTCACTATTGAAGGTCTGATTGCAGAGATGTGTGTAAACAAGACAGGCACAGAATCATTCAGTGAGAATATTCAGTTAAATCCTCACAGCCAAAACCGCAGGGTCACAGGAAAGGCAAAAGTTATGTGAGTCGAATGGCCTGCAAAGCCTCAGAAAACGCGGACAGGTTGCTGCGGCCTGGAAATGATTGAAGGTAAGAGCCATGAAGCCTGGAAGCTAAGCTCTGCTGCTGGCTCTGCTCTGCCTGCTGCCCCCACACCTCTTCTCTCTCCCCCACCCCCATGCCTCATGGGCCCTCAGCCAACAGCAGGCTCTAGGACAGTCGGGGCATAGTAGTGCTACTCAGAGAGCAGCACAAAGAAGCAGGGGGGTGGGCCGCACAGACAGAAGGCAGAGGACAGATGACAGATGCCTGGCCCTGGGTGAAAACACAACAGAGAGCAGAGAAAGGCAGTTCTGTGTCCCGAGGAGGGCAGCCTGCCCAGAAGACACCAGGAAGAGGTGAGGGAAACTGCTCGAGACAAAAAGACCTAATGCTAAGAAAATCCTAGTGACATAGTCCCTAAAATGCTTAAAATAAAGGAAATGTAACAAAAATAAAACCCAGTGGACATGAGAGAGCCAAGGCCCACAGCACTGACCACCGAAATGAGACAATGCCTTGCTCACAACTGATTCCAGGCTCCATCGCGTTTCCGTGACAGGCGGGGCTGACATCTTCCACCGGTAAGTCTGGAGCATGCTCAGTTATTCTCAAATAAAATTCAGGGTGAAATCCACTACAAGAAGCTCAACCTACATCCAGGGCTAGTTTTCCAACAGTCTATTCATCAGACCATCCTGCAAGTAGACAGAGGTTTTTCCTGTAGGGATTGCTTGTCCATTAGCAAAACTGTTCAAAGAGAGGGGAAATTATACGAGATTATTGTACCAAAATGGCAGCTTTGCAAAAAAACAGAAATGAGTGTCACATAGATACGACACATTTTGGGATCCCAAATAAGACGGGTTCCTGGAGAGCTTGCTGCATGGAGAGACTATTTATAAAGCTGTTAGTAGAGAGGGCTTAGATACTGGAAGTGAGCAGACTTCCACGGGAGAGCTGGAACAGTAAAACATGGGGCTTCCCTGTAACCCAGTGGATCCCCAAATGTCACACTGTCGTCCGATCTTAGAAGTGAAACCACTTTACGACAATATCATTTTGATATTTCTCTAACTAGTCCCTTGGAGCCGGGTCACTTAATATCATCTGTGCTCGATATCGGTGCCATTCTCACGTTCCAAAGGAAAAGCACTGTGAAGTATCATTGTCACCTCAAGGGCGGGAGAGGGAGGCAATGCAAAATATGAGGCTCTGGATAAAAGATGGGAGGGCACCCCTGGCCTAAGGTCAAAGGCCCTAGCCCTCAAGTATGAGCCAAGCATAGAGCCAGGATTCTGCTTTCTCTGTTTGGCACAGGTACGTTTGGATGGTTCCAGCCAGAGAGTCCCCAAAGAAATGATCACTTATATACAAATACACATACATGTACACTGACTCATTCAGAACCATTACAAAAAAAAAAAAAAAAAAAAAAGCCAACAGCCCTGCATTCTTCGACAAGCCTGCTACTTGTAGGCTATGGCCATATATGTAATTTATTATTCAAATGAAGACACTGTTGACCATGAAAGGGACTGGCAATAATTATTCAAGAAACTGGTATAAACTGGCACAGTCTTGGGTGAATCAGGACAAAGGATTACCCCAGGTGTGGCCCACTCAACACATTTTAAATGGCTCAAGTGTCCATGTAGATGGGCACCTTTGAAAATTACTGGCTTATTCAATAGATGCATCATTTTTTTTTTCTTTCAACCAATCAGTGAACAAATCTTTGCTGAGCCCTCACTATGAACAGGGCATTCCTCCAGACCCTGAGGCCACAGTGGTGACTTTGGTCCCTGCTCAGGGAAGTCACCAGCCAGTGAATCTTCGGCACAAATGCTGTTATTTTTAAAGCTAATGAAGCGTTTGATAGTTTGATTTAATAACAATGAATATATATTGCGTTTCATAGTTGACAAAGTTTGAACATAATCTCATTCGACTAATAGCTTTCAGTTCACCTTAAAGTCAAAGAGGAAACGCCATTCTTCAAGATCACCTCCAATGCCGGCTGCTCTGGTTCCCAGCCATCTCCCAGGTCACGGGTGCAAGCATGTACCCACCCTTGCCTCAATCTGTGCTGCTCAACTATAGCCACTGGGGCTACTTCTCCCAGCAGCTGAGTGCTAACTGCAGCCCTGCTTGGATTCCATGACTCTCCAGTTCCTCCCCTCAGCGCCCTCAGTTGAGAAGGACTGAGGGGCACTATTAGGCTCTGGGAGAAGGTGCCGGAATGAATTGTCAGGTCATTCTCCAGCAGGGGATGGGGAAGTACTGTCATTGTATCCCGTGCAGAGGGGAAGCAGACACTCAGAGGTTTTCCCCCACGTGGTGTATCACAGACACATGTGTCACATGTTAAAAGCACCTTTTCCACATACTGTTTCCAGCTGACAGTATGTTACAGGCACCACCCAGCTCTACATCATGAATGTGCCAAGCTCTGTGACCTGGGGGTGGGGGTGGAGAAGTATGAATCAAAACTTGTAACGTACACTTTGGAAAGAGACTCTGATGCATTCCAGTTTGTCTGTGTGAGTCCAGTGAGGAAGGAGGGTAGATGTCATTGTCCACAGAGCTAAGGGAAGTAGAAGTTGGAGGGTTTAGGTCTTGTCCAAGGTTGTGCTGGTAGGCAGGCGCAAAGCTGAGTCAGGGCTCAAGATCTTCTCTCCAGTTTCAAGCTGGGATCTGGAACCCAGAATCAGAAGGACTTGGAGTCCCCACCTCCTTGAGGTGTGTTTGTTGCAGGTGGGGCAGCGGGGATGCTTTGTTTTGTTTTTATGTATTTTTCCCCCTTTGATCTAATTAACTGATCATTTTTAGTCAGAGCCATCAAATGTTTCATCAGCCTTAAGAATGCAGGTAAGGATGACAGCACCGTTATTTGCACTGAAATGTGAAGGATGCAGTTAGATCCTCCTGGAGCTGAGCCATCAGCAAGGCTCCAGTTTTCCTCCTCATCCCCTACGCTCCCCAGTGCTGGAGATGGCTCCACAATCGGCTTGAAAAACAGGAGGGCAATGAAAAGCTAAGGGCGAGAGGAAAGAGGGCTGAAAATAATTCGGAACCATGTGAACGCACAATAGAAGACTGGAATCAAGAGCACCCACTCCATTTCTGACCAGACTCACCTGGCATCGCCTGAGGTTTGCCAAGCATCTAAGGGCCCCTCAGTCTCAAGTCTTTCCACACACCCCAATTCCATACCTGCCTGGCAGTGAATCAAGCACCCAGCAGCCTGGGGTCCCAGGGCCCCACAGAACATGGGGGGAGGAAAAGCACTGCTGAGCTAAAGAATAAAAGAACTGGAGGCAGAGGGCACAATCTCAGATGAGATCTGGACTCGGGCACCTGGTTTAGGATCGGAAACTGGCATTCAAGCTGTGTTGAAGTTGCCTGCAACAAATCTCCTTTGGTCTCTGTTGTTAGAAAGTGTGTTGTCTAAGAGCACTTCCATATTTTGGCAACTGGTAGATGGTGCTTTACTGTCAATTATTTTCACAATTGCCTCTCTGCCGCAGTGGCAACCAAACAAAATCAACCACCTGTCAGTCTGCATGCTTCACATGTTCCAGGCCTTGTGTTCAAGCTTCTACATGTTTTCCTTCACTTAACCCTCACAACAACCCTGTGTCACAGATGGTCTTATCATCCTATTTTAGGCAGGGAAACCAAGGCTTAGAAACTTAAGATAATTTGTCCAAGGTCACACAAAGAGAAAGCAAGTGCTGGAACAACTACCAGTACACTCAGAAGCTGGCACATGTGTCCTCAGAGCCCAGGGTCCAAATGACTGCCCCACCATGGCACCCTCTGCCATAGAAGCTTCCTACATATTGCCAGCCCACCATCCACTCTACCTGCAGACCACCTCCCAAACAGCCACCTGGGCAGCATGCAATTGGCAACCAGCCTACAGTGTCTGGGTGCAATGGGAGTTGGGCATGCCCAACATGGCCTCCACGAGTCCCAGTCTGCTCAGACTCTGTTCTGCAGGCCTTTTTTCATCTCAAAGTTGCCCCCAGAGCCCCTTTGTCATGAATATGCTTTCTTTGCGGACTCGAGCCAGATGGCTGGGGTAGAAACCCTGGTAGCCCCACTTAGAGGCTGTGTGGCCTTGGGCAGCACACTAGCCTCACTGGGCTACTTTCACTCAATCTAACATAGGCTCATGATAGTATAGAACCCCCCACACACACACTCAGAATGCTATGAGGATTATGGGAAGTTTTGCTCTGAAGCACTTACACTGGTGCCTAAGAGGAAGGCAGCCCTCAGTCATGGTCACCTGGACAACAACACTGAGACTTTCTAGACAAATGTTTAGATTTCTCTCAGAGACAATATTTGACAGCAAATAAAAGATATAGCGTGATCCCAAATGCCAGCTCTTAGCTCCATGTCCAAGGAAGCCCATTTGCCTTTGGATTCAAGTTCCATTATGCGGTCACCAGAAGAAATCAGAATTGGACAAAAGAACAAAGACTCCAACCTGTATTTCTAGAGAGCTTTCCCAAGGAGCTGGAAGATAACAATTGGCCTGGATCCTACGTGATTTCTTTCCTTATACCAAGATGTTTCCAAGAACGACAGCACCTGCAAAGTTTCCGAGCGAAAGGGCAGCCTCCCCTCTGCTGTGGCTGCTCCAAGCATCTCTCTCAACAGAAGGAAAGAATTAGGAGCCTGAAGTCCATGTGGAGGATCACGCCAGAAGCCATAACACAGGTAAGTGGAATTCTTCTCCCTACTACTCCCCTTCTCAGCTTCACTTACCGGAGGGAAATGCAACTCCCAGGGGCTGATCCCCATTCCTTTCCCCTTCACCTAATTAGCATTCTGAGTGGATGCCTCTCAGAATGGAAAATCACCCTGCAACTTCTGTCGCCCTGATTATGCTGAAGCAGCAGAGGGTTTTCAGTAACCACCTTTGACAGGCATTACTATGTCTGGTAATTACTGTTCTCTTGGGTAGATTGGAACAAAACAGACTTGCTTATCATCACTGATCGTTCAACCTAACTTGCTGGGCTTTTGACCTGCAACAACCTACCAACAGGACCCGCCAGTCCCTGCCCCAACATTCTACTTTGTGACCCCTATCTGGATTGGTTTTCATGTCAACGAAAAAAGAAAAAAAAAAGTCCACCTAATATGACCGTCACCAGTCAATTCTTTTCTCATATCTTGGTGGGTTGACTATTCCAAATTCCCTCTTACTCAGTCGCAAGTCTTTCCGTCATTAGCGTGAATGAGGCAGCTGATCAAAAATTATCTCTCATCATTGAAGTTTCTATCTCTCTCTCCCTCTCCCTTCCTCTCTGAAATCAATAGAGAGTTCCACTAACATCTTGAACCACTCCAAATAGTCGTGGATAGTTTGTCACCAATGCCAAAAGGATAGATTCTATTTTAAAATTAGATATTTCCTTCTTTAACTTTATAATCCTATTCTCTAGTCGGTAAACTTTATTTCTGGCCCCAAATAAAATTCTACACATGTTGTTTACAGTGATTCTTATAGCAGCTAATGTTTAGTGAAACATTTATGCTATACCTAGCTAGCATAAAGTGGATTGATTTTAAAAGTGTCATCTGATTTTATTCTTACAGAAATCAGGTTGGTAGTTATTATAGTTGTATGTGTTTTCATTATCCCTATTTTAACAATGAATAACATGAAAATTAGACACTCAAATAACCTGCCCCCAAATCCACTATATTTTCCTTGAAGTCCTGATGTTTATTCATTATATCCTACTAAGGGCCTGGTGGACAAAATTCATGCAGGGGGGGCGGGGGGGGGGAATGAGGGGCTGTCCCTCAGCCTAGCCTGCATCCTCTCCAATTGCACCCTCTCCAATCTGAAACCCCTCATGGGATGTCCAACTGCCAGTTTAGCCTAATCACCCACAACTGCCCTC
The DNA here is from genome assembly GCF_964339955.1 of Pipistrellus hanaki. Taxonomy (NCBI): domain Eukaryota; kingdom Metazoa; phylum Chordata; class Mammalia; order Chiroptera; family Vespertilionidae; genus Pipistrellus; species Pipistrellus hanaki. The sequence goes on from NC_140515.1 coordinate 22,061,324, forward strand.
CCCTCCTGGCCTGATCGCCCCTAACCACCTCCACCTTGGCTTGGCCAACATGGCTTTGTCCAGAAGGACATCCAGAAGGTCTCCGAGTCTAATTAGCATATTACCTTTTTTTTTTTTTTTTTTTTTTTTTTTTTTTTTTTTAGTATAGATTATGTCCTATGCCATTATTTAGATCAAGGCTCAGATTATCTGATTTTTAGGAAGAAGAGTTATGATTCTGAGCCATGAGAGCTGGAAGAACCACATTTGTTTTTCCCACGCCTACTCAGCACACCACAACTTTCCTTCTTCTCATCCAGACCTTTTGACTTGGACATATTTGGCAACAACAGACATGATAATGCTCTTCAAATGCAGTTACTGAAAACCTGGAGCTGCTTCGGCATTCTTTGACTCTTGCATAGGCAATGAACTTTTCACGCGTTTATGTACCATTTCTCCACCTGAATTATAAAATTGTAAAAAGCTAGAAAAGTTAGGTTCATTGCTCTACATCCTTCCTTTGATTTAATGGTTTCTCTGTAAATACCTACTGATTTATTTCCACATTTAATTAATATAATAAAGGCATTTAGTTTGCTTATAATTTGAAAGCAATGCTTCTCAAAAAATTCAATCCCACCCTAGCTGGTTTGGCTCAGTGAATAAAATATTGGCCTGTGGACTGAAGGATCCCGGGTTCAATTCTAGTCAAGGGCACATGGGGTGGAGGGATGGGGGAGGGCATGAATGAGGCAGCTGATCAAAAATTATCTCTCATCATTGAAGTTTCTATCTCTCTCTCCCTCTCCCTTTCTCTCTGAAATCAATAAAAATATATTTTAAAAATTAAATCCTTATTTTTTTCCTGTTCTTCAAGAAACTGGGAAAGGCATTAATCACATTCCAAGCCAAGCCCCTCCCCAGAGGTAGGACTTAGCTGACTCAATAATTGCTGCCCAATATTGCCTTATGTCTATAGTTTAGCCACAGGGCCAGATTCCCACCCCATTTTACATATCAGATAATAATATTGGACAAGTGTTAGGAAGAATGACTGATAATGAATTTATGGGCATCACATCCCCAATATTGTTCCATTTGACATCAATAAACATAATGGTTGGTTTCTCTGTTGCTAATAAATAAAATATTCAAAACAATCTAAAGACCTCAAATGAGCTTATTAGTGCTGTGGCTTGCATTTTGGGTAAACAACACTTTGGTGGGCATAAGAAAATTAATTTCTTTGAACCACAGAAAGAAAAGAATTGTACTGAATCACTGCACTATGTTCTGGCTGGCCCATCACCAGTGGTTCAGACTGCATGAGGAAGGTAACTCTCTCACATTCCGGGGTCTTCTTAGCAGCTCTTGCAAACTTTTTTTTCTTTTACACTTAAAGTGGGAATGTACTTTAGCACTTTTCCTTTTCAGAAAATCAGGGCATATCTGCTTAATTATATCAACATCTCTACTAGGTACTCCCACATACAAAAACTGATACCATAAAGAGTAGATCACTTTGAGATTTACTAGGAAGAAGCTCTATGCCAAAGGAAAGAAAATATCTTAGCAAGCGCATTAATCTTTTGAGGGTTTTTTTTTTTCCTATTAAAATAAGTCCACATAGTGGGATGGCCATAAGAAAGCAATTATAAAACCCAATTGGATTTTTTTTTTTTTGGCATAATCATTTGAGGTGATTTGCTGAACCTCTGGATTCAGCAGCAATTTGCTTCTACCCCTTTATTATTCACAGGTGACTGGCAACCCACAAATGACAATGCAGGCAATTATGTGACAAAAATAAAACCCAAGTTCTACAGAGGTTCAACTATACTACTTTTTTAATTACAATCATATATATTGAGGAAATAATATGCAGGAAAACTTAATAATGTGTAAATTATGCTAAAGATGGCTTGTAGGCATAAGAAAGACAAGTCTAATGAGTACAAAGAATTGAAAAAATAGTATGAAACAGTGTGTGTGTGTTTTTAAATAGTATGGAGAAGTGTTGTTATTTTTTATATATTTTATTATTGTTTTTTTTTTTTTAAGAGAGGATGGGATAGAGAGTTAGAAACATCGATGAGAGAGAAACATCTATCAGCTGCCTCCTGCACACCCCCCACTGGGGATGTGCCTGCAACCAAGGTATATGCCCTTGACCAGAATCGAACCTGGGACCCTTCAGTCTGTAGGCCGACGCTATCCACTGAGCCAAACCTGTTAGGGCTGGAGCAGTGTTTTTTAAGTTTGTACTTTCAAACACCAACCCCCTCAGTATCAGGCTGCAGACACTCTGCAGAAATCAGATTTCATGGGATTTTGGAGATGAGCCATACCGCGCACTCTCAGAGAATCACAACTCACATCAGGGAAATCAAGGCTCTGAAAGTCCTGTATTACAGAAATCTGCTTCTTAACTTGGCTTAAGTCTGTATTTCCTAATCCTACTGATGCATGAAGCCATCTTTTTTCTACTTCACCCTCGTGAAGCTTTGGGGAGACCCTGATATGAAAAGAGGAAAACCCTGGGAGATGTAGCCAAGGGAAACTGAGGCAAAGCTGGGATGCTTTGCTCTATGCAACACGTGCTGACAGCATAGACACTAGGGCTTTCAACTGAGGTAAAATATTCATGATTAATAATTCCTGAGAGGCAGAAAAGAAAGGCAATTAAAAAGCTGAATCTATGAAATAAAGTCTTGGTGAGTCAGCTAGAATCCCTCTTCACAGAAGTCAAGTTCCAAAAGGCAGCTGCTACCATGATAATCTGTAAAAAAAAAAAATAAAAATGTATTTCACCTCCATTCCATTGGTACAATTTCAGGGGTCTTCAAACTACGGCCCGCGGGCCACATGCGGCCCGCAGAGGAGTCTGATCCGGCCCGCCAGGTTTTTTGGGCAGTGAGCGCAGCCGAGGTGTTACAGTAGGAATTAGTAGTTCATATAGTCCGGCCCTCCAGCTCTCTGAGGGACCGTGATCTGGCCCCCACTTTAAAAAGTTTGAGGACCCCTGATTTAGATAAATCCAAACTACATGGATACTTAGATTAGCAGGGAATATGAAATACTAAGAGAAATAGCAAGAGGGTGCTCCCTGGGTGGATGTGGGTGGATTTGGGAGGGAAACTGGGTGCCTTTGCCCGCCTCTCTGAACCCTCTTCTCCTCTAAACCTCTGTCCCAAGTGACCCGCGCTCTGGCATGCATCATTTCCCCTGCACAGCGAACCTTGTAAACGCTTCCACGCCAGATGTGTTCTTCCTCCTGGGGATATGAGCAGCTTGAAAGAGGTATGGCAATGTCTAACACACGTTATTTAACACAATTACTTCTTCCAAGGGGAAACAGAGGTGTTGAAACCATATTTTGTAAGAGAAGACCTTCCTCCTGGGCTTGCAATCAGATCAAAGTAGCCACTGGCCTCATCTACGGTCCTTAAGCAGAATCATTAGGCCTGAGTCAATGGAATATTTTTTACAAGTTAAAAAAAAATAAAAGAAAAGAAGTTATCAGCAACCATGGCAGCTGCCATCTAAGAAATAGTGGATGTATCCCAAGTACTGTGCTCCTTTACATGCATTAGGATCGCCTTCATTTTATCCTGGAAATCATCAATGATGCAGTGCTACTGTGATATTTGTCTTACTGAAGAGGAAACTGAGGTTCAGAGTGTAAAACTGCTTGTGCAAAAATCTGTTGGCTAGTGTGACAATTGGCTGGATTTGAACCCAGGACAGCATGGCTTTGTTACTATGTTGTAGAGCCTGCTTGGTTTGACCTGCTTGGAAGAATGGTTGTTTCAAATGAGCTTTGCATTAGTTTAAGAGTTGCCCAATTGGCCCTGAAAAGAAGTTTCCACATCCTTGAAGACTTCCATGCACACGGTCTGTATTTGAGCTAAGATTTTTAAGCCATCCCTCAACTTTCATCCACAGAACACACATGGGCATGCTGGCTGGCATCTTGCTATTCAGTCAAAAGTGACAGTAACCTAGAGTTTAGCTCAGTGGGTATTTTTACATTAACTTTTTGTCTTAGAATAGTTTTATGTTTATAGAACAATTGCAAAGATAATACAGATTTTGTACCTATCCCCTGGCCAGTTTCCCCTGTTGCTATCCTTTACATTCACATGGGATATCTGTCAACACTAAGAAACCAACATTGATATATTATCATTAACTAAAATCCATGCTCTATTTAGACTTCTTTGGTTTTTACCTAATGTCATTTTTCCTTTCCAGGACTTCATTTAGGATATCATGTCACACTAGTCATCCTGTCCCCCTAATTTCCTATTAATTGTGATACTTTCTCTTAGACTTTCCTTGTCTTAATGATTTTGGTAGGAGTACTGGTCAGGTATTTTGTACAATGTTCTTCAAATGGGATTTCCCTGATGTTTTTCTCATGGTTAAACTGGAATTTATGGGTTCTGAGGAGGTAAGTGCCATTCTCATCACATCATGTGACTCATCACTGTTGACATTAACCTTCATCACCTGGTTGACATGGCAGTTAGCAACCTGCTCCACTGTAAATTTATTCTTTTCCCTCCCTTTCTATCCTGTACTCTTTGGTAGGAAGACAACAGGTGAGGAATGGAGTTCTGCTCCACCTCCCTAAGACAGAGCAGCTGCACGCATTACATGGAATTCTTCTACCTGGAAGATTTGTCTGCTCCCCATTTCTACAGATCTTGGATCCTCATACTTTGGGTTACAATCTAACACTACTTTATTTTTGTTACTGAAATTATTCCATTTTGGCCACTGGGGGCCCTCTCAAGTGATTCCTGTATCTTTTTGGCATACACTCTCCACTGTGTTTTTATTATTTGTTTCATGAGAATTTGCTTATTACTTTCTGACACTACAAATGCTCCAGGCTCATCTTATAAATTCCATGCCCTGGTCCTAGAATCTGCTCCTTCTCCAGGGAGCCCTGGCTCCTTTTACTGGGAGGCAGTATTAGAAACCAAGATCTCAGAGAATAGGTATTTTCCTAAATGTCCATGAAAACCTGCTTCGTTTTATTTATACCAACAGTCAACATACCCTTAGTCTTCCAAATAGAATAGTTCATATCTAACTGAGGCATACAAGACAAGTGAGAACCAACTGTGATCCATCAAATAGAAAATTTAAATACTTCATACTAAAGATTCCCTTTGAGCTGAGAAAGCGTCCAGGTCTCTTGCTTGCAGACACTCCTCCTTAGATTAAATTATGAGGCAGTCGGCTATGTCCAGACTGCTCATTTTGCTAAAGTTATGAGAATTCTGTCCCAAAGAATGGATGCCACTATACTCTATCAGGAAGTGAGACCCAAAGAGCAGGAAGCCAGCAGATGGCTAACCTAAGAACGGACCCTTCAACAGTTTGACTCTGTAGCTGAGCTCTTCTGGTCAGACAGACACTCACAACGCATCATATATATGGAATACACACACACACACACACACACACACACACACACACACGTGTTTACACAGCTGAGGCTACCATGGCACATAGGCAGTCATTCCCATGAACCGTGTATGTTCCTGGACAGCGAGGCAGTGGACCCAAGCCATGTCACATGGGAACAAGCAACTCCAGGTGTGCCATGGGGAATGGGGCACATCCAAAGCAACAGCCTGGGTCCTGCTACCCAAGTTCTTGTGAACTTTGCTTCCACCTCACCCCAGGACCACCCTTTCTGTCCATCATGCAGCTGCTTGACATTTGGCAGCTGCCTGACTTCATGCAACGGAATAAAATAATCGTGTCTTTACAACCCTGCAGCCCATAACCTTGGCCTTGACAAAGTTATGTACTATTAACAATTAATGCCTGTGCAAATCATTCATTCTTACATTCGACAAATGTATGGAGCCACTAGTACATGCCAGGGACTTTTATTACACACTGAAAATATACATGGGAATCTGAACAAAAATCCCTTTCAGTTTCAAGACAACATTATAGCAGCATCTGAAAACAACCTTACAACACATCTGCACATTAGTTATACATATGTGTGAGCCTCTTACTCACAGGCTGTCCTGTTTTGCCAGCAGATGCTCACGAGTATTTGACAAATCAACCAACTGGAGAAATAATATTACATGCATTTTTTGCAAGGAGCTCTGACTATCATAGTCACTTCTACAGGCTCCTTGCCTTTACCTTGAAAGTTAGAAACATGTAACATTGCCCCTACATTACAGAGGGTGGGCTATTGATTCCATGGGGTTAGCTGTCAGAGGAAGGACCAGAAGGTAGGCTTTCTAATTCCTGCTTAAGAACTTCTTCTACCCAGCAAGGTACAGCATTTTGGATTTTGACAAACAGAAATTCTTAAAAATACCCAGATATCTGGCAGCTATGACATTTGAGCCACCCATTCCCTATAGACCCATACCTCCAACCACTGAGTTCCCCCTTGTCACCTCAATGTGACGACACCCTAAAGACGTCACATGAAATCGCTGACCAGTGAGCCCTGGCTTACATGCTGGCATAGTGGATAGTTTCTGTAAACCTCACACTGGCCAGCACGCTCAGCCAGAAACTAGAAATGGAGTCCATCCAAGTCACCATGTGTCCCCATCACCATCTATCATGTTTTCCAGAGCTGGATCTCTCTTGGCAACAGATTCAATTTATACAATTAAAATGAAGCTTGGAAATTTTAGATCATTTAATTAATCTTTATGTATTTTGCCTTATTAAGCAGCAGAGAAAATGTTTACAGCTCAATTGAATGAATTAGCATTTATAATTCTTCCTTTTGCAAAGACACTTATTCACATCTACGTATCTATATAAAATATTGACATAAAAACGTCAAATCTAGATTCTTTGGCAAGATAAGAGGAATTTTATAAGACTGAGAAGGTGACATGTGGCGGGAATAATTTCTCATACAGATTTATAGGATTTCTTGAGCTGTAAGTATAACATGTTTAATGAAGCTAAACATTTGCAACCTGTCTCCCACAGAGTCCGGCAGAGTTTGCCTTTAGAAGCTCCTGTATCTAACTGTGGCTCAGAAACTATTTACATGCTAAGATGAGCTTTTCATTTATAGATCATAGGATACTCTTCAAAATTACCTACAAAAATTATTATGCCTTTTCAGAAATTAATGACCCATACAATTTACCAATTTAAATATGTATTGGCTTAGATAATTCTTGATTTGGGAAACACTTTGGTGAATGTTAGTAAGGTAAATCGGTGTCTCAGTCAGGTTGGGCTGCTATAACAAAAATCCGCCATAAACTGGGTGGCTTAAACAAGAGATGTTTCTTACAATTCTGGGGGCTGCGGAGTCCAAGGTCAAAGTGCCAGTACATTCAGTGTCTGGGGAGGGCCCTCTTCCTAATTTGAGGATGGCCACCTTCTTGCTATCTGCTTTTGGCAAAGTAAGTGGGGAAGTAGAGAGAGCAGGCCGCTCTGGTCTCTTTCTAAGGGCACTCATCCCATCATGAGGACTAGAGCCTTATGACTGAATCTAAACCTAATTACTTCCCAAAGGCCACACCTCCACATACCATCACCTGGGGAGAAGGGTGGTGGAAGAGACTCTGACATGAATTGGGGTGGAGGAGGGGTGGACACAAACATTTAGCCCATAGAGGTCAGTCAGGAAGGAGAATTTCACCAGTTCTTGGGGCTTCATCTTTCAGGGAAGCCTGAAGAAGCCAGAAAATACTCCACTGGCAATAAAGGAGGAAAAATAAAATCTGGCATAATTTCCTGCAATAAAACTATGCTCCCTTTTAAATTCAGGTCTGTTTTTAGGACCAGAAACTAGAAACACTAATAAGATAAAAATACTTTAAACCACAGGGCAGAAAAAAAAACAAAACACCAAGCCTTTCTAAAGTCAGTCCCATAGTAAATAGGTGTGTTTTTTCATTCATTATTATTATTTTAATGTTTTTGCTCATAATTACACTTAGCTTTGGACAAGTTTTCAGCTTGCATAATACTTTCCCATTATTGCAATGTTCCCTTTGCCCTGGGCTATTCAGAGGCATCCTGTTGAAGTGACAAAGAACAGACACAAAGTTCCATGGAGATGAGAAAGGAAGGGGGTGGGAAGGGTCTCTGTAATCTGCATCCAGCCAAATGATTAACATTTCCCTCTCTATTGAAACGAGTGCTCTGAACAAGATACAATAAAATGGATTCCAGTTTAAACTATATAAAAAGCTTGCCAACACAACTGATACTCAGGGGGAACGCTGGGGTTTTTATAATTGGGTAACTGCCATATGAATAAAACAGCACAAGAAAGAAGGAAAAAAGCAGAACGGGATCCAGCAAACTCCATAAAGGCTCCAAATTTCCTTAACTTACCCATAACTTTCAAATCTGGCCTAGAAATCACTAGCCCTTGCCGAAACCGGTTTGGCTCAGTGGATAGAGCATCGGCCTGCAGACTGAAAGGTCCCATGTTCAATTCCAGTCAAGGGCATGGGGGGGTGGGGGGGGGGCTGTGTGCAAGAGGCAGCTGATTGATATTTCTCTCTCATCGATGTTTCTAGCTTTCTATCCCTCTCTCTTCCTCTCTGTAAAAACTCACTAGCCCTTTAGGCCTTCTAAAGAACAGGTAACATTGAATCCTGTGTCCAAAGAATAAAGAGAACCCAGGCTCTCCAGACTGGACCCAGCAGCATTGCTCTTCTGATTCAGCCCTGATGCTTCTGCAAGTACGTACAGGAATCTCTGCCACGGGAGCCACACAGGCCCTGCCTTTCTAAGACACTCAAATCAGCAGGTGCAACCGGCCTCCTCACAGACCTCAGGGTCTTCTGTGAAAACAGATGTGAGCTCCTCCAGGAGAGAAAAGCAACAGAGCACCAGGTCACTGTATCAATACACTCTGGCGTGTGCAAAGCCCATATGTGAAAATCCAAACTAAACCCAACTCCACCCTTGAAAATACAGTCAATAGTGTCTGTGAAAGGGATTCTGTGATTTCTCAGTTCAGACTGTGAAGGTGTTATCTGGTCACCCCAGCAAACATCTTCCTAAAGATCCACAGGGACCTACTAAGAGCAAGAATTGGGAACAGAGTAAAGTTGCAGGTAAGTGAGTCACAGGTCTTTGGTCTCGTGTTTCTGACTTCAAGGTCTGAGTTTCATGAATGAAATAAAGGACTTGAAATAAAAGACCAGAATTTCTATAAACTTGCTAAAGAAATCCCTGCTAGACTCTGGCCACCTCCTCAAAGACAGAGCCCATGTTCCCAGAGTCAATAGATATTTGTTCAGATCCTAACTACCAAGCAAAATAGAGACAGAGTCATAGAGAGCAGGCGGATAGCTAGGGGTAGAGGGTGAGGCAGAATGGGTGAAGGTGGTAGAGGGCATAGAGTGGATAAAAGATGATGGGAAAAGTTAAATTAAATTAAAGAGGAAAAAAGAAATATTCATTTAATCCTTTTTAGCCTACTTAATGGTGTCCTGGGATAGGTAATTTACATGCCACATGTCTAACTCTCAGTGCAAGCCAAGTATTATTCTCTTTGTAAAGGTGAAATAAAAACTCAAAGTGATCAGATCTCTCCATAAGATCAGTGACAGAGCTAGGTTCTGAACTCAGTTTCTGCCACCCCATCCCCCCATGGAAACCAAAGTGGAGATCTACTAAGGCTCAAGATTTAGAGCTTTCAACATGTCTTCTAATCTATAAAACCAGGAGAATGGACCAAATCTCTTTGCATCCTGGGAGTTCTGAAAGGTCGGATGATATCCTGTAATCACATACATTTTACATTGAAATAAAAGTGGAGCCACATAGAGTCCCTGGAACAAGCTGGACCAAGAGCATGCAAGTAAGCTCCTCTTCATCCAAGCTTCGCTGGCTCAGAGAAATGACTTCTCTCCAGATTGGTGAAAGGGTGTAGGGAAGGTGACTGAAACAGTCCTAGGCAATAGCTGAATAGTTTGTCTTTTTCTTTCCTCTTGCAAAACTCCAGTCTGAATAATGCTTGTATGGGGTGGACTCAAACCCATGTAGCAAAGGCTTAGAGAACTTAGCTGAGATTTGAAAAACCCAGAGAAGCTTCAGAATGATCCATAAACTATGCATGCCAAGGACAGATATAAATCAGCGTTCTATAGCTTAGAAAGCTGCCTAAGATGGGAACTATCATTCAATGAAATGAAAATGGAGTTTATAGTTTGAATCTAATTAGATTCATTTCCTGATTTTAAAAAAAAAAAAATCAATATTTTTTAGAAGATTCTAACTAGACCGAGAGTTTACACAAGATAACTTTCAGAATGTTCAGGATATAATCCAAAATTACTTGAGAAAAAAACCCAGTCAACAGATGCTAATTCCTATGTGAGAACTATCAAACAGAGACTTTTAAAAGTGTTATCAAAACTACAGTTCACACCTAACAAATAAACAAAACAAAAACAGATTCACTAAAACAGAGGACAAACTGATGGTTACCAGAAGGAAGGTGGTGGAGGAGTGGATGAAAAAAGGGAAGGGGACTATAGTCAATAATATTGTGGTAAGTTTGCACAGTGACATGTGATCACATTGTAAGATACATAAATGTTGTGTCACTATATTATACACCTGAAACTATCGATAATATAATATTGTATATCCACTATACTGAAATTTAAAAAGAGAGATAAAGGAGAACACAATTGAAATAAATGAAAATATAAGAACACTAAGCAGAGAAATATAAACCACAATAAAAGACCAAATGAAAATTCTAAAACTTAAAAACACAATATCCTATATAATAAAAAGCTAATATGCAAATAGACTGAATGGCAGAACAACCAACCAAACAACCAGTCGCTATGCCATGTGCTGTCCACCAGGTGGCGGGAGTGGAACATGGCAGGCATTGGCTATGGCGGGATGGGGGAGCAAGTGAGCAGGGTGCTCACACCTGCTGCCTGTACCAGCCCCACTCACATCTGTAGCCAGTGCCAGAGCTGCTACTCACATTCACTGGTGCCGGGTGCTGGTCCTAATCACTCAGCACCATCAGAGGGTGCAAGCAGCAGCTGCCAGACCTGATCACTCCTGAGGGCTTCTCCACCTCCCCCTGCTCCTGAGGGGTGATCGGGGCAGTAGCCGCCTCTTGCACCCACTGACAGCACCGGTCCTGCTAGCACCTGCTGCTGGTACTAGCTCCAATTACTCTGTGCTGTCAGCGGGTGCAAGTGGGGCTGGTGGTGATAGCAGGAGCAAGGCTGCTAGAAGACAGGAGACCAGGGGTGTGGTGGGAGGGGCAGGGTAGGGGCGCAGAGGATGGGCTGAGACCTGCTCCAGTGCCTACCACAGCCTCATGGCTTACAGTTCCTTTCAAGGTGCACAAATTCATTCACTGGACCCCAAGTCTTAAATAAAAACACATTAGAAACACTCAAAAACAAAATGAAGATGACAGAAGAAAGAATAAGTGAACTTGAAAGAGAGATCAATAGACCCAGCTGGTGTGGCTAAGTGGTTGAGCATCAACCCATGAACCAGGAGGTCATAGTTCAATTCCCCGTCCAAGAATTGGGCTGTGGGCTCAATCCCCATTAAGGGGTATGCATGAGACAGTCAATCAATGATTCTCTCTCATTAATATTTCTATCTTTCCCCTCTTTGTCTCTCTAAAATCATTAAAAACATATTTAAAAAAAAAAAAAAGAAGGGTCAGTAGAAATTCCCTACTCTGAAATACAAAGAGAAAAGCGATTGGGGGGAAAATAGCAGAGCCTCGTGGCCTTTGTGAAAATATCAAAAGGCCACTGGAGTTCTGACAAAATAGCAGAAAGAGATTTGGGAAGAAAAGTATATTGAAAAAAATAATTGACAAATTTGTTCATATACTTAAATTTACAGATGAAGGAAGTTCAGAGCTTCGGAAACAGGATAAACTCAAAGAAAACCACATCTAGACACAGCATAGTCAAACGGCTGAAAATAAAATACAAAGAGAAAAATCTCAAAAGCAGCTGTGAAAAAATGATACATTATATTTAAAAAAAAAAAAACACTCAATGCTTTTAATCATCACAAATTTCTCATTAGAATCTCTGAGTTTCTCATCAGAAACTATGGAGATCAAAAGACAGAAGAACAACATATTTTAAATGCTGAAAGAAAGAACTGTCGCCCCAGAATACTATGTCCACTACCCTTCAAGAATTGAGGCAAAATTAAGACAATCACAGGTGACAAGAAGAAAATTTGTCACCTATAGACCTGCTCTACAAGAAAGCTTAAGTTCTTAAGCCAAAGGTAAATGTCAATAGAGGGAAACTTGGATGTTCAGGCATGATAGAGGAAAAATAGTAAAAAGCTTTTCTACTCCTGAGTACTCTAAAACATACATGACTGTTTAAAGCAAAACTGTTAGCATTGTCAGCACATATGACAGCTATAACAGGAGGTAAAGGGACTGATGATTGCAAGTTTTCTGCATTGTACATGAAAGGGTATTCACTCTACGCACACTGTGAAAGGTCAGGTGTGTGCTCTCAGAATTGCAAAATACACAAGTGAGTGAATAATTGAATCAATAAGAAAATGATTTCTTCCAGAATTGTAAATTGCTAAATATGTCAACAGCATATCTTTATAAAAATCTTGCTAGGAAAAACTCACAAATACGAGAAATGAATCTATAATATGTTCATTTAATAATAAATGTGTTTCAGTGGATTTCAGTTTAGGTGGACTCTCATGTAGGTATGTTTTCATATCTTGAACAATTTAAACAATGCTCATTCAAACTTAAACTACCAAGTTAGAAGCTCAAAGTTACAACTGTACGTCGGAAAAATATTCAATTGTGAAAGAGGATGAATTAATCAGCTTTAAATACACCTAGGAGAGTCAACTATAGCCATGAAGAATGCTGCTTACCCAAATTAGAAATAAAATAATCAATGGAATTTTTGGTCATGGCCGTACCATTCCCAAGATCCCGCCCTCTCATAGGTAACAGTTTGATAGTCTTGGCTGTGTAGTGTATGGTGGCAGGCTTCCCTGATTTTGACCTGTATATTCCCAGCACCCAGCAAAATCCCTGCCACATGGTAGCTTCTAATGCCCACTGGATGAATCAAAGACTGCTTCCCAGGCAGAGAACAAAATGAGAACGTGCATTTTAAAGCGCTTCACCTGGTGCCTGGCATGGAGCAGACAGGATCAATGGTGCTCGGTTGGATGGCAAATGCCCTCACCTCAGCCTCCCACTGCCTCCACGCCCAGCTAAAGCCGCTCTCATGCAAGGCCAGCTCAGCGGTGGTGCTGAGCCTCCCAGCCGCTCAGCCTGGAAGAGGCCCCAGGCACAGTGGGGAAACACCCACCGAAGCGGAAGTCCACCCTGAGCCTTGTCTCCCAACAAAACAGCCCCTTGGGAGCCTCTAGTCACAGCTGAGGGGGGCTTGCTTTTCTAAGCTAATCACCTGTCACTCTAGGCTACCTGAGCATCAAAGCTTTTGTCAATTTAGCACGATTTTGGTCAATCCTCACTTTTAAATAACTTACTGAAAATCCTCCGCTGTGAAGGGAATATTAGCTAATAATTACATGTCTAATTAATGAGGCTTTACTGAAAACCTAACTGATAGGAGCGATTATGTTCCAAACATGCTTGCAATGCATGTAATGAAAATACTATTCCTGTCACAGCAGACTGGCTGTAAACAAAGCTGGAGGAAACCGTCAGAGCAGTCACCAAGAAACAATTAACTAGGTATTGACATAAAAAGAAGGAAACCATAGCTTTCTAATATTTAAATAGCCCATTGTTTGGAAGTTCTTAATCAAAAAGTTGCTTGAAATTCCATTAGAAAAGAGAATAGGAGCCGAAACCGGTTTGGCTCAGTGGATAGAGCGTAGGTCTGCGGACTGAAAGGTCCCAGGTTTGATTTCAATCAAGGGCATGTACCTTGGTTGTGGGCACATCCCCGGTAGGGAGTGTACAGAAGGCAGCTCTATCCCTTTCTCTTCCTCTCTGTAAAAAAATCAATAAAATATATTGAGAGAGAGAGAGAGAGAGAGAGAGAGAGAGAGAGAGAGAGAGAGAGAGAGAGAGAGAGGGAGAATAGGAGAGACAACTTTACAGATTCAAAAGGCACGGTGAGCATGATGAAATGCCAAGTGCAAAAACAGGGGTGAGGTTCTGTGAGAATAGTTACTCTACGATAATGTCTCGGTCGGTAAGGAAAGATGGTTCTATTAAGCAGAATCCTTAGTGAATTGCCACCCTTGTCAGCATGCTTCCTTCTAGATGAGCCCTGTTCCCCCAGCTCCGGGGGTCACTGGGGAGGGTGGTCGCCCAGCTCTCGCAGAACTGCACTGGTCTGTCAGAGTCCAAGCACTGGGAGGGACACTGCGGCCTCCTCACAATGGAACACACAGCCATTAGCCCCAAATGCTGTGAAGGAAGGCCATTAGGCTAAAGCCAGCAAATACGTAATGTTTGCCTTATGCCAGGAAAGGAGGACTGCAATGCCAACCAGGAACAAGTGAAAATCCCTGATTCCTATGAAGGAAGAAAATGCCAAAGGGCACATGGTTTATTATCCGAACTACAGAATTCAGTCAATAATGGTCTCCATACCAAGGTATCCATAAGGTATCTGGACAGCCATATCCATTCCCCCACCTCACCCACAATCCACAGAAAAATGGGCAGAGTCCCCCAGAAAACAGGAACCTTAGCCTGAATGGAACAGGTGAGCATCTAGCATCCAGCTCCCCAGCACAAAGAGCGGAGGTGGGGGCGAGAAAAGGGGTGCTGGGAAGGCCTGCATGTCGCATTTGCTGACTTCTGTGGTGTGATCCATGTCCAGCTACCAATATGAAGTCACTGACATTAAATTGGGAAGAGTTAGGCACAACTGGCTCTTTTTTTTAATTTTATTTTTTTAATTACAGTTTACGTTCAATGTTATTTTGTCTCAATTTCAGGTGTACAGCATACTGGTTAAATAATCAGATACTTTACAGTCAGCTCCAACACAAACCAGAAAGGGTAAGAGGGAGACGAGGCAACCTGACCAGCTCCAGCACAAACCAGAAAGGGTAAGAGGGAGACGAGGCAACCATGAGGGTTTCCCTTGGAGACCTACAGGTAAACACAGGTTACTAACTGACGATGGTAGGGGTTGTGATGGCCCCTCAAACATGTCCATGTCCTAATCCCGGCAACCTATGAACATGTGACCTTACTTGGAAGCAGAGACTTTGCACGCATGAATAAGATAAGGGTCCTGAGATGGAGAGATTGCCCTGGGTTATCTAGGTGGGCCCAGTGAGGTCACAAGCTTCCTCATAGGGGAGAGAGGGAGGTGACAGTCTGAGAATCAGTCATGAAGAGAGAGGCAGAGGTCAGAGTGGGCCATGAGCCACCAACAGCCTCTGGACGCTCGGAAAGGCAAGACTCAAACTCTCCCAGGAGCCCCCAGCAGGAGGAACACAGCCCTGCAAACACCTTGGTGGTAGCCCTGTAAAATCTGTCCTGCACTTCTGACCCCCAGAAAGGTAAACTGGTACATCTCTACTGTGCTAACTCACTGTGGTCATTTGTCACAGCAGCACGAGAAACTAATATACTGACTAAAATCCCAATAAGACTCTGAAAAACGAGGGTGGAGGTTACTAGTATGCTGACCTCTGGGACAAATCAAAACTAGAAGACAGAAGTTATGAAAGAGAGCCCTTTGCCTCACCCTCGGGCCAAATCAGACCCGCAGGCTAAACACTTGAGCCAGCTTTCAACACCAAAGTTCATGTTTCAAAATCAGATTTTCAGGCTTGTCTGGGAAAGCTAGGATATCTGACCCCACTGGCCCCACATCCCATGGGAAACATCAGCTGAGGGGATGTACAGCCGCTGGGGCACGCACAGGCCAGGCTGCCAAGTCCCCTGCCCACCACCCTCACCCACAAGCTTCGACCCCTCTCCTTCCCCCTTCCATCAGCACCCACCATGCTGGGGGTTGGGAGCTCGAAAGAAGCGAGAAGATGACACCCCCTCCCTTTCTCCCGAGGACTTGCAGTGGTTTCCTGTGGTGTCTGTAACGGATCGCCACAAACCAGTGGCTTAAAACAACAGGAGTGTATTCTCTCCTAGTCAGGAGGCCAAAAGTCTAAAACCAAGATGTTAGGGCCACACTCCCTCCAAAGGCTCTTGAAGAGCTGTCCCTTGCCTCTTCCAGCTTCTGGTGGCTGCTGGCATCCCTTGGCATTCTTTGTCTCTGCCTCACTCTTCTCCTCTAGTGTCTGTAACTCCCTTCACCTCTCCTTTATACAGATGCTTATGATGGTATTTAAGACCCATCCAAAAAATCAAGGGCAATCTCATTTCAAAATCCTAGCCTATAACACCAAAGACCCTTTTCCTAAATAAGGTGGCATTTACAGATTCCCGGATGAGGACCTGGTATTGGTGTACTTCAGTGCCCATCAGCTCCCCAGCCCAGGGCAGGTGTGGGGTGGCCAGACGGAACCAGGAAAAGGAATGCTGCCACTGGCTGAGGCTGCCCAACAATGGGGGGAGGGGGGTTCTCAGAAGCCTGGCTCTCTCTGCCTGAGCCCCTAGACCCCACCTGCCCTCTTAGTCACTGCCCTGCTGAGCAATCCTCTAGCTGCTTCCCCATGGCACCAGAAAGAAGCCCTGCCTCCCTCTCAGACCTCAGGGCGACCTCTCCCCTCACCTCCCCCTCTCCCCCAGGTTCCTCCCTTCACTCCCCAGAGGTGGGCCCTCCTTGCAGCCCAGATGGGACCCCTCTCCTCAAGGCCTCCCCCACTTTCGACCCAAGGTCCTCATTGTCTTCTCTTCCCTCTTCCAGGCACTTGTCTACCCGGGGTAACGCATCAGGCTCTCTTCTGCCTTCCTCTGGCATCTCTGGCCTTGTCCTCACAGCACCCGCTCAGCCGCCAGGGCCGGGGCTCCAAACAATCCGGCTCAATGGGCAGGTTCCCCATCCCAGGCCACCTGGTCACTCCCGTCCCGCCTGGGACTGCTGTCTTCCACCTGGCCTCAGTTCTGACAAACACAAAATAAAGTATTTTTCCTGGGTTTCCTTCAAATATGCTCAATTAAATCACTGATGTTAAAAAGCTTTTCTAACCAGACAATTACGCTGGTGCTGCCTTCCAGCGGGCGTGCAAGGAGCCATTACGCTTTCTTCGAAATGCTTTTCCCTCGCCTAATTAGTTTAAAATGTTGACATTAATCCAGAGTTCAATGGCAGCCCTGGAACTCTGCGGCTCTTAGCCCACCCCCACACACTCGGGGAAGGACTGCTTACCCTGTCTGTGCAAACCTTAAAGATAAGCAGAATATTTTAATAATAATTATGCTACTATTAGCTTTTGTTTATTAGTACATACATATTTGGAATATTTAAACATCATCAAAATGTAAATTTTTTTAAATCGCCGAAATGTGAAAAAATGTACCATTGCAAGAAAAATGGACATTAAAGAGGCTGTTAGTTTGGAATATAAAAACCCCAACTTTAAAAGCCTTTGCTTCTGTAATTGTAAAACATCTTCTGCAAAGAGTGGGTGCCGGGCTTCTTAACCTGTGCCACGCCCCACCCCCCAGAAACTAAGCGTAGGAAACTGAATAGGGGTGGCCACACAAGAATGGACAGCTCTCAGAGGGTCCGTAACCCAAAAAAGGGGAGGACTACCTAATTTGGGGAACCAGCATGGGACTGACAAGTTTTTATTTAGCAAAGTAAGATCATTGAAGAGGAAATACACACACACACTATCTTCTATTACGGTCATTTCAGCAGGGATATTTTAAATCAAAAAAGAAAAGCCAGCCCAGAATAAAAAAGCTCGGCCCTTGCAAGGAATGTATTTACATGTATGAACGCCTCCCTGCCTTATCCTTATTTCTCTTTGGTCAACTGAGACCAGAGGAAATCAATTTCACACCCACGGGCCCTGAGCTGTGGACCTGAGCTTGGCAATTACATGGGAGAGGCTGTGAGAGAAGAAAAAGTAAAGAATGGGGTGCCCCACCCCCCACCCTCAGCAGCCTTGCTCCTTTGAAAGGAGGGTGGTCTCAGGCAAGGCACGGCGCACCCAGCAAACAAAGACAAGGTAAGTCTTGGCTTCTCGAATCCAAAGGCCACGTCCACACGTATAAGAATATTTGAAGGGTGATGGGGGGAGCAGAAATCCCCAGCAACTCTGGGCTCCAGGGCTGCTCTGAGGAGCTGACCAGCTCAGAGGGAGAACAGGGAGCACGCACAGTGAGGGGAGGGGCTGGTAGAGGCCCCAGCCGCCTCTCAGCTGATGGCTAGATGCTTGGTATAGGTCACACCTGAGGCTCCCTCCTGGAGGGCACTCATTGTACGGACTATCTGCTCCCATCAGGCTTGTTGGAGAAACTCCAGCCAAAGGACAGAAGGTCTGCCTGGCTCCTGCATCCTAGCCCCTAGTTGACGTCAGCATCTGAGCACCAAATGACAAGACACAAGCACCAAAATGACGAGACAAAAGCACCTTGATGAAATGACCGAAGAAGTACACGTTCTTTGGTCTGGTAGCGTCACCTCTGGACACTGGCATGGGACAGGAGTGTATCAGAGCTGCTTCCTTCTGACTGGGCTGGGCAGCCTTGTCACACTCTGGGAGGCTGCATGACCAGGTAGCTGTAAGCTGCTCAGAACAGGAGAGCAAACCCCACACATATTTCAGCTCTAAGGCAGGGGCCTGTGTAGTTCCAGGGACCACCTGAAATAGAAAGGACTGGCTGGTCCAGGGCCACAGACCCAGCGGACAAAATCCACTCACTTCGCCAACTCACCATTAGCGACAGCCCACTGCGGACTGCCCAGGTCCTGCCCTCCAGCTCCAGACTGTGTTCCTTAGAGACAGGGAGGATGGGCCTCCCATTTGCTCTCTTGGTGGCTGTGATGTAAAGATGGACTTTATAGCTCCTCTGTGTGTTTACCAATCAAAAGAAAGGCACTTGGAAACACGTGCAATAGACAAAATGTCAATGCCGGATGCTCAATGCAAATTGATGAACTCGGTCAGAGTCATCTGAAATATGGGCATTTCCCCATGAGAATCTTTAAATACCAAATTCATTCTTGCCAGAGGCGTCTCTAGACTTACAAATGCCAACAAAGCTTAACCCTCGGGGGGCAAAGGGAGCTCAGCAAATGCCTTCTTCCCGGTGTTTCCATGGGCAATGACAAGGCTCAGACAATCCCCAGCAGGGCAGGGTTGATCTGGTGCTGGTGGTTCCACAACCAATCTGTGCATTCAGCAGCCTGAGGACAGCAGGCCACCTCTTACATTTAGCAACAGGGTCTCTAGGACTTCTATATTCAGCCTACATCCTCTGTGGACCACAGGGAAAGGAACCATCCTCCCAGCGAGGGCCACCGAGGAGGGAAAATGCTCTTATCCTCCACCAGCAGTCAGATGGAGGCATCCATTAAAGAACAATGAACTGTGACCCAGGCACACCACCAGGGAGCGATTGTTCCTGTATTACCACTGTTCCCCAGGGGCTGGGGCCTTTAATGGCCCAAGCCCATGCTGGTAAATAGCCACATTAGCATTACAGAAATATACTAATTAATACAGCCAGAAAGGACCTGAAGAAAAGAGGCTTTCTTATTTCTACTTAAGCTATCCCATTAACAACCTTTCAAAAGAGTGAAAAATAAGGTTTTTCAGGAAGCAAATGACCTGAGCCTTTTCCTAAAGAAAGGAAATATGACCCAGTTTCCGTGGCCAAGAGCCATTTGTGGAAGCATTTGTTCACTCTGGGCCCTCTTTCCAGGCCGTGATGCGGGTCATCTGGAGGCTTCACAAGGAAAACTGAGGGTGGATATTCTGACTTGGATCATCAGTACAGGAGCCCATAGTAGAGGCATGGGTTAAAGGTCATTTGTGAGGAACCATCCTACCTAATAAAGAGGAAATATGCTAATTGACCATCATGCCCTCATAAAGATGGCAGCACCCACAGCCAATAAGGAAGTAATATGCTAATTGACTGTCATGCCCTCAAAGATGGCGGCACCCACAGCCATAAGATGGAGGTGTCCATTACCCTCAGCCCCACTGGGGTGGAAGACACAGTGTCAGGCCCACCTCCATGTGGGTCCAGTCACTCTGCACACCTGCCTCTGGATTTCCCCAGTCTCCTCAGCCCCCCAGTTACCCAGATCCAGCCTGAGGTGCAGGCAAGCCTCAGATGGTGGCTTCCCAGCAGCCCAGGGCCACCCGAGGCTCAGGCAACCAAGGCTGGCTGAAGCTTGCACTAGTGGCAGTGGTAACAGCAGAGGTGTAATGGGGGCTTCGCCTTCCCTTGATTGCCATATCACCTCCTACCCTTGAGGGCTCTCGGACTATGAGAGGAGGTAGGCTGGACTGAGGGACACCCCGTCCAGTGCATGAATTTTCATGCACGGGGCCTCTAGTGAAAATATGAGAGCAAACCTATAGGGAGGGGTATTGAGGAGCCCTGGAGGCCTTCTGATCCCAGGCACTGCACTAACTGCATCACACACCATCTCTTTAATCCCAGTGGAATATCCATGTGCAGGGTTATCATCAGCCCCATTTCACAGATGAGGAGACTGAAGCCTGGAGCCTGAGATTGAGCCCTCCCTGCCCACACACCTATCTGTGGACATAATAGAGGCTCTTAAATCTAAGTTAGCTGATCTCATGACTGTGGCTGAGGATATTTTTCCATTCCCTGAGCCTTCAACAGTAAGGCTTCAAGGTGTCTGAGGGATACCTTCCTGAGACAGAGGTGGATGGAGTCAAGATTTCTAGTGTTCCCTACAGTAGGGATCAGAAGGAACCAGCCCAGGATGTGGCTCTGGTATGTGGATTACTTTGAACTAAAGACAGTCAAGATCTGTGGGATCAAGAGAAACTTTTGCCTCTCCCTTTCAGAATTTAAATTTAGGGTTTCCCCAGAATAAGAGTTATCATCAGGAACAATTTTTTATGACCTAGCTATAGGGCAGGGCAGACTTCTAATTACTAAACATCTGTTCTTCTTATCCTCCTGCAAATTACTGTTCTCCCTTCTGAAACCTCAGGCCTCTTACCTAATTCTTTAGTTAGGATTCCACATATACTTCATGTGATCTTTCTGTCCCTGATTCTCGCATGTATGTGGGGTTCCTATATATACATCTGTAATTAAATTCAGCCATTTTCTCTTCATCTGTTTCATGGTGATTTAATTATTAGACCAGCTGAAAGAAGCTGGAAGGGTAAAGTTGTTTTCCCCCAATACAAGCCAAGTAAATTCATCTGGCTTTTATGGTGCCTTTGCTTCATTATGTACCTTGGCCCTCACTTTTTTAAAGAAATATAACCCCTAAATTTAAAAAAAATATGAAAATTAATAAAATAATGTATATCTTATAAATATATGTTTACAAAGAAATTTGTAAGTAGCTTTAAATAACAGGCTCCCTTTAGTTAATTATGCATTCATTCATAGATGACAGAGAAAATTAAAACTAGCAAAATGAGTCACTGTCAACTAAACCAGCAATTAAGAACACCTAGAGAGTCGGAGGAGAGGAAGCAGTTTGTAAAGAAATAAATGGGTCTGAGATTTGCATCCAAAGGGAAGGAAAACATATAGCACCAAGCAGATTACAGTGTCTCCTAGGAGTGAGGCTCCCAGATGCTAGTCACCTGCTCCTGTGGGAACATGCAGAATAGACAAGAGTTGACAGTCCAGAGGACACAAGGGGAATTCAGGAAATCCCCCTTCCTCAAAACTGCATCCCTTCTTACCTATCCGGTGGGGAAGGAAATGTTCACAAGTTCATTAGCACAACCTCCCAGCAAGACTGTGGGGAAGCATCTTATTCATGGCTGGTGAGCGGGTGTGAATTAGTGCAACCCCTCTAAGGGTTAAGTTAGTAAAACATATCAACATTTGCAGCACAATCAGCCCTTACCTCTACATTTCCACCCGTAGGGATTATTCTGAAACAAAGGTGGAATGCTATCTGGGAAGGTATCCACAGGTGAAATGCTATCTGGGAAGGTATTCGGGGTGGCATGTCAAAGGCTGTGGTTAAAATTATACTGACCCATCATAAGTGCCCTACTGAACAGCTGGTGGGAAAGCACATAAAAGTATGTGTGCTCTAATATGAGGAGGCTTGCAAAATGGATAGAAGCAGGGTTTTAGCAACACGTATAATATGCTATCACATAAAATAGAGGACACAATAATACATATTGGGTGTGACTGCACATGCATAAAAATATATAGAGAAGGATGAATAAACTGGTATCAGCTATTTCCTGTTTGGGTGAGGATTCAGAACCAAGGAAATGGAAAACAGAGGTACTTTTTCTGTACTCCTTTTCTCTTTTTTGTTTTTGTTTTTTTTTTTTTTTCTCTGTGCCCCTTTTCATACTCTTTTGATGCCCCAGTCAAGTGCATTATCTGTTTTAAACACTGAATAATATCCAATGATCCCCCATTATTATATATCTAGTTCTATTAACATACCCCTCCATTAAGTCATCCGTACCCAGCCAGTCCCCCTTCTCAGGATACAGCCTATCAGTCATTTTCTCACTATGAAGAATGACTGGCTCAAAGGCTCAGCACAGGCTGGAAGGCTGGAGGGTGAGCCTGGCTGGGTTACACTTCAGAGGACAGGCAGGCCTGGGAGGAAGGCACATAATGAAAACAACGGAAGGCAGGAGCCCCTGGAGACAGAAGCCTATGGTTTACTAAATCCTCCCAAGAGGCTTGTATAGATTACTGGGAATCCCACAAGGCCTTACTGCAGGACACAATGAGCTGCATTTCATAGTGTTTTCATGTCCAACACTCAGTCTTTCTCTGACAGATGAAAAAGCCCAGTCACAGCCCTAACCGGTTTGGCTCAGTAGATAAAGCATTGGCCTGTGGACCAAAGGGTCTTGGGTTCGATTCCAGTCAAGAGCACATACCTCATTTGCAGACTCCTCTCTGGCCTGGGGCCCTGGTCAGGGCTCATGCAGGAGGCAACCAATTGGTGTGTTTCTCTCACATCGATGTTTCTGTCTTTCCCCCTCTCTTGTACTCTTCCTAGAAATCAATGGAAAAATATCCTTGGGTGAGAATTAACAAAAAGAAAAAGAGAAAGTTAAAGAGAAAGTGAAAGTGAAAGTGAAAGAGAAAGAGAAAGAGAAAGAGGAAGAGAAAGAGAAAGAGGAAGAGAAAGAGAAAAAGAAAGAGAAAAAGAAAGAAAAAAAAGAGAAGAGAAGAGAAGAGAAGAGAAGAGAAGAGAAGAGAAGAGAAGAGAAGAGAAGAGAAGAGAAGAGAAGAGAAGAGAAGAGGAGAAAAAGACACGGAAGTCCAATGTCCAACCAAGTTGACATAACCCCAGATTAAAAACACAAATGTTTCTTCCTAGATCAATATGAGCTATCCACCATCATAAGATATGTATTTTTGCATTCTGTGTAGATTTGTTTTACTATCTTTGTTAATTCTCCTACTAAGAAATAAACTAGACAATCTTATACCTACCTAAGAAACAACAGCTGTTTAGTTAAGTTTTAATGAAAACTCACTATTCAAAAAATTTGGAAGTAATTTCCCTGCATCCTAATTTTACATGATGCAAAGTCAAGGGCTGACCAGCAGAGTCACAGGTGCCACCTCTGGATAATGCATTCCTATCCCCACACCCTACATCCCAGGTTCTCCTAATCTTCCTTACCTCTCCACTCTTTTTCTCCGTGTTACTTACCACATGCTACAAATTTTGTGTGTTTCTTAACTATTACTCTTATCTTTATTATCTGTTTTCTCCGCACTAGAATATAGGTCCCACCAAGGCATGGATCTTCTCTCCTCCTGTTCACTGATGGAGTCTAGAAGCCTAGCACAGTGCATGGTGCTTAGTAGATGCTCAATAAACACATGCTAAGTACATCTCAAATTCAATGATCAAAAATCCACATAGGCAAAAGAGATATACCTGCAGCATTCACCTCTAAAGGAATTTTCATTTTTTTAAACAAACTTCTTAGATATTTGATAAGTGACAAAAGGCAAAAAGGCAGTGAAAATTTACACAGTAAAATAATAAAAAGTTTAAGATCAAAAAGGTTTTGGAGCGCTAATACATCTTTAGATTTTCCTCTGGAGGAGTCTATTAAGGTTGTGTTCCATTAATATAATCCAACAGACTGCCTGCATCCAGGTTTTAAAAACATCTTTGTTCTTGGAACAGATGATGAGAGATTCTACCATAAATGACTAAGGTTCCTGTCTTTCTTTCATCAGATTTAAAAGCCTTTCACATTACGCTTTCTTTAAATAAAGCTGCAAAGGGACATACACTGGAACAGAACACTGAAATGTAATTTAATGGGTGAACTCCTCTCAGCCTCACGTGGTACAGAGCGGAGGCCGGAATAATTACTTTTGACCTGTATTTTCATTAGTTGTGGGTTCTATAGAAAGTTCTCTCATGTCCCCTGACAACACAACTCCAGCCAGAGCTTTCGTCTGCAGCAGATCACCAGGTGCAAACAAAGGGGCAGGAGGGTGAGGCGTGATGGACAACTGACCTTATTAAAGGGCTTCTCTAAGAGCGAAAACGACCTCCCACTCTTACTGACATTCTCGGGGTCTCCAATCATTTCAATGCATAACTTGAAATCCTCTGAAAATTGTGTAAGCCCTTGGTTCAATATGGTCAATCAAACGTTCATCAAATATATCAGTATAATTGGAAAAAAATGTATTACCACCCACACAGTAATGTTCTAAAACAAGGAAAGGAGATCTGTACAGACCGGAAGTGGATATGTCTGTTTAAACTGAAAGCTCAACAAAGGGCTTGCATGCATGCATTTAAGCATAATCAATGGACACAGATACTAGGGGGGTGAGGGCATGTGCTGGGGGGTGGAGTTGGCAGGGGAGAGGTCAATGGGGGAAAAGAGAAACATATGTAATGCTTTAAACAATAAAGAATTTTTAAAATAATGAAAGAAGCAGAGAAAAACCCACTGGAGGGCCTCAAATTGCCTCTCATTGCCAAGAGCAGACACTGGTGAGTAACAGAAGCCTGGCACCAGCAAGGCCACTCTGAGACTAGGACCAGAAATGTCCTACCTGGTGAAAGTGAAGGATGGGTGGTGGAAGTGCCACCCAAGTCCCTGGTCAGGGGTGTAGGCTCTCCAGGGCCAAAGGAGAGGCCACTGAAACCAAAGCCTCCCACACAACAGGAACCTTCCCGAGCCAGTCAGAGGTCCTGCTGGGGACCCAGTTCTCCCCAGAGGGCCCCTGAGGAACACCAACATCTTAAAGGGCAGCTGGAAAACGAGATTAGCCAATTAGAGAAGTTACAGAACACACTCACCACTCATGGGGTTTAGAAAATAGTAGCGGAAATGCATCACCAAATTGAGTCAATAACACCAAGTTACCTCAACTTCAAAAGGGGGCTCTGAATCACTGGACTCAACTTACAGGGGACGAAAAGCAGAATTCACAAGATCAAAAAGGTTATGGAGCACTAATATATCTTTAGATTTTCCTCTGGAAGAGTCTATTAAGGTTGTGTTCCATTAATATAATCCAAGAGACTGCCTGCATACAGGTTTTAAAAACATCTTTGTTCTTGGAAACATCTTTGTTCTAGGCAGTCACTCAGCCAGCTGTGCTGTAGATCACTTTTCAGTCAACTGGGTAAGTGTCGTGAGAACAGACACACCCGGGGAAGTAACCTAAAGTAATCTTGTGGAAATGTTTCCCATCAAGTGGCTCCATCTCATGGCTCCCATGATGAAATTACAGAGCAGAGTGATTTGTCAACTTCCCCTCCTGCCATCAGCTCTCTCCTCACTAGTGACCATGCTCCGTGGCCCACTCTCCATATGGTGCAATGGTGCGTGGAGCCTGGTCTCTGTCATTTCCCAGGTAACGTAGACAAATGCAAGTTGCTCCTCACTGCTGGCCCGGAAGACTGCCACCAGGAATCTTACACCAACTTCCATTCATCCAGGAAGGTTAGCAGTGGGTTTGGATAAGGGACACTGCTTCAAATATCAGACACAGTATGGAAAAGAACATAAGAATGGGTCCAAGAAAGATTTCAAACTTGGTTATAAATTTTCTCACAACGCTCATTTTAAAAGAATAAATGATTAAAATTCAAGTAAAGGACGATTCAGGATACAGTGCTACCAGATCATGAACAAGCCCAGATCTCCCAGCGGCTAGCTGAGCTGAGTGAACTTAGCAAATGGCCATGTTTCTGAGCCTCACTTCCTGGTGAGGAAGATAGAGACCTCAGAACACATCTCTCAGAACTAGTGAGACAGTGTATGTAAATGGCTTAACATGTTGACACACAGTGAGAGCTTCACACACAATAGCTCTTGTGTCAGACACTGCCCAGTGGCTCACCTAAACCCATTTCTCTTCCTAGGCACTCAAAAAGACGACATTTCCCAGCCACCCTTGCAGTGAAGTGGAGGCCATGTGACCAAATTCTGGGAACAGAGGTGATGTACATCCTGTTTTGCCTGATCCCTGTGTCTGGTCACTGTTTGTCCATGGCTTGCTGGCAGAGCAAGTCCTGCCAAGGGCTCTAGCAGTCCCTAGAGAGCAATGGAGCCTCCAGATAAGAGGAGCCCAATTTGACCATTAAACAAAGAAGACAACCTCTACTCCAATCCTCCTTTTCTCTTTTTCTGTCCTCTATCCCACTCTCTGCCTCATTCCAGGCCAAGAGGCAACCACTTTCAACCACTTTTTACTCCTGTAGCTTCTTACATTGGCATTTGCCTCCATGTAGCTAAATATCAAGAAGAAGCAATATAGGCATATTATTAATTATAGACAGTATCAGTTGACATCCTGTTGTAAATGAAGAGTTTTCTAGCAACACAATCCCCAGCTTTCCCTCCCTCAATCTTCCCAATAGAGTTACCATAACTTTCCAATCAATGAGGCAAACCCTGACTACGAACAATCCTCTCATGTCCTACCTGGTGAGCTCACTCCTTGCACTGAACACTCACCCTCCCCCAGGCCCAACTTGACCATATAATCTCCTATTCAACCAGTGACCCCTTGGTGAGCAAAGTTTGGAGCTGTCTACTAGAAACTGAGGAATCAACAGAATTCTTGCTTTGTATATATTGTTTTTCTTTCAACAAAAATGAATCCAGGTTTGGCTCAGTGGATAGAGCATCAGCCTGCGGACTAAAAGGTCCCAGGTTCAATTCCGGTCAAGAGGATGTACATTGGTTGTGGGCACATCCCCAGTGGGGGGTGTGCAAGAGGCAGCTGGTTCGTGTTTCTCTCTCATTGATGTTTCTAACTCTCTATCCCTCTCTCTTCCTCTCTGTACAAAATCAATAAAATATATTTTTTAAAAATGAATACATGTATTAATGAAATAATTGAAATATGTGTTCTGATTGTTTCCTCTCTACTAATCATAGTAGCTATACCACATGAACTTTTCTCCTCCTCATTAAACCATGTTAAAAAACAGTAAAAGAATAAAGTGAGTATACAAACTCACAGGATAAGGGATAGGGAGGGGGACTACAGCAAACAGCATTCATTCATTTTAGAAAATGGAATGAAGAAGGCATGGTAACTAGGAGTTAGGGCTGAATTCCTCTGTTCTATTAACTGCTTGCAGCATGAGAGGTCCAGCTGTATCCTGGACAATAAGTACCCCATATTCCTGGAGCCAGAAATGAGGTGCAGGGCACAAAAGGAGCAATTGGTTGAGAGCCTATTTGCAGGGCAGTAAAGCCCTGGTCCTTTCTCCACTATATTCAGACATGTGACTACTGAACTCCTACCATTCCGTCTCCTTCTGCATGCTGGGTTTGCCATTCCCAAGCCACATGTCGCCAAATAAAACACAAAATGCCTAATTAAACTTTAATTTCAGATAAACAACATTTTTCAGTAAAAATAAGTCCCAACTATTGCAAGGTTATATACAAAAACTATTTGTTGTTTATCTGAAATTTAACGTGTTATTGTATATTTTCATTTGTTACATCTGACTGGCAGGGACAAGGCCAGATGACTTCAGTGTTCTGATGTCCATTACATGTGGTCTCCTGAGCCTTGTAGCTTCAGGGGGTCATCAGAAGCTGAGAAGAGTTTCCTGTTCTCATATCTTCATAATTTTTTTTTTCTACTGATTATTTCGAGATCAAATATGCATTTGACTAGATAATGTTCTAGTTCTTTTCAGTAATCTAGTGTCTTAGATTTATTTTCTTAATCTATCTGAAATTTATCTTAGGGTGTATTATAACATCGGGTTCAAACTCAAATCTTTTACCAAATAGTTAACCACTTGGGTTGTTTATTAAATAATCTTGCATTAACCTAATAACTTGAGGCCACTTTTACATTGACTGAACACAAAGGCCAGAGTTGGTTTCTAGGCTAGATGTTTCAGTCCTATGATTCTTGAGCCAATTCTCACTCCTTTTGTTACTATTGCTTCAAACATTATAACAATATTCTTCAGTGTCAAATAAGTCAAGCTTCCCTATCATTGTTCTAATTGCTCAAAATTTCCTTAATTATTCTCATCTTACTCTTCAGTGCTTTCCAAAAATAAATATATGATAATTACATGTGTAATTTAAATTTTCTGGTAAATACATTAAAAAGTAAAAAGAAACAGATAAAATTAATTTCAATAATATATTTGACTTACTCCAAAGTACTCTCATTTCAGCATGTAATCACTGTTTTTAAAGTATGACATATTTTACATTCTTTTTCTTGTACTTTGCTTTCAAAATTCAATGTCTATTTCATATTAGCATGGCATCTTAGTTGATACCAGCCATATTTCAAGTACTCAATAGCTATCTATAGCCCAATGGCTATCGAATTAGTGTAATTCTAAATAATCCACAAAAGCATTTTAGCAAGTTGCCTGTACCACATAATATTACTTTGAATTATATGTTAAAAAAAACAAAAAACTAAAAACAAAAACAAAACAATATTTTCACTTCAAAAATCTTAAAATCTCAACCAAGAGAAATCTTATTTTCTTAAGCATTGCCTAAAATACGGAGAAAAAAAAGGGGGGGGGGAGGAGAAACATCAGAAACATCTATGGGTCAGTACAATTTCATGACTATTCAACCCTAAGTAATCAAATGGTGTGAGTGCCCTCCAACAGTTTACTCTGTAATTGGCAGGAATGGATACTGAAATGAGAAAACCGCAAGTTTATGCTAAAGATCTCTTACAGTTTTCTTTTCTCTTGATGCCTTTATCCCAGCTGGGTATCTGCCACAAAAGCTAGAGATCTAGTTGATATCTCCAAGTAAAATCATCTTTCTTTGGTGGTAAATTATCCAACTTCACAAATATGGTTCTTGTCTTTGCAATTACTTTTCTCCTAGTTGGTATATTAATTTGAGGGGCTACAGCAACAGAAACTTAACACAAAGAATTTTGTTCTAAATTATTGAAAACTAGAAATTATTTCTGCTTTGGAATCAACAACTGTCCAACGTAAGGCTTAGGTGCCTAAAGATAGTAACGCAAGGCCTGGGGTGGCACCTTATTGTGGGAAAAGCCCTAGGATGGGAGGAAGAGGCTGCAGAATGGATTGCCACCCCCGGGCATGTGACCCAGGACAAACCTTCCCTCCCTGGGTCTTAGCTACATCAGCCACAAAGCAAGAGACATTTCTCAAAACATATTCTCAGGTGAGGTTTTGGTTTTTTTAAAGGAAAAAGGGAGGACAGAAAATGTAGTGGGGGGGGGCGGGGCAGGAATAAAAGAAATGGATACATTCCATAAAGGCTCCCATTCCACAGCAAAGGTAAGGATCCAGGCACTCAGGAGCTCTTGGCAGTTGCCATCCCTCAGTAAGGGAAAGTAAGCTGAAGAATAAAGGCATTGATGAGTGACCTGCACCAACCAGAGGGTGCCCTGCAGGGGCCTGGCTAAGCCTGGGGCTGAGGATGATGTCACCACCCAGGCCTGACAGCAAAACCAGGGCCTCGAAAGGACAGATCCCAACCCTTGCATTCCTCTGAGCTCCCAGCTGAGTCTTCCTTTTAAATAATCCCACGTGAGGCTCTGGCTCCGTGCCAGAGCAGGAGAACAAAGCCAATTAATGTGCTAGAAATGGGCCAATTTAATTTCATTGTCCAAAGGCACTGGAACTGAAGCATAAAAAAAAAGTGAGCAAATGGTGTCAGTCGGCAAATAGAGCCCACAGAGTGGCAGGCCCATCAAATGCTCCAGCTGGTGAACAGAAGTGCCCTGGGCCGCGGGGAGCCAGAGGCGCTGGCCTCACCCCAGGTTGAGCGGGTTCACAGGAGAGGGTTCCAGACACAGGAAAATGCCCTTGGAAAGGCTAAGCCAGCAAACAGGAGCTGGGCCTCACAGGTTCGCGACCTCAGACCTCTCGTGGTCCTGGTTGCAGGGCAGAGCTACCCAGAGCCCATTAGGAGGGGCTCTCGTAGGCATTACAAAGGCCGAGGCACACAAAGGCAGTGGTTCACCCCTTCCTTGTTATGCACAGGGAAAGGACAGAGCCAGCCTTTTAGATTAAAAAAAGAAAAGCCTGACAGGAAAGAGGCATCAATTTAGCTTCTGAGATCTCCCTTTCCTTGGAACTTCACACATGCTGTTTGACTTTCATTGTGAACATAGCCAAAGACACGTACAACGTCCCTGTGCTAATCAAAGCCAGCCCCTAAGGGAGTCTCCAGCACCAAAGGCAGAGAAACCTCTAACTTCAGGGTGGAGATGGTGAGGAAATGGGGAAGGAGAAATAATAACCTGTGAAAGAATGCGCAGAAAGCTAAGAAATGGAGGTGTGAATGTGGAAAGAATGGGCTCAGCAGCCCAGCCCTGTCAGCCCTGCTCCCCCAGAGCCCATGGCCACGTGTAGGCCCGCAGCCTGCAGATTAAAGATAGGCGCTCCTAGGTAGAAGCAGTTCTGAAACTAAGAGTCTAAACAAGTGTAAGATGTTATCGTGCTGACTTGCCACAAGAAATGGACACGCACAGCTCCAGGAAGACATTTCATCTGTGAGCTCCTCCTGCTTGCTTCCCTCAAGAGATCAGTCAGTATAAGACCAGAGGGAAATAGCGGTACCAGGGGAAAAACAAAACACTTCTGGTAAGTTTTCATATGGAAAAAATGACTCCACATTGGAGTCAGGCATTACAATTTTTCCTAGAAACTGAGAAGGGATGAGGACATGCTGTAGATATCAACACTTTCCTGCAGATGCACAAATAACCGTGGCCTGGACCAGCCCATGTGGGGCCAAAATGAAGACCTTGCCTGCCAGCCCCACGTTCAGCTTCTCCGGGACTCGGGCCACCCAAGACATGTCCAGTAACCCTTGTAAGAGGTCCCTTTTCTGCCTGAAGAATTCATGGGTGGGGATGAGGAAGCCTGGGCATTAAAACATAAACAAATTTATTTGTGTAATAAATGTTTAAATTGTTACAAGTCCCACAACGGCTTTTACACAAACATTAGCGGGGGAAAAGGAAACACGTTTTACATTAGATCTCATAAATAATGCAAAAGGTCTAATTTACCATAATCAGGTCTGGCATTTATGTTCCGTCAATACTGTATCGGGCACATACGTTATTTTATATAAAACAAAGTGCAGCAGCAGGACGGTATCTGCGTGCAATTCAGTAAATCCCAGTAACCTTTTAGCCTCTGAGCAAAAATTGCCATCTCTGAAGACATCCACCTAGACAAAGGCTGGAAATGTCATTATTTTCCATGTGAAATTAAGTGAGAAATTACTGAAATGCAATTTAAATGAGGATTTTTTTTCTGAGACACACATATTCATAACTTAGGAACTGACAAAGCCCTGCAGATACCATAGGAACCACTTTAGCAGAAGAGCTGATTCTTCCAGATTCCCTTTGTCAGTGACAAGATAATTTTCATAGCAACAAATTAACATCTCAAAGGGAACCAGGAGGGCTGTGATGTGTGGGCAGGAGGCAAGCTGAGGTCTAGCAAAGGCACTCCAACGCTTTAGATTTAACCACTTTTCCTACGAGGATCCATCCATTTGATGCACCTCCTGAGAACTCACTGCCCTCCCCTGACGTTTAGAGATAGATTTTAATTGATGAGACCAAACACCTTCTTTTTCAATTATCATTTGGTGATGTCTCCTTTACTATCTTGAAAACTCAGAAAATATCATATTCCTGACCTATAGTATAAGAGAGAATCAAAGGCCACCAGTTTATAATAAAATAATGTGTATGTCCATAGAGAAGAAGCAATAAGGCACAACTACACTAAAAACATAAACAGTCAAATCTCTGTAGAATCGCCACAAGCTCAACAGCTACAAACATGGGCAGACACAGGTGTGCCTTTTTACTTTTCAATTAAAGTTCACATAAAATATTATCCTAGTTTCAGGTGCACAACGGTAATTAGACATTTATAACTTACGAAGTGATCACCCTGATAAGCCTACTACCCATCTGACACTGACTGTATTCCCTACGCTGTAGTTTGCATTCCCGTGACATGAGTCTTAATGGCTATTAATGTGGCTGTCAAAGATGGGACTACTCCAAAAGCAATGAATAACTGTGGGTGATTTGTGGTAGCCATGCTCTAGAAAAATTCACTGTTTATTAAAACCGTGAAGTAAAACAATGGGTGTTTAACTTAGATTCTAGGCTCAAATCAGGATGGTCAGGGTTTTCACCTGCACGAATGAATGTCCAGCAGAATTCCCTGCTGGGTGTGAGGGATGTGGGACGCTGTTCCCGTAAACAGGGCTGACGTACACACTTCCGGATGCCCATCATCCCTGAGCTCTGCACTCTGAATGGCAGCAGTGTCCTCCAATCCCTGTGATGTGACAACCCAAGCCAGTGCTGCCAAATCCAAAAGATGGCGCTCCCACCACCCACCCCACTGAGACCTGGACTACCTGGGCTCCTCCCTGGGGTGAGCAGCTCAAGCTCCCAACGCCTGGCTTTCCAATTCCATAAAAGTGGAGACCATCACTGCTCTGGCCTCCCGGGGCTATGGGAGTAAATGGGGGAAGACCTGTAAAAGCGTGCACCAGCACATGATAAGCCTTGGAGGAATACTAGATATTATGATACTTCTCGCTGTCATTGCATCTTCATGTCAGTCTCTGCTAGATCTAAGTCTTCAAACACGAAGCCAGGTGAAAGGGAAGCAGAGGCAGGGGACAGAAGGGTGGCCTCACAAAGACACAGAGGCAAAAATAAGCCAGTGTGGGAAGAAACACACTCGGAGAAAAGTCATTTGCCCAAGACCCCAAAGCGGTGGCAGTGCTGGGACCTGACTGAGGTTCCCACACTCAAAACCACGGGCTCACTGTGTCCTCCGTGATTTTTCAAATGCCCCAAGAGTCTGTTTGGGCATTGATGTGGTTTCCATGTTGTTACCGAAGATTCATGTGCATATGGCACGAGCCCCATCTCAGTCAATAGTTGTCACCTACATGGAGCATGAAAAGACGTTTGCAGAAAGAAAAATAAGCACTGTTTGTAACAGCAAGCATTTCCCTTAGCATAAACTCATCACAGTGATATATTTTTTCAAAACACATCATT
The DNA here is from genome assembly GCF_964339955.1 of Pipistrellus hanaki. Lineage (NCBI taxonomy): Eukaryota > Metazoa > Chordata > Mammalia > Chiroptera > Vespertilionidae > Pipistrellus > Pipistrellus hanaki. The sequence continues at coordinate 22,094,940 of NC_140515.1, forward strand.
TGTGGTTAAAAAAAAAAAAAAAAAAAAAAAAAGGCAGCAATCTAAAATCTTCCCCTCCACCCCCAAGCAGTCTTTAAAAGAAAGAACTTTCTGGAAGTGGGAGGATGAACGACCACCCACTCTTGAATCACTCAGAACTGCTGACTGACAGAGAATTTAAAACACACACACACACACACACACACACACACACACAATAAAAAAAAAACAAAAAACAAAAAAAAACAGCTTCTCAGTTTTTATGATTCTGGATGGATGGCATAAGGTGGTCTAAAGAAATCTTACAGGGAGAGCATGAATGCACTAGAAGGCAGTGGGTGGGTCCCAAAATAATCCAAACCCCTTCCAGCAAACCCCCTCCATGTAGCTGTTTCCAAGGACCCTCCACTTCAACATTCAGGGTAGAAACAGCAGGTTAGGTATACTGCATAGTAACATAAGAAACAGAAGGCAGGTGTCAAAATCCAGCATTATCCTTAAATATCAGGAAACAGGCCTAGAGAAGTTATATGTGATAACTTCCCCCAGTTGCTAAATCCTGACACCCAAACCCAGCTCTCCAAAGCCACACTGTCCATAGAGGAGGCTGGATCCCCACCGGCACACAACACACACCGATGAGCAGAGAGCGTGTCTCCACGTCCCACGTCCTCCGTCAGCTCAATGTGGAAACAGACCGAAAACAGCACATCTCCCAAGGAGCTCCCTGGATACCCGATTACGACGCCCATTTAACGGTTTGGCTGGCTCAGCGTGAGTATAAAACCTAAATTACTAAACTGAGTAGTATTATGATGATGTGGCTGTCGATGATGTTAAAAAAGGAAAAAGATAAAAGATGTTAGAACATTAAATATGGCCAGAAGGCAGAAAAATACTCATTTTAAAATCATTAATCTGATGTGCTCTCGCATTACAAAAAGACAGTGAAGATTGCACATTTGTCCCAGAACACTGTCCCTGCTCACTGAAGCTGAGCAAGTTCTGCTTCTGTTTCAGAGGACGGAGATGGCTGCGTCCACGCTCCAGGGCTACCCTCCACCCCCCAGAGCAGGCTGTGCTATGGCTCCGTATGAGTTCTGCACAACTGTCCTTGAGTGGGGTTGCCATCATTAATGAAAAGAAATCAACACAATAAAGGGGATGTTTTCTTCAGCTTCCACCAACTTCAGTCAAGAAGCAAACCACACCATGCCCTCTATCAGGTTTGGCTCAGTAGATAGAGCGTCGGTTAGTGGACTGAAGGGTCCCAGGTTCGATTCCAGTCAAGGGCACATGCCTAGGTTGCGGGCTTGATCCTCAGTAGGGGGCATGCAAGAGGCAGCCGATCAAAAATTCTCTCTCATCATTGATATCTCTCTCTCTCTATCTCTCTCTCTCTCTCTCTCTCTCTCTTTCTCTCTCTCTCTCTCTCTCCCTCTTCTTTCCTCTCTGAAATCAATAAAAATACATTTAAAAAAGAAGAAGAAGTAAACTACACCAAATTCTGACACTGCCCCCCCTGGTCCTAAGAACAGACATGAAGGGTTTTCTCTTCTTTTATTTTGGATTGAGATCCGCATTTTATAGATGAGAAAACTGAGACCCAAGGAGGTTAAATGTTTTTCCCAAGATCAGATGACCATCAAGCGGCAGGGTCAGAATCCGAACCCCACTCTACAGATGCTAGCCCTGTGTTCTGTCCACTGGACCTTAACACCTCTGCCGTTACGAGGGCCCTAAAATGTTTCCAGATTAGTCCCATATCATCCAACAAGGGAAGTCAGATGAAAGAGAGTTGCTCTTCCTGGGAGCAGAATGGAGTATTGCCGATGGCATCGCTGTGCAAGAGAAGATGAGAAAGCCCTGGGAGGATCACTTTGAGGCTCACGTTCAAAGGTTTCTAAAGGCAGAAACCCGGATACTGACATGCTTAGAGATTTAAGCTGAAGCTAAAAGCCAAAGGTGACAGTGATGGGAGGCTTTAAATCTCTAGATTTCAGAAGGAACAAAGTGGGGTGTGTGCTGGTGGCAGGGCAGGGAGAGGTGTCACTTACCTTGAACATAACCTTGTAACCATGGGCAGGAGGCCCTAAGCCTTGTATTCGCCTATTGCCTTTCTGCCTTCTGTACAGGGATGAGGTTTTAAGAACCATTTCCCCTTTCTTTCTGGGTACCTCACCTTAGCTGCTGCTAATAATTTGTAATAACCCCATCTCTAGTTAGGAATCCTGCGGAAAGCATTTATGAGGATAGATTATTGTAAGTAACAATTAAAAGGTAGAAAATTGTGTGTATTCATCAATATTATAAGAATAAACAATTACCTTTGTAAAGCATCTAAGGTGAAGGTGCAGAGGGCCTGAACTCAGCAGATCCCTGCTGGGATCAGGACTCTGGCTAACTCGGCCTTTCCTTCGTGCCCAGTGGAGTGGGAAAGGGTTTCTAGCAGGTCTCTCCAAACTCCTACAGCTCCAGACAACTCCTTTCTGAAGCTGCACAAGAAGCATCCCTCACACCAACCCTATGCCCAGAGATGCCCAGCTTTCCAGCCTGCTCAGCATCTTGTGGGGTACTCACCTGCTGCCACCCAACAGGACTGTGAGCCCTGCTAAGTTGCCTCCTGGGCTATAGATCTCAAAGGATGGGATAGGGGCTTGGCCTACTCTCCACCCCCCAGTGCAGGCTGTGCTATTGCTCCATATGAGTTCTGCACAACTGTCCTTGAGTGGGGTCCACAGAGACCTTGACTGGGAGTGAGAAGTAGGCTGATTTAAGAGTCATAAGACCACTTGCTGCCTTTGTATTTAGCTTTCATTCTTTCTGTCCTGGGCTTATGCTAAAACGATGTCCTGTGGAGGACAGTCATACGACCTATATTAATGGGTAGGACACCTATTAAAATCCATTGTCCCCTCTATGGATCCTACAACGTCCCTGTACTCCAGTTGTTATTCCCTTTTCACACTAGATTATGTCAGGACTAGCCACATAATTCACAGAACTGGATGCAAAATATAAATGTGAGGCCCCTTGTTCAAAAATGAAGAACTTCAAAAGGTTGGCAGCAGAACATTAGACCAAACAAGGGCCCTTCTGATCATGGGGTCTGGCGTGACTGCACAGGTGGCACACTCATAAAGCGTGCCCTCATTATGCCAACCCCAGCAGTGACCCACAAAGGTTCATGAGCACAAATAACTCTAGGGAGTTTCTTTTCAAATATCACGTTTTGTTTTTTTAAGGAATAAGCCAATTCAGACCAGAGGCACCACGCACAGAATCACTGAGCTCATTTCACGGATAGCCTCTGTCTAGCTATGACTATACAAGCAAACATGAGCATCCATTGAGTCTCTTTGTGGAATCAACTCCACACACAAAAGCTTTCCAGTCAACAGCCTGGCTAAGTTGGAATGAAAAAAATTAGGGTTTACAGTCACACACACAAAAAAATCCTTGAATACATTTGAGCCCTCATTTCCAAAGTAAATGTAAAGGGGCTGCTTTAGCTAATGCTTCCAATAAAATATAAAGTCTGGCTGGAGGCTCAGACACCTCAGCTGCACTTCTGGCTGAGGCTGGACACTTTAAGGGGAGGTGGAGAAAATTCTGCAGACTTGTCAAAGTCAGTCAGAGGCCAAATCCATCATCCTGAGTTTCTGGAGGACAAACACCCCAAATGACACGGAGTGACCTGCCAAGTACTAAATGAGTGACGCTCTATAGCCTACAGAATTTGGCAGTGAATTTCACCACTGGTCTCAATCCACAAGTAAACAGAAAAAATAGCCATTTTGGAAATTTGGGATCTGCGGGTCTATTAGAGAAGGGGCCCTGTGATCATTACCTATGACCCGGAAAAGGCACAGAAATTCCTCATGTGTAAAGGAACTGCAAGTAACACAATAACCTTGAGCCAACTGCCTGGCAGAAAACACAGCGAGCATGGCCTTCCATCTGCTTCGAGAGAACCCTTATGGTCTGATCCCAATGTCAAGGATGTCTATACCAAGAAAATGTGACCATGATGTTCTTGGCCTCCAGGACAGGGGTATCAGAGTTCAACCTATGGTGGCCTGACCAGCTCAGGTGCAGTCCTGAAGGCATGATGAAACAGACTTTACAAACAATGCCATTCGTTACCACATTCAACACCTGCAAACCAATAGCAGAGGACTTTCCAGGTCCAGGAGTTGGAAAATGCTGTGTCGCTGTCCTCGGTGCTGAAACATCACTACTCTCAGCAGGGTTGCTCCTTCCTGATGGTTTCTACACAGCCTCTCCTACTACTCAGTTTTTTTGGTTGGCTGTTAAGTTCATCATTTACACTTAATAAAAGTTAGTCTAACAATGGAAAGATGAAAGAATCACAACCACGACTTAAGTTTAGGAATCTATATGATGAGCTCCATGTGTATGAAACAACTACACTAAACATTCTTCTGAGTGTCTGGTTGGGAAAGCACATCCCCTGTCACTCCCCTAATTCTGTATCTGCAAACCTGGACATTATTGGGGAATTCTACTCTCTTTGTGAGGAACTCCTGGCACCCTGCCCTTCAATTTGGTGAATACCAGGTCATTCTTAAATACTCCAGTTAATCATGACCTCACCTGGGAACCTCTTCCTGACTGTCTAGTCCCTATTACAGACAGACAGACAGACAGACAGACAGACAGATAGACATACAGTGATGCCTTCCTCCAAACCCCCTCAGTGCTTTATACATGCCATTATCCCACAGTCCCACAGTCCTGGGTTTGGGTGTCCACATCCTTTAGTCATATATGACCTCCTTAAAAAAGGGCCTGTGTTTAATGAATAATACAATTGTGCTGTCCAATTATTTCCATTATCAAGGCTTTTACATCTCTGCAATTTCCTTTATGCAGCCCTAAGATCAGAGTGAGAGATAGGCACGGTGGTATTTAATAGTCAACTGTGTACATGGAATTTTGTTTGCTAATATTGAAGATAACCCAGGAGGTCAATCCATCACTCCAGACAGATGGAGTCATCCAGAGGCTGAAGGCCAAGATGTCAAGTGACCCCATTCGTCAGCAGTGGCATTGTGATAAGCCCTGCTCTGCCTGCTAGGACTTTGAAAGTCACTGCACCCTGCGGGGCTCCTGGGGACAGCAGCAGAAGGGGACCAAATTGCTGAGAGATAGGGGACTCTCAGCATTGGACTCTGGGAAAGTCATAGTGTCTCTTCTAGGGGAATGCAGTTCAAACCTTACGGGACATCAAGCCAGCCTTTCCCTTCCCTTCCTCCCTCACCAGGCCAGCTCAGGGTCATGGGCACGCCTGGAGGTCAGTGGGGCTTCCCAGCAGGAAGGCAGGGGAGAGCATGTCAATGTTGGCCTCAGAGAAGGAGAGGCCAGCCTTTGAGTGAGCATTTGGGTTGGATCTGAGATTTTAAAGGCTCATTCTCTTTTAATTCACCTACTTTATTTTAATATTAACTCAGTTAAAAATTTTTAGAAGGCGTAAGAAAGAAGACACATCATAAATCGAGATACTATAGAGAGCACATTAAAAATGCAGTTCTATTATCTTAAAACTAGAGATGTAATTAGAGCAGTCATGTAATATGAAGAGAAATTGCCAGAAAAAAATATTTTAAAAGGCCTGGGTGAAAAATAGAAAAAGGTCTATATCATTTAATCTGCAATACATGGAGAAAGAAGGAGAAAAAATACGCCTTCAGATCTTTCAAATGGATCCCCATTGCCCCCTAAATTATCATTTTCACTCAGCTTTTCTGTTCCTCATGCATAATTTACCACAGTGCACAAGGGCGTCATTTCTTCCTTCTTTCACCAGAGAATCACAGATCCTGGGAGGACTTGGAATTCATCCTCAGATTTATCCAAATGATCCATGTCTTGGGGGAAACTTGAAATTTTTATTTGGAAAGAGCATTTCCTCTTGCTGTACTTACTATTAACTCTAAGAATTCAATCCAAACAAAAACAAAAACAAAATGCTGTGTCAAGTTATCACATCAAATTCATCCCACAAGCTCACAGTGAGTGTCTGCATCAGAGCTGAAGCTGCACACAAGCAATAAGGCATCTTCCCTAAGGGCTCCCAATGGGTTAGGGGCGGGGAAGGAAATGAAAGATGGCAGCTGAGTTGTTTAGGGCTATGACAGAGGAGGCCACTGAGACTATGGGAGACATGGAGCTGTCCTGGGAGTCCATGGAGGCTTCTGGGGGAAGGGTGCCTGAGCCAAATTTTGGAGATTCAGTAGCAGTTATTGATCAAGAGTGCTTTACAGCCAGAAGGAATGGCACAGAAGAGCTTAAGGGTGATCCGGAGACCAGGTGTCTGACACAAGATGGGCAAACTATGACCCACAGACTACATCTAGTCTGCCTGTTTCTATAAATAAATGAAGTTTTATTGTAACACAACAAATGTCCATCTGTTCATGTATTATCTGTGTCTGCTTTCATGCTATAAGGGCAGGGCCTAGTGTTGCAACAGGCCTCATGGCCCACAGAGCCCAAAATATTTACAATCTGGCCCATGAGAGAAAAAGTTTGTTGATCCCTAGTCTAAAGAATTTGGCTTTTAGTCTGTAGGCTAATATGTTCATAAATAAATATAATTCAACCCTTAGATGTTACGTGACTGACCTCTAAGTATCTAAAACCCCTTCAGGCAAATTAAAATCCAACAAATAAGGTTGGGAAATACCAGGGTAAAATGAAACAGGTTTCTTTCTTAGAATTTCTCAGTGCCTTAAATTCACTGAGTGGCCAGGTTATTATGATCTCTGAATGCATAATAATCTGGCAACTCAATATATTTTATATATATATTAGAGGCCCGGTGCATGAATTCATGCATGGGTGGGGTCCGGCCAGCCTGGCCAGGGGGAGGAGACATGGGCGGTTGGCCAGCCTACCTGCTGGTCTAACTTTTGGTCGAGGGGACAATTTGCATATTAGCCTTTTATTATATAGGATATACACTGAGTGGCCAGATTATTATGTGTTCAGAGGGCATAATAATCTGGCCACTCAGTATATATTAATGCACAATCACCAAGAAAAAAAAAATTGTGAAAGTAGAATTTCCCAAAGTTATTTGTTCAAAAAAACTTTTTGTGAAGTGTTCTTCTATAGGAAAGTCATTTAATTCTAACACAAATGTTCCTTTGTGGATCCTCTAGAGTCTAGAGCTTATGTCGGGACAAAGCAGAATGAGGAAACCGCCGGACTCTGTGAAGCCTTTGGAAGAACTACAGTCTCACAAGCACAAGAATCACAGCGTTGTGATACTGACCTGGCACCTGCTGGGCTGGTAAAATAGGCTTCCCATTACCTCAGCTTCCAAACCAGTGGGCTCATTCTTGCCTTATCAACATAAAATCCCAATGTTTATGAATAGAACCTATAGGAAATATATGCAAACCCTTCCTGCTCTGGCACGGAGGGCTCTGACTTGGGACCATGCAGAAGAATGCTCTCTACTTAGGCTCTACTGCCTAAGTCACTGGCCCTTAGAAGCCATTCTCCTCACCGGAACTGCTAGCGGCTGTGATTCTCGCCTCTGAATGTTGCTGACAGACAGAAACACTATAGCATTCTGCTATTAGCTCCGGAAAACGCGGAATCCAATTCCAGAGAAAACCTCCCTCCATTTTCACCCACATTCACGACTCTGAATCAAAGGAAAAATAAAACCGTGAGCCAGGGAAGGAGGGGAACGGGCATCACGGTTAGGAGAGGAACTCATCTCCCAAAATGGGTCCAATTCCACCAGGTTTAATAATAATGCATGTGAAGCATAATGTACTGAACATGTGATGGCTCTTTTCACGTAGGAACCAGCCATAAGAGCAAAGGGAAGATGAGGTGGGCAAGGGGGCAGCCCCAGGACACACATGTCCTGTTCCCATATTGTGGGTGCTGGGTAGAGCCTGGGTTCAAAGCAGACTGAGGGTCTCTGGGCAGGTGATCTTGGACATGTGACTCAAACCTCATTTCTGTGCTCCTACGACTGGAGAGAAAGGGTCCTAGACCTTCTCAGAGAGACTGTACAGAGTCTGGTACACAGTGAACAATCACAGGAGTGGGTGGTATTTTCTCAAATAGGAGATAAATGCCCATATCCTGGGGAGGTGGCAAAGACCCACGCAGCACCTGCCCTCAAAGATTTGTCAGGTGGATGGCCAATGTCCAGACACAACCTTTTAGGGCTCTGGCTTTCCCCAACCACCCTGAATCTCTGACCCTTCACTTCCCCAGCTCTGTTTCCTGGACTCAGAGCATGTTTCCTGGACTCAGAGACTGATGACATGTTCTTGTGTTCATGAAGCCGATGCCGCCATGAACTTAACCTCTGATAACTGAGTCTCATCTAAGAAGACCATCACAAATGCACAGGGACAGGTGCCCTGGAAAAGCCAGTGACTCTGCCGTATAGGCAATTCCACATTCCCTAAATTGAAAAGAAGCAAGTTCAAGACGAGAGAACTGTCTCCATCCATCACTGCTGAAGTCCCCGCTGAAGTTCATTTATTTTGCAGCTCCTCTTAGACTCTAGCAAATGTGAAACTTGACACTGAAAGAACACAATACATTGTGATATAAAAAAAAAAAAAAAAAAAAAGTGGGCTTCTCAAAAGAAAAGTTTTAGAGAGTCAAAAGCAAAGTCACCAAGTACATGGACCAGGATGCAAACCCAGCCCTGGCCCTGGCCAGCCATTTGAGTCTCAGCACGTGACCTCTCCCCTCTGGGCTCCAGGCTCCTCAGCCACTGGAGGGTGTGGGCCAACATAAACTCCACAACTGCTCATCACTCTCAACTGACTCTGAACTGTAAACCAGAAATGGGTGCAAATACTTCGGAATTAGGGGTCTTCCTGCATTTCCTTCAGCATATTTATTTTTGAATAGCAAAATAAGTGAATTTCTTAGCCCTGGTTCTCCTAAACCCTCACTTTCCTATTCACTGATAACAATGATGGCTTTTATTCCAATTCTGTTCGGGTGCAATAAATTACATTACACAGTGTGAAAAATGTCCCTTGCCTGGGGGTGGGTATGGGCGGGGGACACACAAGGTCAGCTTCAGCGGGGGGAAAAATCCCAAAGCTTTGTCTCTGAGTATTTCCCATGAGTTATGTAGATTATATCTTTTAAATGGAGATGAATCGTGATTTTAAAAAACGTTGCCATAATGTGCTGTGAAATAAACTCAGAAATAGGCTTTCCATCCAATGCCTGACAGATTAGTTCCTCTGTTCGTTAAGTGAATCTGGGCCTCAGCTTCTATGCATTGCTCCGACTGTTATTTTCAAATTGTCACTTGAGCTGTATGGCGCCTTCGGGATTTATTTTCTGTCCTGGGCCACGGTAAGCCATTTCTGCCATCCCAAAGGAAGCCCGCAGTAAGGAAGTGATCACCAGGGGACCCCTTCCCCTCAATCCTCAACGGCGTGCGGAGGGCACTCAGCCACAGCGAAGTGGAACCAAACCAGAATTAATGGTGAAAGTCATCCAATTTTATCCACTCCAAATCAAATAGGGTGGCAACATTCACTTCGGACCTCAGCATCGAATCTCTCCAAAGTGACCATCCACATCCTCTTCCTGTCCAAGAAGAAGAGATGCCTTTGTTTGTGCCGATGACAAACGGGCTCCTGGCATCGGGTTTCCTTGCACTAGCTCACTGCACAAAGCTGTTACCTCTCCTTTACACTTACAATAAAGGGTGACAATATTTATCAAAAACCTCATTATTATGTGAGACAAAAAGCTAAAATTGGATTTTCAAAATAAAAATAGCAATCAAGCAAAATCCCATTTAAAGTAAATAGACTTTTCCACTCTGCCAGGGCGACTGAATGCTGATGAGTTCTCAGGGGGAGCTGGGAGAGGCTGAGCTGCTAAGTGACTCACCCCACATCCCTCACTGCTCATCAGTCCTGGGTAGGAAATATAAGTATTGGCATTAAAATTATAACTTCAGCTTTGGGGAAAAATGAAGGCTAACTTTGATAAATATTATTGCCTGTAAACACATTCCCAGGCCCACCAGATTATTCAAGGTATCAAAACCAGGCTCCAAATTTAGATATTTGCCTAAAGCCTCTGAGATATCATTTTAAAAATTATATTGTATTTCACCTGACCTGCCCAGTTTGTCTCAGTGGTCAGAGCATCAGCCCTCAAACTGAAGGGTCTGGGGTTTGATTCCCAGTCAAGGGCATGTACGTTGGTTGATTGCAGGTTCTATCCCTAACCCTGGGTGTGTGCGGGAGGCAAACCAGTGCATGTTCTCTCTCTCTCTCTCTCTCTCTCTCTCTCTCTCTCTCTCTCTCTCTCTCTCTCTCTCTCTCTCTCTCTCTCTCTCCCCCCTCCACCCCCTTTCACTCGTTCTCTAAAGATCAATGGAAAATATGTCTTTGGGTGAGGATTACAAATAACTAGTTCACCTGTTCAGACAGCTTACTATGGCCAGGACAGCCATCCACTACCCTGAAAGCATGCCATGAGGGACCCCATCACAACATCACTGGGACAGAAGAGAGAATCGACTCCAACGCCTGTGTCAGTAACATATATGCGAGACTTGGATCAGTCCACAAAACTGTTTAAAGTGTAAGTGAGACAGTTTATGGTGAAACACCTGTAAAACATTTTCAAGTTCAGGTGATGAGTTCAAATCCTAACCCTGCCAGCCAGCTGTGGCACTGGAACATGAGATTCTCCAAGTTCATGAAATAGATTAGGACATGTTTAATAGGAGAATACATTTTATACCCAATAATTTATTCATAATTAATTTAATGTATTAGCAATGTCTCTTTCTGTTGGTATGCTCAATCATAACTGTTGTTTAAATACAGATTTGTTTCTAACTTTTGTAAAAGGTCTAACTGTAAACAGCCAGTGTACTTAATGGAAAGTTAATCATCAAATGGTATAATTCATCCTTGGAGAAATTTATTCACTTTTACAATCCCTCATGGTCGCTGTTACCTCTAAATATGAATATCTTGATTGATAGCAGCCACATCATTGGTGCCCAATACCTATTCATTACCACAGCTCAATTTCTTTATAAAACACCTTCTTATATAATAAATAAGACCTTCGTGTTCCACCTGACAGCTTGATTAACGACCCTACAATCAAACCCTTTACACAGCAAGTGAACGGTGAATATTGTAAATGTCAGCTGTTCTGCTGTTTCCACTCAGGCTGGAACCATCCACTTGTCACAGAGAAGAGGGATGAGTCCAGACATACCTGGTTGGGGGGTGGACAGGGACCCTAAGAAGCCTTTGCTGTATATATCACCATTGGTCAACCAGATGGCCCACTAGCTCACAGACTCTGCTCAGAGCTCATATCCACGGGGTATCCTCCTTCTGCGTACCTAGCACCTGCTGAATGTTAGGGTGGAAGTTGAAGCCCTTCCCCTCAAGCGCCTCCTAAGCCAGGAGGTCAAACAGGCAAGTACAGACTTAGTGCTTACAATGCACCCAGCTCTAGGGCCACAGACCAAGCACAGCCCTGCACACCAACTGGTAGGGGAGCAACCAGGCCTGCTGAGGAAGAAGGCAGACATGGTTCTTGGAAGATTCCAAAGAGGAAGGACACATGACCTTGGCCTTGAAGGAAGAGAAGACAGTAACCACATAGAGAGCTGCTAACAAGAAGTGCGAGTGGGAGCATCTGGGAGGCTCTGTGGCCGGGTCTCCTTGGACTGAGGAAAGTCTCCAGTGTCCGTAGCGAGGTCATGAATGTCACTGGCTGTGGGTGTAGGCCTTTCGGTTCACAGAACTGGGCTGATTCCAGTCAGGAACCTCAGTTTCCCTATATGTAAAATGCAATGGTAACATATTCACTCCCAAGACAGACCTTAGTGGTGTGCCCACTCAGGATCTTGAGCACTAAGCCAGTTCACTCACTGGTGTCCCATCCGGCACAAAGCAAGTGTGCAGCCAACTAGCCTGTGTGCGGTCCCACCTGGTAAACTGAGCCTCGCTCACTCCGCCCACCTCCCGGCACTTTTGAGTGAGGTCTCAGGTATGTGGAGTTACTATGTCAAGGTAAGGTTTTTCTTCATTTTACATCCACATTTCTAGGAGATTTTCCTTTCCTGGTTAAGGTATAAAATAAAATAAAAAACTAAAATAAAAAAAAAGCAAGAGAGGGGTGGGGAAAGAACATAAGTCAAAACACAGAGCGGAGAGGAAAAAAGGAAGGAAAAAAAATCTCAGAAACTAAAGCTAAGAAAACCCAGAACACAGAGGGAGATGGCCCTGACCATAAGAGGGGTCCAGTCTGCAGACCCAGAGGAAGAATTTGGAGGATCTCAGAGAATTCCACCAGATGTGCTCCTCCACCATCGAGCAGGAGGGGGGCAGATGCAGATGGCTCAGCAAAGCACCCTGGAGAATAAGGTCAGCCTGGGTCAGAGCTGGGTAGCAGCAGATTCCCATAGAAGAGGAGCAAGAAGAGAGCAAGGATGCCTGAATCCCAGCTTTCCAGATCTTTCTGCACGCCAACAATCCACATGCAATTCCTGAGGTGCCAACAGAGACACACGAGGTCAAGTCCCTTCCTGCAGTCAGTTTAATCCTCTGTGTTTCATCGCTATTTTGCATCTCTATTTTTTCTCCTTTCGAAACCACAAAGTGGATTGCCCTCTGATGAAGAGCAAATGACATTCCCAGGATAAGCTATGTCTGTGCAGCCTCTGCAGGGTGGGGGGGGGAGAGCTTCAAGCCACTACTCTCCCCTTCTCTCCCCAAAGGGCTGGCAGTGCAGGCAGAGATGGTACAGGCACCACAAGCCACCAACTCCAATCAGCATGCGTGTTCAAGTTCCAGAAGCATATTTGCTATGCAAAGGAACCTTCAAGACTGTCACCTAATTTCCTTCCCACCACAGGAATCCAGGGATTCTGGAAAGCAACCCCTCACGGGATAGCCCAACCGTTCCAGACTCTGCGGTCCTGTAGCCTGGAACAAAAAGCCCTGGATCCAAAGGAGCGGACACCCACAGGAACATCCTACCGTATTTTCCGGCATATAAGACGACTTTTGAAACGAAAAAAAGTCAATCGAAAATCGGGGTCAAAAGACCAAAATTGCACAAAAATTACCTGCAGATCTTGACGGCAAAGTAAGTCTTTTCTTTGAAGTGGGGGGGGTAATCTTATACAGCGAATATAGGCCTAAACCTATGTTTTAAGTAAAATTAGGGGGTCGTCTTACACGCCGGAAAATACGTTATTTCATCCTTATTCATTTCAAAGCTGCTTTCTTCAAAGGACACCGTTTTTTTTATTTTGACACATTATTTCTGTGAATGGTATCAATCGGTTCCCAACTAACTGCTCTGTGAAAAGTCCAGGCTGATTGGACTTCAGTGAAAGCACAAAACCAATTTCCTCATTTCCAGGCAAACAACCAAGACAGCCCTCGGCAAAAGCAAAACGCGGTTCATGATAACGCCACGCCACCTTGCCTTTTCTGTGCCTGCGTCTGCCTGTGAAAGCAGACTGAAAATGTGAAAGAAAGTGCCCGGTGTGTGGACTCAGGGAGACCGGGCTCCTGGCGCACAAAAGCCAGCGTCTCTCTCTGCCTGTCCGGTCCACCTTGGGAGACCAGAGATACCAAAATTGCCAGGCAATCAACGCCTGATTGTCTCAACTGCTTTCGAGCCCATTCTAAAGAGGAGGCAGGGGGTCAGGATCCACGGGGCTGGGACTGGCTCTGAAGACAAAGAGAAGTGTGGAAAACAGCAGAGCCTCTCAGCTTAGGACGAAGGCCATTTTTTGAGTAATAACAACAGGTTTTCCAGCAAGTACCAGAGTCACAGAGGGTTCATGACCAAACTGAACACGCAGCAACCGCCAGAATCGGTCTGGACCACAATCCACATGGCAGCTCACTTTTAGAATCCTTTTTACCTTGTCTTCACCAGTGTTGTTTCCATCTCTATGGAAACTGGAATGGGGATCAGGAGCCAGCCCTGAAAATGATCGTCAGAAACTATCTCCTAATTCTATTTCCATGGAAACAGATGACAGATCAGTGGAAATAAGGTAACATTTTTAAAGAAGGTAATCATTTTAAAAAGTTCTCCTTCCCTAGTTTTCCACCAATTTCAGAGAGCTGAAATTTTAGAATATACATTGCTCATGAGCTACAAAAGCAGCAACATTCTCTTAAAGATAAAGGTAGGGGACAGAGAAACAAGAATCTGACCACCCGGAAACCAGTGAAATTAAGAAAATATTGTCTCCGCAGCAATCACAGGAGCCTGGAGTAGGATATTCCACACCTGTCACATGGCTTTGACTCAGGCCCTCTGTCAACTTCAGCAATAGCATCATCACCAGGTTATGATGGTTTTCACTAAAGAAAGTAAAATGTTTCCTAAAACTTAACTCTCATGGAAGCTTTAAAATGGGAAGGAGCAAGTATGGGGACATGATTCTTCTCTGTGGCCAAGAATTCTCCAAAGCTAACTATCCCATCAAAAAGTCCAAGGAGTCCCCACTGCACAGAGAGATTAAGAGACACTTCCTGGACAGGCAGCAATCTCACTGCACAGAGAGATTAAGAGACACTTCCTGGACAGTCCTGCAATGTCCCACCAAACATTTCTGTCACCAAGAAAGCTGACAACATCCTGCCAAATCTCCTGTGAAATCGCTCTGGGTCCAATACCCAAAATAGCAAGCCACAGGTAAGGAACCTGAGTTTGCAGGCTAAAAATGTAACCCATCTCAGCATTCTGGGTTGGAAATGGACAGGGCTAATGGGAACTGGCATATTCAGATAGATCAGTGGTCAGCAAACTGCAGCTCTCGAGCCACATGTGGCTCTTTGGCCCCTTGAGTGTGGCTCTTCCACAAAATACCATGTGCAGGAGCGCACATACCATGCAATTGAAACTTCGTGACCCATGCCCAGAAGCTGGTTTTCGGCTCTCAAAAGAAATTTCATTCGTTGTACTGTTGATATTTGGCTCTCTTGACTAATGAGTTTGCTGACCACTGAGATAGATGGTATTTGTCTTTAAGTAGATGGGAAGGGATTCATCCACCTTCCTGTTATCATGGTAACAGCTCACGCTTATGGGCACTCTGCCAGGCATATACTGTACTAGACAGTGATACCTTCCAGGGAGGTATTGCAGAGAAGAAACCTTAGGCTCAGGGTCACCCAGACAGGGAATTAGGGACACCAAAACTCAAGCTCTTCTGATTCCTGACTCCATGATCCCCAAGCCCTCAGTAGGCTGCCCAAAATTGTTCACCTCCAACCAAAGGAAAAGCATAGGACCTAGGGAGCAGGCTTTGCACAAGCCCATGCAAATGATAGAGGAATATTTGTTGCACACAGAAAGCACTGAGTACATGTTTTTTGTTTGAGAAGTAAAAATATATTTAGAATAAAGGAATAAAAAAATCAAGAGGGAAAATGGTACATAAGAGAAGCAAAGCATGAATGCTTCGTATTTCAAAATATATATAAAGCCAAGGTTATTAAAAAATAAACAACAATGAACAAGAGAAGGATTAAAATCACCTGTGATAAATGTAAAGCACATAAATTAATACAAAGTAGTTTGGGAACTGGATATAAATATGTCAAAAGAAAATGCTCTTGTATTTGATAACAGAGAGCTGACAGTGACATCGCAATGCTACACAAGCTAATGATCCCACAATATACAGACTCAAACCATGTGGGAAACAGATTTAAAGCTGAATCAAAGAGAACAACTCAGGTGTGTGTGCCATTATGTTTCCAGCATAAGCTTCGCATGAGAAGGACTGAATTAAAACATTATAAAATGCAAAAATTGGCCACCGTCATTATCCCTTCAAAAGAAATCAGAAAATAAGATAATAGCAAGGAATTGCTGTGACACAAAGAAGAAAAGCCTGAGGATGTGAACAGAAACACATTCTGAAAGCAGCATTAGTTGGTGCATTCATATCTGTTGTCCAGAGGAACTATTTTCTCCTTAAACACATTTTTTAAAAATTAAAACTAAGCAAACCATTTGGAAAAACAGAATATTCAAACAAGGGAAGCGGAAAAGCTCATAATCTGGTTGGATGTATGCAGTTGGGACAATTGAACCCCAAACCCAAATGTAACATGACGAAGTATGTAAGAGTGTTCTCTAATGCTCAGTTCTAACCCATAAAGAACAAGGCCCCCCAAAAAAGTGGGGGTAGAAATATTTACATCTGACAAAATAGACCTCAAAGTGAAGGCCATAACAAGAGATAAGGAAGGCCACTACATAATACTAAAGAGATCGATACAGCAAGAGGATTATAACCCTGGTAAACATATATGTACCCAATGCAAGAGCACCCAAATACATTAAAAAAAAAAAAAAAAAAACTCCTGGAAGATATTAAGAGAGATATTGACAATAATACAATCTTATTAGGGGAGTTTAATACCCCACTGACATCACTGGATAAATCCTCAGTAAAGAAACAGCAATCCTAAATGATTCACTAAATCAGATAAACTTAATTGACATCTTCAGAAAATTTTACCTCAAAGCCATAGAATATATGTTCTTCTCAAGTGCATATGGGACATTTTCAAAGATAGACCACTTATTGGATCACAGGCAAAGTCTCTCCAAATTCAACAAGATTGAAATCATATCAAGCATCTTCTCAGATCACAATGGCATAATATTAGAAATAAACTATAATTTAAAAAATTAAACACTTGGAAGCTGAATAGCATGCTATTAAACAATGATTGGATTACCAAAGAGATCAAAGAAGAAATTAAAAAAACATCCTGGAAACAAATGACAGTGAAAACACAACAGTCCAAAATCTATGGGACACAATGAAAACAGTCCTGAGAGGGAGGTTTATAGCTCTACAGGCCTACCTCAAAAAAAAATTTTTTTTTAATGGTAATAAATCATTTAACTCTACAAATTAAAGAATTAGAAAGAGAGCAACAAGAAAAGCCCAGAGTGAGTAGAAGGAAAGAGATAATAAAGATGAGAGCAGAAATAAATGACATAGAGTCAAAGAAACAACAACAATACAAAATATCAATGAAACCAAGAGCTGGTTCTTTGAAAGGATAAACAAGATTAATGAATCTCTAGCCAGGCTCACCAAGAAACAAAGAGAGGACCCAAGTAAACAAAATCAGAAATGAAAGAGGCAAAATAACAACAGACCCCACAGAAATCCCCACAGAAATGCAAAGGATTGTTAAAAAAAAAAATACTATGAACAACTCTATTCCAACAAACTAGACAACCTAGAGGAAATGGACATATTTCTAAAAAAAAAAAAAAAAAAAAAAAAAAATACAACCTTACAAAACTCAATCGGGAAGAATCTAAAAATCTCAATAGACAGATAACTATGGAGGAAATCGAAGCAGTCATCAAAAAGCTTCCAGCAAACAAAAGCCCAAGGGCCAGAAGGCTTCACAGGGTGGTTTTACCAAACATACAAAGAAGAACTAAAACCTATCCTCTTCAGACTATCCCAAATAATTTACAGGGAACTCATGCAACTTAACAAAAGAAAGATAAACAACCCAATCAAAAAATGGGCAATGGACTTAAATAGATACTTTTTAAAAGAAGACATAAGGAACACCAAGAAACATATGAAAACATGCTCAAAGCCACTAATCATCTGAGAGATGCAAATCAAAATGATAATGAGGTACTATCTCACACCTATCAGAATGACTATTATCAACAAACCACAAATGCTGGAGAGGATGCAGAGAAAAAAAAAAAAAGAGAAAAAAAAAAAAAACCGTGCAAATCAAAACAACAATGCTGTACCATCTCACACCTGTCAGAATAGCCAACATCAACAAATCAACAAACGACAAGTGTTGGCGAGGTTTCAGAGAAAAAGGAACCCTTGTGCACTGCTGGTGGGAATGCAGGCTGGTGCAGCCACTGTGGAGAAGAGTATGGATTTTCCTCAAAAAATTAAAAATGGAACTTCCATTTGACCCAGTGATCCCACTTCTAGGACTATATCCCAAGAAATGAGAAACGCCAATCAGAAAGGATATGTGCACCCCTATGTTCATAGCAGCACAATTCAAAATGGCTATGATTTGGAAACAGCCTAAATGCCCATCAGCAGATAAGTAGATTAAAAAACTGTGGTACATCTACACAATGGAATACTACACTTTGTGTGTGTGTGTGTGGGGGGGGGGGGGGGGGGGAGGAATTCTTACCATTTGCAACAGCATGGATGGAACTGGAGAGCATTATGCTAAACGAAACAAGCCAGTCAGAGAAAGATAAATATCGCATGATCTCACTCCATTTGTGGAATATAATGAAAAACAAATTGATGAACAAAAACAGATCCAGATACAGAGAAGTACCTATTAGACCATCAAACCTTAGAGAAAATGTAGGGGAGGGCAGGGGTATGGGGAAGAGATCAACCAAAGGACTTGTATGCATATATATAAGCATAACCAATGGACACAGACACGGGGGGAGGGAGGGCATAAGTGAGAGGAGGCAATAGGGGGGATAAGGTATTACTTATGTAATACCTTAATCAATGAAGGAAGAAAAGATCAGGAACAAGATTAGGATGTCCACTGTTACCACTTTTATTTAGTAGCACTGGAAGTCCTAATCACAGTAATTAGACAAGAAAAATAAAGGCATTCAAATTGGAAAGAAAAAAAAAAGAAAAAGAACAAGGCCCCCTTTTACTTCAAAAGCCTTTTAGAAGCTATTAACAATTAGCTACCATAACTGTAACACAGAATGTACCATGGCAGCATTTGAAAATGGCAAAAAAATCTCAAGTTGTTGAACTTATTTGCACGCCCAGAGAGGAGTCCAATGATCTATGAATACAGGCATAGATACTAACGCAACTCTGACTCCAAAGACCAAGCCTGAGAGACAGAGCAGGCATGTGTGTGTGGGTGTGTGTGTGTGGGGGGGGGGGAGATGATGAAGAGGATGGAGCACGTTAGGCAGAGAAAAAGAAGGGAAACAGTGCCTTTCAAATCAACCCCTCCCCATCACTACCAAAGCTGAGATTTTTCTTCAGAACAGATTCAAGTTTACCAACTCACTTCTGTTCTAGCCCCCAAACCAGGAAATCAGCTCATCCACAATTACTGGGGTGGTAAGGAGGTCCAACCCGCTATAAAACTCATAACCACAGAAGAATGGTTTGCCATCTGATCACTCCTAGCTCCCTCCCGCCCCTTCCCCAGCAGAGGTTTTTTTCTCCTTTTGTCTGTATCAGGTGAGAAGAGAAGATATCTGGAAGCGTGGCTGACTTGGTGCACAAATGCCTTTGACAGTAGCAGTCCCATTACATGGGCCGTATTTGGCAGATCCTACAGCAGGGCCAGCAAACTACAGCCAAGGGCCGCGTCCAGCCACTGCCGTCTTTATAATAAAGTTATATGGGAACACAACCATGCCCATTTCTTCGGGCATTGTTTATGGCTAGTGTCACACTACAATAGTGGCAAAGCCTAACCTATTTGCTATCTGGCTCTTTAAAGTTTCCCAATTTCTAGAGCGAAGCTAACTTCAGAGTGAAAGCATCAAATTCAGCAGAGAGTTTGTTACAGAATCAAATCCCAAGACCCTGCCCAAGATAGTTGAGATATTCGGACTCAATGGAACTGGAGAGAGGCCCGGAAATCTGCATTTTAACAAGCTCAAAATGGGTTGCAAAGCACAGTCTAAGAAACTCTAGAGGCTTAAGAGGTGTCCTTTAAAAATATGAAGCTAGTAACCATAATATTAGGGATGACTTTCCTTTTTAAAGTAGGGAAAGACTCACAACCTGTGCTTGCTCAGCTCTTTCCAAATTAAAATTTTCTAGGGATGAAAAGTGCAAAGGCCAAAAAACACCTGTTCAATCTTCTAGGCTTACCTGTACTTCGCAAAGATTAATCATTTCCACTAAAGTTTGCTCAGCCGTGCTCTCTAATTATTAGCAAGGCATTGCTCTCAGAAGGAGAGACTGTTTCCGTTTCCATAACAACTTGGCTCAGACTTTGGTGCAAAAAAACACACTCGTATAAAGAGGTGAGCAGCCAGCCTGCCTGCCTGTCAGCCAGGAAAAATAGCCTTGCGGTAACTCACAGCCCTCCACAACACATTAGCAACCCTTCCGAAAAACCTTTTAATCCCAGATTGCATTATTGCGAAATTTCCCTGTGATGGGCTATTTTAATATTAATTGTTGCGTGAATCATGGATCAGACTAATAATATAAGGTAATAACGTGCACTTTAAAATAGAGAATGATGCAATTTTTTCCCCAAAGCACAAAGAGAGGAGAACCCAAAGATGTTCGAAGGAAGTTAAATACGAAAGGAGCTCCAAGGTCAAATAGATTAGAGAAATCTGGTTAAACAAAGTTAACAGCTTCCTCCACTGAGTCGTCCGGAGCTTTTCCTTTGCTGATGTGCTTTGTTGCCTCTTCCAGGTTGGAGGGGTGGCTTTATTTCCAGGCATAAACTTGTTAACAGAGCTGTTACCTTTGGAAGGAGCCACCACTGCAGGATGCCCACATAATCCCGTCCCAGTTTGCTCAGGACTTTCTGTGGTATCACTGGGACAGTCCCAGGCAAACCAGAACCTCACGGTCAGTCATCCCTCAGGGCCCTGACACATGGACAGACTTTCCTTAGAACACCTGACATTTGCCCTCAAATTGGTTGAGTGTCTTCCTGGCTAGAGGGCAGGGGACAGACTTGATTTCTCTTAGTAGCCCCAACCAACACTTACCCAAAATGCTAAGCATAGGAAACATACTCGATAGATGTGCCTTGAAAAAATGAATTAATGAAATAGGGCAGCAAGTCCTTTTAAACCAAGCCCACTCCTATTCCATACTACTAAGTTGAGCCATATGAAATTGCCATTTTTTAAAATATGTATTTTATTGATTTTTCACAGAGAGGAAGAGAGAGGGATAGAGGGTCAGAAACATCGATGAGAGAGAATCATCGATCAGCTGCCTCTTGCACACCCCCTCCTGGGGATGTGCCCACAACCAAGGTACATGCCCTTGACCAGAATCGAACCCAGGACCTTTCAGTCCGCAGGCCAATGCTCTATCCCAGTGTTTTTCAACCTTTTTTGGGCAAAGGCACACTTGTTTCGTGAAAAAAATCACGAGGCACACCACCATTAGAAAATGTTAAAAAATTTAACTCTGCCTATATTGACTATATATAAAGTAATTCTCTTGAATAGGAATCAAATAAACACAAAGAAAGTATTTTATAATTACTGTAATATGAAATATTAAGTAAACAAAATAGTGAAAAATTATAAAATTCTTGTCTTGTCTGCACCTATGGCATACCAGGCAACATCTCGCGGCACACTAGTGTGCCGCGGAACAGCGGTTGAAAAACGCTGCTCTATCCACTGAGCCAAACCAGTTTCGGCTGAAATTGCCATTTCTGCAGGTCAAACAATGGTCAAATATCAGGAATTTCATGCTTCAACTGAACTTATACACTTCTATTATAGAACTGAGGTTTTAATGTGCAAAATATGTTATATGGAGTTGGTAGCCACCTTATTTATGTAGTCAGTATTAGGTACTAGGGCCAGGGGTGGGGAACGCCCAGCCCTCAGGCCATATAAAGCCCGAGAAATCATTTGGTCTAGCCCTGTTAAGGCATTAGGGGTAAGATAATTAAATGTTTGACCAAATATGGTAGGCTAATTTTTAAGGTGATCATTTTGCATGGCCTGGGAGTGATGTTATAAATATCCCAATGGCCCTTGGCAGATGAAAGGTTCCCCACCCCTTACTAAGCCCACGGTAGGTGCCAAAAACATTGCCCAACTGGATCTGCATCTCCCCAACCTACATTAGAGGGCCATTCAGGCAGTGAAACCGCCTTTGAATGCACAAAGTATGGAACGGGAGCTCTTTATTTAGAAGCCAAAGAGAAAAACCCCACAATTCTGCCATGTCCAACCAGCATGTAGCAGTGCTGTGTGCAGGGCCAGAGCTTGCCAAGGACTACAAGTCAAAGGCTCAGCAGAACACAAGCACATGGGCCTGATAGAAATAACATGTTTCCTGCCAAATCAAATGAACACCTTTTGGCCAGAGGTTTACACTGGCAGCCCAGGCAGCGTAAACAGCATCGCAGGCTTGGAAGGGAGGAGGGGAGGTGCTGGATGCCTAATGACGGGCACTGGAGGGCAGGACCGCAGGGCAACTATCACTAAGGATCCCTCAGCTACGCAAGGGCCTGTGTGCACTGGGCATGTCTGATGGACCACTGTGCTTTCTCCAAAGAGAGAAGCTTTCTCTCTGGCCATTTAGCAGGTCTGCCTCAGGTCAGGAGAAGAGGAAGGACAGAGCATAATCGCTGGGCTCTGGCTGTGGAAAGAAAGACTCTTAAGGACAGGACAGAAATGAACATCAGAGAGGCAAATAGACGGGAAGAAGAGAAGAGAGAGGGAGATGGACAGAACGAGAGAAAAAGGCATAGAAGGACAGAGGCATAGGGAAAGACACCAGCGACCTAGGATCTCAGCCTAGAATAAAGCAAAGTTCATGGGAAAACACCCCCAGGGGAGTAACCTGCATTTCTGTAACAGCCACCAGACCGTCCCACCAAGCATTCTGCATGGAAGAGAAAGAGCTCTGTTGCTCAGATTCTGGCTGGAGATCTGCGTGTTTTAAATCTTTAAGCTACTTGTGAGTCCCACCTTAGTGGATCGTCGGTACTTCTTTAACCTTTCTTTTTGAGTGATCATTTCTTAAACCGTTTTGGACATAAAATTCATCATACGTGAAATACAGAGATTTGTAAGCAACCTGCCGTTCTGATACGGTTGTAATTAACCTAGTATTCACAAAAAGAAAGGAGTAAAGGGGAGGCCAAATATTATGTCACCTGGGCCACTTGGTCAGGGAGCTACAGCTTTACTCCCCAGGGAGCTACCGACCTACCCCTGCAGATTATTGGAGGAAGGGACTGGACAGGGGAGAAATAGACGCATGCTCAATAAACTTAAGTGAGACTCGCAAAGGTGCTTGCTGTCAGTCACACCTGGGAAGAGGTCACTGGCCAGAGTACGTGTGGCCACTGCAGGTGTGGGAAGATGTGGGATACTTAATCCTCCAAACAGAGAAGTGTGCTCTCTTGGTTCCTCTTTTTTCCTCTTGCTTGACACCTGGCTCCTGGGGCTCTTATGCTCCTGCTCCCCTGCATTTGCCCAAAGGGCTCCACACAAAACAGACTAATGGACTGCCATGAGCCTGATGCCCAGCTGGACTGGCTGCAACACGGATAGAAACTCTGCACACTGGCTTTGCTTCCAGCTCCACTGAACCCCCTGCTGCACTTCTCCCAGGACTGGACTAAGGGGAATGGGACTTTAGAAACACAGGGATGTGATTCCATGCAAATAAAAGTCACTTATCCTCCCATGCAAGTCCCAGAACATTATTTTTCTCAAGATATCGTGAGAACTCCACCCCCAGTACTCAGTGGGGAAGATGATACCCCAACTTCCCCGTAACACTTCCTCTCTGATGGTGATTTTTCTGTGTGTCAGAATGGCCAGGTCAGAATGCATCCTGGCATGAACCATCCCATGGCCAGATATAAGCCCTGCCTCCAGGAAACTACAACCACAAAGTGCCAGGCCTGCCAGGATGTACCTGGAGCCCTGTCAGGTCATTCCTTGAAGAAGTCACCGGAGCTCCTGCTTGGGCTCCTCTCCCAGTGATAGCTTTGGCACAGCAAGCTCATTGATCTCTCATGACAAGTATCAACATGTGAGTTACAATGCAGTTACAGAATTCAGAAAAGTCCTCATCAATAACCTCACTGTTCATTTAGTTATTCCTAAGAAATGCTTCCAATCTTTGAAAAGGAAACAGAGGGCTCAAAAACAGTTCTGCAAACATGCCGAAGATAGATAATCCTCAAAGCTCTGGACTTCAAGATCCTTTAAGGGATTTCTGATCCACAGTCCCTCCCCCTCCCCCGTAATCGTAGTCAGATGGCCTAGCCAGTCTTTCCATCAATACGCAAGGTCTCCAATCATTCAGTAAAAGGTTTTTTATTAAAATGACTCCATCTATCTTTTTAGTTTAAAATATCTGACAGTCTAGAGAAAGACAAATCTATTGGCATGGCAAAAATAATAAAATCTACTGATCTTTCCAGCTGAATTCACATTTCACAAAATTTGGATTCTTAAATAGAATAGAAGCTTTAAAATGGACACTTGCTGGCCTTCAAATAAAAAGCTTTTACTGAGCAAAATTGATTCCAATAAAAGAAAGGTTTACTTACTGATCTGCTCTTAGGTGATATTGCTGAAGAGGGGGAGGAAGAGAGGGAAGGAGGAATGGAGAAAGGGAGGGAGGGAGGGAGGGAGGGAGGGAGGGAGGGAGGGAGGGAGGGAGGGAGGGAGAGAGGGAGGGAGGGAGGGAGAGAGAGAGGGAGGGAAGGGATATTTCTTGACTCTCCGAGGACAAAATTATCAATACTGAAGAGGTCCACAGCAGCAATATTTTGAAATTCCAAACTGTGTCTCAGATGCTCAGAATTTTAACCAGGGATATTTTTGTCATGTACATTATTTAATTTTTAATTGTGCTTTGAATTTTATTTATAACCTGTTGTGTACTAGGAACAGGCAAACTGTGCTCCTAATGGATCTGATGTTGGTCCCCTTCTCAGTGGGTCTCCTGGCCAAGCCTGTTATGGTAATAGCCCATTCCCAGGCCACTTTCTCCCTCCACTCTTTACCTGGATAACTCAACCTCACCACTCAGATCTTGATTAATGCCACCTCCTTATGTTAGAGTAGGCAGTTAGACAGACATGAGCAGAGCATCACTAGTCATGTGCAGACCCCTTAGAGGAGGAACAAGGGGACCGGAGAATAGCCTCCTAGGATGCTCATACAGGCCCTGGCATGACCACTCCCTTGAACATTAAGCCCTCAGGACACTGCGGTTCTCACTGCATCAGATAACCTTAGGAAAAAAAGCCTCAGGTCTGCTGACCACAGAGACAAAGTTTGGTTCAAACTAGAGATAACACTGAGATCTCGGTTGTATTTCAGCTCCAGGCCCAGAAAAACAGCAAGGCCAGGTGGCATGATGGCATGATTGACATCAGCACTGGCCAATTACTAGAGACCACAATCCTGAAAGGACGTACCTGGAAAGCTGATGGATATTCTATTGAGATCCTCCTGAGACCTCCCCTAAAATCCCTTCCTTTAGAGAACAGATAAAACTCTTAAGAGGAAAGACCCAATGTGAGAGCGTGCTTTTCTCTCTCCTAAGCTCCAAGGGCCTTCTTTTGCCTCTACAACTTGTTTCCTGAGTCCATGCAGTCCAGCGGGCTCCCTTCTCCCACAGCTCACTTCACCCACTGTGATTCCTAAATAACTTCTGCTTATATTTGAGTTCCTTGGCTCTGAATTATTTTCTTAGCCAAACTCAAAAACCAAGGTTGCTAAACCAAGGTCCAACTTCACAGGTAACAACTGGTTCCCTTTTGCCATTAACATTTAGAGAAAGGTCTTCCTTCCCACCTGATACAAAACATGTTCCCCCCACATCAACACTATCACTATTTTCTCTCTCCCTCCCTCCCTCCTTCTCTCCCTCCTTCCCTCTCTCTCTCATACACACACACTATTCCCTATCACTGTTCTGTTTCTTTATTGTATGTCACAATTTTACTTATTTTTATATTTTTATTATTTATTTTCTGCTTCTCCCAGTAGATAGTAAACTCCATAGGGACAAGTGCCCAGCTCACAGAATTGCCACAATAAACTGTATAATAAACGCATGAAGGAGAATAAGAAATGATGGCCCACTGAACAAAATGTAACTCAGGTCCTTTCCAAGGACCAGGGGGCATTATTTTCAGTCTTTGGATTCCATGAAAAAGCTCTTGAGTTGGATCTG
Organism: Pipistrellus hanaki; assembly: GCF_964339955.1. Lineage (NCBI taxonomy): Eukaryota > Metazoa > Chordata > Mammalia > Chiroptera > Vespertilionidae > Pipistrellus > Pipistrellus hanaki. The sequence goes on from NC_140515.1 coordinate 22,120,906, forward strand.
TCTCTTGCCACCCAGAGAGCAAGGCCAGCTCCTTGGTCAGGCTGCTATTCTATTTACTGGATCAGGCACTATTTTTCAGCCTTGATTCTCTTGCTGAAATTTGAATTACTGTGTTTTTGTTCGTGTTGTTTTTTAGCTTTTCAGTTTTGTGTTTTTAAGACTAATGGTGCTCCGGGGTTCTCTTTCCACAACACACTAACAGCTCACAAGTCTCCCTCAATAAGCAACATCCCGTCTGTCTGTTCAGACTCCTGATCATATTCCTGACCATCCTGAACTGTCCACTTCAATATCATCTTGGGTGCGAGGCAGTGCATACAAAAACTGGAAGGAAATTCATGCCAGTGTCCAGGACTTCCTGCCAGGACAGTGAGGGTTCAGAATACAGCCCTGGGGATGAAGCACTTACATCATATTCCCTGGCACTGAAATCAAAGAAGGTTAAGGCCCCAAACTTTTCTCTGCTGAGCCTTTGGGAGTCCAGGAGCACTGGCCCAGGCCACCTGAAGGGGCCTTCCTTGCTTCTCTAATTTGCATCAATTTGTGAATTCATTTGCATAAACAAACTCCAGCGAGTGCACAATCCTGCTCTGAAAGTAAAGCTCTGGCCAGGTGCTCCTGGGCCAAGCACATGGACACTGGCAGGAGCGCTGAGAAGGCTGCGGACTTTGGCAAACATGCCTGGAGTCTCGTTTGGATTGTAAATAGAACTGCGCCAGGCTTCACGAAGCAGCTCCCAGGCACCCAACGCATCGTGGGAGGTGAGCATCCTTGCATTCCAAATCTGGGATTTCCATTTAAAAACTGCAAACAACTCCCATCCTGAAATCACCCTGACTTATGCAACATTACTTCTAGATTATTCACATGTTAAAAGACAAGCACCCCAATCAGACGAGAGAAAATCCAAAGAATATTTTTGCATGGATAAACTAAACAGAACCTACTCGCCATTATGTAAATGTGAAATAATGTCAGCCCGAATGAATGAAAGTGACAAACTCATTCATTCCGCAAACATTTATGGAGAGCCTACAGCGTCCCAGATTCTGCGCAGGAGGCTCCCACTGACCTCATTTTCATTGTTTGCCTCAACTTTTCCCCCCTCTCAAGATCTATTCCTTCTGTCATAAGGAGTCAAACATAACAGTCCTGTGTTGGCTCTATTGAAATGTTCACTAAAAAGGACAAAATAGGAAAAAAGAGAAAGGATTAGAAATGAAGATGAAAAAAGGAGTGAAGGAAATTAGGACAAAATGAAAAGATGGATTGAAGGCTGGACATAGCTTGTGTTCCCAGCTACAGTCCATTGCATTTGGGGTCCACATGGCCATGGGCCATGCAGCTGCTTAAGGCCACGTGATGGCGGAGGGAGAGAGTGTGAGTCATGGAACAAGAAAGCAAGAGGGCACAAGAAGAGCTCAAGAGAGAAGGAACTCTGTGTCTGGGGATTTTACCCTTCCAAGATTTCACACGCTTGCAGGGGCTTCACCCTCCTAGCCAATGACCCCTTTCCCATGCTAGACTGACAAGCAAGCACCTTCCCTCCAACTTCACTGTATATATGCTCATCTCCCCCTTTGTTTGTTTCCTTTCTCCAGGGATCTGTGGGGAGTGAACCAGTGGTTCCCTAGAAACTATGAAGCTGTAGTGTTCTAGTGAAGTAGCCCAGATGACCATGCTTATAATGTCTGGCCTTCCCTTTGCTCTTTTCCTATTCACTCACTAGCTAACAAAGTAACAAAAGAACCTCACCCTGCGGCATCTCCTCCACCACCAAATGAAGGTGATGAACAGCATGAGCTCAAAGCCCCTTCCTTGCCTCCCACGCTCTCTGATTCTAAAAATTGGCTCCATATTTAGTCAATAACCCACAGATCTGAGCATGGCCTTCCCACTAAGACACCACTGGAGCCCACCATCTTGAATGCACTCTTTCCCAAGCTTGAGCTGTCACTGTAGGTCTCCTCAGACTGTGTTATGTATGACAACTGGCAAAGGGGGAGTAAGGAACCCACAGAGATGCCACATCTCAATGGGAGGAAGGCGGAAAGATGGGGATGAATCATCAGAGTTGGAGGTTATCAGGTGCAGTCTGACCCTGGTGCCCACCAATGCCTTTACAGGGCTAGGGAAATCACACATTTTCCCATTTGACAAACCTTTACTGAAAACTCTACTGTGAGCCAACTATGTGCCTGACTTGGGGACATCTAAACACTATTGGAGAGTTTACAATGTAGCGGGGAGCACAGGTGTCTCAACTCAAAGAGATGATGGAAGAGCTCAGTCAGAAAACAAGGTGGAGAGAATGAAGTGCAAAACAGGAACCAGCAGACACTGTGTAAGTAGAAATTCTAATTCTATATAGGGACTGAGGGAAACTTCAAAGACTGAATCACAATTCTTTTTCTCAAAACTATCTTACTAGACTTTTTATAATTTAAAAAAAAAAAAAGCCTATAACCCAGGTAATATTATAACTCAAAAAGTCTCCCCCAAAATGTTAACTTTCACCAGGATATCTTCGATAGGAGGAATGATCTAAAATATATCATTCAAATATAAATGAAGATGTTGGGATTCTTCAGACTATTAAGTCGGCAATCTTCATCTCTCCACACTAAAGAGATACACAAACCATCTCAGAAAAACTCATTAGCAATGTTCCCAAAGGTTCAGAAAATTATCTGATAAATGCAACAAACTCTTGAAAATTCATCTTCTATAAATTAAGCACCACGGAGGCAGAGGCATCACTAACAGCTTCTTAACTAAAATGCTTGGGATTGAAGGTATGGAGGAAGAAAGGAGAACCTTTCCCCAAATTACCAAATTTGAGTAATTTAATTAAAAGAACATCCAAGGATAAAATAAAATAAAATAAAATAAAATAAAATAAAATAAAATAAAATAAAGGGGGGCAACAAACTCCCCTATCTCGAAGAGTTAATGACACTCTCTGTATTCTTCCAGCACATATTCAATTAATAATGAGCTCTGGACAGTAGGGTATTTTTCTTTTCTATTCACAGAATTTCAAGGTGAGCGGCTAATAACTTGCAGTAAGTTGCTTGCTTAAGATTAATGGTATTCGGCAAGTGGCATTATAATTTAGGGCTGTCAACCTCAGGGGAACAAATGGGCAAAGGGACATGATGGACTCAGGCTGCCAATGGCCCTCGGGACCGCAAAGCACCAGCTGGAAAGGAAAAGTCCGCCAAGGTCAAATGTCCAGCCTTGACCTTCCTTTCCGAAATGCTGAGACAGGCCGAAAGGAAACGCGGCCAGCTCCACACGGATCCACACTGCGAGTTTCAAGGTTTTGAACAAAGCCCCTGCCCATCTCTACGGTTCTTGGCAAACAAGGCGACGGGGACTGCAGGTGCTCAGCTGCGGTCACTGCACGCCCAGCTCCTCTCTCCGCAGAACACTTGCGGCACCTCTCTTTGTGGATCCTTTTTCTAGGTCACATACTTCAAGTTACATCAGTGGAGGTCAAATGTATTTTCAGTGATCACATGGCTGCCTCTCCACCTTCCCAAGAGGGCGTCGTATATCAATTGCCAAGAATGTGACCAGGGGACAAAGAGGGATCCTTAGGACAAAATCAGGCTTGTGTTTTTATCTGTTGGAAACCCCTCGCTTCCTCCATTTGTGGGGGCCCAGAAGCTTCTGAGTCGGAGGAAAGGAAGCTGTCTCAGGATCACAGGAGCAGAGGCCCCAGGGAACTGCCCTATCTTCCCTGCCGGATCCTCACTCTGACACTGGTACAGGGTGTCAGACAGCATGGAGTGCAGGATGAGCTGGTTCAGGGGTTCTCAACCAGGGGCAGTTCTATCACCAACTCCCGGGGACAGCCAGAAATAATTGGTGACAGGAGGAGCTGTTTGGGTTTGCACCGATGTGGGGGAGGCCACTGGCATTTAGTGCGGGCACACAATGAGGAATCATGCCACACAGCCAGGAACTGTGCCTCCCCAGATGCCACTGAAGTTTCTGGTCAAGAAGACTGAGCTCATTCATCCATCTTGTTTGACAGAGAGAAAAATGAGGTTCAGAAAAGAAGAGCATCTTGCCCTAGGTCACCCAGCTCCTTAAGAGCCGGAGCCGAGACTAAAAACCAGGTTTTCTGGCTCCTTGCTCTATTCGACTTCAAGGAAAGGGAAAAGCAGTGGTAAAGGTGATGGATGTTGTTTACCCAGGCCCTGGTTCAGTGCTTTGCACACTAAATCCACACAAGGACCCTAGGAGCAACCTAAGTCACAGACAAGGTCTGTGGCTTGTCTGAGGCCTCACTGGAACTGGCAGGGCTGGGGCTCTCACTGTTCAGAGATGAGCACGCCTCTGTACACCACCCAGAGGGCAGAAGGTGAGGATACGCCAAGCCTTGGCACAAAGCACCCAGCTCCGGGGAATGCAGCAAGGACTAGAAGATTGCCATACCTTCCCCGCCTGAACTTTTAAATAACCTAAAAAGTGACCCCAGAGGACAAAGGCTTAGGAACTGTCTGAACAAAGGCCAGATACATGAATCTGAAAGGAAACTGCAAAGTTGAGAGAGCAAAATGACAAAGATAATTCCAACTGAGTGCCCAAGAGGAGGAGAATGTGAGCAGAAGTCCCATCTCAGAGGGAGCTCCGACTGCTTGCCCAGTGTGCTAATCACAGGTCGTGAACTGTTTGCTCCATACTTCAGTAAAGTAGGCAGTTTCCTAAGTTTGAAACTTGCCAATATAATGCATGTGGAATCAATATGCCTACCAGATAAACTTGTTGAGCTCCTAGAAGGACAAAAGAAATGGGAGGGCAGGGTATAAAGTCCCACAGAAAAGGCAGGGGACACGTTGGCCTCACACACAGAGAAAAGGTGACATGAAGCATCCTTCTCACCTGAGAGCCTTTGCTGATGCTAGTCCCTCTACCAGGCGTATCCTATCCCTGCCTCCCAATTGTCTCCTCCAGACCCAGCTACCTCCTTCTTGATGCTGAGTCTCCACCAAGAAATCTCCTCTTGCCCTGACCTCCCGATCGGGTTAGGCACTCTGGTCAGAATTACCACAGCCCTCTGGGCTGACCTCTATCTAGAAACCAACCAAACTATACTGAATCTGACTATTCACCGGTCTTTTCCTCAACTAGAACTTGTGGTCTGTGTGGGAAGGGGCTGAGCACCTCCAGTGAACACCTGACATCATGCCCGAAGGCTTGGTGTGTAGTTAGTTGGATTGATACCTCCCCAGCATGTAGGTCTCTGGGGACCACAGCACCACAGCACTCTCCTACCTCTCTCTCCATTCAGTGGCTGTATTACATTTGTTTCTCCAGGAAATCTAATGAAAAGGCAAATTAGATGTCAGTACCACTCCAAAACCTTCCATGGTCTCAGACGCAGAGTGTGCTTGTTTATAACTGTTTTCTACCCCTCCTCCTGGGAGGGTTGGCACTCCCACCCCACTGATCTCAGGCTCGGCCATGTGACAGACTTTGGCCAATGAAATGTGAGGAGTGGCTTCAAAGAAACAGCTTTATGTGCTATCATGGATTCTACCATGGCTCTTTCCTTCCACCACTAGGACAACATCTCCCAGAGAAAGGTGACTCCCTCGGCTTAGATCCTGGGATAAAGGGGATGTGCAGCAAAGTTATAGTCAGCTTTTGAAGGTCAACAACCATGTGGGTCTTGACTGAAAGTTTGAAAGGTGGGCTGCAGCCACTCCTTAAGGCTTCCCCTGAGATTTTACTTCACAGTACTTATCATCAATCGTTGCAGTTGTAGGTCACTGAGATTTGGTTGTTACTGCAGCAAAACCCAGCAAAAGCTGACAAGCTCCCATTGCACTCGGTATCAAATCCAAAGGCATCACCACAGCCTGGTCCTATAACATCTGACCCTTAAGACTTCAACCTCATTTTCAACCACTCTTCTCACTTGTTATGCTCCAGCCATACTGGCCTCCTGGCCATTTCTCAGTCATTGCCAACAATATTCTGCCTCTGGGCCTTGTACTTGCTCTCCCCTGCCTATAATGTACCTAATCAGTGAGGCCTTCCCTATCTAAAATAGTGTCTCTCGTTCCCTATCCCTTTACCTGATTTAGTTTTTGTTTTTTTTTCTACTACTTACCACCACTTGGCATTACATTTTATATTTATTTTAACTCTTTCCTGTCAGTTTCTGCCACCACCTGGGAAGCTCCATGGTCAGAGAGCACGTCCATCTTATTTATCTCTGAATCCCCATAGCTGAGGACAGAACCTGGGACATTTCAGGTGCTCAACAGATATTTGTTGAGTAATTCAATGCCTGACGGCCTTGCCCACAGGTTAAATGTCTCAGGAGAGCAGCACCTGGGACCCTCTGAGTCACACTGTGTTTTCTAAAGATGGCGACATTTCCCATGTTACATGTTCTTTTTAAAACCTTCTCACTCCCTCACCTTGAACTTGGGTGGACCTTTACTGACTGAACCTTCACAACATGGCAGAGTAATGCCAACCAACTTGGCAGTCTACATCCTAAAGTAACCCACTTCCTTGTTTGACTGTCGCATTAAAGTCCGAGCCATCCTTCACAGAGACTATACAGGAGGCCACATGCAGGGTTCCAGCTGACAGCCCAGCCAAGGTCCCAGGATGTATGCATAGCTGAAGCTGCCTCTAGACGATTCCAACTCCCCGCCACCAAGTCATCCCCAGGCTCCAGGTTTTCCCAGATGAGGTCCCAGTAGAAACAAGTCACTCTGCCCTGTTCAAATCCCCGATCCCAGGATCCATGAGTATGTAAAAATGCTTATTTTTCACCACCCAGTTCTGGAGGGTGTCGTTACTTAGCAATAGTAGCTGAAACATCTCTATGCCACACAGATGAATCCACTCAGTAAACACCCCTGAGTGACAGATTCGCTCTGGCCCCACATCCTCGCCTGCAGATTAAGACTCATTCCATATTTTGCCTTGACCTGAACCCCTCCAGGATTCCTGGGACCCCATACATCTTGGAAATGACCATGACCATGAATGTGCACCCAAATTACGAGCCCATGAGCCTCTGAACCCATGGCTGGGATGGTATAAAAACACACAGCGGCTACTCCCTGAGGAGCAATCATCGCTGTCCTAATGTCAGGGACTGATGAGACTCAGAAATCCTAAGGAGGCTGGCTCTGGTCCAGCCTTTGCTAATTTCCTAAAGGAGCCTCCTGGCGGGGAACTCAGTGGAAACAGGATGGCAACCCAAGAATGATGCTTTTCAATATCGTGACATTCCACAGGCTGTGAGGCTGCAGTCTCAAAAAGCTACAATCGTTTCTCATACAATGAAACTGAAGGGAAGGCACAAAAGCTTGAACTGTTTAAGGTCCTAGGGCTGAAACTTTGTCATCAGTAGTTCTTACTTATTCCTTTTTAAGCCTCAATTTGACCAGCACATGTAACATTCAGTTACTAATTCATGTACAAAAGCAGAGATGGATTAGCCATGCCGTATGCTTTTGTAAACTTAACAAAAGTTACTGTAACCTCTGCTCCCTCTCGTCTTCTGTCACCCTCCTCTTCCAGCAGGTGCACAGGTGTGGCCAGGAGTTTGTTGGGATGCAGTGAAGAGGAAGTTGAGATGGAGATCTATTGAGGTTGGGCAGAGAGGGCGATATGCATGTCTTATTTCCATTAGAGTAAGGTGACCAGATGTCCCGATTTTTAACAATTTGTCCCACATCCCTTGGCGTTTTAAAAAAAAGTCCCGAATTTTTAAAAAAAATATATTTTATTGATTTTTCACAGAGATGAAGGGAGAGGGATAGAGAGTTAGAAACATCGATGAGAGAGAAACAATGATCAGCTGCCTCCTGCACACCTCCCATGGGGGATGTGCCCCCAACCAAGGTACATGCCCTTGACCGGAATCGAACCTGGGACCCATGAGTCCCCAGGCGCCGCGGGACGCAGGACAAATTGTTAAAAATCTGGACTGTCCCGCCAAAAGCGGGATGTCTGGTCATTTTACATTAGGGGCATTGCTGGTTAGCAATAATCACAGAAGTAGGAGCCTCTGAAAGGAATACTCTTAACACCGCATGATATTGTCTTTCACCTGCTTATCAATCCATTCCCCAGTGCTTGCCAGCACGTGGCAGTTTCCTACCTGCACTCAGACTTTCCTTTTCCTGGTGGCACTGCCCACAGCTACTCCACTCACCCACTGTCCTCCATTCACACAAGACTGACCTCTTGGACCTCACTTTGCTCACACTCTCCCTCAGCGGAAATGGCCTCATCCAATCACATTTCTTTAGGCCATTCAATTTCTTACTCTGTTGGCACAAAATACTGACCTCAATAAAAAATAGCATAAAACTTGTAAAAGGCCTGGAGAATGATAGCACCAATGACAAAGTGGTCAGTGAGTGTCCTCAATTGCAAGAACATTTAAGATTAGTCACTGAACAGAAAAACTTAAATGGCCTAAAATCTCACAAATCGTGTATGAAAGAAACTGGTAGGGTTTTTTCCAAATATGACAAGACTGAAAATATATATGACAGTATCAATAACGAGTAGTGAAGCTGAAAGAAACTTTTCTGAACCATCTGTAATAAAGGTCTAATTTCCATCATCCATCGTTAACTATGGTTCTCACTCCATGCTTTTACAAAAGACTAATGCCTGAGTCCCAGCAATTCTGAATTAAGTCATTTAGGGAACATCCTGAGCTTTGGGATTCTTAATAGTTTCCAAATTATTCTATTGGGCATCCCATGTGAAGAACTGCCAAAAACAAAGAATGAATCATCTTTCTATTCTCTCCATATAAAATGGATGAAAAGCAGATCAATGAACATTCTGCCAAAAACTGTAGGAAAAAAATAAATATCTTTTTTATTATAATTATAAAACATGTCAGCAGTTAATTAAAATAAAATAGTAATAATAATGTTATGTTATGTTCTGGATTTTGTAATGTTTGTGGTATGTTTGTTACATAAGTGACACTTTCAACTGTTAAATTAAATAATGTGCTGTACTTTGTTTTGCATTCGAAATTTTGTGTGTGTGTGTGTTTTTTTATAAAGTGCACTCCCAAAATTGTACAAGCTTGAGTCCTCCTCATGGAGAAGAGAAATGTTTGTGAGTGTTGTTTTTTAAAACAGGCAGGTTCCATGAGCTAAGTAAGACAAAGAACTTAGCGGTAACAAAACCAGACTAGTCCCAATGGGATTAGATATAAAATAAACATTTATTTATCAGCAGCAGGCCTGTAAGAATATAATGACTCATGCTATTTGCTTTTGCATCCAGCACAAGCGTGGTACTGTACATGGGAGGCACAAGTGAGAAATTTTTTCTAATTCTATCGCTTAAGTTTTTTCATTTAAACTGTACCCTATTACATAGTCATTAAAAGGAACTCTTATGAAGAGTGTGTAATAACACTGTGGATGATATAACCACCATGAGAAAGGACATAAAATTATACATACCAAATGACTATAATCAAGTTTAAAAAATCTGCACTGAGTAAGAAAGAAATCTGAAAACAATGTTTATATTAATAGCAGTGGTGTTTGGGTATAAAATTAAGAATTTTTTTTTTCTCTTCTTTCTATATTCCCCCATTTTCCAAATGTTCATGAGTGATTAGGTACTCGTTTAATGATGGCTGGATCCAACAGGAAATAATGAAGCAGGAAAATTAGGATGACCTGAAGAGGATTTGATCCAGAGGGATGACTTAAAACTAAGGGCTAAACAGACCTTCTGCCGCCTAAAAACACTGCCGTGGCAATGCAGGGTGATCAGACACGGGACTCGGGGACTTCTCCCAGAAGTGACACACATCACATCCACTTAGATCCCACTGGCCAATGGCAAGTGATCTGCCACACTTCACAGCGTGGCAAGTGAGAGTTAACACGTGCCCAGAGGGAGGGCAAATGCAGTATTTGCGACCATCACAGAGAGCCTATTCTTTTCGCACTGATGCAAATGGTGAGAATGACACAAGCTCCAGCACCAAAGTTTTAGGAATGCTTGCCCGGTGAACAAATGAAACCCATTCCCCGGGACCACGTGTCCTCTCTCCACCACCTCACACAGCACAGAAGCAAGCCCAGCAGTGATACGTGTGGGGCCTGGATCAAACCTCAAAAACAGCAACAGGAAACACACGGCCACGCCTGGAAGACTGAGGGCAGCCCTCTGATTCCGAGAAGCCGGTTCTGCATCTGCCCTCTTGTTATTCGAGAGATCAGATTTTACGTGCAGAGGACAAGGTAGTTTATACTGGACAGAAGATACACCGCAGGATTCTGCCTGGGACGGGCTGGCTCAGGAAGCCCGCTGCACTCTGCTCTGAGCGTTCGAGATGAGTCCTTTTTTCCTGGCGAGCAGTGAGCGCCGGTATATTGTTCAAAGATGCAATCGATACTGAAAACACTTTCCAGCAGACCTGGAACAAAATCTCCACAAAAGGCATCTGCAATAAAACAACTCACAAAAGGCCCTAAATTAACAGGTACGGAAAACACACCCCCTAGAGAAGACAAATAAAAGGACACAGAAGTAGCCGGCCAGGGGGCGGCTAATGCCATCCCATCTCCTGCTGAAGAACCGCAAAGCTCTAAGCAGCCAGACTGCGGGAGCCAGAGATTACAGACAACACAGCGCGGGGACGGTGTTTGGCACCTCCAGGGCCCAGAGCTGCTCTGTTTCCCACCCTGGGTGGCAATTTCCTTCTGAAATAGGCAGCTCCCTTCAAAATTATATGTTGCTTCTCCCCGCTTCCCAAAGAACTTCTCAATGCAACGATTCTCAGGAAATTGCTAACTGGAAAGAGTCCTTGCAAGAGAATGTCTCCCCTGTCTTCTTTCTGCTGCCACCCAGGCCACCATCTTTGGTAAAACATGTCCAGCATCCATCACTTGAAGGGTAGATTCCTCCAGCACAGGGCGAGGGACCTCTGCTGACTTGTAAATCACACCACGGCTTTGGTGAGTATGTTAGTTGCCTATTGCTAAATAGCAAGTCACCCCAGAGCCCAGTGGGTGAAAACAGTCATGATCATTTCTTATCTCTTGTGGCTTCTGTGGGTCAGGAGTGGGGGAGAGGCTCAGCTGAGCAGAGCTCACGTGCGGGTCTCTCAAGTGGCTGCCATGAGGTCTCAGTTGGGGATGCTTCACTTCAAGGCTGCACGAGGTTAGAGCAACGACTTTCAATCCGTCTGCTGCAAGGATTTTTTTAAACGTGCAATACTGGACTATTTAGTCAGGGGCACTGACCTTATTTCCCTTAGATTGTCAAATTGAAAAATGACAACAGTGAATACAACAATAGCTGTCTTATATAAATAAATCAAAATTATACCTATTTTTTGTCAGATATTATATATTTTTTGGTGAACTGCAGAATTTTGGAAATTAGTTTACGGGTGCCGTGAGATGAAAAGGGTTGAAAATCGCTGGGTTGGGGACCTCATTTTCAAAGTGGCTCACTCATCTGGCCAGCAAGTCAATTTTAGCTCTAAGCCAGCGGCTTCACCTCCTTTCCACATGGGCACAGTGATGGGCTACCCCCACAAGGAATCCTAGAGACCGAGGCAAAACCCACGCCTCAGAGATCACATCCCTTCTGCCAGGAAGGGCCAGCCCTGATTCCGTGAAGGAGATGGTATAAGAACACGAAGACCGGGAGGCAATGAGGGCCATCTCGGCATCTGGCTCCCTGGGAGTCAAAGCGCTGACCATTAGACACTGTGGGGGTAGCAGAGGCAAGATGCCCCATGTACGTCCGCCCAACTGCCAACTGGGCAGGCAGTGCTGAGGACTGACGGCTCCCAGGGGCAGGTCTCAAACATAGGCCAATGGGCATCCCTGTGTACATGCCCAGCTCCTCACCCTGGATCATTCCATGGAGTGTGTACTGCCCTGTCTCCCAGAGGCCCCAGCACATCACACTGCAGTTGTCCATACGGTGACAGGCTTGAGAAAGCACCCTTTATTGTCTTCTTTTTCATGTCCTCACTCCCCTGCTGGAGTTCCTGCGTTCTTCATATAGGTAAGCTATTTGTACTCGGGTCACTAACTCAGATTGTGCCAGTGTGACCCAGCCCAAGGCAAAGAGGGGACTGAAAAGTTCCCTGTATTCACAGAGCTTTCACTCAGCCGGGAGGATAGAACCTATGCACATAAGTCAGGCTGCATAGCTTCAGAAAGCAAACTATAAACAAATATTGGTAATTATGCTCCTAAAGATAATACTGTGTTTGGCAAACCCTTAGTAAGATCACATGAAAAGCAGATTAGTGGGACAATAAAGTTGCACTGTATTTTTAAATTACAGCAAATAAAAGTTCTGGAAGATAATTATTTCTAAAACAAAATTTGTTCAGGTTGAATATTAGCTCCGGGAAGCAGCCCTGCTCCTGAATGACCTTCCTCAATTGTCCCATAGTCCTGGCTCTGGTGACAGGGCCTGTTCACCCAGGCGTCCCTGCAGACCCGACTGACAGATAACCCAACGTTAAATAACATTTACCCAGGCCACAAAGGAGGTTTCCTCCTTACAACTAGTTCTTTTGCCCATGTTAAGAAAGAAAAAAGCAACCTAAATGTTGTATTATGAAAGGTTACCTCTAACAAATTACCCGTGTGTCCCTTTTTATTTCCCAACACCCCCTGCTGCTAGCCTGAAGCCAACTAGTTCAGCAATGGATCTGAGCAGAAATTATGTGTGCCCCCTCTCCTCCTCCTTGTCTTCCCCTTTCTGCAGCAACCAGATAGGACATGGTGTGCAGGGAGAGCCAGATAGGAAGTGGCCTGCAGCCCTGAGTGGGGACTGAGGACGGACACTGCCCTGGGGTGTGGGACAATTGAGGACTATGGTACAATTGAGGAAGGTCATTCAGCTCTGTGAGATTCCAAGATGTACTTATTATTGCAGCACAGCCCAGCCTAGCCTGACCAATAAAACCACTTTTCCTAAGTCCCTCTCTAAGAGAGAACAGGACTCAAGCAAAGAGCCTTCCACAAGCAAAAATATCCAGCTGGATTCCAGTCCCATTGTTTTGTTTCCATAGCAGTTGCTTAAATTATGGCAGGTGATAATGGTTTGATATTTATCTGTGGTGCTTCTACAGTTTCTATTTAAACAATTTCCTTGAAGTGAGAAAAAAAGTTAAATCAATTTATAGGAAAACAGTAAATAGTAGATAAGCCCATGAAGGTAAAACCAAATGATTGAAATGGAGGAGACATAACATCAATCTCACAGAGGAAGAAAAAGATCTAGAAATTGAAATACATGTGATCTGCAGTCATATAGTGAAACAAATCCCCATATATGGCAGCTGCAAAGCTGGGCTGGGTCTAGAACTCAGTATTGGTTGTAGACTACCACGTTACCTAGCCTCTACTTCTTCACTGGCTCAATGCCCATGCTGCCAAAGCCGAGGCTCTGAACGAGTTCAGACGGCATCACTCTTTAGCAGGAGGAGTGTACCAGCCAAACCCAGCGGGAAAGGTTCAGTGCTGTTCAAAAACTTTTCAGGCAATAAGCAACCCAATAATAAATAACAAAATCAACTTGGTGAGTTAGAACTACTTCTTTAATTGACTTTAGAGAAAAAGGATGGGGGAGAGAGAAAAAAACAAACAAACAAACAAACAAACAAACACCTATGTGAGAGAAAAACATTGATTGGTTGCCTACTTTATGCACCCTGACCAGGGATCAAACCCACAACCTGAGTATGTGCCTGACTAGGAATAGAACCTGCAACCCTTTGGTGGACAGGAAAATGCTCCAACCAACTAAGCCACACAGGCCAGGGCAGCAGAACTACCATTTTTTTTAATAAATAAAATAAAACAATGCAATGTGCATATAAGAAAAAACAATTACTATACACACAAACACAATCAGTTTGTGGATCATATTATAAAGTTCAAAAAATGCACTTCAGCCCTTTAAGTTTTCTCTTCTTTATTCACTATATATTTATTCCTTTATTTAGCATCTACCCAATCAATTCCTCAGCTCCTCCCCAACTAAATTGAGTGAGGCCACATTTGTGGTCTTTATCATTCATAAACAACAGCACGATCACAGTGACTGACACACTGCAGGTATTCAATAGTCTTTATTGAATAAGTAAGATTTAAGTTATTCCACAAGCCCCTCAACCCTGGGGTCCCCCCATTTCTCAGTTTGACTCCAAAATGCACTTGTGTGCGTTTCTCCTTTCCTATCTACTGTCACTGTCTTGAACCAAGAGATTCGGGTAGGCTGCTGGCATTGATGTGTTTCTGTATGAAACGTAGAGGTCAGTGCTTCCCTATGTGATCCTAACTTTCCCCAGAAGAACAGACATTTTACAGGTGTGGACACTGACTTTTACAGGTGTGGACACTGACTTTCACAGATGTGGACACTGACTTACCAAGCGCCTCTACAACCCAATCCCCCAGACCCTGAACAGCCTGTGGGTACTGAATACAGAAGAACCGGCCTGCATTCTCTCCCAAAAGGAGTGGGGTCTCGGTGGACCTACGGCCTATTTACGCAGTATAATGAGCACGTGAGCAAACTAGAGGGGGATGCAGCTCTCCTAAGACCATGGGTTCCTGGCTACATCACTTGCACCACCTTTATGAGTCCAACGTACATTATGCTTCCTCCCCAGGGACCTCTTTGCTTCTCTGACAGTTTGCACAATGAGGGTCAGCCTCGGCAATCTGCTCCCAGGAAGTAAGCACCGAGGCAAACAACCACACATTTTTTCCCTCATACTTAGATAAAAATTCTTCTAGTATTAAAAAGATCAATCACGGGCTGCACTTAAAAATATCTATAAATGTCTCTTTAAAATTGTTTCACCATGTGTTTTTGTTCTATAAACACTATTAAAAATTAAACAGAGAAGACAGGACAATTACATTCCGAGGTTTTATTTTGCCTCTACCTCTCTCTCTCTCTCTCTCTCTCTCTCTCTCTCTCTGCACCCTTAAGTGATTCACCTCTTTCTCAGTTTGTCCACTCCCCCCACCCAAGTTCCCTGGGACACAATGTGGGCACATGATCAACCTCTGAGAAACATTTATTTATGCTTCAAAAAAATGGGAGGCCTACTATGTGCTAGACTGTATGAGAGTGGGGTTCACGTGCATTTAATCAGAAGAGGTTTTGAAAAGAAGCCAAACACTAGTGGATTTTTTTAAGTGAGCACCATTTTAAAGTCCTACCAAATAAGAGGACCTGCTGATAGAAATGCAGTTTTTAAAGAAACAGGTACAAGCTCAATGGCCACACATTCCAGTTTTGATATTTGACATAAACTTAGCCACAGTACAATGTCCCTCTCCTGAGAGGGGAATGTTTCATTTAATATCATTTCCTACAAGCATAATATTGACCACTATATGTTGTTTCCAGACCACATGGAGGACAGAGGTGAAGTAGGGGGTCTCAGTGTCCTGAGACAAATATCAAGGGCATAAGTAACCAAACCCAAGGCAAACTTGACTCAATGCTCTAAAGAGCCTGTTAGAATGGTGTAGATAAATCTTGCAGAAACACAGTAAGAGTAATCCATTCACTCATCCACTCATACATCTATTAATATCCTTCCAAACATCCATTCACTTGCCCATTCATCCACCTAAAAACAAACCATTCACTCTTCCCTCCATCCAACTACCTACCCAATTACCCATCTACCCATCCACCTATTTAGTCCTTCACCCAACCATCCATCCACCCCCTTCCACCCATCTTCCCTCCTCCCTCACACTTACCCATCCTTTCATCCATATACTCTCCCATCCATCTCATTCATTCATTCATGCATTCACCCATCCTTTTTATTCTCCCTTCCTCCATCCACTTATCCATTAATCTATCACATATGAAGCACCAATTCTATAGCTACTTCAACAGCTATTTCTGCTTAGAATATTCCCCAATCCTAAATGAATTGTAATCATCACTTTCTTTATTCCTCTTAATGTTTTGTTGTAATATGTGACTTGTGCCTCTCCCTGGAAAATGTGGCCTTAGCTCTACCATATAAGGGAGTTGAGTTATAATAATTACAATAATAAAAAATAATAATAATGTTACCATTTATTGAGAGTTTATCACAAACCAGATTATTTGGTGAGCCCTCATAACATCTCTAAACTACATCAGAACCATCTGATGTAGGCACTATGGGCACATTGTGTTGAAGAAGCAAGACCAGAATGGGGTGCCCAGGCCTGTTCAAACCCTGCCCATGCCTGGGTCTCATTCATTCTCATTCTCCTCCTGCCCCAGAATAAAACTATCCCATCTGCCTTTCATTTCCATTATATTTTTCCTTAAAAATCCTCAGAGCATTTCCCAAAAGCTTAGACCTTTAACACCTATATTAAGAACTAAAAGGGAGAAACCAGAAAATGACAAATCCCAGAGTTTTAGGGGATTTTCATATTTTTGTTTTATTTTTTTATCCCCAGGGACGACCAACATTCTTTTTTCTTTCTACACAGGGAAGCAGATCCTGAAAACTGGACTTTCCCAGAGAAAGCAAAATCTGCTTCTATTCTTTGTATGTTTGTATGTGTCTCCACATATGCATGAGAAGGAGGAAAAGAGGGAGGGATAAAAGAGGGGGAGGGAAAAATTGATTTCGTTAAGAGAGTTTCACCAATCAGAGAAAGACAAGTACCATATGACTTCACTTATATATGGAATTTAATGAACAAAATAAACTAACACAAAATAGCATCAGAATCATAGATACAGAGAACAGACTGACAGCTGACAGAGGGGAGGTGGTCTGAGTAAAAATAGTGAAGGGATTAAGAAAAAAAAAAATAACATCTCATAGTTAGAAAACAGCATGCTGGTCACCAGAGGGAAAGAGGGTTGGGGGGAGGTTGGAGAAGAGAAAAGAGGAATGAAAGGTGATGGAAGGGGACTCGGCTTGGGTGGGTGGTGAACACACAATATAATATACAGAAGATGGTATAGTATAGAATTGTGTTTAATTCTATATAATTTCATTTACCAAGCTCACCCCAATAAATTCAATATAACTAAAAGAAAATAATAAAAACATTATAAATAAGAGAGAGTCCCTATGTTACTTAAATAATACAAAGTGCATTTTCTCAAGAGTCGGGTACCAAATTAATCTTTCTCTTTCCCAGACTTCTGGTAAACCACAGAGCACTGGCAGGTACTCTGGGATGTCCTGTGGGCACCCGGAACGAAACATGTCTGGAACCACGCTTGTCATCCTCGCCCTACAAAATGCTCCTCTCCTTGTGTTTCTTGTTTGGCTCCCAATCACTGCCGGCCCTGCCCTCATAACCCTGAAGCTATCGATTTTCCCATTTTACAGATGAAGAGCGAAGCCACGTGCCCTGGTGGCAGAGCCAGTAAACAATGCAGGGGACTCACAGCTGCACCCTCAAGCCAGCTTTCTCCAGGATTGATTTTGTATCTTTGTTGGTAGCTGCGCACTGGTTCTCTTGGAACAGGACGGGTTTGGGACACAGAAAGGACTAAATAGAAATCCAAGTATGTCATTAGCCTTATTCACTAAAAGGGGGGATTTTCATTCTTCCCTGAACCTGCAGTGCAGGCAAGACAAGGCCATGAGCGATGCTGAGCCCGGGCCTGTGTCCTGCCTGGGAAGAGGCGGGGGGAGCCACAGAGGCCAGAGGCTCTGTCCTGGCTACAAGGGAGCCCAGTGCAGCCTCCGCATCTGACTCTTGCTGCCACCCTGTGACCAACTGCAGCAATCGCAGGCAGGGAAAGGGGGGCCAACCAGGCGACCAGAGGACAGAGGGGCCCACAGCATTGATCCCCCCGTGGGGAGTCCTTTGGGGTCTCCCCAAGTGACTCAGAGGCTCAGGTGGCGCACAAAGACCCACGGGTGGGACGTTCCCTGACCCCCAGGGAAGCAGATCCCAGCTTTGGGCGGGAAAGCTATGGGTCCATCTGTGCATGGGGACCAAAGAAGTCAGGGGACAGGGAAGCCCTCGCCTCCTTTGCTGGGCACCCAGGGTCAAGTGCCCTCCAAGGGGTGACGCCCCAAAGCTCCAGGGCAGGATCTCGGGCGCATAGCCAGATGCCATCACAGAGACCCTAGAGACCCTGTGACCTGCTGCCCTGTCCTGTGAGGGAGTGAGGAGGCCCCATTGCCCAGCTGGGGGGAGTCACAGAGGACACCACTCCTGCTGGCACCATACCTTTCTGGAAGAATTCTCCTGCCACACCTCTCCCTACACATACTCTGCAACATGAACTTTTCTCACAGCAAGATGAATCAAGACTCTATTACTCTGTTTACTTCCTTTACTCTGTATTTACCAGAGGGGGGAGCCCAGAGCCCTCAAGGACTAGGAAAGCACTCGGGTGTAGCCCAGTGCCAAACAGCAAGGGGCTGAAGTCAGGCCTTGGGCGCTGAACAGATCCGAGTGCAAATCCACCCTGCGGACGGCTCCCCGTGTGCCCTGAGCCGGCCGGCCGGCCACCCTCTCCACGCACAGCTCCTGGCCTGCGCCATGGGGACCACCACACCTGCTCCTTGGGTCCTCAGGAGGATGAAGTGAGTGAGTCTGATGCTTTCACGCCGTGGTGAGAAATTAATTACAGGTTCCAACAGCTCCAGGCCAAGCTACTTAAGTCACCCTCTTGTCTGGCCTCTGCCTCTCCAGGTTCAGGCTGACTAACGGTGGGACCCTGAGCCAGTGACTTGGCTCCCGGGGCCTCGGTTGCCCCACCTGCAAGACAGACCACATAGGAGCAGAGACACCTCAGGATGCGGGTAGAATTAACTTAAACAGTGTAAGTTCAGGGAAGATCACACCGCTTTGTCCAGAGAAAACTCTATCAATGAAAGTCACTTTTGATGAAGAATGCCACAGCTTCTGAAATGCAGGGTACAGGGGGGCTAGGGAGGGGGATGGGAGTGCAAGCTGCAGCCCCAGTCATTGGCGGGAGGAGAGCCCGGGGCCAGGTCTCCTCAAAGCCCCGTGTCAGAATTCCTCTACAGAGAAAATGGGGCTACAGCCTCCTGTCCGCTCCCAGGGGCTCCCACTGCGTTAACGACAGGGTTCTGGGCTTGTCCTCAGCAGGAGAAAGGATCGGTTGCCTCCCATATGGGGACAGAAGCCAAAACCCGCCAGGCTAGGAACTGTCTCAGCTGGATTTGCTTCCACAAGAGAAAAGAGATTTGCATAACATCAAAGAACAACTGAGCATCAGTGGGAAGAGAAAGGACTGGAAAGCCAGGGGATCCCAGCCTCAAAGGGCATCGGTCACCCGGAAAGGCCTCCAGGGTGGGAATCACAGGGCCCGGTCTGGCTTTGTGCAGTCAGTTTCTCTCTCGCTGGACTTCAGCTGCTTAACCCATGGCAGCGGTGTGACAACGACCCCAGTGCTCTGAATGGTGGGCTCCAGCTTACAGGTAAGGCAAGGGCACTGAGCATATTCTACGGGGTCTGGGCCACCTCCAAACCTCTCCACGCAGTGAAGTGGCCAGGCAGGTCCCTGGCAGAGCTGCAGAGCTGACGGCCAACATCAAGGTCTCAGCCCCCAAGGCAATGTACAAAGGGCCACCTGGAGTCACTTCGTCCCCAAAGCAACCCCTTCCAAGCGGCTGCAACCAGCATCTTAGTTCTTGAGAAGTCTCAGAGATTCCCTGGAGCCCTGCTGTACACAAGGAGGGCACTGTGTGGCATGGAAATGGGACCATCACTCACATAAAGGGGCCAGGTGAAGAAATGCCATCATCACCTGGCCACACCAGGCCGCTCTCCATCTCCCCACAGCCACATGGCGGCCCACAAACAGGAAAGTGCACTAACCATTGCACCCTCTGGCCTCACCCTCCCACTCACAGAGAAGTCTAGTCTCTCCCCCTGCTGTTCTGTTGGTGTTTTTCCTATCCCTTCCCCAGAGAGCCCCTGCACATGGTGGTATTCAGTGGCAGACTGGGCTCTGCTAGTTCCCACTACCTAGCATTCGGAAAGCACCTCGAATTGTTCCTCTTCTCTCTTATAAATGTTAGTGATATCAAATGGATAAGGGAACACTTCCCTGAAAGAAAAAAAAAAAAATGTATGTTTTTCTTTATAGTATCAAGAACCCATATTTTTTGTTTTTATTTTTATTTTTAATTGAATTTATAGGGGTGAGACTCGTTAACAAAATTATATAGGTTTCAGGTGAACAATTCTCCAAAACACCTTAGGGTGTTTTTTTCTTTCTATGTCCTTATTGAGATTTTAGAGAGAGAGGAAGGGAGAGATGTGAGACAGAAACGTTGATCGGTTGCCTCCCATATGGGGACAGAAGCCAAAACCTGGGCAATGTGCTCAGACTGGGAATGGAACCCGCTACCTCGCAGTGCATGGTCGGTGCACTGGCATGACGCTGCTCCCGCCAACTGAGCCACACGGGCCAGGCCACAGCCCATGTTGTCCAAGCTAGCGGTGAACAGCTCTAGTTCGCCATCCAGGTTCCAGAAGACCAGACATAAGCGTTGTGGATGTTTTTATTATCAAACCTCAACCCCTGGCCTCTTGACAGTGTGCACAGCACAAGTCATGTCTGCAGATATCTCCGTGTACTCTTGGGTTTAGATGCCGCTACAAACTTGGCAACGTACCTCATTTTATAATTAGTCATTGTTAATTCTAATTTACTTGATTGCTGAAACAACTGCATTTGGGAGATTAAGGAGGCAGCTTGCACTGCCAGCCAACCCTTAGATCATGATCTCTCTCTTTAAAGCCAGATTTTTAAGGCTAGAAGCCAATCCAAAATCCCAAACTCTTTTGGGGTCCCTGTTAACTGATACAGGATGCCCGACATCCTAAATGGCACTCAATGCCCTAAGACCTCTCTCTAAACCACACAGACAGTAACAAAACACACAACTGATCTCTACATTGTTTTAACATTCTATTAATATGAATAATAGTTTTGTTACATGAAGCAAATTCCTACAATCCTAAAAGCTAAATAGTGAAGCAGAATAAATGGTACAAATGAACATTTTCCATTATTGAGGCTTTGCTATGTGTTCATTTGGCACATACTATTTGACTTAATCCTCACAATCTATACTAACAATGTTAATTAGACCAAGAGATCTTCCGGATGTCCTGCCAGACAAAACCATGGTGGCGGGGCCAAGGCGGAGGCAGTTAGGGGCAATCAGGCAAGGAGGGGAGGACAATTAGGGGCAATAAGGCTGGCAAGGGGGGGAGGCAGTTGGGGGCAAGAAGGCCAGTAGGGACAGTTGGGGGTGAGCAGGCCAGCAGGAAGAGTGTTATGGGTGATCAGGCAGGCAGGCTGGTGAGCAGTTAGGAGCCAGCGGTCCCAAATTGTGAGAGGGATGTCCCAGATTGGAAAGTGTGCAGGCTGGGCTGAGGGACACCTCCTGTGCACAAATTTCATGCACCAGGCCACTAGTAACTTCATAAGTAGATATAATTTTTTTCTCAGCAAACTAAGTTCAAGGCAGATGAATAACTTGCTCAGTTCCACACATCCAGTAAGCAGCAGAACCAGGATTTGAACCCAAGTACTCCTGACTCCAAAGTCATGCTTTGAGCCCTGTGTCAATTGTCTAGCACAGTGGTCGGCAAACTGCGGCTCACGAGCCACATGCAGCTCACGAGCCACCTGCAGCTCATAAGCTGAGGTTAGCCTCTCTATTGACTAATGAGTTTGCTGACCCCTGGACTAGACTAATGTTACCGTGTGGTTGGAAGCTGTGAGGATTAGGCAATTGTGGTATATTGTGTACAAAGAGGTAAAGGGTAGTATATGACAGTGGTCGGCAAATTCTTTGTTCAACAGAGCCGCAAACCGCAACTCGCAAGCTGCATGTGGTCTAGCACATGTAAGAAAAAATAAGTTCAGCCCAACCAATGCTATCAGATGAGCTGAAGCCATGGACCATGGAACAGAGCTTGATGCTACAGAGAGAAACAAAGAGGAAAATGAGCATGTGCATACACACACACACACACACACACACACACACACTAGCAGCAAGAACAGAGAGTGCTACTAAAACTCACAGCCTTTAGGAGTGATGTCCCCTGCAAGAATGGCTCTGAGGGATATGATCAGAATTTTGGAGCCAGGCAGAGACACACATACACATACTGTGTTCACACAGTATGTGTATGTGTGTGGGGAGGAAGGGGTTGATCTGGCATCAATGTTTGTGCCCATCATTGAGGAAAGGTGACATAAGTTACACCACATCCATGTGGTGAGATGTTTTATAGCCAGGAAGCACATCATTTTGAAGAATACTAAATGAAATGGGAGCATGTCCATGCCAGAAAGTTAGGGGGAGAGAGGACAAAATGTCAAATCTATAGTTCAATTATAATATTAAGCAGCCTAGAAGAAATGCTGCAGAACATGAAAGCAGTTATTTTTGCACTGTGAGGTGAGAAATAATTTTTTCTTATTGTATTATTCAGTACTTTCCAATTTTTCAAAGAATAGGACGAACTTTATTTTGTAGGAAAAAAAATTATTTTAAGTGGTCCCTACACTGCCCAAATCCACTCCAAATGTCTTGCCATTATAAAATAGTTGGTACAAAACGATCCCATTTATGTAAAATATATATATATATATATATATATATATATATATATATTCATAAATATATGTGTAAACATATTCAAAGAGGAAAAGTCTGGAAGAAATACACCAAAATATTAACTGTGATCAGGCCAGAATAGCAGTTGTTTTTATTTGTATTTCCAAAAATGTCCACAATAAATAGACAACACTTGGCAATTTAAAATGCTACAGTTTATCACAGTTGTTATTTCATCCAGCGTCTACGGTTGAACACTGCAGTGAAAGGACATTCCTGTCTCTGCCAGCTTCTGAAGCCCTGAGGTCACACAAAGAATTTGCACCTATGCAATGACCCTGGCATTTCTATGTCCTACACAGTCGGGACTGGTCTAGGGCCTTCTTCAGTCCTGGGAAGAAACCAATCGGAAAAAGAATCTGGTCAGAGCCCAGCAGGGTTGTGCGACCAATGCATCAACCTTGCCCCCTACCTCAAAGGATAGGAACAAATTCTAGAACACAGGAACTTAGTCAAGGACCCTACCTCTTGCAGCACCTGGAGGGCCAGTGTTAGCGAGTTACTCCTTTACCACTCAGGGTTGCTGTACTTGTGCACACTCTGCCGGAGGGTTGTATTGTATGTCACTAACCAGCACACTCATTTCACATGTACAACCTGGCAGGTGTAGGCATGCTAGGAAGAAGGTGAGGTGTGGTGGTTGAGACACTGGAGTCACGGTGCCCAAGCGGGAGACCTGGCTCTATCACCTTCAAGCCAAATGACTTTGGCAAAGCTAATTCACAGTCTCCATGCCTCAGTTTACTTCTTCAATTAACTCTGGATACTCACAGCGGAGCTTGCTCGCAGGGCTGTTGGGAGGATTAAATAAGCTCATATGTATTAGGTGTTTTAAACACCATCTGGCTTGTGGTAACTGTTCAACAAGCATGAGGGTGTTGTTATCATCATCATCATCATCATCATCATCATCATCATCATCATTGTCATCACAAGGCTTTGTCCTAGGAAGCTTTGAGGGAAACAAAAATGAAAGGGATAGGAGGGCTTCAAAGAGCTTGTGGAGCTGAGGAGAAGACCCAATGGTGGTACCAGAGTGATTAGAAGCCAAGGTCATCTATGATGAGCACAGGGAGGTGCAAAAGGCAGAGGAGGACAGAGACCAGGAGAGGCTTCCTGAAGGCCGCAGCAGCTGCGGGCCCATTACTGAGCACCCGCCAAGCAGGAGCTCAAAACCATTTGATGAGTTAGAGAGCCAGGCACAAGGACTGAGAAGTCTACAGGCAGCTCTGGGGTGATGGGGGTCATTAGGGCAATAGGAACAAGAGAAACAAAGGCTGAGAAGAAAGTATGGGATGAGCTTTGAGTCCTAGATTCATGCAAGGAGCTGAAGCCCAGGCCCAGGTGAGAGGGGAGCTGAGCTAGGATGGGTGAGGAAGCATCACAAAGGGTCCAGGGTCCCTTCTGCTACCTCTATGTCATATTAATTCCTGCTTTCCCCCCGTCTCAGCTAAAACACACCCGCTCTGCAAAGCCTCCTCTGACCCTGGACCATGCAGATCACCACAGGAAGACTTGCATGAGTTAGTCTAATTCTCTGAGAAATGCCTGATTCTTGCAGGAGGTGGTAATCTCCATGAGAGTGTGGACTGCATCTTATTCTGCCTGCTTGTCTGTAATCCCCAGAGCCAAGCGTTACACCTGGAATGGAGTAGCAAGACGCAAAAATGTTTGTTGGGTGAGGAATGAATGAATGATGAGTAGATCAAAGACGCTGTCAAGTGCACACTGTTTTCTCATGCTCCTGCCTGGGCCCAGCACGCTCTGAGGCAGCGATATTCCCTCTGGAAATGCCCTCCCCTCCCCCTCCACGCGAAGTGGAGAAATGGAAAAAGAAACACGCTATTGATGTATTTTGACATCCTGGACTAATACCTGCTACACAAGAAGCAAAGTAATAATAGCCATCATCTCTCCGATCTATACTGCACTATTCAAGGGCTTAATTCAAGGACTTTTTTTAAAAAAGAACAGTGAGTGCTCCTCTTCACACTCCAGCCCATCTGCTGCTCCCTCTCGTCCTCACTTAACCTCGTCGTCTTGCCTTCAAAACAGACCTGAGAAAGAGGAGATGCAGTGACGCTCCACAGCCCATTGCACAGGAGTCGGAGGGACTCTGCAGGGAGCAGGGAGGTTTAAATCTCCATTGCAACATGCAGGAGAAGGATGGCATAGACACGAGGGTCAGTGGGAAAGCTCTCCTCTGCCAGCTCCCAGAAAAGGCTTCTCAAGCCCTAGCTGGTTTGGCTCAGTGGATAGAGCCTTAAGCCTGTGGACTGAAGGGTCCTGGATTTGATTCCAGTCAAGAGCACATGCTGAGGTTGGGCTCAATCCCCAGTAGGGGGCGTGCAGGAGGAAGCCAATCAATGATTCTCTCTCATCACTGATTTTTTTTTTAAATATATATTTTATTGATTTCTTACAGAGAGGAAGAGAGAGGGACAGAGAGTTAGAAACATCGATGAGAGAGAAACATCGATCAGCTGCCTCTTGCACACTCCCTACTGGGGATGTGCCTGCAACCAAGGTATATACCCTTGACCGGAATCAAACCCGGGACCCTTCAGTCCCCAAGCCGATGCTCTATCCATTGAGCCAAACCGGTTTCGGCTCATCATTGATGTTTCTATCTCTCTCTCCCTTTCTCTCTGAAATCAATAAAAATATATTTTTTAAAAAGACACCTCGAATGGGGCCTTGATGGAAATGGGCTATTTCAGCATCCTGGTGGGACTCTGTGATTCAGAACACAGGAGTTTTCCGGAAGCTTTTCTCCAAGAGAGAAAGCTGCCCTAGCCGGTTTGGCTCAGTGGATAGAGCTTCGGCCTGCAGACTAAAAGGTCCCAGGCTCACTTCTAGTCAAGAGCACGTACCTCAGTTGTAGGCTATATTCCTGGCCCCATTCAGGGTGCGTGCAGGAGGCAGCTAATTGGTGTGTCTCTCTCACATTGATACTTCTCTCTGTGTGACTCTCCCCCTTCTCTTCCACTCTCTCCAAAAATCAATGGGAAAATATCCTTGGGTGAAAATCAACAAAAAGAATTTAAAAAGAGCTAAAGCTTACCAGTCTGTCATTTTGCCCCAGAATGAAAACTGACCAAATAATTAGTTTCTAAATAATCATAAGGCTACATCTAACATGACCCACCTTCTGCGGATGCCATGCTGGAAAATGTGCATGCACAGTGCGCGCGAGCACGCACACACACACACAACCCTCAGATCGCAGGGACAGATGGTATTCCTCCTAGGAATGTTGGTAGCATGAAAGAGGGGAGCCAACAAGCCCCCACTAGTTGATGGCCATGGCTGAGGACCAAGCAGACCTGGCGTGAATCTCTGTTCTGTCCTGTACGATCTGGCCGACCTCTCTGGGCCTCAGTTTTCTCAGCCTCTGACGTCCCTTCATTTGCATCGCTCATTCACTCATTCCACAGATACATACTGACAGAGATTATTATAGAAGCCAAAAATAAAGCAGTGAGCAAGCAAAGGTCTTGCTCTAAGGGATGGGGGGTTTGGGGGGGAGGGGGAGACTGACAATGCTCAGAGGGCAGGTGCATAAGGTAATGGTAAGAATTAAAAACAATGGATGCTGCCATTCACTGAATTCCTACGTCTGCCTGACACTGAGCTAAATGTTATATTCATGCTCTAACATCACCTTCACAACAATCCAGTGAGATGGGGACCACTTACAAAAGGGTAAATTGTGAAATAAGAATTTAAGCAGCTGCTCAAGGCTATCTACCATCTGCAGGATTCGAACCTACAGCCAGGTACCAGCAGCTTAACCCTCAGCTCCACTGCTTAGTTCTGGCCCCATCAGCTCGTAGTCTCGGGATGTGCAGGCCTCTTTCCTGAGCTGCTCTGGTTCCATATCAGCCTTCCCTCCCCCGAGATCTCAGCTCCTCCCCGGCTCCAGCAGGAAAGAACACGGCACACTTGTTGAACAAATGCTGGCTTTTTTTTCCCTTTCACTTTGGCAGTTTAAAGCAATTAACGTGATTTAGTCATGCATGTTATTAAGTCAACATTCAAGGGAGGGTGGATCAGGGGAAATGAATATATCAGGTTATATAAATACCAATTTACTCACTGTCTAAAATATCACAGAACTTCATCATATGTCAAATATTTTAGTCCCTTTTATTTTTGCCTTTTATATTCAGAGATGACTCCATTCCCCGACACGACTCTAAAAACAGGGCTTTGGGTACAACAGTTCCTGGGAAATTACATCGGCGAAAATGTAAAGGAGAATGTAAGGAGAGGGGATGTCATCTCTGCCCCCTCCAACAGCGGCGCGGCCCTGCTTTCTCTTGGCCACGCAGCTACATCTGTCTTGTCTTCCCCAGAGCTGGCTCTGCTGTGAGTCACTGCCCCCACCACATTCCTGCGGTAGGGCCAGTAGTATCCCACCTCCCTCTACTCGAGCAGGATCCGGTGCAGACAGAGGCGAGGGCAGCAGATGCTGGTAGGACAGATGGCTACTGGCGCTGAATGAAAAGAGGGCCCCCACCTCCCGGGGGAGCAGCCTGGGGACTGAGGCAGGGCCCTGGCTGTGCTGAGTCGGCGCTGAGGGCCCTTGGAGCTTGGAGGAGAGCAGGCTCAGGAGAAGCCGTGTCGCAGCCAGAGCTGGAACCTGGTCCCAGACTCCCAGGCAGGGCCTTGGCCCCTCCAGCCCTGTGACCGCTGGCCCAGCCACATCACACCTAAATAACCAAAACACACCTAGGAACCATGCTCAGCAAACCCAGATCCAGATGTAGGAAAGTACATTCTTGGGAGGTGGGATAACCAAGTTAATTTTCCAAAAACAAATGAACAGGAACGTAATAGTCATATCTGCGCCCAGGGGTGGTATTCCTCCATCACTAGCTTCATAATCTCAGGCCCAATTCCTCAAATGCAATACTAGCATAGACCACTACTCATGGGCTAGCTGTAAGGAGTAAAATAAAGAACCCCGTCATGCACTCGCACATTCACCAAACGCTCGTGAGGCCTCTCCTTGGGCCAGATCCCGGGCATGCCACAATGCCCTGGTCAGAGAAGGAGATGAGAAAACAAACTGCCCAGCAGGTACAATAACAAATGCCAGATGCAGTGGACACAGTAACAGGCAGTGGCCAATAGAACACAGGTGTAACTTCTGTAAGTGCTGGGTATCATATCAGAAGTTTGGAAGACCACAGCTCACCCTGTGCTTCCCTACCTTCCCTCTTCCACTCTCCTCCCTTTCTCTTCCACCTCCTCCCATGGCTCCCCATGGTGCCATCCCCATACTGTCCACACAGGAGCCCAGTGGTCACATGTAGGGCCAATTCAGGTGGCTGCTGGCAACAGGAAGAGAGAGGTAAATGCAGACACAGGTCAAGCTGAGAGGCTCACAGCCACACAGCTCTGAGTTCAGGAACCAACGTATCAGCAATGTGGCCTTGAGTTAGGGTCCTCCCTGACCCTAAGTGTTCTCGTCTACAAAATGGGGCATCAGTGCACCGCTCCTTTGGGATTGCGGAGAAGGTGAACTACCACTCATATAGAGAACTTACATTGTGACTGGCTGGTAAATGTTAGCCGTCACCACCTAGCATTATCATTGGGGGAAAACACAGCTTTAGTCTCAAAGATCAATGCTGTAGCTTCCAGAATAAAACTGAGCCAACCTATAATCTACCCTAGTAACATTTACGGCACTTTTTTTCCCTTAGCACATTTATTAGTTTTGTGAGATCAATGTACTGTTCACAGTTAGCCTTCTAAAATGAATAGAACAGAACAGAACAGAACAACACAACAGAATAGTAGAAAGGAGTATAATCATATAGAACAGACCAGACTACACTGCAGAGAGTAAGGCTAAGTAACGTTCCATAAAACCTGTGTTTCACGTGTGAAGTTGTGTGCAGTGGGTTGCAACGAGCCATGTATTTCTTACTGTGAGCCATGGTCAAAAAAGTTTAAAAGCCACTGGCATGGGAGAAAAAATGCAGTTCTGTGCCCAGCAGACCCCTGGGGGAGCAATTCTTGTACCAAACACATCAGAAGCAGCCTTCTGTGGGAAGCAGAGGATGTCTGTCATACTGACCCTTCTCTGTAAAAGGGTTAGTCACCACAGGTCCCTCTCACCTGTTTGGTGAGAAGAAAAGCCATCGGTGACAGGTCAACAAACTCCCGTCCATCTCACAAATTGGAGAATGGCCACTTCAAGTCTGCTCAGTGACTTCTAAATGAACGGCTTCAACAATCAGACATGCTCCCGGGTACCTTCTGACTGAGACACAAAATGCCTGACGTGTTCCAAAGCTCCACTCTTGCCAGGTACACCGAGGAAGGCTGCATCCGGGGCCAGCGCCGGGCTGGGGTCAGAAGCCGAGCAGCCTCAGACAGCCTCTGGCCCAGGACAACACAGACTTCACACACAGATGCTTAAGTAAACCATGTCTTTTCCCCCTAGCAGAAAAGACAGGGAATGAGGGGGTCTCTTTAGGGCAAGCCAGCAGCCTTCCCAACCATCAGAAATAAGCAACATTTCTCAAAGCCTGGGCCATGGGCCACCAGCATCAGAATCACCTAGCTTGTTAGAATGCAGGTTCCTAGGCCCTAGGCCAAGCTTACTGAGTCTGAATCTCCTGGGGTAGTATCCTGGAGTAATGCATTTTAGCCAGCTCGCTGGGTGATATTTCTGATGCTGAAGTCTGACATCCTCCAGAGTCAGGCTCAAGCGCCAGACAAGGACAATAGGGAGGGTAGTGTAGACAGCACGAACAGCACGGGCAGAGGCATGGAGGCGTGGCTCGGCCTGCTGTGTTTGGGGACTGTGAGCAGTGAGGACGGGAAAGGTCGCCACAACATGGAAAAAGATTTTGGTTCCCAACACGCTCTGCGCACCTCACTGAGTATTCAATGGGTATCTGGTGTAGCAGGAAGAAGAGGCGGCGAGGAAGGAAGAAAGTATTTCCAACATTAGGCTATAGGTCTGCGAAGACGGCTAACGATTTTCCCAAACCATAATACTCTACCCCAAAGGAAGCATTTGGTCCGCTGAACCTCTATTGTGCTAAAGGGGGAAGGTGAGGCCTCCGGTTTTTGCAGATGGTTATCAGCGCTTAATACACATGTGACGAATGGTTCTGTCTTGTACTTGCTTCCCATAGGCAGGCAGTGTTAATAAGGAGAATGTTCCCCGATGACACGCTGGGACAAATATTTTGGCTGCTAAAGAGAGATACATTTGGGGAAACATTTTCTGTAGGTAAAAGTCCGGCTTAAGAGAGATTTAATCCCAGGAAAGGTTGCAAACCCATTTCTCCTGCAGTCTGGCAGGCGAGCTTGGAAAGGTGTGGGACAGGAGCAGAGCGACAGGGGCTAGTGGCTGCCTCTCTCTGTCCTCTGACATGAGGCCTTCCTTCCCGCTGTGGGCTCCATGCAGGACCCCGCCTGGCCTCCCCGATTCACGGTGACACCTGGGGCAGGCCACCAAGTCTCCCAGCCCCCAGGGGAGGGGCTGGTTCTCAGGGCGATCTTTCTCCAGCCCTGAGGTCTCTCGTTCCCATTCCCTTCGTCTCAGTGAGTAGCCGGACACAGCAGGAAGGCAGAAGTGAGCATAGGATGCTGGCCACTGCAAGGCCATGGGGCAAATTCCAGGTGTGATACGACCCCAGGTGCTCCTCAGAGCAAAGGTCATCCTGGAAGCCCCCAGACCCCATAGAATGATATCCCGAGGAGGAGCTGGATGCAGGAACCCTCCAGAAGCCTCCACGTGCCCCACTCTGTTGGGTCTGACACTGGGAGAAAGGAGGGCAGGAGCTGAATATCCTTTGGCAAAACTGCCCCCCATTAAACCCATATAATTTAATTCCCACTTTGCAGCCAGCTGCTCCCCCTCATCTCGGAGGGGCTGTGCTTGGTGCAGGCGCTAGGCAGCTCCTGGGACTGGGCCTGGGGGAGAGAGCAGGCAATGGCACCTGCAGGACGCAAATGCAAATGCGTATCGCCCAGCCTGGATTTATGGCCTCTTCCAAGGTCTCCTCCTGCACAGAGGCGCTGGGCACAGCCATGTAGGACACAGCCAGGATGCGGTCCAGGAGTGGGGAGCGCCGCTCTGTGGATGCTGCGGGTACGTGCAACAGACGAAGCAGCAGCTCTGACTGCCTGCAATGCACACACTCAGAAACCCAGTCCCAGGGATGTGAAAAATAAATAAACAAACATAAAGTCAAAGGAGGCCATGCTGAGAAGGTGAAATCGTGCTCAGCAAACAACGTGCAACATCTAGAAGCCGGCGGGACCTCGGAGAAGGCCAGGCTACGGCCCTACAAGAAGGTGACGGGGACGGAAATAAAAGCCACGTCCCTCCGGAATGTCCCTGGGAATGTGGCATTGGCGCGCTCCGTGGAATCGGCTGCAGCAGCTTCCTAATTGCCTGTGCAGAGCTGCCTCCCCCAGGTTGATGGCGGCGGCGGCGGCTGCGCGGCCCCATCAGTCTCGCTTGGTGCTCCGCGTGCACCCGCCCAGCACTGCGGTGCTCCCGTGGCAGCTGCCGGCTCGGTGCTGCGGAGACACCGGGACACCTCCGCCTGGCCCGGAGGCTGCTGAGGGAGACCTGGCCTTGTTTTCAGGGTGCTGACCGAGATGGGCTGGGATACTCCTGGGACGAGAGGAGGCTGCAGGCTGGGAGAAGCCAGGACCAGCTGGCTAGGCTGTCTGGCAGTCCCTGCTGGCACCCAGGGAGGAAGGGAGAGGGCTGTGGATGAGGGACAGGCTCGCAGGGCTTCAGAGCTGCATTGCTGTAGCTGGGAGGCAGCCCCCAGCTTCTGGTGGCATCCACGCCTGATGCTAGGGACCCAGAAGACCCAGCGTTGGAGATTGAATGAAGAAAGGGATGTGAAGGACCTTGCTCTTTTTTTTTTTTTTTTTAATGTATTTTATTGATTTTTTACAGAGAGGAAGGGAGATAGAGAGCTAGAAACATCGATGAGAGAGAAACATCGATCAGCTGCCTCCTGCACACCCCCTACTGGGGATGTGCCTGCACCCAAGGTACATGCCCTTGACCGGTATCGAACCTGGGACCCTTCAGTCTGCAGGCCGACGCTCTATCCACTGAGCTAAACCGGTTTTGGCAGGACCTTGTTCTTGGCCTGTGCTCAACAGCTTTCTTATTCTCATGACTAGTGAGTGAGCACCAGAAAAGGCTCCCTGCCGCTCTTCCCTCGTTCATCTGTACATCCACGCATCCACAATAGCCCCTGAGGCCCACCCCGAAGACAGCTTTGTGCACCCTCTCCTCCCCAAAGAATAAGCCTGCCCCCCAGGAATGTAAGGTCTAGCGTACCTGCCTCCTTCTCAACACCCCCCACGGAGAGAGATTAAGGGGTCCTCAGGATATCATCCATCCCCAGACCTGCCTGGGGCATGGAAGGATCTGCCAGGCTCATTCCATGCAAAATAGAACTGACCCTGGTGAGTCCAAGGGCTGTGGCCTTCACGCTAGCTGTCACTCATGCAGAAAAACAGAACAGTAGCATCCCAGAGGGAAATAAAAAAAAAAAAAATGAAAGCATCTTCCAACATTCAGGAGAGAGATGAAGAATGGGAATAACGAGGACCCAGGACTTAAAATGTACGAAGTACTTTCCGAACGTCCAGCTCTGCGCTAAGACAGTTACACGTCAACAAAGCGAGTCCTCGCCGTGACCCCAGGTGACAGATAAGGGACCTGAGGCCTGGTTGAAGAGAAGCTAAGCTGGTTCTCAAAGCCAGATCAGTCTTGTCCCAAGGTCCCAGAGCCCACGCTGGCTCTCCCACAGAACCATCCATTACCATAATGGGGAACGCACAAGAGGAAATTTAACCAAACTCAATGAGCTTCTCAGAAAGGCTTCTAAGAGTCAGACCTAATGAGCTGAAATCGAAAGATCAGTAGCATCATTTTATTGTAATGAAAGAGATAACTGTAAAAAGCTAGAAAGCTTACGGGGCCCTCCCCTCGGTCCAGCCGTTGCCCTTTTAATTCTGCATTATGAAAGCAAATGACTATGTACCCAAATATTTAAGAATTCGGTTGGGGGAAGGATTAGAGCAGGAGCAAGCCTCCAACAACCCCCCGGGTGAGCCAACACCAGGCTGTAAGGAAAGCTCAGGGGAAGGCTGGTCCTGGGAGGTATCCAGATGCCCTTCCTCAGACCCCAGCCCAGGGGCCCAGGGTTCCCATGACCCAGGCTCCAAACCCACCTCTGCCACCAGGAGTGATGTGGCCTGAGGCAAAGTCACGCTGTCTGTCCCCATTGCTGCACTTCTGTAATGCAACCTCAGCCGGCTGGTGTGGCTCAGTGGGTGAGCGCGTTAGCCTGCACATGGGAAGGTAGCTGGTTTGATTTCCAGTCAGGGCGTGTCATGAACCTGAGTTGCAAGTTCAATCCCAGCCCCAGTCAGGGTGCAAGTGGAGGCCACCAATCAATGTTTCTCTCTCACATGGATGTTTGTTTCTCTCCTTCCCTTTCTCTCTTTCTCCCTCCCTTTCACTCTCTCTCTCTCTCTCTGAAATCAATGAGAAAAAAAATATCCTCGAGTGAGGATAAACAAATAAAAGAAAATGCAGCCGAAACCGGTTTGGCTCAGTGGTAGAGCATCGGCTTGCAGACTGAAAGGTCCCAGGTTCAATTCTGTTCAAGGGCATGTACCTTGGTTGCGGGCACATCCCCAGTAAGAGGTGTGCAGGAGGCAGCTGATCGACATTTCTCTCTCATTGATGTTTCTAACTCTCTAGCCCTCTCCCTTCCTCTCTGTGAAAATTCAATAAAGCATATTTAAAAATAAGTAAATAAAAGAAAATGCAACCTCAGAAGTAGTTGGGAGGAATTAAATGAAATAGTACAAATAAAGTGCATGGCACAAAATGCAAAGTCCCTGCATCATTTTGGGATTACTGCCTAAGGAGCACTGATGGGGCTCTGTGCCGGGCAGTGTGAGTGGTCACAAACGAGGCCTGTGGATGGCCTATTAGCTCTTCCCCACGTGAACAAACTGCTATCTTCAACAGCAACATGCCCTGGTACCTGGCCGCAGCTACTGTGGAATAATAATCCTAACAACAGTAACCAACAGTAATGACAGCCCACCTTTTTTTTTTTTTTTTTTTAATTAAGGTATTACTTCTTTTTTTAAATATATTTTATTGATTTTTTAATTTTATTTTATTGATTTTTTACAGAGAGAAAGAGAGAGGGATAGTTAGAAACATCGATGAGAGAGAATCATTGATCAGTTGCCTCTTGCACACCCCCTACTGGGGATATGCCCGCAACCAAGGTACATGCCCTTGACCAGAATCGAACCTGGGACCTTTCAGTCCGCAGGCCGACGCTCTATCCACTGAGCCAAACCGGTTTGGGCTATTTTATTGATTTTTTTACAGAGAGGAAGAGAGAGGGATAGAGAGTTAGAAACATCGATGAGAGAGAATCATTGAACAGCTGCCTCCTGCACACTCCCTACCGGGGATGTGTCCTCAATCAAGGTACATGCCCTTGACCGGAATTGAACCTGGGACCTTTCAGTCTGCAGGCCGATGCTCTATCCACTGAGCCAAACTGGATTCGGCTATATGTGTACTTCTAAACACTTCCTAGAAGGCACTCCTGGCTAAGCATCCTATGTGCGGCTCCTCAGTCCTACCTCTCCACTCCACCCTAGAAGTTAGTACCACTGTGCCCATTTGACAGGTAGGAACACTGAGGCTCAGTGACTGATGTGTCAGGGTCAGATGACTAGTCAGCAGTAGCATCAGATTCAAACCCAGACTGCTCTGACTCTGATCCAGACTCTTACCCCTTCACAGTTCTGCCCTCCCAAGACCTACCACCTCTCTTTAAAGACTTTTAAAATCGCCAAAACCAGTTTGGCTCAGTGGATAGAGCGTTGGCCTGTGGACTGAAACGTCCCAGGATCGATTATGGTCAAGGGCATGTGCCTTGGTTGTGGGCACATCCCCAGTGCGGGGGTGTGCAAGAGGCAGCTAATAGATGATTCTCTCTCATCAATGTTTCTAGCTCTCTATCCCTCTCTCTTCCTCTCTATAAAAAATCAATAAAATATATATTTTTAAATAATAATAATAAAGACTAAAAATCAATAAACTCTAATTTCTAACTTTACATATTTTTCCTGTCATTCATAGGATATTTGTTTCATGAAAAAAAAAAAAAAGAAAGAAAGAAAGAAAAAAGAAAAAAAAACCCTGAAAATCTTGCTCTTAAAGTAGGAAATCCAGCGTGGGTCTGTGATTCAGAAATTCCTGTTCTGAGAAATGTGCGCTGCTGGTTGTATTTTGAAAAGGTTAGTGAGCAACGAGCCCTTTCCTGAGAGGATTACCTCTTATTTCAGGGTGACCAGACGACTCCTGATGTTCTGAAATACTTGAACTTGGACACAGACCTTGGGATTTTCACAGGGTTACCAGTTTTTATCAACAAAAGGAAATAACCCATGTATATTAAAACACACACACACACACATTCTCCCATGCGCACACACACCCATGCACCTTTCAAGATTGCCTGATGGTGATCCCCTTGCAGTGTGCCCTCAGCCAGGGTGCAAACATGTAGCATTCCAAAAGAAGCCCGGACCAGCACCGAGAAAGAACGTTCAGGCTTCAGTGTGACCAGCCCACGGTAGAAGCCAGGTGACTACCATGTATTGGTCAGTGGGGCAAAACCCTCTGCCTACCGAGCTGTTTGTACATGATGCGATTATATGGTGCTAACAGAAATTTCTCTGATAATGGAAACTGGCAGGGAGCTAAGAGCAAAGCTATAAGTTATGACTCGTGGCCGGACTTCCTACCTCCAATGGATTTATTGCCTCCCACACCTATTGTTCCTCCCCACAGTATTTGTCTGCCTCTGCCTCGACGCAGCACAATGGAAAAGGCGGTATGGATGGCGTAGGGTCACGGCCAAAAGCCTGCCCGGTGCTTCTGACTCTCACCTTGCTTTGCAAATTACAGTACAATGGTGTAGCAGGAACAAACTTGAATCCCACAACTGGACACTTATACTGAGTGAGGGACAGGATGAGGAAATTTGGCGGGGGGTAGGGAGGCAGCGAAGGAAGCGGGGGGGGGGGGGGGGGGGTAGGGAGAAAAACAAAAAGAATATTACCTCCTCAGGGCATAATAAATGTGATTGTTTGCCATTGTGCCCATCACATTAAGTGTGGGTGACACGTACTGCCTTAATTTTATGAACTCATCATTGGGATCAAAGTGACTACAATTCCAGGCATCTCTTGTTCTTCATTAATAATGAAACAAGACTCTCTAAATGAGAGAGTAGCTGGTGAGCTACCACTCCCCACGTGCCACGTGTCATTCTAAACTCTTCCTGTGTCATATCATGTAATCCTCCCGGAGCCCTCTGACACAGGGCTTTCGTTATCAGCTCTGTTTTGCTGATGAGAAAGCCAAGGTAAAAATGGTGCAGCCCGCGCTTCCTTTCATTATTGACTCCTGACTCTGGGTGCTCATTGGAATGGCTTGATGCATAAACAACTTTTTTTAAAAGTTATGCGACGACAAGAGCATCCCTTTCGTGGTCTCAAGATGCGGGTGCCCATGTTTACACAAAGAGGGGTGGCAAGTGTCACTCAGTCAGACTCTTTAAGGAGCTCAGCAGAGGACTGCAGATGCTCCAAGGCCAAAACACAGCAACAGAACGTGTCAAGGAAGCTCCGGAGAGGGGGCGGGCAGAGGCAGCGGGAAGAACCAAGGAGCGTGGATGCCCTTCAGTGCCTCCTGGTGACAGATGGCGGCCCGCGTGCAGTGCGGCATCTCCCTCCCTGACTGGAGGAGAGACTCCCTGCCCCAGCGAGATGCCTGGTCCCTGGCTGGCCTCTTCCACTGCTCCCCAGGAGCGAGGGGGGAGAAGCTCAGGGTCCTCCAAGGCCAACAAGAAGAATCTGCACTGGCCTGCTGTCCTAGAGGATACCTGGATTAATGCATGTCTGCAGTGGCTGGTGGGTGCACTTTTACAGCAGGAAAAGCTGCTGGGCACTCAGGGCTGTCCCTCTGGGCAGGGCAGCAGACACAGGCATTCCTCCGCCTGGCCTGCTGCCTACACAGCAGGGTGAGCCAGGAAGGAGTGACAGGAAGACCCTGTGTGAAGGGCTCCTCTGAGCAACCCCCCCGGCCCTCAGGGAGAAGGATGCTGACCTCCAGAAGACTTACTATCTGGACAGGGGCTATGTCTGCTGCTGCCTCCTCCTTCTCTGAAGTACTTGGTCTCACGGGGTCCTCCCCATCGAGTGCTAGGTGGACTCACCTGCCTACACCCAGCCCCCAACCATTCATGCACTTGCTTGCTAACTCAGACCCCATGTATGCGTGGAGCCACGTCCCATAAGTGCGCATTGGAGTTATCCGAGGAGCTGGTATTTGTGTCATGCAAACAATCATGACCTCAACAACTCGCTGGCATGAAGTGCTTATGTGCCAGGCACTGTGCTGGATGCTCTGAATATTTCATTTTATTGAATGCTCACCACAGCCTGTAAGGTAAAAGGTATTGATCTCCTTTCACATTTGCAAGTACGAGTTCAGAAATGTTAAGAAAAACAAGGTGATCCGGCTAGGAAATGGCAGATCTGGGACTTCCATCCAAGTTGTGACTCCAAGCCGCATCCTCTCAGCTGTTATCCTGGGCTCTAATTGTTTCTAAAGTCATTTCCCAGATGTTATCTCATTTAATCCTCCCAAACACCCAGGCGGTAGAGAAGTGCAGGTACATTCACATTTTTTTCAAATGGGAACTGAGGTCAAAGAAGAGCACACAGAGAGGACAGGCCCCAGCACCCTGGACTCTGCAAGCTCAGCCTGGTCCCCTTGGGGCGGCTGCTTAACCTCTGAAGCCTCAGCTTCTAAATCTGTAAAATGGGTGACTGGTAGTCTCTGCCTCCTTAGAGTGTTGGGGAAACTGGACGGCATGACATATGGAAAGTACTTATCACAGTACCTGGAATGCAGGGACGCCCAGCAAATGCTGTTTTTCAGTATCTGACTAGAGGCTTGGTGCACAAAATTCATGCAAAGGGGCTCAGCCCTTGCAGCGCTGGCTTCATCGGGAAGGTTGTCCAGAAGGACATCCAGAAGGACATCTGGAAGGTCATTGAGCTGCCCAGTCTAATTAGCATATTACACATTTATTATTATAGATTAAGATAAAATGCCTAGAGAAAACATAAAAGGATGATGCCACTGTTCACAGGCCAATGACTTTACCTTTAACAACACTATATCTCCAAAGATGAGTATCTCTGAAAATGCTCTATGCTCTCCACCTAGTATAACAAAGATGAGCAAAGGATGCCCCCTACACCGACTGCAGCCAGGAACCTTAAATTAGACTGAGAGGACCATGACTCAGCGCGGGGGGGGGGGGGGGGGGGGGGGGGGGGGGCAAACTGAGGACAGCCTCTCGCACCGTGGGTTTTCCCAGGCCCAGTGAGTCCTCGGCTTGCTTTAATGCTCTATTAATATCTTGAAAGTCTTCATGACGTTTTCACAAGAGGTCTCATGTTTTCCTTTCACACTGGGTCCTGCAAATTACGTAGCTGGTCCTGGCCTAAGCAGATCCTAAGCTTCCAGCTGCTTACAAAATCTCCGGTGCTGGACAAACGCACTCCTGGCGGACCGGGTCACCCGGTTCTGTCCTCGCTCCCTGGTGTGCTCCCTCAGGCCCCGCTCTCCAGCAGCCCAGAGGACAAGAACAGTCCTCCTGTCAGCAGGCAGCATCTGGCATGTTCTGTTATGAGCAGCATCCGTTCTTATTGGCATACACACGCACACACAAACTTAATAAGTATAATGGCAATGACATGTGCAAGCCCCGAGTGCCTTCACAAGAAATGGATAACCCAAGACCATCCCCGGCCCTGTCCAGCCTGCCTGTCCAGGGCATTTGCATGAATAGCGTCTCTTTTAACCTTGGGAGGGTACAGTTTTCCAGCAGCAAATGCACAATGTGAAGAAATAGCCAACCATTTCTTGTCGAGAGATAATACTCTCCTTTCCAATTTGGCCTTGAAATGCCCACTCATAGTTTGGTTTCTGAGTTCTTTTCATACTCTTGATGTGGGGTAACTGGGAAGCTATGCAACATGTAAAGTTAATACAGCCTATAAATGTAACGCCATAGTGCAACTGCCTTGGGATGAGCACCCAGAGAGTGTTGTTCAAAACAAGTGAAAATGGAGACGTTTGCCACTTACTGGTATTGAAAACATACTAGACCCTTTTCAAAGTTGTATTTGTAAAGTAACTTATTCCTGAAAAGCCAATGCACTGGCTGTGCAGGTAGAAATCGCCTAAAACACATCAGCTGTGCAGATGCCTAGTCCGCCACGGGTGGGTGTGGCCCAGGGAGAGGACTGTGTCAAAGGGGGGCCCTTAGGTCTGGCTTTACATTTCACACCCAACCCCCTCCGTCTGCTGGTCTCTAACTTCATACTCCGGAAAATCAAGGGACAGCAAGCACCCTTCCCTCTTCCTCTACCTCATTCTCTCCCCTTGAAGGAGAAGCTGACTGTAGTGGACCAATATGGGCTGATGAGGATTCTATGTGTTGCCAGGTCTGAGGAGCTTCTCTCCTTGAATGATGCATAAAAGCATCACCTGAGTCACTCAAGATGAAACACAGGCCATGTATCTCTTGTTTAAAAATTACATTAATACGGGGCAGAGGGAGTCTCATATGTAAATTCATAGACTGGCATTTATAACATCTCGATTTCATTTTCTTCTCAGTCTCAGCCATAGCAAATCTCTAAGTCACATCGGAGTGTCCCAGGCACACACAACCTGTGGACTCCGGAGCCCGTTCCAACAAGCATTGTGAATGCAAAAGATAAGGACGGTGCCTGAAATAAATGCCTCCGAGGTGCAGGTGTGTGCTTGGATAAAGAAAAGGGCCACTAGTGGGCAGCTGCAGTGGGAAATCTGGATTAATGACAGTCCTGAAGCAAAGGATCCCTGTGAGAAGGCACGCTTCTCTAAGTAAGCCCAACACCCCAAGCCATTCAGTGACCAGCCTAAGTGGGTGCATTAAACACCACGTGAGGTTCAATCAAAAACTGAAAAAGGAAAAGGCTGAACCCCAAACTTGCACTTATTTGAATACAAAGGACTACCGGGTAGGTGCTCAGGGTAATGGTTTTATTCATCCCGATACACAGCTATGTCTTTATCACAGACCGGAAACATTAATTGTGCTTGCCTGTGCCTGACAGATTTCATAATTATTAATTAGGTGGCTTGGTATTCATGTGTTTGCCTAACAGCACCCTGGTATTAGAATAAATAAGATAAAATACAATATAAAAGAAAACCAGTTTGATATCACCATGGTAATTGATCACAATGGATCAGCACGTGGAAATAAAAAGTTGAAGCTTGCCTCTGACAAGAGCACCATGCCTGCATTTTCATTTTCCTTATCTGACTAGCATGCGTAAATCTGAGCAAGAGGCTGTAGCAGTTCCTAATGAGAGAAAAAGCAGAGAGAAGTATACCTGGCCCCCCAAAAAAAATTGAGAAAAAAAGAAAGAGAAATGAACAAAAGGGGCTCAAACCAAAACTGAGCAAAGCCATAAAAAAAGGACTTTCTCTGAACAGCAAGTGACCAAGTACCGGTTTATAGATGCAAGTAGATATGCATGGGGAAGATGCTCACACTGAATTTTAACTGGTTTGCCCTGCCCTGCTAATATCCTGACGACTGGGCTAATGACACCAATAAACTGCCCTCAAAGTTTGACAACTGTCATTTCCACTCAGCCGGTGCGGTTAAGTATCGACCTATGAACCAGGAGGACACAGCTGGATTCCAGCTCGGGTACATGCCCGGTGGTGGGCTCATTCCATAGTAGGGGGCATGCAGGAGGTGATGGATGGATGTCTCTTTCCTTCTCCCTTCCTCTCTCTAAAAATAAATAAAAACATATATTTTAAAAAGTAAAACAAAAAAAAACCTGTCATTTCCGAGATTTCAGGACTTAAAAAAATAATCTGCCAGGGAAAAGTCCAGTAACTGAAGTGGTGCCGTGAGTTAAAGCATCGGCAGCATCGGGGGAATGCATTAATCTTGCAGGATGACAAATAACTATTTATTCAACAAACATTCTCGGCTAAGTGGTACCTCCCCCATAAAAGCAATCTGTAGGGCGAGCTTCGGGCTTCCTAAGGGCAGCAAGCACTGCTCCCCAATTCCTGACAAGTGTCTACTCCTATTTCATTATGCACATGTCCATCGATTCCCACATTGATAAAAAAAAAAATATGTCATAATTATCAAAATGGCTTAAAGAGCTAGCCTTTTACTCTGCTGACTCTGCCCTGTGGAAAGAGACATCAAGTTTGTGTGTGAAAGCTGCTCTCTCAAAAAATAGTGGATAACACAAAAACCTAGTTGTACATTCCAAGAGGGGCTGCATGAGGCATCCAAGGTAAATGTCAATTCTTTCCCAGCATCCAGGCCACAGACACACATTACCTATATTTCTGCTGTGTTATTTATCAACGCGATTCCGGGAAATGCAATTGGAACCCTTCATTCCCACGAACACGCATTCCCTGAATGCAGGACTAAATAGAATGAAACACCCAGCTCCTACCAAATTGTCCCCAAGGAGGATGAAATGAGAATCGTGCCAGTTTCATGCCCTTTCTTGTGACTGTTAGGGCTGGGGTTCCCGGGAATTGAACAGCCTAGGTTATCTGACCTGCTAGAATGCCTCCCACCGAATGCCAGGTATTAGTGGGGTAATAAGCCATGCCTTACCCAAAGAAGCCAAACAAAGCACATTCTTTAAGGAGAATGAAGCGAGATGGAGGGGCTGAATCTTGGCATGAATATGTCAAATAGAAAAGTTAATTAAAGGGTGAAGTGAATCGAAACCCCTGCAGTATCTGCAGCTCAGGAAGGCAGCATCCAGGCACACGGCCACACGCCAGCACCTTCCTCCCAGGGCCTGCTCCCTAAGCCCCGGGAAAGCCTCTCAAGATTCATTCCGGCTCCAACATCCACGCCCCACGTCCCCCATGCTGTACACACAA
Source organism: Pipistrellus hanaki (assembly GCF_964339955.1). Lineage (NCBI taxonomy): Eukaryota > Metazoa > Chordata > Mammalia > Chiroptera > Vespertilionidae > Pipistrellus > Pipistrellus hanaki. Next base: position 22,162,698 of record NC_140515.1, read on the forward strand.
CTTCGCTAAAACACGACTACTGCATTTTACAAAATAAAAAATGTCCTCTTTGTAAGGAACTAATAGATTGCTATTCCTGTGCTTAGCAAAGACAAAAAGGAGGAATAAAAATAAGAAAACTCTGGCAGTCAATACCTAATAGATTGTCATAAGCTAAAGGAGCAAGAGCCATGGTATGAAATATAGAAACAATTAATGAAATACTCTCCTTTGTGAAGCCACAACAACGAGGCACATTATATTAAATATGTGTATTTAGGTTGAAGTCAGTGATAATTCTGCTACCTCCCATTAAACTACCTGATAAGAACCCATTACCAGAATGGCAGTTTTCCCTGTCTTCAAACACCTTAAAATAGATGGCCAATTATTACTTAACTTCCGTTCACAATAACTACTTTGTAAAGTTTTTGCCTTAGTGCAAAAAGTCCTAAAGTCCCATGCTAAAAAAAAAAAAAAAATGAACATCTACATCAATCACAACGTGAAGTGTCAGTTAGAGAAACTACACAATAGAGTACAAAAAAAATTATACAGTGGCCTGCAGTACACCTCACTTAACTGAAATTCAGGTTTCAATGTCCTTGCCTTAAACACGTAATTACGGTCTATTATACAACACAGCATTGTCTCCTTTGAGTCCCCTTAATACAGTGTTGATGCATTTTCAACCAAGTTTTCCCAGTCATTTTAAGAATATCTTAACTGTTAAAGATGCAATGCTGCAATGGAAGGATGCATGGAGTTCTGACTTAGAGAAGTAATTTCTCATGCAAACGGCCAGAAACTTGAAAATAAAGAAGAGGAAGGCACCCGACTCCTTGTTTTTCCAAACGATGCTCTGCCTTCCACACTCTGAGCACCTCAGATCTTTTCCCATTCATCCTCTGAACTCTCTAAGTCAATGTTCTTTCCTAATTATTAAAATGGTCCTAGTTGGGGGCGATGGGGTAAGACAGCCAAAAGATAACTGCAAAAATGCTCCGCGGTGTGCATTATCTCATGTGCCTGCCCATCGTTCACGGAAGTGCTTGCCCAGCAAGCCAAAGCCCTGGGTGCCTCAGGACTCCATGCCGGGTGATTGCAATCCAAGAGCCAGAGCAGATACCCATCCTGAACCTAATGCGAAGCAGCGCCTCACCTTCCCCGCATCAGATTACCAAATGCCAGGCAACAGCAAGAACTGACAACAAAGCCATCAACAGCTGGAAATAATTATGCAATTGTCAAGCTGCAAACATGACAAAAGCAAAGCTAGGCTTGCGAATTCCCTCTCAGAAAGGATGCTGATGAGAAGGTAAGAGGAGCATTTTAACTGTTTCCAATTTGCTATTATAGAGAAGCCAATAATATGGTTGATGGGGTTTTGTGCAGTGTGTGTGAATGTGTGTGTATGTGTGTGTGTGTGTGTGTGTGTGTGTGTGCTTTCACTTCAGAGAGAAGAAAAATGTATATTTCACGTGCTCCTACAAAATGTGAAGGAGAGAATATGTAAGCACAACCAAGAAAACAGTCACAGGCTCTGAAGTAGTGCTTTCCGAGTTTGCTACAACTCAACTACAACATGCAGATGAGAACTATTTCTTTCGGGTTATACAAACATTCTCTTATTTAAAAGCATAAGAAAAATACACAGACAATGTGATAGTCCAGAACTCTTCCCATAACACATCTGACACATGGGCAAAACGCCAAGGCAGGGTACAGACTGGCCCAGAGTAAAAGAATAGGAGCAGAAGAGGCAATTCTTAATTGAGTGAGAGGAGGTTCACAGATATGTAAATTACCATCATCCATAAGGGCACATCAGCGCCTCAAATTTTTATCTACTGCCTCTAATTCAATGAACTCCTTTCCCAAATAATGGAGTTGAGCAAACAGTCTGCACAGTTTAAAAGAGTGTGGCTATTGGCAGTTTTTAAATCAGAGTAACGTTCTATTATGGGCTGGCATTTTATTACGATATTTAAATTTCATGTGACAAACTGTTTCATATACCGTCCCAAAAAATGCTACTCTCTGAAGCGGTATGCCATAAATAAAATACGTACTTGGTTACCAGGCAGCATGCATAACACATATGTTACATTGGCCCGAAAAGCACATTTTAAAATGCTTAAAAGTTAACAATTTAAGCTGTTTGCACCCATTTTTCAGAGAATTCTCCCCTCAAGGCCAATTTGGTTTTCTATCTTTAAGAGAATACTTGGATTAATCCTGTTGATTTGTTAACTTGGGACTCTTTTAACCCCTCTAATCTCTCATTCCCAGACCTTTTATTCATTTATTTATTCTTTCTTGTCTTCCTAGAGAGGAGGGCAGAGGACCATATATCTCACAATGTAATTTTAAACAGAATGCTGCCTGTCTGGATTAAAATTGATGCCGCTCCTGATAAAAGCCTAATAATCAATTCTCCATTCTCATTACTCTCCAGAATTATGTGGATGCAGACCAATTTCTCCTTAAGTTTGCGGACCACTCTCCTAGGTTATTACCCGGCAGTGCAGCTGAGTGGAAAGATAACCATATTCATTCTCCTTATCTGTAATGATGTAATGCATCCCCAGCCTTGGGTCTTAGTGATTGGGGAATAATGGGATTGTTACAACTGCGGGGATGACAAACAATAGGGCAGCGTCTCTGTCTGATCCACTGAACCCCAGACTCCCAGGCAGGCGAGGTGGAAAGGAGCCACCACGTAGGCACGGAGTCGGCCCCCCGGATGAAGTTAGCATTTTTTTTGGCTGGAGGAGCATCTGCTCTGGCACTGAAGCAAGCAGTACCGACACACCGAGAGGAGAGGAGAGCTGTGCAGAAGCACTGAGTTTCAGAGCCCCAGCCAGGACAGTGCCCGTGAGTAAGTACCCTGCTTTTCTTTGTGTTCAGAATCAAGTGTCATCTAAAAATAACCAGCCGGGTAGGGAGAAGTCACCGCCCGGGGCATTGCCAAGAAACCTGGGATCAGGGACACCTCTGCTAACTGATGCTCCCTCCCAGGGGCTCACGTTTGTTTGGAAAACTAAAACTGCCTCCATTTTCTGTACTGGGGGGGAAAAAAATCCTCGCTTGCTTGAGCTTCCTGCCACCGCAGATACCTTACCTTTTGCAGAAGCTGGGAGCCGGAGTACTTAGCGGCAATGGATTTTATCTCCCCGCCGAAAGCCGAGGCCCAGAGCTTCACCCTGTGAGGGAAAGGGCACAGGGGCTGATGGAACACCCGTGTCACCACGGCCAACGCGCTCGCACACGCACCCGCGGGCTGTGGCTGGAGGAGCCCGGAGAAAGACACCCGAGGGGGGGCGGGTAAAAGAAAAAGCCCCAAACTGCACAGCAGCGCGGCGCGGGAGGGGGCTGGGAGGGGGGGTCCCATCGTTCAAAACGTGCAAAGTCTCCCAGGCTGTCTAAAAAGATCACTGGGCTTTACTGGAATAATTGCCAGAGAACTTCCCCACCCCAAATGGGTATCACCTGGCCGATACTAGTTGGAAGAAGACCACCCATTCCCCTCCCCCAAAGAAGCGAAGGCAGCCAGGATGGGGGTAAACACACGGCCCATGGAAGTTGGGTTCAGTAAACAGGCTTCAAAGTTGGCGCTGTCCCTTGAGGTGAGCCTCGTCCAGGTCCCCACTCGCCGGCCAGCCCGGGGGTCGGGGCTGGAGGGTCCCACCCCAACCTCACCCCAACCGCTCCGCTGGGCTCCGCTCCTGGAAGGAGTGCAGGTGCCAGAGGCGAGGCCGCCGCCAGCGACACCCGCCGCCCGCACCTGCCAGGCGCCCAAACTTGAGCCCCGCGGGTCTCGGTCCGCGGTCCCCTCCCGGGCGGGAGCCGCACTTACACGGAGAGCGGGATCTGCTGCTCCGCGCGCACCGCGGCGCCCAGCGCGGCGGCGGCCAGGAGCGCGGCGGCCAGGAGCGCCCGGGGCCCCCGGGAGGCGCGGCGCGGCCAGTCCGGCCCGGCCATGCTGGCTCCGTCCACGCGCGGCGGCGGCGGCGGCGACACGAGCGGCCGCGGGAGCTGCGCGGGCGGCGGGGGCTGCGCGCTGGGTGCCGGCTCCGCGCTGCCCGCCCGCCTCGCGCGCCCCGCTCACTTGAGGAGCAGGGAAGGCGCGGGCGGGGTGGGGAGAGGGCGGGGAGGAGGATGGAGGAGGAGGAGGGAGGAGGTGGAGAGAGAGCTGGAGAGGAGGAGGAGGAGGACGAGGAGGAGGAGGAAGAGGAGGAGGGAAGTGCGCCTCTCGCAGCGGCGGCCGCGGCCCCGCCTCGGCGGACCCGGGGAGCCCGGCGGCCGCGGAGGGCGGGCGGGCGGGTGGGTGGGAGGCGCCGCGCGGGCGGGGACTCGCCAACTCGGGTGTCCTTGGCCGCGGCGAGCGCGCCCTGCCCCGCCCCGCCCGGCCACTGCGGCCCGAGTTCCTCCAACTCCGCAGTCCCCGCCGGGCGCCTGGGGCCGGCCGTCCGCGCCGGGGCCAGCGGGCGGGGGCGCCGGGGAGGCCGGGGCGGGTGACAGCTCCCGGCGGGTCCCCACCCCTCTCGGTCCGGGGCAGGGGCGGCGGGTCGGCGCCTCGGAGCCCAGCGATAGCGCGACCCCCGCCCGCCGCGCAGTTTTCCGGAAAGAAGGCGGCGAAGCAGCAAAAGTCCGGAGCAGGAGCCGGTCGCCCGCGGGCTCGGGGCTCCGGCGGGGGCGCGGCTGCACGGCCGCCCGCAGCGCTCCTCCCGGGCCGGGCGCCGGCGGGGAAGGCGCGGGGGGCGGCGCGGGGACCGGCGGACCCGCAGCGGAGCCGCCCGGACGCGCCGAACCCGAACCCGGGCGCGGGCTGGCGAACAGCTGGCACCGGGATGGGCCGGGCCGCGTCCGCAGGGCTGCGGAAGGGACGGGGCCGGGGTGTCGGCAGCAGGTAGGGCAGACGCCTTTGGTTTGGGAATGAAAGACCCCTCTGAGAGCCAGGGGCCCCCTTCCCCACTCGGACCCCAGCCACCGGGGGGGGGGGGGGGGGAAGGCTCACTGGGGCGGCCCGCAGAGGAAAGGCAAGGAAAAAGAAGTCGCGGGGGGGCGGGGGGGGGTTATCCTCGGCGCCCTGAGAACCAGGCTTTCCCGAGGCCTCGGGACCGGGCTTTGGGGTCCCCTGACCCCCGCGCGAAGTCCGGGGCGGGAGTGGGAACTTTGCGGAACCCTCCGCCGGCCCGCAGTCAGGGGCCGCTAGCGAGGCTGAGTCATCCCGGACCCGCCGCGCTCCCCACCCCGCGGGGTCTCCTGGCGGCCTAGGCACCAGGGCCCGCCTGCTCCTGCCCCGCCTGCCACCTCAGCACCCTCAGCTCCCAGGGAAGGAAGGGTGGGCTGTCGCTTCTGCCCGGGGATATCGTCCAGGATTCTGCCCAGCAGTCCCTGGAAAAAGTTCCCCCAGCAGATGCTGGGCTTGATCTCAGAGTAGGCAGCGCGGGGACATGAGCCACTGAGCCCCCCTCCCACCCCCCACCTCCCAAATTCCTGTGGGTCCTTCCAGCTCCCACCTTGGGGCGCAGCGCGGGGAACAGGCCCCACCCAGGAAGCTGCAGGTGCGCCCTGCCCACGGGCAGTGTCTACAATCTCCACGGATGACTAACCGGTTATAATGAATTCTCCGCTTCTGTGCACACCTCCCATCTCTGGGAGCACACTAGCGGTTCCCAATGAAGCCAAGTGCTCCTGACCCCAGGGCAAGCGGTGGGGATGGCTTTGCCGCTTAAACGTGGGGGGCGGGGGAGGGGGGAGGCTGGAAGAAAAGTAATTTTCCTGTCAGAACCCAAAAGTCCCCCCCCCCCCAGAATGAATAAATGAGTGAGTGAAAGACTCCAATCCGTTACCTATATGGTGTCTACATAACACCCTCATGCAATCCCTGATTTATCCAGTGATAGGATGGTAGGATATGCTCAGAGACCTGCCTTCACAGAGTTAATATGCAGAGACAGACAGAGACAGGCTTTGCCCCCAAAGCCACCGTGATAAATGCATAATCATAAACTTTGACAAAGGGGTCAAACATAGCACATGACAAAATGGTACCTGTAGCAGCCATCCTGTCGTTATCCGTATTCACTGATGGGAAAATTGAGGCACAACAAAATAATACAGCTTAGTTATATGTGAACAGCTATTGGGTTGCTAGACTCCATTGAGAGCCACCTGGGCACCAAGGTCATGAGAACATTTTATAGCGAAGTTATTATGGTCCACCAGCCTTCACAGGCAGCTAGAGAGTGACCAGGAGAGGAGCCCTAACACAGGGCATCACCGTCAGTCACAGGAGAGTGGCTTCTTGAGCATCTGAAGCTTACACACAGACTATATCCAACAGAGCATTATGCATGGTATGTTTAGGATGGATCCCACTAACCATCACCTACTCTCTCAAGAATAAAAATATTTTAACTATCTGATCATTAAACTCAGAACTCTCCACACAAATTGGGGGTTTGTGCCACCACATCAGGACAAGTGACCAGGAGCACCTCTCAATATGCCAAGTGCAACACTGGGCACTGGGCCCTACTTGCTATTTTCACACAAAAAACAAACAACCAACCAAAAATTCTATATTTCAATACCCAGCCCTCAGTTGAAGCATTGAATCCAGCTACTGAACCTGCAGACGCTGTCCCAGCTGAGGATGCTGCACCCATCCTGCAACAATGAGTAGCTACCATCGGGGTCTGAACAGAGTGAAACGTGATGAAACAGAGATGACTTTTTCAGAAACCTTCACCGAATCCTGCTGTATGGAATGGATTCCAGAGGAGACTCCACAGCAGTGGTTCTTGGGGGCAGGAGAAGGCAGAGAACAGCTGGGACTTTTCACTTCTTCACACTGGCTGGGGGTCCTCCTGGCATTTAGTGGATGAGGCTGGGGCAGTGCCACCCAAGGAAGAATGGTTCTGTGTCCCATGGGACTTTCAAAGGTCCCACTGGACATTGGGGTGGGAGAAAAGCCTGTTTATAATCACCTGAATCAAGAACTTAAGCCCATTTTATGTATAAACGCAAAGGAGTGTTTGCATTGTTTTAATAAACACTGTTTTCTGGGAATGCAACTACTGTGTAAATAAAGGGAAGGTGGTCTTCTGTTTGTTCAGAACCTTACCAAGGGGGATGTTTGTTTGTTTGTTTGTTTGTTTTACCATTTTGGAAAATCACTTCTCCAATGGCAACTGTGCTCACAGGTCCTGGATCACTAGCACATCAGTATCAGTCCTCACTTGGGGAGTGACATCCAGTTAATCCAAATGTAGGCACAAGCATCTAATGACTTCTTACATCTTGTAGTGCAGTCTTGCAAGACCATTTAACATAGTGAATTATCTTTTATTTTATTATAAATTGCTTTTATTTATTTTCTTTTATATTACTAGATAAAGCATCATATTTATTTTTTCTTTAATTTTGACTTTGAGTAGGTTATGCTGTCCTAGAATTTCATATCCGGATGGTGAAGGGGGTATTGGGTCTAACTGTGTAAGCTCTACTACTCTGGATTTTTAAGACACCAGCTACAGGGCTGTGATACTGCTGGTAGGGATAAAAAATGGTTCAACCCCAAAGAAAAAATGATAAGAGCTTTAACCTTTGACCCAGAAACCCTGCCTCTGGGAATGTATCTTACAGTTACTAAATGACATACAGATAGAGTTATTCATTATCACATTATTTCTAAGAGCAGAAGATTGGGAACAACCCAGTTATCAGTACAGAATTGGTTCAATAAACTGGTGTATCTTCACAATGGAGTATTAGACAGCAATTTTAAAAGGATACTTTCTACATATGGATGTGGAAGATCTTTAGCTTTGTGAAATTTTTTAAGTGAGGTACAAAACAGCGTATACTCCATGCTACTTTTGTGTAGGAAAGGGGAAATGATACATATTTGTTTAAAAACAGTGCAAGGTACCAAGAAACTACTAATAGTTATTACCCGTGTAGGGACTAGGAAGAACAAAGTAGAGAGGATGAGTTTGAGAGTGACATTTCTCAGTGTTTACTTGTCACTTTCTGTCATCTTGAATTTTTTAGCCATTCGAATGAGATACTAGTACTTATTCAAAGTAACAGAATACAAATGTTCATAGCTCTGTAACAATTCAGATTCTGGGGCCTGAGCTGGAGTGGAGAGAGGGATAGATTGTTGGAAAGAAATGTGAGAAACACTGGAAGTGCTTGATCCCTGCAGAGGTGGTTCTCAAAGCCCCAGAGGTTCTGATTCAGTCATTCAAATTGGGGCAAGAACTGGAGTGGGGATCTGTATCACCACTTTTGCAAGCACAGGGCTTCTCTCACTCCAAGTATAGTATAGAGCTTGGGGGTCATGAATCACCCTAAATCCAGGTCATGGATCACCCTCACACTAGCTGGGGAAGTTCCTCAACCTCTCTGAGCCACCTTTCTCAATGGCCAAAGACTGTAACCACAGAGCCATTGCCCAGACATGAAGAGAATGAAATGGGCTAGTACAGCTAAGTATTCCACAAATGTTGGTTCCTACTTTCATTCTGTAAGCATTGCTTTGGCTCTCCCTCAGAGTGCCAAAGCCATGGAGCCCTTGGCTGAAGCCCAGTTTCCTGCTGGACCATGAACACACACACACACACACACACACACACACACACACAGACCCCATCTCTCTGTGCCTATCGCACTGCCTGGCCCAGACTTCCATTATATCCTCTGTGGAATCCTTTGACTGACTCCTAATGAGTCATTCCTTCTAATACATTCCTTTATAAAAAATAAATAAATAAATAAATAAATAAATAAATAAAATAAAAATAAAAATAAAATCATAGGCATTCCACTGCTAGAGATCTTCCCATGGTTTCTGTTTTAAATTAAAATTTAGACTCCCTACCAGGGCTCCCAAGGCCCCTGACCGGCCCACTCCAGCCTCACTTTCCATTCCTCTCCCCATTGCCCACTGTGCTCCAGCCAGTCTCCTTGGAGCTCCCAAAATGCTGAGCTTGCTTCCACCTGGGCCCTTGCGTGTGCTGTGCCCTCCGTCTGGATCACTCTTCCTCCAGATGGCTCCCTGGCGTTATCTCACTGTGTTCAGGTCCCTGCTGACATGGCTCCTCCGTGGGAAGAACTTGACCCTGACCACTCCAGGTAAAAGAGAAAAGCATACACTGGCTCTCACACACGCCTCTCTGTTCCCTCGCCTTGCTGTATCTTCCTGCTAGCAGTGATCACTGCCGATAGAGTGATCGATTTGTTTACGCTGCACCTCCCCATTGGATGGGATATGTCCTTCATCATTCTGACTCTAATGTCTTCAGCAAGGACTTCAGCATTATGGGGACTCGATAAACATGGGCGGAATGACTAGAAAGGACATCCGTTTGAAAACCCTGTCTCCTAAGGTCCTTCTTATTTCCTTCCTCCTCGGGCTCCAGTACCCCTCACCCCAGACACGGAGCCTTTAAGAAGGCACTAGATTTGCCAAGAAGGAAGGACTCTGGGAAGCTGCTCCTCTGAGGAGAAATCCTCAGTAACATCTCTGTGGGAGGGTGCTGGCTGGAGGAAGACAGAGGCAGAGACAAGGGAGATTTCTCAAGTTTAAAAACACTGTGAAATGCCGTGCTGAGTGCTGCTTTTTAAGCTGTCAGGGGGGAGAAACTTACTGGTCCTCTCCAGAATTCTGTGTACTGTGTAACAGCAACATTAATCCTAGCCCCTCAGAGGAGCTCAGGGTGCAGGTCTGTGCCAAGGAGACCACTGCGACCACAGAAGAATGTTCTACTCCTGGGAGCAGTTTGGGTGTGACTGAAATGCAGCCCTGGGGGAAGATGGCCCTGAACAGTGGTGTGGGGCTCCCTGTTCAACGCCTCTTGCAGGGAACAGGCATTGAAGCAGCTTCAGCTGAATTCAACCAAACCAGATGGTCCTTGCAAACATTTCTAACTCTTCTACTGAATTGGGGGGGGGGGGGGGAAACAGGGCTTTTGAGTCCCCAACACAGAAAATGGCAATGGGTGGGCCTGCAGGTGCTTTGTATGAGATGTGCCCCTTCTACCTAAGAGCCCTTCCCGACTCTGAGAAGCTTGTCCTGGGCAATGGCACAGGCCCAGCCCAGAGGAAGGTCCGTTCAGGAGCAGCTGGCTGTGGAGCAGCTCGCCCAAGCCTAGAACCTGTGGCCACAGAGGTCAGAGATGGCTTGTCCAGCCCTACTCAGTGTGGGGACTGAGCTGGCAAGTCTGTTCTCCTCCAGCCCTTTCCTGCCCATGCCTAACCCCTCACTATGAACCCCACAATGGCTTACTAAATAAACTAATTCTCTATGCATGTATGTACATACATACAATGTATATCACACATATATGTATGTATGTACAGAATATAACTTGGTGTAAATGTATAATGTATCAGTATAATGTATCAGTATTGTGTGTGAGTCTGTATGTGACTGTGTGTATGTGACTGCCTTATATGTGTGATTATAGGTGTGAGTATATATAGAATGCCCCAAAAAAGGTATACACTTACTTTGAATAATTATAAAGACAGTGTTTATTAAAGTACATTTCATTTTCAAAATTGAGCTATCAGCTGTTAAAGTGTGGACACATTTTTTGGGGGGACACCCTATATATGTGATTCTGTGTGCATGTATGTGGATACATAAGTGTGCATCTTTGTGCAATAATCATAACACTGCAGTCGTCTTGTCTGCAAAAGGCAGTAGGTCCTAAGGTTGGGCAGGCCTAGCATGTAATTGAGGAGATTCCATTAAACCAACTTCTACCCTGAAGAACGTGGCTTCACACTCACACAGCTACACTCACATGCCTAACGGCACATTCTCAGCCACCCTTCTCTGGATAAGAGAAGAATGCTCATGTGAAACAAGGAGCTCTTAAGTGAACAGTTGCAACATATGCTGAGGCTACTATTTTCGTTGTGATTTACATTTAAACCACCCAGCCAAATGGAGAAAAAGAAGCAAGTGCTCATGCATAACACACCTTCTAATTATCTGCATCCAAAGTTGCCTGTTTTCATACAGGGCAGATGCTTTCTGGAGGTCAGGGGTGTAAGAAAATATATTTCCAGGATCAGATTCATTTCTTTGGGAGTCAAGGTTTGTAAGTGCCCACCAAATGGGAAGTGGTTAAGTTAGTCACAGTTTATCACACAAGGAAATGTCATAGATCCATTAAAAAGGATAAGGTGACTCCATGGCTGGTGTTTCTCAGGTGGCTGTAGAGTATCATCCCTTACACCAAAAGGAGGTGGCGGGTTCGATGGGTTTGATTCCCTGTCAGAGCACATACTCAGGTTTGTGGGTTTGATCCCTGGTCAGGGCACATGTTCTCTCTCTCTCTCTCTCTCTCTCTCTCTCTCTCTCTCTCTCTCTCTCTCTCTCTCAAAAAAAAAAAAAAAAAAATTTTTTTTAAATAAATAAATAAAGGATAAGGTGACTTCTATGAACTGAAGTGCCCATATGGCAAGCTGTCGGATGATAAGTACAAGTCCTAAATGGAAAAACTAGGTTGTAGAACAATGTGTAATATAAACCCATTTCTTTAAAAAAATAAATAAATAAATAAAATAAGATATAGGCATAGATGCAAGTATAGGGGTATATACCTATATATATATAAAAGGCTAAGTGACCAACCATACATCCTATCCACTGTCCAACCAACCGACTGGTACATATGATGCATACTGGCAATTTAAAAATAGATGTTAACTCACATATTCATGATACATATAAAGCTCTCACTGGCTCCAATCGCACAAGTGTGTTTTGATCTGTCATTGTCAATCATGAAATCATGAATTTGGTTGTTTTTTTTTACATTCCGGAGCTGAAAGAAAGCATCGTCGTCGTCGACAGAATATGTCTGAAGACCAGCCATTGGCACAATGTATCTCTGAAACCAAAGAAGTCAGCATCCCTGTCTGGCACTGGTCTCCCATTTAAATTAATTCGAAGACAGTTTCCCATGATGCCAGCATTTGCAATGACTATTAATAAGTCACAAGGACAAACTCTAAACAGAATAGGAGCATTCCTGCCCAAACCTGTTTTCAGACACGGTCAGTTATATATTGCTTTCTTTCAAGTTTGATGAGCGTGTAACATTAAAGTTAAAGTGTAAATCCTTCCTCACAAGGAAAATTAGTCAAGCATTCTGAAAGTGTTTTTACTCTTAATGTGGTATACAGGGAGATATTAGAATAAGTTTAATCAATTTCTCAGTCATTGTTTTTATCAATGTTGTTTTTATATCATGTCTTTGTTGTTATATCATAGTGTTATTGTTTATTAATAAATTTATATATTATATTTTCATATACATTTTGCTAATTTTTTTTCATCTCTGACACTGCTATTACAGAGAAAAGGAAAATAGCAATATTAAAATGTTTCTTCTAATTAATTTCCTTTCAATATGCACAGATCCATGCACTGGGCCACTAAAATCTTCTAATAATAAAAGCATAATGTGCTAATCAGACCGGATGGCCAAACAGCAGAACAACCCTCTGGATGACCTTCCTGCTGAAGCCAGGACTGTGAGGGCCGAGCCCCCTGCACGAATTTCATGCACCAGGCCTCTAGTATACTAGTGTATGTATTCAATTATATCTATCCTGAGTGTGTAAGGGTGGAACAAACTGCAAAGTCACTTGATAAACTATTAAGTGCTGGTTACCTCTAGAAAACAGGATTGGGAAATAAAAGTAAAACATTTCACTTCTTATTTTCAACATTTTTGTTTGTTTTAATCTTTACACAAAGTGTAGAGAGTAGCAGTTAGTATATCTGGAGGTATTAACACAATCAGCATCTGAATATCACAGATGTTCCAGGAAGATGACTTGTGTGTGATCACCTGTTTTTTAAATCATGATAAGGCAGGAGAGGAAAACACATTGGTGCTAATGAATGAGCAGGGAAGAAGAGGTGGCTCCTCAGAGCTCAGACCTGACAGGAGGAAGTGACACATGTCTTCTGAGTTGAGAAAAATGACCACGTCAGCAGGCCCAGCTGGTGGTGTGGCCCAGGCAGTGCCCCTGACCTCCTTGCAGTGTGTGCACTTCTGGCTTTTCCCTCTTTCACTGATGACTACAGTTGTTGAAATGATGAATTCCAATTGTGTGAATTTCTATTACACTTTAAAACATTTGTTTAAATAACCATGTTTTGTAGACCTAAACTCCATGAATATCAATAATCAAAAAAGTAAATTGTTTACCTTTGTATAAATATAACGTTTTAAATTTTGCATAATATAATCAGGTTTCAAACCCTCGATTTAAAGCCAATTTTTTAATGATCCACTCTCAACTTCTTCCCCAGGTAAGTTTCCTCAGTGCCATTCAGCAATGCCTTCCACTACTCAATAAGGCTACACTTTGGGAAATAAGTCAATTTTTAAATACGGGGTTTTTAAAATTTAGTTTTATAAATGATCTATCTATTTAGGCACACCTACATAAACACACATACACTCCAAGAGCAAATATAAATATGAATGAGATTAGCCATTCATGTTTTAAGTGCTCATTGTCAATAATTCCTTCTCTCTCTCTCTCTCTCTCTCTCTCTCTCTCTCTCTCTCTCTCAAGCATGGACTAAGGTTGGCAGTAAGAGCTAAACATAACTTCCTATTGGGAAAAGAGGACTTCTAAATCCTCAGCTCATTTATATAATATATATTCAAATAATAATCCAATGCTTTAATATAGTTCTTACCAATGAAAACACATAATCAATTAAAAATTCCTCAAATATACTTATTTCAGTGAGATTGCTTTGAGTTTTTCCCCCCTCTTTTTTTTTTAATATATTTTTATTGATTTTTTACAGAGAGGAAGGGAGAGAGACAGAGAGCCAGAAATGTCCATGAGAGAGAAACACCGACCAGCTGCCTCCTGCACACCCCCCACAGGGGATGTGCCGGCAACCAATGTACATGCCCCTGACCGGAATCGAACCTGGGACCTTTCAGTCCACAGACCGACGCTCTACCACTGAGCCAAACCGGTTTCAGCCCCCCCTCTTTTTTATTCAGTCATTTATTTTAAATGATAGGAGCAATATGTAAACATAATTTTTAAAAGACTTCAACCAGTACAGAAAATTTAAAAATGAGATGTGTAGTCTTCTTTCTTTCCAAAGAAAATGACTTTAAACAATTTCTGGTTTTAGTTATTTTTGTGATTATCATTGTCACTCTAAGTGGTATGTTTTATATTTCTACATTTTTATTTGCTTAGTCATCAGCATAGCCATTTTCTGAGGTGCCCTTACCACAGGCAGCTGTGATTGTAAATGCCAAGGACGTGAGAGTGCGTGAAGCTGGCTGTGCTCTCGTCAAGTTTCCTGTCCACTGGGTTAACCTTACTCTCCAGTGCTGTGTTACCCAGCATCCTTGGACATACCACAGTGGAAGCTACTTTCCAATCTGTGCATTTCCTCTCCTTCTTATGTTCTCTCCACCTCAACTAGAAATATTTGGCAAGTATATGACTACTTTTACATTGTCAAGGTTTATAATGTTTACATTTTATTTTATAAGTCATTCTCCCAGCCCTTAGTTCTAGGTTAATTATAAAAATTGAGAGCCAAAAGTCACATTTACAGTAACATATGGGTTTGTACTTATCATTATTAGTCTCTGTGAAACCATGCAGGCTGTCTGATCCACAGAGCAAGAGGGACTTCTGGTATGAACACAATTCTATCAATTTAGCCATTTTCCTTTCTCAGAGAACTCAGAAAATCAACAAAGATATATTTTATCCATAAACTCCATTTTCATCAAAACTTGAAGGCAGGTGTAGTATGCAAAGTACAAAATACAAGTACATACTTTCCACAGGAGCAGGTGATGCAGAAGCTGAGGATGGGGGGACAAAAGAGCAGAGGGGTGAGGGGTCCCAGCATTAGCAGACACCAGAAATCCTAAGTGCCTGAGAGTTAAAAGCACTTCCTAAAGTGGCAACAATGGATGCAGAACTTAAGTTGAACACAATTGAAAGCAGAATATCTCCAAGACTCATGGTCTTGAAGCAAAAGATATGGTACTGCACAAAAAAATCACACAGCCATGTTACATTGAACTAGGGGTGTCGAACTCAATCAGAGAAGGGGCCAAAATCTAAAATCCAGCCTAAATCGCGGGCCAAATGGTTTACTGAACAGTCATAAACTGACAATGTCATAAACTGACAGCGGAGTGCAGTGATGACAGCGCGGTGCGGGCCACATTGCAAGGGCTGGCGGGCTGGATTTGGCCCGCGGGCCTTGTGTTTGACACGTGTGGAATAGACCATCATTACAGCACCAGAACAGGGAAAAGTTTTGCGGTTGTGAAGGAAAGCTAACTCAGTTTATTCCCAGGTCTCCTACCCATAAACACACACTTAAAACTCTTGAAAATAGTTATGGATCTAGAAAATCAACTAACTCAATGATGAATGAAAGAAGAAATAGAGGGATGAAGGGGAAGAAGATGAAGGGAAAGAGGCAGAACAAGGGAGGGTAGGAAAGGGAGGAGAAGAAACAACTAGCCAACATCAGTACAAAGAGTCTATTCTTTAAAATGTAAAAAAAAAAAAAATGTAAAATAGCAGAATTCATCAAAGAACAAAAAACACTCACCATAAAAATGTTGTTATAGAGCAGATGAAAACCGTTACCAAATATTTCACTGTGAACTTTAAAAACATAAGAAGCAGTCCCCCTTAGTGATGGAAGATCACAACAAGAAATACAAGCATTTGGGGGAAAGATGATGAAGACAACAAAAGGGGATGAAACATTAAGCTTGCAGAACTCAGGGAAGAATTAGATGAAAAAGATAAAATCACGAAAGAAATCAATATAAAATTGAAGGGACATGAAGAAGAATATATACTGCAGAAAATAAAGTAAGGGACATAGAGAATAAAACTTACAAAAACTAACAAAAATAAAATGGAAATAAATAAACAAATAAATATTACCTAGAAAATGAGATATTGTAGGCAGGCCAAGATTATCAAACATATGATTGTAGTCTTCAGAGAAGAAACCCAAGACAATGAAAATAGAACAAATATATTTAAAGATATAATTCAAGGTAACAATGCAAATGTAAGAAAACTTGAATCTATATACAGCACTAAAAATGAATCACTAATACATGCAACATGAACCGCAAAAAGATTATGCGTACATGAAATGAGTGTATATACTATAATGGTTCCAAAACATGTGAAGTCCAAAAACAAACAAAAACTAATCTATGATGACAAATCAAAAAATGCTTGCCTAGTGGGGAGGCATCGTGTCATTGTCTAGAAAGGACACAAAGACCCTTTCTGAGGTGATACTAATGTTCTATATTTTGTTTTGCATGGTGTTTGCACATGGTGTTCACTATTGCCAAAACTCCTAAAATGTAAGGTCTGTGCATTTTGTTGAATGTAAATTATGCCTCGATTAAAAAAACAGAAAAAAAAAACTATGGTTATAAGATTTCTCTGTACCATATTGTTTCCCAGCAATAAGACTGTTGTTTCTAAGAGATGCTGATGGACCACCTTGCATTGTGATAACTGTCTTTTTGTATTGTAACTACTTGTAACTATAAAATCTTCATAAATGTGACCAATTGCAATAGTAAAGTTGTGAAACATTGAAATATGACAACTGGTAGACTGGAGATATTTGCAACTCATCTCTCAGACAAAGGGCTAATTACCCTTACACATAAGAATTCTTAAAAAAAAAAAAAAAAAAAAAAAAAAAAAAAAAACTTATTTTAAAATATCATAAGTTACCAAAGTCAAGACAGCTCTATTCTAGGAGTGGAGTGTGTTCCTCACAAGTGGATTCCACTCCTGGGTGTGGCCACTGTTCTTGTTTCTGTTCTCATTTCCATTTCAATCCCATGTCCAATGGAAAAGGGAGAAAGGAAATGAGGAACAGAACAGGAAAAGAGGGAGGGAGAGAAGGAAAATAGAGCTATTCCTATGTTTATAAAAATGCTATGTAGAAATATCCTATATTAATAACAGAGAGTAAAATTAGGGGACCCTTTTCTTTTTATGGATTATCTGTGTTTTCTACAATGACCATATATTACTTTCTACCCTTTATAGGAAAAGCTATCATGCAAATGAGAACCATTTCTGGTGAACCTATTATACTTACAAGTACTTTAAATAATTTTCATGGAGTTTAATTTATGAGTTGACATTTTATTCCTTCAACAGACAATGCTTTTATTATTCATTTATCCCCACCCACCCACAGATACAGATGAACTAAGAGAGCTTCATGAACTTTTACTTATAAATGCTGCACAATTTTATATTCCAACAGCAGAGGACTTTTTAAAGCGATGTTAAATCTACCTAATTTGTATTTGTAGTTGTCTTCTAAAGTTTCCTTCAGAGAAAGGTGTCCATATTGATTTTTCAAAATAGGTATAGAAAAGGATTCTACTAAATATTTCTTTTCCTTTAAGAAGAAAGAGCTTTTATATTATACTAGGGGCCCAGTGCACACCTTGAAAGGAACTGTGGGCTTCGAGGCTGCAGTGAGCACATGGGGTGGGTCTCAACCTATCCTCTGTGCCCCCACCCGGCCCCTCCTGCCATAGCTTCTGGTCCCCTATCTGCTAGCAGCCCTGCTCCAGCTGCCACCATTCCCACTTGCACTCACTGACAGCACACAGCACAGAGCAATTGGGGCCAGTGCCAGCAGAGGGTGCAAGTGGTGCCTAAGGTTTTGACCACCCCTCAGGAGCAGGGGGAGGTGGAGAAACCCCCAGGTGCGATTGGGACCTGCACCAGGCACCAGCAGCAGGTGCGAGCACTGTGTGGGACCATGGCATGCAGGAGCAAAGAATTTTCAGTAACCACCAGAGGGTCGCCCCAATGACATCAACCAGCACCCTGCCTTGGTCTGGTGTCCCCACTCACCTGCTCCACCATCCTGCTGGAGCCTAGGCCCACCATGTTCCACACATGCCCTGTGGTCAGTGCACAACATAGCTACCAGTTGTTCGGTTGTTCTGCTGTTTGGTCTATTTGCATATTAGGGTTTTATATATATAGATTTCAAACACATAAAACAGATAATTATTTAGTGAAACATAAATAACCTAGATTTAATAAATAGTTTGCTGTACTTGTTTCACCTTTTAAAAAAAATAAACTATAGACCTAGTGCACGGATTTGTGCACTGGTAGAGTCCCTTAACCTGGCCTGCACCCTTTCACAATTCAGTATGTCAGATAGCCAATTTTGGCCCGATCCCCACAGGCCTGATCTCAACCCCCACAGGCCCTATCCAGACAGGAGGGAACCCTTTACATTGAGCTTCTGTTCCCTGGCGGTCAGTGTGCATCATAGTGACCAGTAGACATATTTAAGGTGATTCGGTTGTTCGGTGTCTTAGGCTTTTATATATATAGATTAGACATTATGACATTCCATCCCAAAATATTTCAGCATGCATTTCTAACATAAAAAAAAAAAAAATTCGCCTCTATCAAAATTAACTATACTTTCTAAATATCATCTAATACTTAGACCATATTTAAATTTATCTGATTTATCCCCAAAAGATATCTTTGCAGACTTTTATTCCAACTAGGATCCACATAAGGACCAACTGCTCATTTCATTTCTAAAAGCTAGTCTTTTTAAAATCTAGAAGAGTTTCCATTATCAGCACCATTTTTCTTCTTTTTCCTTTTTTTTTTTTTTTAAATGTTATTGACTTAAAGAAACTTGGTCCATAAAGTGTTTTCTGGCAATATAACAAGTGATTTGAGAAGAACTCATTACAAAGAACTCATTACAAAAATCACCCTCTCTAAACTCAACATCACACATATTTTAACATCTACATATTGCAAATCTTGATCTCGGACATCAAGAATATAATGGGAGGGCATTAAATATTAGGGGGGAAATGCCTTTAAAATAACATACAAGTAGACTGATCTAGATCTTCTTATATTTGTTATTAAAACCCTGATTTTAGGAAGAAAGCTGCCTTGGCTTGAAAATCTCTAAACCCGGAAGAGACATCACAATTTCGCTTCTGGCCTGAAGGAACACGAGCTTAATGTAGCTTGCAGGAAGCCTGAATTTCAGCTAGCTCTAACACCCCAGAAGGAGTTAAAATGTGACAGAACAGCACTTTCCCACTTAGGAGGCCCATCTTATCACAGACAACAGGGGTAAGAGGAAGCATTTTAAGTTAATGATGTTTACAGCTAACCAGATCTGGTGGAAGCAATTCATTGGACTCCAGTTTGCAAGTCTCATTTCTTATAAGGTTCATTTATCTTGCAATGCTCAACCACTAAAAGTACTCTGCCTTCACATATCTCTAAATATTAAACTAGACAATGAATTCTCCCAACTGGTTAACCCCCCAGGCTGCTACACTAGTGCGTGTGTGTGTGTGTGTGTGTGTGTGTGTGTGTGTGTTAATGCAACTGCATTACAAACTCTCTAATATATTTAAAAACAACAAAAAAGACAAATATGAAGCATAATAAGTGGAATATTGCTAGCAAGATTTTTATATGATGCAAACAAGAAAGTTCTCCATGTACAGAAGGAAGATATCCTATTACTATACATTGAGCCATTCTTAAATGACTCAATGTACAGTAATTGGATATCTGCTGAGTGGCTGATGCTCTATCTCTATACTGGACTGGAAGAGGGTGTGGCTTTCCTTGTCAGCCCTGGGTCACTGCCCATCCTTGAGGTGAGAGATGAAATCAGTTTCATCCAGTCCTAAATCTAAGTAGTAAACAGATCCTTCCTCAAAGAAGATCAGAGAGCAGCTACTAGCAGAATGAATCCTGGGCAGGCAAAACCAGCAGATGGTATCTACAGAACTAGGAATAATGAAAACAGGGTTCCACAAACAGAGAGAAAGGGTCATCACTGGTGTGTGTCTCCTCTTTCCAGGTCCCTAGTATTCTTAGCTCACTACCCTCAGCCCTTCTCCCAGCGGCATCCCAATCTCTTGGGATTCTGAGTTTATCAGGTTCGTTGGCCTATTGTGCAAGCTGCTGAATGTATCTTCTCCCCAAGGCAGACAAACCTTATCTCCAGCTAAATGCATTTTACGAAGTCTTTAATAGAAGGTGTATTGGTCCCAATCCCTGGAAATACATGATAGTTCAGCTATCTGCTGAGTCCAGCCTTAGTGGGAGAAACCATTTCTTGATTTGGTCCTTCTAGATGTTGGAAGGCAACAGAAGCAGTTGTTTATTTTTACAGTGAAAGATGAAATGAAATGGAGGTTGGGTTTTTTAAAGACTTTTTTAGAGCAGTTTTAGTTTTACAACAAAATTGAGAGGAAGGTACAGAAATTACCCCTGTATCCCAATACCCACAATGCATAGCCTTCTCCATTATTGATATCACTCACCAAAATGGTGCCCTTTTTTTTTTTTTTTTTTTTTTTTACTGAGAATGAACTTACATTGACATATGATAATTACCCAAGTTAACATAGGATTCACTCTTTAGACGAAAGTGCAGTGGTGCAGTGACAGATACCCATCATCATAATATCATACAGAGTATGTTCACTGCCCTGAAACTTCTCTCTGCTCTGCCTGTTCTACGCTCCCATCTCTCCTTCCCAGAAGCCCCCATGGCAGAGAGTTTTCAAATCACTACACAGACTTAACTTTCTAGTAAAAACAATGCCTCTTAGAGCCTTTCTAGCCTAGTGAGGTTGCTAGTCCTGCTTTGTGTTTTTGTTTTTGTTTTTGTTTTTCCTTCTCTTCCCCTCCTACAAGCAGAGGGAAAACTCAATAAACCTGGCATAGGTTCTCCAGTCCTCCCACAGTCACTGATCCAGCAAGGGCTGCATGTGCTGAGAGAGCTATGGCAAATATTAAAGGACAGCAAGTTAAAAGTAAAAGGAAAATGAGTAACGTTTGCAAGTGAATTTATGTTTACACAAAATATTTGCGGAAACATGCCTTTCCACTTTGGAGATTCTGCTAATCCATCACCATGACACTAATGTTGCAAGAAGCAAATCCGTCAGGCAGCGGTGACCATTACTTTTTAATAGACCACTCCATTCTCAGCAATCACACTAACAAAATGAGGATATAGCCTGGCCTGCTTGCAGGAGATGCAGACTCTGAAACGCTTCACAAATGTGCCCCCCCACTTCCCTTCCTCCCTCCCCCCTTTCCCCCTCCCCCCTACAAACACAGAGGGCTTGCTCACAGGCTGTCAGGAGGGAAATGTCAGGAGAACCTCCAATAGGTAGAGTCTTCCAGAGCCTGGCAAACATCCGTGTGGGGCCTGAACACTGGTGCGCGTTTGTCTTTGCTTTTCACAAAACTGTTCTCATTTTGCCAAGAAAAGCTCAACTCCAGGCCTTTATATAATCTGAAATCAAAGACAATACCATATTTATAAGATACTAAGACACATAATCCGGGTGACGTAGGTCAGAGTATGATTTTAAAACCTCTTACCAAAGGGCTCTAAGAGTGCTTTCATTTTTTTCAGTTTCTGATATATCTGTGACTACACCGGCACACCCTTCATTCATGGATTGGATGAGCACCTCCTGAAGGGTGGGGACTGTGCTTGATGTTATGGGATATGAATATGCATGTCATGGTCCCTGCTCTCAAACAAGTGGGAAAGGCACAATTGGCCATACTAAATATCAGAACTAACTAAGTGCGAAGCCAGATGTACAAGTAAGGGTCTATAAAAACATAGAGAAATAAGCAATGTATGAAGCTTCGTGTGAATCCAGAAAAACATCAGGGAGGGTATTTTTTAAGACCTTGACTTTTAAAGATAGGGAAGAGTTACTATTTTATCATTGCCTTGTTTCAAAAGTAATATGTTTGTATTATAGAAAATATATACATAAGCAATACCCATAACCCTACCACTCACATATAACTACCAGTGGTATTCCCATTGTTTTTATAGGAATGTAGTTTTCATAAAAATGTGATTGTGCTTCATAATTTGAGATGTAAACGGCTTAACCAGCCATGTGTGCACACACAAGTGCTGTGATATTACAACGGAAGTTCTTATCTGACATAATCAGAAGTACTTGATAGTTGTTCAGGAAAAAATTTTAATCAATGGGAGTAATAACTAACTACAACAGAAGTAATGCCTGAAACATTGCATTTTAACTTAAAAAAAAAGGAATCATATTTCTTCGTTCACCATTCTTATGATGCAGGCTGAGGCTGTTCCTTTGGGTGTGACACCACTGAGGGGAGCAACCTGTCAGCTGTCTCCATCAGGCACTATGTGCTACTGCTAGTTTCAAATTCTTTACCACCAGGGAGAGTTTAGACGTATTTACAGCGCAACCTGAGTGCAGAAGCCTTCTAGAACTTTACAACTCTTTTCGGGTGTCTCAGCTGCCACCCCCACCTAATTCCACAGCGTTTTTCCGTGGCCACCGTGACCCAGTAATCCTGAAGCATTCATCTTCGTAGAAAGATGGACCCTCCTCATGTGCACTTTTTACGTCCCCAGTTGACATGATACTTAAACACATGTAGTTATATAACCAACACAACTGTGGCCAGGAGGCTGGGGAGCCAACGACTGAGCCAGCAGTAGCAGGAAAGGACAGCAGAGGCATTCAGTCTGCGATGGGCTTCAGTCAGCAGTTCTTTCACATGGAATCTGTGGAGCCCTGCAAGCTGATTAGAGGTAATTTCTACCATTTCTTTTTTAAAAAAATATATATATATTTTATTGATTTTTAAAGAGAGGAAGGGAGAGGAATAGAAAGCCAGAAATATCGATGAGAGAGAAACTTCAGCTGCCTCCTACACATGCCCCACTGGGGATGTGCCCACAACCAAGGTACATGTCCTTGACCGGAATCGAACCTGGGACCCTTCAGTCCGCAGGCCGACGCTCTATCCACTGAGCTAAACTGGTTAGGGAAATTTCTGCCATTTCTGACAACTTTCTTTCTATGTCATTGCATTCGTTTTCTAATGTTATTAGTAACCAATCACCACATCTCACACTTCTGGGGGTCAGACATCCGGGTGGACCCCACTGGGTTCTCCCCTTAGCATCTCACAGGCCAACACTAAGGCCAGCGGGGCTCTTCCCCACAAGCCCTGGGGAAGAATCCACCTCCCTGCTCCTTCAGGTTGGCCAAATGCAGTTCCCTTAGTTCTAGGTCTGAGGTCCCCATGTCCTGGCTGTCTGCCAGCTGGAGACTTCCCTCAGCTCCTAAAGACTATCCACATGTCTTGGCATATGGCCTCCTCCACCTTCAAACCCGCCACGGTGTGTCACATGCCCCTTGTGTTTCAGAGTTATGAATGCCCTTCTGCTACCAGAAGAGAAAACTCTCTGCTTTTAATAGGGCCCATGGGATTAGGTGAGGCCCACCCAGATAAACCCACCAAAGTCAGCTGTGCCATAGAAAAGAGCATCATCCCGGGAGTGATCCCTCACCACCTCAGCGGCTGCTAGGGATTACAGCAGTGGCCTCTGGGGAGCCATGTGTAGAATTCTGCCTACCACAGTCATTCCATTGGGGACAGAAGCACAGCGCTTTCCAGGCTCAGTGAAGAGCATCAGCAAAGACACAAGGGAATGACAGGGCCCCGGATGCACAACTTGGAAATGGCAGCACTGTGGCCCCTTCCTCTGCCTCCAATGTCACAGCTAAAAATGGACAAAAGAACATGAAAGAACATGAGGAATTCACTCATGCTGACATGTCAAAATAGTATTTCCTTGGGTTGCTTCCTAATTATTAGTTTAAGAGACGAGTAAAGACTCTAAGGAAGTATCTATGCATTCTTCCCCCGAGAGCAGGAGCAAAGACTAGGAAATAACACGCATTTGTCTACTGATACGATGACATCCAAATGCACCCACTTTCCAGCCGTCCAGAGAGGAAAAAACTTAAATGAGAATTCCCAGTGCTCATGGGTAAAACTGATACGGTGACAACGTGCAGTGCAAATGAGTGCAACTCATTAAGGACACAAATTGGCTAGAAAGGAAAAAAATATTCTTGCCCCTTTGACCTCACTTTTGGGACTTTATACCAAGGAAATAATCCAAAAAAATGTTTTAATTGTGCCATAAAAATACACTTTGTAGCAGTATTTATGTACTATATTTCATCTAAATGTTCATAATCATAAATGAAAATGGTCTCACCATTCAAAGGAATATTTGCAGATGTTAGCATTTTAGCTGTGAGGACTAAAAGGAAGTAATGAAAAATGTGTATGGCACCTTAAGTTTAAAAGTAAAATGCAACCTTTCTCTATCCCACTTTTACAACTGTGTGAAAAAATACTTTTATGCATAACCAAGATTTGAAAGATGAAATAAATTTGAATAGGATTGTGGATGAACTTCTTCTTTCATTTTGATTTACCAGTGCTATATGGTTGTTGGCGCAATAAATAATAATAATAGTAAGCGTTTTTAAAAAATCATATATGAACTTTGAAAGACTGACAACTAAGAATGTTACTGCACTCTCCCTAGTTTTAAATGGATCAGAGACAGCTAATCAAATAAACAAGATATAGGTTAAAAGTCAGAGCCACTGCAAAATCCGCTCTCACCTCTGAGCTCGATGTCCGGAAACAGATCAGTGAAACAGAATCTCAAGTACCTTTCCCTTCTGTGCCTTTTTCATTTGATTTCAAGGAAATAAGCACATGTGAAGCAATGAGGAATGTGAGGAGGTAAAGAGCATCAAAAAAATTCACAATTTCTGGAGAGAGAGAAAAAACTCGGTTTTTGGAAGACAAAGAAGAGGGAGTTAAGGCCCCTTAACCAGACCCGTCATCCGAGAGTGACTGAGAGAGGCTCTGTTTTTCACTCCGGAATTCTGGTTGAAACATCTCTTACAAGAATTCACATTCCTGCCGAAACCGGTTTGGTTCAGTGGATAGAGTGTCGGCCTGCGGACTGAGGGGTCCTAGGTTCAATTCCGGTCAAGGGCATGTACATTGGTTGCGGGCACATTCCCACTGGTCGATGTCTCTCTCTCATTGATGTTCCTAGTTTTCTATCCCTCTCCCTTCCTCTCTGTAAAAAATCAATAAAATATATATATTTTTAAAAATTTCACATTCCTAACCTGAGCTGGCAGAAATTACATTCAATTGCTGGAAAGTAATTTAAAAGCAAACAATCCAGCCCTGGCCAGGTGTGGGTGTCTCAGTTGGTTGGGGCGTTGTCCTATACAACAAAAGATTGTGGGTTGGAATCCTGGTCTGGGCATATACCTAGGTACCTAGATTGTGGGTTTGATCCCCAATCAGGGCCCACATGAGAGGGAACCAATTGATGTTTCTCGCTCATCTCTCTCTCTCTCTCTCTCTCTCTCTCTCTCTCTCTCTCTAAAAATCAATAAAATATATTTTCGGGTGAGGATTAAAATAAAAAAAGCAAAACAAACCAAAGTCATACCATTTAGCCATTGGTTGAAACAAACTAACCAGTCTATTGTATCAAGTTCATTATTTGCAAATATTCAGGAGCAGCTAGCTGTTTCATGTGGATGAAATTGATTTTTATTCTGTCTTGCTGGGATTTGGCCCTTTTTTCTAATGGGATTTGCACCACCCTGAACCTCCAGTCCAGAAGTTCCCTGGAGGAGAGGGCCTGGTGGGGAGATCACAGCCCCCATTAAGGTCAGCAATTGATCAGGGAGCATTGACCTTCCTCGTCTCTGTTGGCTTCTAATTGCCTCTGGTTTTGTTTCCATTAAAGAAGCAAACATTTACCAGACTTAAAATTCCTCCACTAGTCAGCAGCACTCAGGAGAAATTCATGTCTCTCCAGTGCTCGGGGATCTATTGCAAATCCTTTAAATTGTCATATTATCCTCTCATTTGCTTCTCTTTGAGCAAAGCGGATGATTAAAAATTAAACTTTCATTTAGGAGCGTAATTATTTTAGAGGATGTCAAGGCTTCGTGCTAAACAAATTTACCTCGGCAAATAGAATGAGGATTTGGAATTCGATTGAAGAGTTAATGAAATAACCATAATTTGGTTAGGTGAATCAACCTACATCATCTTATTTATTTTAAACAGATTCCTTCTCCTTATTCAGTTGTCATGTATGTAGTGTGGATTTTTATTCCTTCAATGGATGCCTTGGCTTCACACAGTGAATCAGAGAAACATTTTTATTTTCCATCGGGAAGAGGATCTTCTACACATAAGATAATGAAGTCATGTGATCTCCCTCCAAGAGAGCAAAGGTGAGTAAATTAGGAGAGTAGCCATAATAATAAACTAACTTTCTAATCCTTAAAAATCCCCCATGTAACATGAAATTGTGATCTCAGTACCTAAGATAAACTGCTTCAGTGCTATGAGTGAGAAGGCCAGTGCCCGGTGCCTGAGAAGCTCTAGGTTGACTGAATGAATGAACGAATGAACTATCTACGATGGACAGCCATCTGATTGCTTCCAGCGATCTCTGCCTCCTATATTCACACTTTTGTGGAATCCCCTCCCCTTTGATAGAGGGGACTTGCTTCTTTAAGGTGTAGAATGTGGCAAAGTAATGGAATGTCACTTATGAAACCAGCTCCCCTGTTTTTCATACTCCTTCCCTTGTCTTCTCTCTTGCTCTGATAGAACAAGTTATTTTGAGCTGCTCTCTGGAGAGGCCAACAGAGTAAGGATCTAAGAATGTCCTCCTGCTAATAGCCAGTGAGTCCAGTAGCCCACCAGAAACGGAACCCTCTCAACCACCATGTGGGTGAGCTGGGAAAGTGGATCTTTCTGATGTGGAGTCTTGGCATGACTGCAGTTCTGGCCAACACCTGATTGTAGCCTTTGGGAGACCTCTGTTCACACAGATGTTTGAACTATAGAAACTATGAGATGATAAATGTTATTTTTTTAAGCCACTAATTTTGGGGTAACTTGTTATACAGCAATAGATAACTAATACACTAGCTAATAAATTCATACCTGACAGAGCATCTCTCCCAGGGACACATGCATATTGAAGTGCCTGGGCTCTATCTAGCAGCTAATTCAAAATTATTTCAGATGATATGGTCTCCATACTAATTTAGACAACTGTCTAGGCAGCTGGTGCCATGGTGATGCGTCCAGGAGCTGGTGGGGAGGGATGCCAAGGTAGAGACCACAACAGATAGACAATAAAAGTGCCACCTCTTTGTCTCTTCTACCTTAAGATTGTACCCCTCTCTCAACAATCCAATAGGTCTACTAGATTTTATTGGGGGCCAGGGTGTAAGCCTGGCTCTAAACTCATGGGAACTGATCAAAAGTACAAATAAAAGCCCACAAACTAAATGTTAACATATTTAAAAGTTACAATCAACCTGTACCCAGAGCAAAATGCAGGTTCTCAGTGAGAGTTCCCCCATCCTCACTCACCAGCCCACTTCCCGGGAGGCCAAAGGGGTCTGTTCTGTCTCTAGTGCCCGGACTTTATCCTGGGAGCCTGAGAGGGGTCACGGACCTGCCGGGACAGGGCAGGCTGGAAACCAGGCTGGACTCTTGAGCTGTGACTCAACTGGCCCCAATAAGGAAGGGAACAACCTGAACCTGATTGAGCTCCCCAGGGAGCCAGCTCTGACTAGGAAGCCAGCAAGGACTTATGCTGAAAGACCAGCCAACTCATGGGAAGTTGGGCTGCACCCCGGCCAGCTCATGGGAAGAATTCTACTAAACCCCCAGCAGTCCTTTGCTAGAGAGGAGCAGGTCAGATGAGTTCAGTTCATCCTTCCCAGTCACCATGTAATCGCCACCACATTATAAGGCCGCAATTCAAAGGAAAGCCTGGGAGAGGCTGTACTAAGCAGCAACCGGTTGCTTCATGATGCAGAGTGCAAGACATCAGTTTACAATCTATGGAGTCCTTCGCACCTATTAAGTAGATGTTCTGAAGAAGCCATGCTTTCAGCCAAAAAAGTACAATGCACAAGTCTACTTTTATTCAAGAGAAAATACATTTTATAAAAGAGTAATAGTGAAAGCTAATATCCACTGTCACTTACCCCAAGCCAGGTACTGTGTTGCCTGCTTGCTCTGGATAACATCATCCAGTCCTGGGGACAACTCATTGGATGGGGACAAGTACTGTAAGAGGAGGAAGCAGAGATCATGAGGGGTTTATTCCTTGCCCTGGCAAGTGGCAGAGCAGGGAAGTCAACATTATTCAAGACTGTGCTCTTAGCCTGGACACATACCCCTCTGGCTGACTACTTCAATCAAATAGCCTAAAGCCTAAGAAAAAGGTGGTCTACTAGCATCCTAAGATACACATCTCCCGATCCACCACTCTCTACTCCCTGCTCACCCCTGGCCCAGCCAGGGAAGCAGAGCAGAGCCCTTGGCAGTGAGACCACCTCAGCCCCCTCTACAGCTAACTTTCTGAGAGAGCCTAGCAAGATTCTTTCCCTTCCTCTTGCCTCTCTTTCCATATCCACCACATGGGCATGGTGGCTATGCGTTCCTTTGTCTACAAATCAAGCACAATTAGACACTCCCTTTCTACTCTGTACACTTTTGAGCACCAAGAATGTATAAATCCTATACAAGATAGGGGTCCAAACAAAGTTTCCCCATAAAGCCCAATGTTTGGCATAGTTTTCTTGTCCATTATTAATAGTATACAGAAGAGTAATATGTGACAAAAAGGCTAAGTCACATTCCTAGAATAAAAGTTAACAGGACTATAGTTCTGCCTAACATTTAGTAGGCATTCAACAAGTACTTAATAAATGAAAAGCAATTTTAAAGCTTAGCTTATATATTAAGATCTAATTAGATTGTATATTATACTGTCAATATGTTCACTTTTATTTTTTCAAAGTTGACATTCAATGTTATATTAGTGGTTAGACATTAAATAATTTATGAAGTGATCCCCCAATAAGTCTAGTACCACCTGACACCATACATAGTCATTACAATATTATTGACTATAGTCCCTATGCTGTACTTTACATGGCCATGACTATTTTTTATTTATTTTTCATATATTTTTATTGATTTCAGAGATAAAGGAGAAGAAAGAGAGAGATCTGTGATGAGAGAGGATCATTGATTAGCTGCCACACTGGGAATCAAGCCGGCAACCCAGGCATGTGCCCTGACGAGGAACTGAACTGTGACCTTTGACTCATAAGTCCTGTTCCTGCCTCTATACTAGCTCTGTGTCCTTGGACAAATCGTTTAACCTCTCTGAGCCTTAATTTTACCATAGGCAACATCATTTAATAATACTTCCTATTTGATAAAGATGCTGTGGGGGCAAAAATAATATGATTCCCCATTTATTACGCTAATGTCTGAAATAGAACGTAGGTGTCAGGGATTCTTGTCTGTTTTGTTCACTGAGGAATCCAAAGTTCCTAGAGAAGCCGGCCCTCCACAGGCATCAGGCTAATACGTGCTAAATTATAAAGTGTACATCAAAGGTGGTGAAATGGGCTCCTGAGTCACAGCCACTGGCTGTAGAGTGCGGCCTTGCCTGGCTACTCCAATGGCCAGATCTTTCTACCATATGTCACGTCTTTCTATCATCTGGTCTAAGTACAAGCGCTTTGCCTCACCGGTGGGACACACCTCAGGCAGCCTGTGAGGTAGTGGAAGGTGGAAATGTTAAATAAACTTTCTTTTAATTCTTGATATCACTCAAGGAGAAAGACTTGTTTGGGGGTCGTCTTTGAGTTCTCCCTAATAATTTGCTAGAATCTGATTTTAAGAAAAAGAGAATAAACCTTAGGCTCAACAACTGTAGCTAGGAACAGAACCAAACCATAATTTAATAATATGAATTTGTCTTTAATACACTCACTTATGGCAAACAATACTATTTTGCCATTTATGGTAAGGATCTAAATTTTCCTTCCATTTAAAAAAGTGGGTAGCTTTAAATAAAATGATTAAATCCTGGGTCGGCCACTGGAGGCCGGCTTTCTCCCCACTTCCCTTAGCCACCGGGTTCAATATCTCTTCTTAATATCTCCCACTTGGGTCAAAGAAAGCTTCTCTCCTCCATCTAAGGGACCACTGTCCTGGATGTGGTGCTGATTGGCCCAGGCTGGTCACATTCCAATCCCCTAGGCCAGGGCTAAGATGTATTGATGGATTTAGGTCCAGGGAGCCCCTCCCCCACCTCATCAGAATGAAGTCACTGTTATGCAAACCTTGTGGGAGTAAAGGAATTAGATTCCCCAAGAAAAACCCCAGGAATAGTCACTGTGGGAGCCTGAAGCTACTCCTGAGCTCCCTGGGCCCTGCCATTTCACTGACTTGGGGTAAGATGCGTGTACCCTGGAGGAGATTCCTGCAAGTCACACTTCCATGGTGGGTCCAGTGAGAACTCAGCCACATGGAGCTGGTCAGAGCCCATTGCACAGGAGATTCTCCGGAAGAATGTGATCATCAGAGAACCCATGAGGCTGGCGGAAGTCGCCTTGTTGTCCGGTCTCTGTATTTTATGGGGTGTCGACAGCTCTGCCTCCTTCATTTATTAAAAGCAGGGATGGTGCTTCCTAATGTGTTAGAACTGGAAGACTTCACTCACACTGGCTCAGGCAGCCCTGGACCTGGGGGTGAGGGGCAGGATCTTCCCAAGAAGACTCCCTGCTGCCATTCAGGGGCGCTCTGCGCACCTGGTCCAGGCACATCCTACTGAAGGCCGCCTCTCCCTCCTAGTGCTCTACTGAGGCACTGCAGCCTGAAGAGGCAGACAGAGAATTGGGAGGTTCCCTGCTGGGAGGGGAAAGGAAGCTCCTCCCAGGGTCCCAGATGGAGCAGGGAAGAAAAGCTATTAACAAGGAAATAAAACTGCAGGTCAATTAGCGATGGGCTTGAGACACAGGAGAATTAGCTCCCCCGTGCAGCCCCGGGGATCACCCTAGGGGACGCCTGGAGGGTGGTCAAGGCCACCCCTCAGCGAGAACCACGAGATCCTGGACCTCAACACCCCTAAGGGAAGCCACAGGTGTGGACTCTGAGTCTCCTGGTCTTGGCAGCTCGCTCGTTCCTCTCTCTCTCTCTCTCTCTCTCTCTCTCTCTCTCTCTCTCTCTCTATCTCTCTCTCTCTTGGTTATCCTGGCACAGAGCTTCTCCCCATTTCTTTTCAACGTTTTTCTCATTCTAATCTCCTTTACTCCTGCCCCCAAGGCTCTTTAAGTGCATTCATTTGGAGGAAATTTTGACCCGCATAAGTCTCTTTGCATTGTACCCAAGTCATTATGTATTTAACTTCCTAATGGCCCTCAAAATCCCCCCAGGCCCCTGCATCTAATAAACCAAACCTCAAAAGTGAAATAAAATGGTTTTTGGCCCTGTCAATCCTCTGAAAATCGGGACTTAACTAGAAGGCCCTGTTGGACTGTCTAGGGTGGGACCTGTGGTCCTCATCCACCCTGAGCAGCGGGAACAAACTGCAAACCAGCTTATCCTGTCAGGCGTGTACACAGCCATCCTAGGAGCTGATATCAAACCCATTTTACAGAAAAGTGAGGCTTCGGGATGAGGGACCTGCCCAAGTTTCCCTCCTTTGTAAGCTGCGGAGTTAGGTCGGCAATCCTGGCCTGTGGGCCTTCAAATGCCTGTGAACCTCTTTTCACGCTCCTGAGAGTCTCCCTGGGATAGTCTCAGTGGTATTAGCAACCACTCCATGTAATGAAATCAGCCACAAAGAGAGTGACTATCGTTTTAGGGACGTTGTACCATTGCAGGCCTCTGGCCGGCAATTTCAGTTTCTGGAACACATTGAATCTGGTCTTTCTTCATTGTGATGACTCTCTGTGGTGGAGGCAACGGCAGTGGTCAGTTTTCCTACGACCAGAAAATCTAAGTGCAACATGGCACTCACATGGGTGCACTTTACGTAGAAACTCATCTGCCTGCAGTGATAGCAACACCACAGGGAGTTTAGTATCACGGAAGCATATTTACTTGCTTACATTTTCTCTTAGTCAGTGTCCTTGGGCTTAAAGCCTTCGGAAAGCATTGTACTCTAAAGGTAATGCTATCGAGTTTAAAATGGAGTATCTCTCCATGTCTAAGATTTAGAGTACATCTTTACCAATGCTCCACTTTTTCCCGTAAAGAAAATTTTCCATTCTCTTAAGACCTGTTCATTGTGTCAGAAGAAAAGTCGCCTATTTCTTTAGCAGAATTTCTTCTTTATTTTGCCTTAGTCCTGGGGTAAATATAAATGCACCAATAAATATCTCTATGTCACAGAAGCAGGGAAAACAGGTCGGGCAATCTAAAGCTAAAAATTAAATTAAGACCTGTAACTGCTGGGCTGTAAGGAAAAAATATTTCACCTCCCCGTGTTTATTGAGTATCTATCATGTGCCAGGCCCAGGTCTAAGCATTAGAGAATAAAACAGACTCCATCCCAGCCTTGATGGACTCACAGAGTGGTGGGGGACACAGATCTGAGACCAGTGGTCACTAATGATTAATTAAACCACACAGGGAAATATGGTAATACTAGAGGCCCAGTGCACAAAATTACTGCACTTGGAGGGGGTCTTCTACCCCAGCCTGAACCCTCTCACTGTCCAGGAACCCTCAGGGAATATCTGACTGCTGTGGAGGCTCCACCTGTGGGAGTGCACTGACCAGCAGGGGGAAGCTCCTCATTGAGCATCTGCCCCCTGGTGGTTAGTGCATGCCATAGTGACTGGTCCTGGATTGTAAGAGGGTGCAGGCTAGGCTGAGGGACCTCACTGCTGTATGATCAGGGGCCAGGAAGGGATGCAGGAGGTTGGCCAGCCAGGGAGAGACTGCAGGAGGGCTCTAGGACATGTCTGGCCCATCTCGATCAGTCCCAATAGGCTGGACCCCAGCAGCAAGCTAACCTACCCTGGTCAGAGCATCTATCCCCTGGTGGTCAGGGCACATCATAGCAACTGGTTGAATAGCAACTGGTCCACTGGTCAATTGTCGCCCCCTGGTGGTCACTGCACATCACAGAGAGTGGTTGAGCGGCCTTAGCATATCATTAGCATATTATGCTTTGATTGGTTGAACGGCTGAACAGATGACCAGACACTTAACATATTGGGCTTTTATATATTATAGGGTATAACAAGAAGATTGACTCTAATCTGGGGCCAAGGAAGAAGCATTTCAGCTGAGTTGAAAAGGATACAGCCAGACAAAGAGCAACCCCAACCATGGAGAGTATATGCAAAGACCAGAGGCAGCAGGATAATCTGGTGAGATGGAAAAATGGAGAAGATTCCAGAATGACTGATGAGGAAAGATTTGGAAGAGAGTGGTACCATCCTATTAGTAAACATGACTTTGCCGTGGGAATGTACCCCACTGGTGTAGACCACAGAGGTAGGTATGCTCCATGAGAACAGAGACCAGGCCTGCTTTTGCTTGCCATACTTGGCATACTCCCTAACCCAGCACTAGCACATAGTAGGTTCTCACAGAATAGCAGGTATTTCTACATGATTGTCACAAATTTTCATGCATAATAATCCTTCTTTCTATTTCCTTTCCCTCCTTCAAATTAAATGTTGCTTCTGTTTCTCCCATTTTCCTTTTCCTAATTTGAAGGTCATAGATTCATAAGTCTTCTCTCTACCTTCCATATTCTTCCCTCTTCTTTCTTCCCATATTGCTGAATGATGTATTTAACAATTCCATGCAGTGCCAAATGGGGGGAATCATCCAGCCAGACTACTGAGGGGAGAAAATCCAGGACATTCTTGTCTCTTAAACAAATACCCATTTGCTCCAAGGTGGCTCATATCTGGACACGGCTGGTGGATATTTACATAACCAACTGGCAAAATAAGGAAAACTTTCCAGTTCGTGCTTTAAGTGATAGGTAATTTATACCCCAAGATTGTGCTGCAATTCATCATAAAGCTCCCCTTCATTGATTACAGTGCCAAAGCCTGAGGTGGCACAGAAAATGTTGTGTGCCCTAAGTGCCAAATTGGTCCCTCTGGGACTGGAAAGGCATTTTGGAAACCACAATCAAGGCCGGTGTACACACAATTTTGAGTCATCAATGCTCATCTCTCTACTGTGGCAGAAATCACCAATAGCCTTGGCTTCTCAAAAAGAATTGGCACCATGTACTCTCCAGATACTCATACATATGTTGTGTTTTGTTTTGTTTTGTTTTCAAGTACTTTGGATTCCAGGAGGTCTTCCTAGAAACCTGCTAATAAGTAAATCTTCCTGAGGTTTATCTGAGTTCCTCCGCCTTCAGGGACAATCATCCTTTGCTTTAATATCCAACTAAGATAACTCACACTGCCATCCCACTGTTGGTACAGGTCCAAAGGTTTCCCTTGAGAACTCAAGGACACAGGTTCCAGTCCCCTCCTTCTCTTAGTTCCTGCTCAGAGCTCACATCTGCAGCCCCTTCCCCCAAGCGTAAGCAAGGCCACCTCACCTACCTTTTACTTCCCAAGTGCTCTGTGTATAACAGACCTTATGAAATCTGGAGACAGCAGAAGGTAAGTACAGCACGGGGTCAGGGTGAGAGGTGAACCTCAGACTGAATGCTGGGCATGGACAGGTACTGAAAAGCCAGCCACTTCCCCCTGAGCAAGACTGTCCCTTACTGGCTGAAGTCTCTTTGGGCCCTTGGATCAGGGGCCTCTTTTCTCTCATCTCCCAAAGCTTTTTCTCCTCTCTTTTTCCGCAGATGAGTTCTACCACTATCCTGTCATTCAAAAAGCAACTATAGATATTTCATGTTCTTAATTAGCTGTTATTTCCTCCCTGTTGCACATTTACTTGAGATTCTCTGAGAAGAGGACACTGCCTTTGAAAGTCAAAACCTGCAGCCCTAACCAGTTTAGCTTAGTGGATAGAGCATTAGCCCGTAGACTGAAGGATCCTAGGTTCAATTCTGGAGGACATGTACCTTGATTGCAAGCTTGATCCCTGTGTGTAGGAGGCAACCAGTTGATGTGTCTCTCACACCCCACATCTCACATTGATGTCTCTCTCTGCCTGTCCCCCTCCCTTCCACTCTCTCTAAAAGTCAAAGGAAAAATACCCTTAGTTGAGGATTAACAACAACCAGAAGTCAAAACTTGGAACTTTAGTTTCAAAAATCCAATAGCTCCCTTAGAGCTGAGACTTCCCGGGCCTCCATGCCTCTCACCCCTTGAGAGTCACAGTTCTAACATTAAGAAAGGGCCCTATAGTTGCCATTTTATGAGAACTTTCTAGGTACCAGGTGCTTAACAAGCTTCATTTCATTTCATCTTTATAATGGCTCGCTATGATTGGCGTTATTCTCTCCACTTTGCATATTATAATCATAAATAGAGCTAAGATTTATGGAGTGCCCTGTGCACCAAGCTCTGTGCTAAGCACTTTGTATGCACCACTTTGCTGAATTCTCACAATTCTACGAAGTTTGGGATCATTCCCATTCCCATTTCACAGATGAGGAAACCAGGGCTCAGAGAGGAGAAATGATGGGGGTTGGCAACATCCAAACAAGAATGGACCCCAGGTCCCCGTGACTCCAAGCCCTGGGACTTTTCACCACATCACTTTGCCTTGGTATGACTGAGCTCTGGAAATTCGGAGAAAGTGCCTATAGAGGTCCAAGAGCAGTGATGATCTTCCTGCACTAGTTCTGAGCTCGCCCAGGGGGTGCCTCAAAGCAGGCCTTCAGAATTAGTTGTCAGATGAACGAGGGGTTCCCGTTCTGAGTTCAATCTTCAGGTTCTCCCAGGAGCACCCCTGCTGGAGAAGGGGGCTTATTCCTCACACTGGGTCTGTGCTTGGTTGTCTTTTGGCATCCCCAGAGACGATTCCGTTGGGGGAGTGCCCGGCAATGAAGACGCAGCCTCCTTGCTGAGAGTGCAGCATTAAATTTTCATGGGGACGAAGGGGGGGGGGAACAGCAATTGTAGCAAGAATACACTAGCCTGTGTTCTAACAACACCCCTGCCACAACCACCCCTGATTTCCTTGGGTGTCTTCGAAGAGGTTGGACAGTGGCAAGACGAAAGACCCTGCTGGCCCAGAGAGACTGATCATCCCAGTGCTCCCCAGTCAGCTAACAGGACCTGCGCTTTCCCAGTCCTGTTTCCACACTGGGTCGGGAATCTGGCACCCTAAGCACCCAGAGGAGCATTGGCCTGGTCCTAATGGGAGCAGGGGGTAATTCTCTGGGAACCTGAGGTTGAGAGAATGACATTCCTGGTCTCTGCAAACCCAGGGGCTGGGTTCAGAAGGCGGTGGAGTGTGTGGGGCTGGAGGGGCAGGTGCTGTCTGGTCAGACCCATGTCTGGGAGAAAGGTTTCCTTGCCAGGGAGCTTTCCGGGATGGGACAGGAGAGACCAACATGACCCCTTGCCCGATGCTGCTAGCTAAGCTGCACACCTCCCTGTCCTTCAGATGGACAAAAGTGAGAGAATCCTGGTAACAGCCAGGATTGGAGAGAGGCTAGAGGGCTGAGCTCTTTTGAGAGTGAACACCAAAAGTCAGTCTGGCGATGGGTGTCACAGAGCTTTAAAAGCCTGCCTTTGACCCATCCATTCCACCTCTAGGAATTTATGCAAAGGGAATGATTTAGAATGTGTAGTGTTTTCACTCTAAGAATGTGCATGCACTCAGCATTTTTATAATAATGTAAAACTGGAATCAAACTAAGTGCCCAACAACAGAAAATTGGTTCGATTAATTTGGTTCCTCCTTACAAGAAAACACTCGGCAGTCATTGCAACAATCACCTGCAGTTCTGTTTGTGGACAAGGAAAGATAGGACATAACGTTAAAGTGGATTAATTCAGTCTGCATTCCATTTGTGTGTGTGTGCGCAGTGGTTATTCCTTAGTGGTAGGATTAGGGGAGTTTGTTTCTTCTTTACCCTTTTAGGTAGTCCATGAGAATTTTGTAAGCATGAAAAGATTATAATCAGGAAAAGAATCATTAAAGATACTTCTATTTAAAAAAAAAAAAAAAAAGAGAGAGAGAGACTATCAATGCCAAAACCGGTTTGGCTCAGTAGATACAGCATCGGCCTGCTGACTGAAAGGTCCGAGGTTTGAATCTAATATAGGGCATATACCTTGGTTGCTGGCACATCCCCAGTAGGGGGTATGCAGGAGGCAGTTGATCCAAGATTCTCTCTCATCGATGTTTCTAACTCTCTATCCCCCTCTGTAAAAAATCAATAAAATATATTTTTAAAAAATAAAAAAGGACTATCAAGAACCCTAAAGACAAAGGCCACTCCTGGCAGGTTCCCTGAGAAGCTAAGGGAATCAGTTGGTGCTGGACATGCAGCTGGAACTGAGTTCGTGCCTCTGCTCTTGACCAGGAAAGCATCCCCTTTCCCACCAGACCACCCGGCCAGCATGGCTATGGGCAGGGCTCGGTCTGTGATCTCTCAGCTTTCTGCTTTGAGGCCTGGTTCAAGGTTCAACTATCCTACTCCTTGGTGTTATACCCTCACAAAGCTGCTCGTCCTTTGAGGCTTCACTGAGCGCTCACCCTGTGCCGGGCCCTTAGCTGAGCATCTGGGGTCCAGCAGGCAGGATGATATAGTTCTGTTTAGAAGAGAAGCCTCCCTGGGTGTGAGCATTCCCACTGGGTGTCCCCCAGCATATGATCTACATTTTGGGGGGCATCTTCCCTTCCCAGCTTGTTTTACCTTTGTCTTCTGCTTCTTTCAATCAGGCCATCTGTCCCCTGAGAGCTTCTTCTTTAAATATTGTTGATATTTTACAGAGAGGAAGGGAGAGGGATAGTTAGAAATATCAATGAGAGAGAAACATCAATCAACTGCCTCCTGCACACCCCCTACTGGGGATGTGCTTGCAACCAAGGTACATGCCCTTGACTGGAATCGAACCCGGGACCCTTGAGTCCACAGGCTGACATGAGAGCTGCTTATGAATCTCCTAGAAGAGTGAATGGCACATAGTTGTAGCTCAATAAATATTTATGGGATGAATGGCTAGATGTAATTACTACCAGAAAGACATATTCCCTTTATTTAAACTTATGTGAGTCTGATGTTCGACATCCTGGGCCAGTTAGAACTCCTTTTAGATGTGACAAAGCAAACAAACAAATGCAACTTAAACCCTCTTGAGCAAAAAGGGGGCTTTATTATCTCCATGCCCGAAACAGATAAGCACAGCTTCAGCTGGGTTTAAGGCTTAAACAATGCAGGGCTTGGTCTCCCTCTACCGCTCAGCCCTGTCTTGTTGATGTTGGCTCCATTCTCAGAGAAGCTCTTTCCTTGTGAAACCAAGAGGGCTCCCAATAGCTCCAGGCTCCTGCAGACCCAAGTCTAACGGGAAAGAAAGAAAGAGTGCATCTCTTATGAAATCCAAGCAAAAAAATCTTCAGATTGTCTGGTTGGATGTGACTGGCTGGTGTGGATCATGTGCCCATCCTGAACCAATCACTGAGCTGGAGGATACCACGTCCTGACGGGCCAGGCCTGGGTCATGCGCCCATGTCTGCAGCACCTCAAGTACTCATAGTGAGGCAGGGGTGGCTGGCTCCCCAAGCACAATCGGTATGCCACTACCAGGAGAAGGGAGAGGAGATTCAGAGACTAAAACTAATAATGTCTATGAAGCTTTTCTTCCTGACAGAAAGCAAATCTTGCCAAAGTTTCTTGGGCCCAAACTCCAAGCTATTTACGTTTTCTCTCCCTGCCTAAGCAGCATAATTATACTCAAGTCCACATGGGTAGATATAACTATTTCAAAATACACCTCCTCTCTTTGGCCAAGGGTTGCCATGGACTTACGTACCATGTCCCAGGGTAGTCTTTCTCCACCAACCCAGGCTGCCCGTGGGATCATGGGAGATGATGAGGGCTTTAAAAGATGCCCGGGTGCACCCTCCTCCATTCTAATTCAGGTGGTCTGAGTGGGACTTTTAAAGAATGCTTTTATTGATTTTTTTTTTATAGAAAGAGGAAGGGGGAGAGATAGAAACATCATTGTGTGAGAGAGAAACATTGATTAGCTGCCTCCTGCACGCCTCTCCATTCCCACTCCAAGAGATGTAGCTTGAAACATGGGCATGTGCTCTGACCAGGAACCAAACTGGTGACCCCTTGGTGCATGGGACGAAGCTCAATCTATTGAACCACACTGGCTGGGCCGGGTGGGAGCTTTCATGTCACCCAATCACCACCTCCACTGTGAATTACAGAGCAACAAAGGGGAGACAGCCTTGGTTGTGCATTCAGACAGTGCTGAGAGCAGGACCCTGCCCTGCCATTTACCAACCCAAGGACAGTGAACTGATATTGCTGAGCCTCCCTTTCCTCATCTGTAAAATGGGAATGCTAGCCCCTGGTTTGCAGGAATGCTCTGAGGATTAAATGATATAAGGCAGACAACATTCAGGCACTAGTAGGTACTTACAAAGTCTTAGATGTAGGTCCAAAGAAGATTGCCAAGGGGGATGTGTTACTCCTCCATGCAGAAGTGAATCTTGCTTTGTTCCCGACTAACTTGTTTTTCAAATGCCAGCCACTCATTCCATGCTTTACTCAGGAAGCGCAGTTTGTCAAGATGCTTAATGTAAGAAATCCCTCTTAATCGTATCACAATGTGAAAGGCTTTTTAGAGTGTGTGCCATGCTCAGATAGCATGAAGCACAAAAGAGGCATGCACTTGCAAATTAGCCTTACAAAAAGGTACTCCAAAGACACTTTCTGAATAATAAATGCAAATAATGGCAAGAATGTTGGTTACACAAGCACCGCACCACACCAAAATCTGTCTTAGAAACTTCAAACATTTAAAAATTAATATATATATATATATATATATATATATATATATATATATATATATATATTGTTGACATTCTATGAAAGGAAAGGTCACAGGTGAAATGTAAAAAGATTTTTACTATTTGAGACTGTGTTGCAAGAACAGCCTCCCATTAATATTGGAATACCTAGGAGGGATTAAATGTCATGAACAGTCTCAAATTATTGCAGTGGATTTGCAGGAAGAGGGACCTACAGGGTCTTTTTCATTAAAAATGTTCTTTGATTCTCAGTTGGTGTTATTGGCCGGGGAGTGATTGTAAGGAGATGTTTCTCAGATGGTGTGGGGAGGCAGGGGGAGACACAGAATGGGGAAGGTATTTGGGGCAGTTTACACATCAAAGGAATTTCTGCTCAAAGAGAAAGTGCAGACAGCCCGCTGAGCTCACATGTAGTCATTTCCTTAGTTTCTAGGAAGAAATAATATTGAAAATACTTTGCAGCACCCCCCCCCCAAGGAAACCCGCCTAAAAATGCTGGGGGGCCACCACATCGGGGTGACAGGCTGCACCTGCTTGCTTGTCCCACAGACACTGGCGGAGCTGCCGTGCAGGCCTGGGGGTGACAGCAGAGATGAGGCAGGGCCTCCAAGGAGCTCAAGGTCTAGCAGGGTCTAGGGAGCTGTAGCAGTTCAGCCCATAACCGGACCCTGCTTTTATAGCCCAGAAGAGAAAGACAAAGAAATACAAGCAAGATGAGTAAGACTAAAAACTGTTCTCCAAAGAGGACATACAGACGGCCAATAGGCATGAAAAAAATACTCAACCTTACTGAGTGAGCCCTGGACAGTGTGCTCAGGGATTAGAGTGTTGGCCTGAGCACCAAAGGTTGCAGATTCAATCCCCATTCCTGGTCAGAGCGCAGCCAATCAATCACTGTGTCTCTCTGTTATATATATATATATATATATATATATATATATATATATATATATATATATATATATATATATATCTCACAGTGATTATATATATATCTTACTCTCCCTTCCTTTAACTCTTTATAAAATTCAATGGGAAAAATATCCTCATCTGAGTATTAACAAAAATAAATAAAAAAAACAAGCATCACAATGTGATATCACCTCATACCTGTCAAAACAAACGTGTTGGCAAGGATGTGGAGAAAGGAACCCTCATTCACTGTTTGGATTATAAATAGGTGCAGCTACTATGGAAAACAGTGTGCAAATTCTTTTAAAAATTAAAAAATAGAACTATCTGATAGCCCAGCAATTCCACTTCTCGTTATTTATTCAAAGAAACCCAAAATACTAATTCAAAAAAATATATATGCACTCCTATGTCCATTACAGCATTATTTATAAGAGCCAAGATACGGAAGCAATCCAAGTGCCCACCAATACATGAGTGGATAAAGCAGATGTGTTTAATATATACAATGGAATATAAAAAAGAAAAATTTTACCATTTGCAACAACATGGATGGACCTAGAGAATATTATGCTAAGTCAGGCAGAGAAAGACAAATATCACATGACATCATCAGTATATGGAATCTAAAAAACAAAACAAACAAACAAACAAAACAGAAAAAAAAAAACAACCTCATAGCTACAGAGAAAAAACAAATGGTTGCCAGATGGAAGGAGGGTTGGGGAATTGGGTGGAAAGGTGAATAAATTAAGAAGTACAAATTGGTAGTTATAAATTAGTCATGGGGATATAAACTATAGCAGAAGGAATCTGTATAATAAAAGCCTAAGACCAGAACAACTAGTCTCTATGATGTGCACTGACCACCAGGGGGCAGACGCTCAATCCAGGAGTTGCCTCCTGGTGGTCAGTGCACTCCCACAGCCAGACGCAGCAGTGCAAGGGGTCCCGGACTGTGAGAAGGTACAGGCTGGGCTGAGGGACCCCCACCCCAGTGCAAGAATTTCATGCACTGGGCCTCTAGTATAATTAATAATACTGTAAAACTATATAGAGTGCCACATGGATACTAGACTTATCAGGGGATTCACTTCATAAGTTATATAAATATCTACTAACTATGTACACTTGAATCTAATATATTATTGAATGTCAAATGTAAGTAAAAAAAAATTTAATTAAAAAAGAAAAAGGAATTGTTCTCCACCCCCCACTGAGGACAGGCTAAGAGGAAAGGGAAAGATTTTGGTTAGCGGTACAGACTAACCCTCTTTCTACCAGGATTGAGAAACAAGGGGACATAATAACAAAAGAGATGGCATCACCATCTCTAAAGACCCTCAAATAGGATTCTTTGTGTAAAAGCATCTGACCCAGTGCGGTGTCTAATGAAGGTGCTCGATAAATCCTGGCCAGGTAGGTCCAAATGTTACTCAAACACTGATGTAAAGATCACATTATACTCCTCAGTCAAATCAAATCTAACTCCCAGTTCCCACTCACCAGGATGGTGAGAAATATCGTAAATTCCATCTCGTGTGTATGTGAGGCTTCCTCCTAGCACTCCTCTCCTTCCACCAGGGCCTTCTGAGGGTTCAGATCATCTCTGGATTGGAATGCATAAGGAGGACCCGTCACCAGTGGTCACTGCTGCTACTCAGGGCCAGGCCAGCCGAGTCTGAAAGCAGAGGTGTTATGGCTTCTCTGCCCCAGCTGGGCACAGGGATCCTGGCTGAGGAGGGAGGTCACAGAGCCTGGGGGTAGAATCCACCCTCCAGGACCCCTGTGCAGCCTTTTTCCTCGGCACTGTGTCCCCCAGAGAACCGGGTATGAGCCCCCACTGACACATGAGGAAGAAGAGTGAAGATGCCATTCCTGGAAGGCTAGGGGAGTGAGGTCCCTGGCTACCGCGGCAGAGTGGAGGGTGGTGCTATGACCCGAGGCCAACCCTGAAGCCAGCAGACAGACCAAAGCTGCAGGATCCAAGAGCCCAGCAGATGGACAGTGCACCATGAACACCTGACTCTGGGCTGGCCCGTGTGGCAGACTTTGCTGGGTTTCCACCTCTTAATGGTGCCTACATTTCCCTCTGGTGAACTCTCTCCTCTCCCACGGAAGCCCAAGAGTTTTGGGTGGAGTTTAATCGATCTCTGGTCACATTCCTCTGGCAGGAATGACTGGTTCAGGAATTGGCTTGGGGACTAATAAGTCAGAGATGTGGTAAGATTCCCATGGTGATGCCTGAGAAAGAAGTGGACCCTCCTTCCGCACTGGGCTTGAACCTGCCAAGTGTGCAGACCAGTCGTCTTGCCTGAGAAGTGGACACAGAGCGCACAGATCAGAAATGGTAACTTTTTTTTTTTTTTTGAGCTCCTGGACCCAACTGAGCCTGAAACTACAATAATAAGCCCTTGGGTTTTTCAGTTCCCTCTGGCGGGTTGTAATAGTTTTGCTGTGACTTCCAAGGTAAAGCTTTCCAGCTGCCCAAGTCTTCCCTCCCACATGGAGCCTGTGCCTCCTACCTTTCCTGCCAGACCTCTCCTCCCTGCCTCACAAAAAGGTCCCAGAGCTCCCTTTCTCCTCCTGAAGCTCGTATCCTTGCCTGCAGGTAACCAGAGTCACCTGCCTGGTGACCCCCTTCCAGGAACTGGTCACACTGGAGACTTGAGCCATCTGCCCACGAGGCTCAGGCTCAGCAATGAGCCCTGAGGTTCCTGCCAGGACCAGCTGCAGGCGTTCCGCGCTGAGGACTGGCCTCCCTCCTCAGGGATCCGCCTGATGGGAGGAAGGCAGACCCAGGGCTGGACAAACAGGCAGTATGCGGGTCTCAGGTAATGCATCTTTCACTAACAAGAGCAGGCACGGTTCAGAGCAATGGCCGCAAGCCAGGCTCTGGGCTGAACCCCGTCCTCACAAACATCCCTGGTGTTGGTGCTATTATTGCCCCATTTCTCAGATGAGGTAAAATGATACTTAGAGAAGAGGGAGATTTGTGGACCTCTCTCAGCCTTTTCCCAATCCATTAAAACTCTGCTTGTGTAGCATTATTTTTTTTCTCACCTTAAAAAAGAATTATAATAAAAGAGTAATATGCAAATTGACCATCATTCCAACAAGCAATATGCCCACCCCCATGTGGACACAATAT
This sequence comes from Pipistrellus hanaki, assembly GCF_964339955.1. NCBI lineage: Eukaryota > Metazoa > Chordata > Mammalia > Chiroptera > Vespertilionidae > Pipistrellus > Pipistrellus hanaki. The sequence continues at coordinate 22,206,568 of NC_140515.1, forward strand.
GGCTGCCCCAAGATGGCCAGCAGGGGAGGGCAGTTAGGGATGACCAGGCCTAAAGGGGGAGGACAGTTGGAGGAGAACCAGGCCTGCTGGGGAGGGCAGGTGGGGGGAACCAGACCTTCAGGGGAGGGCAATTGGGGGGAACCAGGCCAGCAGGGGAGGGCAGTTAGAGGCAATCAGGCAGGCAGGCAGAAGTGGTTAGGGGCAATCAGGCAGGCAGTCAGGTGAGCTGTTGAAAGCCAGCAGTCCTGGATTGTGAGAGTGATGTCTGACTGCCCGGGCAGTTGGACATCTCTCAAGGAGTCCCAGATTGGAGAAGAGTGCAGGCTGGGCTGAGGGACACACGCCCTGTGCAAGAATTTTGTGCACTGGGCCTCTAGTAGGTACTATCAACACATACTCTAAAAACTCAACCAGTACAAAAAAAAAAAAAAAAGTTCAGTGTGAAGTGTCCTTCTTCCATCCCTGTCCCCCAACCCCAATATTTTCTTGTGACTTGCAAGTTCCAGGCCCTCTGCTAAGCATTTTACATTCCCACTTAATTCTCAAAACAACTCTACATGGCAAGAATTACTATTCTTATCCCTGTGTGTGATGACGAAATTGAGGCTTGGTAAGATGGTAAGGACAGAGCCAGGATGCCAACCCTGACTCTTGCTCCAATGCCCATCACTTCAACCTCACCTGCACATGGAGGCCCCTCCCACTTGGGCCAGGACATTGGCACTGCAGAATCTGTTTGCAAAAGGTACTGCCAAGCCTCAAGATCACTTGGCATCTGTGAATTTATTTTAGAAATAAAAGCAAGTTGCTTTCCACTGCACCAGAAAGATCTCTGTGTATCTCCCACTATTCCCAGCACCATACCTGAGCTATGTCTGTGCCCTTCCTCGGCCTGTGGCAGCAGCTCAGGATGACTGGACATAGCATTCTGAGCCTCCCTGTTCATTGCTCAGGGACATACTGCTCTGCAATAACCAGGGTCTTATTTCAAAGCTGCTGGCACTTTGCTATCTCCACCCACTCTGGCAGCCCAGCTGCGGATATGGAGTTCGGAATAGTCCAGTTAATTACATTCTCCAGGACATCGCAAGTAATGTCATGCTATTCCTCTGGGTAGAGGGAGCCTGCAGGTGGCATGCCTGCATCCCTCTGGTTCATAGTTGGCAGGGCAGAGAAGGTTCTCGTGAAGTCTTCTCGGGAGAGGTGAGAAGAAGCATGGAATTGTTTCCCCACGAAGCTGGTTGGTCCTCACGTCATCTGCACTTAGCTGCGAGTGGCCCACGCACTGAGGACTTGTTTGGGTTCTGCTTAGACAGTGCTTCAGGGGAGTGAGGGAGTGAGAGGGAGGGGGGAGGGGATGGGAAGGGGAAGAGGAAGGAGAAGGAATGGTATCCTGGCTGCTCCAGATGAATTAAGTTATAAAGAGTCAAATGGAAACACAGTGATGAAGCTAGGCCTGTGGGTGAGTCAAGCGTCTCCGCCTGGTGGGAACACTTTGCTGGAGGACCGTTATTAGTAAGTGGGTGAGAATGCTGACCAGCTTCCAGTCTGCAGGCTGCTGAGTGGCTGGTGGAACTGAGGTGCCTTTTGTGTTCTCCATGGCACCCCCCTAGGAAGCTGCCTTCTCCAGCGCCCGAGGGCAGCGGAGTGCGGTAAATGCTAACCTCCAGATTTTAAGGAGGAAAGCCTTGACCTGTCACACCTGCTGAGCTCTGAGGTGCACTCTGGCCAGGCCTGATTTCAGGCCCGCAGTGTGAAGTCACGGGGAAGGGGACCTGGGGAGAGAGGTGCCACAGCGACAATGACACATATCAGACAGATGTAAATGACCCCGAGAGGAAAGCACATGAAAGAACTGGGAAGTGGTGAGTTCTGAACATCGATTGCTTTTGTTTTTAATATAATTTATTTAGTTGCAAGTATATCTAATGTAATGTTTAATAATGGTTGTGCTTAAAAACCTCTTGGTAGAATTCTTGAAAATCTAACAACCGGCTCTTGTGAGCTGGTACGAGCCAGTCCAGCACAACACTAACGGGTGAGGAAAGGCAACTGCATTTGGGTCATTCAGATTTCAAGGAAGAGTCAGACATGGGTTACCCCAGTGATGGGATGTGGTGCAACGATGCTGCAGGGAGTGACAATGCTGCAGGAACGGCCCCATTGCCACAGGCTCAATGAGGTTTCTCAGAGCACAATGGATACTAGGCCTGATGGGGAACTGGAACCATCAGCTGAGCCCCATGACCCAACTCTGAACCCCTAACATGATGGAATGCCTCTACTGGGAAGTGTCCCATGTCAAAGGTGAGCTGGCCTCCCTGGGGCCAGCCCACATCTAGAGGGCACAGTCAGGCGGTGCTTGATGGTCCGATAGGCAGTGCCTGGAATCACAGGTGTGGTCCCCTGGACCCACACAGCCTGAGTCTCAAGTGAAGCATGGCTGTGGGCATGGCAGGCCTGGCATACCACAAATCTCTTACTACACCGAGGCTCCTTCATCACATCTCTCTTGGGGGCTACTTGAAGAGTTCTGGCTTATTTGGTTTTGTTACTAAGTTTTTCTCTATTGCTGAGTAAATAGAGAGCTAGATGCTGCTAGATACCTTACCCTCTGAAATTCAGATATGTGGAAGCAGAGGCCTCGTTTCCCATCACTGGTACACTGTGAGTAGGAAAGAAATGCCCCCACTTTCAAGTACAAAGTTAGAGTCACTCCCTCCCATGCTGTCCCAGCAGCTCAGAAAATCGCTATTTACCTTCAAACCAGCTCCGACTCACGTTCAGGGCATTTGGCTAAAATTGAAAAACAAGAAACAACATAGTATAAATGCAAACCCAAAACTGGATATGGACACACTCACACATACCATGAAGAGGACAGGAAGAACATACATGCACCAAAGCAGGATTTCTTTCTGTGTGCTTTTCCTTTTTTTTTTTTTTTTTTTTTTTTTTTTTTTTTTTAACATTTTCTCTACTGAGCATGCTATTAGTTTTGTGAACAGGGAAGGGACTCTCCCTCATCTTCTCTGTGAAGCCTTCCCCCACCCCTGCAGCAGGTGGGTCTGTCGGTCTTCTGTACTGTCTCTGTCTTGTGCATCAGCCATCATTGCCTGCGCCTCAGTGGATTGGAATTAGCCTTGTATTTCTTCTTATTTTTTCTACTAGACATGAGCTCAGGGCTTGGCTTGCCTACTGCCACCTTGGTGTCTGGCCCTTTGCCTGGCACGAAGAAGTCTGGTTGAGTGATTTGTGGATTCCGCTGGCTCAACACAAAGCCTCACATGAAGACAGCTCCAACCTGCACAGAGGGAGGAATTCACTCTTTGAGAGAGAATCTCCGCCTGAATTTAAGTTACACTATCCTGTCAAGAACAGATATCATTCATCTTAACGTTTTTAACTGTGCTCTTTTGAGATAAGAAAACCGAGGCCCACAGTGGTCTAGAGCAGCGGTAGCCAACCTCTTAGACCTCACAGACCGCCAGTGGTCCGAGGACTACAGGGTTGACGACCACGGCTCCAAAGGTTTCCTTAAACCAGCAGTCACCAATCTTTCGGACCTCATGGACCACCAGTGGTCCATGGACCACCGGTTGGCAACCACTTAGTCTAGAGACTCTCCCAGATCACATAACAAGTAAGAGACAGAGCCAAGTAGAAACCCAGATTCTCTAAGGCTTCATAGTTTCTGTCTCACAAGCGAAGAGTGTAGAGGGAAAGAATAGGGTGCTAAATAACGGAAACAACCGTTAGCATTTATTGAGGATGTCCCAAGTCCCAAGTCATCTGCAGGGCCTTTCTACCTCATTATCTCATTTAAGCTACACAGCAGGCACTACTGCCATTCTTTGCACTGATGGTCAGAGAGGAAGGATAATTCCCAAGGCTGCAAGGCTGGTCCAGCCTAATGTATCCCAGGCCCAAGTCCCTGTGGTATTAGCAGCTAAAGAAACAAAAAAGCAAGAGCTGAGTGACATGAAACTGCTGCCTTCAAGGAAGGCATGGATCCCCCGGAGGCTGTGGTGGAATTGGGTTCATGACAATCAGATCCAGGCTGGGGAGCAAAAATGCTGTTCTGCCAAACCAGACGGGTCGGAATCGTCGTTTTCTCTGACAGAGAAAAGCTGAGAGGAGCCAATTAAAGCTCCACCACCTCCCAGGTGCCTTTCTTCTCCGTGTCTTCCTTCTCTGCTTCATTATTTTGCTTTCCTTTCCAACCCGCTTTTCTCCGTGGCTTCTCCCCTCTCCTTCCCCTGCAGTCTGCAGGGACTCTCCTCATTCTGAGCTGAGATGGTGCCTCTTGCACAGAGCACCTTCTTAGAGGTGCTGGTTCTTTTACCCCTCCATCTCCCCCTTCTTCACTCAGCCCATGACTCCTTTGTTCTTATGCCAACGACTCCAATCCGAATCTGAGCATCCATCACATCACCCTCCAAAGAGCCAAGCTCAGCACCTCTGATGACAACTCCCAGGCCATTCTTTGGCTGAAAGACTGCCTCTTTTCATCCCTGTTATTGGGAGCTCATTCCAACAGCCTTTCTCTCTCATCTTCAAATCCTTACCCTTGAGGATTCTTTCTCATTTAGTATGATGGACAAAACAGAATTATGACTAGTTTTGCATATAATAAAGTTGCTCCAGTTTTACTAAAGTTTTTTTTTTCCTAGATGTTTCCCACATGGTTTGTCTCCTCAGTACACTGTCCACGGGACTCAGAAGCTGTAAGAATATGCAGCTGTTACTAAAGTTGTTAAGAGGGGAAAATGCCCTTAGAGATATTCCTTAACACACACACAAAAAAATCACTTTTCTGTACTTGGGAACTTTTCCAGGTCCTCGTGTCCAAGGGAGAGCAGTCAGCGTGCAGTACTGACAGTTTAGCAGACCTGGTCTGCCACTTCCCAGCTGTGTAACATTAGAAAGAAAACAGCGTGTCTCAGCTCTCATTTCCTCACCCACCCGATAGAGAGAACCATGTCTGTTCTTCAGGCCTCTGCAAGAATCTGAGAAGATGCCTGGCATGCAGTGAGTTCTTAAGAAGAGCTGCTCTTGGGAAATTCTTATTCCCTGCACCAGTGGTTTATGCTGTGCTCGCTACTTTATATACTAAAGGGCATCTTCACTTCCACTATCTAACTTAGGCTCATACACCCACCAGGATTCCAATGTAGAGTGTAAAACATACTCTATCAAGTATAAAAAGAAGGGGTTTATTTTAGGGTACTAGATGGCTTACAGAATATTTAGATACTTGAAGAAAACAACTTAAGTATTCTAGATTAGCTGAATTGGACTGCCCAAAAATATTGCTGGCTGCCTCTTCTATGACAAGGAAGTGCTACCTGATCTGGAAATTTCCGTTACAGCTGCTGATCCCTTATCAACACAATCAGCTGCTGATCAGAGGGCCACTATAGTCAGGAAGTCTCCACTACCTCTGCCAACTCCACAACTGCACAGCCAGTTGCAATCTGCATCACCAAACTGTGTGCCCTGTACTCTGCCTCTTAACAGACTCAAAGCCAGTGAAAACCTCACCACCACCCGCCCCCGCCAAGCCCCTACACATAGCTCTGTCACTATTGCTGTTAAGCAATATCACTCATTTCTACTTCCTGAATCCCACCTGAGAGCACATGTTTGATGATAGCTGGGTCACATCTGGAAACCTAGCTGCAAGGGAGTCTGGGAAATTCCATCTTTGATTTTCCAGCCTTTGCAGGACAGGAAGGCACACTGGAAGTAGGTCAAAATTGATGCCGAGCACTAATATTCCATCTTCACAACAGCTTAACAAATGATCTTCTAATAGAAACCCTCTAGCGTGGTTTCCTGTTCGATTGCTCTTTCCTCGATGGCAGCACTGTCTGGTCAGGAGTCAAGGGAGTCCACAGAGCACTGCCTGCTTCTGAAAGCTGGCCATTCCCAAGAGCACAGCTTTCCTGCATGTCCCTCTGGTGAGAAGTTCTTTATCTTCCAAAGGCAGAGTACCTGTCCTCTTTGCTCCCCTCCTCTCTCTCTCAAAAAATCTCAACTTCTGGGGAGCCCATATTATCCTCTAGCTTCATTTTTAAAAGATTTTTAAAAGGTTCTTTTGAGTTTTTATACTATTTTTGACTCTTCATTATAGATTTTAACACACTGTTCATTTTCTTCTTCTCCACCTTTACTCTTTTCATCATTCTTATGACTTCAACACCTACACAGCTGATCCTCTAGCACCCTAGCACTGTTCCTTGGTCTTTACTTCTCAAATCCACTTCAGCCACATCCCTCAGCCTACCATGGACCTTGTCATTTCCAATATCTGTACCCTCTCAACATCTGAGCTCATCCATCCTGCTTGCTAAACATCACTTCCCGAGCTTCCAGTTCACTCACTCAATAACCCACATTCTTGGAACCCACCAGAAGCTCCAGTCCATTAACCTTTTTGCTTTTTTATTATTCATCATGCCATTTCTGTCTTCACTCCTCTGCTTAGATATGACAGCTCATCACTACACTAATTCCTTCACTCTACACCCAATTTCCTACCTCCCTATCCCTTTTAGCAAATTCCTTAAGCAAAACCCCAAACCTAGTTAAACCCAGCCCACCCCCACTCTGCACCTGAGCAGCTAAATTTGGCTATCGAGAAAGACCAAGTTAACAGGTCTCTTTTTAATTACATTAACTCTGTATCTTACCACTGCCTAACAATTTCCCTCATAAATCTGCTTTCCAGCCCTTGAGACTATTTTCAGAACTTCTCCTTTCCCTTTAAATGATCCAGTTTTCCCTCTTGGCTTATTATGCTGGATTTAGAAAACCATTTAGATCTGAGGGACCCTGACACCCCCACATCTAGTGCACCAACCTTTAGCTGGGCCGTGTATACTGCCTTCCACTTTCTATGGATGGCCTGCTCCCACCTCTGTTTTCACTTTCTTCCTTCTTATTATTCCCTTTCAACTCACTCCAGTCAGGGGGAATTGCACGCCTGTCAAAGTCACCAGTGACCTCTATCTTGATGAAGCGGACGATCATTCTCTGTGCTCATCTGTCCCCACCCCAAACAGGGGCTTGCCTCTCTTGTGGGAGGCTGTCCTTGCTGCCTCACCTCGGGAATACCGTTTCCCTCTAAAGACATTTCAGGTGGAATGGAACACTTCAGCCCATAAGGTCACACCCACAAGCCTCCAGTGGCCTGTCTCTTCCAGAGCCCCTGTGGGCTGGATGGAGGGGGGGGTGGGGAGGAGTAAGTTCACACTCTCTGAGAGTCGTCCTACCAGAAACACACTGTCAAGCCAAATGTTCTTTTTGGGGCACAGCCATGGAGTTCTCTCCAAACAAATGGATTTTTAGAAAGTGGAATTATTGGCTTTCAGGACTAGAGAGGACCATCCAATCTAGTCCTCTCATCTTGTGGAAAAGGGACATGACTCCCTGAGATGGAAGGGACTTGCCCCAGGTCACACAACAAGGCAAGGTGATAACTGCTTTGGGAAGAATTCTTTCAGCAAATTAACACACTTACCTGGAGTGAACTTAACACAGTGGCTGTGTCTGATCAGGCTCCCTAGAAGCAGAACCTGAGAGGCGATTTGTGTAGATGACATAAGGGGAGCGATTGCAGGAGAACCTTCATGGGAAGGAGGGGGGTGGGGGAGAGAAGGAGAAGGCAGGGAAGATGAAATTAAGCAAGAATGCTTTAGGTCACTCTAGCTATCGCCTGATTCTGCAGAGTACTCTAGAGCATAAACTGCATCACAGAACTTGAACCACGTACAACAGGATTGCTGAGCATGTGAACCTCTCCCCTGGCTGGTTATTAGCACTGCGCTGTTCCAGGATGGGGTGGTACTTCCAGGTAAAGCAGCTCCAGTCTCTGAAGGACAACACCCAGAAAGGCTTCAAGTGTAAACTACTAAGAGCAGTCCCTTTAGCACTGGGGACAGGCGCACTGACTGATAAAAAGGGTCACAAGAAATATAGGCAGGAACCAAGGTGTCTACTGCAGTGGCTAAATGTCAACTGTGTGACCTTGGACAAGCCACTGCTTCAGTTACCAAATCTCAAAATCAAGAAAGTAAGTGTCCCTTTCACTTGTGAGCATTCAGTGACTAATGCATGCGAAGTGCTTAGCTCCGCGCCTGCATTTAGTAAGGATTATTGTAATTATTAGTAGTTATTGTTAATAATTATATTACTGTAATTACTTACAATAACGATGATTAAAATCAGCGACCCAAAAAGTGGAGCTATCCGAAGGCACCATCCGTCTCCTACTATATCCTAGGGAATTGTCCATACCTCAACCAACAAAATCAAAATCACCATTCAAGGACTGGCCTTATTTTTATCCACATGGTGGATATAAATGCGGGCCTCTGGTGCTCCCAGCTCACCACTGAGATAATTAACCAGAAACAATTACAGTGCACTTGGCAAATCGCAGCTTTGCCCTCTTTGAGAGGGACATGTTTTATTTATACTTCCTCCCTGGCGGCTGGCTGATTGATCATATTCCAAGTCCAACGTTTAAAGGCGAGCTGCTGACACGGGCCTCACCTGGGTTTCCCAGGGTTCTCACACACCGGGGTCTTGGCAAGAAATGGCCCCATGTTTTACAAACCCAGCTGACAGCTCATCCCAGTGCCCACCCCAGGCACTGTGGCAGAGCATCCCCAGAGAATCCGTGCCGTGCCCTGCACTAGACACCTCAGCTCCTCTGCCTGGACTGATCACATTTCAGAATCGCAGTGAGCCAACACACCGTTGAAATACTGAATTCACAGAAGCTTTCAAAGCCGGACGTTAAAAGTGGAGATCCCAGTCACTCTATTTCTGGAAATCTGCCTGGAGGACATATCCTGGAATGTGGATTTATACCATTATGTGCATAAGAGATGGTCATTTAAGCATTGCTTAATCTTAGGAAGAGATGGGGGAAAGTGAACGACCTAACAATTTAAGGTTAGATCTGGTGTGCCCAGGCAATGAGATAGAGGCACACACTAAAATAATACGAAGAGTGTTAAAGGATACAGGAAAATATTAACCAGTGGTTCTTTTCTGTACAAAAGGGATTTCCTCTATCTATTCCCCATGACCATCTGTATTTGTATTATTATAGAAGTTTGAAATTAATTATTTGAAATCTAGTGAGTTAATAACATTTCAACAAACAATGCTCTTCACATATAATAAAGGTTCAAAACATACAAACTCTTTTATTCCCTAACATTTCACCTCGCTGGGGGAAGAGGGAACTGAGCTGACATTTGAAGGATGAGTAGCAGTTAACTAAGAAAAAGGAGAGGAAACAGCATGTGCGAAGGCCCTCAGGTAGAGAATACAACCACCTCAACAGAAATAGTGTCAATGACAAAAAAAATTTTTAAATATCAAGTAAAAGAAAGGTAAAAGAAAGTAAAAGAAAGATATGGAGAAATGTGGTGCAAAGTGAGCGTGGAGGTGTGACTAGAGTAGGCAGGAGTGACACTGTGAGGGGCCCATTTGCTGGACCATGTTGGATGCTTATGCAGCATCCATCCCACCTTTTCCAATAGAATCCCAATTTTGTTTAGGTATTGAGCCCTCTCCCCTCAGCCCATGTGATACACGAGCAGATGACACCATCCTCAGCTCCAGGTATGGGTTCCAGTAAATCCTTTCCGATCCCATGTTTAAGCAATGCAGGAGACAACTACTAATGGCACCAGGGTAGGAAGATAAGTTAAATTGGATCAGTCAGACCCCCAAATATTGGAGAGGCCTTTCTCTCTCCCTCTAGGCATAAGGAAGGAAGCCTGTTGCCCAGACGGTGTGGCCCAGTAGTTGAGCATTGGCCTATGAACAAGGAGGCCATGGTTCAATTCCTGGCCAGGGCACATATCTAGGATGTGGGCTAGATCCCTAGTGTGAGGCATGCAGGAGGCAGCCAATAAATGTCTCTCTCATCATGGATGTTTATATCTCTCTCTCTCCCTCTCCCTTCATCTCTCTAAAATAAGAAATAAAAAACATATTTTAAAAAGAAAAAAAAAAAGAAGAAAGCCTGTTGACCACAATGCTGCTTACAGCCATGGGATGAAGCCAATTGGGTGGACAGTGAAGAGGAGAGATGGGAAGAACTATCGTCCTTACTATAACTCTGAATTACCTCAATACTTCCGATGGCGTGAGATAATAAATGTCCTTGTTATTCAAGCCAAGGGAAGCCACGTTTTCTGACACTTGCTTCCAGAAGCATCCTGCTGTATACATTCTGCAGGTAAGGACTACCGTCTTTATCCCAAGCAGAACAGTGTTCTGGGATTTGGATGCAGAGCACATAATTATAAGAAAAAAGTTATGGAATGGGTCCTGGTACATTTCTCACCACCATCACCCAAAATATTCTAATGCTAAATAAAAAATGTAAAAAAGTAAAATTCCTTATACATGATCCCAACTTTATGAAGTAAACGTGTGAGTTCCAAGCACATGCGTGCCTCTACCCTCCCACCCCCCCACACACACACCTAAAAGATTGGTAAGAAAAATACTATGTGAAGCAATTGTTCCTACATAGGAAAATTATTAATAGGTTTTTAATTCGGTTTGGTTTGGTCTGATTCTTAATGTTATTCAGTACTTCCTGATCTACACTATATACTTTACTTCTATAATTAAAGGAAATAATTGTGTGTTTTTATCTAAATTTATACTAATCATAATCTATTTTTATTTTTTTAATATAATGGCCAAAGGAATACATTATGTTGTAAAAAAGAAACGTAGCTAGTTTTTATCTATTGTATCCAGACAGCTAAGGTCATTTGGTAGAATAAAATATCCTGAGAGTATATCTAACTTTCATTTTATTTTTATAATCTTTATTGTTGAAAGTATTGCATAGATCCTCCTTTTCTCCCCCATTAACCTCTCCCAGCCGCTCCTGACCTCTCCCTGCCCCGCCTTCACCACCCCATTATCTGTGTCCATGGATATGCATATATGCATACAAGTTCATTGGTTGTTCTTGCTCATTTCTAAGTTCCATTATATAAAATATAGACACTTGCAAATCTTGAGACCCTCAGGAGATATCACTTAGCATCTTTGGAAAGCATAATATTTAATTATCATAGCATGAGGTACTTTTAATAGCACATTTCAACATCACAACTGAACACTGATTTCTGAGAGGAAAATTAAGTGATATTTCCACTCATGTGCCTTATTTAAATACAAACTACATGCATAATTATCCTTGATCCCCACTGCTGCTTAAAAATAAAATACTAAATACTCACGGAGGTCTTTTCTCAGTAACTACAGTCACCAAAAAAGTGATTTTACCAAGTACCTAAATAGTTGACCAGATGTCCCACTTTTGGCAGGACAGTCCCAATTTTTAACAATTTATCCTGCATCCCATAGCGTTTTTAAAAAGTCCAAAAGATTTAAAAGAATCTTTCCAAAAATCAGGACTTTTTTAAAACGCCGCGGGACAAATTGTTAAAAATAGGGACTGTCCCGCCAAAAGCGGGATGTCTGGTCACCTTAGCCTAGAGGGTTTGGGAGCCCTGTTTGCTGGCTAGTACCTACTATAAGATTCCAATGCCAAAGCTCGGCGTCCTGTTGTCAGAGATAAGCTTTATTCCAGTAAAAAAAAAAAAAAAGATGGTATCATTCTTATTAATTACCTTTAAACATAACATTTGCACTTTTGTTCAATCTTTGCTCAACTATGCACCTCTTCCCTTTTTTCCTAAAGGTAATACATTGACCTCCCTAGGTTGCATTACCCAATTCTCTCTAAGAAGGCAGAGGCATTTTTAGAGAGAGAGCAAAGCCAAATGACCTACCGGATACATCAGAGACAGTATCTCCCCTGGCAGGTCCTGCATCTGTAATGAGTTGAGAGATGATCAAGGAAGAAGCTACTGGGGCACTGAGGCTGGTCACAGACATTCTGGTTCTCCCCTCGGTGGGCACAAGATAGGACTGCCTTTCTTTTAAAATTAGATGGCTACATAACTTCCCATGGCCAATGGTTTATATGTGGAAGTGGTGACTATCTTCTAGGTTCAAGGTTAGAGAGCCAAGCATGAGCCATAACATCCCCTTCTCTAGTCAGAGACAGGTAGAAGCACACATCAAGTTGAAAACTCCATCAGCCTATGACCACAATGAGCAGAGGCCCACTCCCAACTAGACCTGGAGAAATGCACCTTTGCTGAATCAAGCCACTGCAATTCTGGGGTTTGTTTGTTACTGCTACATAACCAAGCCTATACTGACTGTATAAAACAATGACAAAAATAAAAGAAAAAGAGATGTTGAATTTCTTCAAGGCCCTTTGGGCTACTGTTGAAACATGCATCCCCTATTTGATAAATTATAAATAAGCTCAACGAACTCCTTAAAAAAGTACAAAACCCTCTTTAAAAATGCTGAAAGGTCATTGTATTATAATCAAAGCCTTCTTATTATAAGCTTGAACTAAGTGATTTAACCCTAAACTCATTTTTACTAGGTTACTGGGATAAATGTATGAGTACCTGTGAAATTTCTAAAGGGGAGTTTTAAATTTGGGCTTTCGTGTTAATGATAAAAATATTAGTATAAGCATTTTTGTATCACCTGGATGACTAACCTGTACAAGGCAAAGCCAAGACCCAAGTTTTCATTTGTCCTTCCCTTTGTCTTGCCAACAAATGGCACTACTTTGTCCAGGGCTAGGAAGGAAAGAACGGAGCACCCAAAAGCCAAGGTGGTCAGCAACTTGTTTTGAGCAATGATTTCATTCTAGAAAAACCACATCATTTTTCACCGTAATCTAAATTTTATTGGTTTTACTGTTTGATTTTAGTGTAACCTGTAAATTTGTTCTTCACTTTATAGTTTTATAAGAACAACAAACTTAAGCAGTTTTATTTACTTTTCTGCAATCTATGGTTAAGTAATATTGTAATATAATCAGTGAAAGTCCACTTTTTGGTAGTGGTAAGGATGTGACTCTAGGATGATTTTTCCTTAAAGAGGTCCTAAACATTATTCATTTCAGACCCAGCTCAAAGCAGTTTCTTCCTCTGAGTAGCTATTGGTTATTTAAATTTATTCACCCAAAGTGTATTCACAAGAGTTATCTCAAAACAAATGAGCTGGCTCCAGGGCTCCATGAATCTCCACTTCATGCTTTTAACAGAGAAAGGCAGAGAGAGAAAGTAATGAGATAGGAGCGCTTAAAACCAGGAAAGAATCAGAAATAATGCAATAAAGGTATCTGCGGCTCTTTTCAAAGGCAAGACCTGTTGCAGCAAGATAGATCTCTCTGTACTGACATTACTGGGCTGCCCTCACCCTCCTCACCTACCGTGTTCTTTGCTACCTTGTTCAGAGAAATGAAGGACTAACGTGAAATTTAAGACTGGGACTATTCTCCACAGAAATCATTGACCCCACAACAGGGACAACACAGGGTATTCCAACAAGACTCAACATAATGTTTAGACCCTCTTTTTACTGAATATTGTTTGAACTAGTCATTTTTGTAAGTGATTTAACTACTAGACACTAGTTTTTGTTTCCTGAGACATGTTTCTGCACTGCACCTCAAGGTGCCCAGGCCTGAGGATGTGCCCAGAGAACCAACAAAACCAGTGGCAGGTGCTAGAGAAGAGGGGCCAACACAGACTCCTCTCAGACAGACAGCACAAATATGTGCCTCCAGGGGGACCTGCTGGAAAAGTGCTTAGAAATCAGCACAACCCTATCTTGACATAAAAAGAAATCAATGGCCCTAACCGATGTTGTTCAGAGATTAGAGTGACAGACCATGCCCAAAGGGGAATGGGTTTGAACCTGGTCAAAGGCATGATTTCAGATTGCCTCCCTGCCTTGGTGGGGCACCTGTGAGAGGCAACCAATCGATGTGGCTTCTCTCACATCTCTCTCTCTCTCTCTCTCTCTCTCTCTCTCTCTCTCTCTCTCTCTCTCTCTCTTCCTCTCTTCCTCTCTTTCTCCCTCACTCCCTCACTCCACTCTCTCAGAAAAAGCAATAGAAAAAATATATAACCGCAGGTCAAGATTAACAAAAAAAAAAAAAAAAATCAATAAAGAAGAAAAATATGATGATGAAGACAATGATGGCCTGAATTTTTTCATGAGTCCAGAATCATTTAGCGTCACATGCCATGCACTAGGCATTCTAGGGGATAAACCAAGTGAGACATGCACCTAGTCCTCAGTGAGCTTATAGGCCAAGAGGAGAAGCAAAGCAGGAAAATACACACTGAATGGCCAGATCATTATGATCTCTGAACGCATAATAATCTGGCCATTCAGTGTATATTTTTATAATAAAAGACTAATATGCAAATTGTCCCCTTGACCAGGTGTTTGACCAGCAGGCAGGCCGGCCAACAGCCCATGTCCCCTCCCCCTGGCCAGGCTGGCCAGACCCCACCCATGCACAAATTCATGCACTGGGCCTCGTGTGTGTGTGTGTGTGTGTGTGTGTGTGTGTGTGTGTGTGTATATACTGAGTGGCCAGATTATTATAAATTCAGAGATCATAATAATCTGGCCACTCAGTGTATACATCATAGAAGGCAGGAAAAGACAGGTTACTCTTTTTATTGATATTTTTTATTTTTCAATTACAGTTGACATACAATATTATATTAATTTCAGGTGTATACCCCAGTGATTAGACATTACATAACTTACTAAGTGATCATTTGGATAAATCTCAGATCCATCTGACACTCTAAAGAGGGGTTGCTCTTATGCAAAACAAATGTTTTTAGCCATTTGATTTTCTGGCCTAGTTAGAGGGGGCCTTTTGACAGAGTCTAGTCTCTTGGTCACTATGATGGTGAAGTTTATGTGTCAGTTTTATGGAGTGTCCTGATTAACATTAATTCTGTTCCCGTGAGTTTAGTTCTGGGTGAGATTTGCATTTGAATTGGTAGACTCAGTAATGTAGATGCCCTCTCCAATGTGAGTGGGAACTTTCCAACCTTAAAAGGACCTGAATAGAAAAAAAGGCAGAAGAAGGAGGGAATTATCCCCCTCCCCTGGCCTCACTGCTTGAGCTGGAATAACTCAATTCATCTTCTTTTGCCCTTGGCCTGGGATTTATACCATTAGCTCCCTTGGTTCCTGGTTCTCAAGCCTGGGGTCTCAGACTGAATTCTGCCATCAACTTTCCTGGATCTTCAGTTTACAGAAGGCAGATTGGCATCCATAATGGCACGAGCCAATTCATCACAATGCCTCCTTCTATAGTAATACTAGAAACCTGGGTGCACAAATTCGTGCACCAGTGTGGTCCCTCAGCCTGGCCTGCCCAATTGGGCTGGAGCCAACTCTCTGACATCCCCTGAGGGGTCCTGGGTTGTGAGAGGGTGCAGGCCAGGCTAAGGGACACCACCTGTACATGATCAGGGATGGGGAGGGACGTGGGAGGTTGGCCAGTGGTGAGGGAACACGTGAGGGCTCCAGGGTGTGTCTGGTCTATCTCACTCAGTCCCAATTGGCCAGACCCCAGCAGCAAGTTAAGTTACCAGTCAGAGCAACTGCCCCCTGGTGGTCAGTGCACATCATAACGACTGGTCAACCGGTTGACTGTCTGCCCCTTGGTGGTCATTGCATGTCACAGAGAGCAGTTGAGAGGCCTTAGCATATCATTAGCATATTACACTTTAATTGGTTGAGTGGATGACTGCATGACCAGATAGCATATTAGGCTTTTATTATATAGGGCTAGAGGCCCGGTGCACAAAATTCATGCATTGAGTATGGTCCCTAGGCCTGGCTGGTGAACAGGGCCAATCAGGGCCTTCGTTCCCCTGGCTGTTGACTGGAGCCTTCCTTCGTTCAGTACTGCCCTCTGGTAGTTATCACATGTCATAGCAAGCAGTTGAACACTAAGTCGAACTCCAGAGGGGACAATTTGCATATTAGGCTTTTATTATATATCAAAAATTATATATTTTTTACATATATGTAAAATTATATATATGTATGTGTATATACATACACACACACACATATATATATATAGTTGTGTACACACACACACACACACACATCTTCTCTTGGTTCTGTTTCCCTGACAAATATCAGCACCCTTTGTCAATGTGGGACTGATTCATTCTCTTCCATGTCACCGTTTATGATTTGTTGTGCTAGCTCTGTGTTGGGCAATGGGCAGGCACCCAGTCTCTTGAGCTTCAGCTTCATGGAAGTCACAGCAGAACTGTCTGAGTAGAACTGCTTCCTGCCCTGACCACACTCTTCTATATGCTCAGGAAGCAAAAATCTCATATATTCCCCAAATTACACAATCTGTCTTTGGTGCCAATGTACAGCCAATGGCACCTTTGACCTCCTCCTAGCAGGCAGTAGCTTGCTCTGCCCTCGGTTTTATATTCTGTCTGCTCAGTGTGGCTGTGTTGGGAATTTTCTCACTGTGGAAAACATTAACTTCCCACATTCATCAAAATTTGACGGTTTACCTGTAAGGAATGGAGGCCAGACACCCCAGTTGAGAAATGGTGCCCATGCTCTGAGCTTGCTGACTGCCACTCAGAATTCTGGGTTTGAAGAGATGCTTTTGCAATACATTGCCCCCATCACCTTAAATCTGTTCAACTCTGTATTTTAAAGGGAAACCATAATTCATTGAATCCTGATTTGTTTGCACTTAATTCATCCCGATGTTGTTGTGAAGAAGCTGATGTGCAAAAAGCCTTTTCATCAGCTTTTTGAAGAGCTTTCTCTTCAAAGGTAGAAAAGATTCAGACAATGCTCACCAAAGGAAAACAAACCAAAGCCTTCAAGAAAAAGAAAAAAAAATATCCCAGTTTATTGCTAAGGCCTGCACTCACCAGAGGTCAAGGGGCTTTGAGAGCCATGGGCCTGCTCCCTCACTTGGAAAAGGCATGTGGCCCAGAACCAACCCTCAGCCTTCCGGGCTGAGATGGGGTTTGCCACAGCCAATAAACACTCCTAATGATGCTCTCAACAAAAGCCCATCTTTTGAGCCTTGTTTTCTCTTTTCTTTTCATGTTGTTCTCCCAGTGAAAAGATCAAAGCATAGAGGCTACTTTTTCTCCCCTCAATCAGGCGGGAGTTCTTTGAAGTGAATGTGCTTTTTTCCTTTCTTTCTTTCTTTTTTTTTTTTCCTCCATCAGGAAGAATCTTTATAATCAGAGGCTGACTTTGTAAATTTCCTAACACTAGTCCCTTCGCAGGTGCACGTGGGCCCTGGAAGCAGAGGCTGAGCTGCATTTTTTAGGGGTTCCTTCTCTTGTGTTCCTCTTGATGAAAAGCCACAGGGTGGGCTCTGCTGTGCCCAGGAGGGGTGACATCACCAACTCACCAAAAACATATAAACAAGAAGACACAGGAGTTCGGCTGAACAGAAACATAAATCACAGAATTTTGAAAAAAGTATTTGTAGTTACAGTTTAAGGCTGTTATGTAAAAAATAAAAAGGAATCAAAATAACTTCATGAATGATCACCTCAGAAGCAAAATGAAGCTGAAAGCTTGTTACTATGGTTCTTGCTTCCACGGGGAATTCAAACATCTCATAAAAAATAATAAGATGGTGAATTTAAAAAAAAAAAAGAGAGAGAGATGGCAGCAGTCAAGTGGAGCATGATTTCTTCAGGAGCCTTTCAGTGGCACGTACTGTACAAAACCAGAGACTTTCCAAGAATGGGTATTTTTCTAATAAATAATTCATGGTAGTAGCTAATGCAAATTGTGCGCTTACTATGTGCCAGTCATTGTGCTAAGTGCTCTCATGCATTATCTCTTCTCATATTCATACGAACCCAGCCAGGTAGGTGCCCTTTTTAGTTCCATTTTGCAAAAGAGAAAAGTGACGCTCAGCATACCCAAGGTCAACATGAACTGAAAGTAGCAGCGTTAGAACTCAACCCCAGATCTATCTGACACCACAGCCCAGGATCAGCCAAAAGTGTGTGGTTTCTCGGGAGCCTGTTCCTCACATTCATTCTGGAGCCTAGACCTCCTCTGGCTACTCAAAGGCTGACATCACATCTCTCCTGGTGAAGCAAACTGAAGCAATTGTCTAGTTATTTTGGACAAACTCCGTTTTCACTATTAATTAACTCATAGAAAGAATCCGTTTTACAGAAGTTTCCGGACATTCCCTCAACACTTCCCTTTGTATAGTGGTAGCACAGACCTACTTCTCTGCAAACTGTCCTCATCAAAAATAGAATAGGGCTGTTATATCTCATCAAATAAGATATATTTGCACCTATGCACCTAAACTATGCACCTAAAATGCCAGCATTTTATCATTTGTAAAATATACCTAAAAAAAAAAAAGTTGTGCCAGGACCGGTTTGGCTCAGTGGATAGAGCGTCGGCCTGCGGACTGAAGGGTCCCGGGTTCGATTCCGGGCAAGGGCATGTACCTGGTTGCGGGCACATCCCCAGTGGGGGGGGGGGGGAGGTGCAAGAGGCAGCTGATCGATGATTCTCTCTCATCGATGTTTCTAACTCTCTATCCCTCTCTCTTCCTCTCTGTAAAAAATCAATAAAATATATTTAAAAAAAAAAAAAAAAAAGAATTGTGCTTTAAAAAAAAAAAAGTTGTCTCAAAAATAAATATCTCAGGACATTCAATGGGAGGTGCTCCCCAATATGTTTTTGGCTTCCCCATTAGCCAAATTCCATGTCAAGCTGTCATTAAGTCAAACTATGTGAAACTGCCATTTGTGTGTGTCAGCTCCATATAGATCAACTTTGTAAAGTTTTGAATTACTATGTTTGTGCCATGTCATCTGCATCTAATCTCACCTATTGTCTCAGTAATACATTTTAATTTAGATAAGAGTTTTCTTTACCAGCAACTGTACTAGGTCAGTGGTCGGCAAACTCATTAGTCAACAGAGCCAAATATCAACAGTTTGATTGAAATTTCTTTTGAGAGCCAAATTTTATAAACTTAAACTTCTAATGCCACTTCTTCAAAATTGACTCGCCCAGGCCGTGGTATTTTGTGGAAGAGCCACATTCAAGGGGCCAAAAAGCAGCATGTGGCTCACAAGCTGCAATTTGCCAACCACGTACTAGTTGAATGGAATTTCTTTCATTGTCTCCCTTTCCTTCCTTCTAGGTGCCCCTACTCCTTTTGCCCCTCCCCCCCACCCCCACCCCCCATACACACACACACACTCAGTTCACCTAGTTGGACTACATTTCCCAGTCTCCCTTGCAGTTAAGGCATAACCTTGTGACTGAGTTCTGTCCAGGAGAGTGAGAGCAGAAGTGATGTGTATACAAACCTCCTACAAGCTATGCCCCACTCTTTCTCCCATCTACTATCTTCAAGTGAAGAATTCTAAGGCCGTTGGCTGAGGCACAAGACATAAGAAACCTGCATCTCTGATTCAGACTGAAAAATCACCTGCCAACACAGCACCTGTAGAGAAGCCAGAAGTAACTTCTGTTGTGGGGATAAAAATATGGGGACTTACTATCACAGCAAGTGCTGCTGTTACCAATAGTCTCTCTCTCTCTCTCTCTCTCTCTCTCTCTCTCTCTCTCTCTCTCTCTCTCTCTCCCTCTCTCTCTCTCTCTCTCTCTCTCTCTCTCTTTTCTTTCTTTCGGTAATATTCATTGTGGATGTTCTACGTCCCTCTGAGACCAGTTCAATGTGCCAAAATGAAACAAATGTCTCCTCAAAGAAATGCTACAGAATGCTGAGAGAGGGGGATATTCAGAGTCACTGCAGAAAATGAACTTCCTGTTTATAGACAATATTTGTGAATTGCTATCCATCACTCATTCACCCTCTTTTTCAAGACAAGCTCCTTCTTTTTCTTTTTTTTTTAGTATATTTTATTGATATTTTACAGAGAGGAAGGGAGAGAGATAAAGAGCTAGAAAAGTCGATGAGAGAGAAACATCGACCAGCAGCCTCTTGCACACCCCCTACTGGGGATGTGCCTGCAACCAATGTACATGCCCTTGACCGGAATCGAACCTGGGACCTTTCAGTCTGCAGACCGACGCTCTACCACTGAGCCAAACCGGTTTTGGCAAGACAAGCTCCTTCTATTTCCTTTGGGAAACCACCCTCCTCCATGCTCAGCCATGTGGTTTTGGTGATTCTGGAATCCCCATTAGCCCATGGGCCTACATAGGCTTGGGCAAACCAGGACTCCTGACCCTTGGGCTACAGTAATTGGCCAGTGAATCAAAAGAGAGTGAAGAGTCATCACTGAATCCTTCTGGCAAAGAAACTATTTCTGTTCCTCTGTAAACACCAGTGCAAGAGACCTTCTCTCTCCACCTGCAGAGAGTGCCTTGCAATGATGCTGAAGCCTGGAACTACTTTTTTAAAGACTTTTTTTTTTAGAATAGTTTTAGGTTCATAGACATGTGATGTGGAACATCTTCCCATGTCTCCATTGGCCTCCTACATACCTTCTTTGGTAAAGTGTCCTGTAACCAACTAGCTGCCACCAAGAGAAGCTGGCTGCCAGGTCTGCTGGGTGAAGCCCTCAGATGACGATGCTGCTCCCTAAAGAAAACCCGAAGGTTTGGCAGAAATGGATCTTGGAGGATGTCAAAGAGTGACCTGACATCTGGTCTTCTGGACTTTTCAGTATTATGGAGTCTTGCTCTCTTAGAGTTTAACCAATTTGCATTGAGTTTAAGTCCCAAATTATGTGACTTTGTTATTCAGTCAGTCAGTCAGATAGTCAGTCAGTCAGTCAGTCAGTCATTCTTGATTTGGCTGAGAATGGAAGGATAAAAATTCCTATGAATTTAAAAATGGAACAAGGAAAACACAATACTTAAAATGCTTGTTGAAATGTGCATATAATTTTCTAACTTTTTGAAGGCCACTTTTCTTCTCTGACAATTACAAACACTTCCAAACTGAGACTAACTCTAATGGCACAATCACTCCTGCAATGATAATTGCACCTCAGCATTCAGGAAGAATTCACACTATAGACCACTGCTGATTGTCAAACACACCATCACATAATTTCCAGGTATTGCGTTTATATGTACATCCTATATTGCAATACATATTAATTATGTAAGTCAAAATTATAATCATTTGTTCTAATATAACACATTTTCAGAAGTCATATTAAAAAAAAAACAGGTAATATTGTAACCCTGAGACCTTTCACTAACTGCTCTGTTATTTTGGCTGAATCATATAATTCACTCTCTCCATGACTTCAAGCTCCATGGGTATTCATTCATTCACTTGTTCTGAAATTGAGTGGATAAGGATTGATGGCTTAGAAAATTGATTGCAAAACGAACCTATGATATTGAGCACGCCACTGAATCCAGGGATGCTTTTGTTTTATTTTCATCTAGTCCTTCCTCATCTTTGCTGCCTATATAAGTCAAAATTCTTTTGGTGACAAGTGACAAAACAAAAACAAAAACAATAAAAGCAAAAAAACAACCCCAAATGACTTAATGAAAAGAGGGAGAGAATGTATTGGCTCAGGCAACTGGAATAATCCTGGGGCAAATCCAGCGTGACTGAACCCTGGGACAGATCATCCCAATCTTTCTCTCCCTGTCACTGGCTCTGCCTTCTTCCTTGGCCACTCTCTCCTCATGTGGTAGGCCTTGCCAGCTTGCACTCTAACCACAGTTCCAAATCTAGCATAAGAGATCCTTCCCCAAAGACTCTGCTTGGCTCAAATGCCCATTTTTAAACTAGTCTTTGTGGCTGAGGGGATGCAAAGCTCTGAATGACCAGTTCTGTATTACTTATATATCCTCTGGAGTATATGGAGGGAGAATGATGCTGTTTCCATGGGGAAAAGGAATGGACATTGGGTGGCTGCATTAGTTGGAGTAATTAGCAATTACTGGTAGCTGCTACAACAAGCAATCCCAAATACCTGTGGCTTAACAATACGTTGTATTTTTTATTCATGCAAAGTCTAATGCAGAGATGTTCTGGTTGGGCAGCTCTCTTGGCAACTCTCCCCCAAGCACTGACTCAGAAATGCAGGCTTTTCCATCTCGGAATGCTGCTGCCCCTGTCATACAGTCTCCAAGTTTGCTGTGGAAGGAACAGAGTGAGCTGGACAAGGCATAACTGCTCTCAGCTGCCTTGGCCTCAAAATGATACATCAATCTGCCCTTGCATTCACTGGAGAGAACTTAGTCACATGGCCCCACACAGATGCAAGGGGGCTGGGAAATACAATTCAGCTGCACGCCTAGAAAGAGATTTGGTGGCCACCTGGCCAGCCTGTGATACAACCCATATCGAACACACAGCCAGAACTGCCCATTGGCTGCCCTCTGCTCAGACATATGATACATTTACTAAGCCAGGGCCAGCAGGGTCTTGGGAAGTTATATGGTTGTACCCTCTATTTGGACAGATGGGGAAAGCAAGAAACAAAGTGCTTTTTCCCACTGATGTAGTGAACACGGATGTTACTAAATGTCTCAAAAAGGAATGAAGAGGAATACCTCCCTCCCTGGATGCCAGAAGCACCTTCCTGTCCTGCCCCGGCCATAGCTGCCAACTTACTGAAGTTTGCTCTTATCAAGCATAGGACAGAATTGTAGCTGGTGTTACAGTCAGATGGACCTGACTTCAAACTCTAGTTCCATTTGTTTCTAGTTTGGGGAAGCAGTTAAGCTCTCTGAGCTGCTCTTTACTTGTTGGTTCAGTTTACTCACCAGTCTAGTCTAGAGACAACGTCTAACAAGAATTAGATCCCTGTTTTCTTCTCATTATCTTTTTATTATAGCACCAATGATGCCTAGAGTTTTCTAGGAGTCACTGATATTAGTCACCTGAGGGTCCCTAGAGTATAATATATTTTCCCAACGCTCTGTGGCCAGGGCACTAAAACTAACCATACATCCAGTGAAAACTGTACAAGCTCTGAGAACAAGAGAAACTATCCCTTCTTAGAGGTAAATTCACTTTCAGGTAGTGAATATTTTACTTCCAAAATGTACTTTGCTGATTCAGTCATCACAGCTCTACCACTTGGCTAGCTAAGCTGGAAATGGAGAAATGGAGATGGACTCGCTCCTCTCCAGGACCTGAATGAGGATAACAGTCTCGTCCAGGGAGGAAGGGTCTCTTCAGAAATGACTGAATTCTAAGTGCTCCGCAAGCCCATGCCTAGGAAGACTGCCACCTGGCAGCAGACCTCAGCTTCTCCATTTGAACATGTGAGACCCCAATCCACACTCCTGGGTTGTAAACACCATGCCCAAAGCTTTAAACAGACTGTCTAACTCCAAGTGACCACATCCTTTTAACGGAAACTAAGCAATTTGCAAAAACAACGCTTTGACCAGTTCTACTATGGCCAGACCAAGAGACTAGCTTGGTTTCCGATGCCCCAAATAACCGGTGCTGCTCATTACAGAAGGTTCCCCATTCTCAGACTGCCCCCCAACCTCAAGAATTTTTTGCCTTCCTTAAGTCTTCAAAACTTATCTATTGAATGGCTCATTCTTTCAGATCTTTGCCAACCACTCAGTCAGTCAACCAACCTGATAATGTAATTCATGGTCTCATCAACATATATTCCTGTAAGCAGGGTCTCTTTGAGACATACTACCTGCCTCAACACACACAAAAGAAGTAGGTGGGGGGCATTATCACTGTAATAATTTCATCATTTTATGCCTTTGCTTTCCAGGATACAGGAAAAGTCATTATAAAGTTTCTTTGATTTCATTAGAAATTTTCAGAAGGAAATCTCCACTTTTTCAATCCACACTTTTAGAAGCATTATGGCTTTGTCTTCCTAATACAAGCTTTTTTTTTTCTTTTTTTTTTTTTTTTTTTTTTTTTTTGAGGAATTTCTTTTTTCTTTTCTGTTTCCTTTCGCTGATCTTCAGAGACTGGCCCATAAAAGTGTGCCTGAAGCACAGCAAGCCAAAACTGAAAAGATACACATATTCATTTCACCTCTGGTTACTCTAATACTTTTAACTCCTTATTTTAAAAGTTACAGAGCAGTATTACTACAATAGAGACTTCTGTTCAAGATCCTGTCTGACAGACTATAATTCAGAGCTTCCTGAGAAAACAATTACGCAACACACCCCAGAGGAGTTTACCACCTTCCCAAAGCCCCAAATCCTAGTGATTTGCACCCCAAAATAGATCAGCACACATACCTCACTGCTGCCTAATTTGAGTTCCAGTCACACCTGGATCTTACTTGCATTTCATAGACACTTGAGTTTTGGGGACATTTCTTAGAAGCAGACCTGCTTAAACTTCTATTGGGCTGGACAGAGACGGCAACAACACGGCTGGAGCTGAGGCTGCCAGTTTTGAGAACTGACCTCTAAATAGCAAAGGCCCTAATTTTGTCCAGGTTAGGAGGCATGGACTCAGTCTCTGTTCAGACTCTGCCTGCCTCTGCCATCAGACAGCTCACACACTGGAGAGCCCTGGTGGAGGTGTCAGGAGACCTTGGACTCTGCCAAGAACCAGACGTGCTTGCAAAATGTGGTGGGAAGAGAACTTTTCCCTTCCAAGAAACAGGGAAGAGGTATGAATCCTCTCCCTAGAAAAAAACAGAACCAAAATGTTATCTAGAATTGATGGCCCAGGAGTATCAGCCTACAAACTCCCCAGCTAGACACCTCAAAACTTCTTTGTCCTAGTAAAACGACAACAAAATTAATAACTGATTCTCTTTTGCAAAACCCTGATGGTCATGCTTAAGTCTTCTCTTACTCTCACCTTCACCCCCACCCCACCCCCACATTTCATCCACCATGATTTCATGTATTGCTAACAACACAAGATAGACCCCATGGGTCCACTTCTCTCCACCTCTCGCACCTCCACCCTATCCATCCAAGCGTCTCTCTCCCAGGCACCTCTCACTCGGGCCTCCTTCCACCCATCCTCATGGACCACTGGGGATGGCTCCTTCACACTGGGGCTTCTATGCCCATCAGTTCCTGGAGGCGTTGAGCGATGAAGCTCCAGCTGGATCTCCAATGGACCCACCCCCCACTCCTCTGCCCACTGCCACATTCACCTGCTTTCTGTTCCTGTATTTGCCAAATTTGTCCCTATTTGTATGTCTCCTCTACCTGCACACTCTGTCCCAGAGCTTCACGTGATGTTAAAGTCTCAACTCAGATGTCCCTCCTCACAGAAACCCATCCTCAGGTAAGTGTTTCCCCGCCCTCCTGTCCTGGCGGTTTCATGTCATGTGTCATGGAATGTCTGTGTACGGCTTCCTATTTGTGTATGATTTTCCTGTTCACTATTGGTCTCTCCTTCCTCCCTTCCCACCTCTGTCACCAAAATACAAGTCTTGCCAGAGGAAGCTCCTTGCCTGTCTTGTTTACTCTAAATCTCTACCATGGTGGTTGCTTACTAAGTATTTGTTGAATTCATTAAATAACATAATAGTTAAGTCATTCTTTTGAGTTATAAACTAGTAGATTGGCTCCTGTTTTTAAAATATTTTCATTGATACTCTTGAAGACATCATGGAATGCCATTAATTTCGCCCCTGCAATGTAATTCTCCAGATTAAATTACTCTCCTCCTCTGAGCCTTCTCACCAGTTTTACTCTCAGGCTCTTAATCACTCTGCAAGACCTTCCCTCGAGGCTCTCCAATTTCTCCTCATCCTCCCGAGAAGCCCGTAACCTTGTTCTTAGCAGGATCCACTGTGAACCTGCAGATGAGTTAGGGCAGGAATTCCATGAGGCAGAGGACTCAAGAGCCTGGGTTTTCTAAGCAGGCCTGGCTTCAGATCCAACCCCTTTCTGGCTAGGTGACCTTGAGGGAGGCCCTCTCTCAGCCGTGGTTTCCTTCTCTGTAAAAGGAGGTGACGAAAATATCCCACGGGGTTGTCTGTGGTGATGCTTCAAGGAGCTTACTTCCTCCTACAAAGCACTCAGCACAGGGCCTGGTGTGCACTGAAACCTCCGTAAAGACAAGTATTACCAGTAATGAAGTCGAAACTATGGCCAGTTGAAATAAGCAGGAGAGCCGTGAAAGGGAACTGAGCTGCATGCAGATGTCGCATTATATGATTTGGGATTTTGTAGGGGAAAAAGACACATGAGGGAAACGGTTATTTATTAAAACTGAATAAAGCAAAGGGGGAATGAAAGAATGCCTATCTCCTGTGCCTGGAGCGGCATGAATGACACAGACAATAGCAAACATAGAATGCACAGTAAAAGACCAAGCCAAACAGGAAACGGAAGCAAGTGTAGGGGGCAGAAGGTGAAGCCGCTAGGAAGGAAAGAACACCTCATTTCATTGGTGGAAGATGAGCTAATGCAGGGATGTCCACCAAGGTTTCACACACCTGCCTTCTCACACGCAGGGAGCTCTTCAGTGGTTGGAGGAATGGCAGGGGCCTGGCTGTGCTCCCTTCAGTGGCCTCCATCTAGACTCTCAGGAGCCATCCTTGCGAATGGAAGGCCTTGCAGGTCTATTTGGCTGTGGAAATCCTTGGGGATACACAGCACCAAGTACAGAAAGTCTGTTTGTAAGAGGCTTATATTTAGAGTGCATACTCGCACGGTGACAGATGACATGACACAACTGGGCCCAGCCTGGAGTCCTCCAGAAAAGATGCACTTCAAACGAAGGTGGCAAGCCTCCAAAGCCCTAGAGATCAAGTTCATCAGTCCACCCACCCAACGGAACACTAAGCAGCCATGAAAAAAAGATGACTCAAATCCCTACACCAAGTTGTCTAAATGTAAGGTCTAGTGACCAAAGCAAGAGGTAAAACTCTCTACCTCTCCTCCGCCTCCTCTCCAGTCTGCACACAAATGGAGGAGATCTGCAGCTAACACCTCCCATCTCTCACTCCATGCCCCAGAGAGCTAGTCACCATGTGCACCGTGTTTCCTAGAGGGCAGAGGAGTGGGGGAAATGCCCCAGGCCTCCTAGATCTTGAACTGCCTACTGCCAGGTGTGGCAGGTACTAGTGCCACCTCTCAGGCTGTTTTCTGGACTTCCATCCTAGGTGGGGAAAAGGGGCAAAGAAAGGTGAGCAGATCCATGCTCCCCTCTCTCTGATCCAGAGCCTCCTCCTGCATCTGGGAGTGGGGATCAGGCAAGCCTGCTATTTGGCCTTACCCTAAGCCAACTGCTCCAATTCAGGCATTTTATATATATATATATATATGTTAAAGTAAAAGTAATGTGGCAGACAGACTACAGGCATGACCCTCAATGATCCTTTGCTCCTGGCATTTGAGCACATGTATAATCTTCTCCCACTGAATGTAGGGCAAGGTTACATGACCAGACACAGCCAAGCCTCAGCCTCTCCGGGCCTTTGGCCACGTGGTCTCTCTGCACCTCTGCTTTAGGCTCCTCTGAGCCCCCGGTAGGAGGTGGTGACCATGCTGTTTGCACATTAAACATCCAACAGAAAGTGATTAGCTACTCCGTGTCCCAATTCCGAATTTCCTGAGGAAAGAATCTGAGTGGTCAGATGAACACTCATGTTCTCCTGGAGAGAGGAATGCAGTGTCCCCTAAGATAAACTGAACCATTGGGACTACACCAGGCAGGGGCAGGACAGGTTGCAAAGAGGAGAGGGGATGGGCATGCCCCAAAGGTATCTATTCCAAGTCCATTCCTTCTTTTTATTAAGAGATAGCAAGGAGCCCTAACCGGCTTGGCTCAGTGCATAGAGCACATGTGTCAAACACAAGGCCCGCGGGCCAAATCCAGCCCGCCAGGCCTTGCAATGTGGCCCGCACCGCGCTGTCATCACTGCACTCCGCTGTCAGTTTATGACATTGTCAGTTTATGACTGTTCAGTAAACCATTCGGCCCGCGATTTAGGCTGGATTTTAGATTTTGGCCCCTTCTCTGATTGAGTTCGACACCCCTAGCATAGAGCATTGGCCTGTGGACTGAAGGGTCCCAGGTTCTATTCCAGTCAAGGGCATGTACCCTGGTTGCAGGCACATCCCCAGTGGGGGGTGTGCAGGAGGCAGCTGATAGACGTTTCTCTCTCATTGACGTTTCTAACTCTCTCTCTCTCTCTCTCCCTTCCTCTCGGTAAAAAAAAAAAAAAAAAAAAAAAAAAATCAATAAAATATATTTTTTAAAAAGAGAGAGAGAGAGAAAGATAGCGAGGAAATCTACAACAATGTCCAAGAAACTTTTAGAGACTTTAGACAAGAGATTGTGTTTGCCACACACCCTGGAAATCACTAGAAATCTCTCATTTGGAGAGAAATTTAGTAAGTTATTTTAATTAGATATACTCATCTTTTCTCCTTGATCCATATGGGGTTGCTGCTGCCCTATTGGGCATAAAATAAAAGGTAAAAGGGTGGTTCTGCCCAGTTGATACTCTGCCTCAATCTAACAAGATTCATGGAGCCATGGGATTTGGTATTTACCACGCCAGTCAGTGGGCCAGGGTGCACGATAGCCATAACCCAGCTCAGGGAAGAGAATGTGTCCTCCCTGCTCAAAGTAAAGGCTACAAAGTACAGGCCCAAGTCCAAGGCAGACTCTGTATCTCATACGCTGATGCTAAAGATGAAACAGACCATTCAACTTCAATTATACCTTGCTTAGTAGAAACATTATCTCCAATTAGCATAATTATCTAATGAACATTCAAAGGGGAAAAACTAATTACTAGACTCATAGGCTCTCTGGTTGGAAGGAAACTCATGGGACAGTATAAATGCCTGCCCCCACACCCCGCAGCTAACCCCCATGGATTTTAGGATCCCCTTTACCACATCCCTCCCAGGTAGATGCCAAATCTTCACATCTCCATTGAAGAGCAGTTTCCATTTCTGGAAAACTACAGTTATCAGGAAATCTTGACTTGAATAAGACTAAAACTTGGCCTCCTCATAACTCCTACCAATTGGTACACATTTGTCCAAATTTTACGAGTTTCAAAAAAAAAACCCAACAAATCAAAACAAAACAAAAAAAAGCCTCTTTGGCATATCAAGAAGAAATATCTTCTTATATTAAAAAGTAAGCTATGCCCAGTGGCAGGTACATGGAGTTGCCCACTCAACAACCATTCTGCACACCTCCTCCTTCTGGACCAAGAAATCACCGATTTTGCTTCATTATGATTTGGACGGCAATATGCTCAAGGGATGACATCCCTTCCCCAGCCACAGAAATGAGGTCTAGTCAGGTTTTGAAACTGAAGGACTAGCCGAAACCGGTTTGGCTCAGGGGATAGAGCGTTGGTCTGCAGACTGAAAAGTCCCAGGTTCAATTCTGGTCAAGGGCATGTACCTTGGTTATGGGCACAACCCCAGTAGGAAGTATGCAAGCGGCAGCTGATCGACGATTCTCTCTCATCAATGTTTCTCTCTATCCCTCTCTCTTTCTCTCTGTAAAAAAATCAACAAACTATATTTAAAAAAAAAAGAAAGAAAGAAAGAAAGAAAGAAACTGAAGGACCATAGGGATGGTCACATGACACAACCTGGCCAATGAGATATAAGGGAAGCCTGCTAGGAAACTTCTGGGAAAGTTTTTGCTTCATGACAGCAGTGTGTAATGTGTTTGAGAAGAGCTCCCTGGCTCTAGCCTGCCCACTTTTCCCTGCCTTGAATGTGCTTGTGTGAAGTGTGGTACTTGGAGCAATGGCAATCATTTTAGTACCATGAGGTGAAAAACTTAAAGATGAGAAGCCAATTTGCCAACGATGCAGAACTTAAATCTAGAAGGAGCCTGGGCCTCGGATATCACTAAGCTCCTGCTGCTCACCCTGGAGTGGCCTACCTCTGCACATATGGTTTTATGAGATACTCACATCTTTATCACCAACCACTGCTAGTTAAGCTTTCTGTAACTTATAATGGAATATGTTTTAACCAACAACAGCTCACCAGAACTTCAGATCTCTAGGATCCCTCAGCTGAGATTCATATAATATTTCATACCCCCACCGCAGCCCTACCGTCCTAACTTCTCTCCTTAGTACAATCCCCATTTGTAAAGTGTGGTGAAGAAAACTCAACCCAAGCCCTCACTGAAGGCTACTCAGAACAGAGCTGTTTCCTTTTCACTTTACCACCTCTACCACAACATCACTTTCTTGGCAGCTTTATCTCGCCTTGGGGTTACTGTGACAACTCTGACTCTTTCCTAGATCCTTGGCCTGAGTCTGTTACCTGCCATCCTTGAGCAATGTGTCATTCGTACCCAAGCACTAGACTTTGCATTGGTCTCTGTCATGGGCCAGGTTGCTTCCTAGCCTGACAACATTGCTTTGGCTCATTCTTCTTTCATCCACTCTATTAGCTCCCTCACAGCCCATGGCAGCCTGGGAATGTGATCACTATGCTATCAATGTACTCACCCACACAGCTCTGAAAACAACAAAAAAACACAAGAAAGCAACCAGAGACTAAATGCAAACACAATGCTAACAGTCGGTCTTGACAACGATAACAGCCCCGTCAGTGTCTTCAAAAATACACCAACTTGATACCCATTTGGACTGAACCTTTTCTAGTATTAGTGCCAGCAGGAGAAAAAGGCAGGATTCATCCCCCAGGAGCTAAAATTGCTGAAGAAGGAATGGTGACAGGAGGTGGGCATATCCTGTGGGTCTTTATTATGGCACTTGTCAGTCTCCCCATTTGGGGTGCCCTACAATTGCAGCTTGTTCGGTCATGTGAAGCACAACACAAGTTGAAAAGAAGTCCTGGAGAATTAAGAGCCTT
This sequence comes from Pipistrellus hanaki, assembly GCF_964339955.1. Taxonomy (NCBI): domain Eukaryota; kingdom Metazoa; phylum Chordata; class Mammalia; order Chiroptera; family Vespertilionidae; genus Pipistrellus; species Pipistrellus hanaki. Next base: position 22,237,288 of record NC_140515.1, read on the forward strand.
GCTCTGAAAAGACCGTGTTTTATGGGATGCAGGCATCTGCTTCATAATGATAGGACATAGTCCTGATTTATAAAGCAAAGCAAAGATATATTATCTGCCATCCTAATAATATATGTTTTTATTCTAGACATAATAAGCAGATCTGAAGTAAGGAGGTATCTGTAATACCAAGAATTAGGAGGGGATGATGAGAGAGAGAGAAATAACAGGGAAAAGACAAATAAATTCTGGAAAAGCAACCAGAATAACTGCCTTTGCATTTCCCAAGATCTGATTTTTCATCTTTCCTACCACATTCAAGTTCATGTCTAACACCCTCACTGCTGCTGTGACTGCCATCACCACCAACCCCATCACTACCAACAGCGCCATTATGGGCACCACCATCATCAACGCCATCACTTCCTTACCACTGTCCCCAGAGATGAAATGTATGGTCTTCCCTGAGCACTGCCCTGGGTACTCTAAAGGATAAAAAGAATTCTAACGTTAACTTTTAACACCACTTGGGCCTAATATCAAAGTAAAATTTTATTATTCTTCGATACAACTGGAAAGTTAAATAACAAAATGATAATAAAATTGGGTGTAGCTGAGGGCGTAACAAGGCAGGCAGGCATTTTGGTGTACTGACCGCCATTACTAAATGCGTTTCCAGCACTAGGGACACAGGTGTGCGAGGCCAGGTGCTGAGGTACCTCCAGCCGCTCCTCTCGGGCTAAGGCTCTTACTACACAGGTAGGGTTGTTCACCTGCTGCCATTCTCTCACTGGAAGATTGGGAAGCTGGACTTGGTGGGAAGAGGACTAGCTTGATGTCTGAGGACCTGAGAATGAGTGCCCCTCTGCCCCAAACCAGCTGAACACCCTTGGACCAGCCACTGCTCTGTGGTCTCAGTGTCCTGCTCCACTAATGGACAGGAATGAGGTCTCTGGGTCCCCTTCAGCTCCAACGCCCCTGCCTCTGTGAAAGACCAAACCCTTCTTTCCTTCCTCCACTGGGCATCGATGCAAGAGTCTAACCCAATTGTTTTGGTCAGAAAGTCCTCTACTGCTTAAATTATGAAAACCAAATGAAAAACAAACACCTAATTTTGCTTTAAGTGGTGACCTTCCTTACTCATGTTCACAGAGGGGGAATTTTTTCTAAGCAAGGCTGGTGAGATCTTCAATGCCTTTCACATGGGATACCACGACTTCACAAAGCCTTTACCTGAAAAACTAGTTCTACATGAAATTGACTATCAATGGGCTCAAGTACCTGGAAGTCCTGAGTCACCCTGGACTATAGGAGAGACATGGCCTTCCCACCCCATTCCACTCCCAGCAGAGTGGAATTAAGCCAGGATAGAGAACAAGCTGGGACTTAGTGTCCAAGGCTGCAGAAATGAAAATCCCCTTGGGGATGTTCTCCTGTGTTCAGCAATTTATTCAAAGGACAGTGCAATTTAAATGCAATATCTGGCATCGTTAGTTTTCTTGGCTCCGTGCATGTTAAACCTGATATTTTTACACTAGAGGCCTGGTGCACGAATTCGTGTATGGGTGGGGTCCCTTGGCCTGGCCATTGATTGAGGCCTATGGGGGAAGGGGGCTGGCCAGCCCTGGGGAAGGACCCCAGGAGGTTAGCTGGTTAGTCAGGGGGGTAGGGAGAGGGGATTCAGAAGGTTGGCCAGCCAGAGGGAGGGGCCTCAAGAGGTTGGCTGTGAGTGCACACTGACCACCAAGGGGCAGCTCCTATGTTGAGCATCTGCCCCCTGGTGGTCAGTGTGTGTCACGGCAACTGGTTGACCAGTCATAATGGTCACTTAGGCTTTTATAGAGAGAGAGAGATTATTTTAAAAAGAGAGAGATGCTCTCACCCCTCCTCTTTCCTTTCTCTCCATTAACCTGGCTCTCTACCAAGTTATTCTCAGGATCTTGGGAGACTGCAAAAGTGGTCCTTATTCATTGTCCATTGAATATTTACAGACACTGTTCTGAGCACTTTCCATGTATTAAAGTACATAGCACAGGGACATAGGGATTGTTATTGTCCCTATTAGTGTTGGGGACACTGAGGCTCAGCAAGTTCAGGGAGTCAAAATCTGAGCTCTACAAACACAGTGGTCCACAGCCCTGGCAGGTCCCTATCTTTGAGAAGTCGATGCCTCAAGTGTGGGGCCAGAAAATGAACAAGAGAGCAAATGCGATATTTTCTGCAACAAATAAAAGCAGCGAAAAGAAGAAAGGGTGGAGATCAGTCCCCCTTGTCCAAGGTCACACAGCGCCCAATGGGTGTGAGGCTGGGCCTGGAACCCAGCTCTCTGATTCTGGGCCCACCTCTGGGCACCCATGTTGTTCTTCTCAAAGAGGCTTATCTGTCACTCCAACGTGGCTCTTTGGGGGAGTTAACATGAATTATCACTTTAATTCACTTTATATAATCACTATACACTTTATGTATTACTATATGTAATAACTGGATGAATGAGAATCCTCTTAGCTACATACATTCTTAAGCTCTGCAGGCAAAGGGATGGGAATTCTGGTTCAAAGGTTTCACAAAAATCACCCTCAAAAGAAAAAAAAAGTAGCCAAAATACAGATTCTTGTTCCTATGAAATTATTCCCAGAAAGATAAAACCTATATAAACTTCTACCAGTGTCTCGACCATCCAGTGCTAATCATGGATATAAATCTTTGACAATTCAGTGGCAGGTTGCTGACCTCCTTTGCATTTTTTTTTTTAATGATTAATATAGTTTTTCTGAATCCTTATCTTATACTTGTCTCCGACTTTAAGAGAAAATTTGTAAACTCGGCCTGTAGAGCATTCATAAAAGGGATAAGCACCACATATTTCTAACTTAATTACCACACCATTAATACGAGCTCCGCACAAAGCCTCCGGAAATGGGCTTTTGTCTGAAAGAAAGAGAAGAGTGTGTGTGGCTTCCTTTCCAAGTCAGACAGCTGAATGCTCAATGCTCGGCCAAGTTGTGGCCCAGAGCACAGACTATCTCATCCCATGTGCCACCCACCCTGGGGAAAGACCTCCCAGGAGTGCCCGTGCCCATGCTTCAGGGCACTGTAAAGGCTTTTGAGAAGAAAGAAACAAGGAGCAGGTCTCCAGCTTGTAGAATGGCTAATTTAAGATGTAGTGGCACAATAATACTTTTCACTTGAATAGCCTTTAAGCTTCATTTTGAAAACAGCAGTAGCCATCTTGAGACATATTTATGGTGAGTTCTCAGCACTCCACCAGTGGGGGTACAAAGCAAAATTCTAAAATAACTACTTATAAAGCTTAAATGAATTTAATTAGGCTGCTAAAAATGAGAAAATGCTAAATTACAAACCACCATAGACATGATTAATTACATTTGCATTATGCACAAAGCACGGGAATGAAACCAACCCCCCAGCTTACTCCTCCCAGAGGGATGTGTGGTTGCTAAGAAGACAGCTCCCAGTGGAGGCAAACCTAGATCCAGAGTCTGCAATCACAGCAGGGAGGGTTTGATCAGAAAGGTCCCCTGCGGCCTCTGTGGCCTTGTGACCACTGAGTGGCTCCTCCTTTCTAGATCAGTCCCTGAAATCCCTCCCTGCAGGCTTCCCGGGTCAGATTCCAAGCTTTCCCAGACAGCAGGACCAGCCCTTCATCATTGCTTCCCAGCCCCTCAGTACCCCCACACACACCGCTGTTTCTGATCTGTGCTGCCCAGCAGTCATTGCGGTAGGTGCTCACTAAATAAGGGCTGTTTGAGTGAACAGACAGTGACAAAGGGAGCTCTTTCCCAGGGGGAGATGAGAATGACAGACCAGAAGTCCATGACCCATGACATGGGAAAGAGCAGATTATCAAATGGTGTGGAGAGAGGATAATCCTATTTCAAACTTTATACAAAGGTAAGGAAAAAGAACAAATTCTAAAAAGATACTCTCACCTCTCGGCATTCAACGGTGATAAGCAGAGGACTGAAGCAGACCAGGCCTCTTTCCTTCTGTTGGGGAATAAACATTTCTCTAGAAATCCCCAGGCAGCCTTCTCCTGAGTTGGTGCGATGGCCGCCCACAACTGAAAGCAAACTGGGACTGTGAGGGCAGGGCTTGTTCAGCCTCTATCAGTGGGAGAGGGCAAGGAAGAGGGAGTTGGGAATAGGCAACAATGTTGGCCCCGTATCTTCTCAGTCATTTGTTCAACAGGTATTTATTGAGTGCCTGCCATGTGCCAGGCATTGTCTGGGCGATGGGCTATAGTAGTGACTGATAAACAAAATTCTAGGCCTCGTGGAGCTTACATTCTAACAGAGGTCCAAACAATAAATGTAATAAAATAATAAATCGTAGAGGAGGTTAAGTAAAATAATGAAGGAGAAGCATAGTGAGGAGGGCCAGAGGGTGGGATTGTGAGCCCACAACAGAGAGGGAAGCCTCCAGGACAAGGTGCTGCAGACTAAGCGGCTCGCCAGGAGGGCACCTGGGAAGAGCGTTGCCAGCAGAGAGACAACAGGGCAATGGGCCTGGGGCAGGAACATGCTGGCACACCTTGGGCACAGCGAGGAGGCCAGCGAGACCTTGCAGGTGAGGACACTGGAGGCCAGGCCGCCTGGGGCCCGGTAGGATGATATGAGTCATCAGGATGTGGGTCCAAGGAAATTGGGCTCCTTGGGAGGATTTAGAGCAAAAGAGTGAGAGAATCCAAGTTACACTTTTTTAAATGGTTTGATTGAGATTTACATACAATACAATTCACCCATGTAATGTATGCAACTCAATGACTTTTGGTATATTAAGAGGGTAGTGCAACCATTGTCACTATCTAACTATAAAACATTTCCATACCCATTAGTAGTCACTCCCTCCCTCCCCCTCCAGCCCTAATCTCCCTCCTGTCTCTGTGGGTTTGCCTCTTCTGGACATTTTACATAATTACAGTCATAAGACCTGTGGCTTTTCGTGACTAGCTCCTTTCACTTAGCATAGCTTCAAGGTTCATCTATGTTGTATCAATTCTACATTTCTGTTCATTATCAAAAAATATTCCATTGTATTTTCCACACCACATTTTCTCTATCTGCTCATAATGAGGAAGCCAGTTGATGGAGACTTAGGTTGTTTCCACTTTTTGGCTATAATAAATAATGCTACTAGAAGCATGCATGTACAAGATTTTGTGTGGACGTATGTTTTTGGTTTGTTCTCCAGGGTGGCTGCACCATCCCGCATTTCCACGGCAATGTATGATGGTTCCAGTGCTTGCTGCTATCTTTTTTTTTTTTTTTTTTTTAATTATAGTCATCTTCGTGGGTGTAAAATGGTATCTCATTGTACTTTCAATTTGCATTTCTCTAATTATTAATAATGCTAAGCATCTTTTCATGTGCTTATTAGCCATTTGTATATCTTCTTTGAAGAAAAGTCTATTCAAATCCTTGCCCATTTAAAAAATTGGGTTATTTGTCTTTTTATGACTTGTGTTTTAAAAGGCTTATTCTAAGTGCTGTGTTGAGATAATAGTGTGTACAAAAAGGATGCATTCATTTTGAAAAAGAAAAATTTGTTAAATATCTAAAAAAAAAAAAATACCGGAATCAAAGGAGCTGCATCCAAGTTTTGGTCCTCACACTCCATCCTTGACCAGGCCTGGGTTCTTGACCAGGTGTAAGGCCCAGAAAACCACATCCTCTCTGAGTCTCAGTCCTAATCTATAAAATAGGAATGCTGGGCCCTCATTAGGACTTAACACTGAGGGCAGGCTCATAATGAGGAAACCAGGAGGCCGGACCTTGCACATCCTAGCACACGGTTTCAGTCTTGCACAGAGCAGAGAGAGATGGCTGCATTGTCCTCAAGTCCCGAGAGCCTCAGACACACCCGATGATACTGTGTGCACTGCATTCTGCCCACCAAGTGCCTGAGACCAAATCACAGAAGAGGCATGGAAATGGGTGGTGTGTGGTTTGACCATTTCTAGTTTATATTGTTCTGGAAGCGATGGTTGAGTCTGGGCTTGCCATTCCCAACAAGGGATCATAAAATATGAGGAAATGAACTAAGGGGATTCAGTGCATGAAAAATGACTGTAGACATATTCATAAGGAAGGAACTCAGAAGGAACTACACTGTAATAGTCAGGGAAAGCTGCTGAAACCAAGGGCACAATAATACCGTGGCCTGTAAAAGAAAGAATTTTACTTCTCTCACACAGGACAGGGCCAAGATGCCTAGTGCAGGAGGTGGGCACCTCTCCTTCCATTCACACTCCCACCTCCGACACTGTCACCGCAGCGTGGCTGATGCTGGGTAGACGGACAGGCATGCAGGTTCCAACCAGCAGGAAGGTTAGAGTGTGGAGGGCTCACTTCCGCTGCCACCCAGACCATCTACATTGCTCCACTCCATGGCCAACAACCAGGTCACCTGTTCACAGCTCACTGCAGGTAGGACAGCCAAAGCCTAGCTGTGACTCTACTCCTACGGAAAGAGAGAAAATGGCTTCTGCCTCTGCCCCATACAATACACCGCTCAGGTGGCTATGACTGTGAAGAGCGCTTTCCTTCTTTGTGTAGGTATCTGGATCTTTCTAAAATCTTCATATTAACCCCAGGTAATGTACAAAATAAGGATTATGGCTCTAATCTTGGGTTCTGAAGTCAGACTGTCAGGATGCAAGTCAGCCTTACAAACTGGGTAACCTTGGACCAGTGACTTCCCCTCCATTTCTGTCAGCCATATCCTGGGAACAGTAGAGAGCCCACCTCGTGGCAGTTGTGAAAATTGAAAGACTAGAGATCTAGCTACAACATGCTCAGCCACAGTCACTGTGGGTGGATAGTGTTGGATATCATTAGCATTGCCATGATTACCAGGATAATTATTAGCACAGACCACCTCATACCAGCCACTGGTTGTATCTGGGGCATCACTCCCCATGAGCTGCGGTCTTCTTTTTCTTCTCCTTCCTTCCTCTGCCTCAGCTCCTTCAACAAATTCACGTACTTATTATATACCCACGGCTCCTCTCTCTCATCTCTTCCGCTGCCCTAACGGCCATTCTCTAACTCCACCATCTCCTTCACCTCCCTGCAGTTGTCCAAGATGTAGGGGGCACTCAGGAGTCCTCCTTGGAGGTAAAAGTGGTGACTAACTCTTATGGCCCTGAGTTATTTAGACCTGATAGCAAGAGTGAAACAGTGCTCCCATTAGAATCCTTGGAACATCGAGAGCAGTGGTTCTCAACCTTTCTAATGCTGTGGCTCTTTAATACAGCTCCTCATGTTGGGGTGACCCCCAACCATAAAATTATTTTCGTTGTTACTTTGTAACTGTAATTTTGCTACTGTTAATGAATCGTAATGTAAATATTTGTGTTTTCCGATGGTCTTAGGCTCTACAGCAGGTTGAGACCCACAGGTCGTGACCCACAGGTTGAGAACCGCTAGCAGGGTTGCCTAAGACCATCGAAAAACACAGATATTTACATTATGATTCATAACAGTAGCAAAATTACAGTTATGAAGTAGCAACAAAAGTAATTTTATGGTTGGGGGTCACCACAACATGAGGAACTGTATTAAAGGGTCGCAGCATTAGAAAGGTTGAGAACCACTGTCCTAGAGAGGTGCTAACCTGAACTGGTCCCCTTCCTGTGCCCAAGTTCCCAGGGCTGACCCCACATCTTCTATCTACTCCGCATCCTCTATCTATCTGCCTTTCATTTCCTCCCTACTCCCAAATGTGGGCAAGCTTGAATGCACACAAGTTGAGGAGCCTCTTAAATAGCTCATTAAAACTATTAAAAGCTGAAAATTGACCTTGGGAAATGACTGTGCAATAGCTTTATTAGATTGCTTGGGGAAGGGAGGGCGGTTAGAAAGCCTGGCTGTCTTACTACTGATTTCTCAGCGCTCTCCATACAAACTTCTAGACTTGGATCTTAAGAATTATTGAGCCCTAGACTATTTGGCTCAGTGGATCGAGTGTCAGTGATCAGACTGAAGGGTCCCGGGTTCGATTCTGGTCAAGAGTACATACCACAGTTGCAGGCTCAATCCCTGTGCCTGGTCAAGGCACGTGTGGGAGGCAACCAATCGATGTTCCCCTCTCTGTGTCTCTCCCACTTCTCTTCCACTCTTTCTAATAATAATAATAATAATAATAATAATAATAATAATAATGGAAAAACATCTTTGGGTGAAGATTAACAACAACAAAAAGAATTATTGAGCTTCTACTGGAGGGAAAAAAAAGAAAGAAGGAAAGAAAGAAAGGGAAAAGGAAAGAAAGAAAGAAAGAAAAAAAGAAAGAAAGAAAGAATCTGAATTTCTGCCAGGGCCCAGAAAAATTCTCTAGCTCTTTCTCCCAGAATTCTGGGAGAAGGCAGAGGCCAGGATTTTAGATTTGGTGGAGGGAGGATCATTGTTGTTTATCTTTTTGTGAGGAGTGGAGATACATAGAGGGGTAGAGGAATCTCTACTAAACTGGCCTTTACAATCCTGAAATATGTTTTTCCAGACATTAATGGTCGATAGGACATGGGAGGTGGACAAAACACCTAAAACCTACCTATTAAAGAAAAGCAAAGGACTCAACACATATTTCATAGACAAAGGCACAGAGGCAGTTCTTTGCTCTGTTTTCTAAAAGATGTGTGCATTAGGCACTTGCAGAAAAGAAATGGGCGTGAGCTGAGAAGATACAAGAACAAACACCCATGTGTGCATGAAGGGTCCAGGGCTGGCCTGGTCCAGTGAAATGGGGGTCACAAGCTGGGTTCTAGGCACCTACTAAGAGCGAGGCAGGGCACAGTGCTCCTCCCCACCAAAACCTCCCATTTTTAATGAGAAGAATGAAAGCTGGACCTCCATGATACCCTCACTTCTAGCAGTCCCTGAGGCTTATTGGATCAATATTATCAGCATTTCCTGAGCACCAACTATGTGCCCCAGCACTGCCCTAACCACGTCATTTGCCATTTTTGTCTCCACAGTGGCAGAAGTATCATGTGCCCCGCCTTCCAGATAAGAAGACTGAGACTTAAAGAGGGAAAGCGACTTGCCCCAAATCACAGAGCCATAAAGGAACAGTACCATGTTCAAATCCACCTCCTCTGAGGCTCAGCTCAATGTTTTACACTGTGTGGGGTGGGTGCGTGTATGGACACATATGTGCTAACAGGAGAAACTTGGCTTGTGACTTCCTTTCAGTTTAGTCACCCAATCGTATGTCTCCCTCTCCCCCTCCCTGTGTCCTTCTCTGGGTATTCCCGGTGCCTAGGCTGGTGCTGAGGAGTGAGGACGGAAGATGAAGAAAAGGACCTTCTCCCTCTACTAGTCAGACTCTGCGCCAATTCCATTTTGTGGAGGATCCTGGCTACCACCCCCGAAGGCACTGCATCCTGCCCTGGTGGCCCTGCCGCTCAGGCTCCTCCTCCGAGGAGTGGCTGGACGGAGAGTTGCCACACTCACGTGCTGGAGTAACGTGATGCCAAAACCAGATACTTCATGTGAGTAGCAAAGTATGCCCATCAAAGGGGAGAAGGACACTCATTCAGAAGTCTGGATTTGATGGGTGCATGTTTCTGAGTTAGTTCCTCTTTGCTAAAATCCATTTGTGTTTTACTTTCATCTCCCCGCCCCCCCCCAAAAAAAAAAACTGCCTTCACCAACACCACACACACACACACACACACACACACACACACACACACACGGAGAAGGAAAAGCATGACTTTCTAATATCCTAAGAATAAGGATTCCAAACCAGCACTGGCACAGTTTGCATGTGTGGCTCCTCAGAACTCGAGTTCCCATTGGCCAGGTCGCATCCTCCTTAGCCTGAGCCCTCGTGGCCACCAGCAACCATGAAACCAGCTTCTGGCGGTCAAGGAACAGCCTGCAAGTTCCTTCTCCTGACCCTCTGAGCCCCCAGGACAGGTGATCGCCATTGCCAGAAGCCCTGTAAGCTGTCCCCAAACAGGAAAGCAGGAGTGGGTCTCGGGGATGCTCACGTTCTGGGGTGGCGCTGTCCTCAGGTGAGCAGAAGAGCCCCCACGTAGGAGCCTGTGGCTCAGATCTGGTCTCCGCTTCCTGGCCATGGGGCCCTAGACATGCGTACTCACGCATCCCTTGCATGCCTCAGTTTCCTCCCTTTGAAAAGCAATATGACTCCATATTTCTTATTAATGGTTTGAGGATTCAGTAAAATAAAATGACATACATGCTGCATGGTTTTGGGTGATATTATTATTTCTATGCAAATTGCTTCTTTCCTCTACAGACTCAAAATTCTCCCTAAGCCCATTTCTTTTGAAATTTAATTTAAAGAAATGAAAACTTACAATGAAATACCACTTCTCATCTATCAAGTTGGAAAAATCCAGAAGTTTGACAATAGAGTCGGCTGTGGAGGCTCTGGAAAATGGGCCGGCTCTCTCGTGGCCAGGGGGCACACTGCTACAGCTCTAGACATGCGTACTCATGCCTTGGAGGGGAATTTGGTAACATCTAGCAAAATCAAACATGCCCTTATCCTTTAACCCGACAAAGTCACTCCTAGCAGTCTATCCCAGAGATATATTGCAAAAATGCACCAAAAGACATGAGAGACATATCAACTAATTGCAACATCTGGACCTTATTTGGATCCGGATATGAACAAATAACTTGCAATTACAAGGCAGGGAAATGTGGACACTGACTGGGCATTTGATAATTCTGTGAAATTATTATTAACTAGAGGCTCGATGCACAAAATTCATGCAAGGGGCTCAGCTCTCACAACTGCAGCTTCATCTAGAAGGTTGTCCAGAGGATGTCCAGAAGGTCGTTCAGCTGTCCAGTCTAATTAGCATATTATGCTTTTATTATTATAAATACTTTTAGGTGTGATCATGGTATTACAGTTATGTTTTTTAAAGTGTCCTTATCTGTTAGAAATACTTTCTGAAATACTTATGAATGGAATACAATGTCTGGGATGATCTTAAAAATAATCCATGAAGTAGGAATGTGTGGGTGACAGGTACTTGAGGGTCTATTACAGTGTCCTATTTTTATGTTTAAACTAGAGGCCTGATGCACAAAGATTTGTGAAAGAATGGGCCTTCCTTCCCCTGGCTACCAGCACCGCTTTTGCTCCAGCCAAAGCCATCTTTTTGCTCCGGCCCAGAGCCGCTTTTCTGCCTTCCCATGCTGCCCAGAAGCCCAGAGTGGCCAGGGGCAGGGAAGGACATATGCAAATTAACCTGGCATCTTTGTTGGGTTAATTTGCATACTCACTCCTAATTGGCTAGTGGTCATTGTTGTAAAGGTACAGTCAATTTGTATATTATTCTTTTATTAGTGTAGACGTTTCCATAATAAACTAAGATATTATAGAAAAAGCTGAAATCCCCTTAATGCTATTTAATCCTAGGACCCGCCCCTTCTCCAGGTAACTGCTGTTTTAGGTTTGCTTTGAAGTCTTCCAATTTTCTGGGCATTTAAGTACTATACACATACTCACAAGGGATAAAGGATAGTATTTTTTAATAACTGCGCTTTTATCCCATTTGTATCAGGGGTATCATCCTGACACACTGTCTTGCCTCATGCCTCCTTCCAGTCATACGTCTTAGAGACAATCCATATAGCCCAGAGGCCTGATCCTTTCTCCCACTGTTGCACAGCCTAGCATGGTGAGGGTGTACTCCAAGTTACTTACCCATCCCCATAGTGTTGGACATCTATGTTGTTTCTGATTGTTTTATAACTATCACCATTGCTTCAATACATATCCTTGGGTGTGTCTCCTCATACAAGAGAGAGTGTATCCTTAGGACAGACAGTAAGAAATGGAATCCAGTCCTAGGTTATTCTCAGCTCTGTGTTCATAGACACTAACCCTGCCTTCCCTGTACCCTGCTTTCTATCACGAAGATCTCGCAGCCTGTTTTCTCGTCAAAGGGCCATTCAACAAAGAGGAGATGCTATTTTTACTGTTATTGCCAGCATTCCTATTATTTCATCCTTTTGTCCCCACCTTCTTCATCTTTAGAATTATCTGTCTAGGCTCACATCTCTACCCCTTGCCTTGTGATGTGATCAGCTCAGCTCTTCCCCACCCCCATGGCCCTCTCCTCCCTTTCTCTGCAGGACCACTTGCCATACACCTGCACCCTCTGGGCTCTCATCATGGCCCCTTGCTCTCTGCCCTTCAGCCACATGGGCCTGACTCTCTTCAGATGTTCTCTGAGCCCTCCAGGCTTTTCACACACTGTTCCCCCTGCCTGGAATGCTCCTCTCCTGCCCCACCTAGTGGCCCAGCTTATGGTTACCTCCCGAAGGCAGCCAGGCCTGGCCTCCTGCTCTGGAAGGGCTCCGTGCCTTCCGTGATGGCACTTAGAACAAATTGTTTATTATCTCATTAAGGTCTGTCTTTTCTGTTAGATCTCAAGCACTATGCGGACAGAAATTGAGTACATTTTTGCTCACCACTGTACACCCAGCATCTATCACAGTGCCAAGAACATAATAGGCCTCAAACAATAGCTATTAAGTGAATGAACCAATAAGTGAAGGAATTATGGAATACTTGCTCACCCATGGACCACTCCCTTTGTTTGCACAGTTTCTCTTGACCTCCCTCTTCTATCAAATAACAGTTCACCCACGCGGTCCAAACCATGAGGTCCACTGTCATTTGGACCTCGTGGGTGAACTGTCATTTGATAGAAGAGAGTAGGAGAAATCCCAGCCCTTAATGGGGCTTCTAGCCGGCAATCCTCTCACAGCCCCTTTTGCAGATCTCAAGTTCCCTGTTTTAACAACATAGAGGCATCTTCCTGACACACTCCCCTGGCTGGAAGAGAAGTGTCATGGCTGCCACTCACTCCTGCAGCACCTCTCAGAGCACGGTTAGTGTTTAACCCGGGATCCTACCATTCGGGGTCAGGTCTCCGGAGCTATTGCACCCGGTGGTCAGAGTCTGGATTTGAGGTGTCTCTGCCTCCCCTGGGCCTGATGGCTGCACATCTCCTAATGAATATTCAATAGCACATCACTGAGCGAGACAGAATGAGCGAAGGAGTGACTGCAGGGGCCTTAAAGACCACATCTCTTCTAACTGTGGATCCCGCTGAGTGCTGGTCCAAAATCTAGAACAAACCCCAAAGTACTTACACACACACACACACACACACACACACAGAAATCCCGGTACTGTGCTTCCTCTCCGCAGCTCATTCCACATCTGCCCGAATGGACTTCCATCCCGAAGGCTCTTTATTCCCACAGTGCAATGTGCGTCAGCCTGCCTTTGCACAGTCCCGGAGGTGTTTTGTGAGCAGCATCTTCTCTCCATGCAGTTCCTTCTGTAACTTAGATGCCAGGATGTTGAGTGCCAAGTTTTTCCGGGCAAACCCAGCAACTTTTGTGGCTGGCATCATCCTTTTCTTCCTCTTATTCACCTTTATTTTTCCCCCTTTGAAATCCTATTTCATAAATTTTTATTTTAGGAATCCTTTTTGGTAAATTGCTCCAAATTCAACCAAGAGAGAACAAGCCAGGTAAGTATCCTGACTAAATTTTTTTTTTAAGATATTTTTTTTGTTTGTTTGTTTTTTTAATATTTTATTGATTTTTCACAGAGAGGAAGAGAGAGGGATAGAGAGTCAGAAACATCGATGAGAGAGAAACATCGATCAGCTGCCTCTTGCACACTCCCCATTGGGGATGTGCCCGCAACCAAGGTACATGCCCTTGACCGGAATCGAACCCGGGACCTTTCAGTCCACAGACCGACGCTCTACCACTGAGCCAAACCGGCTTCGGCCTGACTAAAATTTTGCATCCAGCCTCCACTGGGTCTACCATTTAAACAAATTAAAAAAGAATTTGGAAAGAATCTGAAGATCAAAATGACTTTAGGCAACAGGTGCACCTTCAGAAATGTGCAGCCTTCTTTGGAGAAATGAGGGACACCAGGGCAGGTACAAGATGACCTTGGAACATGGGTGGCAGAAAGTAAGGAAGTGCTCAGAGAATGAGGAGGAACATGCTGAAATATGGCCCAGCTTGAGGGGCCGAATCTGAGACAATGTCAACATCCCAATCAGTAACGGTAATTAAGAGTATAACCTATTGAATAAAATAAGAATGATTAAGCCCACACTCCATTAATTTATTAATTAGTCGGGGGGAAAGCTGTCTTCCTTACAGCAGAACGACAACAAGAAATGTAAAAGAAATGATGGAATTGGAAAATCACCCTTTGTCAATCCCCATATGAATAACTTTCCAGCAAGATTCGCCCATGAATAAGAATGCTGGTGGGGAAAGTCTGGGAGTAGCACGGTCTCCAATAGCACCATCAGTAAAGGAAGGATCGACACCATGTGCATCCCGGTGTGATGTGCTGAGAAAAAGCAGCATCCTTCCCGTGGCATTTCTGCTAAAGAATCATAGCCTGAAATCTAGCCCTGGGGAAACAGACACATCCAGGAGGACGGCCATTCTATAAGATAACGGGCCTGGGAACTGTGCGTATATAAAGGGTGAATCTTACTGCATAAAGATAATACCTCGGAAATGCCACTGCCAGGGAAAACAAAGAAAAACTAGGAACTAATCTGCACTGAAACAGACTGAACAGACAAGCCAAGGAAATCCAACATGTGATACAGGGTTTTCTCTTTCTAGAAAGAACATTGTTGTGATAATGGGCACCACTTGAATAAGATTTGTACAGCAGCAGTAATGTGGCATAAATGTCATCTCCTGGTTTTGATAACAGTATTATGGATATATAAGAGTAATCTTGTTTTTTGGAAATAGACACTTTAGTATTTAGCAGCAAAGGGCCATTATTTCACATCTACATCTTACAATTAAAAAGTAGGGAGAAAAACAGATTATATAAATGGATGGATGGATGGATGGGTGGATGATATTAAAATAAAATAAAAACGAGGTTTGAAGATTCTCCTAGCAGGAAAAAACAAAAAAAACAAAACAAAAAAAAAAAAAGCAAGTTAAGTCCCATAAGCAAACCTCCTTATCTAGCTTATTTCATGATTGTAAGCAAAACTTAACTTAGGCTGTTTCTTATAAATGCCTCTAATAATCCTAAACAAACCTTAAGTCACCTTCCTAAAATGTTATAAGAATCACGGTTAACAACCCCTTTCATCTGGAAAACGCTACTGAAATAACCAATCACTGTAAAGGTTAAACAGCTTCCTCGTTTTCACAGGAAAAGCCATCCTGTAATGTCAGGCCTCTGAGCTTCGTGCCACTTTCGAGTTTGTTCGTCTTCATGAATGTTTTGTTTCTTGCTCAATAAAAATATTCATGTCTAGTAAAGCTCTCTGAATCTCCTTTTGACAATGGATGGATGGATGATAGATAGGCGGACAGACAGATGACGTGGTAAAATGTGACATCTCAATGACCTGGATGAAGGGTACATGGGAACACTTTATGCTATTCTTTCCTTTTTTTTTTTTTTTTTTTTTTTTTTTTTTTTTTTTTTTTGTATGTCTGAAATTACGTCCAAGTAGAAATTAAAGGAAAAACTCTTAGAAAGAGGAAGAGAGAAATTTTGCATGCAAAGCACCTGCCCTGACAGGTGGACATCCCCTGATCTTTATAACCCTGAGGGGCAAATTGCCCTCCTCCCTGAAGCCTACATTAGTCTCCCACAGCACTCTACTTTCGGTAACACAATTTAAATCCTTTCCACTATCACTTAAACCGTCTCTATTCTGAACATAGTCCAGTAAAACCATATAGCTGTAAAATGATCCTCGCTCCTGGCGTCACATTCCTGTCCCGCATGGCTCAGCTCCCACTTGTAATTCTACATGGATTTGTGTCATCTTTGGGTCCATGTGTGTCTCTCCTGCTGTATCACATGCTTCTGAAAGGCAGGGATTGTGTCTGGTTCTGTCAGACATGGTACCCTCAGTGCGGGGTCCAATATCAAATGAAAACAGAGAGCCCAGGTTCAAAAATGATTAGGAATTTCAAGATGGCAGCCATAGTGCATTAAACCGAGCTCAAGTCCTGCCAACCACAGTGCTCTTTTCAGATGCCCAGACTGCACACCCAGGGAGCTGGGCTGCTAGCACAGCCCCAGTGCAGAGAGGAGGCCCAGTAGACATTTGCCTTACAAAGGGATGGATCAGGAAAAGCTCCTTGAACACAGTTCCAGCCGGTATAGAAAGATCAGGTCTCCTGCAGCCAATACTTTTATATGGATAATGGACGTGGGCCTTCATAAACCAACCCTGAATGGAGTCTGGACTGCAGGGGGCGCCCACTCCCGCCAGGCAGCAGAGGCAGGGAGTTCTTTGTGGGTTTTTTTTTTTTTTTTTAAGTTTTTTTTTTTAATTTACAATATTATTGTTTAAAGTATTACAAATAGTAGTACATATATCTCCTTTTTCCCCCCATTGACCTTCCCCCAGCCTCCCCTACCCCCTGTCCCATGCCCTCATCCCACCCGACCCTTCCCTCAGTGTCTTGTGTCTACTGGTTATGCTTATATGCATGCAAACAAGTCCTTCGGTTGATCTCTTTCCTTTCCTCCCCAACCCTCCCCAGCCTTCCCGTAGTAACTTGACAGTCTGTTCGGTGCTTCACTGCCTCTGTATCTATCTTTTTGTTCATCAGCTTATAATGTTCTTTATTTTCCATAAATGAGTGAGATTATGTGGTGTTTTTCTCTCACTGCCTGGCTTATTTCACTCAGCATAATGCTACACATCCTCCTCCCTCAGCGGCGACCTGGGACATCACCCTGGGCCCCCCAACCTTCTTACAGGAGCACAGTTCCTCCTGCTCCCCGTTTCTGCGCCTCCTGTTTCCCGCCCCCTCCTCTTCCAACTCAGCCCTGGTGCAGAACATTCTGAGGGATGCCAGCCCCTGGATACCGCCCCCCCTTAACAATCCCCGGCTATGCCAAACTGGGCACTGAGGGAAAGCCACCAAGCCTCTTTCCACTTGTGACCTACATTGCCACTGGTTCCATGGACTGCGCATTCTGCAAGTCGAGGGGGAAACGTTACTATGACAACAGCTCCTGGAGCTGCAGGGATGCAAAACACCTACTTAAAAAAAGTTCACTTACCCATATGGCAAACGGACTTCATTAGTTGTTTCTAAATCAAATATTCAAACAAGGTGGGCTGAAAGGAGAATATTTTTAAAGGGCTAATCCAGATTGTGGCACCTAGGGCTACCTGCTGAGAAATCAAAAATAGAGTGCCATCGGTTTTTTGTTTTTGTTTTTATAAAGACAAATATTTTTGAAAATTAGCGGTGTGCTCACTGGCTCACGTGAACTTGCCCATAAGAGGAGAAAACAGACATCTACTCTCTATTCTGAAAATCCTGGTCTTTGGTGGTTCCTATCAGGTTGTCTGGGTCTTCTGGCACCTTGCACCCCTCCACCCAGCAAATGCTGTGCGTGACAGAAAGAGAATGAGGTTCTTAGGTCTGAATTCCAGCTTTGATTTGCATCTATATGGACTGATTTCCAGACATGGATCCATGAATGATCATCATAAAGAGGCAGTTGTGCCAAAACCGGTTTGGCTCAATGGTAGAGCGTCGGTCTGCGGACTGAAAGGTCCCGGGTTCGATTCCGGTCAAGGGCATGTACGTTGGCTGCTGGCTCATCCCCGATGGGGGATGTGCAGGAGGTGGCTGGTCGATGTTTCTCTCTCATCGACGTTTCTGGCTCTCTATCTCTCTCCCTTTCTCTCTGTAAAAAAATCAAATAAATAAATAAATAAATAAATAAATAAATAAATAAATATAAGAGGCAGTTGTAATAAGCTCACTCTGGCCAGTGATCATGAGACCTGGGTTAACTCACTTTTCCCCCTCAAACCTCATGGCATGTGTTTTTGGCCGTATCAGAGTATCACTCTATTTATGAGCTGTGTGATCTCAGACAAGTCATGTCTCCCATGAGCCCCCGTTTCTTCACAGGAGACATTCCATTATCCATTCATCCAAATGTTCACAAATGTTTCTTGAGCAATCGCCATGTGCCTGAAGCAATAACACCTCCCGTGGGGGTTGTGTGGCCTGAGACTACTGTGAGGGGTCAAAATCCATGAAGAAACAAGGACCCCTCGTTACTGTCACTTCTTTTCCGGAGCCCGTGTCCCAAACCAGGTGAGTGACAGCTCCTCTGACTTCCACACACCAGGTCACGTGGGGTTGGGGATGCAGTCACCACCTGATTGGATTGGCTTACATGATTGACTAAGTATCTGTGTCATCCACTTAGACTCTCACACGGTTCCATCCCAGTCCTGTGCCCCCAGGACCTGGCACCAAAGCTTCCTAAGTCAGAGCCTATATAATTAAAGTGGCCACTCGAACCAGTGTCAGGAAGTAGTTTCACATTTTTCCTTGGGTGATCAATGAATTTAAATCACCTTCCAGGAGTGGTTCCAGAATTCCCATTGAGAGGGGTTAAGGAAGGAGCACTCTTGTTTTAAGTGGCTGCACTGGGAGGGACCATTTGGGGAGCTTGAAGTGGCATTATAGTGGGAAGCAGTCTGTGTGGGGCTTGGATTATTGGGGTGGGTGACGTGGGCAGGGCGTTCGGAGGGATTATGAAGGACCTTGAACCCCAACCACCGTGGAGTCCCCAGTTCTCATCACCTTCCCGCTGAGTGTTCCGTTATGTGAGCCTGTGCATCCCACAAAGTGATGTGACAGACCTCACCACCTTCCTCCAAAAGACATCTTTCTTTCCTTTCCTTTCCTAGCTGAAAGCCTTCCCCACCCGGGGAGCTCTGCAGAGAAGAGAAAATCAACATAAAACAGGGCATCCAAACTCTAGAGATGAGAACCTGAAGCCATGTCACCCCTCCTTCATTTCAGAGCCTCCCTCCCTCCCCGGCGGGCCAGGAGGGAAAAGTGGAACATCACTCCCCTGATCGCTTCCGGACAGGATTATGTTCTGGTAACTGCCTACAAAGGCCTACTTGGTATTTCTCATCTCACTCTGATTGCATTCAAAACTTGATTAAATTCTATTGATTCTGTCATAAAAAGTAAAATTGGCCCGCTTTTCCCCCTGAAGTCTTTCGCTTGCTTAATATAAAAATCCCACCTGTGCCTCATGGGCTTAAACTACATTTCTTTGCTCTGCTCCACTTCTAGTCCTTTCTCTCCCCCTTCCCGAAGCTGACATCTCCCCTCAGTCTTGTGCACGGGCTTTGATTTTTATTGCAGTTATTTGCTGGGCTCTGTCAGGGCTATTTCCTGCCCCAAATACCAGAGAAGAAAGGAGAAATATTTCTCCAATTCCCAGATAGTTTCCTTGGCCAAACTGCTTTTCAATGAATTCTTCTGTATTTATTGGCTGCAAGTGCTATTGCTTCCCATTAGAAGCAATTTCCCTTCTGGTGACGGAAAGGTTGACTGTGACCTGTGCAGGGGGTCAGCCACCCTGAGGGTCTCTGTACCCTCTCTCTATTAAGTGGAAAATGTGTTCACTTATTTTTAAGACCCAAATACATGTCCCTACTGTCTGAAGTCTCCCTTACTTCCCCAGACAGTTGAAAGCAGGTGACAGAGAAGCAAGAAAACCAGGCTGAGGACCCAGACATGGATCCATGAATAATCATCATAAAGAGGCAGTTGTGAAGAGCTCACTCTGGCCAGTGACCATGAGACCTGGGTTAACTCACTTTCCCCCCAAACCTCATGTCATGTGTTTTTGGCCATATCTGAGTATCACTTATACTCTTAATCCTCCTATATAATAAAAGGCTAATATGCAAATTGACCAAAGGGCAGAATGACCGGTCGAAATGCCACACACTGACCAGCAGGGGGCAGACGCTCAATGCAGGAGCTGCCCTGCTGGTGGTCAGTCACTCCCACAGCAAGCCTCTTGGCTGGTGAGCACAGAGGCAGTGGTAGGAGCTTGTTGTCAGTCGGACATCTCCTGGGGGATCCCAGACTGCAAGAGGGCCCAGGACAAGCTAAGGGACCCCTCGCCGGTGCACAAATTTCGTGCACTGGGCCTCTAGTTATTTATAATTTTTCTTAATACCTACTTGCTTTTTCCGCTTTAAAATTTATTTTTAAAGAAACCTTATCAGAATCTTTTGCCTCTTATCAGAAGGTAATTAGATAAATTTTAAAGATAAGTACAGTGAAAACAAAACAATGGCACTTAACTTTTAGCCTGCATGGACTCTGACACTGAGGGCTGCTCTCTCCTTGTCAAAAAGAGAAGTCGATGTTAGATATTGAGGATATCCCTGCCCCAAACTGAGACTGGCTCCTTAAAAATATAAGAAAACTGAACAAGAATTGAAAAGGGAATGACTTTCCTGGCCCTCATTGCTCAGTGGTTAGAATATCAGCCAGTGCACCAAAGGCTCAAAGATTTGATTCTAATCAAGGGCACATACCTGGATTACAGGTTCAATCCCTGGCCCCAGTCTTGGTGCCTGTGGGAAGCAACCAACTGATGTGTTCATATCACATCTGTCTCTTTCCTCTTCCTTCTCCTTCTCTTCCTCCACCCTCCTTTCCAATCTCTCTGAAAATCAATGGAAAAAAATATCCTCAGGTGAGGATTTAAAAAGAGAAAAGGGAATGATTGTCTCATCTTGTGATCCATTCCCAGAGAAAGCAACCTAAAAAATCACCTCCTGGAGTACCACCTGGAACTCCTCCAAATCAGTGGGGCTTCTCCTGCACTTTAAGAATGAAGAACAATCAGAAATAATATATGCACCCCTATGTTCATAGCAGCACAATTCACCATAGCTGAGATTTGAAAACAGCCTAAGTGCCCATCAGCAGATGAGTGGATTAAAAAACTGTGGTACATCTACACAATGGAATACTATGCTCCTATAAAAAGGAAGGAACTCCTACCATTTGCAACAGCATTTATGGACCTGGAGAGCATTATGCTAAGAGAAATAAGTCAGTCAGAGAGATAAATATCACATGATCTCACTCATTTGTGGAATATAATGAACAACATACGGTAAACTGATTAACAAAAACAGATCCAGAGACAGAAAAGCATCCAGACTGTCAAACCTCAGAGGGAAGGTAGGGGAGGGTGGGGGTAAAGGGAAGAGATCAACCAAAGGACTTGTATGCATGCATATAAGCCTAACCAAGACACAGACAACAGGGGGGTGAAGGCATGAGGGGGGAGTGGGGCACAAAGAGGATATAAGAACACATATGTAATACCTTAATCAATAAAGAAAAAAATTTTTTAAAGAATGAGGAACGTGCTTTTTATTTTTTTTTTAAATATATTTTATTGATTTTTTACAGAGAGGAAGGGAGAAAGATAGAGAGCTAGAAACGTCCATGAGAGAGAAATATCGACCAGCTGCCTCTTGCACACCCCCCCCCCACTGGAGATGTGCCCGCAACCAAGGTACATGCCCTTGACCAGAATTGAACCCGGGACCTTTCAGTCCACAGACCAACGCTCTACCACTGAGCCAAACCGGTTTCGGCAGGAACATGCTTTTTAAAAGGTTGAGTCCACACTCCTCACAAATTTCTCCCACATTCCATGAGCTTCCTAACCCTTACTTGAGGTTCCAGATGTACAAACCCTAGAAACCTAAGCTCAGCAGTCCCAGAACATCTGGCCCTTCCCGGAGTGGCCAGAAGCTAGGCCAGAATTATAGGCACAGACACAAGATTAAAAAGAAATTTAATTGCAAAAAATTAAAAAAAAAAAATCCAATTCAGCAACAAAACCATCCCTTCTCTCTACCCATACTATTTACTCTTTTTTTCTCTTTCCAGAGTGTCCCACTATCGCGTTCCTTAAACTAGAGGTTAAAAAGAAAACCACTCATGAGAATCTGTGCAGGTACTACTCCACAAATAAACAAAGCTTCATATGATGGGATATCAATAGACAATAATAATGTTCATTCTGAGAGTCAAAATAGCAAAGATGCAAACTTCCAGCGATGGTGCATTGATTCTTCAGGCCATGGGACACCCATACAATAGAATGCTATGCAGTTATTAAAAGTTGTGTGTTTGGAGAATGTAACTCACATGGTGAGACATTTACACCCTAAAATCAATTCAGACAGTCCCTCTTGTATAACTATACAGGCTAAATATGATTTGGACTTTAAGAGCAAATGTTCCTCAATTTCCTTGGCTTCCATGAAACACTACATTAGTTCCCCGAGTTAAGAAAGTAAGAATTCCTTGCTCAAGTACAATACATTGGGAAAAACTCTAAATAACTCAAGTGAAATGAACTTCTTTATTACCAAATTTCTCAGATCTTTGAATATGCTAATGTACATCATGAATCTCCAAGAGGAGGTGTTAGGGTGACCCACTTTCTAAATGTATTTAATCATGAGATGTGTCCTGGGGACCACTCTCTGGAAAAAAAAAAATAGCTGGATGAATGATTGAATGCATGCATTGTTAGATCAATACAGAAGTCTAGAAGGCACACACAAAAAGTTAACAGTGATTCTACCTGGCTATTGGAAATATGGGTGGCTTTATGGGTGTAGTACTACTATTATCTTATGATTTTCCCACACTGAATGTTTCTGCTTATATGATTTTAAAATAACAAACTGTTCTGTTATTGTTTTATTTTTTTAAGATGTCCAGATAAGGAATAGAGTTAGGGAGGAGCGTTCACTCACTCAAAGCCAGCGGGGCCACTGCCTTTACAGGTGCCAATGATAATCATTGTTCTTCTAAAGCAGTGGTTCTCAACCTTTCTAATGCCGCAACCTTTTAATCCAGTTCCTCATGTTGCGGTGACCCCCAACCATAACATTATTTTCGTTGCTATTTCATAACTGTAATTTTGCTACTATTATGAATCATAATGTAAGTATCTGTGTTTTCCGATGGTCTTAGGCTCTGCAGCAGCGGATCTCAACGTGTAGGTGATCTACACTACAGGATCACCTAAAACAGTAGCAAAATTACAGTTATGAAGTAGCAACGAAAATAATTTTATGGTTGGGGGTCACCACAACACGAGGAACTGTATTAAAGGGTCATGGCATTAGGAAGATTGAGAACCACTGTTCTAAAGCAACGAGGCAGATTCCCTGGAGGACTTGCCCATGGTTCCCACTGGCCATCATGGAAAACGATCTGTGTTCAACTGGAACCATCATCGGCATCGGCATCATCAAAAGTTCACTCATATGCTTTTCTTGTTCAATTTTTTATTGAAGGAAAATTCACCTAACATAAAAGTATGCCATCCAGGGGCATTTATTTCATTCACAATGTTGTGCATCCATCCCCTTTTTCTAATACCAATGGATGGGCATTTGAGGAGGATATCTAGTATTGTGCCTTGAATTTATACCCCCTCACCATTTTTTTTTAAAGAATTGAGGTGGGGTATTAAAGGAACAGATACATACAAAGGTTAATACGGCAGAAAATAGGGGCCATACAAAGGAGAAGGGGCTGAATATACCATGAAGTTTGTAGGATGTTTGAGATTAAGATCAAAGGCATCTCTGAACTTTCTGGCAGCCAGAGAAAAGTGGGAAACACAACAATAAATGGCTATTATCAGACAGGAGAAAGCTTGGTGTTTTTCACATTGATTTCATACATAGACATTAATATACATAGCAGGCAGTGTCCTTGACTATAATTTTATAATAAATGCACAAGGAGGGATTTTTCCAATGGTCACTTTTCAATAAATATTTACTAGATGAATTAGATAAATGAATAAATGGATGAATAAAAGATAACTCTCGGCTCAGGAGCATTCTCATCACAAAAACTCATAAATTTGTCAGTATGAGAGAACTAAATGCCCAGTGAAGATTACAGTTGTTGCTAAAATAATAAAATATATATATTTTTTTAAAAAAAAATAAACCTAAACTGTATGGAAGGTATTAATTATTTTAATCAAATGAAATATTACTAAAGTCTGGTTATCTCCTGAGAACAGCAATAATATAGGGAAACCATGAGTCTCTGAATGCTACTTAGTAGCTTTATAATTTTATAGAGTTTTTAGGATGAAGTGGTCTCCATTCTTCATGCTAGATATGCAATTTTTAGTTAAAATGATTTTCAAGCATTCCTGGAAGATATCTACTCCCCCGTAGACCATGGAAGTATGAAAGCTAGAACAGCCACGCGAGCATAATGTTGCCCTTGACACTGCCTCATTCTGCTGGTGGCGTTAGCGCATTCCATCCGAAACTGCAATTCCTCAGTCATTCTTATCTTAGGTGTCGAGAGAGGAAATTCTGCCACCCATCAGTAGTTTTATGATCTTCTAAACTCTAGTCTCAAGACTAAGGCTTAAGAACAAAGTATTTCTCCTTCCTCTCTACTTCCCAGATAAGAAAAACATCCTACAGGTTCCTTGTGAAGGATTTGCAGGAGAACCACAGCCCTAGAGGAGTTACTGGCCCGGGAAGGTATGTCCGAAAGATCAACTATGGGTTTCAGGGAGTTCACACCAAGACTATTTTTTTTTTTATCTTAGTGTTTTGTCCTTTTCTGTATTCTCTGCTTGTTCTATAATAAGCTTTATTACTGATTCACAAAAAGTTGTTTGGTTTGGCTTTACTAAGAAAGAAGCATGGTTGAGAGGATAGATTGAAAGTGAGAGGGTGCTTGTCTGCCCCCACAGAGGATGTGACACTCGGGGAGATTCCTTTACTCCCTCACCCCATTTACCAGGGATTACACATCCTGCCTTACAGATGTACTGGGAGGATTAAATGAGATGATGCAGAGCTCTGGGGCTCAAATTGGTCATGCACTGATCACTATATCTATATATCACTATATCACTATATCACTATATCACTATATCACTATATCACTATATCTATCTATCTATATCTATCTATCTATCTATCTATCTATATATATATATATATATATATATATATATAGAGAGAGAGAGAGAGAGAGAGAGAGAGAGAGAGAGAGAGAGAGAACGCGCACCAGGGGCCATCACTACCAGAACAACCAGACAGATGACTGAACAGGCTTCGTGGGGCAACCAAGCCAGCAGGCAGAAGCAATTAGGGGTGATCAGGCTGGTGGGGGGGGGGGGCGGGCTGCGGGCAGGCAGTTAGGGGCAATCAGGCAGGCAGGTGAGCAGTTAGGAGCCAGCCAGCTGTCCAGGATTGTGAGAGGGATGTCTAACTGCCAGTTTAAGCCCAATCCCAGGGGTTGGACCTAAACCAGCAGTCAGACATCCCCCAAGGGTTCCTGATTGGAAAGGGTGCAGGCTAGGCTGAAGGGACCCTTCCCTCCCCCTCCCCCCATGCATGAATTTTGTGCACCAGGCCTCTAGTATATATATAAAAGACTAAGTGATCATCCAACCATCCTACTGGTAGGTATGACGTGCATTGACCACCAGGGGCAGATGCTCAATGCAGGAGCTGCTGAGCTGCAATGACTTGACAGCCGTGGTTCTCGAGTGATGCACCCCAAAACCAGAGAGGAGGGAGCCCGATTCCTGGGTGCATCATCCAAGAACCGCCCTCTTGCAATCTGGACCCCTTGGAGGATGTTGGCAGGGACTGAGGGAGGTTGGCTCCAGGGTGTGTCCAGCCCATCTCGCCCAGTCCTGCCCCTCTGGCCACCTTCTAATTAATTTCCCTTCAATGTGCACGAATCCTTGCACTAGGGCACTAGTTGTTAATATAATATCCCAATGATATTTTAATTTTGCATGGTAGTTGAAACATTAGCACAAATGCAAAAAGAAGAAAAAGTTGCCTCTAATCCCACGTCCCCAACTAACCAAGCCATTGTCACTTGCCCACAGCCTTTTCTTGTTCTAATCTATGAAATCCATACATAGTTATAATCATATTGTTAATGCGACTTTGCATTCTGACTTCTTTCACCTAACATTATATGATAAGTATTTTCTGCTACATCTGAGTCATTAAATAGTGACTTTAAAAGCGATATGTATTCAGGGGCAATAAGATTCAGTGACTCCCCGTGACAGCATAAGCAGTCACCTTCATTATTTTCTAAATTGAAAATCCCTCAAGATGACCCCTGCTGGCCCTTGCAGTAACCAAATTCCGTGTAATGAAACCAGCGTCACAAGGAGTCGGGCAAATCAGGACACTTTGGGCAATGAGGGAGCATTAACCTTTTATAAGCTTGAAAGCTGATGGGTTTCACTTTCCTACAAGTGAAATACAGAATACGATCCAAGGATGCACTGCCTTTCTGAAAGCTAGTGCAGTCTGACCTCCAGAACCAACAGTATATGAAGCTTGCAGATCAAGGAAGGCCAGCCTGGCCTGCAGGCTTCTGCTCCCCACCCTACCCCCACACACCAAAGTCTGGGCAGGCAGAGGTGGGGGAAGGACAGAAGGACAGGCCTGGAAGTAGGGGAAGGACAGAAGGGCAGGTCTGCCAGAACAGGAAGTGAGAGGGCCCAGAACTTGCTTAGGAACAGAGATCACATGTAGGCGGGAAGAAGAGGTGGCACAGGAAGTGTGGGGAAAACACGCTGTCAAAATTGATTGGCCTAGAAAATGGAAAGCCTTGAATTCTGCTATGGGGTTTTGAAACCCTGGAAACCCTGAGAGCTCTTGTATAAGGAAGTGGGCCAGCCACGGCGATAAGTTGGAAAGAGACGCAACAAAGTGGTGAGGAGTGACAAAGGAGAAAGCAGCTCTAGGGTACAGAAGAGAAGGAACCATAGAGATGGTGGTTGATGGGCATGTAGTGCTGTGTCCGGGCTCTGTTCTGTACTTGATGTGTGCTCCATAATTTAATTGTATAGCAATCCTCTGATTTGTGTACTATTGATATTTTCTGTTTTCCAGATGAAAAGTAGAGGTTCAGAATTTTTAGGTGACTTGGGAAACGTGCCAATGTCACAAGTAGCCCCAGGGTGGGAATCCAAGCAGGCTGGCTCTGCAGCCTGAGGGCTCCCTCCACCCGAGGACCATATAGAAGCAGGGGACCTGGGATCGGAGGCCACATGAGAGGCCCACCAGGTGGATGGGGGAGACTTTCAGGCAGAGGTGACAACATGCATGCAAAAGCAGAGATGAGAAACGACGGGCTACTCACGGGGAAAGGCAGAGTTCCAAGGATGCAGATGGACAAGCCAGAGAAGGAAACTTGTACTTCAATTTTCTATGACTGGCAGCAGGAAGGGACCAGAGACAAAAACCAGCAAGTTCTGTGACCCTCCTCGTTCCCTGAGATAGTTGTCCCCAGGAACTTGAGTCATATGCTGTACTGTGGACAGTTGGTAAGGACTATTTTTGTTGAGGCTGCCCCCATTCTGGCTGGTCTAAATATGGTCACTCATCCATCTATCAAACATGTAATTTGTCGTGTGCCTTTCAGTGCAGTGCACTGACTGTGCAGAGATGAACAAAATTGTCCCAGTGCCTACAAAAACCCATACCCAAGGAGACTACCCATTCCCATACTTCCTTACTCTCCACACATAACTAGTTCCAACCACCTTATTCTTTCTTGGAAAAATCTCATCCTACGGAGCAGCAAGCTCACATAACCTGCTTCCTGCTGGAGAAGACCAAGTTTCACTTGCTTATCACTGATTAACAGCCAGTGTAAGTAATTCACCTTGATTACAGTGGCACAGGAAACACATGACCCACGCCGGTGTTTTCCTTGTTACACGCAGAATGCTTCAGCCTGAAGCATATCCAGGAGGCCAACCTCTCCTCCCTTTAAGTCCCTGAGCTATGGTCCACGGAAGAGGGTTCTCTCCATGGTGGACTCTAACAAGGCCAAGATACAAAGCTCAATGGTTCCAGAAGCTGGACCATCCATGGGAACACCTTGAAAACTGCTACTCTGAGCCGGCTTTGTTCAGTCTCCCCACTGCCCCATGCTGTGAACATCCACCTGTCCATTCTCTAAACCACTGCTCCAGTTTCCACCGGGCTCGAGACCCTTCAGGTGGCATCGTCAGAACTGGGGCGGGGGTTGGGGGGATTGAACTGGCACTGAGTGGAGCCTCTGTATGAGCAATAAATGGCCCAGATGCAGCTCAACACTCCGATGAGCAATTATCATGGAAATAATGGGGCATTTAGAAACGCAGCATGGCAGCAACAAAGACTTTTCTAGCACAGGTTTACAAAAGAACCTACATCTCTGCTCAAGAAAGACTGCTTCTTACATAAAATAAATCTCCCATCTGTCTAAAAATCACTTATATAAAGTGCCCCTTTTCCCCACCCCCCTACCTCCAAGGTCTTCATCTGTGGGCCGGGTCAGGCTTTTGGCCAGCACACCCCAGGCCAAGGGGTCATGGGTGCATAGCCACGTGTGGCCCAGAGCTAACTGCTAGGGAGAGAAGTCCCTTAGCAGATAGCTTGCTCTAAACATGCATAGTGCAATCCTTAAGTGGGGAGCTTGTTTTGTCACACCCATTAGCATATAGCTCCATCTGCACCCCATGCTGTGAGCAGTTTGGAAGCAGATAAAATCTGAAAATATTACATGTATATGTCTGTACATCCCCAGAGCATGTCCCTGAACAAAGTGGATGAGAAGCGACTTTCCTGAAAGGGCTCACATCTTCCCTCCCTCTATCTGCATACACACTCGTTTGTCCCTTTATTTATAAGATGATGGTGCTGAGTTGGACCTGCAGACTCCAGGATAAGCTGGTGGCCTGTTTGCGCGTATATCCCAGAGGCTCGGGAACAGGCCACACATACCAGCCAGCAGGGGCAAGTGAGCATGTGTGTCTCAGAGAGCAGCAGAGCTCTCCCAAATTTCCCCCCGTGTCACCCAGGGGTCTTCAAACTACGGCCCGCGGGCCACATGCAGCCCCCAGGGGAGTCTGATTCTGCCCGCCAGGTTTTTTGGGCAGTGAGCGCAGCCAAGGTGTTACAGTAGGAATTAGTAGTTCACATAGTCCGGCCCTCCAGCTCTCTGAGGGACCGTGATCTGGCCCCCACTTTAAAAAGTTTGAGGACCCCTGAATCTAGGCTGACCTCAGGCTCCCTCTGTCCTGCTCCTCTTCCACGCTCCTGTCTGGGAGAAGCCACAGTACAAGAGTGAAAGGTGAAGCCACCAGCAGCCGGGGCTTGCCATCAGGCAGAAAAGGATTTAGGCCCTGCATTTATTATATGAACAGCTAACTTGATCTCTGTAAACCTCGTCTTCCTCATCTGTACAACAGGGACAAAAATGCTTGCCTATCAGGTTTTTGTGGGGATTGAATGAAATAATACATGCAAAAAGTCCTTTCAAGGCAGGGCTAATTATTTACTACTGCTATATTGCAATGGATAAATATAGTTCCAGGCACATAGTAAACAGTCATTAAATACTCGTTGAATGTGTTAAATGCATAATTAATTATAGAACTATATCTTTAGTACCTGTGATGATTAATTTTGTATGTCAACTTGGCTAGGTCATGGTGCCGAGGTATTTGGTCAAACATTATGTGGAATGTTTCTTTGAGAGAGTTTCTGGATGAGATTAACATTTAAATCGGTGAACTCTGAGTAAAGCAGACTGCCCTCCATAATGTGGGTGGGCCTCATCCAAATGGCTGAAGACCTTAAGAGAACCAAGACTCCACTGAGCAGGATGGACTTCTGCCAACTGACTGCCTTTGAACTTGAACTGCAACTCTCTCCCGAGTCTCCAGCCAGCCAGCATCCCCGTCAGATTTTGGGCCCACGAAGCCTCTAAAATCAACTCCTTAAAATAAATATCTCTGTATAGATAGATATGGATATGAATATAAATATGAATATGGATATACCGACACATATATACATATATCTGTATATATGTATATCCATATACATATATACATATATAAAAATATATATATGTGTGTGTGTGTGTGTGTGTGTGTATATATATATATATATATATATAGAGAGAGAGAGAGAGAGAGAGAGAGAGAGGGACATCCTATTGATTCTATTTCTCTAAAGAACCTTGACTAATGCAATAGCTAATCTGCTAATGGAGAAACTAGCCACAGTAATGTGTATTTACCCTCCTTAGCCTGGAAAACTGGTTAATATCAGTTTCAAGTTCCATAGCACTTTTGTAAGTTTAAGTAGCCATTAATCACACCTATTCATCCCAGTTCTCCCATTTGATCCTCACACAAGCTTCATGGCTAGGAGTCATCAGCTCTATTTCAAAAGAAAGGGAAAATTGAGCTCAGAGAGGTCAGTTAATTTTCCCATGGTCACTCAGTGTAATATATTATTAAAATAACCCAGTTCTTCACCTCTTCCTGTTTTCTAAGCCCTTTGCTATGTAAATATGTATGTCCATTGACTCCAACTCTGGGTTCAGCCATTTGACTTTATTTAGCCAATGAGATGTTAGCAAATATGATGCACTGCCCAAGGCTTTAAAAGTACTTGTGTGAATGGGCCTATTCTCACTCTTGACCTGCCAAGCCAAGGAAGTATGCCCAGACCAGCCTGCTGGAGCCGTGATCGGCAAACTGTGGCTCGCAAGCCACATGCGGCTCTTTGGCCCCTTGAGTGTGGCTCTGCCACAAAATACCATGGCCTGGGCAAGTCTATTTTGAAGAAGTGGCGTTAGAAGAAGTTTAAGCTTAAAAAATTTGGCTCTCAAAAGAAATTTCAATCATTGTACTGTTGATATTTGGCTCTGTTGACTGATGAGTTTGCCAACCACTGGGCTAGAGGATAGGAGCTATGTGGCACAGGGTCAAGACACCCCATTACCCCAGCCTAGACCATCCTGGATGAGTGGTCAGCTAGTGTTGAATAAGCTTGTTTAAGATCAACAGAGCTGCTCAGCTGACCACCCTGAAGCATGAGCAATCAATGCTTTGTATGCCATGGAGCTTTTGGTGGGTTTTGTTCCACGGCATGACCTTCACAATAGATAACTGATACACAGATCTAATAGTTAAAAAATTTGACCAAAGGTTGTCTGAGTCCACAGTCTGCGTTCTCCCCAGGATACTAGACAATGTTGAATGTCACCTGAAAGCAGGCCTTCCAGGTGAGACAAAACATCTAAGACGTTGAGAAGAGGTTCCTTTGCCGTTCAGCCATGAGAAAGCAGCATGCTGCCAGGCATCGGACTTCCCAACAGGCAGGTGCCAGGCACAGCCGAGGAAAGCAGGGGCAACAGCACAAAAATAAGCAACTTTTTTTAAGAACTTGGTATTTCAAAAAATAGGCACTGAAGTAGTCATCATAACTTTTTCAGAATTCCTTATGCCTTTTTATGGTTTAGATTTTTTTTTTTTTCCGTGAGAATTCCATCTTGCGAGGTAGGTAAGTCCCCAGAATCTGTTGCAGGTTGAGTCTCTAAAGAGTCCCTAAAGGGTCAGTGTGCCGCTGCTCCATAGGGGTTTTGGAGGGCTGGGGGGGGAGGTGGGGGGGCGCGCAGGCGGGCGGGGGGAGTGGGGGAGAGATGAAACAAGGACTGCATGTAGCCTGAGTAGCACTGCAGGACATGCAAGAAGTAGCATATGAAGTAGCTTGGGGGGCGGAGGGTGGGGGACACCCCAGTAAGGGAGCTGGGTTCTGCAATCTGTTTCTAACTGCTTGTGCCTATGAATCATCTACAGCCACACTCCCTCACAGCCCCCATGTTACATAAATAATGTACAAAATGAGCAAAATCCAGCCATCACCACGAATGAGCTTGACCTTGGGTTGTCATGGAGGAGCCAGGAGAAAGGGCCGCTTGAGAGCCCGTGGGCTCTCCGTTAGGGTGAGTTTTGTTCGGCTTTTCGAAGTCACAAATAGATTTTAAAAAGTCAGTCACCTTCAAGGCCCAAGCCCTTAGGAAACTGTCTTTCAATGTCAATTTCTCACCTGGTAAAATCTCTGAAGAGGAAAATAAAAGTAGGCTTGCATCCCAAGGAGAGCAAAGAGCACAGAGCAATCCCAGAGGGCTTGAAATGCTGGTGAAATCCAACCTGGGGGCATGAGGGTGTGGGAAAGGAATGGCCACTCATTAAATGAGCAAAACGGTAAGTGCTGGACCCGTGTGTGAAACGTAGGGACATAAATCTGTATGTGTTTCCTCTTTGACTATCCAAAGGTTATGCAAAAATGTTATTGTCCGGTAGGGCTGAACAATGACCTCCAAAAAGTTGCCCAGACTCTAATTTGCTTCCAGGGAAAACCAACTGAGGAAGTGAGCAAGAGAAAACACCAATGCCAAGGTCATTGAGCAGGGAAGAAAAGAGGGGGGGAGGGGGAAGGGGGAGAAATTTTTATTCAGCACTTACTCTGTACCAAGCATTATCTAATTCAATCTTCCCAACAACCCTATGAAGTCATTATTACTATTCCCATTACAGGAATAAGAGAGCTTAGGTAATTTAGGCAAGACCACAAGCCTATACACGTCAGAACTGGGTCTAGAGGCCAGAGTCTCTGTCTTATAAATCCCATGGGCTGAATTATGGGCCTCTACTGACTTTACCAAACATCTCAATTACCTTGGCATGTATTTAAATGTTTCTCACTTGGAGAAATGCATCTCGAGCTGCAAAGCACTTTATTCTATATCAACATGCAAACTGGTTTACTCTCAAGACACATTTACTTTTTAAATAAACTTCGTTTAACAGAGTCTTCCTCAGTATGCCTTAAATAAATACCATACAAATTTATTTGCTAGAGAGGCCTCCTTCTTTGTCTTGAGAATGCTGTTGACTTAGATAGTCCTTCATTCAGCATTCATTCATTCACTTGAGAAATATTTACTGGGCACCTACTGAGTACAAGGCACCCTGCTGCTTCTAGGACTTGCCCTGAAGGGGCTCAGAATGTGTCTGGGTTTGTTCAAGAGGAAGCCCCAGAACTGACAGTCTGTCAGTGAGATGTTGGGTGTCAAAAACAAATTCACAGCACAAGAGGAGATTCTGGGAAAGATTTTCAGACTTCTGACCAAGTCATCAATATTCAAAAAACAACAAAAACAGCAAAAAGCATTGTCTCCAAAACCGGTTTGTCTCAGTGGATAGAGCGAAGGCCTGCAGACTGAAAGGTCCAGGTTTGATTCCGGTCAAGGGCATGTACCTTGGTTGCGGGCACATCCCCAGTAGGAGGTGTGTAAGAGGCAGCTGATTGATGTTTCTCTCTCATCGATGTTTCTAACTCTCTATCCCTCTCTCTTTCTCTCTGTAAAAAAATTAATAAAAAATATATTTTTAAAAAAAGCATTGTGCTCACAATTCACTGCTTCCTCATTTGATTCCACCAGTAGAGCACAGTCTTAAAATAAAACCAAAAGGGTCAAACATTTCAGCTTTCAAAAGCTGGACCAAAGCCAGGACACTGGGCTTCTGCTGTAGAATAACCAAGACCCTTTCTGTAAACCTATAAATAAATTTCAGCAGATGCCTAGACTCAAAGAATCCAAGTGGAAAACCAACCCTCTGGTCCTCAGAATCGTGCAAGCTGCCTCCTTTCTTGACCCCTTGCCAGCTTTAGAAAACTGTGCTTTGAGAGGCTATTAGTGCAGAAAACCCTGCACTAATCTGACAAAAAAATCACACACACAAAAAAAAAACAAAAACTTGGTATGATGTTGCTTTATTTACTAAACAAAAGACATAATAATGAGCCACCTACTCCTTTTGCTCCAAAGTGACTTTTTAAAAAACCAGGTGTCTATATTTGTATATAAGAATTTCTGGTACCAAGAATTAACCAATTAGATGCAACCTTGTTATGTGACATGACCAATAAGATACAGCTCTATTACTGTGTTTCCCCGAAAATAAAACATCCTCTGAAAATAAGACCTACTTACAGGTTTCCTTCTGAGTGAAATATAAGGCATCCTCCTGAAAATAAGGCCCCCCTAGGCTCTGTCTCAGAATGAAAATTAATTTACCATAAACTGGTCGCTAGGGCCGCCCCGACTGGCATCTAGCAACCAGTGACAACTGTCTCAGAATGAAAATTAATTTACCATAAACTGGTTGCTAGGGCCGCCCCGACTGGCATCTAGCAACCAGTGACATTATGTGGAGTCCTGACATCACTGCTGTGTGGAGGCAGAGCAGAGGTCTGAGTGAGTGGTGAACACGCTGGGGTGGGAGAGAGGAGACTTTCGCAGATGCGTGTAGAACAGGAGGATTAGAGCGGATGGGATGTGGCAAAGGTGGTGAGTGACGCTACCTGATGCTCGCGGCTGCCCTCATGATGACTGAAGGTTCTCAGTCAGTAGCAGACCCTGCTCCAGCCCAGATCCAGGCCCCAGCAAGCCCAGTGACAGTCCCCAGGCAGGCCCCAGGGGGTAAATGTCTGATAAAGGGGTAGGGGGGGATGTCTGGTGAAGGTGATCAGTGGCACAAGGGTGGGGGGAGGGGGATCACTTAAAATGACACAGGAGGATCAGAGGGGGCAATCAAAATGACACAGGAGGATCAAAGGGGTTAATAAAATGGTAATCCCCCCTCTGATTCTCCTGTGCCATTTTGATTCCCCCCTCTGATCCCCCCTGTGTCATTTTAAGTGATCCCCCTCCCCCTACCTTGATACTCCAATTCCTTTTTTTTACCGGTAGAAATGAGCGCAAAAAGAAAAAGCTACTCCATGGAGTACAGAAAGGAATCATGGAAGACTCTTGGGGCCAAAATCTTACTGCTTTCTGCAAAGAGAAAATGTTGAGTATCCGATTGGTCTGAAAATGGCGAGCAGAGTATGGTAACCACATTGAACAAGTGGACAAGGGAAATGACAGGAGAACAAAGGCTTTGGTTGTGAATAGGGCTCAGATTCAAGAATTTGCCCTTGCAATGGCACCACAGTTTGACATAGCCCCCAAAGACTTCAAAGCATCACAACACTGGCTGGATAATTTCCTTCAGTGAAGTGAACTGTCTTTAAGAAGATCTACAACATTGTTTAGATTGGAAGATGCTTAAGTTATTAAGCGAGCACTTGCATTCAAGTCCTTTATTGATGATGCTGACTTCTCTAAATACAATCTTTCCAACATGATTGCTATGGATGAAACCGCAGTGTTTATGGGCCAATCATCTCAAACAACAATTGAACAGTGGGGTGCCTCCTTAGTGTACATTCCCTCCACTGCTTACGAAAGTGCATGTGTTTCCTGTATTTTGGCAATTCGTCTGGATGGCACTAAAATCCCACCTTTAATCATTTCTAAGGGCAAGAAGGAAAAGATTGAACGTGTTTTGGGTGTTTTTATTCTTGAAAGTGAAAAAGCCTGGGCTATACAAGCAGTTATAAAGAAGTGGGTCGATTTAATGCTGCCACTTGTTATGTGAGGGAGCCAAAGAGGTCTGCTAGTCTGGGATGCAGCCAGCACTAACTGCGATAAAGACATGAAGACATTTCTTCACGAAAGAAAAATAGATCAGATAATGATTCCCGCAGGAATGACGGCCTATCTCCAGACTCTTGATATTGCAATGAACAAGCCATTCAAAGACAATTTGCGCATGGAAATTAATGACTACATTGAAAATAGAATGGAGAGAAATCAGCGTGGAAACTTTGTCAAACCTAAACTGCAAGAAGTTGTGACTTGGGTGAAGAACTCATGGGAGAAAATCACTGACAGTTGCATTGCAAATGCATTGCAAACAGGCTACCTTGACAAGAAGTACTCATTTAAAGTCAGTACTATTGCTAAACATGAGAGATTTGGTCCACTGATTATGAAAGAAATGGAGTCACAAGAAATTCACCAGGAAATTCAAGAATTGGATTGTTATGATGATGTTCCAGAAGATGATGACATGATTGTCATTGAATAAATGAGTAAATTCTTGATACTGTAGGATTCAGTTTGTCTGGTTTGTGTTGACAACTACCGTACTACTGTACCGTATACAGGTAATAAATTTCCTTTATTTTCATTTAACAATAAATGTGTACAATATTCTTCTTCATGGAAAAATAAGACATCCCCTGAAAATAAGACCTAGCGCATCTTTGGGAGCAAAAATTAATATAAGACACTGTCTTATTTTCTGGGAAACAGGGTATATGACCTATATATTTATGGTTCAAGACAGAGCATTCACATCTGATGGCTATTGTTGTGCTGGCTGTTGTCATTTTTTAATTTGATAATCTAAAAAAAAAAAAGAGGTCAGTGCTCCTAACCAAATTGTAAGGTATTGCATGTTTTAAAAATTCTTGGCAGCACATGGTTGAAAACTACTGACTTAGAATGAGGAAAGAAATTGCCACAAATTACAAATGTAAAAGTATTACAAATATCATAAAATTGGAAAAATCACAGGAATTTTTGTCATCTCTCTGATATAACTCTACCATATTTTTTTCTTGCATTTTTGGCTACATATTCTATATAAAGAGAACGAAAGATAATTTATCTTTCCTGTATTGTGGCTGATCAAAACTTGCTTTTATTATTGACTAGGGGCCCAGTGCACGAATTCCTGCACCGTGAAAGGAACTGTGGGCTAAGAGGCTGTGGTGGGCACAAGGCTGGTCTCAGCCCATCCTCAGAGCTACCGCCTGGCCCCTCCCATCACAGCCTCCAGTCCCCTGTCTGCCAGCAGCCCCACTCCTACCACCACTCCCATGCACTAACAGCTCCAGCCCCACTCGCACCCGCTGACAGTGCAGAGCAATTGGGCCCAGCGCCAGCAGCGCATGCAAGTGGGGTGGGCACTGTCAGCTGGTGCAAGCGGTGGCTGCTACGCCAATCACCTCTCAGGATCAGGGGGAGGTGAAGAAGCCCTCAGGGGCAATTGGGGTGGCAGCCACTGCTTGCACCTGCTGATGGTGCCGAGTGATCTGGGCCTGCACCAGACGCTGGCAGCGAATGCGAGCAATGGCTCCAGCACCGGCAGCAGTGTGAGCGTCTAGCAGGACCGTGGTACGTGGGAGCAAAAATTTTCAGTAACCACCAGAGGCTTGCCCTGATGTCAGCAACCGGCACCCCACCTTGGCCTGGTGCCCCATTTGCCTGATCCACCATCCCACCATGGCTGATGTCCACCATGTTCCGTGCTCTGCTGCCTGCTGCCAACACCCACCATGTTCTGAGTGCGCCTCCTAGTGGTCAGAGCACGTCATAGCAATCAGTTGTTCGGTTATTCCGCTGTTTGGTCTATTTGCATATTAGGGTTTTATATACAATGAGTGTCCAGATTATTATGATCTCTGAACACATAATAATATGACCACTCAGTGTATATACAGTGTGTGTGTGTGTTAGAGGCCTGGTGCATGAATTCGTGAATGGGTAGGGTCCAGCCAGCCTGACCATGGGGAAGGGACATGGGCGGTTGGCCGGCCTGCCTGCTGGTCCATCTACTGGTCGAGGGGACAATTATACACTGAGTGGCCAGATTATTATGCATTCAGAGATCATATACACTGAGATCACAATAATCTGGCCACTCAGTGTATATAGATAGTTAGGGAAATATCTTCCAGCTTCACAACTCATTACAGATGCTACAAGGTAAGTCCTTAAGATTGTCAAATTTGGATAAAAGCTTAATCAAGTTTCTTTCATATTGGAGCCATAAGATTTTAAAGTATTTTAACTTTTCTTGTCAATGACTAATCTTTAATCAACATCACTGAGTTAACAACACTCACAAACCTGTTTGCCTGACTATAGTGACTTAGGAATTTCATGTGATCTTTGATCTGTGTCACATAAGCAAATAGCTTAAATCTTTTCCCAATATGCTCATATTCACTCCTCTTCATTAATTGCATTATCAAAACATGTGCTGTTCATTATTTCTAGTCAATATTTCTTTCTAAATGAGTGAAATAAAAATTACTCTTCCTGCTAATTAATAAGTTTAAATGACCTGAAAATTTTTGTTATAATTTGCTTCTTGGTGTCTATTGACTTTATTGTTCATCTTTGTCACTTCTATTTCACATTTCTATCTTTCTAAGAATTTTCTTTCGGTTCTTTAATTAAGTTTAAAGATGACCAAACCAAAAAAGGACAATTTACCTTTGTTCAAATCAGAAGACTGTAACTTCTCACTTATTCTATTGACACATTTCAAAATGAATTTTCAAACTGCAGTTAAAATGGAACTGTTTTTATTAATTTGAGAGAGAGAGAGAGAGAGAGAGAGAGAGAGAGAGAGAGAGAGAGAGAGAGAGAGGAACATTGATCAGTTGCTTCCCACCTGGGCCCCAAAGGAGGAGCAAACCCACAACCTAGATATGTGCCCTGACTGGGAATTGGACCTACAACCTTTTGATGTATGGGATGATGGTCCAACCAACTGAACCACCTGGCCAGGGCAAAATGGCATATTCTTTACTGAGCTTACCCTTGGCAGAGGAGGGAAGTTGGGGGCAACCAGGCCTTCAGGGAAGGGCAGTTAGGAGGGACCCAGGCTGCAGGGGAGAGCATTTGGGGGGGCGGGAACCAGGCCTGCAGGGGAGGGCAGTTAGGGGCAAACAGGCTGGCAGGGGAGCTGTTAGGCACCAATCAGGCTGACAGGGGAGTGGTTAGGGGGTGATCAGGCTGGCAGGCAGAAGCTGTTATGGGAAATCAGGAAGGCAGGCAAGCAAGCAGTTGGGAGCCTGCAGTCCTGGATTTTGAGAGGGATATCTGACTGCCCATTTAGGCTCGATCCTATGGGCAGTCAGACATCCCTCGAGAGGTCCCAGATTGAAAACGGTGCAGGCACTAGGCCTCTAGTTAAAGATATAAATGGAGTATGTATTCTTTATCTCAGAGTCACCAAGATATACATTCCATGTGAATATTTCTCATTATAAAATTACTTTATAATTCCACTTTAAAAATCATATTCTTAAAATAAGAACTCCACCTACTCATGCCACTAAGGAATTCACTGTTGATAAAGCACAGAGAGTATGTGTCTACTCTGAATAAATTCACAATTCAGCAAAGGAGTAAAGACATGAGCACAACAAATACCTATAACATCATGCCGACCGACAGTGAAAAATAGCCAAAGAGTGGACCTGACACAGAGCTATGGGGGCTCAGAAGAAATACATTTCCAAAGAAGGAAGGCCGGGGCATGGAAAGCAATATCCATCATCTCAATCAGAACTGTATTTAAAAAAAAAAAAAAACTAATACAGTTCAGAGAACTTAAAAATATCTTGAAAAAATAGAAATGAAAAAGGAAAGATGACAAAGCACCCTCCTTTCTTCCCCTTCTGCGGGTGATGTTTACACAAAATCGATACTGTATTTATTCCGTGTAATTGTACTTCACTAATCAGAGATCCTGTCCTATCATCCTCTCGATTATCTTGTTTTCCTGCCTCATTTGCTTTCTGCTTCCAAACTCTGGCAATATTATCCCACAACATTACAGCAAAGTAAATTTTAACTGAATTTGCAATTTGAAATCATTGATTTTTTTCTAAGTTTAAACAAACAGAAGCTACTGCTTCTGTTTCATAAGGAAAACCTGAGAGTATTGGGTGGTTTCATGGAATCCCAGTCTGGAAGGAGTAATGCTGGAGTTAAGAATGTGAATTTTTTTTTTTTAATGAATGTGGAAAATGAGCCATAAGCAAAGGGGTATGAAATAGAGAATCCTCCAATAGCAAAGGAATTAGAGATGAGCCTCTTTTACTCTTTCATGAGGCACTTTGCAAAACTATTCATATGTCCTGTTACTATGCTTGGCAGTAGTCTGTTGTTAGTGCATTGAATGGGGAGGCTGTGTGAAGATTAGAGAGCAAAAGTATGAGAAGCCTAATACTCGAATAGAGAGAGGGCTCACTACCTCGGCAGGGATGGCTTTGGCATCAAGATCTACAATGGTGAGATCTGGATCTGTGCGAGCCCAGGACACCAAGCATCCTGCAATCCAGCTTCAACACGTTCCCATTACCGGGGCGTGGCCATGCAGCTAGCCCAGCCCTGGTGCTAGGGGTGGCCCTGTGCCTGGGGAGCGGCCAGCCCCTGCTGCAGGCCCCTGGACATTCCCTCTCGGTGCTGTAGAATGTACCTTCAGCACACAGTAGGGGCCCACTTTGGCATGCACCTGCCACTAGAGGCCCTGGGCGTCACAGCCAACCATGGCCAGAGTTCCCATGGCCAGAACATCACCATCTTCTACAGGAACCAGCTCGACCTCTATCCCTACCTTGGGCCCAGAGGCAGAGCTCACAACGGGGTGTCCCTCAGGCTGTTCCTTGGGCGCCACCTGGCCTGGGCTGCCTACCAGACTGGGAGCTGGCAGTGCTGGACTGGGAAGAGTAGTGTCCACTTTGGGCTAGGAACTGGGGCTACTTCCTCCCCTCTCCCCTCCCCCAGGCCTATCAGGCATCCTCTAGGCTTGAGGAGAACCAGTATTCCTGACCTAGGCTCCCAGGAGCAGCTCCACAGGTCTGTACTGGATTGAACAGCAGCCCGTGCACTGATGGAGGGCACGCTGTGGCTGGGCCAGACACTGCAGCCCCGTGGACTCTGGGGCTTCTATTGCTTCCTGGCCTGTGGCAATGGCTGGCACAGAGTGGCTTCCAATTACACGGGCCACTGCCACCCAGCCACCTTTGCCCACAAAACTCAACTGCTTTGGCTCTCTGGGCCACCTCCGGAGCCCTGTTGCCCAGCATCCACCTCCCACCCAGGCTGCCGCCTGCTCACCACCAGGCCTTTGTCCAATGCCACCTGGAGGAGGCCCTCCGTGTGGCAGGTGCTGGGCACCCACATCCCTGCCTGTCCTGGTCCATGCCTGCCTCACACACCAGAGCTCAGGGAGGTTCCTGTTCCAGGAGAAGTGCTGGCATCTTCACGACTCCCTGCTGGACACGCTGGACCCCTATGTGATCAGTGTGACCAGGGTGGCCACAGCCTGTAGTCAGCACAGTGCCACCGCTACGGGTGCTGGGCCCGGCGAGTCCTAGGACCGCTGGTAGCCTTTCTGCACCTGCAGCCAGGTGGCAGCCTTGGAGCTTGGGAGGCCTTCAGCTGCCCCTGCCACTGGGGCTGGGCAGACCCCACCTGCTGGGAGCTTAGACCTGAACTTGGGCCTAAAAACAGTACAAAGCCAAGAGTCACCTGCTGTGAGCCTCTTGTCCCCACTGCCATTTCTCTGTCCTGGAGGATTCTGTTGTATTTAGCTTAGCCAGTCCTCCCAGTCACACACCCTACTTTTCATAAGTTCCCTGGGGAGTGCAAGTGGCCAGAAAAAGACATTCACACCATTTCAAAGCCAGAGGCCCTGTGATATTAGCTAATCCCTCCTAACAAGGAAGCAGCCCCAAAGAGTCAGGGTTCCCCAGGGTCAGGGTTGCCAGCCCAGGGCTCTGTGCCTACATACCACTGATCTGTGGAGACATGGCAGGAGACCTGTCCAAGGGCAGGAGGGTGCCCAAGATCTTGGCCAAGGTCTGTATGTGCTAAACTGTTATCTGTCCTTTGCTTTCATCAGAAAGCCACTTTTTCTTACACACACACACACACACACACACACACACACACAGAGAAAATCCACAATGATGAAGAAGCACCAGCGCAGATGTGAGAAATTGAGTCAGTATGATGGGAAAGAACAGTTAGGAGAACCGTCAACAGTAACAGCAAAGGGCCAGTGCAGAAGGAAGGGAAGGAGCAGAGAAAAAGAGGGGGCAGCCGTGAAAGGGGCAGGCAACTTCAAGGACAGTTTGAGGAGAATCCCAGAGCCCCATCACCACTGCCCATGTCCCTCTCACTCCTCGGTAGCTCTTGTTCTGGCGGAAGGAAGAGAATGCAGACAGCCTGAGCTTCCCTGGCCCCTGTCCGCACAGAGTCCTGTCTAGGTTCTTCTGAGAGATCCTGAGGTGTCTTGCCTGAGTCACAAACAGCCCTTCAGTTCTATCTGAGCCCCTAGTTGATGTCAACTCTCCACAAAACCAAGAAAGGGCCAGACTCATTCCCACCACTGCTGCTGGCTGCCCTCCACGGGAACACTGTTGTCCATGCCAGGGTGCTCGCTGAAGAGAGCCCAGAGCGATTCCCTCTGGGTGCCAACACAGAGCCAGGTGCCTGGAGCTCTCACTGTGTCAAAGCAGCTCCTTGTGGCACTCCCTGTCCCAGTCTGTGCTGTCCTCTGTCCCCGGGCCCTGAAGTGGCACTGCTGGTGCTGCCACAGGCCTCAGTCCTAATGAAAACGAATGCTTGGCTAGTGCCTGCCGCCCTCTCCACGGGGCTCACATGAGGTCCAGGGGCCTGCTGGGAGGATTCGTGCTCAAAGCGTATAACATGCTGTTCTCCTGTCCTCCCTTGTCCCCAACTCTTCTCTTAGCAAGTCTCCTTTGTGATGCACATTAACTATTTTTTAAAAAGACATTTTTATTGATTTTTTAATATATTTTGTTGCTTTTTTACAGAGAGGAAGGGAGAGGGATAGAGAGTTAGAAACATCAATGAGAGAGGATCATTGATCAACTGCCTCCTGCACACCCCCTACTGGGGATGTGCCTGCAACCAAGGTACAAGCCCTTGACCGAATCAAACCTGGGACCTTTCAGTCCACAGGCCGATGCTCTATCCCCTGAGCCAAACTGGTTTTGGCTATTTTTTATTGATTTTAGGCAGAGAGGAGGGGAGAGGGCAAGAGAGATAGAAACATCAATGAAAGAGAAACATTGATTGGTTGCCTCCTGCATGTCCACAACCCGGCATGTGCCCTAACCAGGAATTGAACCAACACCTCTGGTGCATGGGATGATGCTCAATCCGCTGAGCACACTCGCCAGCCTACATTACCTCTTTCAGAGAAACATAGGTTGGTCACCTGTTCCAGTAACTCAGCAGACACACCCTGAAATGTTAGAATTCCAGCCGCAGGACCTGGGGCTCTGGCTCCTCGGTTAACAACCATCCTTGTGAAGATAG
Source organism: Pipistrellus hanaki (assembly GCF_964339955.1). Classification (NCBI taxonomy): domain Eukaryota; kingdom Metazoa; phylum Chordata; class Mammalia; order Chiroptera; family Vespertilionidae; genus Pipistrellus; species Pipistrellus hanaki. The sequence continues at coordinate 22,280,112 of NC_140515.1, forward strand.
GCTCTTCGATAAGACACAGGGGACAGGGAAGCGCAGGGAGGGTGGGTCCGAGGCCCCTCTCTCTAACACAGAAAATGTGAACTTCGGATTGTGTCCAAGAGCGTTTCACCTACTACACTGCTTGGGCATTCCAAAAGGGTGAAAAAGCCAGGGGAAATTGTCTAGTGCCAGCATCATTTTTTTCAATTCTAAATTTACTAATAATTTTTTAGATCAAACCGGTTTTCCCAAATGCACCACAGCCCACCCACTGATCACCCAAATGCACATTACAAAGAGCTTCCTGGGATTAAACTAAAACTCCAGGGGAGTGAATTCCACCGATGGAATTATTAAAGCTATTTTGCTTGGACACTCATAGAACCTGCCAGGCCTGGATGAATACGTGGTCATTGATATGTATGAACAATGCTCTCCACAGCTGGGAGACGCTGGCTGGCACGTGGCAGACCACCCACGTCTAGCACTAGACCTCACGTCCACGCTCCCTTCACACCCACCTCACCGGCAAGAACCCTGCCAGTGATTTCCCGGAATCCTTTGTTTGGCTGTTGATCTGCCCAGTGATGGAAGCCGACGTGGACATTTTGGCCTGAGCATGTGCTCCTGTTCCCCTCCATATCGCCCGGATACTGTGGATGGATGCTTGTCAAAATCTTATTTCACAGGAACAGCCTGCACCAGATTCCGTGGCGTTCTCAGAGATCTGGGATGGAGAGTCAGCTCTTCTGCCAAGACCTCAGAAATAGCACAGGATGAAACCTGCCAGCTTGTGGCTTTAAAAAGTCCGCTTACCTTTCTCAAGAGAAATTAGTGCGCAGCAAATGAAAATCACTAATGTTCCTATTCATCTGGCATATTACTCCCTCTGGATACGAAGCGGCTCTTCTCGAGGCTGCAACTAATGGATGTCTTGACCTCCGATGCCAAAGCTTGGGAGCGACTCACCGTGTCAGGTCGTCAGCACAGAAGGACGTGGAGGACTGGATGTGGACGGCAGAAGGGGCACCTGGACCTGCAGCCCTGGTTTCAGCCCCACCATTCACTGCAGATTCTACACCAGCCCTTTCTTCCTTTAGGTTTCAGTTCCTCCAGGTCTGGCCAGAGCATACACACAAACTCTTGGCCCTCCCCTCCTGCAGGATGTGTAAGATCCTATTCAGCCTGAGAGATCTGAACCATTTTAATTCTTAACAGTCAAGAGAAGGAATCAATGGCTTGCTGGCTGCTTGGCCTTGGGTAATGTGTATTAACCCATCTGCCCCACCCCGCCCTCACCTCCCATTAACTGGAATTGATTTCGGGGGTGGAGAGAAGAGAAAGGATGTTCTGGGAATATAAGACTGACCCCATGGCAGAAAGAATGGAGCAGGGAAAGCCAGGGAGGTCCTGTTATATTCTGGCTACTTTAATATTTGAAAATGTAAACAACACACACACACACACACACACACACAAACAAACAAACAAACAAACAAAAAAACCACAATGTGATAAATACCAATTACCAATACACTTCAATGCTTTCATTTCTTGGCAGATTAGGGGAACATCTGTTGATGGTCACCATCACAGTGAGCTAATTGTGGTGTCAGGTGTTTTAACTTTGCCGATCTTCTTTAATTCTTTTAACTGCCCAGATAAACTGAGCCCCATCCAGGCCAAGTAACCTGCCTAGGGCTCCCAAAGCAATAAAGCTGGTAGGACTTTAACTCCGGCTGTTTGGCTTCTAGGCTCCTGTTCTTCCCACAATTCCACACTGCTTCTCAGGCACTGGGAGGCTTTCTTTGAATTAATAAATGTTTAGGTGTCTAGTTTGTGAAATATTTTCCTAAAATTAGGCATAATGTAAGTTAAAGAAAAATAGAATTCTAGTAAAACAAAAACGCTGTCTACATATCTGTCTCTGAAACCTAACCATTGCGGAAGGGGAGGCTCCGCCATACTGCTTTACTGATGGAACACACTCGGGTTGTCTTAGCTCCGTGGTCAGCAAACTGCGGCTCACGAGCCACATACGAGTTAATGTACACTGCCGCTCTGTTGACTAATGAGTTTGCCGACCACTGCCTTAAGGAAAAACACTTAAAAAGCATTTTTATAATGTACTAATGCTTTTAACCTGAAGTCAAAACTTCTGGGTAAGGGTAATGCCTTACAGCAGTGGTCAGCAATCTCATTAGTCAACAGAGCGGCAAACCAGCTCTCGATCCACAGTTTGCCAACCACTGTCTTAGGTACTGGGCACAGGCCCTGTCTGGGAGAGAGGGCGGGAGACCACCACCTCATCGACTGCCCGCTTAACATGGCTGGCTCTCAACACTCGAACTTTAATTCCAATCCAACACAGAACTTTTTCATATTCTCTGAGAAAACACAAAGTATTTGTTTCTTGTAAGTGGTAGCACTTACACCGTAGAGAAGCCCTCTAGGAAAAGATAGATTTGAATGCATACAATGTTTTCACATGACAATAACACTGTAAATAAGGTTAAAGACAAGTGACTACTTGAAAAAATATTAGAGCACATGATAATCACCAAGTGAATATTCAATCTATAAAGGAATCTTTTAAAGTTATCTTTCAAATGAGCACTTAGAAAACTAGGCAAACGATCTCAAGCAGGTAATTGGTGAGAAATCAAATAAGTACAAATTAACATGTTTTTTTACTTGTTGATAAGACAACAGGGCAGACTTGTTGATAAGACAACAGGGCAGGAGGGAACGGGTAAGAATAGAGGGAATGGCCCCTCTGAGCGCTGCTGAGTGTAGAATGGCACCACACTTCGGAGTGGCATTATGTATTAAAACAGCTCATGTTTCTACCGCGTTTGGATTGTTTTTCAAGAACCATACCCTGCTTTTGTGATAACAACAACAAAAAATAGGTAACATTTTTAAATGAGCTTTCCCTTAACCTGACCCAATTATTTTCTCAACATAAATTCTAAGGAAATAATCATGGATGTGTAAACCTATTTAGCTAGAAGAGATGGATGACAGCATTGATTTTAAGGGCAGAAACTGGTGTGGCAGAACCCACTAGTCGCTCCTCGAGATCCTTTCTTTCCCTTTCTGCTCAGCAGGAGAACTCTCTGACTCCCCTTCACAGCCACCCTGCGGCTGAGTCTGCGCAGCTACAGGAAAGTGGGGGTGTTGCATGGGACTTGAGGGGGGCTATTTAAAGGCAGCTGACTTATCTGGGGAAGAGCCCTTTGGACCCTTCCTTCCTCTCTCCTCTGCGCTACCTGGAACTTGGACGTGATGTTCAGAGCTCCTGGCGTCCTTTGGGGCCGAGAAGTGACTGAGAATGGAAGCTCTCCAGGAAAATGACAGAGCGGAGAGGGAGAAGGAGCCGAGTCTCTGGGTGGTGGCCAGCCACATGCGCCCTGCTCTGGACCGCCTTCGTACATTAGGAGAAAGAATAGCGTCGTGTTTAGGCCACCACCCTTTGGGGTGTTCTGTAAACAAAGCTGAACCTAATCCCAGCTCATGCCTGGGATTAAAACCTGAAAGTCCAGCAGAAGAAAACTACTTAAATAAAAGATATGAAATTCACATAATAAAACCTACATAGCCCTTTATAAGAATACGATATTGATAGAAGCCTGCAATGTATTAGTATTTGGTGAAGGCAGGATTAAAAACAGTGTGTAGGGTATAATCTCACTTTTGCAAAAGATGAAACTTGATATTCATGTACTGAAAAAAGTCTAGTGAGTTATTTATACTCCAAGATAGTTAGTTACCTATGAGTAGCTAGACTACAATGATTAATTAGTCTTTTTTTTATACCAAGTGGCTAATTAGTTTCATATCAGGAACAGGTATTATGCAACTGACCCACATGAGACACTAACTACCACCTGAAAACCTATTCGCTTACAGTTAAACACACACACACACAGGAACATTTAGCCATACCTTAAGGCAGTGCTGCCGAATGGCTCAAGGGGGACTTGGAGGGAGCTATGGGTAACTTTCAGGAGGTGTATTCACTCTCAGAGATTGTTGGGGAACCTTTAGCTACGTTAAAGCTCAACTCCATGAAATAGTTCCTTTGAAGGCCCCAAGGGTTAAACACAAAGGCACATTATTTTTCAGTGGCCAGATGTGTCTCAAGCAAAGGAAGGAGCCTGCGGAGTTGCTTCCAAATGTTCAAAGACTTAAGTTTCCAGGTCTACAGCTGGGCTTTATTAGGGGGCTGCAGGCAATATCCATAAGAATTTGGCATAAACTTATTTGAAAATATGCTAAAGTGCATTGGAAGGGGATTTAATATGTATGGGGAAGGGGGTTGGTCCTATGCTGTATGGAACACAGAAGCCCAACAGCTTCATAGATGTTTTCAAATGCTTTCTCTGGGTCTTTCCCAACTAGGATGGTACCTTCCACTTCTCTCCCCATGGAACTCCATTTCCCGACAGAGGAGGCATGGCTGGCTGTACTCAGCTCAGCTGAAGGGACCGCCCAAGAACCCTGTAATCAGTATTTCCCCTCAACAATGCCATCACGAAAGACCTCCTCCGAGGCTTCTATCACAAGCTGCCTATTTTTAAAAAATATTTTTAATTGATTTTTTTACAGAGAGGAAGGTAGAGGGATAGTTAGAAACATCGATGAGAGAGAGACATCGATCAGCCACCTCCTGCACACCCCCCACCGGGGACATGTCCACAACCAAGGCACATGCCCTTGACTGGAATTGAACCCGGGACCTTTCAGTCCGCAGACCAACACTCTATCCACTGAGCCAAACCGGTTTCGGCACAAGCTGCCTATTTATAAGGGTTCTGAGTGTTTGCTCGAGCATCTCTCCTTTTCCTAAGCAGAAGCAATGAGCTGACGACAAGAACGCACGGGCAGCCCCTCTGGGCTGTGGTCAGATCATGTGTCAGTCATGTGACCAACAACTTCGTGTTCCCATCTGGCATCCAAAAAAGGCTCACTGAACTCAACACGGCCACATTTCTCAAACACCTGATTCTTCATCGGCATTCTGCTGGAATAAAAACTTCTCCCAGAACAAGAACAAGTTCTCAGTTATTGTTTAACCATTCATCAGTGTGTGTGATGTGTGATGCTCTCTGTCCATGTGTGTAAGTGCTTGGTGTGGAACTTTGGAGCTCACAATAACTCTAACACGGCCACTACTGTCACCTCTGCATGGACTGAGTGCTCACACTCTGTGCTTAGTCCTGGGTAGGGATTTTACATCCTACCTAGTGAGCTAACCATTGTCATCTCCGTTTTTAGAATGAGAGACCAGAGGTTCGGAGATGTTAGTCACCTGCCCACTTTATACAGATAGGTGACAAATTGGGAATTCACACCTGTGTCTGCCTTTCTCTTCAAGGTGCCAGACCTTTAAAACAAGAAGTTCACCATTTCAACCACTTGCAAGCGTACGATTCAGTGTTATTAAGCGTATTCACAGCTTGTATGACCATCACCACTATCTATTTCCAGATATTTTTCATTATTCAAAACAGAAATTGTGTAACCCAATAAGTCCCTATTCCTCCTTCCCCAGCCCCTGGTAACCTCTATTCTGCTTTCTATCTCTATGAATTTGCCTATTCCAGGTACCTTATATCAGTGGAAGCATCCAATATTGGTTATTTTGTAACTTGTTTCTTTCACTTAGCATAACGTCTTTTAAGGTTCATCTACACAGCATGTCCAGTATCAGAATTTCATTCCTTTTTATGGATGAATTATATTCCATTGCCTATATTCCACATTTTATCCATTCATGCTTCAATGCACATTTAGGTTGTTTCTACATTTTTACCACTGTGAATAATGCTGCAATAAACATTGATATTGAAGAATCTAAGTTACTGTTTTTCATTTTGGGGGTATATACCTAGGAGTGGAGTGTTGAATCATCTACTAATGCTGTGCTTAACTTTTGATCCAGACTTTCTCCATGTATAGTCCCAATTTTATATAGATACTAGAGGCCCAGTGCATGAATTCGTGCATGGGTGGGGTCCCTCGGCCTGGCCGGCAATTGGGGCCAAATGGGTCCAATCGGGACCATCTCGCCCAGTCCAGGAGGGAGGGACTGTGGAAGGTTGGCCAATTGCAAGAAGTTGGCCATGGGGGCAACTCCTGTGGTGGTCAGTGCTCATCATAGAGACCAGTTGACTGGTTGTTCGGTCGACCAGTTGTAGTGGCCGCTTAGGCATATATATATATATATCACACACATTCAAATAGAATCTTTTGTTGATTCAGAGGGGAAAGAGAATGCCTTTTGAATCAGACAGACCTGAGCTTAAATCCTAGCTGCACCACCTGCTAGATCTTGGGCAAGTCATCTGTAAAATGGAAATAATAAAATATGTCTTGAGGATATGGCAATTTGATTTCCATTGGGCAAAATGACTATTATGTACCTAGACAGAATGGACAGTGGATAAACTGTAATTATTTTCCTCAGTTTCATGAAACAGAAAAAGTCACTATTTTTAATGTGTAAAACATAATGCCTTTTTAGGTCCAGTTTACAGATGATGAACAAAAGTAAGCCACATCAGGACAAATCTGGGAACATTGGATGCCTCGGGGAGTGTGAGATCCATAGTTAACCGGCTGCTGCCTGGGGCAGCAATGAAGGGATGGACACACTTGGCTGGCCATCATTAGCTCCCCCTGTGCCTTTCCCACAGCTAAGGGATCACGACTCAATCAATACAGTTATTCAATAAAGCTCTCTGCACGTGTCACAAAGCGCTAAACAACTAAATCCAATTTACCTGGAATACATACACATGTTACATGTCCCTCCGGATGAGAAAGAAAGCCCTTTAAATAAAGAGATTACTTTTTAATAGATCTGTGGGTTCAAATTGATTGGAGCCTGTGGAAGCACTGATGTCTTGAGCAATATAAATGGAATCTATGTGGCCAAGGATCCTGTCCTCTATCCTCTTCCCCCTCCACCCCAACCAAAGACCAGGGCTGCACCCAGCTCCAAGTCTGCTGCCCTTGAAGAAATGAACCTGTGTCCAAGAGCAGTGATAATGGGCACCCAGGGTCCACTTCCAGAAATGGGACTCGAGGACGGAGATTAACTCTTCTGCTCAATTTTGCTTTGGGTTCATATGCATTTAATGACTTTTTATTCCATTTAATGACGATAAGGCTGCTTAACACCATCACTTGCTCCTCAATGTCAACTCTGCAATTTTGATCTTGCTTTGTCAGTTTCTTCTGACTTTCTAAAAGACTGCCATGGATAGGTCTTTTACTTCCTTTTGGTAAAACATGAATCCACATTAGGAAATGAAAAATATTCTCAGGATATGAAATTGACAGCAATTCAAAATGTCCAAACAATTCACTAAGTACAGCAACAGATAGAAACTACTTTGAAGAGTTCAATTCTCACCTTAAATCTAAAGGGTTGCTTGTTACTGTTTACATTTAAAATTACAGCACTACAGTAGTCCTCCCTTATCCAAGGGGGTTAAGTTCCAAGACCCTCCATGGATGTCTGAAATCTGGGACAGTGCCCCACATATATTATGTTTTTCCTATACATACTTATGATCTAGCTTAATTTGTAAATTAGGCATGGTAAGAGATTAACAACAACAATAATAAAATAGAACAATTATAACAATATGCTGTAATAGAAGTTATGCAATTGTGGTCTGTCTCTCTTCTTCAAAATATCTTATTGAACATCACCCTTCTTGTGTTGATGCGAGATGATAAAACACCAAGTCTATTCCTGAATCCGGGGAGCCATGCCTTACTTGCAATAAATGACTTGATGCCACTCATTTCAGGAGATGTCTTGCTAAAGTCTTCATGAAGGCTCAATGCTTTCTGGCACAACACGTTTTCACCCACAAATGTAATGCTTTTTCATCTTAACTAAGTACTTACCACAGACTGTGGCTGTAACCTTAGCAGTCTAAGATGCAACAGCAAAACTAGTATGAATCTTTTTTTCCCTTCTTCACAATTTCAGATAGAATATTCATTCTTACCATAGATCTTAGCAACCTCAGCATATTTTTTTTCTTTCCTTCTTATATACAGAACTTTCACCTTTTCGCTTAGAGGAAGCACTTCACAGCTCCTCTTTATCATATCTGAGTTGCCAGCATCACCACTCTTGTGCTTCAGAGCCATTATTAAGTAAAATAAAAGCGACTTGAACACCAGCACTGCAATACCGCCACAGTCGATCTGATAACTGAAATAGCTAAGTGACTAACGGGTAGCATATACAGTGTGGATACTCTGGACAAAGGGATGAGTCATGTCCCAGGCAGGACAGAGTGAAGAGCATGAGATTTCATGCCCCTTAGAACAGCATACAATTTAAAACCTGTGGGTTGTTTATTTCTGAAATTTTCTATTTAATATTTTCAGATCGTGGTTGACCTCTGTATTTGAAACCTCGGAAAACAAAACTGAGGATAAGGGGGAACCACTGTAATCAGACACTGTGGCTGGTAAACTGCTTTAGGAACTTCCTGTGTATGCGGATTCCCTGTCTTGGCTATTCCTCCATCAATGAGGCCAAGAGAGGGTGGAGGTAGGCTACCAGAGCTGAGTGCCCATGTTTGGGATAACATAACAAGGTTCAATGCATTTCTTCCTGCCTCTAAGTCTAAAGATGCAGGCTGACATTTAGAGCATGTGACTACAACTTCAACCTCCATCTGTAAGCAGAAAATAGTTCATTAAACAAAAGTCTGTCGGTAGTACAGCTTGAACATCAAGTCTGGTGTTTTATTCAGCCCTGAAGTTTTCTAAAATAATAATGAGCTTGTTCATAAGCAGCCTCATCGTGTTAATCCAGATTCTTTCAGGAGCCACCTGGATAAAGGCTGGGGCTGACACAACCTATTGGTGGATGAACAGGAGGCCCTGCCCTCGTATAGGTATATCTGCCATGCATGTTGGTGTGACTGAATGCTTTGTTCCTAATCTTTTGAGCTGTTCCTTCATTAGACATGTAAAGCCCGCCCTGTCTTCATTATGCAGATAGTTTGTATTTTAGGAAGAGCAATGAGCACCCAGGAATGTGACTGGAATACCATTGCTGGGCTGATCAGAGGAATTACAAAGCTGCCTGTGTCTGCTCTGGACAATTCTAACATGGTGACTGCTCCCTGGGCAGCTATTAGCATGAAGAAGAGGATCAAAACATTTGAACACCTCAATCATAAGTTCCCAGCCCAAACAGGTGGTTAAGGGTAATACCAAGTATTATAAATACTGTTAGTTGGGGGGGGGGGGTGTTGAACTCTAAGATTTACAAAGAGAATTACATTTTTTAAATTTCCTTTATTCAAAGATTTCATTCTTTAACTATGTGCAAGCCAAACTATTATTTGAAATCTGTTTATTTATTTGTTCACTCGACAAATGTCATCTTACTTCAAAAATTGTACACAAAAAATTGTACACACAATTTTTCCCCACAAACATTGTTCTAAAGATGCACCAAGCATCACACTGGGTGCTAAGAATATGATGATAAGAAGGCCATGTGCTCTATCCACAGAGAACTTACAATTCCGTGGTGAGGAAGATAAGTAACCAGTTTAGTAGAGAGTCATGATGTGATAGAGGTGTGTACCTTAAAGATACAATGTGGCATATAAGACATACCACCCCAAGGTAAAGTCTAAAAGACAGAGATGAGGGAGTAGGAGGGCAAGAAAAAACTTCCAGAAAAGGATGGAAGTTGAAGTGAGCCCTGTAGGAGAGCAGGACTGGCTCTGAGCTCCAGCAAAGTAGAACTTGAGGGACAACAATGTAAGCAAGAGCTTGGGGCCTGTGAGCCACAAGTGAGTGGGGGCATGTGGCTGCAGATGCATGCAAAGACTTGGTCTGCATTGTGAAGGCTTGGGAGATTCAGTGATAAGATCTGCATTTTGGAGCGAGGACCTGGCTGCTCTATCTGAATCTATCAATTCCATGAAATAACCCATTACACCTGCATCCCCACCCCCACCCCCACCCCCAACCTGGAGTCTTTCTTTAGTCTAGTGTGCATGGCAATTCAATCTTCAAGTCCACAGTATTTGTGACAGGGAAGTGGAAGGGGCAATGGTCAAGCCTTAACAGTAGTAGCAGTAACAGCTGCATTTATGGAACAATTTTGTACTAAGTTCTACGTCCTTCGGTTCTCTCCATAATCACAAGGGTATGTATTATTATTGTATTATCCCCATCAGATAGATGAAGAAACGGAATTTTTGAGAACTAAAGGAATTTGTGCAAGGCCTCACAGCTGGTAAGTAATGTCAGTGGGGCTGGCACCAAAGCCTTTGGAAACCAACAGCACATCCTCAACTTGGCTGATGGGAAGGGACAGCAGAGCACCACAGAAAGCAGAAACCAGTATTTAGACACCAGGTACTTGGTAAAGATGACAGATTGAACACACTTATCTATTTTTGTTCTCTTTTAAGACCTCACTAAAATCACTATAAAATGGATTTTGAGAGCTAGAAGAGCAGGTATCTCTAGAATACAGAGATACTGTTGTCCAGGGCCAAACCATTCTGTAGATATCCCAATAGGCAATAAGATTGCCTATTCCTGAAGATTGCTAAAGACTATCATATAATCCTACCTCATAAGAGAGTAATATGCAAGTTAACTATGTAATATATAGAATACAGATTCCTTGGTCAGCAGAGGGGAAAGCAGAAAACCAAGTTCATTTCTTGAAAAATCCTTATATGAGAGACCTATCCAGCAGATCCAATATCCAAATTACAGTATTTATGACTACAGGAAAAGAAAATGAAGGAAGGATAATAAACCACTTAAGAACATCTCTTAGAACTAAAAGGGCTCATTAAGTGCCCAGTTATATGAAAAAATAAATAAATACACATCATGTCAAATATCAGACTATTGGGATCAAAGTGAAAAGTTTTATAAGCTTCAAAAAAAAAAATAAGCAGATCATACAAAAAAGCTCTGGAAGCAGAATGGTCTTAGACATGTCAACAACAGCACTGGAAGCTGGAAGACAAGAAAACTATCTGAAGAAAAATGAGTGCCAACCAAGAATTCTATACTCAGCCAAATAAGCAGTCAAGAAAATGAAATGAGGACATTTCCATTTTTGACATTTGAAGTCTCAAAAAACTTTTTTTCCACACATCCTTTTCCAGGAAGCTATTAAGGGATATGCTCCATAAAAACAAGGGAGTAAATAAAATTTAAAAATGAGGATGGCATGGAAACCAGAATAAGAGGGAGGCAAAACCACAACAACAACAACAATGAAAAACACTTGAGGTTGAAGAAGGAGAACCCAGACCCATGAAACAACTCTATACCTGGTATACAGAAAGCAATCAACCCATAGTGAATGTCAGAAGGCTCCAGGCAGGCTTCTCCAAGAAAACAAAACTAACAGGATACTCAATGTATTTAGGTGTATTAACAGGAGTTCTGACAGTGCTAACCAAAGTAAGGTCAGTCTACTGCTGCTACCCATGAATTGTTCTAGAAATGTATTTTTATTATATTTGGTAAAAGTGTCTATCTGCAGCAGATAAGGACATTTTTTTAAAAGCTGGTTATCACAAGTACTTTGAGAAGCACTAATTTAGACAATGGGTTGAATCAGAAATAAATACACAGAAAACCGAAGAAAAATTATTTAAAAAGACAATTATTAACTTGAGAGAAAACAAAATTGTGCAGGAAAGAAAAAAGTAATTATCATTTTCTACATGCTAAAGCTCTGAATAGCACAGAGAGTCATGAACACTAAATATTGATGTAACTAAATTTATGATAAATTATCCTGGGAGGTAGGAAATATGTGTGGTAAGGATGGGGAAAGGTAAAAGTCAAATCCTCATCTTCCATAGTGGGAAGTCAATAGATAAAGCTGAAAAGAGAAAAATGAACAAGTAGCAACACAGCCATGTTTTTATTGGTATGAAAGATAATTTTTTTAAGCCTGCTTAAAAATGTAAAAGTGATTATCTGTAGGGAAGGAGAAATAGGAGCAAGGGGACTACTGTTTTTCTAATACAAAACAAAACAAAACAAACAAACAAACAAAAACTCAAAGAACGTGTTGTCTCTTTGAAATATGTGCCTGTATAGCTCTAATAAAACTAAAATTATGTTGTCCAGGCCAAACCATTCTGCAGATACCCCAATAGACAATAAGACTGCCTATGCCTGAAGATTGCTAAAGACTATCATATAATTCAATATGATAGTCAATGATCATAGTGGGGCTATGTTTCAGATAATCTGTGTAAGAACGCAGTAAGTGTATGTTTCAGAAAGATATCTCTCCAAAATCACTAAAGAAAAAGAAAAGATTTAATACTTTAAGAGGTAAATCCTCAGCCAACTAGAAAACATTACTATCTAAGCCAAAACTTTCCATCAGGGTTCCAGATAGTACATAGAAAGCTAACCTTGAATATCAAGCTACTATTTTGAATAAAGGTAGGTCTAGTGATCAATCAAATAATTTTTGAATATATAGAGTACATTATAATTCTATAAAATTCATATGTATCCATATCTCACAGAATATCAGACTATTTATATATGATATTCTACTTATATATATCATAGTCTGATATTCTGTGAGACATGGATTCTTAGACATAAATTCCTGAGGATGTTTAATTAACCCTGTATTGTAACATGAAAGTTCAAGTTCATTGTATATTCCCTTAAATGTTGTCCATCCATTTTGTACAGGTTTTTTAAATATTATAACTCTATCCTAAGCTTCTCAAGGTTTACAGATGGCATTATACCATAATCCATATTATTACAATTAGGCTTTATAAGGCACCCATCTGCATTGTAGTCACTGGAAAACATACCAAGATAGAGACAGCCTCTGCCCCAGGGGCTCCATAGAAGGCCAGGGTAATTCAAAGGGAAAAGAAGAACAGCGCCATTTTTATTCTTGTTTCTTTGGGAGAGATAAGGTGATTTAAAATGCTGAAAAGCAGCAGAATCATAAAATCAGAGCATTTAAAAGCAAGAAAGAGCTTTGGAAACCTTTTAATCCATGAGTGCTGAGGGTGGGAGGAATAACCGCACCCAAACCCCATGGAAGGGTATGGTAATGGCTTCATGCATTTTCTGAGGGAGAAAGTCCTGGGTGTTTATCAAATTATCAAAAAAGCTTATGAATCTTTGTCTAATCCAACTCTCTCATTTGGCAGATGTATACATTTTAGAGCTAATAGGACTCAGATTTTCAGTGTGAGTTTTCTTTAGCAGCGGAGAAGGGAGGCCCAGGGAGGAGACAGGATCTGTCCAGCCTGGGCAACTAGAAAGTCAAAGGAAAAGCTGGGAAAGGAGCCTGATTTCCCGAACTTGGTCCTGGGTCTCTCTGCCCCACCTTGTTGTACCTGCCTGTTTAAAAAAAAAAAAAAATATGCTGCACCTACCTGTTTAAAAATGACCACAAGTTTAGCTAATCAAATCAGTCATACATAAGGAGTTAATGTTTAGTGGGTGGTCAATGATTTTTACATAAAACATATCTCTATCCACTTGTCCAAACCAGAAACGTGGACAGCATCTCTTCTCCTCCCATCCCCTCCCCCGCATCTAATCACTCACTAACTCTCCCCTGTAACTCTGCCCTAAGTAGCTCTGACATGGGCTCCGTTCACACATCCAGGCCTCTGACCTTGACAGCCTCCCTAACCTGAGAGGTTGGCAAGCAAAATATAGAAGGAATTCAGCATCCACGAGAAGGTAAAGATATTAATTTAACCCAATCAAGTGGTGCCAAATTAGCTGCTGCATGGGTGGTCAGAGTTGAAGGAAGTTAAGAAAAGTCTTGAGCCGAAACCGGTTTGGCTCAGGGGTAGAGCTTCGGTCTGTGGACTGAAAGGTCCCAGGTTTGATTCCGGTCAAGGTCATGTACATTGGTTGCGGGCACATCCCCAGTGGATGTGCAAGAGGCAGCTGGTCTATGTTTCTCATCGACATTTCTGGCTCTCTCTCTCCCTTCCTCTCTGTAAAAAATCAATAAAATATATTAATTTTAAAAAATAAGAAAGAAAGAAAAGTCCTGAGCAGCGGTGAAAGACGCCCAAGAGAAATGGAAGGCACTGAGTTGCAATAAATCCCAGGGAAAGGTATGGGCTTGGAAGTCATCCGCCCACAATGAAAGACAGACCTGCCTCAGACAAAGGGCTCAGCACACTTCCTGGTGGTATGGGTAGAATCATCCAGGAGGTATGTAGTACCAGGACCCAGGTCTCGGTCTCAAATATAATTGGTAAGTAAAACACTGTGATCCTAAATTTTTCACCAAGTGCCAGAGGTGGCAAAACTGATCCTCTTTATTGGGTAACTGGTTCTACAAACTGAGATGGTTTAAAAAAAAAACAAACGAACAAACAAACAAACAAACAAAAACCTTACATCTGTAATGTAATACTGCGAACTAGAGGACTAAGTTTTGCAATCTTTAGGATACTCTGTGTATCATTATAATGATACAGTGGTTAATATGGTATATTGATGAACCTGTGGTTTATTTCAGATTTGGTAGTTTTTAAAAGTCTATAAAAATTTGATCAGGTTGATAAAGGTTTGGGGAATGTTCAAAAGAATGTGCTTTGCAATGTATACAAATATCAAATTATTATGTTGTACATCTGAAATGAATATATTATACATCAATTATACCTCAATTTTTTAAAAATTAGTATTGTTTGCAACATTTAAGATTTATTATATTTGAAAAAAAAATGCTTCAATATCTAGGAAGTTGTTGCCTGTTAGGGTTATAAGTCTCCCCAACCAAGCATTTGAAGTGCTTGGGGAAAAGTCAGATATAGTAAATAAATCTCTAAATGTGGTATGACATGTCTAAGATCATTTCATTGTCTAATTGTATAATTAGGGATTATTGTCGAGGGGAATTTAATACACATTAATGAAAGTGACTGCTCTTATCTTCACTTCTGATTTCAATACCAGCCACTGTAACTAGTTCTCCCCGATGATCCTGACAGACTGACTGTACAGGCAGCAGCCGGGCCACACGTAAAAATAGACTCTGACCCAACACTTGCAGCTGCCTGCCCAGGAGCCAGCCCTTATCTACAGTGACCAGCCCAGGAAGCCAGCCTGCTGCATGTCAGACCCACAGGAGGCCTGGCTGCTCTCTCTAGCAATAGCCCAGGAGGCAACAATAACTCCTGTAACAATGGACCCAAAATGGCCAGGACTTGGTGAGCCACTGACAGCTTTCCTAAATCTTGTCCGTGCTTCCAAAGTAGGACCAACTAGAACAAGCCAAATGCGCTCCTTTAATCAATCACACTGGGTGCCCGGCTCCCACTTAGTCTGCGAACAGCTTCCTCGTGCCCACTGCACCGCTCAGGGCACACCTGAAGCCTCCCCCTTTCCCCTAGCAAAACCTTCCCACTCCTCTGCCTGCCTGTGAGTCTCCGCCAACACCAAGTGATGGTGGCTGACTCCCTTGTAGAGTGAGGGCTGATAAAACAGTCTTCGCTCCTTCGCATTTTGGTTGATCTTCGTATATTTCCACAATAAAATGCTCCCTTGGATATTAAGAATCCAAACTGACCCTAGTGCTGGTCTCTTTGATTCATCTTCCCTGATGCAGCCGGACCACCTTGCATGTTCCCTTCCCCCTCCTTTGAATTCACTGGAAACTCCTTCACACGTTATCAGGGTCTCTCCCAACTTTCCCCGGCCACCCTCTGCCACCGCCTCTCCCCATTCTATGCCTTCCTCTCTGGACTGTTTCTTGTCCTAGACCCCCGCCCATCGCACCACCGCACTGCCTGATTCACTCCTCCTGATCCTTCGTGTCTCAGCTCAGACCTCCGTTCTGCTCCTGCCCTGTGCTCCACCCCATCAGCACCTACTCACTGCTATCATTTCTTCTTCTTCCATTTTGCCCCTTGACTGTAAGCTCCACAGGAGGCACAGCCCCACCTGCCTTGCTCCCAGTATCCCCAGCCACCAGCTCAGTGCCTGGCACCTGACCGGCCCCAATAAATGAGCTCATCCGTGGGAAGCCAGCTTCTCCAGATGGCCCTCAGCCAGGAACACGAAGCAATTGCTTTAATGAACTGTACTAATGCGAGGATTTTTATAAGCAAAAAAATCCACAGTTTCCAAAGCGGGAAATGTTTATAGCTATTGCAATGTATCAAACATTTTCTGAGTGCCCCTGAATGCCAGTCCCCGAACCAGGTGCCAAGGATGGGAAGGAAATAAGACGTGCCTCCAGCTGTCAGTGACTCTGCTGGATGCTGGGGATATACAGATGATAGAGATGTGCTCCCTGCCAGCAAGCGGCATGCCAACAATGGTAGTAATAGGCATGAAAACAAATGATCACCACATACAGAGTGAGACAGCTCAAATCGCAGCAATGCGGACGAGGCTTGGGGAGCAGCATGCATGGTATGCCCACACAAATCACACCCGTCTACCTCCCTCTCTGCACCTATTTCCCTGACGTGTTTGTAAACCAGATCATTTGAAATGCCTCCAAGGTACCTTTCTGTTGAAAGAAAGCTGTGATGAGCCTTTTTAAAATCAAGTCCTCATTTAATGCTTTTGTAAATTTGACACTTAAACAGTGTAATCTTTTTTTCAAAAAGTAGGTCACAATTGTTATTACATCCTAAGGAGCCAAAATGACCATGTGTGGGGGGAGCATGGTAAACTTTAAGAGAAGAAATTTTCGCTTGGGAGCTTCCCTGGCTGCATTTAAAAATGCACCATTAGTCTGGCCAGTGTGGCTCAATAGTTGAGCGTCAACCTATGAACAGGAGGTCACAGTTCGATTCCCAGTCAGGGCACATGCCTGGGTGGCAGGCTCGATCCCCGGTGTGGGGCATGCAGGAGGCAGCCGATCCATGATTCTCTCTCATCATAGAGGTTTCTATCTCTCTCTGCCTCTCCCTTCCTCTCTGAAATCAATAAAAAAAATATTTTTTTTAATGCACTATTAGAAGAGGCTGTAAAAGGAGGGAAGAAGAGGCAAGCTCAGTCTGAAGGCTCAGCGCCTGCCTGCCCTCTTCGTGCCAGCTCTGGCCCTGACTGGTTTGGTCACCTAGAGCAAAGCATATGCCACTCCTGATTGCCTCCGTCCCTCCAGGTGCCTGTGAGAGAGCTGTCAACCACACCGCTTTCCCAGCACAGGGGAGTTCTTCCATTACACCTCCAGAGAGCAATTCAAACCCAGAATCTGTTTTCAGAGGCAGCCAGTGACCGACCTTCCTACTACGGTCTTAAGGTTCAGTGACTGAAAGGGCAGGGCGGGGCTAACTCCTCAGAATGAGAGGGCAGGGCTAACTCCTGATCCTCCATTTTGTAACTCCATCCTAACCCTCACCCAACCAACCAGGGTCAGCCAAAGCAGTGACATCACCACTCCTATAAAACCCACTGATCTGTTGAAGCTCGCTCTCTTCTGCCATGCCGCTGTTGGTGGGACAGAGCCCATGCTAGCATGGAATACAGGCTTTCTGCTATTGCATTGGACTCGGCTCCCTGGTGGTCCTTGGGGATCACAAAATCTGGACATAACGTGACCAGGAAGCTAATGGTCTCAGTCTCCAGCCTTCTGGCATTTTAGGGTTTCCTGAGACATCTCATGGGGGAAAGAGTACAACTGGAGATAACTTACCCTTGAGAGCCAGACACCAGCACAGAAACTCTGCCCTCCTCCAGATGGGACTGGGCGAAGAGAGGAGAGCGGCACCTGGCTTGATACAGTGCCTTACGGGGCACACGCTTCCCTCTCCTGGCATTCGGAGCCCAAGCAATGGAGCCATAGTAACACCCTTCTCGGACGTGCAATAAACACAGGGACTCGTGGGGAGCCTGTGGTTCTGTGTGTGTGACTGCACTGCACACACAGTGCCGGCCACAGAAGAGGCTGTCTTAGTCTGTTCAGGCTGCTATAACGTACTACAGACTGGGTGGCTTACGCAACGAATGTTTGTTTCTCACTGTTCCAGAGGCTGGGCAGCCCGAGATCAAGGCACCCGCTGATTCACTGTCTGGTGGGAACCTGCTTCTGGTTCATAGACAGCTATTTTCTCAGAGTCCTCAATGGCAAGAGTGGGGAGAGAGCCCACTGGGGTCCCTTTTCTAAGGACGCTCTTTTGTAATCCCATACTGAGGGCTACACCCTAGTACCTAATGGTCTAAGCGCCTCCCAAAGGCCCCACCGCCTACAGCCATCCCCTTGGAGGTTAGGTTTCTATATATGAATTGGGCAGGTGTGGCGGGAGGGGGTTGGGGGGGAGACACAGACATTCAATCTGTACAGAGTTGCTCAATAAATGGTGGCTATTAATATTCTGGCTCTCCACCTTCTCAGCACAAAGTACGATTATACTTCCTGATCCTCAGCAGTTGTGCAGGAACACATGACCAGTTCTGGCCAACAAGCCAAGAGCAGAAATGCTGTGTGTCACTGTTAGGCCAAGCGTTCCGTGGCTGAGAGGAAACCCCCAGGGCTCCCTCTGCCACAGCCACAGCCAAGTCTATGAACCAGAAACCCAGTCCTCCCTGGATGTGGAATAAGCCTTGCAGATTAGGATTTCAACTCATAAATTTTTTATTTTTTTTTGGGGGGGGGAAGGTGTCAAAACTTCCCGTCTATAGCAGGGGTGCTACTTTCACTAAGGTGGTCAGTGAAAACCGCTCTGAATTATAAACACAGTGAGGTGCCCAGGACAGAGAGATTGAACTTCCTTGCAAAATACTTTTCTAAAAAACATATTTCATGCCGGGACCGGTTTGGCTCAGTGGAT